>NC_140591.1:1475894801-1477217997 GCF_964204655.1 Triturus cristatus | reverse complement strand
GCATTGCAGGGTTTGGGGTGTGATGGAGTTGTTGCTGGAGAGTGGAGGTGGGTCCTGGGTCTTGGCGAAAGAGAGGGAGTGGGCGTGGTGAAGGGTCCGTGGGTGTGGATAGGTGAGGAAAGCTTGCAATTTTTGTTCTTGCCAGCGTTGAGTGCGTGGAGGGCAGAGGAGCTGTAGCGTTGGCGGGTCGGAGGACCAGAGTCCTTGGCTCTGGTCTCGGTCGGGTCGCGAACGGGCGCAGACGGGCTTGCCTTTGGCGTGCCAGCGGCACGGCCGCCATTAAGTAGGGGTCGGGGGAGGGCTGGACAGCTGGGTGGCGGGAGCTAGGACACACGGGAGGGGGAGGGGGCCGGGGCCGCGGGGGCAGCAGCGGCGGGAAAAACTGCAAAAAGTGAAAGGAAGCTACCAAGGGGAAAAAGTAACGAGGCTTAAAATAAAGGGAAAAAGGATCAAAATAAAGGTAAACGGGCTAAAAACAAGGTAAAAAATAAAGGCGAAAAGGATAAAAATAAAGGCAGATAGGCAGGAAAAAGCAGCGCAGAAGAGGAGCAGGCTAACGAGGAGACCGGAGCGAGGCACAGGGCCTCGAACTGCGGTCAGTGGTGGGCGCTGGTGGCAGAGGCACTCCCGGTGGAGCTACGCGCCGGGAGAGCAATATCCTGACCAGAGGCCTAAAGGCCTCCTAGAGGCACCCCGAAATGCATGGTGCACATGCGAGTGCACATATGCCCCAAGGTCTTATGTGCGCTTCATGTCACATTTTTAAATGCATTTTTTAAATGTTGCACATGGTTACCATCGACTTGAAGTTGATGGTAATTGCATTTCCTAAATGCCCAATTTGCATTTAGGAAATGCTATGTACATGTGCTTTAGGAATCTCAAATAGGGAATCCCTCTTTGCTATTCCTAAATCGCGGTCGCAATTTACGATTTCTACTGGGTAGAAATCGCAAATTGCGACCGTGAACGGGCCTTTGTACATCTGAAAAGGCCATTTAGCATTTCTTAACTGGCTGAAATAGCGATTCGGCGCATTAAGAAATGCTAAATGGCTTTGTACATTTAGCCCTTAAAGTCGTCTGGCAGCCCTAAATAGGCTGTTTTGTATTTTGCCACTGGAAAAACAGCTCTGGTTGCTAGTCCAAAAACATTCAGCAACAATAGGCATTCTGGAATGTTTGACGTCAGCTTTTTTTTACATTATTCATCGGATGGTCCCTTTAAGCAGTTAGCAGTAATCCACTTTCAAAATGTGTGGTAACCTGCAGATAAGATCACAGCATTTTGTAAAGAACTTCCATATAGAATTGTTATTTGGCATTTTTTAGCACACAATAAATAAAGGTGATTTGATATGTCTAATTTTCAGCCAAAATATTTTAATTTAAAGAGAAACGTGCTCTGAAGGAACAGAGCTCAATAGTTCTCTCTCCCTTTTTGTTCAGTCAGCAGCTGCTGTTCTAGTCATTACCTTGCCTCTCATATTGTCTACTGACTCTGACAACAGGCATTGTTATGTCACAACTTTAGCTGTAATAAATTATTACACTAGAGGAACTCTGCCATTTTTGTATTACAGGTGACAAGTGATATAAAAAAGAGAATATAATAAGAAAAAAGTGTTTTGGATGGAGTGATTTCACACTTGCATTTACTGTAAAATAGGAACTTATTTGATTTAGCACTTCTGCATTTATGCGTTTTGTAGCGCTGTAAATGATGAGCTATTATTACCTAATTTAGTTAACAGATTTCAGAAAAATGAAGGGCTGTGTTGGCCCTGATGGCACAGATCCCAGCAGCAAGTGTGTAAACTTGCTTGAATAATCTCTGTGGCTAAATCTAGCTTTGGTATGAAGAAAGCACGTCAAATAAGCATTGGCAAAGCCAATAGGTCTTGCCCATGGGCGAGCTATTGGCTTTGGCAATCTGGTGGGGTTGGTTAATGGAGGGGTGACAAGGGAGGCGAAAAAAACAGACAAGGGGCGAGACAAAATAGGGAGGGGTTGGGAAATAAGGTAAATAAGAGAAGGAGTGGATGGGAGAAGAACAAGAAACTGGGACTGGACGACTGGTGGGAGATGGAGAAGAAACCGGGACATGCTAAGAAACCGTAGGGGGTGGTGATAAGTTTAAAAAAAAAAAGAAAAAGATGCTGCTGGACTGCTTTAAGCCCTTATGCCAGAAATAAAATAGACACTGTTGTTCCTGCAGAGGCAAGACTTCAATATGTACAATATGCCCCTTGATGGCGCAGGGCTTGCACATATTTGCTGGTGCCCTTGTGCTCGAAACGGCGTACACTGATAACTGCTGGCGCTCTCATAGTGCAGAAAGGACACGCACAGATCTGCAAGTGCCTTTCCATTGCAGCAGCAGGCGGGTTCGAATGAGCTGAAGTGGACTCTCTCTCCTGTGTGCAAGCCATAAGGGGGCTCGCACGGGGCTGAGTGCACCTGGATTAGCCTGGAAAGTAACCTCTTTGGATGGTGAACATCCATCCATCGCAACTCTGTCTCTGCGATCCATCTTTCAGAGCCAGGAGTGGATGTTGGTACAATATAAACAGTGTGTAGGCGGAGGAGCTCTCAAGCAAGGAGTGACTGGAGGGTTCTCTCCTGAGACAACAGCCTGACTATTTCATATGGGCCGTACTCTGCCCAGGGCACACAGCACACGACCCTACCTACAATATAGCTGGGGTGGAGACAAGGCAACACGGACAGTAGGGATGTGGCATAAGGGTCAGTGCTGCCAAGTTTGGAACAGGGGAACCAGATTCGAGTCTCGGTGTAGGCTCTCCATCCTGTGATTTTGGGCAAATCACTTTATCATCCCATGCCTACTAAATAAATACATTTCTCCTCATGTAATGTAGCTGATGCTCATGTAAAGCACTCCAGTACTTTCGAGTTGTGTTCATGCTACAAAAAAAGGAGGCTAGGGACAAAGGAACATCAACAATAGACTGAGAGACGGCGTGTAAGCGAAGCAGTCGGGCAGGCTAGAAGTATACTACGAGAGAACTAGCTGAAAAAAGATGCATTCTGTTAGAGTGCGGAACCACAAAGAAAAAAGTAGTGCCTATAAAAATGAGCAGTGGGTGGACACAAGTAATATGTCTGCTCCAGGGGAGGGACAAACATGCAAGGAGTAAGGAGGCCTACAGTGGCTGACTAATCAAAAGCAAGCAAATGAGAGTAACCGTGAAGCAGACCAGTGATAAGCAATGTGAGGTCTCTTAGCCCACTGATAGGAATCAAAATGTCTTGAAGAGACTGCGCTTGCACTGTCTTGTCGAGGCCTAAAAAGCTGTTTTGGGTTGTTTACAGAGCAGTTTATCCAGCCTAGAATTTTTTTTTTATCGTTCAATAAGTATTTGGTTAGGTCTAGCACCTGCGTCCGTGATTCTGTAGGGCATGTTGTTGCGATAGTAGTGGAGAACAAGACACGTTTAATCTTCACAGGAGGTCGCCTCATGACTTAATGAATCAAATGTCACCTGCCAAGGGCATAGCTTGCCCAACAACAGCGCTTGAGGGTGCCTGCGCACAGAGACACAGGGACGGAATGGTAGAGGGAAAGGACAGAAAGAGGTGAATGGCAACATTTATCACATTAATGAAATATAAAACCCTACATATGTGCGGAGAGATCTCTTGGCTGTAGCCCAGAGGAAAGCAAGGACCATAGGGTAAGGTTTATTTTAGAAATCTTATGAATAGAGATGCAAAGGAGAAAAGCTCTGAAAGCGGAAGAAGATGAGACATAGCGGACAAAATGCATTTAATAATGGAAATATTTAAAAAGTTTTTGAAGGTACTTTACTAATGAATGACGCTGTTAAAAAAATATTTGTGTTCCAAAAAGTTGCTCCACCTACTAAATTAGAAGCTTTAACTTGGTTGAGTAAATATATGCATATCATAATTGAAAACTGTGTATTCAAGTGGAAAATGTATGTATTTTCAGAACTCGGAAGCTGATATTCGGAGAAAAATAGGTGAATTTCCAAAATATATTTAATGTTGATAGTTGATGATATATCATACGGCATTAGGGAGACATATTACTAATATTATGTTGGTGCAAGGGGCAATGCTGCTATGGCTGTCATACATTACCCATGTATAGGAATTCCACATTGACAAAGTATTTTTTACATAACTGATGACAACTGTGCATAATGCTCTGAGGTGATCCCGGCTGGTATTCTTGCAAATGGTGGCCACAAATGTAATCACTATTACAACGCTAATAATAATAGTAGCTCGGAATGATTTTCACTGATCATACGTAGTTTTTATCACTGAAAAGATTGGAGACCCCTGCTCTAAACTGAAGTTGCTGGTTGACCATGATTGTGGAACTGAAGCTCAGTTTGTGCAAGTAGGCCTGAAAAATGTTTCTGCTAGCAAGATAAAGGTAGAGCCTCTCCTACTTTTGCTGTCTGCAGTGTGCAATTTGTGTTCAGATCCCATGACTTGAAAACTTTTCATACTACAAATTAATTCAGCAGATACAGCTAGTTAATGGGTTTTGCTTTTGTAATTGGGTACTGGTTTATTATATTAGGCAATGATAACACAATGGTTCCCTTATCACTACTTAATGTAAGTAAGGGAGAGACGTGGGTCCCGTGCTCTCCATGCCACTGGAGTCCAGCTATCCTGGCTGATGAGGGGTGAAACCCCGAAACTGGTCCTAGAGTGTTTGTTTCCAGTCCACGCAGGACCTGGCCTGGCAGTTTGGACTGGACTGGTCCCATTGGGCGCAGGGTCAAAACTGATTTGCCTATGACTGGGTCCAAACTGGGATGGCATATGGAGCAAAAAAACAATGGATTTAGGCCCAGATCTTTGTACTGGGGTGAATGTATGACATTGTTCTGCATTCTGTCCATCAATTGTTCTTGTTGCTTTTGTCACCCCGAGTGGTACGGGTATGCCCAGACATGGGTCCCGTGCCCTCCATGCCACTGGAGTCACTATCCTGGCTGATGAGGGGTGAAACCCCGAAACCGGTCCTAGGATGTTTGTTTCCAGTCCACGCAGGACCTGGCCTGGCAGTTCGGACTAGACTATTTCCATTGGGCACAGGATCAAGACTGATTTGCCTATGACTGGGTTCAAACTGGAATGGCATGGTGAGCAAAAAAACGATGGATTTAGGCCCAGATCTTTGTACTGGGGTGAATGTATGACATTGTTCTGCATTCTGTCCATCAGTTCTTTTTCCACATATGGCACAGGCACAAAGCCAAAGAATGATTTCATATACATGGAGTCATACCTCCCTGCAAACAATTTCATGCTGACTTAGGATCGCACTAGTGGACATTTAGCCCTAATGCTGTATATAAAATGTAGACTTTTCTGAGCCATTCTATCTGTCCTTTGCATCGCTACCGTCCGTGAGAAGTTAAGGACCAATATTTCTAAACACGGGGCACATAGCGCTTTGTAGACCAAGAAACAGACTATAGTCATGATCCAGTGCATTGCTAAGTTCCATGTTATCTCTGGTATCTAACTACAAAGCGTCTTGCTATGTGGATATAAAAAGTCTAAGAAAAATATTTGATTTTGTTCCATTGCTTGTTTCATGAGATTGCTCCCCATCCAAATCTGTTGGAAAGTAAATACTTAGAGTTGTGCATATTTTGATTTGAATGTTTCTCTTCTTCGAACATTTGCATAGACCTACCTGTAGTAGGTGGTCGCAAAAACCCTCATGCTTCAGGCACTAACTATGATGTCTTACTGGTCACTGCCTTCACATCTTCCCTGCATAGGCAGTCTCACTGCAGATTTGTCACCTGTCTTCAGGTCCCAAAATGTTTTTTTGTTTTTTGTTTTTTTTATAGAATTTTCAGGGTATGCATATCACGATTAATTCAATGAGAACAAATCAAACACAAAATGAACATCCCAGATCACAGTAATGTAATATGATTAGCACATACGAACAACGTTTGCAATGCACAGTACACCTGAATATGTTGCATTCGGATCGCGCCAGACAGTATATGCAGTTACTCTGTTATTGGACAACACATCTGGGTTAGATCTCCAATATTCAGATAACGCCAGCCAGTAGTTCTTTGGTCTGGCTGCAGGTGACAATTCTTCCTCCTATGTTTTAAGAGTATTTTGACAGTATACAAGGTCAGTCAACCATTGTTTTTTACTAGGTGACAGCTTACTGTCCCAGTGCATGGATACACGCCGTTTAGCCATCAGCAATGCTATAATGCAATGTTTGCGTTTCGTGGATTTCAATTTTTCAATTATACCCAATAGGCAGACCTTCACTGTACAGGCTATCTGTGTTTCTAACATTTGACTTAGTGTCGTCGTGACTTCTTCCCAGTACTGGTTTATTTTCGTACAGTGCCATGCCAAGTGCATGAAGTCAGCATTATCTACCCCACAACGGGCACATCTTGCATCCATCCTCAATCCAAATTTTAGCAACTTGAGTGGGGTGTGGTACACTTGATATATGTAATTGTAATGAATGAGGCGCCGTTTGGTGTAAGCAACGTGGTTGGCGTACAGCAAATGTTCCACTCCTCTTCCTGCAGCGGTGTCTCCAATTGGGCACTCCATCGGTCCCTGGCTTTATTAGTGTTTCCTGCAATATCATCTTGTAACAATTTATATAATTTGGATACCATATGTACATTGTTTGGGTTGGTAATGATCATTTGCAGCGCCGCCAGCGTCGGGGGCTCTGTTGGCAATGTGTCGTATAGGTCTTTAATAGCTCCCCTCAGCCTGTGGTAAGTGAACTTGAAGAGGAGCGTCTGGTTACTGATGAAGTTTAGATCAGTATCCGCAATAATTTTGCCCTTTGTACAGGTCACCCATGTTAGTTATGCCAACTTGCTGTAATATGGACATGCCATTTCCAGTATGCGTCACTGACGGTGCCGGATGGTGTTGGAGTGGCAGAGCAGGCGCGTAGAGTGGCAGTTTGTGTCCGTTTCCCCATACGTTGCCAGGCTAAGTTTGTGGTTTTTAATGTGTTTATTTCATTCTTATTGATATGAGGACGTGGATGTGGTAGGATGCATCGTAAAGGGATCGGATGGGCATCCCCGTCTTCCACAGCTGTGTGTGGGATGTATCGTACCGGGAAGAACCAATAGTGCGCATATTGCGCTTGTACACATAGATAATGCAGCAGTACATCTGGTACTGCAAATCCACCTCTGTGATAGGGCAGAATCAATATGCGTAGTTCTATACGGGCTAGTTTTCCTGCCCTAATGAGTCATGTTATGCTTGCGGTTAGAGTCTTTAATACCGATGCAGGAGGCGGTATCAGGATATTGTTGAATAGGTATAATAGTTTAGGGAGGATAACCATTTTCACAATGGACATTCTATCCGCCAACGACAGACAAATCCATCTATCTATTTTTTCGTCAATTTTAGCGATTACCGTGCCATAATTTTCCTCTGATGACCACTTCGGGATCTCTATGAACCCAGATTCCTAGATATTTGACTGGGTCTGGCTGCCATTCTAATGGGAATTCTGTTGGGCTAGGTTTGGTAATATCTGTAAGAGGGAGTATTGTGGATTTACTCCAGTTTATTTGGAGGCCTGATTGTCTGCCGAACTTGCTATATTCACGCAGAAGGGGGTATAAGTGAATGTGGAGTTCATGTACATCTAGTACCATATCATCAGCATACAGTGATATGCCTATTGGTCGTTGAGGGAATTGCACAGCTGCGGTCGCATGGTTTTGGCGTATTTTGCATGCTTAGGGTTCCAGAGCTATGGCAAACAATACCGGCGAGAGGGGGCATCCCTGCCTCGTACCACGTTGTATTTGGATGGTGTCTGAAACATGCAGATTGACTTTTATTCGTGCCACCGGTTTGGTATATAGAAGTCGTAACCATGTCAGTAAGCACAGGGGGAAACCCATCTTCTTCATTCAACCCAATCAAATGCCTTGGCACTTCTAGTAAGACTGCCACCGCCTACAGTTCTGGGGTGAGTTGGTGAGATAGGGCAAACAATGTGCGTATGTTATGATAACGGTCGGTATGAGTCACAGCTAGTAGGGTCTTTATCAGGCTTTAGGAGTGCTATTATGAGGGCTTGTCGTAGCGTGGGTGGTAAGATTAGCTGGTCGTGTGCAGCCCCATACATTTTCACCAAATACGGGCTCAATAAGGCCGCATACGCTTTGTAGAATTCTCCAGTAAACCAGTCAGGGTCTAGGGCCTTGCCATTTAGGAGTGATTTTATAGTGTCTGTGACTTCATCAACTGTTATCGGTTGCGCTAGATATTCCCTCTGATTGTCAGAGCCAAGCTATGGCTATATCCTCGAGGTAGCTGAAGATTTCCTGACTTTAGCAGTGTCCCATGATGCGTAGAGTTCTCCATATGTGGCCATGAAGGCCTTTAGGATATCTGTCGTGGCATGCTGTTGTATTCCCTGTGCATCTTTAATACTGGTGATAACATGCGTGGCTAGCAGATTTTCTGTGCTAGCATGCGACCTGGTCTAACTCCCTCCCCGTATGTTTGCACAATCTGGGGATGCGATAGATATCGAATTTCACTATCAGCTGAGCCTTGATATTCAGTTAAGCATTCCTTATGTCTCCTAATGTTGCAGCATTTTGTGTTCGCTCAAAGTCCACCTCAAGGCCTCGTATTTTAGTTTTGCATTTAGTTAATTGGGTGCGTATGTCGCGCAGGATACTCGCGTTAGTGCTAATGCACACGCCCCGTATGGTGGCTTTAAAGGCCTCCCATAATATACCAGCGTCTTACATAGATTTTTTGTTAATGTCAAAATACTCTACAATGGCCTCGTGTATTGAGTTGTATAGGGGGTCTAGTAGTGCCTTAGCGTTGAAGCGCCAGATAAATGGTGGAGGGACATATGGTGGGACATATTGTAGGAGATCTAGTGAGAGCACTGTGGGTTTGTGGTCAGATAGTGTCTTGGGTAGATGCTGTACATCCCGTTCCCACGTGTTGGGAGTTTCAGTCGCCAGCCAATAATCTATACGCGCCTAGCTATTGTGATACACCAATGTATGTGTGCCTTCGAGTTTACATGGATTATGAAGTCTCCAAATATCTAACATTCTAAATTCGGACATACCGTCTTTCACCACTCTCACTGCCTGTTGATGGAGCTCTTTTGTCTTTCCTGATCTGTCCTGTTCCTCATTAAGCGATAGATTAAGATCCCCGCCCCAGCGTACCTCCATTTGAGGCAAATTTCTTAGCTGGCTCCAGAGGTCTCTGAGGAACGCAGGGTCATCCGTATTGGGACCATATGTATTAAATATACCTATACTAGTACCGCGGATATGACCTGTGACTATTATATATCTGCCTTGGTCATCAGAAATTGTGTGATCTATGGCAAAATGTGTCCCTTTTTTCACAGTTATGAGGACCCCTTTAGCGTAGGAGGAATAGGAGGATGTTAGTGCTGTTTCTGCCCATCTACCGCCCAGCGTGCATTTAAGACATTTCGTCAAGTGGGTTTCTTGTAGTAATGCAATTTAAATTCGGTACCTATCCAAGTATGTCTTATCTTCCTGGGGTTATTAAGTCCGCGAACATTCCATGTTAGTATGCACAATGTGGACGCTTTCTTTCTATTGTCTATCATGGGATGAGTATCAGGTTGTAGTACAGCGTTTCGTGTATAGGGCAGTGGAGGCGCACAGTGGTGCATGTTGATGGGTAACTCTGCAGCATTCAATATTCCTCGTGCATGTGTTATATTTACCAGTTGCTAGGTCTGTGTGTGAGAAAACAAACCACCCCCTTACCTCCCCACCCACTTCAGCATCCCAATCATGCCGAAGACATAACCCTGTAAACCAAAAACATAACATATAGCTTTGTCTGGGAAAGCTATATGGCTGGTAAAATGATCCCAGTTGTCCTCTGTGGAGCAGCATATATAAAATAATACTACATCGCGCCCACATTGGCATCAACAATATATGGGCCTCATTACAGCTCACAAAGGTGGCGTTGGCAGCCCCACCCAGCCCATTGGGTCACAATCTGGTATGGCCAGATGCAACCACCTGCCTCCACACATCGTATAATATTAACAGAATCAACCATGTCATCTCATATACATGACGGCGAATGTCAATTATTCGTACAGTTCTGACATGCAGATGTGTACATTGTCCCAGGCTGTGGAGCTTACCATCGTTCCGAGGACACCTCTCGGTGGAGGCCACTAATTGTCAATTAACAGTTTGTATGGAATGTCACAGTCTTACCGTTCAATATACATTCTGTGTACGGCTAGTTACCACCACCTTCAGACTGCGAGGCGGGGGGGGGGGTTGTTCCCTGTGCTTCTGCTTAGTGGAGGCGCGTGCTTTATGAATTCCTGGACTGCCTTCGGTGTGGGTAATATTTCCGACCACCCGTCGTGGGTGACCCGCAGCCTTGTGGGTTAAAGCATGTCATAGGGTATGCCCAGTTTCCTGAGTTTTTTTCTTGACCGCCGTGAATTCCCTGCAGGCCGTCTGCACTACCTGAGTAAAGTCCGGGTAGAAGGAGACATCATAGTTCTGATACGTGATCCGTTGCTTTTCACGGGCCAGGCGGGATATGGTGTCTATCTCTATAATTTAATACCCGGGCGATGATTGGTCGTGCTGGGGCTCCCGGGGGTGGTGGTGGCGCCAATGACACGTTCAATTATAAGCAATAGGGAGTAGTTGTCTGCTCCAAAGCAATCCTTCAGCATGTTGTCTATGTACGTTTCGAGGTGCCCAGTGTTGGCACTTTCTGGTATGCCCATTATATGTACATTGTTCCGTCGCGATCTCGCTTCCAAGTCCTCGTTCTTATTTTTTATTATTTCCAGAAGTTTTTCCATGGAGTTACATTTCGACGTTGTAGCATTAGATTCATCCTCCACCGCTGAGATGCGCAATTCCGCAGCGTCAAGGCGTTCGCCTTGTTTGTCCAGTTTCGATGCCATGTGGTCTACTCGCAGCGAGAGATTGTCGATTTTAACCTCGATTGCTTGCAAGCTTTGTTGGCTGGCACTAAGGGTAGCTTCCATTTTAGGGTCTCTGGTACGGTCCGAGTCGAGCTCAGTATCTGAGAGGGCCTGTGTACTCTTGGGCGTGTGGCGCATGTCAAATAATAATTTAGGCTGCTGCTTTCCGGTTTTCCCATGGTGCTAGGTGCGGCGATATATAATTCTTTGGAGATGATGATTCAACTCCTGTATGGTGTGCTAGACGACAGGCCTGTGCCACCTCTGTGTCCCCTGTGAGGTCCAGCGATGCAAGGCTTTGTCGGCTGGCCGCGTGTTGCGCAGGTTAGTGCTCTGTTGCCTTGGCTGACTCTGCAGTCAGAGAAGTAGCTGGGTAGGTGTGTCTGAAAGGCCAGCAGGTCGTCGCCAGTTATCGGCAGTATCCCAGCCTGGTGCCACTGCAGCGTGGTGATCCAGTATGATTGGTCGCGTGTCTAACCAGGGTCTCTCACCCTCCCTTCAGCCTCAGCGCCGCCATTGTGCTCCTGCCTGGGCGCGTGCAGCCGCCTCGTGGATGTGCTCACGGAGCCCGTTTCTCAGCCTCATGGGGGGGCTCCCGCAGGATGTCGATATCGCTGATTCGCATTGCTGTACATGTATACCCCCATCACTCGCCCAAACATCCGTCTGGTATCTCGCCTGTATATAGTTGCTCCGATCGTCAGCTAGGGAGAACCAGCAGCCGCCATCTTAGCTTGCCTCTCGCTTTCCACGCTCGGTAGCTTCAAAGTTAATTTTCGGCTGCATTCAGCAAGAACCGCTTCTCATTTCAGCATAGATCTGTAGCTCTAGCTTTCCGACGCTCCATAACTCACTTTCGGCAATTTTTCGGTGCCGCTATTTACAGCCGATAATTGTTCCGGTCCTGCGTAGCTGCACTAATGCGCATCCATCACGCTGTGTGCCCTCTAGCACCCCCCCCCCCCCCCCCGTCCCAAAAAGTTGCAAAAACCAAAAAAGAAGCATATGCAAAGCCAACCTGTTTTCCTTAAATTTTTAGTTAGAAGCAGGATCGCAGTGGTAGTCCCAGTGCACACTTCCTTCTGGCACACAAAACAGTACGGCACAGCCAGAAACAGTACAGTGACCTACTCCGTGGCTTCTGAAGCTTTTTTATGGTAGACCGCCTACGCTACTATATTTCCTACCCTGGACATCGTGCATTGTAACTATGGGAAGGGGTGGGTTGAGGCAGACTACATACCAGTTAAATTATTGATCTCCCTGCTTAGACTGGCCAGCGATGCCAGAAGCCTTCTTACACAGTCTTCCAAAACTATACATAAAACATCTTCATATTCAACTCCCACAAATTTCTCATTCTCAAAAACCTCCCTTTTTTAGCTTTCAGCGTTTGCTGCTGATGCAAGCGAGCTTAGTGGAAACTGTAGAGCAGGAAGCAGGATCATGTGGGTATCTGGGAGATGGACAACACAACCTAGGGTCATATCCTCTGGAGTGGATGTAAAATATACTTCTTTATGCCAGTGTTGTGTTTTTTTTCAACCAAAGGTGCTAAACATTCTGGAAGCCCTGGTCCCACACTTACAATTGGATTTATAAGCCCCAATCCCAGGACTGGCTGTAGTCCCCTCAAGATATGGGACTGTGGGACTGTGTTCATGGTGTTACTGCGAGCCTCTTCTGTCACCACCCCCATGACATCACTACAGTCTAGCCAAAGTTGGCAATAGAAGCCATGTCTTGAGCAGTTGTGTGGATTGCGATAACAAGAGAAACCATAAGACGCAGACCTTTGGGGTGAGAGAGCAAAAGGGGAAGTGCTAATTAGTGCCTCCTCTGTCTTGTGCACGGTCTCTTTGAATAGCGCTTCCTCTTTAAACAAATCTTGCAGCACTCTATTTGCCCTTATGTAGAGCTGGTTGCTCACCGACCCCCGGAATACCACCAACCACCACCCACCTCCATGGGAACTGCTGCTTTATACAACATCACTTCCAGGTGTCTAGGCTGCTGATGGTGGTTCTGCGGTTGAAGCTGTTCAAGGGCAGCCCAGCTGCCCCGTGGCTGGCCATATGTTAGTTCATCCTGAGGACACGCGCGAAAAGATACGGGCCCTGTTCAGTCCTGTATACAAACGAGATAGAGACCTAGGACTGCAAAGAGGTGCAGCCGTTTTTCTGAGAACACTATCCCTCCTGATGAGCCTTCCAGTTAAAGTTCTCAAATTTAGCAATAACGTAGGCTTCCTTCTTTTAAGTATGTGGCACACCTTTGCAATGTCAGTCCTCTTGCAATCTCCATGGCATTTTATCCCCCATGCATTCCGCTTTAGCATACATTTCTGATGTCTATGCTGAGAAACAGAATGTAACTGGCAGAGATTTTTAATGACACCATGCTGGGTGCTGTGCTTTAATTAGAATGGTACTGGCACACATGTATACTGTGTTTTGTTTGTGACAGCAGTCAAGTGAAATGCACTAGTTGAAAGGTATGTATTTGCTTCTGAAGCGGCAACACTGTTAGTGAGATACAGTAGTGATTGGCATGACATGTCCTATGCACGCTATCCCAACCACAAATGTATGTCCTGCTGCACCCTAAATTAAATTTCTCATAATGCCTCTCTCCCTGCTCCTGCCCTCTTCCACAGTTGCCTCCTGCATCTTTGCCATTCACGTAAAAGTAACTGGCAAAAGATCGACTTCCCAGTGTAGATCAAAGCATATGGATATGAACTGAAAGTACATCTTTTTACAAACATATGTATTGTAAACCCCACTGGGAGTTATTAAAAATCAAATGCAGGCTGGTGTACTCGCCCTTATGTAGCCACGTAAGAGTTTCAAATCTCACGAGGGTTATTTCTCATTGCAGTTTATTTCCGATCCTACAAGATGCCACAGTTCTCAGAGTGGGTGTGAGGTATGGAACATTGCTCTCAGATTGAAGCTATGGTCTGCGTGTAAGAGGAGGAACTGTTGCTAGTTCCCGGCGGGAGGCGATCTGCATGGTCTGTTTTTTCAGTATATGTGTTCTTGCAGTTTTCCTCCACAGAATTTGACTAATATGCCCACACATGGCCACTTGAATTTGTTAGTGCCTGTTATGTTTAGGCTTTTTTTTTTTTTTTTAAACCTATAAAAGTTGATCTTAAAAAATCCCTTTGTTTAGTCTTGTAGAGTTTGGGTAATGCTCCACTCTACAACATATGTCTTCCTGTTGATTTCCTAAACCTTTTCAGTGCTAGCTTGCATATCACCTATGAAAGATAATTTTCTTTACTTATTGTTCAGATTCTTTGAATGTCTTATGAAGGAAAAGGTTTTCCTTATCATCCAGCAAACGAGTGTCTCTAGGTTCTGAAACCCCATCTTTGAGGACGTATTTCTAAATGTTGTCCTTGTAGAGACAAAGGGCCTCATTCCGTCTCCTGGTTTATTCCTCTGTAGGCAAAACATGACTTATCCCATTCAGTTATCTTCATTCGCAATTGTTTGCCTGCACCATGTTCGCTAGGTAACATGCGGTTATTAGGAATTTCGAACCTTGGGAAGGATGAGGCAGTAATGCGCCAGGTAACAACTGAATCCCTCACTGTCTGTAATTTGGAGTGCAAGATTACAGTATCAGTCTACCATAGAATAGAGGATGGGCCCCCTTTGTGTTTTTAGGTCTCGCCTAGCGAACGCAGCGCATACGCCTCTTCGCCTTGGCGAGACTCTTTTGTCGTTGCTTTTGTTCGCGAAGGGAGACAAACCATGTGCGCGCCCGGACAGGTGATGGGCACGCGCATGGCGTCTCCCACGGCGCGCTTGATTTATTAAGGCTCGGACGCTCGCTCCCTCTGTGCGCGCACGCTGTTTGACTGCTCGTGGTTGTTTTTATGAAAGCCCCAGAGTAACCTGAAACAATGTCCGATGTCCTGAGGCCTGGGAACTCTTCTGAAGATGCCTGTTGTGGTTGCCTAGGTAATACCTCAACAAACATCTCATGCACTAAATTAAATGAAACGCTTCACTGAAGTGTCAGGCTCTAGTGAGACAAAACCTCGTAAAGGAACCTAAAAATTCCCGCTTCGCAGGGAAAATGCTTTCAGATGTCTTCCTCCTTTTCCAATTCCTGGGGCAAAGCCTCCGCCATGAAACACACAAGGCATACCAGTGGGAGAACTGTAAAAATAATCCCCTGCCAAGCCGCATTCACGGAATTATTAAAACCAACAACTGTGGCTTTAGTAACAGGCTCAGCAGCCTTAATAAATGGACTGGGCATCCCCTTGGCGGATATTCCTAAACTCAAATTCATGCTTACTGCAAACAGGAGCTGGAAGAACAACCATCATAAATAATTCGGAGATTACAGCAGCATAACAAACTATGTAATGAAACACCCATTACGGCACAGTAACTAAACACCACATTAGACTGTGGCATGTACTTGCTGTCCTATCCCTCGTCCTCTCCCGTCACTGAATGTCCGCTTCAACACCCATCCCCAGGAGCTAAAAATGAATTTTGTTTTACCATACATAAAATGAGCAATTAGTTCCTATGAAGGGTTTTTACTTAATGGCCCTCATTACAAGCTGAGAGTTAAGTTAATGAACCTATGGGGACAGGACTGTGCACAGGGACTTGCATTCTAAAGTATGGGATAACTGTCAAACCTCTGCTGTTTTTCCCGACTAATTTCAGCAGTTCAAATCTACTAAAATATATTGGGTGAAAAGGTCAGAATATGTTGCTTTAAATACAAATATAGGGGCATATGCATCAACCAAACTAATACCGATTCCTTAATAGCGAAAAATAAGGAATCGCCATTAAGGAATCGGTAATTGGCATGCATCAACAGATTCGGTGAAATTTAGCGATTCCTTAAAAATCGCTAAATTTACCGATTCCTTAATAGCGGGGCACGCAAACGGCCCCACTAGCAAATAGCGAGTTCGGTAATACAGATTTGGCTAATAGCGAGTTCGGTAATACCGAATTAGCAATTACCGAATCGGTAATAGCGAAATCGCAAATTGCCGCGTCGCTCCGGGAACAGGCTGATGACATCACCAACCAGGAAATACTGCTGCCCCACCCACATAGCCTCGACAGAGGAGCAGACAGGAGCTGGAAAGAAGGACAGGCTGTGCAGAGTGAGGCCACACAGATTCTGCCATTCACATCACACATCCATCATGTCGCAGGAAGTGCCATCCAGCGCAGAATCTGCACGCAAGCGCAAGAAGAAGTTTTCGGACAGGGAGCTGGAGTACCTCATCGAGGGAGTGTCCAGCAAACACGACCGCCTCCTTGGCAAGCTGTCCCTCAAGGTGCCTGAGACCGAGAAGCGGCGCATCTGGCAGCGCATCCGTGAGAGGGTCAATGCGGTTGGCGTCACTAGCCGCAGCATCGACGACCTTAAAAAACGGTGGTATGATCTGCGGAAGCGCGCAAAAGAGAGGATTGCTGAGAGGCTCCGGGAGGCAAGAAGGACTGGAGGCGGAACAAGCACTGCACCATCCAACACAGCCCTGGAGGACCTTGTGGAAGGGACGATAGAGCGGGAAGCCGTCGTGGGGGTGATCCAGATGGACACGTCCGGCGCAGCCACAAGTGCCCAAGGTAAGATGCATGCCTGTGCCACACCCAGCATAGCGTAAATCCATACCCATGCCCCCAGCCCAATCTCACTGTGTCTGCAGCTCTGGCACAGACAGTTCCACACATGACACTACTGCATCTTGGGAGTTGTAGTCTAGTCAGCCCAGAGTGCAGGTACAGGCGTAAATCCTCTGAGCACACAACACATATTTTGTACATGGCTGTAGACTGTTCATTTGTTGGACCACAGAGGGACATTGATGGGTACAACACTATGTAGGTGTAATCATCCCACTAATAATGCACTGTTTCACACACAGATGCATCACCTGGGGACTCTGACGACAGCGACCAGCTGATCATATCTGAGACACCCGTGGAGTCAGACCAGGAGACTGCGCAGGATGCGCACGCACCGCCAACACCTGCCACCCCACCAGCACCACCTCCACCAGCGCCACAATCAACGGCACCAGCACCAGTGCCACAAGCCAAGGCACCTGCGCCACAAGCCAAGGCACCACCACCTGCGCCACAAGCAACGGCACCAGCAAGCCAGCCTGCAGCTAGTACAGCCACAATACCGCAGAGGCACAGGCACCAAGTTGCGCCCTTGCAGGAGATGGCAACCCCCCCCTCGCAATTGGCACCCACGCAGCGCACATCCACACCACCTGCTGCACCACATGGAGGCTCAAGACACGCACGGCGTCACAGGGCCCGTCGCAGTTCCGTCTCCTCAGCTGACCAGGATGTCCCAACAACCTCTGCAATTGAGGAGAGGATGCTGCGTACACAGAACCTGCAGGGAAGACATGTGGCTAGCATCAGCTGCAACATCGTGCGCCTAGCGAGGGAGATGCGCGCCATGACTGCAGCAGTCACCGACATGGGCTCCGCGGTCACCGACATGGGCTCCGCGGTCAGGGACATGGGCACGGCGGTCAGGGACCAGACCACTGCGGTTGCTGATGGCAATGCTCAGCTCAGGGAGGAGGTACGTGAGCTCACCCGTGCCATCAGGGAGGGCCATGAGTCCCAGAGGAGGAGTAACCGGCAGCTAATGTTGCGTTCTGCCGCCGCTACCAAGGCCATACAACGGCACAGCAACTGCACCGCTGTGTTGGCACGCCGCACAGTCTCCCTGCAGGTGGACCTTGGGCACTTCTGCGGTGATGTGGCCAAGTCACTGGGACACATCACCACTGCTGTGGAACAACTTCAGAGCAGCACATGCAGTGCTGCAGCATTGGGAGGGGATGACACCAGTGAGGCTGCCTCCAGTGTCAGCAGCGTGTCACTGGCAGAGGCCAGCACCAGGCGCCGAAGTTCGCGTGCCTCCACGGGGACAGGCCGTGGTGAGGGTTTGGATGCACCTGAGCGGAGGCTTGGTGTACGTGGCAAGCGCCACTAGAAATTTGGACATGCTGCAGGTCCATGGTGGAGCAACCATGGCCATCCAATTATTGTGTTTGCACAGGCCTGACTTTAAGGAACCTTTTATTTACATTCATGCAATCGGAGCATGATTCACAATGCTAGTTCTGTTGCACAATCCTCAGTGCTACTGTGCATTAAACAGTTGCACCCAACACCAACTTGTAATGTCTCATTTTACAAATCACAAAATGAAGAGGGGGGGACTGGGAGCCAATTAGAGAAGGTCCTGAACCAATGCTCCCAAAGTTATAACTTAAGATTACAATGGATGGTATCAGTTCCTATGGATGAAGGGGAACATCCACTAATTATGTGGTGTTATAAAGAAAAGGGGTAGTCTCCTGGGATAGGTGAGTGTGTGAAGAAAGAGAAAGGTACTCCTAGGTTTTGTACGTAGTGCCCTCACACACCCTTTCGAGTGTATAGCATCATCATCGGGCAATGTTGCTCCTCGTGGGGGTGGCGCTGCAGTCCCTCACGGGCCCCGAGGGGCTCTCTAGCGGAGATCTTTTAGGAGTTTGCCACAGTGGTGAGTGCGGGTATGTGGGAAAAGGTGTCAGTGAATGTGAATTAAAATGGAGCAGGAGGCCCTGTCAGTTTTATTCGTAGGACCCCTGCTTCAGAGTAAAAGTCAACGGGGATGGAGATGCACGTATGTGCCGTTGTGAGAGGGGAAATAAAAACAAATAAATTCCCACTTCTCTCAACCCGAGTGTCAATGTGATAAAGTGTAGTTTAAAAAAAGGGGGTCGACATGTTTCGCGCTACAGAATGGTCCCTAAGGGATCCTAAGCGCTTCATCAGGACCAATTAAAGAAAAAGAATTACCAGGGATCAGGAAAAGACACACTGTATCCCTAGACAGACCTGATTGTGGTAATGATTGGGAGGACCCGTTCTTATACTAAAGTCCTACTTCTCAACCCTCCCCTCGTCTGTGAAGGGCTCCTTCGGTAGTGCCGCGCCGTGATCAGTTCTGTTCTTCCTTCACGGGACCGGAAACCTACCCGTCCTGCGGTACTGCCGCAGGACGGGTAGGTTTCCGGTCCCGTGAAGGAAGAACAGAACTGATCACGGCGCGGCACTACCGAAGGAGCCCTTCACAGACGAGGGGAGGGTTGAGAAGTAGGACTTTAGTATAAGAACGGGTCCTCCCAATCATTACCACAATCAGGTCTGTCTAGGGATACAGTGTGTCTTTTCCTGATCCCTGGTAATTCTTTTTCTTTAATTGGTCCTGATGAAGCGCTTAGGATCCCTTAGGGACCATTCTGTAGCGCGAAACATGTCGACCCCCTTTTTTTAAACTACACTTTATCACATTGACACTCGGGTTGAGAGAAGTGGGAATTTATTTGTTTTTATTTCCCCTCTCACAACGGCACATACGTGCATCTCCATCCCCGTTGACTTTTACTCTGAAGCAGGGGTCCTACGAATAAAACTGACAGGGCCTCCTGCTCCATTTTAATTCACATTCACTGACACCTTTTCCCACATACCCGCACTCACCACTGTGGCAAACTCCTAAAAGATCTCCGCTAGAGAGCCCCTCGGGGCCCGTGAGGGACTGCAGCGCCACCCCCACGAGGAGCAACATTGCCCGATGATGATGCTATACACTCGAAAGGGTGTGTGAGGGCACTACGTACAAAACCTAGGAGTACCTTTCTCTTTCTTCACACACTCACCTATCCCAGGAGACTACCCCTTTTCTTTATAACACCACATAATTAGTGGATGTTCCCCTTCATCCATAGGAACTGATACCATCCATTGTAATCTTAATGTCTCATTTTACCCAGGGTCAAAAATGATTTTGCATTATGTCTGTCCGCCTCCTATGGCCCTCTGCTGTGTTTGGGATGTGTGCCGGTTGTCGTTGGGCGGGTGGTTGGTCAGCCTGGGGGTCGTCATCCCTGTCCACCTCCATGGGTATCCCCCTTCTGGTGGCAATGTTGTGCAGCATTGCACATACAGCAATTATTCGACACATGTGTCTGGTTGGTATAGCATGGCGCCGCCAGTCTTGTGGAGGATACGGAAGCGGCTCTTGAGAATCTCAAAAGTCCGCTCTATCACATTCCTCGTGCTGATGTGTGCAGCGTTGTAGCGATGTTCCTGCGGGTTTGCTGGATTTAGGTATGGGGTTAGTATGTATTCCCGCAGGGCGTAAGCACTGTCACCTAGAAGATAGAGGCATAGACTTAGCATTGGTGATGTACATACATGTGTGGTGTTGGTGTGGGGAAGCGTAGTTCTACTTACCTAACAGGAGTCCCTCTCCAAATTCTCCATTGAGTAGTCGCCTGTGCATTCCACTGTTGCGGAAGATGTATGAGTCGTGTGTGCTCCCTGGGAATTGTGCCACTAGGTCCGTTATGATGTTGTTGGCATCGCACACAACCTGCACGTTGATCGAGTGGTATGACTTGCGGTTCCTGAAAAGGTACTCATTTGCTGACGGAGGGCATATGGCGATATGCGTGCAGTCGATGCATCCAATCACATGTGGGAATTGTGCCACCTGGTAGAAAGCCTGTTTGGTGCGGTCCAACTGCTGTGGGGTTGTGGGGAAGCTGATGTGTGTGTGTGTGTAGCATTGTCAGCATGGCATCTAGGAATTTTTTGAAGAAGCGTGACAGTGCGCTTTGCGACACACCTCCGGCAACCGCAATTACCCCCTGGAAACTCCCTGAGGCCAGTAGGTGCAGGCTGCATAGGACCTGAACGTGCGCAGGGATTGCATTGGTCCGGTGTGTCTGGTGCTGCAGTAATGGTTCCAGGTCTGCAATCAGGCGCATGATCATAGCGCGATTGAGGCGATATTTCTGGTACACCTCGTCCTCGTTCTGGCCGAGCAGGGTTATGCGCAGTCTGAACACTCGCTCCTGGACCCTTCTCCTGCGCTGTCCTGCTGCATTGATCCGCATCCTCCTTGCAAGCACGTAGAGGGCAGCCATTTTGTGGGAGCCAACAGGGTCTCCTGGGCCAAATTTAAGGGTTTAGTGATTGCCTCAATCATTTGCACATGTAGGAATTTTTTTTAAATTTTTTTTTTTAATTTTTTTTTGTGACTTTACCTCCAGGTTTTGATTCCCCTTATTTAGCTCTGGCAAAATAGCGATTTTTGGAATTTTCGTTATTAGCGAGTTTTGTTGCATTGGGGTGCGATTCGTTATTTGCTATTGGCAATTTCCGGGAGCTAATAGTGATTTCGGTAATTGCGAATTCGGTATTTAACGAATCGGTAAATTAGCATTTCGGGTATTAGCGATTCGGTATGTTCGAGGTTATTTATTTAGCGATTCGTTATTTGCTCGGGTTTTGGGTTGATGCATTGGGATTGGGTATTTTTCACACAATACCGGGAGCTATTACCGAATCGGTATTTTACCGACTGGATTTTGGCTTGATGCATAAGGGTGATAGCACTTTGTGCCTCATTTCCGTGTAAAAACTCGGAATAAGAGGTATTTGCTGCACAAACTAAATACCTTGTCATGGTGATGGTACCCAGGAGCGTTAACGGACTCACACCCATCCTGCTTGTATTCAGGGCTTCAGAGTTATGAATTAAGATAGCAGGTCTGATTTACACGTTTCCGCTACGTCTTTCTATTTCTTCATTTTAGACAATTAACTACAATACAAGCGAGCATCATGGAAATCTACATACATTGGAGATTTCCCACTTTCATTCCATATATCTCTTTTCAAGTGTCTTTATGGGCAGAATAAAATATTACAAACATGCATTTGCACATATAATTTTTGACATGTGGAATATTCCCTTTTCCTCTACCATCAGGAAAGATAAGTATGCTAGTGTGTTTTGGCAACAAATTAGCACACTTACTTAGCCTTTATTGGCACTAAGGATAGGTGCACAATCTGACTTTTAAAGCCACTTGGAACGCCTGCAAGTGTCCATAAAGTTATGCCTCTGTTAGGGTAGCCACGGCTACTTTGCTTTCCCCTAGGAAGGGCTACGAACCCACCCCAGCTTAAAACCTATGCACCAATTGAAGATCTTTAGTTCTATCTGTGCACGTATGTCAGACCTGTTTTTTCTTTTTACACGTACATTATCTGTAAATGAACCAGATTTTAAGTGCTGCTTTTATTATTTGGGCTAGTGGATCCAGCAAATTCTAGTTTAATCCTTTGTCTATTCATGTAGCACAATCGTGTTTGTAGGCTAACATAAGAAACCAAGCAAAAAAAATGTATGCCGGTTATCGTGCTGTCTGCTATACTTTGGCCGTTGTGAAGAAATCCGTAGCAGGATTTATTTATACCTGTCTTTTCTATACGTGGGAGCAAATCTTGTTTGAGCTGTAACTGTTGCATATGTTTAAATCATTCGCACTAGTAGGCCAGGGACCTTGAAGCAGTGCGTGTCACGAGACAGTACTAAGCAAGGCATGCTGGTACTGCAGCGTGCACAGACTTCACGTTGCCAGCGTACGCTGCTGTTCACGTAATCCAGGGTGATTTGTTCACCTTGAGCTAGGCTGCACTGAATAAGTAGCTCTTCAATGCTCCACTGGGATTGCTAGTCTGGCCAGTGCCTCTGACAAACACTAACAAGCATTTACAATGCAATAGGTCTCGTATTTACGTGAGTTTGAGCTACTGGCGTTTTAAATAAAAATGCATTTTATTTATGTTTTGGTTTTTAAAATATAAATAAAAGGCAGGCCATTATATGTCAATAGCATAAACTCGCGTAAATGCGAGACCTATTGCATTGCAAATGCTTGTTTTTCCAGCTAGTACTAGTCTTTGTAGTTAAAAAGTAGCAATGCACTAAAGTAAAATTATCTATGTGAAAGGACAGATGGTGTATGTGAGTGTTCATTAACCTACTGGGTGAGAATGCCTAAGATATTGCATTCTGTCCAACAAGGGCTCTCGGGAAATGTGTTCCTCAGGAGAGAATCTTCATTGCTACATTTAACTCAATTCAATGTGCTCATGTCTGAGCAACGCAAGCCTCTAAAAAGTCTAGTCTCAAAAGGCAGTAAGCCACCTGTTGTTGCAGAAGGTTCCTTTGATCCATATAAAAGCTTTCTTACCCATTTCATCCCACTAAGCGTATGGTGCTAACAACATTCAATACTGACTCAGTAGTTAGGTGAGTTAGGTGTTTTCTTTGGACTTTCTAGTGGCTAGGAGGACATGTGGGAACATCCCAAAATCTATTAACTCAGTTTGTCATTGTTGGAACTGCACTTTCTGGTAGGCTGAGGCAGTGCCCCAGCCAGGCAGAATCTACCACTCCCGTCAAGGGTGGGTGATTACACTAACTGTATAACCTGCGCCCACCCTTGGGTAGCTTGGCACTGAGCAGTCAGGCTTACAACTGAGGCAATGTGTTAATCATCGGCACAGTACTCTCACACAAAAGAGTCTTCACATGTGTATCTAAATAAAGTTTGTGTCCAACACACACATTAAATAACACTATATAAACATCCTGTATTCCTGGGTACAAATCACATGTGGAAATACTACTAGCAGTAGTAGGCGTAACCATGTTAAAATGACATCAGTAGTATGCACACTGGGGAAAGATCCTACTTTACCCCACAGCAATGTAATGTGCTGCGAAACGTTGTCAGAACAAGGCCCACCCTAGCAATTATCATAATGCAATACCACATAGTTAAAGGGTGCACCCCAGATCACAACGATATCTGAAATGTGTACACCAGATAATTACAACACTTTTAAACCACACGGTGGGATAAGACCACACTGGTAAAAACCAATGCCAAACCTAGTAGTCTTTTGGCAAGGAATCAATGTGTAAAGCAACACCGATGCACTGTGTAATTAATAACAGTTGGTCCTCATGCAGTCAATCAGCACTGTTGCGCGGTACAACGTATATCAGGCAGGTCCCCATTGAGCACACATGCACACAGCACCGTAATACGGTGCACTTGATATCCGACAGGTCAGTTGACAATACAAATGCAGACCCCGGGTCCCAAACCCTCCTCCATCTTTCAGCTAACCCCGACTACCCTATGCCCACGGGGTGGAGATAAATGATACTAGGCTGACTGTGACCGGGGTGTCACTTACTCAGGGTCCGATTGAAGAAGGTGGGGGTATGTTAGTTAGGTGGCAGTCGACAAATGGGTGTTTGGTCACCACTCTGGAAGTTCACCCACGGGATGCGGAGCAGAAGCGGGCTGAAGCAAAAGTGGTTCACTCGAAAGGTTCCACAATTTGCTTTTGGGCACCAGCCCAGTTCTGCGAAGGGGGGTGGTGGTTACGCAGTTTCTTAACTCTCTTCCAATCGCTCTCGGAAGCATTCCTTAGCCCAGTCAATCACTCTGAGCACCCGGCCTTATCCGGGCAATACTACCTGGTAACACAACGTTGTCGGGTCGGGTGAGCAGAGGGCAGTTGATCCACCTCACTGAGGGCACAAAAGCAACAATCAATGAATAGAGGGTGAAGCAGGGGGGCCTCTCAGAAGGAGGCACCCTGTCAGACACATGTCGATCAAAGTAGTACCCAGGCAATCCGAGCACTATGGAACACAAAGCTGCTCCTCTGCATCTCCCTAGAAATGAGGCACAGCGTCTGGTGTGCGTTGATATGAGTCGACCATTGCTTGGTATAGGGGAGGAGGTCGAGTTGCGGCAGCCATTATACAGGCACCGGTATTTAATATTTATGGCTATGGTTGTTGCACGGTTGACAATTGCATCTTTGTGGTTAAAACAAGAGGCCCCATCCTTTGAGTTTTGGCGGGCTAAGTTTTTAGGTCTCGCCTGAGCCAGCACTTTAGCGCTGCTCTTGCAAGAGCTATAGAAAGCGGGATTTGGAAGTGCAACCTAGTGCTTTTCAGGCCGCCAACTACAGTGCATGTGCGCCGGGCGCGCGCACCATTTGTCAGCCTGCTGATCACTTTCGCGGCCGCTTTGATGTTCTCAGTGAGCCGCGCGGCCACTGAGAACATCAAAGCGGCCACGAAAGTGATCACCATTTGCCACCCCCTCCCTTATCCCACTTCCTGCTTGTGTTTTTTGGGCTTACACTCTCCATGCCCTCTGGCTCCTTCGTGCTGCTTTACCCTTCCCTCTGCTTGTGCTTCCTATCTCCTCCCACTCCTGCTGTTCTTTATTTTTTTTTAAAGTCATTTTACTAAGCGCCAACGTGAACTGAAGGTAGCGAAGGAGCGCTTTACATGAGCACCAGTTGAAGCACCAGTTAATTGTACAAGGATTTAGGCCGGGTAGATTATGTAATTTGCTCAATCACATTCTGTTTAACGAGCGCCGGGACTTGAACCTGGCTCCTCAGTTCCAAAAGCCAAAGGCAGCAGTTTTAGTGGTTACGCCACACCCTCACCCCTATGTTAGCCTTGTACATGAGAAGAACGCTTACCCCATTAAGCGTCTAAACGTTCCACTTCGGCTGATTCAATCCCTATGGTCCGGCAAAAATGTGCATTTAATACAGATTCGCCAACGTTTAGGAAGAAGTTGGAAATCTATCCCTCATAAATTGCAGCCCTTGATGTGCTTGCATAGATTAACAGAAATAACCGTCCGTGCGATTGAAAATCTACATTAATTGGGACCCACTCTGACCAAATTTGGTTTGTGCCTTTCATCCTTCAAGTGTCTATTGTGGCTTGTGGGTCTCGGGGAGCCTGCAATCTGATGAAGAAACAGATTGTCCGTTTTTGTGTTTTTATTCAGTGCTTAAAGCCAGTGGTTTCCAAGGGCTTGCAGTTTAGGCAAATAACGGAGATAAGGGGGAAAAACGCGTATTGCTCAGGAGCACACAATTCAGGCAAATGGGACTTACAACCTGTGCTCCTTGTGTCAGAGCGTGCGATCCAATAGATCTTGCATTTACGCGATTTGAGCTATTGCCATTGTAAATGACAATGCCTTTTATTTATGTTTTGGTTTTTAAAAAGAAATAAAAGGCATTGTTATTTACAATGTTAATAGCTTAAACTTTTGCAAATGCGAGACCTATTGCATTGCAAATGCTTGTTTAATGTTTATAATTTGGAATATAGCCTATATGCCTTGAAGGGATACAGGAATGACAGATTGGATTACTGATATGGGGGGCTGTGAGGGAGTATATGGTTGGGTAATTTAGTTTATTATGTATAACATTGGCGGGAATATGTGTATGTAATTGTAAACCGAGGATATAGGGTTTTTTTTTTTTCTCTCTGTATTTACTTGGAGATTATGTGTCTGTTCATTTGTGCTGTTATTTTTGGTGCTGCTATGTAGCTGCAATAAAAAAAAAAAAAAAAGATGAGTCGACCAGACGGTTCTGGTCACACACAATGAGGAGTCGCAAACTCAGTACCACCTTAGAAATGAGGCACAACGTCTGGTGTGCATTGATCGGAGTTGCACTAGCCCATTCCAGTCACACAGAATTAACAGTTGTAAATTCCGTACCTCCTTGGAAATGAGACTCCATGTCTGGTCTACGTTGATACGGGTTGCACCAGACAATACCGGTCACACAATAAGAAGAATAGCAAATTCCGTCCCTCCCTGGCAAGGAGGCACAACGCCTTGTGCGGGATGATACAGTTCACACGTGACCATTCCAGTCATACACACAGGCGTAAGTTCAGCAGTGCCGCAAGAGGTAGAATGAGGTACTACTACGGATACAGTGTCCCTCTGTGGGTCGCAACCTGTGAATCGGACACGACATGCAATAAGCATGCATTCTGCTTGTTGCACGAGAGTGATGCGGCACGATCAACGAAGCAGGCCACGCTGGATCCTGCAACTGGTGAATCCACTCGCAACCAACAAGACGCTTATGCATGTTGAGGTCCCTACGGTGCAGCAGCCACATTCCTGTGATGTGGCCAATATTTTGGGTCTCTGCAGAAGGTAATCTGGTCTTCAGGCACAATACTTAGTTCCACTCCCACATCGCGCTACCAGTTGGGATCCAGCGGACGTTATGGGGACTTAAGAGGGCACATCTCTCCAGGTGTCACAAGTAGACTATGTGGGACCCTCATGGGATGTCTTTGATGTCCCTGAGACCGCTGCAAGAGAACATGAGGCAAGCCAAGAAGCCCTTGGAGAGCACACTTCAGCGTGCCACGCGGCTGGCCTGGGCTGACCACCTGTTCTTACTATTCAGAATTGGTGAACCGTCCCTGCTGATGACAGCAATCATCCTTGTGCACAACAGATTCCAGGATGTCCGGTCTCACGTCCCCACAAGTGTATCTATGCCCTGCTGAAGTTTGGCACCAGTAGTTATACTGTAGTGTGCCTTTGAAGTAGGGGGTGGTTCAGAGGGTTCCTCTTTGAACCACAGATGTCTCCCCTAAATGTCAGTCCTGTCTGCGATGTGGCTGTGGAATGCAGATCTTAATCTTTAGCGGAGCCAAGATCTGGTTTCCCAGAGGCCAAGTGTTGAAACCTCTCCCTCCAATCTATCCAGCCAGGTCCTCAAATGGCAGAGGTCTGTCGGTCAAGTTGCTTGCCCAATGTTTATAGCTGTTGCTGGGGAATGCACAGATGTGTTCCCCCAGCCTCCAGTGTGGACTGGAGTCAAATAAAAGGCACACAAGAGTTTTTGAGCAGAGAAATGCCCATTTTCTTGAAGTATCATTTCTAAGCTATTAATGACCATACACCTTTACCACAGGAGAGGGTTTGTCATTGTGAATCCAATGATGGGAAACATTGAAGCTGCTCTACTGCAAACCGCTATTGCAGCCTGAAGTAATTTCAACCATTCCCCCATGTTAATCTATGGGAAGAGCGAACTTCATAGGTAGTGTAAACTCACATTTTCTTCCCTACAAGGACAGGGAATACACATGTGTACCTGCCCTGCCTTTCACCTACCACTTGCTTCACCCCTTAAGACTTACCCTAGGGGTGCTCTAGTTGTAGTGAACGGTACCCTCAGGATTGGCCAGTGGTTTAAGAAGGCCAACCGGAGCATAAGTGCAAGTGTGCACACACAGTCCTGCAAGGGTAGAGTTGACACATGTCTAAAACTATCATAGGTGCACAGGCGCACACACAGGCCTCTAATGGCAGGCTTGGGACATGTTTTGAAAACATCATATGTGCGTACACACGGGTGCATTGGCAGTCTTGTAACATGTTACAGTGGGAAAATGCCCAGAGCCTTAAGGCCACTAAAAGAGAATCTGTAAAACCCTGGTGTTATCTCATGGAAAGAGCCAACCTCCTAGGAAGGAAAAACCCACATGGGGTTTCTCCACTACCTGGATATGGAACACCCATGTGTTCCTGCCCTGCCTTTCGCCTACCACTTGCTCCACCCCTCAGGGATTATCCGAGGGGTGCTCTAGTGGAAGGCCCTCTCAAGGTTGGCTGACGAGTTAGAAATGCCAACCTGATCATAAGCGCACCTGCGCAACAATAGGCCTGCAGTGGCATGCTTGATACATGTTTGAAAGGCTATTCAAGTGGGTGACACAATCAGTGCTGCGTTCCACCATTAGCCAGTGCAGTTGGGTATGTGGTAGACCTCTTTACTGGGTACTCGCAGGTACATCCCCTAAACCAATCAAGTAAGCACCACTTTCCAGCATGTGTAGGAAGTGCGGTGTGCTTTCACACTGCATTACAGTGGCAAAGCGCCCAGAGTCCTAAGGCCATGATAAGAGAATCCACAAAAAAACGTAAGGTAAACCAAAGGTAAACCAAAGCAAAAAGTTTTAGGCAAATCCCCCAATCATCCTTCCAATCGCAATAATTTGGATAATTGCAACACCTTTTATTATAGCGCTATGGAAGGTCCTTTCTGAAGTAGCAAGGGGTAAATAGTCAAATTATTATTACAAAGCCTTCGAGAACACAACAGCAGTTCTTAACGGGATTTATCAACTGGCCCTTCATGTCTCTTATTTGTTCTCCATTCCTTTAACACACTTCCCTCTCCCTCCCCCAACATTCCACCCTCCACAAATCACTGTAAGGCTACTCTTGGTTATAAGATTAGGCTATACAAAAGCAATATGCTGACAAGATATCTCAGTGAATGATCACTGCTAATGTCTGTTCTGATCTTTAAGTCACATGTTTGAATCCCAGCAAGATTCACTCACGCTTAAATCGCTACGAGGTCAGTAAATTGAAAGCTGGGCAATAGTAACACCCGTTTACAGGGCTTGTAAACAACAGAAGTGCGCAATGAAGAGGTAAATAAAAAAAAGTTAATACAAACAACATCACTGCTATTTCCATTTCTTCTCTTCAGTCAGTGAGGGATCTTCGTTTATGGCTGGCTTGGCCTACAAGGAAAAACTCTATAGATCAAAGTTTAAAAATGCAGTCTTACAGAAGTTCAAAAGTATGTGGTGGATGTACGTCTCAATATGGAGTGCCAAAATATAATTCTAAAATGACATTACAATATTATGGAATACAAACGACCTCCTTCCTATTTTTGTTATCATTCATACAAAATATAATTGTCGAGGACAAATTTGCCGTCTTTTTTCAGTACCTGCTCCTTGATCCACCTAAGTATAATTCCTCTTTAGCTTTCTACCATTTTACTATTATTTTTTCCAAATCACTATCCTTCATTGGCCCTCTTACTTGCCTATGTGATCTGGTGAGCAGTGTTAGTCCATCTTTTTTTGTTTTTTTACACAGGTGGTTTGTGTATTGTCCCAAACAAGTATTTGGCTCTGTGTCCATTTTTGCCACATTTTACGATAATTGTCAACAACCACTATGTATGAATCGATCAATCTTTTCATTCTGTATTTGGTTCCAAATGAAAAAACATAAAAGATATCCATTATAGATGTTTTAACAGCGATTCAGACAATCAAACAAGAATCACAATATTTTACAGCAGATTTAAAGAAACAACTAACAGCAGAACAAATTAAGGGATTCCATAACATTTGCAAAAACATTAAACATTAGTGGATGTATGCACTTATTAAAACCGTTTTTTTAACAGATTTTATTGCATTTTAGGATATAGTACATCCATACAATAACCCTACATGCGAGTCATAATCATACGCACTATGTATTATCATTAGTATGTATCCTTCGATCCTGGGTATTCCCATCCGCCCCCATGCATCATCTCATTGCATTTATTAAAATCATAATGCTTAAGCATGGTTACAATAAATCAACGCCACATAGGTTTTTAAAATTTGCAGAAAAAAATATGAAAAAGGTAACTGTGCCGTGTAAGATGTATGTTACAATATCATGTAATTTTAACCTGCAAAGTTTATTTTAGCCATAATATTGACAACTACTGTATCGGTAAGTGTGTAGTGAAGTCTAGATTTTTTTATTTTTGTAAATCTACATGTAGTTATCAGGAGAAAATAGTGGTAGTCTAAGTGGATGCCTATCGATGCAGATTGATATTTCGACTGTGATACTGTGACATTCCATCCCCCCCACTGTTACATCACGTAGGGCTGCTTTCCTTTTAGAGTATTCGCCCTTTAGCTCAGGACGGTGCAGTGCATTGCGTCGGTCTAGCTAAGAAATTAACCTCTTCAGGTTTATTAAAATCAAGTGGTGGAATCTAATTAAGGTGATATGCAGACCAGAATTGACAGCAGTAGTAGGTATGTGTAAAGAACCATGCCTCCGGCTCCCACAGGAGGATTATGTGCTTGATTAAAAACTGTATTTGAGCCCAAAACCCCTGCAACCCGGGAAGGCCTCCTTGGTCTCCCCACCCTCCCTCCCTCCAGGCCTACATTCTCAGCACTAAGCTTATGTAAATGTGGCGCATGCAAAGCAGGAGAGTCTTGTTCAGACTTGCTGAAAATTAAGTCCTCCGGCAAAGAGTGTGTTGTTCCTACGTCAGTGTTTACCAGAGAGCATATTTGGAATGCCAGTACTAGCTGTGTGAACGAATTAACTTTTTTCATGCTGGAGGTTATGTATTCTGCTTGGATAATTCCATATTTTGATCCGAACATGTAAATTTGTCATCTTATTCATTTAGATTGTTTGGACATTTGCTCGCCCAGCCATGACATTTTGTTTTTATCACACTTGTATGGTTCAATATACAGAAAGCCTATTCCTGTAATTGTACCTTGCACAACCTAATTTATGTGCTTTATTGCTGCATTTCTACTGGGACTGATGTCCTCAGGGTAGTTGCTGGTCACTTGCTGGATACCCCAGGTGAAACGGTGGAGTTCCTAGCCGATTCACGTTAGTGAGCTGAATACCTCCAAGTGTTGATGTTATGAAGCTGGATTCTGCAAGTGGGTGACCATCTAGTTGGCGTGGAAAGCGTGATACCTATAGGTAGTGAATTCTGGGTTCTTAGCCGGTTGGTGTTTGGAAGCCGAATTCCTCCAGAAGGTGACCATGGCTTGCTAATTGGTTGAGATGTTAGGAAGCTCAATGCCTTCATGTAGTGTCTAATGGATTCCTCGTTGGTTGCTGTTAAGAAGCTGTATAACACCAGCGGGTGACCACGGGGTTCCTAGTTGGCTGGTGTCACGCAGTTTAATACCTTTTGGTGTTGACCATGGGGTTCAAAGCCAAATACCACCTGTCTCTTAGTGGGTGGCTGTCAGGATCTTTAAAGTTGACCACAGCGTTTTAGCTGTTTAGTGTAGGAAGCTGGATACCTCCAGATGGTGTTTGCAGTGTTGCTAACTATTTGATATGATGAAGATGCTAGGAAGCTGGATAACCTCCTGGTGGTGACCACGACATTCCTTTCTAGATGATGTTAAAAGCCAGGTACCTCCAGGTGTTGACTGGGGGGTTCCTAGCTGGTTAGTGTTCGAGTCAGATAGCTCAAGATGGTGATAAATGGGTCCCTAATTGGTTGGTGTCAGTAAACTGGATACATCCAGGTGGTGACCAGTGGGTTCCTACATGGTTGTTGTTAGTAAGCTGGATATGTGCATGTGGTGACCATAGGTTTCTAGCTGGTTGGTGTTAGGAAGTCAGATAACATCAGGTGATGACCACGGAATTCCATGCTGATTGTGATGTTAGTAAGCAGAATACATCCATGCGATTATCACTGGGCTATTGGTTGATTAGGCTCAGAAATCCTGATACCTCCAAGTGGTAACCACAGATTGTTGTTAGCAGGCTCAGATGTTAAAGAGCCAGGTACCTCCAGGTGGTGACCATGGGGTTTCTTCATGGTTGGTGTTAAGAAGCAATATACTTCCAAGTATTGACAACTTCGTTGCTAGCTTGTCGGTGTTAGAAAGCCGAATACTTCTAGGTGGTGACCACAGACTTGGTGGTTAGTTGAGATGTTAAAGAGCTGGATATCTTCCTGTGATCACAAGTGGGTTCCTAGCTGGTTGCTGTTCGGAAGCTAGCTATTTCCACCTGGCTGGTGTTAAGAAGCTTGATACCTCGAGGTGGTGACCAAGGGGGTTCCTGTCTGGTTGGTGTTAGGCCAGATATCTCCAGGTTGTGACCATGAGTGGGTCCCATGAAGCTAGAATATCTCTAGATGGTGACCTCAGAGTTTTGGCTAACCAGGGTACAAAGTGTGGTATCGTCAGATGGTACCCACTGGGTTCATAGCTGGTTGTTAAAAGATCAGTATTTCCATGTGGTGACCATGCGTTTCTAGATAGTTGTGTCTTTGGAGGACTTTAGCTGGTGACCCTTTGGGTAACTGGCTAGGTGCGTTTTGGAAGAGGGCTGTCCTGGAGCTTATTGCCTGGTTGCTAGATGTTTGGGTCTAGGAAGGAAGATGGTTTAGCTATCTGGAGGCCCATAGGATGCCAAATTGGTTGTGTTCAGGAGGCCAACTCTCTAGCTAGTGACTCACACGAACCCAGCTGCTGGCTGTAGGTAGGTTTACACCCAAGCTACCTAAGCTATGTACCCCCAGGTTTTCAAGATAGGGGGCTCGTCGGAACGCATCTTTTGGTGTCTAACTGAGGCTGCTGCCCTTACCTGTTTTCCCCCCTTGGTTCTTGGGGGCTGCCACGACGCTGTTGCTGCGGACTCCCTCTCCCTCTGCTGCAGCGCCGGTGAGACCGGCGACCGCCGGGTGAGGAAAAACTACAGTACCCAGGCTCCCCCAGGGCACCGGAAGCGGGGACACGGCATTTCGCGCGCGTTGGCGCTTGATAAGTGACTCCACCCCCGGCTGAGCGGGGCTCGTCGGAACGCATCTTTTGGTGTCTAACTGAGGCTGCTGCCCTTACCTGTTTTCCCCCCTTGGTTCTTGGGGGCTGCCACGACGCTGTTGCTGCGGACTCCCTCTCCCTCTGCTGCAGCGCCGGTGAGATCGGCGACCGCCGGGTGAGGAAAAACTACAGTACCCAGGCTCCCCCAGGGCACCAGAAGCGGGGACACGGCATTTCGCACGCGTTGGCGCTTGATAAGTGACTCCACCCCCCACGTCGCGGGACCGCGCGCGGGCACCGCCGGGCTAAGCCCGGGACAAGGGCGGGACCGTCTGGCCGTCCGGGGCCGCTGGAGGCCGGGTCGGGCCCACCCTCTAAACTCTGGCATTAGAGCACCTGTTACAATCCAGGTACTGTTATTGTTGTGTGGTGTTATTTGCCTAATGCAGTGGACTTTGACTGGGGTTGTGTCTATTGGACATTATCTGAGGAAGTCGTCCTACGTACTTCAGGCTTGCTAGTGACTGGGACCCCCCTCTTTGATACTTGTTTGTTTCCATCACATATTCCCTATTGCAACCCATTGTCTAATTTTCAGTTAGGGCTCTGTTTTGTTTTTACCTTCGGCCCGGTTCTGTATTAGCAATGTCAACTCGTTCAGGTAAAAGTTTGAGGGGGAGCGAGGGGGGTATGGTGGGCACTATGGACCAATTTATCACCCGTGTGGCCAACGTTCTCGACAAAGAAATAACCATGGCCGAGCGGCGGCTATCTCGTAGCCCGTTTGGTGATAGACGATCTTCGATTGGCCCGATAGCCCAGATACCCTCCCCGGAGCGAACATTGGACCCACTCCCTCTTGTCCCCCCTCCCTTGGACCATCCACGTGTGGCGGCCCTGAGAGCTAACATAGAAGGGCTCGAGATTTTGACGGCTACAGCACTTAATGCCCAAAACCATGTGGCCCCTGTCTTAGCAGCAAACAAGTCCGCCATTTCTATCTCACATTCGGATGACCTTACTACTCTCCCAATATCACCCCCCCCGGCGGCTATTGTGGTGCAGACAGAAATCCACCCAGCCCCCATAAAGAAGAAAAAATTTGCTTTCCCACAAAAAAGCAGACTGTCCAAAAATTGTAAGAACCAGAGGCGGGCAAGCGTTAGGAGGGGTGTTTCCAATAATATAGTAAGGGGGGTCTCTAGTCCCTTTCAGGAAGAGAAAGAAGAGGGCATTATTGAGGGACCTTTAACTATTGTTCCCAATAACCAGATCGTTGGTAGCGTAGCGATCCTTCCCCCAGATTCTCCCCTGATCACAAAAATGGAGGAAATAATGAAATCTTTACTCCTTCCAGTACTTGACAAAATTAGAGGGCTAACTGAGCGAGTAGATAAAATGGAGCAGAAAACCCTAGACAACTTTTTTTCACTAAAATCATTTATAAAATTGCAGTTAAGAACGAGGGATGATGGCCTAGGGGGGAGTCTTGATAATAAGGTACCGTCCACTGTTGAACATAGTGTAGCCACCACAGCTGACAACCCACTAGTCGCTTTGGAAGCGAATAGCAGTAACTTGTGCCCCACTGTGTTGGCGGCAGGTACTTTCAGTAACCCTGGCCATTCTTTTTTTTTTTTAGGCCCACAGAGAAACTTAAGTCCTCTAAGGTTACTACTATTATCCCAGGCAAAAAGATAGCACTTCCCCCAGCCTCGGTTTGTACAGGCAAGGATAATTCTACTCCTATAGCCACTTCTCTAGTAGTCCATAATGTATTTGAGACCCCAATTGTCAATCCAGCTGAAACTGTAAAGGCCCATGTGTTGCAGCCAGGTGAGGGCCCTCTTTGTGGGAGGGATCTGAATATAAATCTCCCCCCTGATTGTCAGCCCTATGTAGTTGTGCTGACCGGGATACCGGTGCTTAGTCCGGGTAAGCGCGAGCCTTATACTGAATTATTCAACAAGACTTTATTCTGGCTCAAAGAGAATAGACCCTTGCCCGAGTTTTGGGAGGGCCGAATTATCCATGTACGTAGAGTTGGATGGATTGGCACCAGGAAAAAATCGATAAACTGGGACTGTATCATAGTGAATTTTGAAGATCCAAGGATTGTTAGCTTTATATGCAGGGGTCCTAAGAAGGAAGACCGCTTAGCAGGTAGCACGGGCTCAATTGGCACTTGTGACCTCAGTTACTTTAACCCCCCAATCCCGCCCGTGAGGCAATCTGGAATCCATACGTGGGAGGGCTGGGAGAGCAGACAATCTCGCGGCTGCATTTCTAAATTTAGTCTATTCAATAATAGCTTTAGCCAGTCGCAGGGCCAATTTAGGCAAAATAATTGACCGGTAATCTGCCCTACACGGGAGTTGTATATTGAAGTTTCTGGGGAGTCACAAATTGACAGTTTTCCTAATGGAGAGCAGCAGGTGACCCCTCCCGTTATTACTGTCCCCCCTCTATTCACTTCCAGGGGATACACACAGGTGGTGCCCCAGCACAGTAGGGAGTCGCCTGTCGAAGGCTTCCAAATCCCTTGTGATGTGACATCACCTGTTGGCGAAAGGGACATTACCATTGACAATACCCCACTATAAGAGTACTAGATTTAGGGCAGGGAGGGGTCTCTAACATGCCCCTGAAGGTAGCTAGCTGGAATATTGCTGGCCTAGCTCGGAATATAAATATCCCAGACTGGAACACATTTATCGAATCCTTCGGGATTTGCCTGTTCCAGGAAACTTGGTGCCTGGAACCACAGCGCAAGCTGGGTTATACCACCTACTTCGTACCAGCTGTGCGACCGAACGGAGGTAAGGGACGCCCCTCCGGAGGTCTGTTAATTTGGGTAAGCATTTCCCTGCGGTATTCTATTAAATGTATAGCCACTACTTCTCCGGACCTTCAGAGACTTTCAGTGAGAGGCCCGTGTGGAGGAGGAGTGCTCGAAATATTTAATATCTATGTTAGAGGTGCTAGGGGTGGCTTACCTACTCTCTCCCCAACGGGCATTGACGAGGAACTTAAGAGCTGTGGTCCAGATTCCTTTGTTTTACTAGCCGGGGATTTTAATTGTACATTTGAACCTCTTGCTGTGGACGATGTGTTGGGCACCATTGACGACGATGCAAGGAGAGGCATCCCTCCGCTGTCAATTGCTCCAATTAAAAGGTGGACTCAAAACGCAATTGACCTTAATGCCCTTTATCTGGAGCATGGTCTTAGAGCAACCAATGGTAGATCCAAATCAGATCAAATGGGAGCTCACACGTTTAATAGAATAGGCCATTCCTCCAGGATTGACTACATCATGTTGAACCTTCGGTTGTGGTCTTTCCTGGTGGATATGGAGGTTCGGCCATCCATCGACAGCGACCATAACCCTCTGGCTCTGTCTTTGTCTCCTTTGTGGAAGGCCAGCTCCCCTCTCTCAATCCCCCATGTGTGGAAATCAACACACGAAGTGTGCCCCTCCAATTGTGGCAGGCGCCTGAAATGGAAGAATATTATCGGCAATGAGGGCAAGATGCGGGAGGTACAATCTATAATGGCTAAACTTACACCCCGCCTAGATTCTCCCTCTTTAAGTGCACTGGAGGTATCCACAGTTTTTGTACAAACAACAAAGGCTATAGGTGAGTTATTTATAGCCAACAACACGGGAAAGGGGGCCTATAAGAGAGGTGGCAGGAAGGTTCCTGCTGGGTGGTTCTCAGCTGCATGCCGAGCAGCCAAATCGGAACTAATAAAGGCAGTAAAATCCAAGAATAGAGCCCTGGTTTGCACCGCAAGGGGCAACTATAGGAGGGCCCTAACAAAGGCAAAGGTAGAATGGGAAGATCAGTTCTGGTGGGACCTGAAGGCCGCAAGCTTAAGGAAGGATGCAAAGGGTTTTTGGGACCTACTAAGATCTAGGGAGAAACCAGTGGACACAATGATTACATGTAACGTACCTGAGAGTGCGTGGGTTGACCACTTCTCCCAACTTTATTTAATGGTACAGGATGAGGGGGAATGTATGAGAGCACGACATCCTCATGCTTCTTCCCAGCCTAAGGACGAGCTTCTGTTTACATCTAAGGAAGTGGTGGGGGCGATCAATAGCCTGGTGCCCAACAAAGCAGCAGGTCCGGACGGTATACCTGGAGATTTGCTTCGCATCAACCCGGAAGAATGGGGAAAACTTATCTCCGCCCTATTGAACTCCAGTCTCAAAGGGGCATCATTCCCAACCTCATGGAAGGGCGCTGAGGTCGTCCCAATTTTTAAGAAAGGCTGTCGGAACGACCCAGCCAACTACCGCCCAATAAGCCTTTTAGACACCTCACAAAAGTTGGCTGGAAAAGTGATCTTGACCAGAATATTGCAATGGGTAGAGGAAAAGGGCATTCTCTCAGACTTTCAGGCTGGTTTTAGATCTGGCACGGGGACAATAGAGCAATCCTTTCGACTTATGATGCTATACTGGAAAGTGGTTTTACTGGGCAAGGGCAGTCTGTATCTCGCTTTTATAGATTTACGGACTGCCTTTGACCTAGTTCCCCGCAGCCAACTATGGAGTGTGCTTGACGAACAGGGTATTCCACCCTATTTGTTAAGCATGTTGATAAATCTCCATGCTGACAATTTTGCACAGATCAGATGGGGTAATCAGGGGCAAAAAACAGTACGTATACCTGTAAATAGAGGGGTACGCCAGGGATGTGTCCTCGCTCCCACCCTGTTCTCATTGTATGTCAATGGAGTGGTGGAGCATCTGCTACAACATCCTGCAGATGCACCATCCCTGGCTGGTAGAAGAATACCCACCCTTCTATTTGCAGATGATACCCTCCTGATTTCTAAAACTCCGGCAGGTTTGCAGAGCTTATTAGCTAACTTTAAGCTTTTCTGCGATGCAAGAGGGTTAGTCATCAACACAGCGAAGACCAAGTATTTGGTCCTTAACCCTCCGAAAAAGTTGGCCAAACCACCGACTCTGGATTCTGTTGCCCTTGAGAGAGTCTCAGAGTTCGATTACCTCGGTATTCGTCTCTACGACTCCATGAGCTGGAAATGCCACCACCAAAAGATGCTGTTGACTCATAAGAGGGTGGTGGGTGCCCTTCTCAAGGACCATCGTGCCTCATCCCTGAAACCCATTGCTCCTGTTTTAGACATCTACAGGGCAAGGGGTGTTAGCGCTGCTCTATATGGGGCTGAACTATGGGGGGGTTTATAAGGTGGATCATTTATCCCGCTCCGAAAGCAAATTCCTTAAAGATCTAATGGGGCTCCCCTATAGCACCCCAACCCTCCCACTGCTTTTAGATACAGGAACTCGGCCAATTAGCGACCAGGCTAGGCTCCGCCCTCTTCTTTTATGGGCGAGAATCTGGAGAACATCAGAATTATCCAGTTATGCGGACGGCCTAACCGATGTGTTGGGGTCACCAGGCTGGGCCAAGATCCCTTGGTTGAGGGAAGTCAAGCGTCTTCTCTTCAGCCTCGGCCTTGGCGAGGACTGGAACAATAGAACTGCACCCCCTAAGTCTGAGCTGAAAAAGATCTATTGGAGCTGGGTAGCCGGCACTAGAAGTAGCAATGCCAATCTATGTAGGTCCACAAAGGATTTTCTCTTGATTAAGGATGTGCACCTTTGTGAACCCTTCCTGGATGTCATCTTAAACCGTAAGGACAGGGCATTATATTTTCAATTCAGAATAGGCTTACTTCCTCTTGGTGAACTGACTTCAAGGTGGAAAGTACCAACTCAGACAATTTCCTCTTGCCCTTCTTGCGAAAAAAGGTTCGTGTCTGTTGCTCACTTTCTGTTTGAATGCCCGGCCTATGAAGCCCCCCGGAGTAGATGGTTAAAACCACTATGTAGAAATTTAGGAACCAGACACTATCTAGTGGCTCTACGAATTTTAAAAAACGATCCAGGGCCCCTCTTTGCTTGTGGTTTAGCCAAGTTCCTAGGATGGGCTTGGCGTATCAGATCAACTAGGCTTTTGTATTCTGTTTAATCTGTTTTTTTAACAACATATATATGGTTTTTAGCTAATTTATTGGCCCCTGTAGTACTATGAAATGTTTGTTTACTTCTCCATGCACTGGTTCCTTTTTATCATTTTATTGTCTATTATCCTATTTCTGCTTTTTAAGATATATTTATATCGAAATAAAGCCTTCTTGACTGACTGACTGAAGATAGTTGGGTCTAGGAAAGGAACTCTTCAGTTAGTAATCTTGGGGAATCCTAGGCAAACTTTCCATCTGTTGGCTCTTGGTTTTTGGTTTGATTGCTCGGTGTAGGGAAAGGGGCACCTTTGCTGTTGACTCTGAGGTTTATGGCTGATTGCATGTGCAAAGGGACACCCACTAGCTAGTGACCCCAGGTGTTCTGGTTGGTTGAGTGCTGGAATGGGGACCCTTCAGCTCAATAGGTAGAGGGGACTGACCACTAGCTGGTGACCTGGGTCTCTTAAGTGGTTAGGTGAAGGAAAAGGGAATGCACCCTGTAAGAGTTCTACCTAAGCCTGATACTTTCAGTACTACTTTGTGTACTTGTTATACTGTTAGAAATATGCAAACTTCATTTCGGAACAACCCACTTTTGCCAAATAGTTGTACGAGCCCATTGGGTTAATAATTACCTTGCTTCTTGAAATTATTAGGTTCTGTAACACAGAATGTGTCAACCACTGTCTTTTCGTTAGGACAATTTTCCTTATGATATATTATGTTAAGTGCAATTGTATAGCACATCTCCACCATTTGGAAGCTGGATACCCTTTTTGGGTCTGGGGTTCTCATTGGAGGAAGTGAAAATTACCTGCTGCTATCGTATTTGGTTGTTTTCATATTGTTAAGAGGCGAGTCACATTGTATAGTGGCCGGCAGGTTAATATATACTAATGTATTGGTTTGTGATGGATTGTGGTGCATAGAGGCTAGCCTAATCCTGATATGGATCCCTGTGGAGCATTATGTGTATGAATGACTAATGACTGGTCTCCACAGGTCATTATTATAATCTGGATTTCATTGTGCTAGCTTATGCCTTTCCTGTTCAAAAGTGTCATAATTGCAATATAGTAAATATGTTGGATGTGATCTTATGCAAAATATTAGTTTGAGAAAAAAAAAATTCTCCAGTTCGAAGTAACCTGTACTGCGGGCCTTATCACTATTTACTGTTTGAAGCAGTTTTGTTTCTTTTAGTGCTGGCCCAATATAACTTTCATTTTTGGATGACCTCGGTTAACTTTTTTCCTGCCCGGTTGCATGTCTTCTCTTTTTGTTGGGACTATATTTTTTCAGCCTTTCCTTAGGTCGGCCAAGTTTAGAGATCTCATCAAGAAGATTAAATAAATCTTTCCTTCTGTAGTGGCTTGTTTAAACGTTAGCACAATGGTGTATGTTATTACAGCTCGTATAAATATGTGCTCATGGGTCACTGAAAGGGGTTAATGTTATCACAAGTCTTATTTTTGTCCAGTAGCTGTGCCCCTTCTTAGTATGTGGTCTTCGCTTCTTCCAAAAAAAAGAGTGCATTGTTTGAGCCTTAAAAAGGTAAACTATAAAAATCTAAAATGCTGGAGACCTCAAGCTGTAGGGCATCAGGTCTGGAAAAAGGAGACCACTAAAGTTCACCACATTGGCAATATAAAGAGTGCGGCGTAAGGGCTCTGCCGTTCTTCTAATCTGTGCATTTACCGCTAGTGTGGTGCGACAATGTGCCATAACACGGGCGCTGATACCACTAATTTCGAAATGCAGGGTATCTCTGCATCCCCTTCTCTGCTCTGGTGCAATAACCGTATTCGTGTTTTCGGTGTCCTTCTTAAAATTAGCACCAGACTCCAATTGACATTATTATTCCCTATCTCCGTCTTTGCTCTTCTGCTAGGAATGCTTTGAAAATCTTTGTCTTTATTAGAATTATATATTTTCCCAGGTCACGTCTGCTAACCAGGCGCACATGCCTATCACTTATATATGGCACACGCAGCTCCCTCAAAAGTACTGTTACTTGCATATCAGTGTCATCTAAAGGATTTTGGGGGCCCCGGGCAAGAAATATTTTAAGGGGCCCCTATTTGCAACCACTTTTAATTTTATTACGCATTGTAGCAAATTCAAGCACTATGTTGGCTAAAAATACTGAATTTGAAGTTGATGGTTAAGATACGAAAGTGCTCAGAAATGAGCTAGAGAGAAAGTTCATCTTTCCGGGTTGGGGGGGGGAATTGAAGGTGAGGGCCATGGGCAAATGCCCACTGGAATCAAGCTATCCTGGCTGATGAGGGCTGAAAGCCCGAAACCGGTCCTAGGATATTTGTTTCCATTCCAGGGAGGACCTGGCCTGGCAGTTCGGGCTGGACTGTTCCCATTGGGTGCAGGGTCAAGACTGACTTGCATATGGCTGGGTCCAAACTGGAACGGCATGGTGAGCAAAAATAACGATGGATTTAGGCCCAGATCTCTGTACTGGGGTGAATGGATGACATTGTTCTGCATTCTGTCCACCAAATGTTCTTTTTGCAAATGTCCACTTTACCCATGCCATAAAACGCATCAGTTGCAGATAAATTACACTACTGTCCTCCTGGAAACACAGCTTAGCTTCATCCTCGTCACCTCTTATTACTAAGAGAGACCTCTTGTCTTTGTCAACGCCTGTCTCCTCTGCATGTTTTCAGCTCTGGCCCAGCGTCTGCAAGGCTGCTGAATCTCACACACATTGGAATCCAGTTCTGGAAGATGCTGACCATGCAGCCCACAAACACAGGCCACCGCCAACTCCGCTACGCTTGCATTGCTGCTGGAGAACAGCCTTTTAAATTCCTCTCCTTGGGTCACTTGAGTTTGAAAAGTAATCGCAGCAGTCTTGAACTCAGTCACATTTACTGCTCAGATGCCCTCTTGATGGTTTAATGTTAAAGCTGAAAAAGAGTTTTGGGATTTTACTTTAGTGACGTTGTATGTCTGTGTGTTTACTTTTTCAATGGTGTAGGTGACCTTCATTTAGTAAGTATGTTTGGCCAGCGAATTAGCGGTGTTTTGTAGTTTTGATTGGCAGTTTTGGGGCTGAAACACTCAATAGCACCTGCCCTTCTTTAAAATTAGCAAGTGCAATTTTGACATGACATGGGCTTTACTGACCACTTTCTGAAATTTTGTAAGAAATCTAAAATTCAGTCACATGACTTAGTCAAAATACAGCTCTTTTCAAGCGATAATATTGCATAGGCAGCAGATTATTTGAAGGTCGCTGCCTTGAACATGCGCCTTTAGACTCCTGTTCGATGCAAGTGCTTTTGGTTGCAGGAAGGAAAGGGTCACGTTTCCAGTGCCCTTGAAACGTGCAAAGATCTTGCATCTGAACTGTGTTCTTTTCAGGCAGGTTTAAGCATGCTGAACAGAAAGTTCCTTTGGCAATACAGAGAACATTTGGCAGGGAGGTCTGCACTGGTTCATAAGAATATATTATAGACCTATATATAGTGTTAGTTTCTCGGAAATAATTTGATTAGCTTCTTTTTCCTTGGTTATTATAGAAAACAATTGGTTGTTGCATAAGCAGTCCTTCTAAAGGTGATCAAAGGATGCGAAAAAAAACGCAATTGATTTTCTTTTGCATATGTTTTAGGAGGAGATTGGCATCTCCATTCCTCCCTGTCAATCAATCTTGCTCGACCCCTGTGTCCAGAGGTTTTAGATCTCTGATTTATCAAGCTGTGCGAAAACGGAAAGGCAGGAGATTGATGGAGAGAGAAATGCTTTTTGAAACTGCTATTGTGTGTACGGGTTGGCGAAATATTTTACAGAAATGTCCAGCAGGAGGAATCCACATTTTCAGGTCTCGCCTAGGCAGTGCTTACGCTGTCTCTTCGAGACCTGCTGTATTCTGGTATGGAACTGAAGCTCCGCCCACCCTCCACCCATATTAATCATTGGCTTGCGTCATTGTCCTTTCTAAATGTTGTCTTTTGATTTGTTAATAGGCTTATTAGTCCCTCCTTAGTACCTCCCTGCTGTAACCTCCCAGGAGGACTGGCCCTTTCACAAGTGTCCTAACTCGGGAGCTTTCATCAACAGTTCTGAGACCTATTTACTTAATTATTGTGCACAGCACTCACGGGACGCCAGCTTCAGTAATGGCGGCCACTTCCTCACAGACTTTGCATTTGTATTTGTTAGTTTCCTACTCATCAGCGTTCCAAGGGCATCAATTTGTGCACCTCCTTCTCCCCCTCCCGTGTTATGGCTACCTTGTGGCCTTGCTTGCTTTGAATTGCTCTGGCACAATTCTCTTCCCCATTTGTTAGATGCTTCACTGTTTGCCCGCCCCAAACGTGAGGGTTTTTTTTGTCTCTCTCCAACCTACCCCTATTCGCTACTCTATCCCGAGTTATTTCATGTACTTTACAGTCAACAATTAGACAAAACACTGTAAACTCAGAAATGCACTGAAACATTTGAAAAACAATAACGTATTTAACTTTCATATGAGGGGGAAGAAGTTGGCATTGTTAAGACAGGGAAACCTTGAGCAGAGGAACTCAGAAACTTTGTGGTTGGGTGCAATAGATAAGAGTGGTGTTGGGAGTGCAGTGTCATAAGATAGAAAGGGAAAAAGATGAGAATAAAAAAAAAAGTGGATATCTGTTTAAGTGGAAAAAGGTGATATAGTTGTTCTGTATTCATACCTTACATATTTTGCATGGGCCTTTAAAATGTCAACCACAAATCTGTTTACAATATTATTATTTTTTTTGCAAAAACAATTTTTATTGCATTACTCAATTACAATTGTCATCCACAATGTTCATCATAGCAGTGGCCGTCTCCCGCTTACAGAAACCGTTGCAGAGCACAATCTAAACCACTCCCAATGCGCTGTCCCCTAACACCCCCCTAAACAAATGCGCCCCCCCCCCACCCACATGTCAGTGTGCCATACTGGCAGGTACCAGGATAAGTCTCTCTTGTAAGTAACAAATCTGTTTACAATATAGCAGTCAGTCTAAGTATTTCTATTGGTTAACCTTGTCCATTTTGCCATTAATAGCAGCTTTGAGATGAGTGATCCCCAACATAAACATCTTACCTTACGTAAAAATCTATTCCTGTTTACCATCCTACAAATGGCAAGCCAGCACTACATCAGAGTACTTTGCAGTGTGGTTTCACCTCGCAGCTACACCTGTAACCCAGTTATATGGGATGCACACTAATTTAATGTGCCCCTACTCTCTGTTAATCCACTAATCCATGCATTTTATTTCTTTGGTTATCAAAACAAACATTGGCAAAGACAGTAGATCTGACCTCAGCAAGATGGTTTCAAAGGTTATTTTTTAATTTTTTAATGCAAACGTATGCTTCAGAAATAAAAATAAGTAGAAAAGGAAACATGCCTTCACCTAGCCATGGGGGGCCATTGCTTGCAATAATTTTTTGTAATTTCTTTTTTAAAGAAATGACCATAACATACAAGTTTAATAGAACATGACACATGGTTCCTGGCAGACAGCTCTATCTAGGCCAGACCAAACAGAAAGCTTATTGAGAAACTTGGAACCCAACCTAAAGCAGTTTCTTGTCATTTTGAGAAGTGTGTATGGCTACAACAATTGCAAGACCTTAGTGTATTTCACTTGTATTGTCTAACCAAGTCTAAAGGATTTTTTCATATTGATGCGCACTCACTTTGTTTATTTATTAGCAGTTTTATATAGCACAAACCGTTTAAAAAAAGACCAAGCACTTTACATACACTCATGTCCATAACATGCCTATAGAAAAAAGACCAAGCACTTTACATACACTCATGTCCATAACATGCCTATAGAAAAAGAAAATGTACAGAGGAAACAACAATAGTGAAGGAGATGAATGACCAAGGTTATTAGCAGTTGCACAGCAATTTAATGCTTGCGTAGTTTGTGTCAGATTAATTGGGATCAGTTCAAACTCAGACCATTTCTAGGAGGAAATAAAACTGAAATAGTACACTTTTTGGCGTTGTCCTGATGTGCAGTGAATGGAGTTTGAGGTTGCAGAAGCACTGCATAGAAGGGTAGTCTTCTTTCTTTCTTAACTGCTGGATTTGCAATCAGGAGGGTGTGTGGACATCACGGTAGGGTAGGGAAAGAGTCATTTCACTGATGAGATAATTCAGAGTTCCAGTATATAGTCCATAGGGTGCAATTTGTGAGTGATCAGAGGAGATGTGATGTTATAATATTTAATTGCACCTGGAGCTACCCAGGCGGCAGCATGTAAAGCACTCTTGGGAGGAGCTGGGCGGAGCCTTTTGGCATGGAGTTGCCATACTCCACTCCAGATAACACCAGGGATTGAAGTTTTACTCATTTAATTCTCTACCCCAACACACAACAATAACCCCCCAGAGCTAAACGTGACACTACATAGCATGTGTTTCTTCTAAGATGGTGTGTTAAGCTTTGTATGCTTTTGAAGACAGTTTTCCTGTTCCTCCTACACGCAACAAACAAGGCATCCTCACAACCTACGAACGTGCTAATAAGAGCGCAGTTTATCATGGAATTAACAGCACGATTTGTTTGCTGTCACAGTCAACTGATGCGCAATGTGGAACTAGGGGGCTAGGCATTCTTTTTCAAATACACCTACCTTCCTAAATTTGAGTTAAACACTTCAAGAATATTGCATGTTAGTATTAAAAATGTGTTAGGTGCCAAGAAGGGGCCATTGCGTTTGCCAACTAACCTCAAAGTCACCTAAACATAATTTATTCAGTAATAATATGGAGTGCTGCAGTTTGGCTTTTTTAACTCCAGAGGACTATGGTTGAGCAAGAAAAAAGCTCAATGTAATGAAGGGGCAGTTGCAGTCCAGTCGTAGAATAGAGACCCATAACTAATATTCATCAATCGCCATCCCCTGAGAGGAAGAAAGGCCGCTGTAGTCCAAGTGGGACAGTTCATATTTCCAAGTTTCCCTGAAGTGCACATAATTTGCTTCTGTTCCGATACTCGATTGGAGGGCATTCCACAGTCTGTGATCTGTATCACCCAGGGTCCGTTATGTTATGTTATCTTCTATCAACTACCGTACTTCCAGAACCAAATAACAATTTAACTAGGATTGAGGAGTAGGGGAGCCCATCCCTTCTTAATACTTCTGTTACTCCACACCACCATTACCTTTCTTCTTCAAAACAGACCAAAAGTGTATTGTTGCTCAAGGAGGTTGTCTTGCACCTAGGATCGGTAAAAAGGCAAAGACTCCTGGGGAGCTAACGATCCAGGAATTCAACTATTTCCTGTTTAGATGAGACCTAAAGGGGTCCATCAGGTGCTCAACCCACTCAATTATAATGAGCTATTAGCTCCTTATGTCTTCTCTAAGGAGAAACTCAAGTGGGTGGCTGCTCCCGCCTCTAAACCTTGCTTTTGACTCTCTCGGAATATGGTGAACCCACTCACATTATGAAAATATCCTCTCCCCCTTCACTTCCAATTTGAGCAATATCGAGTTCCCTCAATAGCTAACTCACCCCCCTACTGACTCAGTGCCCACGTTCTGACTTTACTCTCAATCTCTGTCCTACCATTTCTCCTTTCTTCATACAGTTGTAAGCAAAGCAAGGTGCGCCCACCACCATGATATATCCACCTATACAAAATTCTATTAAATACAATCCATTTCACTGATTCCCAGATTTTGAAGTTGGGAATGGGAAGTTCATATATTGGTCCTTTCACTCACTTGTGTACAAAGGGCTGCTTGCGTGTGCACTATGACTGGAACTTTAACTCCTTTACTTCCCGAGTGGAAAAAAAAAGCAGAGGTAGAACAGCTGGGAATTTATTTGCAATGAAGAGCCAATATTCTTGATCTGAGGCCTCAGAGCAGTTGGCTATGTAAAAAATGTATTATTTGTTAAAATGGAACTTCTGAATCTAAATACCACATGTACATAACTGTTGTCTTCTGAAAGCATCAACATGTTTCAGCCAAATCCATTCAGTTCCTTGGCTGCCTATTTCAGGATAATTATGCCCATTGCGCCTGGAATCTACAAATCCGTACATAACACTTTCCCAATGTCATCCTCTGCTCAGATGCACACAAGTAACAGAATATGATTGCTAAAAGACACTTTAAATGAAAGTGTATATGGCACCGAGTGGGAATATAACCGTACTCTGGATGGAAGAATTTTCTGGATAGATAGAAAAATATGGGGGTTCAAGTATCACATTGAGCTGAACAATTAGCAATGAGACTGGTAAAATTAAGCACAACACAAACAAAATCAACTTTTTCTGTACTGCGGTGTGACGTCTAACAATTCAATTTTATCTTGCTTGCTTGGTAAGACACTAAAATGAAAATATCATTGGAGTCTATGGACAGTGGTACTGCATGAGCCCAAAGGCACAACTTCCCAGCAATTTCCAGAGCCTTCCCATCTCTGTGTAGCAAAACAAATGCTGGTCCCAAAAATAAATGTTCCACTGTTCAGTCATTTGAGTTTGTAAATGCTGTTCTAGGGATACCATTCAAAGACCTGTGCCCCTTAACTAAGTGTCAGCCAATACCAGCAGTCTTTCTCCTTAATGCATGCTGAGGAGACAGTTGTCTTCCTCCAGGGTGGGTGGGTTACACTTTGTACCCCTTTTGTATCTATGTATGCATGGATGTATGTTTTCAAGTACCCGCTGTTTTTAAAGCGCAAACCTAGCTGAAAGGCAACTGTGCTGCTGCACTGCCATGAACACCATCCACTCCGGATCGCTAACAGACCCATGCCCTCACCACGTCTTCAACAAGGCCGACTCCGTCATCGCGCCCCATCTCCGGGACATCATCAACTGCTCCTTCAACACCGCCACCTTCCCAGAGAGCTGGAAACACACCGAACTCAGCGCCCTCCTGAAGAAACCATCAGCAGACCCCACCGACCTCAAGAACTACCGTTTCCTGCCAAAGTCATCGAAGACAGTCAACAGACAGCTGGCCGCCTTCCTCGAAACGAACGGATCCCTCGACCACTCACAGTCCGGCTTCCGAGCCAATCACAGCACCGAGACCGCCCTCATCGCAGCCACCGACGACATCCGAACCCTGCCCGACAACGGGGAAACAGCGGCCCTCATCCTCCTGGACCTCTCCGCAGCGTTCGATACTGTCTGCCACCGCACCCTAGTCCAACGCCTCAGCAACGTCGGAATCCAAGAGAAGGCACTGGATTGGATCATCTCGTTCCTCGCCGGAAGAACCCAGAGAGTCCGCCTCCCCCCGTTCAGATCTGAGGCCACCGAAGTCATCTGCGGCGTACCACAAGGATCATCACTCAGCCCCACCCTCTTCAACGTGTACATGAGCCCCCTCGCAGCCATCGCACGCCAACACAGCCTCAACATCATCTCCTACGCCGACGGCACCCAGCTGATCCACTCCCTCACCAACGACCCCGCGACCGCCAGAACTAACCTACACGAAGGGATGAGAGAAGTAGCCGAGTGGATGAAGAACAGCCGCCTGAAACTGAACTCAGACAAGACGGAAGTCCTCCTCCTCGGATCATCACCATCTGCCTGGCACGACTCCTGGTGGCCCCCGGCCCTAGGCAGCGCACCCAAACCAACGGACCACGCACGCAACCTGGGCTTCATCCTGGACTCCTCCCTGTCAATGACCAGACAAGTCAACGCCGTCTAGTCTTCATGTTTCAACATCCTTCGCATACTCCGAAAGATCTTCCGATGGATCTCCACCGAAACCAGGAAGACGGTCACCCAGGCACTTGTCACCAGCCGACTGGACTACGGAAACACCCTCTACACCGGAACCACAGCCAAACTGCAGAAAAGACTCCAACGCATCCAGAACGCCTCCGCACGACTCATCCTGGACATCCCCCGCCACAGCCACATCTCCGGACACCTGAAAGACCTGCACTGGCTCCCCGTCCACAAAAGAATCACGTTCCGCCTCCTCACCGACGCACACAAAGCCCTCCACGACCTGGGCCCCAGGTACCTCAACAACCGCCTGACCCTCTACACTCCCACCCCCCAACTACGATCGACCAGCCACGCCCTCACCGCCGTCCCACGCATCCGAAGAGCCACCATGGGAGGAATATCCTTCTCCTACCTAGCAGCCAAGACCTGGAATTCCCTCCCCATCCACCTCCGGATCACCCAGGACCACCTCGCCTTCAGGAAGCAACTCAAGACCTGGCTGTTCGAGCAGTAGCGGACCCCCCCCCCCCCCCAAGCGCCTTGAGACCCCCCGGGTGAGTAGCGCGCTATACTAATTTCTTGATTGATTGATTGAACAAATATGAAGTACCCTGGGTCACTTGAAGATGTAAAGTACACTGGAAAGCCACAGAGCAGGCCAGAAGAAAAAACCAGTATTGACAATATTTGTTGGCTATTCCGTGCAGCATCGATGAAGGAAAAAATAAAATTAAAAGGTATAATGATGTGGCTGCTGCGTGTGCAGGTGCCTACCAAATGATGCAGACACTGCATTACCCTGTAAACCATCATCCTCCTGTAACTAGTCTGTCGCAAATCTGACGTTACAAATTATCTGTTTTAATTAAGCTGCTTTCATATAGCCTACCTTTGACATTTGATTAATGCATTTTCTCTCTCTCTCTTTTTTTTGTTTTAATTCCCTAGTGTGTACCTTTTTTGTCGGATTGGGTGGGCACTAGAAAGATGCTTCAATAAAAAATGGGTCACTTGCACTGACATCTCCTTTGGGCTTTGCTCCCTGTATAATTTTAGCCATTACCTATTCATTTACATTCCTTTTCATATTAAGCTGTTGAATTTATTTTCCAAGGGTATCGCGAGTAACCCTGCAGTCTGCTGGGGAATTCAGATATATGTCAGCACTCTGTGGTTTGACTCTTTCTTGTACCGAGTGTCTAGGGTTTTTACAAGCGGTCGGTTCGTCAAGTGGCTGTTGTATTTTTTTTATTTTTTGGGTGTTTTATGTAGCGCAAACTTGACCTGAAGATATCGGGTATCAGAGTGCTTTACATGAGCACCAGTTTCATTACAGATGGACACATTCATTTTTGTCAGGCACGGGGAGCTTAAGATATTTGCCCAGAATCACAGGATGTTGAGCGTCCCTGCCGAGATTCAAACCCGCTTCCCCAGCTTCGAGGTCGACCGCTCTAGCCGTAAAGGCTACAGTTGATTGGTCGACCACGAGACGCAGGTGACTATAATTTCTAATGGTTATCGGGGCTGTAGAGGACGTTCTAGTTTTAATAAAAGCCTGTAGTGTAGAACTGCTCCTTCTGCTGGCTTCAATACAGTCTTTTCTCCTCAAGGCCTGATTCTCATTTCATCCATTTTGTTACAAACAGCCGTTTAGCTGAGACGGCTGCTCAGATGAAGTCACCGGCTGGTGGTTAATGTGGCCGATGGTGACAAAAGCAGGCTAGAAAGCTAACCCAGTCTGGCATCTTTCCAACACCAGTGTTGTCAGGCCCCAGCTCTTTATCTCCTCTGTACGCCACAGCGCTCTGAGGATGTGGAAAGTTTAAATCTACAAAACACTCAGAAAACATAAAATCAAATATTTTTAATCCGATTAGTAAGAAAACTACAAAAAATTATGTGTAGAAAATGTGACTAATGATATATTACCTAAAAATGAATTGGCAAAGCCAGAAAGTCTGACTTCGATTTTGAGTCCTGACTAAAACAATAAAAAGACAACAAAAACAATTCTGAGATAAATAATTTATTGTGTGGGTATTTTTGATATGTAAAATAGTCTCTTATGGTAGCATTTCATAGGGGGCGGAATGTTACAATAAACAGCGACTAGCATAAGGTGAGAGGGATATCCTTCTGTGTGAAGCCAAAACTCACTGTATGTACATTTTAAAGCATTGGCAACCAACATGTGCAGCCACGGTCGACTGGGCCAGAACAGCACCAAAATAAAAGTGGCCCTCCTTAGTAAATTAGAGCACTAAAGAAAATGGCCCAGCTTTGCAAAATGGGGGAAGTTTTGAATTTGTAAGGACACGATGTATAAGTGTTTTGCAAAGTAGGGAAGACAGCAAGAATTTGAGCTTGCAGGCAATGTTTGTTTTAATATTAGGGAAATTAATAGTAAAACCTGGTCCAGCATACAATAAAACAGCCCACAAACAGCCTAAACACTGGCCCACACACTAACCTGTCAGAGCAGCCCATCAGGGAATGCCTGATTGGCCTATAAATCAGTCCGACCGCACAGACAGCTGCCCTTCCAAGCCAGACCGAGCCTAATAAAATGATACATGTTTTCTTTGTGTGAGAATTGTATTTATCAGAAGAGGGACACTTCAGTTTATTTCTCTTTTCCCTTTGCAAAAAGAATTGGGTACATTCACAATGGCCCCAGGATAACTACAAGGTACAGTTTTATATACCTGTGCAGATTCTACACAGTTGCGGCCGGTGCAGGTAAGAGTGGTGGGGCAGCGGTGCACGAACATCAACAGACGACTGACTAGGGAAAATAAAAATAAAACCACTGACCTTGCGCTCGCCGCATCGCTGATTTCGCGATGCTGTGAGGGCAAGTTAAATTGTTTTATTTTACTTTTCCTATTCCATCGTCTGTCCACTCGCCCGCCCTGCCGCTCTTACCTGCACCGGCCGCAACTGATTCTACAGCCCCACTGCTATAAAGCGTTGTGATTGCAAAAACTGCGGGTGATCTGGGCTGGCTCATGACAGGTCTTGCTATAGTGTGGGAGGAGGTGCACTATTGGATAAATCATCCCTGTTCCTCTCACGCCCCTAAGAGAACTCCTGTATCGCAATGTTATACTGTTAATTAAGTTAGTGGTTAACAATGTTAGTGCTCGACTTAGGTGTACAACCATATATGGGCTGCAGAGGGCGATCGACATTCCCATGGCCTGCATGAAACAAGTCGATGCTCTCCGGTCTTGAGATTGCAAATCTGGTTTCTCCATTGCTTAAAAAAGTGACCTTTAAGGCCAACCGGCCAATTATGTCACACTGGGTCTCAGAACCCAACCAAACAATATCAAACCATGGAATATTCTGGAATGCACATTGTCGGTGATTTTTAGTGATGCAAGGTTGTACGCCCGGGACATATTGTGGGACACGTTGTTTGGGGTTAAGGGCAGTACGTTTTCATGTGTATTTTGTCCTTGGGACAAGAAGGCCCAACCCCCTACGGCACAAACCCTTTGACTGCCAGTTTAGAGTACCACATTATAGGTCAGGGAAAGGCATTGCCTGCAGTTAAGGTAATATTTGTGTCCATGTGTTAATGCTGTTCAAACTTGTATTTATGATTCATTAATACAAAGCCTTTATTATTAGGGTGTGCGCTCAAATTACATGTTCTAACCAGTGGTTCCAGTATAAAAACTTGTACACAAGCTTTCAATGTTTAGCAATATGAAGATATGTATACTCCTCCCAGAATGCTCTCTGATTAGATGCAAATATTTGCAGAAGCTTGAAAGCAATATTGATGATTCTTTGCTTTCAAAATAAAATGTTCACAAAAAAATGCAAAAATCATTTTGCTAAACTACTTAAAAATGTTAGGTACTATTTTTGTTTGCAGCATCATTTAGTAAACTGTGTTAAAGTATGCTAGTATTTCCCAACAATATTCATAATGGAAAAATCAGTGTAACCAGTTTTAATAATAATATGGGAAGCATAAAAATAAACAAGCATTCGTAAAGCCAGAAGGTCTAAAAATGTTGGTCAGTCTTTTCGATTTGTCAATGTGTGACTTGTTTTGGCATTGTTTGTGTAAAACCTTATTGGTGTGGGAGCTGCTGGGACCTCCCCATTATAACAAACATTGCTATAAGCAAAAAAATGTTGGTCTCAAAAGCTCACATTGCCACAGTGTTCCTGGCACTGAACAAAAGGACTGTGTCGATATGCTCCTTGTGAAAGAACAGAATGCTGTCACTCAGAGTGAAACTAGCTGACAGACAGAGAGAGAGAGAGACAGACAGAATTTTAATAAACACAAAAGGTCATGGTTAACGCCAGACCTAATTAGGGGCACAATTATTAAAGGCTCAAAAGTGCACCCGTGTCCTTGAATTAAGTGCAGATATAACGACTTGTGTGAATCCACAAAACTTTATACAAGTAGGCCAAGAAATAGTACTCCTAAAAAAGATTTGTGAACTGCATTTCAGCATGAGCAAATATCCAGGTGTAGATTTGCTCAAGCGAAAATCTGACTGTTTGCAAGTTCACTTTCCGTCCAACCACTTTTTTTTTCCCAACCCTGGAAGAAGTTTGATGTCTGGCATTGTCAGTAGTAAATTTTCAACCTTTCTAAGTATGGGAAAATATTAGAGAAGAGTTGGTGAAAACCCTTAAAACATGCAAGTTAGAAGGTTTGCACAGACTCAAAAGGGCATTCTAACCCTGAAACTGTTGCCTACCATTACCTTCAGCCCCAGTTTGTTGATCTGCAGAAACGTGGCAACGTAAGGGAATTGCTAGTATTCAAACCCTACTATGGAAGGAACCCTGCCCTAATCAGAGAGGCTTTTTTAGAGCTCTTATATATGAGATTGGTGCCATAATTTGTCGCCGTATTACATGGCACAAAAGGGACAGGTGGATTTTGTCACAGGGCAATTAGATTTATGAAGCAACCAGCCCCATGGACAAGTAGATATTAAATTCCACACCCCTGAAAGAGAACTTGTTTTTTTATCTCTGCACTGCATGCCCCTTTTAACTCCCATAGATTGTAACTTATAGCAGATAGATATGGGCATGGAAGCGGAAATTAAGTTTCAGATGGGACTGGCGTTGTTGCAATACATGGGTTTGGGGCACATCGTTGACCTAATGTGAGTGGCTTTTTTACCGTAAGTTGTCTGCTTTGCACTGCCTTGGAAAGGGTTGCTCTTTACTGTCTTTTGAGTCAGCATCCATTTGTAGAGAACTACAGCAATGCCCGGCAATTTATCAAATTGTCCACATCTGTGTTGGTTCATTTGTGTTAACTACAAAAATGTAATTCTATAGTTTCCAGTATATTATGAGTTCAATACCTGGTGACACCTTAAAATATTACATTTTTACGTTCTATTAAGGCATTGTGCACGATGGTCCATTGTAATATTAGTGCAAACCACTACTGTTCGACTTTGTGATGTATTTACAATACCTTTTCAGGGTCAGCTGCACGATTTGTCAAGTGTACTAAAAAAACAAATATTGGTAAAACCAGTAGGTCTTGTTATTGTTTGGGGAAGTGTTTATTGCATGGCGACTTTGTGAGTATTTCCTCTATCTGTGCCTGGAGGAAAATCTTCTAACAAGCTACAAACTTGGGCTATATCAATATGGAAGCCTGAAGTAGGGCTCTTGCTGACTAGTGTATATTATCTGAATTAATTTGTTCCCTCAAATAAGAGTGTTATAAAAGAAAAACTGTCAAGTAAGTGGTGAACTTAAAAGGTATAGTCAGCAAAATGTTGCATATGAGCGGAATTGGACAAAGGGCCGTTAGGCACTTCAGAAACCATATTCTTCAGTTAAAGCTTCACCAAGTCCGCAAATAAAGAATACATTATAAAACGCACATTGTCACTCTTTTATAAGCTATGCATCATGTCCGATCTGCAGCGTAACAAAAGGGCTATTTGACCCCATCAACAAAATCTAATGAGAACACAAATAAGACTGTGTAATCATCCTGAAAATGTAATTGACTGTATGGACCGCCCATCTAAGTAATAGCAAAGCATAACAAATAAATAAAAGCTAATAGTTGGAGGGAGCTAACCCAAAAAAAACAGTCTCACTTTGTAACTTTTTATTTTTCTTTAAAAATGTATTGTTTACATTTTTTACCATGAGGTCTTTTAGTCCGCTAAATATGTGTATAACCAGACCAAATTAAAGTGTGTTAGGCACTGCAAGGATGACAAAATACCATTCTGCTCTGAAACCTAATGGCCCAGACCCGGAGCTTGAATGAGATTATTAGGCTACGGACATGAATTTAGGGCAATGGTTCCTACCGTCTGAGACGACCATTAAGCATGTCCTCGCATCTTGGAAAAAGATGAAAAAAGAGCCCACTCCAGGAAATTCTTATCGAAATATCTTTTAAACCTAGATAAATCAGATGTGGCCTTTAAAAGTGAGATACAAGCATGGAAGTCAAAGGCAGGGATAACAAAAGGGGCTCCCGGCGGCCCAGCGCTTCTCTTCATTGTCGTCTCCGCTGCCTCGCCGACCGCCTCCCCTCCCGCTGCTACGCAATGAGTGTTGACATTTCTCATTTGGAGGCTATTTATAGAGGAGAGACTGCTGTGCCGGCATGTTCACCTTCGCCAGTTGATCTGGCAATCTGTAGTTCCAGGTGCTGAACTGTGAGAAATGTAAGTGGATGAATCTTGCCGGGTGCAGAGGCAGGGGAGTGAGAGAGGAGGCGTATGAGGGAGCGAGCGATAGCAGAATCCCGAGGGCTGAAATTTAACAGATGCTTGAGCACCTTGATTGATGTGCCGTGTGGAGCCTGCACTCCCTCACTTTTATGTATTATAACCATGTTCAATAAATGATGCTTTCATTCAGTCGTCCATGATATCCTGTTGTTTATTTTATTGAACAAGAGCAGGTAGGGGTTCAATTTGCAGCATTATGCTAAATCCCAAATGCTGGGCTTGTCAGAAGATGGTGATAGAAGGGATCATGTCTTCTCTTCCCTGTAAACCTGTCTAATCATTGCTTCTTTGGGGAAACAAGGACATACATTTACTCTATAGAATTGAAACATCCTCAAAGGTGCTTTAGTCTAATTATGAAAATGGAGGCACCCAAAAACCGTTCAGACATGTGGGTGTTACAAGACCAATATACATGGAAGAAACATGCTAAAAAAAATGCCAATAACCTAAAGGAAGCAGTCATGCCATGTTACCTTTTTCCAATTGGTCCTCAGACCCAGGAGCCTGGAAATGCTGATTATAGCATAGCTGTGATTTTGACCGGCTGCCTTGACATATGCGCGTACTTTGTAAGTTCTGCATTAGGCACCAGAATGCTTGTCCATCTTGTAATTTAAGATTGGTATTTCCTGTATATTTTGCTCGAGCAATTCATCAGGTCTTAAAATGATTATAGTATGAAAGCAACATGGATGCTTAGATGCAACACGTTAAAAACATATAAAAGAACCGTGGCGTACAGTCTATTGTTGTGAGGCCAACTCTTAGTAAATGTAGTACAAGGGTCTGGTATAGGTCCATTAGAATGGGAAATTCAATTTATTATGTACCGACCTATTTTATTGGTGAGTTTGAGCTGGGGTTCTTGCCTAAACATCAATATTAGAGTGTGTTACACCCACAATGCCGCTCCTAAGGCATCAGATGTGGTGAAGCTTTGTGAACCAACACAAACCAACTCTACGTTTGTTTCTTTTGGGTGTGCACTTTGCAAAATTGTGCTGTTTTTTCAGACTTCAGACCCTCCTGTGTAATTTGTACAAACTTTCATTGTGTAGACTGAACTTGATATGTCTACGGATTTAGCTTTTCTTAATATCAAATTTCTTGCTAGTTGAGTACTCCAGGTTTTGCTCAAGTACCACAGGTTCCAGCGAGTACATTCTAGTTGTACTTACCAGTCAACCATAGTCCTTCTCTTTGAAAGTTGTGTTTTGCAACTAGAGGTACACACACAGCAGGGTTGGCTGCCTCGAGGAGTGAGAGGTGGTGGGGACACTGGGGCATTAAAGGGGGTAGGAGGGATGCACACTCACCTTGCCAATCAGATCAGCAGATTAAAGTGATGAATAGTATAGGTGTGTGTGGTAGTGGGGCAGGAGTTGTAGCTTTTGCAGTCATAATGCCAAGCATCTGCAGACTGAAGTTATGAGCTTTGTGTATTTCTTCTGCCATACTATATTGTATATTATTGGCATTTATGTAGTGATTACTACCGCTGCTGAGGCATTAAAGTTCTTTTTGGTGCTAGCACAGTACTTCGGGCCCAAAATGTTAGTCTTTAGTTCAGTTTTTATAATGTCGTATTGTGTTTTCAAGCCGCCCTGTTATTTGGAAGACTCTTGCAGGGAGGTCAGTCGTTTTCATTAGGTCAATAGGTTTAATTTGTGATTGATGCAAAGAAGATGGTGAGGTGACCGGGTGGAAAAGTTTAGAGTATTGATAAATGCAATCATGCAATTTCGTGTTTAATACATAGGTTCGATTATGAGCAGTGGGTTTGGGAGAAAGCATTTAACAGAATGTCTGCAAACTAAGCATGGTGCATTGTGGAAGATTGCTAGGTAGGTCAGTTTGTGGAAGATTGCTAGGTATGACAGTTTGTGGAAGATTGCTAGGTAGGACAGTTTGTGGAAGAATCCGAGATTGGACCTTTTGTGGAAGAGCGCTACGTAGGACAGTTTGTGAAAGAATACCAGGTAGGACAGTTTGTGGAAGAATTCCAGGTAGGACAGTTTGTGGCAGAACGCCAGGTGGGACAGTTTGTGGCAGAACGCCAGGTGGGACAGTTTGTGGCAGAACGCCAGGTGGGACAGTTTGTGGCAGAACGCCAGGTGGGACAGTTTGTAAAAGATAAGATAGTTTTGTAGAAGAATGTTAAGTAGGAAGGTTTGTGGTAGAATGCTAGACTGGACAGTTGTGGAAGAATACCAGGTAGGCCAGTTTCTGGAATGATGCCAGGTCGGCCAGTTTCTGGAATGACGCCAGGTCGGCCAGTTTCTGGAATGACGCCAGGTCGGCCAGTTTCTGGAATGACGCCAGGTCGGCCAGTTTCTGGAATGACGCCAGGTCGGCCAGTTTCTGGAATGACGCCAGGTCGGCCAGTTTCTGGATGGCCAGTTTCTGGAATGACGCCAGGTAGGCCAGTTTCTGGAATGACGCCAGGTAGGCCAGTTTCTGGAATGACGCCAGGTAGGCCAGTTTGTGGAAGAACGCTAGGTAGGCCAGTTTGTGGAAGAATACCAAGTAGGACAGTGGCTTTTCAGAAGCAGAACAGGAAAGAAGAGTGGACCCACAGATTGTGAATGGAGTTGGATTGGAACATACAGTGTTCCCAGTATGCCTGAAACAAGCCACAGTACAGTGTCCGCTTCACACTTCCAAGGCTCTCGTGAAACCCACACCAGTGTTTGTGTATACTGTTTGCATGTTTTTGAGTTTAACTCTAGATCGCTGGGAGCCTCATTGTGAGTGGCCTGGAAAATGTGCCCCATATTTCCCCACCCCCGGAGTTACCAATACTGGGGATACCCATAACTCCAGGGGTGTGGAACATCTGTCCTATGGGGAGTTGGACCTCCCGGCTCTGCTAAGAAATGAGGACATACCAGGGGAATTGGTAATTCTGGGTTAGCTTCTCCCTGTAGTTTCTAAATTCTGCACACTTCTGAACTCCTATTTCATGCGTTTTCAGCCTCTGAAATCTCCCCATGAATGTTGCACAGTATTTCCCTGGATCTCCTAATTTCGACGGGGCGGGTAAGATCTGTTAATGTCCCCGTCGGAATTAAGAGGCCACTCATAACGAGGGCCTAAATGTTCAAACACTAGTAGTATAGACCTGGTAGTTCAAGATGCATACTTCTGGCTTCTTTTTAGGTCGACCATTCGAGACCTCTTGTGTGTATACTTTAGTATATACTTATTATATACTTATATGTGTATGTACTTTGTGGGCTTTGGAGATCAGCCCTAGGACTTGTCTGCTTCCGCTTAGGGACTGTGTTTTTTACTGTTCAACTGCCTCCATTTAACTGTCTTGATAGGGACTTTCTTTTCTAAAAAGATTCTGGCAACTGCTTCTATTTAACTTTCTTTATAGAAAACGACAGCAGAGGTCAATCAAATACCAGAATAATTTTAGCATTCTCTAGATTCCAGTTCATAGAAATTGTCTTCCACGAGTACCCGTAGACCATAATATTTGTTTCAAATCTTGTATTTTCAGTGATATGACCACCGAAGGCCCTGATTTTATATTAAAAACAGAACTTTGGACTATACCATTTCCCGCTGAAAGGCAATATTTCTCTCCATGTGTTCCCATACCTGGTGTGTCACGCAGTTTGGTGCTTACTTTCCCTCCATGTTAAAGAACAGTAGATGTTTCAGCACCCAGGCTAATGTGCTGCATAGCTAAATACATATAAGGTCCAAAAGGCTAGATCGATTGCATTGCAAATGCTTGTTTCACAAAGGAAGAGTATAAAAGTTATGTATGATGGAACCTTTGCTTAGGAAACAATATGCAAATGTTATGCCTGTAATTTTACAGCAGTTTAGCTCTGTACTTCTATATGACTGTAGGGAGCTCTTCAAAAAGCATACATAGCCTGAGGGTGCAAGGCTGCACTGTATGTTCCCTGCAGCAGGGGTAAGGGGGCAAGCTGGGCACATAGAAGATTAATATAGAAACATGAGCATTCTCTCAAAACAGGTCTGTTCCATGAATAAGAAAAGATGGAAAGGTACACCCATCTGTACAAACATATCACAATCATTCCAGGTTTCCTTCTCTGTTTGACTTTGGCATTGATTTCATTTTTGTATTACATGCTGGAGAGACATGGGATAGCAAACCATATGTGGGAATGGGCGAACATGCATGCATTCATTTCATTGTGTGCACAGGTGCATGCATGTTGGTGTGTGTACACTCACACATGTTTCTCTGCATTGTGTGATGCCCGGATATTACCCCTCACACTGTTGCACTTGTGACCTGGAAGCAACATTGATCCTTAACCTAGGTGTTAGCAAAATACTCTGCCCCAACCTCTGCATTCTTTTACAGAAATCCAGCTATTCACAGGCCAATGACATCAACTTGGATTGGCCACAGGTAGCTGACATTATGTGGTTGTTTGTTGGTTCGTGTGTTTATTATTGGGTCTCAACCATAGGCAGGTTCCACTGTCAGTTGTCGAAAGGCCTATTGTGAACAATAACAATACTTGGAATTAATTTATCATTGACTGGTATTCTTGTCTATCTAAAGTGCTTGCTTGCTTATTCAGTTGCTTTACTTTTTCTCTTTGTTTTTGTCCCTCTCCTCTTTTTTTTGTTGTTGTTTTTTTAAACAACCTTTTGACTGGATAATTTGTGGTCTCTACTCCATGAGAGTGTTTGTGTTTCTTGCTCTCCATCCCCGCCACCCCAATAACACTCTTCCATAGCTCCTCTGCCCATCCCGTTTTTAAAAACATTTTCTTTAACGGAGTGGTTTGTTTTTTGGTATTGTCCTTTAAGGGGGGGGCCTGGTAGCGGCAGATCGCTCTTTGTTTGCTCCTTGCTGAAAATGCTCTTTTGTGCACCATTTGGTTAATTAATTATTTATTTATTTAATGCTCAAATGCTGTCCATATCTTGGAAGAGTACATTTTACAAAAATGGCTGCTGCGTCATAAAGAATATGGAGTCCAACACAATTTGTACCATTGATATACACCCTTTCATTCTTCCTCTTCACAATGCTTTTACTCTGTTTAACACAAGTCCCTTATCCATTTTCTGGGATTCACAACAACACTTGTCCTTCACCTAGTGCACTGCATGTGTCTACTAAAAAATATCCCTATAGTAGTATAATTGTACTCGGTCCTTTTGTTCTTTTCTAGTCTTACCTATCCTAAATCACATATTTCTTCCCAAAATTCTTTTTCTAATGCTCCCCTATTTAGCATTCTTTAATAAGTTAAAATTATCGGATACAATACAATTTAAGTATTGACTGAAACCTATTGTGAAAGTAGAAGGCCCGCAATATGTAACTTAAATTAAAGAAATTCTGTTTTTATATTTCTGAAGGATAAATCTTCCCACTTATCCCTCACCTTATAAATTATCCTTACATGCTTCAGACTGTTCTGGAAAGTCCCAGCAGTGGCTGTCCAGTGGTGCAAATGGCGCAATGTACCTCAAGTGCCTACTCTGCCTCTGGACCGGATGACATTATAGCATATTGGGTTGAGCTGGCACTCTGATAGTACTTTTGTTTTTTTCACACCTCAGTGCGAGCCTGGAGCTCATTCTTGGTGACTTCTCAAGGAAATTCCTCTTCATTAGACAGCTTCTAGGTCAAATGTCTCCTCCAAAACTTTCAGGTTCGTGTCTTGTTGCATAAGCCACAAAAGGATAATCTTTTTGAATCCACTTGGCAACTGTATGTAGTGTCTGGTACCGCAGCAAAATGCCACAGCCTGCAGTTCTTGTACTTCTATGCACCTTTAGATTACATGGGTGCAGGCAGACAAAATGTTTCAGGCAAAGGCCACCAGGCAGACACCTATGCAATCTTCACCTACAGGTATGTCACCTGTAATGGAACAAGCTCACAAAAAAACTCACAAAAACAGCCATAAGAAAGTGAAGTCTTTTTCCTCGAGGAACCAGTCCAACTTCAGGGGTCGTTCGAAGACTCAGCACCATTCACTGAAGTCCAACTTTTCCATATCCTTGGAGAGGATCCAGGCGCTGTTAAAGATAAGAAAGGCATTTCCAGGTACAGCGGCTGACCCCACCCACTCCCCGCACGTCAAAGGCTTCTGACATCCTGTGCCGGATCGGTTCAGAAGGCTTCTGCACCCTCTGTGTTCCCTGCAAAGGGGGAGCATGTTCTTGGGAGATTGCGACTGATGGCTCTGACCCTCAGCTGTGAGTGGCTGACACTTCACCAGTAGGTGACTTCCCGTAGCCTTTGTGCCCTGCTATAGAGGAAGCTTCCATGTTTACGGTGGTAATGCTTAAAGCAATTGAACCATTAGAATTGACTTTGCCCTCTGCGGAGATAAAGTCTATCATTTTGACTGAGATCTTGCAACCCTCCACATCAGTGGTAGAGCGCTTGCTTCCATTTATTGAAGCACTCTTGGATCCTGTTGGGGCTGCATGGGAGAACCCATGTGCAGGCCCAGCAGTTCACAGACAGCTGATGCATAGGGCTGTCCTGGTTGATCCCCCACTTTTGACCTCTCATCTATCAATGGAAAGTCTGGTTATCCAAAGGTCTTTCTTTAATCAGAGCTTGGTGCCTCCTGATATTGAGTTGAATAATCTTGACTCTGTGGCTAATACGGCCTTTGATTCTGTTCCAAACTATGAATGCCAACTTACTCTGGGACCGCTATGTTCATGCCTTGTGGGAATTGGCAAAGTTTAATAGTGATCAGTTGGTCGTACTACATTAAAAGTAATTTTGAGACGAGCGTATTCACTGCTTGGATGCATCAAAAGAGATCTTGAAGTGCAGCCTTAATTCTGCGAGCACCATCGCTTGATCCATGGACACCTTTGCCATGCTGAGCTAACATGCTATAATGAACTGTAATGGCTTTTCTGGAGATTTCCAAGCCACACTCATGGCCATCCCTGTGGATGGTGAGCAGCTGTTGAGTGCTTCAAAAATGTTATAGATATGGCTCATGCACTAGTCATTGTCTCCAGTGCTTAAATTCCACCTTCAATATGGATGCTTTCTGGCTTCTCCAGGGTAAGAACAGACACATAGTTTACGGCCTGTCCAAACACCCCAGCAGCTATAATGCTTCTTCCGAGGAAGGTGTGGATTTACATGACAAACCCAACAGTAGATGCATTCTATACCACATGGTGCCTCTGCACCGTTTTATCTCCCATTACCCCCATTAAACTGATCATGATCGATGGCTGGGTTATCTACCCAATCCACAAGGGCTATGTCCTTCCCTTCCTCTGGGCCAACCTCCTTCCACCTGATTGCCCTGTCACATGCCTGAGTTATCGAGTTGGTAGTCCTTACCGTGTGAGCGAAGTAGCATTAGAGGTGGTGCCTGTAGAAGAAAGATGCACAGGATGCTATTGCTTTTACTTGATCTTCAAGACAAGCGCGAGGTACTGTTCCTGAGCACCGTGCAACTGGTCCTGAGTGCGAGAGATCAGGTAGTATTTTTCTGTATGTCCTGGCCACAGATATTTCCTGAGGTTCACAATGAGGTCTTAGCGGTGTCATTCATCTTGTAGGAGATTTGCTCTGCCAAGCTGGCTTCTGCACGATCCTTAAATAGTTGCTCCCTCCAATCCTCAAAGGAATTACTAGAGAACATTTTGCCACTTTATGCTTTGGTCGGGGTACGCCAAAGTATATAATGTGTCCGGCAGAATTCCATGTGGGGAAGTGGCATAGAATATATTCCTTTTAATCGAACAACCATCGAGGGGCTGTTTATTTTAGATACAATGAAAAGATTTCCCTCTCAAACTCACAAAGATCAAAATCAGCCATCCTGCAGAGGTGCCACTTGAATCCCATGCCCTGGCATACCCCCCGGTCAGCCTTTCGAGAGTGCACCTTTAATGTACATAAGCTTAGAGTCTACTGGACTGGAAACCAAAATCAGCCCTGGTAAAAATGTTCAAACCAGCCCCACACTGTTTGATGCTGAGACAAGAATAGTTCATGGCAACCCATCCACCTCTGAAAACAGCCCCCTAGCCTGCAGCACACCTGGAAAAGGCCAGGGTGACGAGATGGCCAGTGAGCTACCCTCCGAATCGGAGAATAAACCTGCACAGACTGGTCATCTATGGACACAGTGCCTAATACATGTACTGCCATACTTGGCACAGCACACTGTGTGCCATATTAACATAGGGCACGTCTTATGCTACTCATTAATTTCCTTACAGTGATGTGGAATTTGCATTTGCTGTGTTTCCAAGGAGACCTGCTTATGTTATGCTTGCGAAATGTGATTTTTATTTTCATAATCCTTCTCGTCCTCTTTTCTTAGATGTGGGGATAGCTTCAGACGGAATGTTTGGTAGGTGCCTGATGGTGCCTTCCCAGTGCGTGCCTCGTGCACGAGACTCGCTCCCATGGAAGCTTGGCAGGGAAGCCACACTTACTGATAAATAATTTACCGCCTCGTCCTGCTGGTTCAGCCTTGTCGTTATCAATAAATAACACATTTGCATGTAGCCTGCAGACATTACTGAACTTCAACACTGCTTCTAGCTACGCCATCAGGCCCTACATCGCTCAGCGATTTTAAAAAAATCTTTTTGGGCGGCAGCTATTAATTCTTTATTATGTTTTATTAACGTTCTCAATGGGTTTACATTTGAAGTATGCCTCATCGTGGCTTTAGATTTGTTCTGAGCTTGACTGAGGCAGAGCACCACTAGTATTTTTGGTTCTGGTTAGGGGGAAGTTTTGAGTTTAGAAATTAAACCAAGACCAAATGCACAAAAATATGAAAGTCGCTCCATGTGGGCACACAATAAAAATTCAGAGATTACCACATTTTTGGGGATTGATGGAGCCCTGAAGCATGCTGAGTGGATCATATTTTTTTTTATTTTTTTTAAGATTTCCTGGCATACTGCTGTCAGTCCTAACCCGAGTTACATATTTATTTCGCTCTTTTTGGTTCCGGGTGTATACAGCTTATCTGTGTGAGGACCTCATGTCGCTAACTCTTCAGAAAAACACAATAAGAAGCACTGAGACAGAGTGGGCTTTGGGTCAGCCCCTTCAACTCGCGCTTCTGATCTATTGATCGTAGTTGACCCTTCTGCTCTGGGACGGGGATAGTTAAAGTTAGTTGTAGGTGGGAATTAATGTGCAAAGTCGCTGTCATGCACATAGAACAATCATGGAACAGAAAATCAGTCTTTACTGTTCAAATCTAAAATAATTCTTGAACCAACAAAATAATTCTCCCTGTATGTAAGAATGCTCAGAGTCTTCAGACCAGTTCCACCATGTAGAACTGAGATGCATTCATTCACATTCAAAGAAGGAAAGAACGATGGGTACATCTTAAATGTAACAATGTAAGCTGAACCTGAACTATTCTGTCGATCTCTTACAAAAGCAATGTAAATACCAGTATGTAACTGTCGTGACTAACCTGGCACAGATACAGGACTGAGTCAGTCGTTCAGTCAAAACAATTTTGAGATTTCCGCTTAAAAACACAAAGTATAGACCTTGTAGAAATACGGAGTGTAATGGGGTGGAAGGCAGAAGGAAAGTGGAAAACAGCAGATCAGCAGGATGATTGATTTAAATGTGGAGGTGGGCAGAAAAGAAGAGAAGTGCGACGTGTGTCAGCAAGAAGAAGATGCCGTGAGCTAACAAATGTGGGTATATCAGGTCAGCAGAAATGATATTAAAGAGAAAGTGTGGTAACGTTGTAGAAATAAAGGTGGGTAGAGGTGAGGAAGAGAGACCTTGTGGGAGAGGATGTAAAGATGCGAATAAAGACAGAAATAAGTTGTTGATGGAGTGCAAAGAGGAGAAGGTACTGTGCGTATGATAGTGAAATATAAGTTCAAGTGAACTTTGAACAGGTAAGTCTTTAGTTTCTGTTGAAAATGGGGTACGTTTTGAGGCAAGTTCCTCTGGGAGAAAATTCCGTAGGGCAGAAGCATCGCAGGTGAAATATAAGCGTTGCAGTCACATGGTGTTTACATTTTTTGTAGCGAGTCTCAGAGTGTCTTGGCTTCGGTATCATTTGAAATACCTGAGATTTTCGTTTAGTGAATGCATTTCAGTTGTTGAAAATGGAAGGGGGGGGGGGGGCAAACCAATAACTGGTGTTATGTGATCACATTTTGTGTGCCAGAGTAGAGTCTGGATGTGGAGTGGAGAGTCGCTTTGGAGGAGGCCAAGTTTGGCTTCAGTTCTTCCTATTGTGGTGGCATTTTCATGGTCCGTGTGAGAGATGACAAGTGTTTGAACATCAAGGATGAAATCTGGAAATAGGTGTATTTCTGAAACCATGTTGCTTCATTCTAGCCACTTTTGCTATATGGCATATATGCGAGGTCATGGTTATGAGTACCAAGCCACAAGCCCAAAGATTTTTACTATGCATTTAGGTGAAGGATCGAATTCAAAGGATTCCAATTTGGTTAGCATATTTGCTTAGATTTAAGTGGTGTTTTGCCTGTGTAATATGATAAATTAAGTTTTGGGGGATTATAGTGTCAAAAGGTATGTTGACATCTTGTTTTGGGGTTTTCCTAAGCGGTTTTTCAGTGTGCAGATGTGTTAGAATCAGGAGGATTTTAGAGAGAAATGGTATCATCTGTGCATTGCTGTATCCAGATTTGTTCTCGCTCAAATTCTCAGCAGGTAGAGATATACTGGACAAGGTAGGAGCTAGGACGTAGCCTTTGGATGCACCACAGGGGATGGCAGTTGGGTCAGAAGCTATGTTGCTGAAACTCACAAGTTTTTTTTGTTGCATGCACATAAATTAAGAGAACCGTGCCTCTGCTGTTCAGAGATGTAAGTCAGTCTTTATCAATTTGGAGATCCCCAAGTGACCGATTTGATTTGGGTGATCAGTTTGGTGATCCGTAGATTTGATTGCTCTAATTATGTGCTTTGGTTCCAGTCAATATCGCTTGTATACTTTGGGGCAATAAAATGCACAACCGACCAATGTACCTTTGCCAGGGATCATCTGAAAATGCTGTAAAATGTCAATGCTCAGGTCGATATTGAATAGAAGAAGTGTAGAAGTCATGACCTAAAGTTTCACTAATTAAGGTTGAAATGTGTTTCTTGCTTAAACTTTGTAATGGAAGGTCTACACTACACAACCCGCCTTTGCAAAGAGGGTGTGAACATTTGCATGCTTTGTAATGCATGCCCTGGCGCTGTTTAAATGAATTTGGGGCAACACTCAATAGTAGGAAACCAGTAAATACTCAATATGGGCCTGCTGTTGTGCAAATGATGAAGGGGTCTGATCCTGGCTCCTTGTTCGGTCAGGAGGGCATGTTTTCCTTTCCTTAGGCATGCTTAGCACAGAGTATCATGGTTAAAGCAATAGCTTTTGTATTTGAGTGCAGACTGAAGGGCCAAATAAGCCTCCTTTAGTGCAGTAGAATGTGCCCGCTAATAAGTGGGGATCCTATGCCCAGTGCAGGAGTCCTTGGTTGATGCCTTTTTCACGTTACTCTCCTGTTGAGATTATATTAGGATCTGGTGCACAATTTCTACACAGTCCCCCGCATTTACGGATACCTTCAGGGGCAAGATCACATATTCTTTTTGTGCTGGTGGTAATTGAATTTATCAGTAGTAAGAGCTATTGGTGCGATTTGATTTTGTGGTGGCAAATTGTATTTCCATAAATAAACCTTAAACCATTTTCAAATATCACTCACATTGTTTATTTTATAATCTTTTTATTGTTTTTTAAGTTGTTTGTACAAGTACATTTTCTTCCATGTAGTTGCGCACATTTGTTCACTTCGGCAGCACCACCTCGTTCGTAGGATGCCGCAACGTGAAGTACCATTAGCATGATTAACTGCTGACAAATTCAAATTAAACCAGCTCAGAACTGTTCACATCATCCAGTCAACATCCCTCCTGATCGTACTTAGCACTGGGTGCAAAATTTCAGTCCACTCCCCATCAGGGACTGCTCAACTCAGCGGACAGGCTGTGTACACATGGCATGTGTCGGAGATATTTGAATTCAGTGGCGGTATTGGTTAGATCACCTAAACAGACTAGTGTTGGCGGCATCAAACGTATTCCTTGTGGAAGTTGTTGCTGGTAATTGAATTTGCCCTGGTACGTTGCATAATGTTTGATTTTTCACACCATATTTCTGAATGCCATTATTAAATTGCTTCCAGTGTTATTTCAGTAAATACAACTTTTCAACATATTCAGCTATTGCCAAAAGCTTTTCCTACTGAAAAATTAAAATACTGCTGGCTGCCAATACCACCAACAATTGAAAAAACTGCCGACAGAAATGTAGTAAGGGGAACCGTTGAGTATAGGTGTGGTTCCAGTTAGGAGGCGTGGGAAACCTGCATCCCCATTCAAGATGTGCCTGTGAAATGGACGTTTGCTGTTGTAGAGAGGTAGGAGTTGAACCCTTACTCCTGCGTCAGTATTTCAAATGTGCAGATAGGGCTACCTAGAAAAGGCAGTGTGCCCCCACCATAAACCTGGGATGTTTGCAGTTCTTCTGTATTAAAAACAAAACATGCAGTTGACCTGAAGAATGATATCCTCATTGATGAGAAGTTTTAATGGTTGGATATTGATCAGCTGACTAATTTGTAAAATATTAGCAACGTGATCCTTTTGTTAGTGGTCCCATTTGATCATCATTCAGAGCATGGAGCATTTTTTAACAAATAACAAATGACTTTCAAGAAACATAACGCTGTTTCCTACATTACTGCAGTAGCAGACACAAGTGCACTTGTTATTGGCATGCTCACAAAACCCCCTCTCGCCAGCACATTGTGATCTGGCTGGCACTGGAATTTAAATTAGCTTTGCAGACTCGGATTATCTTTGTGTGTTCCTTTAAAGAGGTGGTTGCACTGACAGATTCCTGAAACACTTAGCGCAGTCTAGACTGCAAGAGAGTCCTCAAACTTTGGTGGGTTAAAATGGAGAATCTGAGGTTCAGCGTTTCCCTATTCATCTTTGTCCTCAAGCCTCCAAATCTGCCATAGCGAAAGGGATTATGTTTTGTGTGTCCAGCTCGAGCAAGCAGAAAAGAGACACTGCTTTTTCAGTCATGTTTATTCCACTTCAGACTCACTTTATCTTTCTGTTCCTCCCCTAACTCTTTTGTTTTCTTTGTCCATTGGCTAGAGCTTGTTGTCTTTAGTTAATTGTAAAGAAATGGAGCAGACCAGTGCTACCTAGGCTGGATCGGCTGCACCCGAATGCTTGAAACTGTACCAACCAGAGTGATTCCACCTAGGTTTGTGCCATATATCTATTGTATTATAATTGCATTTGTATAAAACTTACTACCCCTGACTAGGTTTCGAAGTGCTTATATGACCAGAGAGGTTTTCATGAATTGGGCAAAGTGGGCCCTGGCCCCCCTTTTCAGAGGGGCCCTTTATTAGTCAGCTCCGTTCTGTAAAGACTCTTACCCTGATGACCTTAAGCAGTTCTGAAACATATCCTTTTAAATACCGTTTTCGTCAAATTTATTTTTCACGTGAGTGATATGACCATGCAATATCCATTTTTTAAAATGCGTGTTTTGATCAAAACAGGACCTTCCATATGAGAAAAAGGAGAGGGTCACAATTATTACTTGTTATAATATTAGTGAGCTGCTGCTGCATTATAATATAAAAAAAAAACATGTTGCTGTGCCTGAATGTTAGATGCAAATAGATTTAGAATTTGGACCAGCGTGCCTGTGCATTGGCCAAAGATGGCGTGAAAAAGCTGAAACTGGACCATTAATGCAAAATTGTTCCAAACAGGGGCCCTCAAAATGCCTTTGGCCCAGGGCCCCCCAAATCCTTGAGATATCCCTGTTTTTGAAACGTCTTGTAGAGCAGCAATTTAACTGTTGGAGGCCTGACAATGTCCTGTCACATTCATAAGAGAGGCATGCATTACTGATGTGAAGCCACCTCGCTGACTTCATGTACACCTCCTAAAGGGGAAACTGCTCTTGGAGGACAGTTGCCTAGCTACCTAATGAGCACCGGCATAGCTGCTGTTTCTGTGCCATTAACCTCTTTAGAATGCAATCACCTCTTTTCCTGTGCCTGCCTCTTTAATTATCGCCCCGCCTCCACTAATGCTTAATTCTCACCACCCTGGAGTGGCTTCTAGCTGCCTTTCCCATCGGCCCCTCCCCCACTGCGGTGTGTAATGAAGGAATGGTCGCGGCCGTCTTCTGTGACGACTTCCGGAGAGAGGCCCACAGTCATTCGGCCATGCATCATGCCTGTGCTCGGTCTGTCAGACAGACGCAGGCTGGTTTGAAGCGCTCCTGGCCGGCAGTGACGCGCGGCACCGCACCAGGTGCAGCGAGACCCCGCGCGCGCCAGGTTGTGGCTGGAGCTGATACGATTGAAAAGCCACATTCCGAGCTCGCGGGCTCCGGGGACTGCATTAAGTGTTATCCCTCTGTGCATTCTGCAGACAAGAGGCGGCTCATTAACAGCCCTGGAAAAAACCTGCCTTGTCCAAGAGCATCATAGCAGAGGCAGTAGGGCCTCTTGAAATATTTCAAAGCCATTCTTCAAGTCACAATCTATTGTGCTGGAATGTGATTTGCTATTTTCATTATTTGTTTAACGAGGGCGATCAGGAACACCCTTTTGAAAAGGCTCATGTATCGGTTTCCTCAATAGGCAAAAACAAATTGCCTTAAAAGAATGTTAGGCTTATTCCATTTTTCATAGACCTTTCGAGAAACCCCGATCCTTGATTTAATGTCTGATCTTTATCGTGATTAATGTCTTCTAAATGCACTCATTCAGACTCTCCTTTCAATTAATTTGTAGTGAATAATAGTCTCTTTCTTGTAATGGTTACAAAATGAAGGGTTTCTACACTAAATATATATTTGTAAGCTTTGAGTAATTACATGGGCGTGGGAAAATGAAGAATTTGTCTTAAGTTCATCGATTTGAAGGTGCTTTCTCCACGGGATTACTGCGTTCCCTTTGTGCGCTCTTAAATGATCCTTTAGTCCTATATGATGATATAGGTAGTGCCTAATTTGAGCCGGTGGGGTCCACCGACACTCATTTTTGGGGGCCAGCACTTATGTCAACAGACTTTGATCCAGAGAAAGAAAGAACACAAAAGGAGAAAAAGAGAGGAAAAGAATGACTGAAATACAGAGACGAAGGGAGGAAGCAGGGATGAATCAGAACTTGCAAGAGTGAGAGAAAGAAGCAAAGGATGTGTGTTGGTGGATTAAAGAGGCATGAGGTGGAATCAACAGGACACAGCCTTGGTATTCGCCACCCCGACCTTTGATATCACCAGCTGCCGGCTTTGCAACAAAACGTTTGGCCCCGCCACTTGTTGTTTTGCAAATTTCTATTTTATGTCTTGCACTCTCAGCGCTGTATAAAATAAACAGGAAAGAGGTTCTTTCTTTTCCTCAGTGGTGGGGATCATGACTTGAACGTTTTCCATACTTCTTGCTGTAAATGAGTGACGGTGCGAGTGAACACCAAGTACTGATTTTTGTGGTAATGTGACCAGTGCTTTAAATGGAAAAAAATAAGTGCAGGTACTCACCAAATTAAGATATGGACTAAGGGGTGGGGTTTGGGGGCGGAGCTAAAGGGGCGGGCTACGGGCAGTGCTATGAGACCCGGCCAGGAGCACGCATTTAATTTAACTGAGATTTAATGCGTGCGGATGTGTATAATGATACTAAAGCATCTCTGGTATCTCTTGAGTATTCCTTTCCCCATATACGTACAAAATGGTACATTTAATATTAAAGTGGGCTTCTCTTGGTGCAACACCTAAATCACATATGACTTGCACAATATATTTTCCTTAATATTTTTGGGAAACATTTAACTATGGTTAACCCTCTTGTCTCATTGCCACCTAGCAGACATCATCCAGCCCCCCCCCCCTCCAGATGGTATAGCTTTGCCTCAAAGCTCCTTACTTGTTCTAAAGTGTGATTCTCTCTTTCTGGAGGTGGGCAAGCTGCTGAAAAATCGTGCCAGGATGCCTGGCTGTGGCTCAGTTCCAGGTCCTCTTGCGCCCTCAAGCCGAATATGAACTTAATGTTGCATCTGCCTGTCAACTAAACTCTAATCTCATGTACAAACAGTAAAGACAAAATAATGAACTTTATTGTAATACAGCAGAGAAACCGCCTCCTAGAGGCTGAATTGTACAAAGTGAAAACAGAAATTCTGGGAACAATCCTGGCTTCCCCATTGACCAAACTGTGTGATCCTAGACAAATATATTATCTCACCAAGCCTCCATTTTCTTCGTTAACACATATGTTAGTATATTCAAATGCACAAGTTCCAGATGTATGCTGTACAATAAAATCTTGTTAGATTTAATACACTATAATGTTGCTTCATTCATGAAAGAAAGGCCATATATAATGTACACATCAAAATCACCTTGCTTCCTAGTTCACTAATGGCAGTGCTTTGATTTAAGCTTATGCACCTAGGTGAAATGCTTCCATAGGATAAAAATGCACACTTTTATTTCAGTGGGGATGTTTTCAAGGCTCCACTTATGCACAGGCTTTTAAAGCCAAGCCAGAATTTGTGGTTTGGCTCTGACTGGGCTCTCATTGCTTCAAAAAAACAAAATACAGTTATGCTGAATCTGCAGTGAAAGCAGATCTGCACTGGAGAGAAAGTGACCTAGCACTTGCAACATGCAGACCCTTTCACGTGCGCCTTATGGGCAGAGTGTGGTAATTCAAGGCTTGCAGACAACACGCACTCATGCAAGACACACCCGCAGTGACATGAAAGTACTGGTGCGCGCAGACAAGACATTCAATACGTGTTTTAGAGAATGCTCACGTTCGCTGACATCCACATTATTAACCTTGATTCCCACTCTACTTCTGTGTCACTATCTCCACCTTCGTCCTCAGCCTTGCTCCAAGCAAGTGCTGACCTATTCTGCTATGCCAGCAGGAAGCTGTAGCGTGCTGGGACGAGGACGCGGCCTAGGCACTAGATCACAGCAATAAGGGGGACACGACCACACTCTGTTACAATCCAGCCGTAAGGTCACGTGCGACCTTGGCCCATTTATTATATACCCTCGGACCGAGCCCGGTCGCGAGGGGTGCCGTGCGTACGCACACATCGGTGGAGGCCGGGTGGCTCTCTAAATCGCTCCAAACCTTTAGCTGAAAAGAATGCGGCAGGGAAAAGAAAGGAGGGATAGGCAGTTCCTCGGAAAGAGCGAGAGAAGTGTAGAGCGAGAGAGCGAGATGAGGGAGCGAGACGGGAGAGACAAGAATGACAGCATGAACTGATAGAAGTGTTCATAGAGTCTCTGGCCAGCACCCAGGTGATGTTGCCACCGGTTCAGCTGCTTGACAGGCATAGTCTTTCAGCTTCTGACTGGGTGCGGGATTCGGCCTCAGCCGGTAGTGTTGGCTTCGCGACAATGGCCCTCCTTGCGTTGGGGTTGCCTAGTGCTGATGCCCCTCCGGGTTGGAACCTTCCGGTACCCTCTCTTGGGTAGGGACCATGTGATCCTTGGCGTCTTGCCTAGGTTGTGGCGTTGCACTCTCTCCTGGACTTGGGACAACCGCGTCTGGGTGGCTAGACATGTCCTCCTCCTCTTCTTCCTCTGGGGCTCTGTGCGTCGATCGCGGCTTACTCATCACAACCTTGAACCATGACACGTTCCTCACCACCGTGTGCCACCCTCTCTGGGCGGTGACCATTGTTCCATTTTCTTGGGTCCACTCTTCTGGCTCATAAGGCGTGCAGAACTTTCAACCAGGATGACTCTCCTTCAAATCACCCGAGACCCCACCCAGATGGCTGGTACTTTGGCCCCTTGGCTGAGGGTGGCCTTGTCGTTGGTCTGCTGGCGCTTCTGCTGAGCTCGAACGGGGTCTAAGCCTGGCGGTGCCCAGTTGGAGCCTTCAGGGATCAGATCCCGAGTTGGTTGTTTCAGAAGGAGCGTGGCTGGAGCGCATCCTGTCGTTGAGTGGGGCGTCTGCCTGTACGCAAACAGGAACTGATGGAGGCAATTTCCCGGGTCTTGATGGCGGTCCATTCCTATGCTCAGTGCCCTGTTCAGGGTTCTCATAAATCGCTCAACCTCCCCGTTGGCTTGGGGCCACTGAGGTGTGATTCGTCTGTTTAATCGCCCGCCTCTGCAGGAAGTCTTGAAATTCCTGACCTTGGAATGGCGGTCCGTTGTCCGATTTCACTTCTTCCGGTAGCCCAAAGGTTGCGAAGATCTTCTCGAGGGCGGGCTGGACATGTGTAAACGCTGTGGACGGCACTAACTCGACCACCGGGAACTTTGTGCATGAGTCCATTACGACCATCGTGTGACGCCCATCTGGAAAACTGGCGAAGTCGACGCTCACTTTGGTCCAGGGCATGTTGCATGGTTCCCGTTTATGGCACAAGAGTGGCAGGTCCGCACCTCTTCGTCATCCATCCTGTCCATCTCTGGAAACCATACCTTGGACCGGAGCCTAGCCTTTGTCTTCACGACTCCTTGGTGACCTTGGTGAGCTAATGACACTAGGCGGCTGTGAAGGCTCTGCGGGATCACGATGTTCTGGCCCCGGAGCACCAGACCCGGCTCTCCGATGCTGAGCTCATGGCGCACTCTCCATAACTGTCTTCGAGCATTCTGCTCCTCCTCTGAGGCCAGCCACGCCATCCAGAAACCTATACCACCTGCCGGTGGTGAGGGCTTCCTTGACCCGCTACAACGTGAGGTCTGACTCCGTGGCGTTAGACAGATCCGCCAGCGGGCAGGCATCATTCTCAATCATTTGAAGGAACGCTTCCGTCGTCAGGCTATCCTACGGTGGTGGTCCCTCCTCTGCGTGCGACGGATGCCTCGACAGGAAGTCCGCAGGGTTGTTGGCACCCGGGCGGAACACCAGTTGGAACGAGTAGGTTTGCAGCTGGACAGCCCACTGCTCAGTCCTGGGTGGTGCTAGCCTGTTCGACCCACTGAACAACGGCAGTAGAGGCTTGTGGTCTGTCCCAACTCGGAAGGGGTGACCAAATGGGTACAGGTGGAAATGCTGACAGGCCCTTCGAATGGCTAGGGCCTCGCGTTCAATCTGCGCGTACCGTGTCTCGGTCGGTGACAGCGCCCGACTGGCGTACTCAACTGGCACGTAGACTCCTTGCCGAGCATCTTGCAGAAGCACTGTGCCGAGCCCCACCGGACTGGCGTCAACCACTAACTCCGTGCTTCGTCTTGGGTGAAAATATTCCATTGTCGTCTGGTCCAGCAGCGCCTTTTTGACTCCTTGAATTGCGGCCTCCTCCCGTGGCGTCAAGGCCCATGGCGCTCCGGTTTTTGTCAGCTGCCTTAGTGGTTCTGAGATCGTGGCGAGATTTGGGAGGAACTGCCCGCAGTACGTCGCCATGCCGAGGAAACTTCTGATCGCCGTTGGATTCTGCGGCACTGGAGCATTCCTGATCGCCGCCGCTTTTCGGGGGTCCACTCGGAGCCCCTCCCTGGAAAACACATACCCGAAGAAGTTGATGGAGCTTTGGTAGAAAGCGCGCTTCTTCCGGTGTAGGGTGAGACCGCAGTCCGTTAGTCGTTGTAGCGTGGCTCTCAGCCGAGCATGGTGGTCTTCGAGGCTTTGTGAGTATATTAATATGTCGTCACTGAGATTGATCACCCCAACTAGGCCGGACAGAGTTTCTTGGATCACGTTCTGGAAAACCTCTGCCGCGGACGACACTCCAAAGCTAAGTCTGGTGTATCTCCTCAGGCCCACGTACGTTGAGAAGGTGGTGATATACCTGCTGTCCAAGGCGAAATTCTAGCTGGTGGTATCCAGAGTTTAGGTCGAGCTTGGAAAACCACTGGGCTCCATTTAAGTCTGCTACGATGTCATCCATCGTCTGGGTCACGTGGCGCTCCCTTCAAATGGCTTGGTTGGGGAGCCGCATGTCCACACGCAAGCGAATGGCGCCAGGTTGTTTAGGCTTAGGTACCACCACTAGGGGTGACACCCAAGGTATGGGCCCGATACTTTCTCAATTACTCCCATGTCTTCCAGAGTCTGTAGCTCGTGCTCCACCAACGGCCGGAGGTGCAATGGTATCCGTCGGTGCCGGAGTGCTCTTGGTTGGACGCCGCTGTCGAAATGCAGCTTCACCTGGTAGTTCTTTAGCTTGCCTAGCCCTGTGAAGAGGTGAGGAAATTCTTTCATTGTATCTTCTGCATGGTTTTTATGTACCTGCTTCGCGAAGAATACAAGCTCTAGATCCTCCGCCGTGTGGCAGCCTATTAGCGTGCCTGTTCCCCCTTCTGTCACGTGGAACGTCACTGTCAGCGTGCGAGCGTCGCTCGAGACCTTGACCTTTAATCATGCCCCTCAATGGGAGAGGCTCTGTGCCACCATATGTGAAAACCCTGGCTTTGCTTGGGATGAGCGCTGGCCTGGGCTGTAGTTGATCAAACTGGTTGGAGTCCATTACGTTCACCGATGCTCCGGTGTCGATAAGAGCCTGTATGGGAAATCCGTTGACACGGACTTGGCACATGGGGGGTGGGCGTCTCTTCTTGCCTGTTTGTCCCATGCACGAAATGACAAACGAGTCATCGTCGTCCTCATAGTAGGCCGTGTCCGCGGCTCTGTCCGGGGCATCTGCGAGCTCCCGGTCTTACAGTGTGAGGTGCTTCAGACTCTCCGGTCATCCTCTGGGTGCACTGCCACGTGTTCTTCCCCCTCGCCCACGGCACACTGTGGTAAATATTCTTTTTTTACCTAAACTGAATTTCATACGGAATCTTTAAAATAAAGTAAAATAGCTCAGAATAACAAGAGGCAGAATCCGTGGTATAAGAGGTTTTCTAAATGGGCTTTATTCCATCAAAAATGGCCGACTCGAGTCGCGGCCTTCAGGTTCCGTCACCACGAGGGTTCAGGAAGTGAAGTACAATACTTTATTGACAAGAAGTAACTTTTATAGGTCATACACTTACAATGAAACAAATGCAAAAAAGGCGTAACAATTGATAAGATAAATTAACATAGTGACACGTAATCGAAACTAGGCGTAATAAGGAGCAAAAAGAAACATGATTGGCTCTGATTATCTTACATAGGTGGATCTATACGATAATACTTAACATAGATGCGTGCGCAGCAGTATGACGTGTGATTGACGTGCAACTAGGGGGTGAAGGGGACTTGACATTTAGCTCTACATGTGGAGACGAGAAGTCTGGGGGGTCAAGTCAACCTAATCCCAAATCATATCTACCATCCTATGTTTAGAGAACTATGTTATCCACAAGGAAGGACTCTCGGACAGAAACTATTCTATACTAACTGTGTGTGCGTGTACAAGCGTCTAAGTGTCTATATGAGATGCGAGGGGCAGAAAACTTTCCATGGCAACAGGGCTATGAATCACTTGCAGGAGGACGGAAAGGCTGAGTCCTTTGCTTGTGAGCTAAAGGAAATGTTTACCTAAATCACTAGACAGGAATGCATCGGCTGGAGAGCAAAATAGATAATTCGAAGGTGAAATACAGCTTCTTGGCAGGCAGGCGAAAACTGGCCGAGGCAGGCACCGTTAGCTGCACAGGGAGTAGGACAAAGTTCATGGATACAGATGCGAGCTCAAGCTGAAGCTGTCAGAGACAGAGAGCAGGGAAAGGCTTTGAGGACAGAATCGGGCCTACTTGCCTGAACTGTAAAAATGTAGTAACTTAGCCATATAAAGTCGGTGGCCTTTCATACTTAGGAATCGAATATCCAGCCCATCGATGGCGGATCTGACAGAGAACATGTCGACGGTAGACACACATATGTTTGCGTCTTAGAAACTGGAACTGGAGGGAACATACATGTACTTGTAACATGCATATAGAACCGTTGGGGTCCAAGATAGGGGACATAACTGATCAGGAAAATCCACATTTCCACATTCCCTCCTTGTCCCCTACTTGCCCTTCAAGAGATATCAATCTTCATCATTCCATCGATTTGCTCATGGAGCATCATTTCTTCTTCCTTCTTCTTCCGGTATTTTGAACGAGAACTGTGATATGGAATGCATGATGTGGCACACAGACCACAAATCGCTGGTCCACATTGTAGGCATAAACAACAACTGAAGAGCATAAGAAGGCCAATACCTAGGAAGGATAGAACTCTCCATCCCCAGGCTGATATCACACTCCAAAACCACCCGGACCACGTCCAAGTGCCTGGATTTTCGTGTATCTGGCTTACAATCTTATGAAGGCGTGTTATAGCTTTATATACAGATGGCGAATTTTCTGGTATGAATATGCAGCAGCTGGATCCGATGACCCTGCAAGCTCCGCCCCTATCGGCCAGGATGACGTCAAGGACAAGACGATTCTGGAGAACAACAATTCTCATCACTGATTGTTCCTCTGTCAGATTGCCTAGGGCGGCTATAGTCTCGTTTACTACAGCTTCAAGAGTCTTGGTGAGTCTGCGTATCAGCTTACTATTTGATATGGTACCTATATAGGGAAAGATACCTTTATTGAAATCTACATACTTGTCCCATGCCGTCTCAGTATAATCGACAACTGGGAGATCTCTACGCTCTCTTTTGTGTACTAAATGAACATTTCGATAATAATCAGGGGGAGCTAGGAAAACAGGTGGCAAAAGGAATGCTATGTAACAGGTACCATCCCAATCTAGAGGCAGACGCATATATGCCGTCTGACCACATATAAAGTAAGAATGGCGAGAAGCTCTAAATGAAGATTTACCTTGATCACTATATTCTACTGTAGTAACGCATTGGCTATGGCCCATATGTATGGAACCAACTTTTTTCACACATAATTCACCCTTAACTGGAAATACAGACATAGTGGGCAGAATTAGTTCAACTTCGGATTTGACATTCAAAATCATAAGATTAGGCGTAAAATTACCTAATTTATACACTTCATTTTCTAAATCAGTTCCTGTTCTACTGGGGTGACCCTCCTTATTGGGGTGACAGACTTTGAATAAAACTAGATTCAGATTTCCCCATATCCAATGTTGTTGATAAACTGCTGTGTCTGGGTCTATGGAATTTAATAAACTAAACCATGCTCCACAGGAGCCATTGTGTGTGAATGGATGTGGAAAGAAAGGCAGAACTCCTTTGTTATTCTGATAGGGAGGGAGTCGGCCACACACCCAACAATTGGTGGCATTACTAGTCTGATGGGAATGATGTAACATACTAATGAATGTGTTATTGCGCAGCGCAAGTCTATAGGACAACTCATGTGGGGGTAGGTCACTAAAAGAATGTTCATCAGTTATATTGAAAGCACGTTTAGAAACAGGATAATACATATGCAACAATATACTTGCAGTAACTATTAAAAAACTCAAGGAAAACAAAATTAATAAAGTCACAATACAGTGGCTACGCAGTAATTTACAATAAGCATGTCGTTTCATTATGATTCTGGACTCTACATCATTCAGACCTAAGGGATACATGTCGGGACAGATTCAACCGCTTCACCTTGGAGAGGACTTAAACAATCAAATCGTCCGACAGTTTGGATCTGGACCTGAGTTTCTGCTTATAGAATTCGGTGCTACTGGCCTCAGCCAAGGGTAGCTTTGAGTCAATGGGGGAAGACACACGGGGAGTACTGTTTGTGTCAGGAGGAAGTCCATGAAATTTCTTGATATGGCTGGAATGCACCCAGCCTTTTCTCCCTTCGATCTTCACAGCTGTTCTGGTCGTCAGCAGGACCAACTTAGGAAGCCTCCACCTTGGCTCCAGTTGGGTTTTCCGATCGAAATTCCTGACGAGAACATAATCGCCGGGAATTACATCATGAGGTTTCACCTCGGTGTTGTCGGGAAAAGCTGCGACTACCTGTGAACGACAAGATTGTAGTGCAGACATCAAGGAAGCCAGGTAATCTGTCAGCATATTACAGTCAACATCAGTTATTTTACGGGGTATAGGCGTCCCCCACATATTCGGTGGTCTACCAAAGATCACCTCATAAGGGGATAGCCCTGTTCGAGAGTGTGCTACCATCCTCATGTAAAATAGCGCAACTGGTAAGGCTACTATCCAGTCCACACCTTTTTCCTGACATATTTTAGACAATCTGATTTTTAAAAGTTGATTATGTCGTTCCACGAGACCTGCTGCCTCGGGGTGTCGGACACAGTGGAATTTCCACTGATATCCCAACAAAAGTGAGACATGTTTCATTAATTCGGATGAGAAAGGCTGGCCGTTATCTGAATATACAACACGTGGTAAACCGTACCGTGGGAAGAATTCTCGAACTAGCTGCTTGGCAGTAGTCGGGGCAGTGTAATCTGATACGGGATACGCCTCTGTCCAACGGGAGAGAGCGCAGACAACTACGAGAACATATTTGAATCCTCGACAACGTTCCATCTGAATATAATCCATCTGGAGGACTTCAAAAGGATGGTCAGGAGGCTGAAATCCACCCTGCTCTACGGGAACACTCTTTCCTGGATTAAACTGATAACATATCATACAGGTACGAACTTTTTGTTTAGCTGCTGCTCGTAAATGTTTGTTGAACCAAATGTGCTGAATGCTGTCTAGCATAGCCTTCTCTCCTAAATGTGCTGGACTGTGAACTGTAGCTATAATGGCTTGAACCATGGAATCAGGGAGAAACCATACAGATTTCTCCTTCGTCATCCATCCTTGATCTGTCTGGATCACTCCTAGTTCAGTCCACTTCTTTGTTTCTTCTGCTGTGGCATGTGTCTGTATGTCAATTACATCAAGTGCGGGATCCTTAATTGTCATACATTGTGTTGGTGCCTGAACTATTGGCTTTGTCATGTCTAATGTGCGATTCTGAGCAGTCTGTTTAGCTGTTCTGTCAGCTAAATCATTGCCTTGAGAAATGATATCAGTAACCTTCGTGTGTGCTTTACATTTCATAATCGATATAGCAGTGGGTAGATGTATTGCGTCTAACAAGGCATGAATGAGGGGTCCGTGCTGAATGTGGGCACCATGGGAGGTTAAATAACCTCTCTCTCGCCACAGCACGCCGAAGTCGTGTACAACTCCGAATGCATAACGTGAGTCAGTGTATACATTAACTTTCTTATTTGTGGCTTGAATACAGGCTTGCGTTAGAGCAATAAGTTCTGCTGCTTGGGCTGACAAAGTATCTATACAATTTGTCTCAATAACTTCAGTGTCTGTTGTGACTGCATACGCGGCCACTAAATCTCCTGTACTTGTTCTCATGCACGATCCGTCTACATACAACGTCAGGTCTGGATCTAACAATGGAACGTCTGTCAAGTCTTGTCTAGGTTTCGTCTTTATTTCAATGATTTCAACACAATCATGAGCTAGTGGGTCTGTTCCAATTACAGGTAATAGTGTAGCAGGATTCAATGTATTACACCGTCGGATCTCTATGTGTGGTTGAAACAATGTCAGTTCATAACCGGTAAGTCTTGCTATGGTCAAGTGTTGTGTTTGTGTTCGGTTCACAAGAACCTCTACTGCATGTGGTACTTGTACTGTCAATGGATGTCCTAACACTATGGCATCGCTTTGTCTGATTGCTAAAGCTGTCGCTGCCACTGATTTCAGGCATGCAGGCAAAGCCTGAGCTACGGGATCTAATGTACTGGAAAAATAAGCACATGGCTTGCGTGATCCTGCTTGATCCTGAGTGAGTACTGACAAGGCAGTACCTTCGCGTTCTGTGACAAAGAGTGTAAAATGTTTGCTATAACATGGTGTTGCTAAAACAGGTGCTTGACATAAAGCTTCCTTTAGGCTTTCAAAAGCTTGTGTATGTTCCTGAGTCCAAGGGAGAACAGTCGATGTGGCTGCCTCCTGTGTGGTTAACTGAATGAGTGGTTTTGCTAGAAACGCGTACTGAGGGATCCACTGCCTACAATATGAAGTGAGGCCTATGAAAGCCCGCACCTCCTTTTGTGTCTGGGGTATTGACATGTTAGCAATTAACTGGATGCGATCTGGTGTAAGCTGCCTTCCCTCCTTGGACAGCGAGTGACCAAGATAAATAACTCGCTGGACACAGAATTGCAGCTTAGAAGGAGACACCTTGTGCCCCTTGTCGGCTAGAAAATGTAAAACTGTCAGAGAAGCCTTTTCACATTCAGGTCCGCTTCTCGCGGTGATCAGCAGATCGTCGACATATTGAAGCAGTGCAGTATTGACTGGCATGTGGATACTGTCAAGTTCTCGTTTCAGTGCTTGGCTGTAAATGCTGGGGCTTTCTGTGAATCCTTGGGGAGCGCGTGAGAATTTAAAACTGCGCCCATTTAAACTGAATCCGAACAAATATTGGCTTTCCGGATCTATTGGGACGCTGAAAAAGGCATTCTTGAGATCAATTACAGTAAAGAATGTTGCTTCGGAATCAATTGCTGTCAATAATGATGATATATCAGGGACCACAGGAAATTGTGGTACAATGCACTTGTTTAGTTCACGCAAATCAATAACCAATCGGTATACTGGTGGGGCAGTAGGATCAGTTCGTTTAAGAATCGGAATTATCGGTGAATTACATACATTGGAGTCTGTTTCTACAACTACTCCCTGGGCAATTAGCTCATCAATGATTTTCAGCAAAGCCACTACAGCATCATGCGGTAACTTGTATTGTCGCATTCGTGGTAGTACCACTCCTGCTTTCAATGTGACTCGGTATGGTGTAATGTTCATGCAGCCAACATCCGTAGGGCCTTGTGCCCATAGATGTACTGGTAAAGTCTGTAGTCGGGGATCCATGTCCCTAGACACATAGTGACCTTTAAAATCACGTAAAAACAACCTTACTCCTTCCGGAGAACAACATATTATGGCTCCTAGTGCTTTCAGAGTTTTAATTCCTAACAGATTTTCTGGGCATGATTTAGTAAGCAGTAAATCTGTAGTTCGTGTCAAAGGTCCTATCGTAAGTGGTAGAGGCTGTGATACTTCATTAACAATAGGTTTTCCTGAAAAACCAAGGGAAACATTTTGAGAGCCTGAGAGGGGTGCCCCTGGAACTTCACTACGTTTTATAGTTGTTCGACTTGCCCCTGTATCGAGTAAGAATTTTCTATCTTGACCTAATAATTCACTATGTACATAAGGTCCTTCTTGATCTACAGGAATCTCGATAAGCGGTAAGTCAACTTCCCTCTCTAGGCTTGTTCATGCGTAACGCTGATACTCAGGATATTCATACTGTGCAGTCTGATACATTTGTCGTGTTGTGGTTTGTGTGGCAGTAGCAGGCAACGGTGGTGCAGCTGGCACAAACTGTATGGGTTGCTGTGAGGCTGGCATGGACTGTTGCTGAACTGGCATGGACTGTCCATGCTGCATAGCTCCTTGTTCATTCTGATCTGGTCTAACTAATCGTGGTCTCTCTTTTGCAATACCTGTAGCTATATTACGTTTCAGGACTGGACAATCGTGTACATAATGGCCTAGTTGTTTACAGTAATTGCAGGTTCCTTTTACAGGAACTGCAGAATCACCAGAATGTGTCACACCCTTTTTGTGACCATCTGCTGGTACTGTCTGAGAAACTAGCATTTTCATTTTTGTATCCTTCATGCGTCTATGCTCGTGTTCTTGTTCATCCCTAATTCTATTGTGATGATACTGTAACATTTGTAGCATTTGCGACGGAGTGTTACTTTGCCAGGTACTCTCGAATTTCAATATTCTATTCTTCACTGGGGGCAATGCATTTTCCACTAATTTTGTCACAAATAGATGTGGATATGAGTCACTACTTGCTTTTATACCACTATTTATACCAAAACATTTTTCAAATCGAGCATAATAATCGCTTGTGTCTTCATCTTGCTTTTGTTTGCAGGCTGTGATTGCACCCCAATCTTCCTTTTTTGTAGTTAATAAACGTGGCAGTACCTGTACTAGTAAACCTGGTAACAGTTTAACTTTATCCCCGAGCCCTGAACCTGCAGTTCGGGCCCTTTCTTCCTCTGCTAATGCTGTCCAGTCTATCTTTTGGTCTCCCACTTCCCACTCTTTTTCTTTCAGTTTTTCATAAATGCCAGCAGGCAAAAGCACCTTTAATATCGTCATAATATCAGGAAAGGTGTACTCTCCCATTAGTAACATGTCTTTAATTTCTCGGTGGAAACCCGCTGGGTCTTTATCATGACTAGGTACTACTTTCTTCATTTCTAATAATTCCATTTTTGATATGGGTGTGTAAACAAATACACGGTGAAACTCATTGTCTTCGCCTTTTATTGGGTGCACTTCCCGTAAAGGATTTTGTCTATCCATATAGTACGGCATTCTTTCTCTGTGGGGCAGCGAGAGAGAATCCGGACTTACAAAAAGGACATACTGTTTACGTGACACTAATATCTCTTTAATTAGCTTGTTACTAGAACCTCTCCATCTGTTTGTGAGTAGTTCCGTTAATATATCAGGTAAAGGACCAGGGTCAGCATGTTGGCTCTTATATAATATGAGGAGTTGCTGAATCATATAGATTCCAGCTAAACGTTGTTCATCTGTACTGAGATTAAAAAACGTGTGTGCTACGGTCTCATCACCGTATTTTTCAGGACTGTCAATCCAGTGAACAGCTGATCTGGCTAATTCTTGCTCATCCATGGAATCGAGGAGGTGGTAACCCCTTCGTTCTCGTAGTATTTTATCTGCGGCTTGAAACGAATGTTCAGGAGACTTCAGATTTATTACAGGCGTCGGATACGTTCTGCTATTACTTGGGCATACAGAGTGTATGGGATCAGAAAAACATCTAGCATTATCACAGGATCTTCCTCTGCCTACATAGGCTATGGTCTCTGACTGTCTTGCGGAATTCCCTGATTCGGACACTTCATCTTGCTCATACTCGTCTGTTCCCAATCTTTCTTCATGAATACGCTCTATTTCTTTACGGATTTTTCGGCACATGGCTATTATACAATTTTGCTTATCGTGTCTCCCTTCTGATATATTCTGACTCCATCTTGTAAGAATAAGCATTGCATTCGGGTCTACCCCCGGACGATCTTGATTTCTGATCACACAGTTTATGAGGAAACGTAACAGTTCCCCCTGTATCTCTACTTTCTGGAATTCCATAGCTCTGTTAATACATCCTGGATCTCGTCCTGTTTGAACAAAATGATATATGTTATCTAGATGCGTAATCATCCCTGGTAACCTCGCTAAATACTCTGCGGCTCGCCTGATACGTAATGATGCCAGGACCATTTCATCCTCTTTACCAACCACCGGGTCATATCTACAATTTACAAGGAGTTCTTTAAGCGTACGTTCACTTACGAATTTAGGTGTACGTGAATGCGCTGACTCTTGAAAAACAAGTTTATTTATTCTGGGTGGTGTAAAGGTACTGCTAGCACCTCCCGTGGCCCCATCTGGGGCGTCGGGTGTGAATGGGTTCGTCGAACGTGACACAGCAACTATGGGCGTCGACACCCCTGTAGAATCGACTGCGGAGACAGATGCGGAAACAGATGTGCTTGCCGAAGCTTGCGTCGGGACTTGCTGTTGCACGGGTACAGATACCTGATCCTGACGTTGAACCCCTCCGCCAGACGGTCTATGTGGTGTGGCGTTAGCATACTCGGGAGCTGCATCGTCTAGATATGAGGAAAGAAAAACATCTTCTGCGGTTCTGGGATGCCCTTTTTGATGTACCTTAATTGGAAATAATGGGGGTGGCAAGTCTTTTGGCATCTCTGTAACAGCCTTAGGTAGTCCTTCGGCTAGAAGGGGATACATACCATTCATAAGAGCATTTCTTTGTCTATTTACTTGTTCTGATTTCACTCGGATACCTTCCTCAATTAATAGATTTTCTTGAACTTTATTTGAACTTTCTTTACTCCTCTCTTCTTGTCTACGTGCTTTTTCTGTACGTCTATGAGATTCTTTACGCCATAACTCAACAGCGTCTTTCTGTGACTGTCTGACCTTTCTTTTCCATAACTCTTCCTCCACTTTCATGATGCACTCTGCATCCCAGGTTCCCGCTGCGGGCCACCTTTGACTTTCCGGCAATCCCTTGGTATAATCTACCCATAGATCAAGAAACAATATGGCATCTAAGCCATGCTTATGGTACATAAAATGCCCTGGAGTGTCCCTAGGAGGAATAGGAACTGCTTCTTCAAGCACCCCTTTTCTGGTGGTAATCTGTCTTAACTTCGAGAAAAGCGGCATATTGACAACTGATCTGATACTTACTCTTGAATTCACTTAATACGAAAAACACAATAATGAACAGTGAACAATGAACAATCATTCATACCACAATATGCAAGACATTTAAACACTTTAAATATTTGAACATTAAATATTTTAACGATGACCGACAATGATGACAGTCTGCCTAACTAATCACCACGCTGAATTCTTGACAGTAACTGAATACTTCGGAATACTTGATATACTGCTAAACAGTACATATACACTGCTAAACAGTGCAGACCGGATTTGTGTACCCAAATCCGTCTTGACCGGCACAACCTATGTGCGCGTCAACACGCCTCCCCGGCGATGGTACTCACCGAGTAGCTCCTTGAAACGGAAGGCCTCAGAGAAAGGACAGGACTCGATGACTGCGGACAGCGGACCCTCTGGACATCGGGATTTCGAGAAACCTGGTGGGCCTCTGTATACCTCGGATCTTGCTCTCTCAGCTAGGCTCTGGTCGGGATACTTCGCACTTCTCACCGCCTCGTCTGGGTTGATCGCAGCCTCAGTCGCCCCCGCTTGACCGGAGGGAGCTTACAGGAAATCCTGCTGGTACGCGTTTATGGTCCGTCCAGTTGTGGCAGGAGACCGGGCCTGCAACGCACCGCCGGCGCGTGAGATGAGAAAGTGTCCCTGTTCGGGCGCCATTATGTGGTAAATATTCTTTTTTTACCTAAACTGAATTTCATACGGAATCTTTAAAATAAAGTAAAATAGCTCAGAATAACAAGAGGCAGAATCCGTGGTATAAGAGGTTTTCTAAATGGGCTTTATTCCATCAAAAATGGCCGACTCGAGTCGCGGCCTTCAGGTTCCGTCACCACGAGGGTTCAGGAAGTGAAGTACAATACTTTATTGACAAGAAGTAACTTTTATAGGTCATACACTTACAATGAAACAAATGCAAAAAAGGCGTAACAATTGATAAGATAAATTAACATAGTGACACGTAATCGAAACTAGGCGTAATAAGGAGCAAAAAGAAACATGATTGGCTCTGATTATCTTACATAGGTGGATCTATACGATAATACTTAACATAGATGCGTGCGCAGCAGTATGACGTGTGATTGACGTGCAACTAGGGGGTGAAGGGGACTTGACATTTAGCTCTACATGTGGAGACGAGAAGTCTGGGGGGTCAAGTCAACCTAATCCCAAATCATATCTACCATCCTATGTTTAGAGAACTATGTTATCCACAAGGAAGGACTCTCGGACAGAAACTATTCTATACTAACTGTGTGTGCGTGTACAAGCGTCTAAGTGTCTATATGAGATGCGAGGGGCAGAAAACTTTCCATGGCAACAGGGCTATGAATCACTTGCAGGAGGACGGAAAGGCTGAGTCCTTTGCTTGTGAGCTAAAGGAAATGTTTACCTAAATCACTAGACAGGAATGCATCGGCTGGAGAGCAAAATAGATAATTCGAAGGTGAAATACAGCTTCTTGGCAGGCAGGCGAAAACTGGCCGAGGCAGGCACCGTTAGCTGCACAGGGAGTAGGACAAAGTTCATGGATACAGATGCGAGCTCAAGCTGAAGCTGTCAGAGACAGAGAGCAGGGAAAGGCTTTGAGGACAGAATCGGGCCTACTTGCCTGAACTGTAAAAATGTAGTAACTTAGCCATATAAAGTCGGTGGCCTTTCATACTTAGGAATCGAATATCCAGCCCATCGATGGCGGATCTGACAGAGAACATGTCGACGGTAGACACACATATGTTTGCGTCTTAGAAACTGGAACTGGAGGGAACATACATGTACTTGTAACATGCATATAGAACCGTTGGGGTCCAAGATAGGGGACATAACTGATCAGGAAAATCCACATTTCCACAACACGCTGGCTTAGGGGTTGGCTTTCCCGCATTTAGCGCATGCCTGCCCTCTCGCAGGGCACTTTTTGTGTTCACCGTGGTCGAACCCACAGAATCTACACCTGCCGCTGGGCCTGGTTCCCGTACCCCGTCGTTGGATTCCTCCTGGCCGTCTTTGGATGGCCTCCACCATCTCCTCCTTTACCCGCATAGATTTGGGTGCCGCTGCCAGCGACGTGTTCCGTAGCCGCACTGCCTCCATTTCCTCCGCGCGCTTGTCGGAGAGTTCGTGAGAACGGGCCAGGATCAAAATCTCGTCTAGTGAAATGCCTGGTTGCCGCTGGATGAGGCATCTCAGGGCAACTGACTTGCATCCAGAAATCAGTTGGGCTCTAATTTCGTCGTTGTGGTCTATGCCTGTGCATGTGGCCGCTAACTTCCTAAGTCTGGCGTAAAACATATCCATTGTTTCTGACTCAGCCTGTCGTAGTTTGAACCGCTCGTAGTCCGGATTCATCTGGGGATCAAATTATTTGTTCAACACAGCAATGGCGGCCTCGTAGTCGTCGTCAGCTCCCGATATTGGGCAGCGACTCGAACAACTCGTACAGTTCATCGCCTCCGAAGTGCATGAGGAGCGAGCGCTTCACCTTGCCATAATGCTCGCGAGTCCTTGTGAAATAGTGGTTGAGTCGTCCTACCCACCGCTTCCAGCTTGGCGCTGCAGTGGCAAGGTCGGCGAGCTGACTGAAGGGCGGCAGTGACGTCACCGAGGCATGTGAGTGAGGGGTTGTCGGGGCTGGAGCCTGGGCAGCCGGTTCATCGCCCATGTTGCTGCACTCTGAGTCACTGATCAACGGAGCTGGGTGTTGGGGACCACTTCTTCCTCTCAGGCTTCCTTGATTGGGCAATACTCTTTCTGCTCCCCAACAGGCTCTGCCTGCCAATCAGCTAGGCTGTCCCCTACTTGCAACAAGTGTGGGGTGGGGGCTCCCTCCTCTGCTGAGCTGGCACCTTTCTTGCAGCACCAAAGGGGGGGGGGGGCTCCCTTCCTTCCCTTGGGACGTTTCTGCACCTTAGTTTGTGTGCAGCAGGCTGACAACACCCCCTGCTGTTCAGGAACCGGCCTTCCCTTTGCTGAAATAGGAAGTGGGGCCACGTGCAGCAGACGCACCAGTCCGAGCTGCTCTCTCATGCGCATGCAGCCCCACCGGGCCCCTCGCAGGTCTTCAGGCGTGGTCCGTGCGCTGGAGCGGGCACTCGCTGGAAGCAGATCGCGGGACGCGCGGGGTCGTTAACACTCACCGCGTGCAGCCCCTAGTGAACGGAACCAGGAGGGCCGTGAGCTGCGACGTGCGCCACCAGGGAAGGGCGCGCGATCACCGGCATACACAGCCTCCACCTCAGCCGATCCGGCGATCCACATGCAGCAGGAACAGCAGCAAGGTAGTGGGGGGTCCGCAAACACAACTTCGTCGCCAGTGTAGCGTGCTGGGACGGGGACGCGGCCTAGGCACTAGTTCACAGCAATAAGGGGGACACAACCACACTCTGTTACAATCTGGCCGTAAGGTCACGTGCGACCTTAGCCCATTTATTATATACCCTCGGACCGAGCCCGGTCACGAGGGGTGCCGTGCATACGCACACATCGGTAGAGGCCGGGTGGCCCTCTACAGAAGCCTTCCTTCACGCTGTGTCATGAGACATGGCTGTTAGAAAGCCCTGCTCACACACCTACTGTGCTATTGATTCCAAGGAGCCTGGGTGGACCCTGTGTCAATAATGGCAGCGTATCTCCAGACCCTCAAACTCCCTGCCAGCCCTGAATAAATGCATACGGGCCACTGCTCAATTAGCACCTTGAAAGGGTAGATTAGCACTCGATTATCAGAGTGCTTCAACAAAACAGGCCGACTCGCCTTCTCTGTCGCGCTTCTTTTTGAAAATGACAAATGTCAGAGTTTGAATTTCTGCCCCATGAGTACCGGTACTCTCTTTGGACAAGGAGAAGTTCTGGTACTCAAACGTAGAAAATGTAGAAGTGCCGGTACCAAGTACCGGCCTATTTAAAGCACTGAATCGGACCTTATCGGTTAACTTGGTGGCCCACTGTGTCTTTTTTTATTACTTGTGTTTTCTGTTATCAAGTGTTTCCACCCCCTCACATACATTCAAATCAGGAGTGGGCAAAGTCCACTCCCTGTCACTGACAGCCTCTAATGATGTAACTCCGCCATTAACGGTTCATACTCTGAACAGTGTCCACCCACCAGGTTAGGTGTACCCTATTCCATCCATTTATAAAACTTTTGTTTTCAAACATATTTACATTAAATTCCACTGATTTCTCTGGTTTACGCATTATAAACAAATTGGAAGACCACTTCCCCCTTTATGGGAAGATTTGGGGCAACTTTTTGTGACCTCTCAGTTGAATACCCTACTTGTATGTGATAACAGCCAATAATTCGATAGAGATTTCAATACCCCTGTAGTGTTTAAGCCCGTCCAGGAGATTTTCTACAACTAATTCACACCCAGGCCGGATGGGTATCCATAATTTTCAACACATTTCTCTCCTCCACGCTTGTGGTGTTCCCGTTGGTTCCTCACTACGGCTTGTTGTGAGGTAAACAAGCGGGAGCGAGGGTTGGGAACTAGAGGGATGACGAAATAATCGCTATTACTCGATCGACGTGACTGTTCGTAAGCTAGATTTTAGATTGCCAACGTCAATTGTAAACTTCGTTCGTTTAACAGAGAACATGAAAACGTTTTCTTTTGGCTCTTTTTTTGCCAGTCTAGTTGATGTTTAATTACTGGTGTTCATGTGCTGTGTACTTGACATATCCCTATGCCTAGTTCTATCCGCGCACCCGGCTCTATTCATATGCTTGTGCATATGATCAGTCATTCCCTTGTTTTCATGCTTTTTGTGATTTCCAATCAATACAAAAATAATATTTAAAAAAGAGGATGTGAGGGCTGTGAGAGATTAGGGCTTTTTGCCAAAGTATGTAAGAACACCATAGGGCCCCAGGTGAATATTGTCTCTGAAGTGGTCAAGAGACAGAATAAAACATGAACAACATAGTGTTGGCAATGCAAAACTGAAAAACACCTTGATTTGCTAATAATACAGACTAGGAGAGTCCCTTATTTGTTGGCCAGAGGTTCCCACATCACTGTTATTTCAAGGGCTCATTTTGAATTGGCTGAGGATAACATAAAACGAATATTTTGAGATATTCAGACAGCTGCATAGAATTAAAATAGTATCGTCTTTAATGGGTACCTTCTGGTCGACATAATTGTGTGGAAGGTGTGTCCGGGCAAGCTTTTTGTGTCAGTCAGAGTTTAAGACCAAGAGTGAGGGACACACAGTAAGGAGCTTTACATGAAATTGAACATGTATTCAACACCACATGTGTCAGAAATTGACCTTCATGGGGTGCTGCAGAATGTGATGGAGTACAGAGATTTTGCTGAGAGGTTGACAGAAGTTGGAGTTTTCAACACTGTACGACACTAAAATGTAGTACCCTGCACCACTCTCCGATAGAGAAGAGAGGACACAGATCTGACCAAAATGTGGTAGTGTCATCAAACCTACTGAATCTGCATTTTGGTTGCTGTCAGTTCCACTTGTATACAAACTGAAAAGTGGAATGGTTATTTGTGGATTTGAGCAGTGCTAATGCCCATCATTGTGTGGACTGTCATCTGTTCCCACAATATCTACCCTTGAGAGGCAGTATTCGTTCTCCATTTGATCCGAGGACTGCTCACCATCAAGGTAAATTACATGAAGATTCCTAATTCTTTACCACTTCAGGTATCCCCAAGAGCACATTAATTTTTACTACAGGTTCTATTTGGCTTTGCATAGGTGCCAGACATTTTCAAAAGTATTATGCACCATTTACGCCACACATTCAAAGGGGCGTAAGGTCTGATGCCATTTCAGTAAGCTATTCTAATTTATGCACAAACTGTAGTGGGGCAGGACAATAAAGACTTATAACAGTGAACAGAAGCAACAAGCTACAACTGTATTTAGGCAAGAGAGTGCAAAACATGTTGGCCACATGATCTCTTAGCAGGCCAGACCTGGCCCAAGGCTATTGGTAGCCAGGTTCATTTGAAGGACAGGGAGCACATACTTTTCAAAGATGTTTTCAAATGTTACCTCCATGCTGGAATCCCTCAAAAATTAGATAAAGGACGGGTTCAATATATTCGGATGAAAGGAATCACCGGAGAACAGAACTTAGACGGTATGCCTGACAGAGCACCAAAAAACAGTAATAAAAGGTGAAGCCTTCACTTGTACTTTGACAGGTGAACATTTCAACACCTTTACGTGGGGCTGTCCATTTGGGGGACCACATGTCTCGCGGACCAACCACAATTGTCTGCTGCTGTCATTTACAGGACCTCTCAAAGCATGTGTAACACATTGCTTGGAATATATTTAAAGTGCAGCAGCATGCATGCTGACGGCCTATCAAGGTTACCACTCTACGTGCAAAAGTAGGTTTGATGCGCAAGTGGATTTGTGTTTAGTGACGTGCATGGATATCAAAGATGGTTGTGAGACGTGTGATGAAGCCTGTTGGAGGCAAGCCTTACGAGGATGCCATTCTAAATACTGTATTTTCGTATGCGTTCTGTGACCCATTGAAAGGTCGCTTTCTGTCGAGATGTTAGGCTTTTGAAAGTTAAGGGTAAAGTGTCCATGGGAAATGGCTTGTTGTGTCAGGTGCAGAATTTGATACCTCCTAGTTGTAGTTAGCCTGTGTTGGTTGACTTGACCTGTCTAGGTAGCAGGTGTGTGAGTCTGGATCCTGGTTATAGATGCAGAAATGTTGTTTATCATCAAAATTCCTTGTTTGTTATTTGCAAACACATGCGTGAGGACACGTTGCGACACCTGTTTACAGCCTTTTGATGGCCCTCGGAAAAACTGGCTATTTGATCATGATTCCGATCCACTTGTTTCCACCTGTTCAAAATATGGGGAAAACTTTCGTTCAGGTTGATCATGGAAGATGGTGAACACTTCAACATCTTTTAAAAGCCAATAAGGAGATGTAGTTTGAAAGAGACCAGGCTTGTTATGAGTGCTCCTGGTGTGTGATGACATAACCCTAGTCTACCTGCTGCCCGAGAGCTATAGCAGAATGACAGGTTGGATTTAAGTGTTTGGGTGATAGCAGTGCTGCAAGGGATTCCATAAGTGGGGTGTCGGAATTAAGGATACAGCGGCTGGCAAATCTCAAAGACTCCCTGTAGTTGGTGGGGTGTTTCTGTCTTCCACTCCACCCTATGTGTGCTTAAGGATACATTCTGCTAAATTCTGTAGCTCAATCCTTGTTATTGAACGTGTACCCTTTAACTGTTTTCTCGTGCTACATCATGGTTCATTCGTTTACATTGTTTTTATGGTTAAAGAGAGAATGTGTGGTGACTTTCTGGCCGGTATCCATGCCAAGCTTCTATTTTAGATTCTAGTTTGACACTAGCCAGGACCCCATTGTTGAATTGCAATCAGTGTTCTGATGTGGTGGAATGAACTCTGAATTAAAGTGACATGTGTGTAGTATCTGACTCCAGGCTGGTTGTAGTATTTCAGGCGTATTTATTAAGTAGTTACATGTTCAGATGTTAAGTCCAAGAGTAGCCCCACCAGCCAGCATGCTGCTCAGCCCTTCTCCAACTGTAGTCTCTGACCCCCCCAACATTCCATATTACATCATTCTAGGAGGAACTCACTGGCAGAGCATGAACACATAGAAACCAGGATACAACAATGTGCCTGCATCATGTGTGCATCTTCAGGTTTCTTTTCCAAATTAACTCTGGCAACCAAGTACTAGTGTCCATGAATCGGCTAATACATTCCCAAGGTATTGGTACGTCACTGAGCTAGCTGGTTCAAACTGCAACATTCATACTGGCTGCTGAATGTTTAGAGACTTCCAGAAAGGAATTATATATATATATATATATATATATCAGTGGGAATATATTCTAGATGTGCAGATGGTCAAATTGTATACATTTTCCTTGTGGCATTAGTGTCCCCAGCTGCTATCATAAGCATTTTAAACTTTTTAAAATATTTCTGGAAACTGTGCTGAATTGAACAGATATTTAGCTTCACATGTTAAAGAGATCTGGCTTTTAGTTTAATAATAGCTAGTGTGATCTCACTTGGTATATATCAAGTACTCCGTGTAAGTGGCTCCTGTTCTATGCTTTTGAGGTCAGATGTATCAAGTATTTTTCTCCTTGCAAATGGGCCGATTTGCAGATTTGGCCCATTTGCGATTGCAAAAAATGCTTTTGCCATGCATCAAACCCAATTTAGCAATTCGGTAACCTGTTACCGAATCGCGAAAAGGGTTTGCGATTCACTATTTGGAAGGGGCGTGTTCAGTGCGTCCCTCCCAAATAGCGAATCCTAACGGCATGCATGAATGTTTTGAGACCGTGAATGCGGTCGCGAAACATTTGCATATTACCATCTACTTCAAGCAGGTGGTAACCAATTTGCAAATGGTTAGGGCTCCTTTGGGGACCCCTTCCCCTTCGTGAATGTTTGTAAAAGGATTTTTAAAGAGCAGGCAGTGGTCCTGCCTGTTCTTAACAAATGAAAAGAAAACTTTTCCTTTTCATTTTGTAAAGCATCTCGTTTTCTTTTAAGGAACAAGGGCTGCTTTACAAACAAAAGATTGCTTTATTTGGAAGAAATCACAGACATGGTGCTCTGGTGATCTCAGCAGGCCACCATCCCTTTGATTTTTGCGATGCCTAAGGGGTCGCAAATTGCGACCTACCTCTTTAATATTCATGAGGTAGGTCTTTTGCAACCCCTTAAGTATCGTAGAAAGTGTAATACACACTTTCATGCATGACTTTTTGCGTTTCCCTAATTGCGAATCGCAAAGATTCGCAATTAGAGAATTGCAAAAATTGTTTTTGATACAATGCGTTGTACAGGTGACAGCGTGCTGCAAACGTTAGTCAACATTTGTCTTTGCTCCACATACTTTCTAGGGTGGACTGAAGAGTAAGCGGTCTAATTGCCACTGCCTCTTTGACAGTTTTTTCCCCACCAGGAGTACGGTGGTATTCCTTAAAGAATACGAAAGGAAAACCACAATATACAATCATTTGAAGCCTGTATACAGAGGTTCCGGTTGGGGGAGCAGAAGCGTTACCATTGTGCACAATTGCGATGTTGGGTGCTACATCCATCTATATGCACAGTTGCTATGAGTGAAGTATACGTACTAGAAAAATGTGAAGTCAGCTGGGAAACCAGGGGCCGTATCACCACCCTGTACAACATTACAGCGCAGACAGCCCTAGTTTGTCTCATCCGCTCTGACTTTACTGGTCGAATCTTCCTGAAGCAGAGATGTCAGATTATCATTAGGTCACCATATGCCGAGAGAGAAGTAGAAATTCTTTTAGGGTAGCCTGCAGAGAAGCCCATTACGAAATTGCTTTTGATTGGTAATGTTATCCCACTCCACTTGCAAAAATCTATTCTGGCTCCAGCGCTCTGTCGGAGGGTCTGCGGAATGCAGGCGACTTCAAACAACATGGTGGAATTGTCTGCTGATTAAAGTCTGCTGAGCAGAGATTTTAGCAGCAATGAAGTTGGTATTCAGCTACTCACTGTACACTGAACGCTCCTTTGTTGTATTGGGCCTCGGTTATCCTAGCTTACAATATCAAACCAAAAGTGATTGTCTTTTAATGTGGACCTGTCTAGGTGCAGCTAAGGCAACCTTACAATCATTTTGGAGAGAAGAAAGATTCACCACCTATTGGTACTTGGCACTCTAGCTATGCAATGCTTAGCTTCAACTCTGTACACCGTACAGAGCTCATTTGAGCACACTTGAGAGCCACTGCTGTCCTGTTTTGTCTTTGGGTCTGCCCATTGCGTCATGCCCAACTCATTTGAGGGCCATGAATCTATTTAATTATTAAAATCTTACGACATTTTGGAGGTAATAAATGTTGAGTAGACTTTTCCTTCCAAGATTTGTTGATCAACAGCTGTATGTTGTTTGAACGTCAATCATGCTGAGCCTGTCCGGGAGGGAGGGGGGAGACAGGAGGTGTTGTTACTTGTTCATAGTGCTTCTTTAACTAGCAAAATGATTTCACTTTTGTATAGTCCAATTGCTAACAGGGTGTGCCCCCTGTACAAAGAAACCATCATAAAATGGGGTATGGTGAAAACAGATTCCTATCCAGGTTGAGGTCTTCTCCTGCAAGCCATCCTAGGATACTGCTCTTCCAACAAAACACAGAAGCAGATTTGTTTTGCTCTCCTAACATGAAAATCTAGGCTTCCCGCAAAAATCAACGTGCCTTTAAAACACACTCCTGCATTTCCTTGAGATCCTATATTTCTTTACTAGCTGGTTTAAAAGGGAGAGCATTATAAAAGTGTCCTCCCTTGATATACTTTCAGTCAAGACAAAAAGTGTTTTTTATGACCATGGTAAATTTAAGTACTTGGGAGTTTTCTCAGTAAGATGACCATCTCGTACCAACATATGGCTGAAAATGTCAGCCAATGATAAGGGCCGAAACATCCGTTTGTTAACCTTCTTATCCACAAGAATGCTGAATGACTTGCAGATGATCCTTGCATGACTGTAATAAAAACAGAATACAAGGTCCCCATTTGTTGAGTCGCCATGTTCTGCGTTCATTATGTTGTACATATTTCACCCTATTAAATTATTTTCCTTATGTTTATCATATGCGTTTTTTGTGCTTATAACACCGTTCCATTCACAGCTAGTAACTGGCTCACTTGTAAGCAACGTGTATGATATTTACTTTACTTTAGAAACTTTATTCAGTCTTTTTCAGTTAATGTCATAAAAGTACATAAAAACAAGAGTACAGCAACAGTTAACATAGAGTCCCAATTCCTGGTGGTACGAAAGTGCCCAGTCATATTCATTAAACATTCCATGCATATACACTTATGTCCGTTTAAAATGCAAGTTAAAATATCAGTTATTAAATGTCGGAGTAGGTCTAAATAAAAGATAAGAGTCCGAATCCTAGTTATGGATCTACTTGTTCCTTTTTTCATACATGCCCATAAGAATGACGCTACTAAGAAGCAGACAAAAGGGTTGGACAGGAAGTTTAAAAAGTATAGTGCAGCCCGACATAGTTTTAAATCTGTGCGATGAATTTCTTTCTTTCCTGCTGGTAAAAACCACATAAAAATAATAAATGGAGGTCATTTTGGGGGTATTGGGTATCGCAAGGGCAGAAAGTCAGTTCAGAGTGCTTGAATCTTCTCCCCCGGTACCCTAGCATCAGTGATATCAAAGTCAAGCGGAATCTTAATAGAATGAATTTGTGGTGCGATATAGGGATATCTGCTATATAAAAGTACCCTCCCTCTAACACAGGTGGAGTTACTTGGTACATGAGGGCCAACTGTTTGTAATAGTTACTCTCCCTACGAATATATATATAATGCGTATATGATCAATTTCTTTTTATGATCACAACTTTAGATGTGGTTTAGTGGTATAAACAATATTGGTTATTGTTTTATAGCAGTTTCACTTTACCTAGTATGTATTTCTACCACTTTTTATTTCAGCAAATTTCACACTGCGTAAATTAGCTTTTTAAACCCATCAACATCCCATCTCTAGAGCACAGATACTCTTATATACCAGTAGTACTTCTTCCCCCACTCTGGGTAGATACTCAATTGAATTATTAATGATGTGCCTTGCAGCTGAAGTTGTTTTTGGCATTAGTTGCACATTATAAATGATATAAATAGAAAGGCAATACCAATCATTTCCCTATGTGCACTGTATTGTTACACATCCCCTAGCAAGGTAAGAGTTTTTTTTGTAAGAAAATACATTTACATTCATAACACAATATAATTAATTAATGGTTTCTGAAAACACTATGCTGTGTATAATCCATACTTAAACTTGAGTATCAGATCAATACATTGTAAAAAATAAGATCAAAACAGATAAAGAGCCACAGAAATAAAGATCAGCGAAGAAGATGTAGTTCCCCCTGGAATATTGTCTTCTGCTCTGTGAAACCCACGGTGGGCGTCTGTGAGGATGGGAAGTGAGCATCCAACATTTGCTGTCATTACGAATGAACTTCAAAGGAACAGAACCCTGCTGTATGCTGTGCCTAAGAGCAAGTCATTTCCTAGAATGTCTTGCTAAGCAGATGACACAGAATTCAGAACAAATCTCCTCCATCTAATTGAAAATAAATTATGCAATCCCTAAACATGTACTAAAGAATAGTGTGATTCCAAAAGATAACACATTTTATTATTTTTGCATTTTTATTTTCAATAAAAAGCTTTGCTGCCCGTAAAGGCAGAGCACATATACACAGGAATCTGCTAAAAGACCCTCAACAATGTAATCTATCAGATTTGTTCATTTAGAAAAAAAAGGTTTGAGTTTTTTACATGTGCAAACATATGGCAATACAGTGCGCGTACACATGTGCAATGATCTTGTAGTTCTATGAAAGTAGACTGTAGTGTTTACCGACAGCCTTGGTAACTGTTTTCAGACATTGACTTTTGGTGCATTATTGTGTATAAGAATTATGGACAAAGCAATGAAGGAGGAGCCTTCATTCAGCAGCCCGCACCTCAGTGCAGGTAGGGTAGCTACCAGATATCAAAAGTGCTATCTAACATGGAATGCGCACAGGAAACAACAAGGGTGTCTAAGAGCATGACATAGCATGGAACAGTTCATGGTATGGTTCTATACTTACCAGCATACAAGCGTAGCACATACTAAACACCTCTTCCCTTACAAAAAAAAGGGAATCAAAGAGCAAACTAAACAAGACGATACCTACACATCTTACTATAAATAAACCATAAGAAAACTCAAGGTTTCAATCCGTGTATGCGGAATAAATCAATGAGTTACTCACATGACAAAATCTTTCAATCTTGCAGGCATACTTGCCTTACTGGTTGGTCGACGAAAATCTAATAAAGGTTCATTTGTTACATTATTTGCTTTCCAAGTTATTTGAGGAGAATCTGACAAGGAATCCGTAATTACATCATATGCCCTAAGGAAAGATCTATTTTGAGTCTGATGATCATATTACTTTTTACATTTATCAAAGCAAACCAATTTACAGGTGCAAAATTGGCAGCACACGAGTTGGGATCCTGTCTTCAATGTAAATATCCACATTGTGTTTTGCACGCTGAGAAAACCTCTATCATTCCATTGTTCAATTCGACATAAGATTTCCCAGCCTCGTAATTTTACGTTTTTTGGAAAACTTTGGTTTCTCTTTTATGACCAAATTGGGTTTGCGCACATTTTCAAGATCTCCCACGTTTAGCTTGTGGCTCTTGGTATTCTCTTTCAAGAATGACCTTTAACTCGTATAGGTTGAACATTGTGCCTTGCAAATGATACATATCTAGAAAAATCACCAGTACACTGAGGCTAAACCTTCAGAATCCCAACATGCTATGTGGTTCTCCCACCTGTGACCTTGAGCATGTACAATCTCCTCTTGTTGTTAAACTTGCACTGTTCAGCTACAACACTTTTTCCAAGCAGTAGCAAAAAGGCTCAAGCAAGGCACTTCTTTCTCTAATTAGCCTGCAGATACTGAATTGTGTGGTAGACCAGCTACCCTACCATTTCCTGCTTGTAGCCAATGAAAGACCATATCAACTTTGACCACCCAGACGAAAACTCCATTGCCGGCATTCTTCTGAGTCAGGAGCTTCCACCAACAATGCATTAAGCATTCCAATACTACTAGAAACGGACTTCCTCCAACTCTTCTTCTCCATCCCTGAAACACGTTTCATGGATTCTACCACACACCATACTTAACATTTACATTACATAACATATACACTTTTCGTAACCAGTCGCCACAAAAGGTGAGTTCATGGTCTTTATTTGTCATAACTTACTTGCCTACAAAGAAATTCAAGTCCTGTTCAACTTGTTTGAATATCTAATAAAATGCCACCATTCTAGCAACATCCTTTATGTCTGGCTTGTACATGACTGCTAAAAAGATCTCCTACCCTTTCACAATTTTTACCTTGAGATTTGTGCCCTATCCTACGTACTTGTTTGTACCCAGCCTACCTCTCAGTCCGATAAGCCAGGTGTCTTAAGTAAATACTCAATATCCTTCTGGACTCTACCCTGTAGGTATAGAAAACTTGACTCAGAGTTCTGTACAAGATTCTATACTGAGGAACACCCTCGCACCCCCTTTAAGGCTGTTGGGAGTCTGTTACGAAATTTCACAGATGCCTGAAAAAGTGCCTTTTCGGCTCCACTTATAAATAGAATAGGAACTTGAGCTTTTGATCCCACTTTCAGACTCTCTGTCCTATTGACCTCCTGACTTCTTGCTCTTTGGTTATCTAGCAAGCCAGATGCCAAAGGCCAGCAACCATTGGTGCTAAAAGGTCCTCAGTGGGTGCCTTTTCCACACCTTGAGTTTCACCATCTTCTTAACATGTCAAGGTAGGTGTGAACATTGATATGGACACAGTCTATTCTTTCTGACCCATTGCTTCTTAACATGCCTCCACTCAACATTGATTCTCCTCGGGGCATGTTCCACGAATAATGAAGAAATAGGTGGTCTGACAAAACTCTGCTCACAGTGTACAAAGAGGCAACTACCAGTGTCAGTGGCCTGTACCAGCTTGTACCTCAAGCCACGCAACTCCTATTTAGCAGGTAAACGCCTTCTTACTTTCACATAGCAGGATTTCTTGACCAGCTGCAGCACAACCACAGGAAAGTCTTTCTCAACAAAACAATAGTAATTTATTTGTTTAAGAAACCAGGCCTTTTTGCAGATGCTCCCACTTTGTGCCCCCATTTGGACTAAAATGCTAGTTTTTGACTCTTGACAGTGCACTGAAGACTGATAACCTTAATCTAGTGCCAGTGCTGTGGCCCTAAAACTGATATGTGTGAATTGGTAACCCCAATTTGCAAAGGACTTTAACCCCCTTATAAGTCCCTAGAATATGGTACCAGTTTTACCCAGGTCATGGGTGTTAATGCGGGCACCAGAGCCTGAAGCACTGTTTGTGCCAACCTGAGTGACCCAAGTAAACTACTGACAGCAGGCCTGTCATTGCAGACTGCAGGAGCAGTGCAAAGTGCTTGAACTCTACTTTAAACTCACCATGTGTGGCAAAGTCAATGCACTGTTTTTAATATATGCCAGTCACCCCTAAGGAAGGCTTCTTAAAGCCCAGGAGGCAAGGTAAATTATATTAAAGATGTGGACATGTAAGTGCAAGCTTGTATGTCCCTACAGTAGCCTTTGCCATTATAGGACACTATAAGTGATAGACGGGCCATAGGATAACATGGGCTGGCACCCCGAGAAAAATATGTTGTGTTTGGTATCAAACATTGTGCCTCATCACCCCCTAACACCAATCTTTTGTCGATGACAATGTAGCATACACTCAGGTGGTTACCTCAAGGGTTCCCACCTGGTTGCACCAGCCTTGTGTGTGCTCTGGCTGGCAGCCCGCGCTTGCTGCAGCCAAGAGAAGAATCTGGCCTCCTGCCAGGAGGTGTGAACTTTCCCAGGAGTCCATAACCATGGCCTGGAGGAGGAGGATGTCACTCCTCTCTCCCTGACAGGCTGGCTAGTAAAGGGGCACATCAAGACTTCAAAGGCTGCAGAGCCTGTGATATGCAACCAAGCTACCTAACAAAGGAGGAAACAGCCCTCCCCTGCCCCAGGCACGTTTGCACCCAGTGAGGCGGTGGGTTCTGGGTAGAAAATTTCACCTACACCCCCGGATGTGTTTACTTCAGGGGACGATTTACCGCTGGGACTAGTAGCCCATTGGCCAATTGCACCCTCACTCCGATCGCCCCTAATCTAGGATTTAAGGGCTACCCCTGACTCCAGAACCTCAGTTCTGATCCAACTTGCATCAAAGAGGAAAAAGAAGAGACCAGAGTCTGTGATAACCAGACTTGCACAAACCAAAAGAGGGAAACTCTGCACTTGTAGCAACACCCCTGGAACTGCATGATTGAGGTTCGTCCTAGGCTAAATGTTAGTTCCCCCAGACAGAGGGGCCCCTGTGAGCCAGAAGGAACCTCAGACTCCCATGGACTAGTGGCACTAGTCCCCCCCGCAAACTGCAGGTAAAACAACGCTCCGGATCTGAAGAATTTCTGGCTATTGGGCACTCCAAGGGATCGCCCAAATTCACTCGATGCTGCATGTAGAGGGACCTCCATACAACTTTTGTCTGACATCAGCAGTGGCTCCGGTGTGGAGATTTTGCACCCTGTTCTCACGCAGCACTGTGTAAGCGGCAAAAGCCGCTCTCTCCCTGCTTGCATTCAGCACCAAGGACAGCTCTGCACCCGGGCTCCACAGGCCGGGTTAAATTGAACTGGCTGTTGTGGCTTGGACCTGGGGCACACTTCACCTTTAAACTCCTTGGATTCCACAGAACTCGACCTGCAAGTGACCGATTGTCACTACCACTGTTTCTCATTGACCGCAATGCAAAAGTTCTGCAGTATTGAATTGCTCTGATTTATGTTTTCTTTTAAAATCCATGATTCCAGTTATATGTATCTGATCATGTTAATTTTGGTGTCTAAATTAAGATAAGAATCTGCTTTATTTCTATAAACTGGTGTTGAATTTCTTTCAAGTCATGTTAGTTACTTATTGTCCATGTTGGTACTCTGAAATGCTTAACACATGTTCCTCTAGTAAAGCCTGACGGGAAACAACCTTTACATCGCGGCTCGAACCACCCTGTGCCTTAACAATTTGGTCCGAACCACAAATGCATCTTTACAATTGCATTCCTTTGCCACATAGGTCGTTACAATGGCTTGCCTTATGAAAAGCGTTTTTGGACTAATGTTGGACTTTAAGTCCAACACTTTCCCTACTGTTGCGCAGACTGCAGTTGAAATAGTAAATTATAGTATTCCAAAGTCCAGCGCTTCCCCTAAGGCAATTTGTTGTTATGACTTGTGTGGTAAAGGAATGCGTTGTAGAGACTCATTCATGGTTCGGACTGCATTGTTAAGGCATTTGTGGTAAATGCTTGCGTGGTTCCTACATTCAGCTAAGCCTGGGTGTATTATTGTGAATCCAAGGACCACCTATGGGGTCTGTGACAGTATTGCATAGTGAAGCCTAACCGGCATCACCGCATAATACTCCACCTTCCAACAATTTGTTATATAACGATTAAGGTTTTGCCATTTCTATGCACTGTTAATAACAGGTGTTACTCTCAGCTAGATTCATGGAACTCCATTTATCAACCTCCGAAGGGCGCAAGAGTTTCTTTGCAGATCACTCTGTGAGCAGCGTGCACAATTCGACTGGTGTGCTTTCTGTGCAGAGGGAGATGCTGCACAACACGTGTATTTAATTAGCTGCAGGCTACAGTTCATTCATCTAGGAAATGTGTTGGCACTGACAGCCAGGAGCCAAAGGGATTGTCTGCTTGACGAATCAAGAGCTTGGCTAATACAGACCTGAGAAAGCTAGTTCAAAGGGAAATATTTACAACAGAATGGTTTTCAATGACTTTTCGACAGATAATGACCCGGTACCTCAGACCCATGCTGAATACTAAAGTTGATGTTAAAAAAGAGTAGAAAAGTATGGAATTAAAATGTAAATGCTTGTTAATTTTTTTTAATTTCTTTTTTTAATGGCAGAATAAAAAAGCCGACTAAATGGCACTTTATGTCCAACCTCTGATCGGCCCAGGGTCATAACTGAGCCCCTGCAATCCTCATGGCACAGGGGGGTGCCATTTAGAGAGCCCCATTCAGTCTAAAAACTATGGATATCTGTTAGATAAAGGGCCCCTAACCACATTCTGGAGGTGGGCCCTATCATTTTGTCCTAAAGCTCTGAATTGGCTCCTACAGCTCTTTTGCTTGTCCCTGCCCCTATTTTGCACTCAAAGGGCTGAGTTCCCCTCCACCTACATTAGGAAAGTTTTCATGACAAATCGAGAGAATGTCTTAATATAGCAACACTTGTTCCATCTTTTCTCTTGTATCCCTCCGCTATCCTTCTGAATCCAAATAACTGACTAACCTATCCACCACTCAAATTACTTTCATATTTCACTATACTAATTCAACACTAATCCTCTATGGGATCTGGAGTAGCGTGCTACTCGCCGAAAAAGCGTTTTGACGTCTCGTCGAGGGTAGTAAGCGCTATATAAATGCAATTACAATACAATATGCAAGCGTGCTTTACCCCAGTGCCAGAGCAGCCCTGGCAATTTTGTCGGACGAGCCTCCCCCCCCCCCCCTCCCCCCCCCCCCCCCGAGGGGGAGGGGGGCAAGTGTAAAGCACTGCTGCTTTTGTTACTGCGGTCGATATTGCAGCACTGCTGCAGAACCAGCCCCGAGTTACAAAACCAGCCTCCCGGGGAAACACCTGATGCCCGCTACGGCCAGTCTGGCCCAGCTTTTCCGTTTGTACAGCAGGAGCGAGCACTATATTACGAGATATGAATGTGTAGGAAATGTTGACTGCTTTCATTGGAGGTTTTCCTGGGATTGGACAACATTTCAGTTTGCACGGGGTGATTAAAAGCATCGCACTGACTGCTCATCAGATGCACCCCAGAAGGACTGGTGTTCCGGTTTCAGTGAACAGCAGGGATTTGAATGCTAATTTGAGGTCGTTTCTGGCAGCCACATCCATTTTTCCATTTTATGCACCTGTTTTATATTCCCATTCGTTATGTTTATTGCTCTGTTACCGCATAATCTGCCGGTTTTGCCTAATTTTATGCAATGCAGCATTATGCATCATTCTCTGGTGCAGCCTTCTGCTTCATATTTCCCCAGGTCATTCTTACAGTGAAATTTTGTATTTCACAAACTCCCTTCGCTAGTAAATCAGTATTTTTCCAGTTTTTAGCCTGCCTTTTATTTGAAGAGATTGAGAATCAGTTAGAATGAGAAGGGTGAGCACCTTGCCAAGCTCGGTTCATTCTCTCGGTTTGTGTTTTTTAAAGCAGAAAATTACAGAGAGTATTTAAAAGGGATGGCAAACACGAAGGCCTTAGTAATTTGTATTTGACCCTTTTTAGGGTTTCAATCAGATATTTGGTTTACAAGTTGGCTTTTACGTTTTGTGAATAGATTTCCAGACCAGATAGGCACGCTTGTTTACTATTTATTTTTTTCTATTTGAAATTTTTGCCTCAATTTGTGGTGTATTGTATATAATTTGTTTATTTTTACGTGGATGGCAGTATTTCTTTTTAGAACTTCCCCATATAGCCAATACCCAATTTTTTTCTATAAGTGTGAATGTCAACGGCAGTCCAAACGGGGCCGCTACATTTCAGTATTTTATTTTCTGCCCCTGAGAAGAAACTTGGACATGTCTGTTCATTGTGCTACTGTTGTCTTCACAGGTGTCTTGTGGTGTTTGTCAGTACGTACACACTAAGGCGTGCTCAAGTTGGGTTCATCTTCCATATCAATCTAACAAAGACGGCCTTTACACATTTGTCATTATTTTCCTTGTACCGAAGATGTTGTGCTTGCTTCTAGGCCTACAGTGGATTCCTAGATTTTAAAAGAGACCCAGGCTTCTAGGAGTGCTCATTGGATAGATCACTAACAAGAGATGGTCTTCTTGTTAAGCCTTCCATAAGCAGGTAGGTATCCCAGCTCACATTAAGCTGCACCTGCTCCATTTGCACATGCCTCTTCCACTGCTCCCAGGAGCAGAAGTAATCTGTAATTATCTTAGATACTTTGGCGGCTTATCACTCCTTGACGGAAAGAAGTCTGTGTCTGCTAGGGTTTGCTGCCCCTTCTTCCTTGTGGAAGCCAGAGTCACCAAAAGGGCTGCCCATATCTGGCACCCGACAGACCACACAGCTGAAGAATGCCCGGAACCGTGACCGAGGACTAGAGCAGCAACGTATCTTCAGATGCAACCATCACACGTAGGAGATGGATATCAGGGCGCTGGAGACTAAAAACAGGCACTTCAAATGCTTCACGGACACTTTGATTTAATTTTGTAACATCTCCTACATCAGGGCCAGCCTTAGCAAGGAACATTCCAGGTAAATCCAGACAGAGTTGTCTAAAGACCTTCCAGGTGCACAAGCAGATGTCTTGCAAAAGCCATTGTTGTGATTCTCTTTTGTTTATGCTTCTGTTCAAACCTGGCCTTTTGTTGTGTCACATTTATCATTTTTCTCCCTCCTTGATACCCTATGATCCTATCTGCCTTGAACTTTGATATCTGTTTGTGCTGTTGCTGCTTCTTTCCTTTTTGCAAACTTCTCCATACCAGTGCTGCGGAGTCCTCTCATTCCAATTCGATGCTTTTTCAGCATTCCTGTTGTACCGTGGGTTAGTCACAGTCCATTTCTGTGGAGAAGCGTGGCTCAATGGTTAGAGCGGCAGACCCTGATGCAGAGGTGTGGCCCGGGACCAGGGTTCAATTCCCGCCTCGGCGGCTCTTAGATTCAATTTCCCCGGACCTGATAATTCTCGCCTCTGTGCCTATTCTAATCATGGGTCCCACTGTGCAACTCTGGGCAATAACTTGCTTAATCTCCACAACGGCCCCCACAGCGCTAGGATGCCTGGCTTCACCTTGGGGGGTGCCCAGGAGTGGACATCTCACAGGAAAACCAGGAAGGGTTCCTCAGCGGTATGAATACAGCGCTACGAGACCTCTGGGTAGAAGTGCGCTATATAAGTACAAATACATTTACATTTACAAATACAATGTCAGATATTAGCCATTTACAGTACAATGCAGTCATTTGAAACCATTGACATTGTAGAACAGCTTACATAGCAGTACTGGTGCAGTTATTTAAGCTTCACTAGGGAATCTTTGTCATTTGTATTAACTCTCCTATCTGTCAATCAGCACAGCCATTGGCCTCACACACATGATTGACAGTAGTGAGTATCTGCCAAAAGAAAACCAATTTTCTTTATTTATCCCTATTCAAAAATAACTGCATGGAGGAAAATAGATGGTTTTATGTCTGTATTTATCTGTAAAAATGAGTAAAAACTGAAAACTAGGAGCCTTATATATGTATTTGCTTCAAATTTAATTTGGAGCGGTTTCCAATTCCCCTACAGCTAGCAGGAAAACAATTCACCAGGGATTATTATTTGATAATAAAAGCTGATCTTATTTGAAAAATGATTTGGTAATGGGCCAGCAATATATGACACCCGAGTAATTCATGTAATTAATGTTTTATGAGGAATAGAATTCATTGAGGAGGCATGGAAAATACTGACCGTGCACATTTATTTTCACAGTGCAAACATAATCAATGAAGCATAATATACAATAAACAGTTGTATGAAGAGGCAAGGCAAATACCTTACCGAAGGTTTCTATATAGGCAGAAAACTGTTGACTCACTTGATAAATAAAATTTCAATAAAAAACTGAAAACACAAGTTGGATTTTAATGAGGCGGACGATTATCAGGTCTAATTCACCTGTGAGAATGCAAAATAATCACCTTCAAAAATATAAAATAATTTCTTTCACCGTAAAAACAATAATCTACAGCAGCAGTAAAAATTATAGTAAGATATCCTTAAAGTATGAGCAAAGCATAAGATTGTGTAAAACAATTTTGAAAACTAGGATACAGGAGGAAAAAGTAGTCTGCTGTAGGGATAAGAAATGCAAAAGGAAACCTAATTCGATCACACTAAAGCCTACCAAAAAGGTTAATCTTTGCATAAAATGGTGCTCAATATGGAAAATGAGCTCCTCGGGACTCCTCCTAAAATAATGTAAAGGATGCCCTTGTAGTACAAAGAGAAGACATCTAAGTGCACTGACCAGATTCAGTGATTAAGAGAAGCAGGAGTTTATTATGAGTGTACTCGGAGGATAGCAGCGCCTCAGTGTCTACAACACTCCAAGAGGCCATCAATTGAAAGACAGAGGGCGGCCATTTTAACCACAGAGGTCAAATGGCGCCAAGCAAGCACAGAAAATCCTTGGAAACAACGGAATGGCACAGTCCAGGTGAAAATCCCAAAGTGCCTGGAATACATCGGTTTGTCATTGAAATTACACCAGGCAGGAGTTTATGTGCACTTCACGACCTCCACCTTGGTCGTGGCATTCCGGATTTTGAAAGTTACTACGCTTTGCTTTTCTGTGCTAGCTTGGTGCCCTTTGTCCTCTGTGGTTGATATGGCCTTTACTCAATTGAGACATCGTTTTTATTTTTTTATTTTATTTTTTTTACCTTGCATGGGTGCAGATTTATAAATTTTGGGGTTTCTCCACAGAGAGCACCTGGGTACCTGCAATATTTTCAGATTTCCAGGTGTACTCTGGAGAATGTTTGTGCGTTGCGACTTAAGATCATGGTGTGGGATTTCTACATGTTGCAACTGCACCTTTTGTTCCCAATAGGAATCACCAACCATGTTCAGGATGAGAAGGGTTTGGGATAAGGTTTCTGAGTGCCCACAAAAAGATACGTTTAGTGGTGTATACAAGCTTTCAGGGCATTCTTGCTTTTGAGTGTCCATTCACTTAAAGTGGAAATAGATTTGATCATACAAAATCGTGGCACATTACCCATTTGTATGTGATGAAAGGCACATATATTGAGAGCGTCAAGATTCTGCAGTGGAATCTAGGGGGCAGTGTTCATTTGAGACCACAAATCCTGAGTTTTGATGAAATATTTCGATAGGTTAGCGTTTTAAGTGGAACATTTGCTTCGTAATATAGTGTCCTGGTAATTTATCTATTTGCATGTTTTTTTCGGGTTCAGTGTCTTTGCACAGGACATTTGTACCCAGAAGAACTAATGCAGAAAAAAATCTGTGGAAATAGGATATAGATAACCTCTGATTAAAGGTTGTTGTTGCACATTTGTAAAATGCCAGATTTTGGTCCTATGTAGCAATATGCGTTGAATAGTAACGTCTTTTCAAACTCATATAGGAATATTATTTAACATATCACCAAATGTAATTTTTATGTTTTGCATACATATTTGTGAACATTGTCTCACTAAGACAGTGTATGCTGTGCTTGCAATACATAAAAACAAAATTAAATCTGAAGGAAAAAACTAAATTACGGAGGTGTTATATATATTTATATTCAACCATAATTTGCTCTCTCTCAAATTCTGCACGACATTACCCCTCCCATAACTTTACTGACATCTTCACATATACTATAAGTGCAGTGAGGTTATTTACTGATTTCTACCATGGCATAAGTAATGAAATAATGTTAGGCATGGCTAATTGCGTCATCAATGACATCAGCAATATTATCACTGCTCAAACACAAAGGCAATTCTACATAAGATCAACACTGGCCAAAAACCGATCCATGGGAATGGAGCTGGTATGATGTGCACCTTTAATGCCATGTGCACTTCCTAGCCTGAATTTACATATGTCAAATCTATCACCCCACTGTCTGTCACATTGTACTTAGTTTGTTCCACTTCCTTACAACCCTCCCCACTGCTTGCCTTTCCTGATCTATCTTCTGCTCTTGACACCTTTTAACCATCCTGTTACTCTACAGCTCGCCAGGTATTTTTGAAACTGTCCTTCTCTCAGTAATCTCCTATGTATGGGGTCTTAACTTTTTCTCACTCTGTTCCTTTTCTCTGCTTGGTTACTCTGGGATCCTAGTAAGCCTTCTCTCATCTCCTCTCCTCCGTAGATCCCTTCCATATCATCTAGCTTCTTCTTTGTTAGCTTTTGTTCTTACTTTGATATTGAAGACTTTCAGATCTTCTTTCTTTACCTCTTTATTGCACATTGTTGGTCCTGTCCCTTTCTGCTGGGCCATGCCCAGACCTATTGCCCTCCTCCTAAATTTTTGCTGCATATGTTTTTGTTGTTTTGTTGCTCTTTGGACTCTGCACACTTTACCACTGATAACCAGTGTTAAAGTGCTTGTGCACTCTCCTCTAAACATTCTACATTTGTATTATACCCGTTTGGACTATTTAATTTACTTGTACTCTGTAAATTAAATGCAGTGCCCAGATACCCCTAGGCGTGACAGTGTTGTGCTTTACAAATGCTGTTTGATTGAAATGCTACTAGTGGGCTTGAAGAACTGATTGTGCCACCCACTTAAGTGGTTATTTAAACATGTCTCAGGCCTGTCATTGCAGCTTGTGTACACAGTTTTAAACCATTTCGATCTGGCAAAATAAACCTTTTGGCAGGCCTATCCCTTCGTTTTTAATACATATGTCACCCCTAGGGTAGGCCCCAAACATCCCACACATACTGTGTTCAGCAGACCTAAGTGGGTCCCTCGCTTCATCGCAGTTGGCCTGACTTGTGACTTTGTCGTGGTGCGGCGCGATCAGACAACCATAGTTGGTGCCTTATGCTTTTTGGTGCTATCTTCACTGAAATCTTTATACTTGCATAGCTCTGCTATTACAGATTGGATTTTTGTTTTTTTGGTCTTGATTTTTTCATGAAATTTTGCTCTCTTTTTTTCTAATGTGGTATGGGATTTTTCTTGTGGTGTGTTTTCATTTTGTTACTGTTTGAAGTGCTGCATACGTACTTTATACCTTGCCTCGAAGTTAAGCGTGACTGCTCTGTGCCAAGCTACCAGAGGGTTGAGCATAGGTTAATATGGGGTTTGCTTGTGACTTCACCCTGACAAGGATTGTGGTTTCTGCTTGAGTACTGTTTCACCCCCCCCCCCCCTCAACCAGTAACCCAATTTCTCAGACACAGCCAATGTGTGATTGTTGGTAAATTGCTTTTTTGCTTTTCAGCTGTGTATGTTTTCTCACTCTGTTCACCACATTCCGTACTTTCCTGCATAATACCCCATTTACTCCGACACTTGCCACCAATTTAACTCCCTTTTGGTCCCTGCTGTCAGCTGCCATTTCCTGCTGAGCTTGGAATTGGCATCGTCTTCGACTCCTTCACATTTTCTTCTTACATCTCGTCTGTGTCCCACATCTACCACTTTCAACCTCATGAGGTTCGCAAAATGTACTCTTTCTTTATCTTCACTGCCAGTAAGCCTACCCATTACATTCTGTTATATTTTCTCAACTATTGCTGCTCTGTGTTTAAGAGATGATCTCCTGTCCCATTTCCCCTTTCTAGAATTTCATAATCATGCTGTACTACTATGACTCGGTTTCCCTTGTCATGTTGAATAAGATTTCTTCTGTTGTCTTTCAGTCTCCACCCTCCCAAGCAAGTATTCCCCTCTGCTGCTTTTTGTCAGTAAAATCTCAATTTAGTGATATTGTGAGCCATAGTTTAGTCGTTTTACTGTCAAAAACAATTTGAAGAAGAGATGTTGTTGAGCTTTGTTCTCCTTGTTGTTGTTTTATTGCTCATTTTATCATTTACTACCCTTTGAGCTGCTTAATTTCTTTCATTGTTATTTCAGCCTTTTTACCCAGTAGTACACAGTCACTCCCATATTGCATTCCACCAACTGTCACACTTACATTTTTAAATTCTGTTTTAATCATTTTCACATTAACCAGCTTGTCACTTCAATATATTTCTTCTGTTGTTGTTCCCACCGTCTTTGTAAGGTATGCTACGAAACAAATTGTTTATTTCTCGTTCTGCCAGCTAATACTTCTAGAAGTCGGAGATGATTCTACTTGCAAGAGACTAAGGGCCAGATGAACGACCCCTCCAATTCACGAGCCGCAAATTGCGCCTTTTTGCGACTTGCTATTTGCAAATTGGAATTTACAACAGTGTCTTGATTCCTAATGGGGTCGCAAATTGCCTGCCTCATTAATATTCATGAGACGGGTGCAATTTGCGACCCCATTGGGAATGGCTAGCACTCCCAGCGATGGTGGCCTGCTAGGGTCAGCAGACCACCATGTCTGTGACTGCTTTTTAAATAAAGCAGTATTTGTTTAAAATCCACCTCGTTTTCATTTCTAGGAAATGCAAACGAAAACAGGATGCATTTAAAAAAGAAAAATGAAACGTTTCTGTTTAATTTCTTAAGAGTAGGCAGTGGTCCAACGACCACTGCCACTGCCTGCTCTTAAATATTTTCGCTGCCAGTCACAAAGGGGAAGGGGTCCCTTGAGGAAACAATCTTACATTGAAGTGAGACTCCCTATCAGGAAGGGACACCCTTGGCACACCACTTCCTAATGGCGATTCCCAAACCCTATTTTGTGAGTCGGTAATAGGTTACCGACTCACAAAATAGGGTTTGTATATAGGGCAGACCTATTTTGTGGTTGCAATCGGGCCGATTAACCATTTGCGACCCCAAAAAACGGTTGTACGTCTGGGCCTAGGATAACACTACCAAATAGCTAGGATTTCCTGACTAGCATTTGCTTAAAATCTTAGCACTCCTACTATACCCAAAGATATTCTTAAAGTTCCCCATGAATGCACTTGACAAGGTCATTTTTGTTCCTGTTTCTTCCTCAACCACTTACCCAGATAGGTTTGATGGTTTGTTTGCAGTGTCTTAAGATTTGAGTGTTTCATGATTGATGTTTGTATCTCTGTTTTATTCCTTTGCATATGTTGCTGTGTTCATTGTAAATTACTGACCTTCTCTAATAATTTTCAACACGATAAAACCTTTTTTTTTTTTTAAAGTGCACATTAACTAAGCTGTCCAACTAATTAATGAGCTTCCATTATTGTGTGTGCATGCGCACAAGTGCATGCGATATATAGGAACATACATGCCGGTCTTTTATTTTACCCATTAAAGATCATCCTACCAAATGATGTAAAATCAACCTTAACCCTACCTGACTTATTAACCTAAAATGCCCTTCTTTAAAATGTTCCCTATTTCATAGCCTGGAGGCAGACAAGGAAGGGATTAAGAAGAGTTTGATGCAGCGGGTGAATTCCTCATTTGCCACTCAGACGACCCCTAGTGTAGAGAGAGGGAGAGGGGCAGTAGCTGTGCTTAATGGTGCTGTATTGGTTCGCTTGAGGCTAAACCCATAATAAACCCTGTCCGCTGTTCAAGGGGTGGCTTTTGTGAAGGATAAAATCAGTTGCCAAAGGACAGCTGTAACATGTAAATGCTGTAAGCAAGTTGCTCTTTTGATCTGGTATAGAATTACTTGATGTAGTCCTGGTAGATTTTCCTGTCGGCAGAGTGATAAGTAATCTTGTATATTGGAAAGAGGTGATTCTTGCTCAATGCCTAAGTGTGCTCAATTTTACACGCATTCACATACCCACTTTGTCTTAAATATAATGGATCATCAACAGGGATTTGGGAAAGTTCAATATTTTAAAGGAAAGTTAAATCCACACTTCAGATGGAAAACACATACGCCTTTACAGCCATAGAATAGAACTGTGATAAATTTAGAATGTTTCTTTTAAGATCTCTTTCCCAGGAAAGGCTGACCTGCTTTGCTCAATAGCTTCAAAATGCACCATAGCACATTACATTTTGTATCTGTGAAATTAGGTGTACATTGAGGTGCTGTGGTTTCTTAGAAAATGGTTCTCAAATTCAACTATTTGGAATTTAGTTCAAAGCAATGTCCACTTATCCCCAAGTGTATAAACTCTAATACTCAAATAATCTCCTGTTTGTATCTCGTGGATGCAGGAGTGGGATAGCTACAATAGCTTGTTGCTGATGCCACAGTGTTGGAATTGAGATGCCCAAGTCGTAACTGTATTAAAACATTTGTTCATGTATGTTTGAGCTTCCATCTTAGATGGATAAAAATGATTGACACCCTGGAGTGGTGGGATAAAAATTCAAGGGAGATTTAAAGAACTTATAGTGGCTAGAGAGATTGCTACAAAATCAATGCAGCCAAGTGCAATGCTTTCCCTGGACCTCAACAAGAAGAGGAGAAATTCAGAGGCTTCATTCAATGTAGTTGAGAAGTGCGCTGAAATGTGTAAGGCATTTAATTGGGTTTAGGTTTATATGTGAATCATGGGATGCAAGTAGAGTGGAGAAGTGGACTTAGAACAATTTTAGGAAGTAATCCAAGAATGCAAGCATTATTTAGTTATCACAAAAAGGGTCACAAATGGATTGAACTATCTTCCAAAGAAGGTTATGGTGCTACTGTAAGAATCTCAGCAGTTTTCGAAGTTGTGCTTGCTTCGTTGTTGAAGTTTACGCCTGCACATTATTGTCAGTGCACCCAACAAATCACGCCAGACAACTAAATAAACTTTCTTAATCTGGAATCGGTAAATAATATTTTTTCATGGAAGTGTTATAGCATGGATTCATTTAGGGGGTGGGAACGAACTCAGTACGTTTATGGAATTATGGGAGGATATACTAGGAAGACTGAAAAAGTGATGCAAGTCTGTCCAAGAAGGGTTTGTGCTTCAGTAGGAGCATATAAACGGTACGGCTGTGTCTTGCAGTCTCCTCTTTCGGAAGGGTCTATATCTCCAAGTAATCTCACACTTATTGAAGACCCATGTAGAATCAGTGAGGCAAAACTGCCTGTCTTTCATTCTGTCACAAAGAATTCTCTACGCTTTATGGTGCATTTTCTACTATTGCAAGGAACTCCCTATCCTGGATTATCTTTCTTGTGCTCTTTCCTTCTCTCTTAGTTCATTCACACACTTTAATATACATACTGTAAAGTTTTCTAAAAGATGTTATGGTTGAGACATAATAACCAAAAAAAAACTAAAATTGTCCAGTTAGTTTTCTCAGTACACCAGCATCACACCATCACTCTAATGCATCTAATATTCATGCTTCTTTTCATTCATCATTGACCTGTGTTATGGTTCTGCTTTAGCGGGTAACCATAACTATCCAATTTTACTGGGTTTTCATTGTTGTACCTCACACATAACATCCATTTAAATGTCTTATCATTAATTGTTTGTGCTTTTATAATTTCCTTTTGCAAGCTGGATATTGCAAACTGAGTACTACAAGTGACAATGATCACCCGAATGGAAGTATAGTTTCCATTGCCTCTTTTAAAAAGTGTAGGACTCTAGATTGCACAGAATAACCCTTGGGACCAGTATCAATCTATGTTGCATTTTCGCGGAACTAAGTTTCTAATGTTGAGAATAGTCAGGTGCATTTTCCTAGCTCATCACCCATCTCTCATTGTTTCTACATTCTTCAAAATGTATTTTTGGACTCCAAAGGGATACAGGTTTACTTTAATTCTACTGAAACAGTATATATTCTTTTTCCTTAATAGCTTCAAAACAAAAAACATATTTACTTCAGACCACAAGGACGACCTATTCTGTTCCCAGTTGTGTCCTCATGCCATGTTTGATATCCAGGCATTTTACTATATCAAGGAGAACAAGCATTGGCATAGCCAATAGGTCTCGCTTTTGGGACCTTACAAGTGTTTAGCCATGCAACAGTTGCATAACTAAATACTTATAAAGGTCCCAAAAGCGAGACCTATTGGCTATGCAAAGCGGCCGTGCGGCCGCGAAAGTGAAAGTGATCGCAATCACGCTCAAACATCAAAGCGGCCGCGAAAGTGAAAGTAATCGCGGTAAAGCGCGACGCGCGCGCGCACATGCACTGTAGCTCTAGGCCCTCCTGGTAGCACTTTTTGGAGCCCTCTCAATAAGTCTCGTCAGACCAGCGCATGCGCTGGGTCAAGCGAGACCTAAAAACTAACATTAGTGTTTTTTGCACACTTTAGAAGTGATCCCCCACTATATATTTTCACCCCACCTTGGCTGATTTGCACCACATTTGAAGCAACAACTGTCAAATTTGGGGTAGAATTGTGAAATGGTGTAATGTTATTTACGAAGCAGAAAACTTTACCTCATACACAACTACTGATGCTCCTCTGAAGTGTGTGCCTCTCACATTTTTCTCTCTATCTCTTTGCCTCTCTCCTTCATTCTCCATTTTCATCATCCCTTCTTTCTTCTTTCCTTCATAATTCTTCTTTTCCTCTCCTTTCCTCCCTTTCATTTTCTTCCATTCTTATCCACCCCTCAAGTTTCCTTTTACATATCCAGCCTTTACTGTTTTTGTGTCCAGGATATGAACAGCCATTTCCCCAGTGCAGGTCAAAGACAGCCTCATTTGTCCTTCAGAACAACAGTTTCCTGTCAGAATTTCGGTTTCTCTGAATATATTTGGTTTGCTTTAAAAAGAAGGGTAGTGCATTGGCATTCTTTTTATAGTACTTCATATTGTATGCTTGCTTGATGGTGTTATTGATTCCTGCCAACATAGGCAAGTGTTGGCTGGAGTTGATCTGAATGTAGTTCCGGCTAGACCTCTTCCTGCTGGTTATCTGTGGCCATCTGGCTTTTTCTTGCAAAGGAGGAGTGGCTCGGCTACCATGCTCCATTTGGAGTAGACCTGGGCAGAATTTTAATTACGCTGGAGTAATTGGAGTAATTTTGGTAATTCTGCATTACTTTTTGATGCAGAATTACGATAAATGTGATTACCCCTCCTCGCCTAATTGAGAGTAATTTGGGGTGAAAAATCCTAATGCAAGAGCACATTTAGTGAGAGTGAGTGGCCGCTAGTGCGCACTATTCATGTTCTGCTGCATTTAGTGCGGTTTCTTCGCGTAAAATGCATCCTCGCGTCCATTTTAGACACAAAGGTGCTAAGAAATGGAGTTAAATGCAGAATTACTCTTCTCGTGTAATATTGCTGAATTTTTAGGTAATATTCACGATTACTCTACGCTGAACTACGAGTTACAGCCACCCCTAATTTGGAGTGGTTACTGACCCTGAAATATCACATGGACCCAGAATAGATTGTAAACCAATCCACACAATATAAGGTTTTGGCGGCTTAGTGGTTTTGCACATTAATGGGGGTTTTCCTTTATTTAGTGACCTTGGATCGCCAGTGCTAGTGTCTGCTTGCTGAGGCTCACGGTGTCATTGCTCTGTTCTGCTTCTCAGCGAGTATGTCTTTGAAACCACTGTTTGCAGGTGTTGGAGTTGCTGCTGCGGCAGTGCCTGCCTTCGCTAGCATACAGCCGCCACCCAGTCTTATTATGAGGACAGCATTACATGCTGGAGAGGCTGTCACTGAGTCTTGAGTTGCATTTTGTATCTTGGGTCAAATAAAGCTGTTGTCAGTCGACTGCAACTTGTTCAAAATGCCGCAGTCCGATTGCTGTGTAAAATTCCAAAAAACTCTGAGGTCTCTAGCTACCGCCGTGAGCTTCACTGGCTCAGGGTTGATAGCAGAATTCGCTTCAAAGCCTTGACGTATATGTTCAGAATCAAGGCAGGTACAGCACCCAAATACCTTCTTGCTTTGGCCCATCCCTACCTTCCCAAACGTAATCTCCGTTCACAATCTCTTTCATACTTCTGTGTTCCTAGATTTAAATTGGCAAGAATGGGAGGCAAATCATTCGCCTACCTTGGTCCGGACCTTTGGAATACTCTTCCTCCCTTCATTCGAAAAGAAGACAACTATGGCAGGTTTCGTAGAAATGTTAAGACCTGGCTATTCGAACAATAACTTGAATAGCCAGTCTCTTCACCCCTGACTTTCTTGAATTTTGTGGCTGTAGCTCTGCGCCGGGAAACCCTTTTTGGGTAGCTGTTGCGCCTTACAAGTTCATAAAATAAATAAATAAATAAAATAATATAGGCCAGTGAATGAGAGCTCGGTAGATGTCTCTTGGGCGTCCGCCATCTGTAATATCCTGTAAAAGGAGAATGATCAGTCTGGCATTATGTGAAAATCTCTTGCTCATAACCAGGCATGCCATAATGTTCAAAAAATGGCCAAGAAAACAATAGCTAGATTTTATGGGGAGTGATGGGTGAACCTGATGGGATACTAGGGGTGGGTGTGGGGGTTATGAGTGGAATGGACTGGAGGTATTCAGGCTTACAATAACATAAAAGGAGTGATGGTGACAATTTTCATGTCTCTCACTGCCTTCCACAAGTAGGGAAAAAACTGAGTGTGCCACATGAAGGATAGAACACAAATTTAATACATTTCTCAAATAGACTTATTTGCAAAGACCTTATGTCTTTTTAAACAAGCAGAGTTGCGCACTGGAGACTAGAGTGAAGCCTCATTAGAAATAATTTTGTGACGGTCTTAATTTAGTGGTACCATCAAGGGAACATTTAGGGCAGACTCCTCGGAAGATGGTGAGTAAAGGCATTTTACAAAGCAGAATCATTTAATTAAACAAGTTGACCTCATGCTCAAGGGGGTCGAGGGTGAAATAATTAAGGTATTAAGTAAAGGCAAATAAACCCTTATCCGCTGGCCAGATATCAGAGTGAAACCATTAAAGAGATTCCTTAAACTTCCACTGAAGCCACGGCTGAGAAGCAGGAAAGTTAAAAAAATTAAATGTGAGTGACGGATTTGCAAATGAAAATAAGTGACTCTTCTGCTAAGTTCTTTCATTTTAAGGGTGCTTTAGGATTATTAGACCATGGGACATTAATGTGGTATGTAAATACAAGGACTCTTATTTTAGGGCTGGCCGTAAACCTATTTTCTTTTGGGTCACCTCATGTTATAAATTCTGCAGACAAGCACAGTAGGAAATACAGAGGATGGATAGACCGAGTCAGTGTATCCTTGGGTCAGCCTCCGTCAGCCTTTGGTTTCATGGTCTACCATTGCGTGGGTAGGCTGTCCGTCAAGTGTTTCGTGGGTGGTCACATTGGCACATTGTTTTCCCTTAGGTTTTAGTGATGTGTCATCTCTAACCCTTTTTGTTTGTTAAACTGCTGGCAGGCAAGACCTGACCTGTAGATTCTAAATGATAGCCAATATGTGTTCTCTGATTATCTTCCTTTGCTCACACAACATTTTAGTTGCTGATTTATGCCTTTTTCTGTTTAGGGACGCCAGTGCCGTGTCATGAAGACAGTGATTCTCACTAATTGCCTTAGACATTCCTTTGTTGCCATTTTAACGTGTTGGTTGCACAGTTTTTTTTGCTCAGAGTAGCAACGAGTGTGCACATTAGATTTCTTAAAGATGTAACAAACATGTCTCTTTGTTAAAAATATCTACAATGCACTATATATGGCTGTGTACACCTTTTAATTTGACCACTTACAACACCCACTTTGAGACTAGAGTTTCACTCTTCTGATGTCAGCTGTTAAGCAGAGGGGCCCTCTTATTAGTATTATGGAAAACACATGCATATGATGCTATTAACACTATCCGCAACTCTGCGGTTGCCAGCCTGCTCCTGATCACTGGTGGTGACGCACTAGCGCTTCCGCATGCGCCAATACAAATCAAGGACTCGGATCTGCTATAAGAGAGGGTCGGCACTCGAAGACATGAAATTTAAAAACTTTTAATTAAGGCATCATCAGATTTTACTAACAAAGCATTTTTTTCTTATATTGCATTAGTGCAACAAAGCACATGTATAAGAAAAAAGTATGATGTATTAAAGTCATGATTTGTAAGCTAAAAGCCAAGAAAATGTTGTAATAGCGGGAACTTTTAAATATTGTTTTTTTTTAGATTGGTTGCTTAGAATAGGCAGCATATTTAATCCAGTGGCTTTTGAGCTAGAGCCGTAAGGACTAATTTTACTAGAACAATATTTCCAGTGTTAGAAAGTATATATGTGTATTTTTGTGTGTGCACATGTTCATGTGTGGACTTGAATCTGTCTCTCATTGTCACTGTGTGTGTGTGTGTGTGTGCGTGTGTGTGTGTGTGTGCGCACGTGCCTGTGCCTATAGGAGCCTGGAGGAGTGTATCCTTTTGATACATCAGAACGTAACACCTACAGCTGTTACAACGAAGAGCACACATCTCAAACAAGCCAAACCTGTTGGTTTTACCAATGTTTGTATCTCTTGGATCTTGCAATCATACTGGGGGTGTTGGCCAGCTGTTTCACCAAGGTTTACGTATATACTTATATTCCAGAACCAAAGGCTAACAACCCAATAATACAGAATTATTTGATCTACAAATACAATGTGTGGTGATATTTGCATGGGTGTGTGTTGTCCGAGGATGCTTGGCAAACTCTTTAGTTGGCTAAGCATTTTTGCCCCCCTTCCCACATTGTTATTTTTTTGGCTACAGGTGGTATTCTCTAAATGGATGTGCGGCCCTACGGCTGAGCTGGGTGTGAACTGGTTAATACTCTTGAATGCTTCTTTAACAAAATATTTTATGCAGTAAATCAAGCAACGTTTTGACATTGAAGTGGACCACATGGTTCAGTCCCTCAGTGGCAGACATCTCAAACATGCCCTTGTGATTTAGGTGGTATTGATGGAACAGTTCCCTTGTCCTTCGATATCTACGTATATTTCCCTATTAGGCCCAGTATGCAGAGGGCTTTATACTGTCTTCAGTAGTCAGTGCAACGCTTTAAATGCAGGCGCAGAATGGTTTCTGTGATGCAAAGCCGAGCAAGATCTAAGCAACTGACTCTGAACGCTATTATTCTTTCAAACAATTGATGAAATAAAAGGCATTACCATGACAGAGCAATTATTTTACAATGGCCAGGTCAAACCTATTGCCAGCTTTTGGTTGCGGAGTGAGGGCAGTAGTGTTTTCGAACTCAACTTTGTCTTATGTTCTTCCCAATGGACTTGAAAAGGAATCACCAGATATAAAGAAAAATGCAGAATGTTGAATGTGGTTGGAGTTCATGAGCAAACACAATAATGTGAGCGAATGTTCTGAAAACCAAGACCATGGTGTCGGGTTTGACACTGTTTCATGACTGCTGCAGCCATCCACAATAGCATGCAGCACATCTGTTGGTGAAGCACGCATGTGTCCATTAGTCCCAAGTTTTTCATAGAATATTACTGTTAAGCCACAGCTTTTTTTATCACCATCATCCAATCCTCCTTGTACACCCCAACACTCCTTGTCTCTGATCTCATGTTCCACCTGCTCTCTTCTTTCTCCTCTGTGGTTCCTTATACACTTCTATTACATTTTCTTCCGATGGTTTGCTCTTGTCTTCGGAATATACCGACAACCTCATCTTAAATTAATATCGCACACCCGGTCAGGTTGGCGTATAGGGCAATGAGGCAGTGCCCGGTTGGCTGGTTGGCTAGGTCAGTGTGTGGCCTGTTTTTTTGTCTGTTGTATGGTCTGCGGGGCCGATTTTTACCACTGATTTCCCTGATTTAAAAAGCAACACGTCCTGCCGAATTCTCAAATTTATAATCTTCTATATCTTCAAAAACACTCATGTAGCAGTGTCTTTGCACTTTTAGAACTGCTCCAGCATGCAAACATGGCTCACTTTTGTAGCTATCTAATTGACTAATGGGGGCACTTTTATTTTGGTTTCTGGGCCTAGTCATTCTCATTCCCTCTCTCAACCAGCCTCGCCCCCTTTCCCCCCCACCTCCCCATGTGCTCTCAGTTCCTTTCACCACTTGTTGGGACTGGAATGTCATCTGCATGGTAAACATCTGCATGTGAAAGTGGTATCCTGAGTTTTCGTCAGGCCATAGTCACGCAGGGGTACATTCTCTACGCAACAACTGTTAATCTGTAGTTAATGTATGCTAGGTCCAGACCTTCAATGACGTAGCGTAGGACAGACTATCAGCTCAAAAGCTGGTCAACATTCTTGAATGACCGTGATCTGCGCCAGCATTATTGGTAAAATTGACCTCTGGTGTGCCCGCTCATTTACTTTACTAGGGCACATTTACATTTGTAATCCTAAGTAAATGAATCTATTTCACTGTGGCCATAGGCGAATGTGAGATTGAAAGGAAGGTCTGTTTGCACACGGGAGCTCGTGCATCTCTGGCCGACATGCAATGTTACTGTGGGATCCCCGTGAACTGTGTTCCTTGATTGAGCTAGTCTGTGTCAGTGAACCAGCTGGATCGTACCCATCCGCTTCAGCCTGCTACTAGGCACCACACCACACATTTGAGTGCAGTAGAGATTGCCTAGTGCAAATGGCCGCCTTCTATGTTTATTGTTGGATATATCTGAGTTGAACCGTGTATTATGGCATGATGTGCTCCCTGTGATTGACTAAGAGGGATCTTATGAATGTTTAAGTTGGCCTTGCATATGAACCCCATTGTAACATCTCCATGTAAAGCTCACTGGGGAACAGACATAAGGATTACACACATATAGAGGTTTTGCAAAGTATGTGGAACTTTCACAGTTGAAAGTAACACCTAAGTGGAAGGGAATGTCAAATGGGTAGTCGGGGAAAATCAATATAAATGTAGTGAACAGCCCCAACTGTGGAGGTAGTCTCAAACGTGTGTACTGCCGTTTCACACTTACTTAGACTTTTCAAACTTAAAATCTGATGCCAATCAAACAAGCTTTATCCGACCGATATATCATAAAAGCACGATACATAAAATAAATATTTCATAAGTCACAATATATAAACACAGTTAAAACAATTTTTTGGGTGCTTAAAATCTGTCATCAAGCGTAATAAAATACAATTGATACAATTTAAAACGATTGGAAATGCTGAAACTTGTCAAAACAATTGCAATTCATTACATTAGATAATACAGGGATGCAGAAGTTGAATCACGAGTAGTTAACACGTATCCAAATGTACCAGACATTGCTACAGTACCTAATATATGGGTAGCCAGCTCCATATACACATGTGCAAATGAAAAATAACAAATGCAAGCCCTCAATTTACAGGGAGTGATTGTGATCGAATAGCCCAGGTCCATCCCAAACATTTTGATAGTGCAATGACAATGGAGGTTGATGTGTCCGTGCGCAATATTCTTTGCGCGTCACCACTCCTTCTGGAGCCCAATGACCTACCAATTGGCGTGAGCTACGCTAACGAGGGGCAGCATATGCTGGGCAGACGAACAATAGGTGGGCCAGTGACTCTAAATGGGCCTGACCAGCGGGACAGGTTCTAATGCCTAAAGTGACCCATCTTGCTGTGTAGGATCTTATTGGTAGTGAGCCCACCATAAATTGGAAGTATAACTTCCGATTGTGTGATTTAGTTATTGTGTCTGAATACTGCTCCAGGCTTGGGGATGGGTTAACTTCTAGAAATCCTCCCGTGAGTGAAGACGTTTCACTGTTTCTTTGTGTTTTGAGTCACCAAATCCCAGCATTTTTCTTTTTTTTTGGTCAAAAATCTTTTTATTTAGCATCAAATGCAATACACCATTCAAAGTACAGTAGGGTGTTCAGGTCCCAGAGTCAACCCCTTCAGCTAATGGAAGTCCAGATGCACATAGCCCTAGGTCTGATACATTCTGTTATCCTCAAAGCTGAGAGACTTTTTTGTGTCGGTCTAACAGCCCTAGGAAACAACCCCATAAACAACAGAGAAACTAATAAAAATCAGAAAACCCTGCCCGACCCTTCCCCCTCCCCAAACCCTGGTGGTGGTGGAGCCATACAGGAGTAAAGCAAATTGCACAGGTGTGTCAAAAAGGTTTGTCTGCAGGAGCGTAACCTGAGCTGTGAGAGGAGTGGCAGATGTTGAAGCCAATTCGTGACAGGAAAATTGGAATTGAAAGAGATGCATGGACCTTAATGAGGGAGAGCAAACCGCTGAGGGTAGGCCCCTAGACAAATAAGACACTAACGGACCCCATTTAGTTTCTAAGGTCTTAAAGTCATCCCGGAAGATGTCCGCAAGGCACACCATAGAAAGAATTCTCCACAACCGGGCATGCCATAATGAAATCTCTGGCATGGCCTTCTTCTTCCAGGCAAATGCTATTGTATGTTTCGCTGCCACCAGACATGCCCACAAGATAGCCCTGTCGGCCTTAGATTGGTGCTCCAGGTTGGGATCCCTAATACCAAGTAGGACCTCCTCTATGGAAGTTGGGACGGGGTACCTCAGGATGTCTTTAATATGAGAGAGGATTTCTTTCCAAAAAGGTCGGATACCCGGGCAATCCTACCAGATGTCGCGAAAATCCTCTCGCAACCCACAGCCCCGCCAGCAGAGATCTGAGGTGTCAGGGAAGATTCGTTTAAGTTTGGTGGGATAAGCGTACCAGTCAAGGAGAGTCTTGTAGTGCCCTTCCCTCAGAGCCACCGAGTGATTATGTTTAGTGATGTCGCCCCAGAGGCGTTTCCATTTTTCCCCCAGCCCAGCACCTGCTCCCAAAAGGATATGTAGCGCGCTTGGGGTGCGTGTAAGGTATTTAGGAGCATGTTACACAGAGAAGAGATCGCCCCCTTCATGTTGCCTACCTTAAGCACCAGCCTCTCCATGGCCGTGAGCTCTCTGGTAGCGGCGTCTCGTATGTGGGAGGGTGGCCCAATGCTTAAGTTGGAGGTAATGATAATGTTTCATGTGAGAAAGCTGGAATTCTCTTTTGCAGGTTTCAGATGTCAAGACGTCAAAGTTATGGAATAGATCCGATAGTTTCAGACAGCCCCCTTCCCGCCAGCTATCAAAGGACCCCTCAGTCATTGCTGGTGGAAAGGCTGGAATAAAGTGGATTGGGGTGTAAGGAGAGGGAAAAGTGGTCCAGCACTCCCGCTTCGTAACCTGGTCCCATACCGTAAGAGTAGTGCAGGTGGGTGTGCTCAGGTATGCATTTACCGGCCTGTCGGGTTTTGGTATCCATAGGATATCTCAGATGGTCTGCCCCACAATTGCCCTGTCCATATGGAGCCAGTGTTTTTCAGGTTCTCTGACCGTCCAGTCACCACTCTCAGTTGAGCCGCTTGATAATACAGTTGGAAGTCGGGGAGAGCAACACCCCTGTCCCTCCTGGGACGTCGTAAAACATGAAAGGGAAGGCCTGCCCTCCTTCCCTGCCAAATGAATGTAATGACCAGTGAGCGCAAGCGTGGCAAGAAATCACGATCCAGGGCTATTGGGAGCGCCTGGAAGGGATACAGAAGCTTCTGCAGGACCACCATTTTGACGGTGTTTATCCGCCCCAGCCAAGAGATATACAGTGGCTTGCATCATTTTAAAATCTCGCTTAAGCTGTGATTCTAGTGGGGGGGGAAGTTTGCCTTGTAGAGATCGCCAATTATAGGAGTGAGATGCACCCCTAGGTACAGCAAAGAATGTTTGGCCCACTGGAGTGATGTTTGGCCCTGTAAAGTCGCGCAGCAGTATCTGAGAGCGTGAGATTTAATATGGAAGATTTGGAAAGATTCACTTTAAAACCTGAGACCCGCTTGAAGTCCCGTAGATCCTCTTGCACCGCTCTGAGGGAAGTGGACGGCTCCAGAAGCGTTAGCAAGACATCATCTGCAAAGAAGGAAGCTTTATGATCTGTGCCTCCGAAGCTTATGCCTCAAATCGCCTCGTAGGCTCGGAATTGTGTGGCAAGGGGTTTGATGCTGAGGGCGAATAGGAGGGGGGAGAGCGGGCAACCCTGACGCGTGCCTCTGCCAAGGGCAAAGGGAATATATTGGTAACCATTAACTAGCACCCGTGATCATGGAAGATGGAAATCGGCCCGGATCATATTGAGGAACCCTTCCCCGAAGCCGAATCTCTGCATAGTGAGAAAAAGAAAGGACCAATCCACCCTGTCAAAGGCTTTTTCATCTTCAAGCACGACCAAAATTGCCGGAATTTAAACTTAGAGACTTTTTCTATAAGATAAATAGTGCGCCGAATATTGTCCTGTTTGCCGTCCCTTTATAAAGCCAGATTGATCAGGGTGGATTAGATTGGGCATCAAGTCCTCAAACCTGGCCGTCAGGATCACAGAGTAAAGCTTCTCATCTAGGTTGAGAAGGGCTATGGGCCTATAAGACACACACATCTGAGGGTCCTTCCCCGGTTTTGGAATGACAGCGATGATGGCCCCGGCCATTGAGGTCGAAACCCTGGCATCCAGCGCAATGGCATTAAACAGGGAAGTCAAATGTGGAATCAACTCGCAGGCAAAACATTTATAAAATTGTGCCGTGAGGCCGTTCGGACCCGGAGCCTTGTGCAGTTTAAGTTTGGTAATGGCCCGTCTTACCTCCTCTGGTGTGATGGGAGCATCTAACGGTTCCGCCATCTCTGGTGATAGATGGGGGAGCTCTAAGGAATCAAGATATTGCTGTTGCAAGTTGTGATCGGGGGGGAGCTCCTCGGTAGAGGTCTCCATAGAAGGCGCCAAAGATGTTGGCTTTAATGGCGTCGTCGTGAGTAAGGTGTTCGTCAGCATCTAGTATACCCCCTATAAACTTGAGTTCTCGTTTTTCACGCAGCTGTCTTGCTAAGTGGGTCTCTACCTTGTCCCCTTGTGCATATGATATTTGTCGCAGGTTGAGCAGTGTGTATTACGGCCCTATTGTTATAAATGGCCCGAAGTTTACCCCTCAAGGCCGTGAGTTGTCGCTGCAGCGCACAAGTGGGCTATTCCTTGTGTGATTTTTCAACGGTCTCCAGTTAAGCCTCTAACGCCAGACATTCCTTCGCCCATTCTTTGTTAAGGACAGCATTAAGTTGGATGCATTTACCCCCGCAGAACCGCTTTAAAAGCATCCCAATTATTTTGCGGGGAGGTGTCTGCCAGGTCGAGACCGTGGTCCGATATTGAGATTGGCAGAATCTGGGCAGCCCGAAGAGGTCCCTGCAGTGCTTGGCTAATGAAAATGTAATCAATCCTAGAGCAGGTGCGGTGGACATGAGAGAAGTAGGTATAATCTCTGGCGTCTGGGTTCAATAGTCGCCACGCATCAAGGAGATCCAGGGTGTAAAATGTTTGCTTGAGTTCCTTGGGAAAGCAGGCGAGGGTCGCCCTGTGTGCATGGGAGCTGTCTACAGTGTCATGCCATGTGAGATTAAATTCGCCCAAAAGAATCACTGGACCCTCTGAGATGCTACCAATTAAGCCAAGGGTGTTGGAAAGAAACATTGCCTGTCCCGAGTTGGGTGCGTCCAGAGAGATAAAAGTACACATGGAGCCCCGTATCCTCCCCTTCACCATAAGGACTCTCCCCTCCCGGTCGGCCTAAACTGCTTCCAGTTGGATTTTAGATGAAGTCCGGAAAAGCAGTGCAACCCCATTATGTTTAGTGCCAGTCGACGATTGGTAAATTAAAGGGAAGGCTTTGTGACGGAGTTGCTTATCTTCAGACTTTTTCAAGTGCGTTTCCTGGAGCGCCACCACCTCAAATTGACCTTCATTAATATACTTCCAGATTTCTTGCCGTTCTTGAGGCGAATTGAGACCTTTAATGTTCCAGGACGCTATTGAAGCCATCCAAGAATCCGAGTGTGTCCTCCCCGCCCATTGGTCCCTCCCCATGAATCACCCCTCACAAGGTGCGCCTGCAGCGAGGGAGCTAGTCCATCCGCCTTACAGAACTCACCCTCTAGCAACCAGGAAACCCGTACCCCCCTGGCACCACCACGAGGAACCTCACCCCCCCCCCCCCTTCCCCCCCCCAAATCAATTCCCCAACAACAACCCCAAGAAACAATTCGCCAAGACGCCAACAGGCTCTCAGCAGGAAACTTTGTGAAGAAGCGAAACAACAATTCGGGCGGTACGGACAAGGCCCACACCCCCCGGCTGCCATGTTGCTATAATGTAGAGAGTACTTGTAAGATCCTTGTATGATGGTTACTCCTCAGCATCATAGTTCGGCGATCTGGTGTACGTCTTCAGCATCACTGTCGTCTTGTTATGCTAGCCTTCAGTGGCTCCACACTTGAGTGATGTATGGGAACTCCAGCGTGTCAAAATAAAAATTTTCCCCTGCACACCATAAGAAGGTCACTTGGGTGTCGATCTGTTCTTTGTGACTGTTTGCCATGAATGGGTCTCCCTCCTGGGCCGGCCCTCGCTGGTGGAGGAACCCGAGGCACGGCCTTCTGCCGGTATTGGGAGGCCGAGAACTCGCAGCCCCTCGTTCAGCTCCGACACATGGTGGGACTTGTTCTTGTATTCAAAGATGAGACCAAAGGGATAAGTCCAGCGATATCTGATGTTGTCCTCCCGAAGCTTGGTGGTAACAGGCCGTAGGGAGTGTCATCGCGCCAATGTGTCAGGCGCCAGGTCCTGAAACAGGGTACACTTATATCCCTGAAAGGAGGCCTCATCTTTCTTCCTCGCCGCACCCAGGATGGCTTCCTTCGTTTGGAAGGAGTGCATTTTCACTAAAACGTCTCTTGTCCATTTGCGATGGCCCGTCTGTGAGGGCCCCACCCGGTGGACACGGTCAATCTTGATCTTTAGTTGACAGGGTGCCAGCAGCTCTGAGAAGAGCCCCACAACGGGTCGGGCCCCTCCGCGCCTTATTCCAAGTCTCGGATACGTATATTTTCCCTCTGAGACCTGTTCTCCAAATCCTCCGCCTTCAGGAGCAATTTTTGCAGTTGGGACTGAAGTGCCAGCTGGGAGTCGTGTAGGCTAAGGGAGCGCGCATCAAGGGCCTGCGTTTGTTCCTCCACCTCCAGCACCCTGGAGCCCACTGCGTCCACATCCTGTCGCAGGGAATCAATCTTCTCTGTGAGTTCAGCTTTCAGTTGATCCATGGAGGGATGGAGATATTTCTTTATCTCCTGGCAGAGATTAGATTGGCTACTAAGTCCTCCTTGGTGAGAGCCATGGTCCGTGACTGATCCGACTCGGCCAAAATTGAATTTTTGTCTGCAGCAGCAAAGTAGCGGGAGACTTTGTTCGATGCCTTCTTAGGTGGCATAGGGGCTATGCGGCAAAGGGCACTGGAGCATGCAATAGTCTGAATCGTGGGGGGGGTGCGCCCCGGGAAGCCCCCAAAGTTCTCAAAGCGTTCTGCATAAGCACGGGCCTATTGCTAGTTAAGGGATGCTAGCGGGCATCTTAAAGTCAGGCAGCTGGCATGGGGGATCGGCATTCAAGGCAGAGGAAACCAGAGGCAACGTTCCCAACCATGGAGGAGAAGCAGAAGAAAAGGTGCTCAGCCTACCTCAACTTCTGTGGTCGAGCGATGTAGAACCGGGATCACACTGAGGGCAGATCGGAGAGCCGGCTCCATTTTGAGGTCCGGCATGGCGCCACGTGTAGTCCTCTCCCATTCATCAAAGTCGAGAACTGCAAAAATGTCATTAAAGTCCCCAACTGCCAGCGGTGCTTGCCTCCAGAGAAGTCCTGTCGCCTCACTTCATTTTTGTCCCCTTAAGCGGCGTGCATACCGCCAAGTGCACCTCAGCCCTCACTAGCAGTCCCGCGTTGCTGTGCGTCCCGCGCCAGCCCCGGTGTCCGCATCGCGCCAGAACTGGAGGCTGAGAGCGTGCAGTGGAACGCGCCCGCACCGGCCAGCGTCGCTCTCCGTGCCAAGATGGAGGCCGGTCCAGCCTCGCGTCTGATGAGGGTCTGTTTTCTTGTCACTGATCTGCTGGCAGAGTCATCCGTCGCACTCCCGAGCGGCTCTACAACATGCCCTGCAGAGGCAGTCCGAGTTCAGCTCGCTACGGGTCCGAAAAAGCACTTAGGACAGCCAAAGATCTCCTTGCAGGGGAACAGGGCGCATGATGGGTTTTCCCACAGTGTAGACATGCCAATGCTTACTAGGGAGACTCTGACCTTTCATAACCATTTACATTTGTGAGAGCAGTCTGCTTTAATTAAGTCTTTGAGGCCTGCAGCGTAAGTTGCCAATTCTGGTGTACACCAGATTCTTCGCCAGTAGAATATAGGGAGCAATCTCGCTATATCAGCTAGTGCTTTTCTACCCAAGTCATGAAGCAATGGACGCACTGGGGTGCTTTGCGGGAGACTGGTGATCTTATGTAAAAACCTATTTTCTGCTACAGTTATCTTGGATAGATTCTCGTACCCCCAGAGCTCTGCCCCGTATAGGGCAGAGCTGACCACTTTCATGTTGTATATTTGCAGTACCGGACTAACTGTTTTTGTAAGAGAGGTATTAAACTCAATTTGTAAGGCTCCAGATAGTTGGTGGTGCTTCAACGTGGCCATATCAAACTGTTGATTCCACCTCAAATCATTCTGCATAATAACCCCCAGGTATGTGAAGGCACTAACTTGTTCCAGGGGACAGTTGTTCATAAGTATGCCTCCTCTGAATGCTCTGTGTGGGTTAAAGGACATGAATTTCGTTTTTGACACATTAATTTCCAAGCCACGTAAGAGACAGAACTCCTCAAAAAGTAAAAAAGCTCGCTGGAGTCCGCTCAGGGTTTTTGAGATAATTAACGTGTCAGCCGTGAACATTAGAATAGGAATTTTTACGCCTGCTAGAACTGGGGCATAAGTGGGAGGAGACTCCAAAAACTTTGCAATCCCGTTAATGAACAGAGAAAATAGTGTGGGTGCCATAACACAGCCTTGGCGCACACCTTCCTCTATGGGAAAAGGATTGGTGATATTACCCTGAGAGCCCCATTGGATTTGGGCAAAATTTCACTCATGAAGTTTAGAAATAAGGGAAAGCAGTTCAGGAGACATCCCCATCTCTTGCAGCATTGCCCATAATTTGCTACGGGAGACAAGATCAAAAGCTGTCTTAAGGTCGACCAAGGCAGCGTACAAGCTGCACTTGCCTAGAACCACCATCCTGTATAATAAGATGAATCAGAACACCTGGTCGATAGTACTGGTGTGTGCCCGAAAGCCAGCCTGCAGTGGGGATAAAATGCCCTGCTCATCTATCCAATCTTGGATCTTATTTAAAACTAACAGCCCCATTATCTTTTGCAAAGAGTCTATTAGGCTGATAGGCCTATAGTTGCCTGGATGGGATTCATCCCCTTTTTTTTAAATGGGGATAATCTCTGCCCCTTTCCAGGAGTCAGGGACTGGTGCACCGTGGGCGATTGCATTAGCCAGCAGAACAGTGTACCGGCACCATATAGGCTTGTCGTGGAGGAATAGATCGGCCGGAATGCCATCTAGGCCCGGTGCTCTTCCACCCATTACTGCTCCTAGGGCGGTGTTAAAATCATCCCCAACAAAAGCTGTATCTTGATAGAACGAATATGAAGGCTCATCCAAATCTCCCTCAGCTGTGCTACGGGCATATTGGGGTTTAAAGTGGTTGACCCATTGGGCCTGGGCTACATGAATTTGTGGCTGTAGTGGCTGGCCTCCCCTATCCCATTTAACTATGTTCCAGAACTGTTTGGAACTATTTCAGGCACATGCCAGTCTGAGGTCCTGCCATCTATTTTTCATCCCATGCTTTCTTAGCCTTTTCCTGGTTGCTCCTATATTTTTGCCTGGATGACCGTACTTTGACAGGGTCCCCTGCTTTGATTGCATCCCCTACGCACCATTCTGCATTCCTCATTGAACCAATGACATACTTTCTTTTGTTGAATGCTCTCAGCCTTACAGTGCCTAATGAAGTGAGAGTGTAGATTGGCGAACAATTTATTATGAGTAGCAATTATAAGCTTAGGAAACTTGGAGTTGGCTTAGCAAGCCTGTAGCTCAACGATGGCACAGTCAATGTCCTAGGTAATAGTGGTTAGGAGTTCGGGCTTCTCTAATATCTTCACCCATTTTAGTCGTCTCATATCATTTGTGGGGACCACGTCAAGAGTGAACAGTTCGCTACCTGGCTGTGTAAGTACCCTCTGTGGTAATAGATCAAGGGTCGCACATAAAGGGTTATGATCGCTCTCTAACCGGTCCCTCGCGATCATGTTCCCAAGAGCGTGCCATAGCTGCAGGTTGATTAATAGTCTATGCGGCTTGTGTTGTGACTGTTATTAAATGTATTCACCCCATGTCTGTCTGATGGAGATCTTCCATTTGCCACCCGTAGACCTTTCTCCAGACAAATGGAATTCATTTGGATTGCCACATCCGTTCATTTGTTTTATGGGTGCTAATTCCAGTTTTGGGATGCCCCACTGGGCGTCTTCCTCTCCTGTGAGATCACACTGCTAATTGGCAAGAGGCTCGAAGGACGAGTTACAATCTCCCGAAATTAAGAATTGGGAATCCCAGGAATGCAGGTCTAGAAGATCGTCGAGAGCCGTTAGAACTTCCAACTTCTTCCCCCCACATAATCCTCTCGCATAGACATTATAAATGTAAATATTAACTTGCGGACCCATCTTCAGCCTAATTGCAAGGATGTCCTTGCTCTGAGTTGGGAGTACCTGGATATTGTAGCCGATCGCTTGGCAAACCCAAATGGTCGACCTATTCCCCCACTGGTAGCTGGAATGTTAAAGTTTAAGTAGCTTATAAAATAGAGGGGGTCCGCCAACCAGGATTCCTGGAAAAGATAGAGGTCATGATACTCAATGAAGGTGTGCCAATCTGGAAATGTGACCTTTACCCTGCGATGTTCCATATCACAGCTTGCCTGGATGAAGTATGGCAAGATAACATTTGCACATTAGACTTATTGGGTGATTTACCTTTAGTGTCCCGCTTTCCTTCAAGCGAGGGAGGTGTTGCGGGTATATTTCTAAGCGCCAGGTCAGGGCCAATACATGGAATTAGGGTACTAGAGAGGGGCACCCCTACGAATTAGGGTAGCAGTGTGAAATCCCGGGTGCGGTTGTTGCTCACTCTGTAGTCCATCATTAGCCTCCAGTGAAGAGCATCCTGCTAGAAGGGTAGGTGTTTGCACAGCAGGTTGCCTGCACTGTCTGTCAGGTAAGAATCCCCTAAACTGAATGGAAGAAGTTTCAGGAGGACAAGTACAAAATTCCAGGGCGAGAAGGTTTTCTGCAAAATCAGCCCCGTCCAGGGTAAGCTCAATATAGTCTAGCAGTTTGGCTGGAGAGGTAAGTCTCCGAGCACTAATAAGGTCATCTCATATAACTGAGCGTCAGCCCCTGACATGGCGAATCCAATGGATGGCTTTGTAAGTCAGGGAGTCTGCGTTTTCAACACCATTTCTAATGTAATACTTGGGTACATTAACCATGTAGATTTTGATGCAAGTATAAGCCGTGCCGTGTGTACAGAAAATTGCACCAATATTGGCAATTTTATGAGACTTTTTAGGGTAAGGAGAGTCTTTTAATGGAAAATTATTTTCCAAGAAAAAGATAATGGGACAAAAGGATATTAATTAAATTTCTATAATTTATCAACATATAGGCTGAAACCCCACTGTACGTTGTGAGATAGCACAGTCCTACGTCAGAAATATATGTGAATAACCTACATTTCCAAGTGGAAATCCTTATAGCTTAACTATTTATTCCTGTCATTTTTGTACATGTAGGAAGCAGTAGTAAATCTCAGCAACCCGTTGGTGTGCAAAAAGCAACCATATATGTATGACTTCCATTGAACCAAGACCTATATGTCCTGAGTGAGAGGGGAGTGAATTTACTCGGTTTTGCTACTATATAATAGATTCTCACTTAGATGAATTGTTCAAAAATGTAATCCCTTGATCTCCTGTAAATCTAGCTAGTTTGTCCAGTCAGGTACCCACCCTTGTATATCAGGTTTAAGTATGTCCTTTGATTTCAATATAAGCTTAGAATAATGGCATTACTTTCCAGAGAACAAATCTTCCTTTGTGTATCTGAAACTGTAATGTAGTTCCTTCTTATACAAAGAACTATCTAAGTAGTCTGCAATGAGTATTGAATTGTCTGTATGTGTCTGCTAATCCAGTTACGAAATTCACCTCATTGGTCGGGCCAGAGACTGCTTACTACTAACCAGCTTGGTATCACGCCAAATTAGATGCTTCAGAAGGTTTCATTGGTTGTAGCTTAGTGGGCTATGCGCTTGCTCTGGGTGACGAGAATACATCAGTTTAATGTTGCTCCAGTCTAAATAGTTGTTGTACCACCAATGCAGTTCATGATGTACTCTTGTTTTTCAAGAAAAAACTATTCTAGCTAAACAAAGTGTGCAGTCGATTGCAGATTTGACAACATTGCTGTAGAGTGTAGGTATAAGCTGAAATATTCATTGTCTCGTTAAAGTTTTTACAGGAGTTAAGTCTATTTAATGGTCAGGGCCTGGCTTTCATAATCTTGAAAGTGCATTTGTGGATCTTCCCGGCTGAAATACTTATCTTATGGTCTGATGGAAGCGCATGGGCGTGTGGTTGTGAGTTGGGGGCTCTGGTTCTTGGTCATCTCTTTATTGTGACGTTAATAAGAATTGTCTTGGGATGCAAGAGCAATGCCTATAGAGGCACTTTTATCCAAACCTTTTTTCATCCCAACCTATACGTCCCTTCTCTTTAGGATGTTTTTGCCAAGTGTTGGCCTTGGGGATGGGACAATTACGTAACTTATTTGTGAATTAACATTGTCCCATTAAATGCAATAATCTCTACTACTTCTTTTGGGGGTTGGATGCAGAGGACACAGTATCGCAGCTGGATTCGGCCAGGTGTCTAGCCTGAGGTGGTGTCTGGGCTCATGTGAGGGCTGGCATTCTCTTATGCCTGTGGGTATGCTGTCTGTCGGTGCTGCTCGTACAAGGCTTGCCATGCTGTACGGCTGCTACCTCGATGGAGTAAGGACGTCGATCAGATCGTCTCCAGTTGTAAAAATCACACTGTGCCCTGGATTGCCTGATTCATTCAGCCAACTTTTGCCACAAATACGGATCTGAATATTACGTTCCATGGATGGTTTGGGCACCACCGCCAGGGTCTATATCTACTGAATAACGGGAATTGTCCTTAGCTGGCCCTTGCCACCTTACGGGCATTGGTGTAACCAGGTTTTGGACTCCAATTGAGCATGCAAGAGTGATAAGGGTCACTTCACCCGTTCCCTTGTCCTGAGGAAGATGCGCATAGCTGAGGTATTAAAGTCTCTCTTTTGCCGATAAGCCGGATCGAAACATCGATGATACCCCCTACCGCACCTGGACCAATTTCCCCTTCCCCATTACCCCTGTTTACAGCCTTAAGGAAACTCTTCTTCCAAATGTAAATGAATAATTTGCATGTGGCCAGGTTGCATCTAACTATTTATTGATTATCAGTTTTATACAGTCTTGTAAATATATGCCCTTTACTTTTCTACACACGTTGAGCTCTCTTGACTCCTATATATACACACTTGAGCACTCCTTCTTACACGTTACATTTTCCTACCTTCTTGACCCTCTAATGATTGTTCCTTTAAATGACTAAATAAATATATTGTAATATTACTTAGTGGTTTTTTCTGCACATTTATTTTCACAATTTACAGACCTTTGGGAGCTGATTAATTTAAGCTCAAATAAGTTAATTCTGTTAATCTAACTCTTCTTTGAATAATTGGTCCAGGACCATTGTTTCTTTATAATGCTGTACGCTTCAGGCGCATTTGAATGATCTGATTTTTTTTTTGTTTGAGGGTTGGGAGGCAGAATTATAGCATTTCTTTGCTGAAAACTAGTAGAGTATTAATTTGTAGCAAATTATCCCTTCCAAGAAGGTAGATTCACTTCCTGGTCACAGCCATTCGGGGTCTTTTTTGGATGCATTGCAAACTCTTCTGGGAGTTTTACCTTTTCTGGCAGGTTTTTCAATCCTGATAATTTTTGTTCATGTCTAGTTTTGCTACAGCTTAGTTCTTGTTGTTTATCTCTATCCTAGCCTTGCTCCAGGGTCGTTGGTTCTGCCTGTTGGCAGTCATGTCTTCTGCCTCCTTGCAAATTAGTGTCTCTCTGTTCCAACTAAGTGAATTCCATCAGATTCTCTTGCAGTCTCCTTTCCAGATTCCAGTCTAGAATTTTTAGTTTTTTTTTTTAACGCAAAGTTTTCTTTCCACCTTGATAGTGATTTCGTTTTGCGGGCACATTCATTAGTTGGCGTTCACTATATTCACTGAGAATTGTGGTTACTGAAAGGGATTGTCCCTTTCTTTTGATTGCCCCTGCAAATTGCCATAAACTTTGAGGGTGTTTTATGGAATATTGTGAGCTAGGAAATGAGATTGTTATAGGGAATGTTCAAACAAGCAGACAATCTCCCATGGGTGCAGTTCAGGAGTAAGGGAACACATTACTAACAAACCCTCTAGGCTGCATTAGCCCAATATGGGACCGTCGATGTGGCCCGGAATATCACAATCTGTGTTCGAAAATGTGATGTCTATGTGCAGTCCATTCCATGTACTGCAGTTACGTAAAATTTAAACTTGCTAATACCTTTTTGTTACCCTTTCTGTACACTGGCTGATGTGTAATAAGATTTAATTGATCCCAAAAAAATTTTTTTTTTAATAATTCCTGGTAGATAGAACCGCTTGGAGCTTCGCATCTTACAGATTTCTTTTATTAATGTATTTTTGTTAACGTTTTTTCGATGCAACAAACAATGTGAGTGTACAACATGACGCATACAGCAATATCAGGATATGATACATTACAAATACGCACAGTGAGTGGCGGGCCCGCAGTGTTGCCCACTCAAACACAGTGAAGCCCTTGCATCTGGTGAATGTGTGGTTGATCCATCCTCTCATGTGGTGACCCGGCAGTTCCAATTAGATGACAACCAGTGATGGGAATTAAGGCTCCGTCGTAAAGTCTGTGTGTATGGAGCCTTGTTGGTCTTTCAGTTCTAGGCCTTGATATTCCCATCACATACCCCAGAACTGATCATATTTTCTTGGGCTACCCCTAGCTTCAGAGACCACACTCTCCGGCCACATACGGACACCAATCCCAGCAATCCACTGGGTTCTCACTGGCAGGGTGGGCGACCCCCAGTTATGAGCGATATCTTCCTTCGCCACTATCAGCCCAAGTGAGCAAAATATCATTTTTTTCTCTGCAGATCCATATCCCCAGGGATATGCCGCATCTGGCTGATTTGACAGCTCCTCTTCTATAGGATAGGTCTTGTGTAGGTCTTATGCAGAGGTGCAGTGCTCCCGCTTTTGGTCAAAGTGTCCGGGCAGTCTTTTCTCAGCAAAGCAAGTCTTCATGGCAGGCCTCAGCTGCTAGCTCTTTGCATGTGTAAGTCTATGTGCTTCCCCCACTTAGAGAAGATGCGCTGGCCCTAAGCTCTCACCCCAAGGGCTAATGCAAAGGTGCCATGAGGCGAAGTCAGGAGACTGTCCCGGTCTGGATCGCAGTTGGTCTTTAGAGTGCTGGCCCTCACACGGGCACAAGGTGAGTCAGTAGGAAGTTGGAGTTCATAGATCACTACAGGGTCCTCCTTCCAGAAGTGCTGGCTGGTAAGCCGGTGGCTCTGTTGGCGCCTCCCGGGATCAAGGCAGCGATGATGAAGCCCTCGTTGGCTTGGAGTCCGGCTGCCAGCAGTTGAACCACTTCAATGTGCTCTACAGGTTAATCAGCGGCGACTCAATTGCATTAGGCGCACTTGGGGTTACTGCCTTGGGCAGCAATATTCTGGGTCACAATGTCGTAGTCTACATGTGCTCCCGGCTTATCAGCAATCAGCAATCAGCTTCTACTGCCCACTACACCCAGGCATATTGTGGGCAAGTGCCACAGGTTAACCACTCCAGACCCCATTCAGGCACTTCATGCATGTGCCATTGCAACAGTCTTTTTAGACACACATCCGGCAAGTGCCACAGACTTAGCAACAATTGGTTCGGCTGTGTGATCTGCTCGGGCATGCTTTGGACAAGTGCCACAGATCCTCTGCTTCTACAAAAGTCACCAGTTCCGTCCAGGGAGAGCACCAGTCGCGCTCTCAGGACCCTACGTAGAATTGACCCTCAGCTCCGGGGTCAACTGTGCTTTGTCCACTCTGGCAATTAGCTTCTTTTGCAAGGTTTGCTCACTTTTTCCCTCTTCTCTCAGGCAGTGAACTTACCCAAACTTCAAGGCAGAGTGACAGCTTTATCAGATCAGACTCCAGGTGATGTCCAATCACCTCTGGGGACCTGGCTGTTAGGTAGACACCAGCTCTGGTTTTGCAATACTACTCTGGGTACTCTCTGGAGCTTCTCCTCCTTTGTCAGAGAGAGCTTGGAACTGGTAATATATGGGTCAACAGCTGCCATGTTTAAACAGGTACAGCAGTCAGGGGATGTGCATTCTCCATCTGCTCCTTCTGAACCAGTTTGGGTCAGTTCGCCTTTCGTGTGTCCTTTTCCAGCGGTCTTCCAGACTCAACCTTTGTGAAGAGTGGTGGCTCCTCAATGCAGGACTGGTTGGAACACCCTCAACAGAGGCACAAATAACTGTGAGCAGTCTGCACCTGGCTGTCAACAGCCACTCCTGACAGTGATCAGGAAGAGCAACAAAAGGCTCACCTAAGGACACTCCTCACCTAAGGACACTCCTCACCTTGAACAACCGAAACTGCCGTCCCTCCATCTACCAAAAGGCACAGATTCGGAAGACTGATCAGCACCATCTGCAGGTAAAGAGCCTAAGCGAATTTCAAAGGGCAGCACTATCTCCTCCTGTCCCGTTTCATTGTTTAGGTCGCCTCCCTCCAGTCTCAGAAGTCTCAGAACTATCAGCAAAAAAATACCACTGTCTGGGAAAGCAACCTCACCTCCATCTTGTGCACATGAGCAAAGCAGAGGCTTCCAAAATGGACCCTGGAGGCCCAACTTTACTCTGGTTCACTTGCACTCCTTCCATGTATGTGTTATACAGTTTACACACACATACACAAAAGCGTACATGGTAGGGATGTTAGCACTAGGGTGCGGCTTAGATTTATCAGCAGAGCTTCTCAAAAGGGAGCCAGTAGCCTTTCTCTCTTGTGACGCAGGTGAACAGTGCTGGTCACGATTACAGATTCGCAAAAATACAGCGTGCTGTCATACTTGCCAATTCCTGATGGGGTCTATAGTCCATTGTTGCAAAGGAAAACGCAATTGGAGCACAAGTACCTCTTTCACGTCAAGGTACAGGACTAGGCCTCCATGCACACACTAGATTAGCATGTTTCTAGGCTAAAACTCCAAAAACCAGGTTAGCAGATATTCGCATTTGGGCACTCGGGGCAGGGGACACAACTGTATACCATGGTGGGGGGGGGCACATTCCCGCCCCATCAGACGGACAAATAGATTTGATGTAACTGGTCCTTTAAATCTGCTTGCGGATTTGGAAATTCTGATAAAATGGTGATTTCATTTGATTTCTTTCTGTTTACAGGCAACAGAGAACTATTTGCTTTTTATAACCTTCCCTCTCAAGTCAGCCAAAGGTCTTTCAAGAATACCTACTTCTTTAATGCGGGATAATATCGAATTCTGAGTAGGGGTTGTCGACATACGCTCATTAATTCATTCTCTGGAAATCCGACCTTCTGCTAATCCTTGAGGTGTGTTAAAGATTATACATCCATATGGCTTTTGCCTTCTTTATGTTGCAGGCATTAAAAGTTTAGCCCACATGGCCTTGGAAGCCAGTCCTCCTGCATGTAAAAATAAACACAATGCGAGTTCTCTTTCACATATTTAAGCAGCGGGAAACCGCATTTCCCATTTCATCTCCGATAATTTCAACAGCGACAAAGAGACTGTTCAGAGCTCTCCAGACTCTAATTGCTGCATTATACTAGGGTTGTAACTCGATCAAGAATTTTCAAAGGACATAAGTTTATTTTGAAATATTATCTGCAGATTATTTTTGTAATCAAAGCTGCTTATTTCAGCAAAATAAATATTTAAGTAGTGCCAAAACCCCGTGAGCATTTATTACCTTGTGGATAAAGAGGCTTCTTGTGCCTATTTTGTGTTTGCTTTCAGCTCCAACATCAGGGCAGCTCCCATGAGAACAGCTGGGTTATTGAGCTGCAGTGAACTTAGCTTATTTAGGTCTCCCCAGGTCTCATTACATGCAAGAGCCCTACAAAATGGCGACCTCCACGCATGGCCAGCTGGAGAATGTTTACTACCCTAGGTGGAAATGCCCATGAGTGAGTTTAAAACTGCACAAACAGGCTCTGCAACGGCAGGCTTGAGACAGGTTTTAAGAGCTACTTTAGTGGGTGGCACAATCAGGGCCTGCCTGGGAACCGCAATCAGCCCTGGCAGATTGCTGCTCGAGCGGCCCTGGGAGTGGAGATGCTAGTAAAAAGCACCGCTCCTGCTTTTGTTGCAGGGGGCCAATATTGCAGCTCTGCTGCAAAACCGGCCCCCAGTGACAAAACCGGCCCCGATCCCTCTGGCCCACCAGGGAAACGCCCGGTGCCCGCTACGGCCAGTCCGGTCCTGGGCACAGTCAGTGCTGCAGGCCATGTAGTAGCATTACAGGCCCTGGAGGGTACCTGTAGTACCATTTTATTAGGGACTTACAAGTAAATCAAATGTGCCAATTGGTTGTAAGCCAATTTCACCATGTTTAAAGGAGAGAACTTTAGCACTGGTTAGCAGTCGTACAGTGTACAGAGTCGTAAAAGCCAACCAAAACGAACTCCTCAGAAATAGAAGTAAAGGCAAAAAAAGCATGGGGATGACCCTGCCAAGAGGACAGAGTCCAATTTTTTTATGTTATTTATTTAAATTAATGTTATTTCCTTGATTTTTGTCTTTTTTTGTTTTAATGTATCCTTTATTTATGCTTTAAGGACATATGAATAAACAAAACCAGTACATCGGTCATTTTCAACCAAATGTTGTATCGCAAAATGGTAGCATCAATAGAGCTGTCACTATCAAAGGTCAATGGCATGCATCACATCTATCAATGTATGACGACATGCAGCTCTACATAAGGATGTGATGGGGACAATGTGTGACCGAATGTCTTTGGGCCTGTTAACAGCAACTATTCAGTAATGGTATTCAAGATCCGTTCTCTCGCTAGCAGGTACTGCCTCCGGGGGTCCCAGATATCCGTAGAGCTGGCCCGGTGTGGCAGCAGCACACTATAATTCTGCTACACCTGACCAGGTCATGCACCCAGGTCTCACTTCTGGGTGAGCTACCGGTCTCCCAGCATATCACCGCTCTTCTATTAACCATTATCTGAAAGAGACCATTAGTTATAGATTCCTTACCTTAGAATTACCCCCAGGCGTCAGACTGGATCCGGAGGATTCTTCTCTTAGCAGTACCCCTGCGCATCGGCCGACTCCGCGTCCATCGTCGCGATGTCTACTTAGACGCTGCTCCTGACGGATTTGCATATGGTTGGGTCCAAACTGAAGGGGCATGGTGTGCAAAATAATGATGGATTGGGGTGCAGCCCCAAGTAATTAGCAGGAGCTGACATTAATTTGGGCATTCTATCGATCACGTTTCTTAGGTCGAGCCTGAGACGGTGCATGTGCTGCTTGCTCATGCGCTCTCAGTTGCGAGACTATTGTATACCACAAAAGGCTTGCAGCCTGCCCATTGCTGATCATTCTTTGGCTTCTATGTCACTCTTCTGTGCTGCCTTTTAATTGGAAGGGTATGCCCATACGTGGGTCCTGTGCTCTCCATGCCACTGGAATCAAGCTATCCTGGCTGAAGAGGGGTGAAACCCCGAAACCGGTCCTAGGATGCTTGTTTCCAGTCCAGGGAGGACCTGGCTTGGCAGTTCGGGCTGGACTGTTCCCATGAGGCACAGGGTCAAGACTGATTTGCATATGGCTGGGTTCAAACTGGAACGGCATGGTGAGCAAAAAAACGATGGATTTAGGCCCAGATCTCTGTACTGGGGTGAATGTATGACATTGTTCTGCATTCTGTCCATCAACTGTTGTTTTTGCATTCTAATTGGCCAGCACATGCCAAGCGTCCCTTCCCTACCTTGCTGTGATTCAGGTACTACTTTCCTCCCCTCATTCCAGCCCCTGTCTGGTGCTTCCTTCCTCCCCATGTTGCTTTTTATTTTTTTATGCATAGTGAGAGACAGAGCCATTTTTAACTCCGTAGTGGTAACACACTACAGGTTAAGCTCCTAACCGTAATTTTGTTTATTTCGTGTTGGATGTGTGTCGTCTAAGGTATTTTTTTGCCCTAAAAATGGTGTTTGGTGCCTTATAAAATAAGTGCAGAAAGATCTTACCTCGTAAAATCGTTGGCAGATCGCTGGTGTCTACGTCACCCACCAAGTGACTCAAAGATCCTATTAAGGAAGTGCAAATGCGTATTCGAGAGGTCATCATGGTGGTGTTAAATCACAGAGTGCAAGTGGGCTGCCTTGTTCCTAGGCATACTCGGCATTGCCATGGTGATTTCCCACGGTGCTGCTGGTCCTGGACGCCCATCACCATCACAGTAGTCCATTCACATATGACCATGTTTGCAGCAGCCTGCCACAACATGATGTCCCACCCTTCACAATAAGATATTGCAGCATCTGACATAAATACACAGGTCCTGGGTTGGACGCGATTCCCTTGATCTGCGGTCCTCCCCTGCTCCTTAGGAACTGCAGACGTCTGCTGCATAACTGCCTGCATGGCAGAACACGTTCGAGAAAGAACATACCTCTTCTACAATTCCTGTGCTCATCTCTGCCTCGTCCAATCCAGCCACACTCGGGGCCTGAGTCAAAACCTAAATCTGCCCTGACACAAAACCCTGATGGATCATGATTTTTGCTAATAAAATCTGCCCGGGAAAATCCACCCATGTGTGTGTTTTAATAAGTTACTAATATGTGTGAACCGAAATTACTAAAACGTGAGGGTTTGGAAGGGACGACCGAAAATGAGCAAAGCTGCATGTGTTTTTAAGAGTCAGAAGAACACATGTAGAATGGAATATTTCTTAATAGGGTTATGAATTATTAATTTGCGTGTCTAATATTAATGTTCTTATGTTTCCTGAACTGGAGGAATATTCAGGCACAAACACGAAAAAGCTCTTTTATTCTTCGTGAAAGTAGTGTAGGCGTTGAAATGTAGAAATTATTTTTCTTTTCTCTCTCTCTTTTTCCTTGCTAAAACGTGTAGACCATAGCAAATGTATTGGTTAGGGGATGTGCTTCCGTGCGTCTTTGTTTCTCTTCACGTCTTTTCCTGATGTCCTTGTAAATAATAACATTTACAACCTTAGAGAGTGGAGAATAGTACATCTCTTTCCTGTCTAGGCGAGGATTTAGAATGAAACTGTTGCTATGTAGTTACAAAATATGTAATCGTAGTTTTCTTCTTCCTCTAGGAAGTTATACAATTTTAGACAAAGACTGCTTAGAGAAATTTGTAAAGTCATCATTAGGAGATGTTTGCCTCCTCTAGTTACTGACCAATGAGAGTGGCTTGTAGGTTTTAGGAAAGTTTTAACTTGGAGTAACAAAGTTGCGAAACTGGTATAAAAACGCTGGTTGGAAAATGATCTACGGCTCATTCACATTCTGGTGACCTGTCCTCCATCCCATCAACCCCATTCAGCCGCAGTCGGGGCCCAGAATGGAGCTGTCGGCCCTTTCATGTTTGGGTCATGCCAGCCCATACAGCTCTGAAAGCAGCTGCCTAGTGTGCAGTCCACCCAGGAAATGGCAGCCAAGTCAGTTCGGATTTAGGCCACACTCAAATCCTCATACTTAATGATGGTGTCCCCCCTCAACAGCAGGGTGCAGCCACTGCCAGAGCAGGAAAGCCTTGTAATTGTACACCCTGCATCAGGATCTCGGGGTGAGTTTATTCACTGCATTTCTAATCTGAAATGTTAAAATAGGAAGTCCCGCCTCTCAAAAGAACAATGCGCCTTGAATAGCCTAGTCCAGTAGCTTAGTGATTGACACTCTCTAAAATGTAAGTGCGTCTTTTGAAAGGCCAATGAAGTGCAGAGAACAGAGGGACAACAGTCCAAAACAAACATTAGCAAAGCCAATAGGTCTCCCCTATGCGACATCTAATGGCTTTGTCAGTGTTTCTAGCCTTGTTGTACAGCAGCCTACCTGATGTGCAGCATGGCTGAATTTGTAAACAAGCATTGGCATAGCCAATAGGTCTCGCCTTTGGGACCTTATAAGTGTTTAGCCATGCAACAGTTGCATAACTAAACACTTATAAGGTCCCAAAAGCGAGACCTATTGGCTATGCCAATGCTTGTTTTAACTGCTGCAATCTATTGAAGCCTCACGGAGAACATCAAAGCGGCCGCGAAAGTGAAAGTAATAGCGGTAAAGCGCGACGCGCGTGCCCGTGCACATGCACTGTAGGTCTAGTCTGGCCTGGTAGCACTTTTTGGAGCCCTCACAAAATGTCTCGCCAGACCAGCGCATGCGCTGGGTCAGGCGAGACCTAAAAAGAACAAAAGGGCCATGATGCAGTAAATGCTGGCCTCGTTATAGCGCTTTTAATTTATTATTTATTTTTACTTTTAGCCAGTCTGTACAGCAACAACATGGCTAAAAAACACATTGACCAAGCCAATAGATCGTTATGTTCTTTTTCAATCACTTTAAATCATAATTATGCTCCTGTCGCCCCAGGACTGAATATTGATTCAGCTTTCTTTCCATAAAGAAAACAATAGCCTAATCAAGGCTGTCCACTTAATTGGCTCATTAACAGACCAGTCCCCTTCAGCCCCCAAATATATTTTAAAACACCCTCCTAGCATCCTCTGCTGCAGTACAGCCAAAGCACTCTTTATTTCATCCATTCCGACCAGAGTTCTTCAGCGATCTAAAACCAATCTGAAAGAAGCTAGAATTTGACAATACAAAACCAGCAAACTAAACACCTATAGCCAATGGATGGTTTCTGCGTAAGCTTCTTCGAATAAAACCACTTTTTGTTAGGCAGACAAACACATAGGTCTCCAACTCAAAGATTGTACATTTGACTTAATTACAATCTGATGTGACTGCAGGCACGTTATTGGGTCTAATGGAGTTGTCCCCCGCCTCCTGTTTGAACTCTCTTCAGCCTTCAACATTGTTAACTATAAGCTGCTCCTCCAAAGACTAAGCGATTAAAGGAATCCAGGGCAGAACCATTAACTGGATTAAGTCCAACTTCCGAGGGCGAGCCCCAGTAGTCACGCTTCTTCCTTTCTGATCAACACCTTTCCCCCATCGGATAGCTGCTCCTCGGGCCTCAGTGAGTTCACATTTTTATCTTGGTGCATATTTGTTCTCACTCCCTGAGGTCGTCAGTCCAAGTGTCGTGAGCTGTAGTGCTGTCCCAGTGAGCTCTAAATTGGACCTACTTAGCAGGTTACAACAAGTCCAGTATGGCCCAGCCAAACACGTTCTAAAATTGAGCTAACACATTACTCCTGCCCTCAAGGTTCTGCCTTGGCTACCTGCTGCAAGAAAGAATCTTTCACAACACTGTGTTGCCCATCAGACGATGCATGGGAAGAGACCTTTTACAATCCAAATTCAAACTCCAGCCCTAGACGAAACCTCTGCTCCAGAATGGCCCGGCTCTTCGTCATTTGTTCCATTGAAAAGACTGCATCAGTGGGAACTCTTTTCTGTATAAACGTGTAAGCTACGCAAGACCTTTTTCAAGAAAATCAGCAGTCACCTAGAATTTAGAGAAGGATTAAATATCTTGTTTCCTAAAACATGAATTCAACTGGTCTCAGGCTACAGTTTTTATCAGCTTGTATTGGCAAACTGCATGCCTACCTCACTCTTTCGTATCTCACTCTACACAATAACGTATTTCCATATGCTTGACATAATGATTGGAGCATACCTTTGAACCTCACATATGATACCAAGACGTACTACTCATGGGCTATACCTCAACTAATGCTCTTCCAACCATAGTTGAAAAGAAGAGTTGCAACTTACTCGACCATCTTGAAAGCATTATGAGAATCCATAAGGGTTAGCAAAGTGATACACAATTTCTACTACAGTACAATGCAATACAGTGTTTGAGAAGGACACAAGTTTGTTCTGCTGTTTTGCCCTGTCCTACAATCTGCCCTCATCTCACAGTTTTTGCTTCTGGGCAAAGTGTCCACTGGGCTTGGTCTTAGGACCAAGGATGTGGCCTCACACCAAACCTTGCACCATTCACCCTTCCACCACCCTTGCGCCCGGCCTTTGACCTTGCCCAGGAGGCTCCAAGGACAGGGTGCCTGGTCTTGGCTACACCCTGCACTCAGTTCTTCTGCCCCTAAAGCCAGCATTATGTTTAGGCCTGCCCTTCAAGAAAGTAAACAAGGGCCCCCTGTACAATAGTTATGTAATTCCTAGGGCAGGGTACTATCAAGTAAGGTATAAATCCCTAGGCAAATATGATTAGACTGTCTGTAGTCTGTTGGTAAATATATGCCCAATTAGTGCATTTAATTTCTTTGAGATATTGGAGTGCAATTCGTATAAAGTCAACTAACACTTACTATATTTAAAAACATTCATTTAATGACATATTAAAAAAAACAATTCACTATACAGAATAAAATACAATTGTTAAAATTTCTGAAATATTACACTTTTTATCTCATCACATAATGATTACAATTACAAAAATACATATTATTTAGTGGCTGACGAGTAGATTCTTTCTCGACGCGCGTTTCGACGCAAGCTGCGTCTTCATCAGGAGAAGCCACACGTTAACCTATAACATAATGTAATAATTACACTCCAATATTTGATAGTTTACAAGTCAATTTGTTTTTAGACCTTCACCGACACCTCTGTGACATAATTGGTATATTTCTAGCTTTTCGATTTGTGTTTTTATTCTTCTAACCAACAGGAGAGATTAAGCGGGAGAAATTGAAATAATAATCGTGTTGTTGAACTACTTTATTACTGTTTTATCTAGGCATTTTATTGGCCATCTTCTTTTAAGGTAATTTTTTCAATAATAATGCATGCTTACGTTGTTTGTATTCTAGATACGTTTTTCACACTCTAGTAGCTATGCTTCCTTTACTTCGTTAGTAGTTGATTCTAGGTACTGGAAAGCAAAGATATTTATTTAAGTCAAGTGCAAATCTCCACCTTTAGTTTGGAGAGATTGACTCTTCTTTTTCCTACTTACAGTGGTTTGTTCTCTAGGGATGATAATCTCTTCTTTTTTTATGTTGTACGGTAACGGATAAAATTCAAGATATACTGAAACGAAGAGACAAATAATGTATACATTTCAATTTTTTACTTCTGGGTCGAATCTAGTTAATATCCTGTTAAAAGATCTCATAAATTTACCTAGTCAAGCGTTTTACGTTGTGGAATGATGACAACGACGGTCTTTTTTGTAAAGAAGCAAATGTCGTCATACAGGTAGAGCTAAAAGATGAAATGTGTTATACTTTCAGACAGATGTTGTTATATTATTACATTTGGCTATATTCGTTTGCAAGACATCGTGATTTTATTTACATCAAAGTCAATTTTCTAAATGGGTGTGTCTTGACTATCTTAGAAATCTACGTCATGTATTCTGGACTAGTTTAACTGTTATTTGCAAGATATCGTAACTCATTCACATGGACGGCATTCTCTCATTCTAAGTCTGTCTTTACTATCTAAGCAATACATATCACTTATTCTGGACTAGTTTAACTCCTGTGTGTTAATAAAAACCTCTAGTGTCTAGTTGTTGCGTATTACTTGTAGGACACCTATTCAGTTAAAATAAAATGTGGGCTCGCAGCCGTGGGTTTCTTACCTTAAAATGGTTTTATCGATCTAGGAACCGGCGGCGTCTCTGCGTCCTACTCGGTTTGTTGTGATGTGTTCTATACTATCCCTTTCCTCTGTATTATTTAAACGCATTTTCGCGCGAGTGATCTGACATTTCATTGGTTAATAATTATATCAATGGCCTTATTCTCTATCTGAAGTTCCAATTGGGTAACAGCGAACATAACGACTTGACGCTGTTTTCCTATTGGTTGCTAAGATCCAATTACATTCTCTTTAACAGACTTATATCGGTTAGCCGCGTGGATAGGTGGAAATCGTCACTGCAATCTCTGTCAGGTGATTTCATTGGGTATCAAGGGAGATAGGACGAAATGAGGTTGGGGAATTAATTTCTAATTGGTTGCCTAGGTGTAGATACGTTACGTGCTCTTCCCACACTAGTCAAGAAGAGCTATGATAGGGCAAGAGTCTTACTTCGTTTTTTCTCTTTCAAATGACCAAACTTTATTAACAATTTGTATATAGTAAAGGAAAATAATCATTGTAAGAAGGTAACTAGTTACTTTTACAATTATATTTACATTTTTGTTGAATAAATATTAGTAATTCGGGAAGTTCTATTATTTTGAAATTATTTTCTCTGTACTATCTATTTAGTCAAATTGCATTTTCCCAGGGTAGCTCATTATTAAGCCCATTTGTTACTGTATTGAGAGAAAAAATCCAATAGACTTCTCTCAACTTTCTGATTCTGTTATTTTCGTTTTCTGCTGCACATTTAATTTTTTCTAGTATTTTCCATTGCATTTGTTCAGGTTTATGCTGTAAGTCAATGTAGTGTTTTACTAGAGGGGCAGAAAGTTTAGCATTTCTGATGGCTGAACGGTGTTCAGTGAGTCTTGTCTGGATTGCCCTAGAAGTCTCTCCTACATAACCTAGTTTACACGGACATATGATCAGGTAAACCACATTTTGTGTCTTACAATTCCACATTCCTGATGCACGAATCGTATAATTGTTGAAAATCAGAACTTCTCCCTCAAGGACAGAGTCACAAGATTTGCAAGATAGACATTTGTAGGTTCCCTTTACAGGTTGATCTCCATCAATTGTTTTCTGTGTAAAGGTATTAACTTTCGAAAATCTTGAGTGTACTACCATATCTTTAATATTCTTGTTGCGTTTATAAGCAAATAAGGGTTTCGGTATGGTGTACTCTTGTTCAGGGTCGCTATTTAAGATATGCCAGTTGGAATTTATGATTTGTTTTACCTTAGCATTGAGTGTCGAATGTTTAGTGACGCATACAAGTTGTAGGCCTGCCCTTCATGCAGTGCCTCTGTCCCAAGAGCCTGCTTCACAGATCCAGCCATGCACTCCCCCACAGAATGTAGTGCTTCTAACTTTTCACTGAACCTAGCTAGCTCTGAGTATAGCCCAAGCTCGTGTCCTGTTTACCCTGCTCCAATGCCTGCTTAGACCTGCTTTTATCCCGTGGGATCTGACTGCACGGCCTTGATTGTGCCAAACGGTTATAGACTATATGGTGTGACCTTTAGCTCTGTCCCCTGAGCATTCCCCACCTCCATACCACCATCCATGGTACCCTGACTGCATGTGTAACGCATGTTGACTTTGAAATGATTCCCTAACATAGAGGCGACGAGGACGGAATCCAAACAGACCAGAATAAAGCCTAATGAATTTTGAGATAGAATTTGAAGATCTTTATTATTCAAGTTCAAACCTGGAAGATTCTTTAGCCTCGCGGCCACCACATTTGTAAGTCATAACACAATGCTCGATTGTTTGCCCCACGCCTGAACGCGCTAAAGGCACAATGGGACAGTTATTGTCTTAGACTAAAATGAATATTTATCCAAACTCAAACGCGGCTGTGACTTGAACAGTGGGCTGCCACTGTTCGCAGAGAAATTTACCATGTATTTCTATATGCGTTGACATCCTTGCAAGCCCGGGGGTGGTACTTGAATAACAATTTGTGTACAATCCTCTGAATTTCATCACAAGACCGGAGGCTGCCATTATGCATTATTGTATTCTTTTTGAACGCCATAATTCTGCCTATATTTGATTCAAAAATAATTTAGTACCTTTGTTTTCTATTTGTTGCTTCATAATGATAACGCAGTGGGCAGTAATGCTGAATTTTGATGATTTAACTCAATCTTTTTGCTTGTCCTGGCGTGAAAATACTGGTCACGTGGAAACTCCAACCCAAGCATGAACAGGTCTGTTCAAACCCAGACAGTGGAAACTTTTCGAGTTCAAGTACAGTGGGCGGCGAGAGCCTCAGTGGCGGCACATACCTATCAACCCAAACGCATATGGAGCGCCCAACCCTCTTGTTATTTCTAGTCACTTGCCCGACAAACAAAATGTCTCCATAGACTTTATTGGGGTCGCCGACTTTTCAAATGTAATCACCCACCAAAAAGTGTTCTTTCTCCATTCACCTTAATGGGATTTCCCTCTTAAATCCCTGCCTTCGGCCGAAATTCTGATTCAAGAGTTTGACATGTGTGTCCTAATGAAAAAGTTTCTGCCCTAAAAGGCCTTGGCTCTACTGTTTACCAACCTGCCCTCTAGTTTGATGCTCTGATTGACTACTGCATAGTCGTACACCTGGGAATCCCAGTTTTAGCATGCTGTGCACACATATGTAACGAATGTTTTTTCTATGTTTCTCCTACTACTGTATCCTCCCTACCCTTAATGTGAAGCGCTCCGATACCGTCTTGGGTTTTGTTCGCACTATACAAAACTTTATAAATAAATGTATGAATACAGCTTACACTGAATTTCCTGAGGACTGGGGGTGGTTCCCCTTCGTGTGAGCCCTAATGCACTGATATTTTGACGCTGCACCAGGGGCTTATCTTGTGAGCGGTCTGTGGGTCCAGACAGCCTGTCTGCCCCTCGTGTATTGTGTGCCTGTGTGAAGCAGCCTCTCGCGCCATTTCCCAGCCTGACCGAAAAATGCCATGTGCGCTCGAGGACAAAGGTAAACAGGCCAGCCGAGGGTAACCAGGTTACCGCCCTCCGGCATCCCGGTGGTGTTTGCCTGCAGGTACTTCCCACGGCTTCCTCCCGCGAGGCCGGAAATGACAACTGCTGGGAACTGCTGCCTGGCTCCTCGGGAGCAGTCCACAACCCACAAACCACGCCGACCATAACTGGGTACACATGCATTTATATTTGCTTGCCTTTTTAGGCTAGACTTTTTCATGACTTGCTTTTAATGTTTTTACCTTTTCCGACGTAGGGTTGTTATTTTCGATCTGTTTGTTTATTGTTTTCAAGAGAGATGGCATTCCGCTGTGACGTTCCATGCTTCCTGACACAGAACGTGGACAGCAAATCATTTCTGTTTTCCAGGTATTTTGCACAGAAGCTACGGATTTCATGCGCTAACAAACTGCTCTGTAAAATGGCTATTCCTGCACGTTGTGAGGGAATACTGGTCCAGACCCCAAGTGTAAAAAAAAGTCCAGTTTAATACTGCGAGGAAAGCAGGCAAACAGGTTTTGAGAATGTGACTTGGATCCTGATGTCAGCTAAACAAATCACTTTACCCCCTTGTGCTCCATTGCCATATCTGGTATGATAAAAGGCGCCTAGAAGCAAGCGGAACCCCAGTACTAAGCACTGTAGAAAAATATTTCAACCTGAAAGTGCTGGGCTGTATAGTCCCTCACTCACATTCAGTCACACCTCTACTGCAAGGGGCATAAGAGACGGTGGGGTCTTCATTGGAAGGGGTATCCCTCCTCTGGAGCCTTCATTTGGCCCACACCATTCCATGTCTTTCATGCAGCCGGCTTAAGTGAAGTTTTAGGCCTCCCACTATATTTTGCAAGAGAGACCTTTCACTCGGTGCAGTAGTTCCCAAACTTTATTTACCCGCGGCTCCCTTGACCCATTGGCCATTGCTCGTGGCTCCCCACTTTTTTTGGACGGTGGGGGGGATGTAAGCTCGGCCTCTGGAGTAATTGCATTTTTCTCCCTGAAAATAATTGGGATGAAGCTGATAAGGTATTATAATGCTATACGCAGAGTGTTTCGTATTACTAAGGCGGCACCTCTAATAAAATATACCTAGTTACACTTCTTTGCTCATGCCTTTTTTAGATTACCCTCTCAAACTTTTTATACCACTTACAGTGCTAGATAGCACCCCTGTCTATGCATGTAGGCTCCATTGCCAAAGTGTTTCTGCACTTGAAGAAAATTTGCATGCACTTCCATTTCCACCCATGTCATACGTGCCAACACACCTGTCTCAGCAGGGTGACTCACAATTTTTTAAACCACATACAGCTTTATTTTTGCTGTCTCCGCCCTAAAATGGCCTCCAATACCTTCCTCTGATTTTTTTTTTTTTTTTAACATCCCCCTTTCTTGCTTCCAAATGTTGGCATGTTTCCCTGTGCTCAAGGAGAGAGCAGGCCTGTCTGGAAATGTGTATGTAATGAAAGAAATGTGTACCGCAAGTACCTATGATTCAAGTACAAATGTCAATACTTAATAATACTTTGTGTGTTTAATAGACGGGAGAACTGTACTTTCCTGATAACTTGCACTGGTGAAAATGGGAATTGTGAAAAAAAACAAGTAACTGATAACGAGTCTAACAAAATAAATCTGGCATCTTCCGCTTACTGTGGTAGTGTTGGAATGTAGGGATCCAGTGAAATATGGAGGCCATCTCCCTCAACATGCCATCAATTAAGCACTACGCTTACAGCTTAAGGCATGTCACTTACAAATCATAGACATCATGCGTTTAAGTCTAATTAGTTTAACTGAAGCCAACAGACCCTTCAACATTAAATGCATTAAAGTGCTTGCTGCGCGGCTCTCTTGGCTAGGTTAGACGGCTCCCCATGGAGCCACGGCGCACAGTTTGGGAACCACTGATTAGTGTTACAACTGTCCATTGTGCTCACTTATAGGAATTTTGTGTCAAGGGCCTAGAGTGCGCATAACAGCGTGGCAGCATAGAACATTCTTTTTGTTTACAAAAGCAAGGCTCGCCTCAGCCTCCATTATTGTACAAAGACTTCATGGTACTCAAGTTTTGTCTTTTGCACATTAACTCAAGAAACGGACGAATAACTGCCGGTTCCAGGGCTGCAGAGACCTTTTGGTTAGTGGCCACCCACGCCCGCGTAGATTCCTTTCTACAGATAGGAGAGCACCGGTTGGAGTTGTTTTCATACTTAAGCTTGTAACACCAACTTAATTTTGATTAACGGGTGTCCACACCCTCGTACCTCCTAATTTCTTTCATTCAGGTATAAGAACATCATTCGGAGTGCTTTCATTTTTATTTAAGTAAGTTATTCTCACTGCAAGCTTGTAGCCTCTTTGTTTTCTCATTTTCATTAGTTTGTTTTAATCCTGTTATTGCCTGTAATTTATGTTTCCCGTGCACTCTACAGCCAACATGTTTCGCTCGGGTTTTTGAAATTTCGGTTTGAGCTTTTTTAAGGCACGCAACACTTGTTTTTCTCCTCTTGTGTAGTGATGTGCACATTTGTAACTTCTATTGCCTTGCATCTTTGTTTGGGAAGCCTCTGCTCCCCTTGCAATATTTAGTAATTGTAAATAGAAAAGTACGAGGGGACTCGCAAACTGTCGACTTAGTGTCATTTGCAACCATATTACTTGCACTTTTGAAAGATTTTGGGATTTATTGAGGGTGACTGCAGAATATTTCTCGAGAGTAGAGTTTGAGAAGCAGTGGTACAATGGGGTTGTACACGTGAAACAAGCATTGGCAAAGCCAATAGATTTGATGTTGGCTGCCATATTTTTTCTTTTTTCAATGCTCGTTTTCTTTTCACTTTTTTGGGGGAAATCTTTATTGAGGAGGGAGCTCTCACCCCCTTTCCAATATTGAGAAAAAAAAAAACTGGCAAAAAGTTAAAATATTTTTGGGTTTTAAAAGCACACTTTGCTACAGTATCTCATGCCACTGGGAAGAACCACTGTTTAAGTGCGGAGGTGCACCTTGTAAAAGGTCAGAATGTCCTTACTTACAGTGATGTTAGCTAATGGCTGAAGTGGGATGAACCATTGTCCCATGCTGTATGCTGTAAGGGGCAGAAGCAAAATTGCGAATGACGCTACAGCAGACCAATGGATGAAGAGGGCTTACTTGAAGTCCTTATAAACATATTACATATATAATTTTTAATAAAATCGAAAGGTGTTTGCTAATGCCAGACCTAAAATTGTTCCAGCATTTTGCCTGTGGCAATAATCCTTTGATCAATTTTGCCACATGAGTAAGTATATTATTACAGTGTGACACTGCAAACTCCATCCCCTCTTATCTTCCGTAAAAAGTTCTGACTAATATTGTTCTTTACCTAGCGCTCCAAGTAGCCCGTGGCAATGGCTTAATGTCCTAAACCAGTTAAAATTATTAGGAACTTGGATGTTCACATTCACAGTGTTTTAAGCCTCACATCTCCCATTCCTTCGGTCGTATCTCCCTGCTACTTCATCTGTGCATACTTAATCGTATACTACCTCGTCTAAATGATGATGACTCCTCTGTGTTTGACTTTCACTTGCACTGCTGCTACCCCTTGTATTTGAGTGCCTACAGTTCTTATTCACTCTGTGATTCAGCATCTTACACCTTGATTCATTTTGTGAGTTTACAAGCTTGGCCAGGCAAAACCTCTACTCTGCGATCTCCACTGGCTGCCATTTCAATCCTGGATCCATTTTAAAGTATTGTGTCTGGTACTTGGAGCAATTTGTTGTAACGATTCTTCAGTCCTTAAGCATCAACCTATGCAGTATCATCCCTTTTGCTTCCTTTGATCTTCTGGATACGATCTTCAATCGCCACTCGGCTCAATTTAAGAAACACCGTTGTGGAGGACTTAATGTTACTGTCTTGGTGCCTGCACTGTGGAATGTTCTTTCTCTTTATTTATCTAGTTTGGCACAGATGTTCTATTATGTAGTACTGTGCAACCCTCTGCTTACCTATGCACTTAATCAAGAACCAAATAACATGCCAGGAAAAGCTGTTGTGTAGTGAGAAGTGTGTGTTGTGCCTATCCGGCCTTTTAACATGGTATGAGACAAAAACATGCGTAATGCAGTGAGATAAAACATGTTACAAGAAGTAGAGATTCAGTAGAGAACCCTGCCACAGATTGGGAGAAGAAAGAAGCTCTTGGCGGGGGTGATAGGACAAGTCATGGCACTAAAACCCTCCAAGAGTTTAGGAGTTGAAAGAACCCGTTTGGTATTTAGCTGAGGTAGTGACCAGCGATTGGGAATGAGGAAAGAGTGTGTTAGAACCAGAACTTAGAGGCTAGCCTGTAAGGAGATAAAATGGGTCCAGCGGCTGCCAGAAGTTTGAGGATGAGTAAAACCTACTACGAGATTGGACTCAAGGAGAATCAGCCACGAGATTGGGAGCAAGGAGTACTGTCCTCTGCTAAGTTTCGATTCGGATTTGGATTGGAGAAGAACCTGTGCACAACTGTGGGATGAGAAATGAACCTGCATGGATGCCTTCATTCTCAAAACGAGACACCCCGGCTTCTCTTTTTCCATCACCATTATATCATGGTCCGTGACTGGCTACCCTCCCCTCCCAGCTTCCCACACCACCTTGAAGTATTGACATAGGCAAGTTGTCTTTGGAAGGCGGGGGGTCAGGGACCCCCCGCCCGTATTCGTTATACAAAACAATAAAGGATGAATATCAACATTACATCAATTATGTTAAGAAACGCAAAATTCATGACATTAGATTTACAGTATTGAAGACAAATATCAAAGGCTAACCTTAACAAAAGTCTAATACAGCGTGTTTCCTATCCGAATCTAACATCCTGCCTGAATTTTGCATTCTAACATTTCTGGCCCGACGGAAAGGTCGCTAACCGGTGTCAAGTCCTACTAACCACGCCCTTACTCACAGGTGCGCATGCGCGACAGGGGACCGCCTACCCCGTCGGCATTGTGAACTCCATTTAACCAACAAGGAGGGCCCTTACACTCTGCGTCATTTACTGACGTCCTGATGTATGTGCGGGGTGGCTACCAGCCTAAGGAAAGCGTGACTCCCTCCCCCGCATCTTTAGCAGCTAGCGGATATTCCTGCCCCTGAAGTTCTAGGAGGGACCAGTGGCCCCTCCCCCTGGGCCGCCCCCTCCGTGGATGGTGACGCCCCCCCTAGGACCTTAAATTGCTGCTCACCGATCATGACCTTACCTCCACAGGCCAGCATTGTTTCCCGACGATCTGGCCCCCCCACAACTCCCGCCTGAAGGTCATCCCTACCTCACAAAGCCTTTCAACCAAGCTAGGATATTATCACACCATATTGTATTCCCTGCCTCAGTCAAATGGATCCCATCCTGTAAGTACAATTCATCCCCCCAAATAGTCCCATGTGGGATGGTCTGTAAGTGCGTGGTTCGGAAAAGTTTTTCTAACTTGGTATTGATCCTCTTTACCGAGTGATTCAATGCCCTGACGGAATCACCCCCACGCCACTGCCGCCGCGGTATCAGCTGGGACCATACTACAGTGCAGTCAGGGCACACCCTCCTTACCCACCCCGCTGCTGAGATGATCTCTTCCAGGAGGACCCTCCTACCCAGTCTAGCAAGGTCATTCCCCCCAGATGAAGAATCACCACCGCTGGTGGTGCTGCATGTTGGGCGACCAACTCTGCAAAGAATCCCCGAAACTGACTGAGGCAGAGACCCCCCTCCCAAAGAAAGAGATGGACAAACCTTTGTGCTCTAGCTCCCTTCTACCCTTGCCTGTAAAAAAGACATGTTTAGCACGATTAACATATGAATGACCAACAATCCAAACCCTGCCTGACCGCGTCCTGTGTTCCTGACTGTTCACGCCGCGATGGGTCGCAGATAAATCTTGATGATGACCTGAAACGAGTTCTCCGCCTGCGTCACAGAGCGAAGAAACTGCAAAACCAGAAAAACAACCCAACGTCAGAAAACTCTAGGTACTTTACAACATGTGTACCCGCACATACCGTTTGTAGCAATTGGAATTGGGTGACCATCTCCCATTTCTTTTAACACTGTTCACATGCAGACCCCTTGTGATTGCCTCAGTGGCTGCGCCTATCCTAAAGGAGTGTGTGCCAAATTCCTTCGGGTCAAGACCCACCCTGGTAATAGTCAACTCCATGACTCTTCTGAACTGGTATTTGGTTAAAGGGGTGCCGTCAGCGTGTAATAAGAGCGACCCACCCAACAATCCACCTCTCTGACTGATGAAAGTCTCCACATGGTGTACCGGGCAGCAAGGATTGGCCCTCGCCCTGTGCAGTACCACAGTCTCCCCCCGCGCCTCCTGATCAGTTTTGGATCTCAAAATTGTCACCCACAATGTGTCTCCCTGTATTGTTGTGTTCAGGAATTGGATACCCCCCTGCCTATCTGCCTTGGAGGCTGCAACCAACTCGCTCAGCCTCAAAGCTCCATAAAAGGCTAATGTGAAAGCTGCTTTAAACAATTGTATCTCCCAGTCTGAACTACAGATGTCATGCAATGCAGGCAATAATGCCGTCAGCCTCCCCAAGCCTATTGGTTTCCTAGTGTCAGCCGTGCTGCACTGTAAGCAGCGCCAACCCCTCAAACCTTTCCGCACCACAAAGCTGTTAGTTGGGTCTTTTACTCCCTTTGCCTGTGCGTAGAAGGAGACAGCTGCCCTATGCCTGTTAGCTGTTGCGACTGAGCGACCCTCCTGATGCAGTTTACTCAGATAATCTGTAAAACTATTCTCTAGAGCCCATTTGGATTCCCAGTCACGCCCCAAGAAAGTGCAATATGAACCAAACGCCCCTTCATACGCTGTCCTTGTCTTGGGGGCTAAGCTAGCAGCCACGAGGTCCTGTAATTTGGGGCACCAATCTGCCAGAGTGCTGACTGGAAGTGTGTCGGTGTAGGCTCTGCTGATGGAAGATGTTCCCTGAATACCTGCATTTTTTGGCGAGAGAGTGCATCAGCTGCATTATTAAGGACACCTGGTACATGTTTTGCCCTGAATATAACATTCAATTTCAAGCATCTCAACACAATCTCCTTCTAGAGGCGGAGTATGAACCTACAGCGTGCCGCTTGCTGATTGATACACTCCACCACCGTCATGTTGTCTGACCAGAATATCACTGATTTGTTACGCAGAAGTTCTGGCCAGACCATTAATGCAACCCATATGAGGAACAGCTCCAGAAAACCAATGTTGGTTGTCAACTCACTGTACACCCATTCGTCCGGCCACCTGTGGGTGACCCACTTGTTTCCAAGGATGGCGCCAAACCCAACACTCCCAGCAGCGTCAGTCCATAAACCTAACTCTGCTGAAGTAGTGGGGGGGCCGGACCACACAACCCTGCCGTTGAAGTCCTCCAGGAATGCCATCCATATCTGCATGTCCTGGCGTACCTCAAGCGACAGTCTAGTGCGGTGGTGTTTTTCTCGCAGACCCTTCATAGCCTGCGCAATTGAGCGAGAAAAGGGGCGAGCCATTGGTATCACCCTCAACGCAAAATTCAACCGGCCCACTCTTTCCTGAAGCTGTTGCAAAGAGACCTTCTCTTTGGCCAGGCATGCAAGTAGCTGGCCCCACTGTCTTCCCCGGTGCCAGCGGGACCCCAAGAGCCCGCATGAGCACGCAAAATTCCTGCAGTGCCCGCGCACACTTCTGAGACCCAGCCGCGCCCAGGAAGAGAAAGTCATCCAGGTAGTGCATGACCTGCTGATGCCCGGTTGCCTGCCTCATTACCCATTCCAAGAAGGAACTGAACGTCTCGAAATAGGCACACGAGATCGAACAACCCATGGGCATGCATTTGTCCATGTAATACTTCCCATCAAACTTGAACCCCAAAAGGTGGTGATCCCCCTGATGCACAGGGAGAAGACGAAATGCAGACTCTATGTCAGACTTGGCCATCAATGCCCCTGAACCCAGGCCCCTAAGCAACACCACCGCTTGGTCAAAAGAGGCATATTTTACACTGCAGACATTCTCATCTATAGCATCATTCAAGGATGCCCCCCTTGGGGCTGAGAGATTATGAATGAGTCTATATTCGCCTTTCTCTTTTTTAGGGCAACACCAAGTGGGGAACAAACAAAGTTGGGCACTGGCACCTCATCAAACGGTCCTGCTATCCTACCCAGGCGTAATTCTTTTTCAATTTTTGCAGCCACTACCCCTGGGTTATGCTTTACAGACAGTTGGTTTCTGCACTCAGTCTTACCTGTGTACCCTCCTGCCGGTATCCTGAAACCCCAAGAAAATCCCTCCTGAAGTAATTTAGCCGCTGCGTGATCTGGGTATCTGTTCAGCCAGGGAATCATTGCCATGACATCAATGGGAGTGTGTGATACTAAACCCTCCTCTTGTCTATTCAGGCTTCCTTCTCCCCCTGGAGCCCTGGTTGCCACCCTTAGATCTGCAGGAGGTCTCGGGGTGTGAGGGGTGCCCACACAGGAACCAGGCGTGTTTGAACTTGCATGTGCCCGCTGCCCTAGTGCAGGACCGTTTGTTGAAATCCCAACATATGCCCTTTTTATCCCCCCAACCCTTACCCCTTCCTGGTACCTCACTTCCTTGCGCATGCCGAAAGGGCTGTAGGGGCTTGGCCGGGTATATTTTCTGTGGACCAGTTGCCCCCATCGCTGCTGCCCCCCCAGTTATCTGATTGTACCATGACAGGGAATCCACCATATCCCATGCTAAAGAGGGATTGAATTCTTTAGCTTTTCTGAATGAAATGTCATATTCCTTTCACCCGTTCCCCACTTGTGTCTCGCTCCACATGGCAATCCTGCTCTGGTAGCAGGCCATTTCTGTTTGTAAATTGGGCGACCTTTCAGCTGTAATGGCACTGAACACGGAAAAGGCCCTCATCCAGTTAACAAATGTCACCTCAACTCTGAACTTAACCAACTCTATTCTCCATTCACTGGGCAACATCCATTCCTTTTGTGACTTGGCATATTCAAGTTCCCTATTATCAATCAGCAAGGAGAATATGTTGATATATTTGCCCGCCCAGATCATCTCTTTCACTGCCTGAGACACATGCTGCCCCAAATTCTCCTTCCTTGAGGGCATAGCACCATCCTTAAGTAACGGCAAAGCCACCTCCTTACCACTGTCTATGCCTTGTGACGTAGGACCATCCTTCTTTGCCGTCTGCTCGCTGGCGGAACCTGTTAGGGGAGTAATTGATGCCAATGGTGCCCCTTCCCCCGCCCTTGCCAACTTAATCATCTCAACCAGTTTCAAGGCTTCCGCCAAATGATCTTGAGAAGATGGCAATACCCCCCCTAACTGTAACCAGGGTAAAACGGCGGCTATCTGGGATGCCAATTCCACCGGGACAACGTTATTCGGGGGGGGTGGGACCCCGACGGGGGCAATGTTCACGGGGTTGACGGGGGCAATGATCCCGAGTGGGGCAACCGGCAATGCTGGCGTAGGAGGAGCTGGCCCAGCCGGTGCCATTGGGGGCATAACGGGAGTATCCTTAGGCGCTCCCACTGGCATTCCCTCCCCCTCAGCTGTACTCTTAGGCGTCACGCTTGCAATTTTCTTGGACTTGCCCCTCTTAAGAGGGGTGACAAAATCACCTCTAGGCTGTGGTGGGTGGATTACCCTCCTTCGCCTGCCTTGTGGTCCAGGCGGCCCATCCAACCTCTGATTAATTTCTGCCACACTCCTACCTAACTCATCCACCTTACCCAAGCGCCTATCAATTGCGGTCATGCTGCGCATCATAGTCTACATCATTTGCTCCATGCGGGCACTCTTATTAACTCGTGCCCCAGGCATTCTCCACAATACTCAGTGCAAACTAATCCTAGCCAACCCAGGCAATTTTACCTTCTTTCAGATGGAGGATGTGAAGATGGCCGTAAGCACCATGCAACTGTGACCGCAAAAACACACCAAGCTAACCTTAGCGTGTGGGCGAGTGCCAACCCCTTGTAGGAAGGTCTCAAGCCCTGCGGCCCCCCAGAAGCAATGAAGTGCAGGCCCGCCTCACTCCCCTTACCACCGATGACCCGTGTGTCCTCAGCCCGTTGCTGTGCTCTGCGCCCGTGATCTGTTGTCTGCCACTGGAAAAAGCACCACAGTCAAGCTTCCTACGAAGAAAGAAATATTAATAGCGTGCAAAAGGTTTTGTGAATCAATCCCAGTGCCTGGAAAAAAAAGAAATTTTTTGCAAACAGAACCCTTAGCCAGTCTCAAAATTAGCCCAGTCCCACTGGCCCCACGAAATTAGCTTCAAAAACTGGCTTTAAAACGGTAAAAAACAAGGACTTTATTAATGGTCTCCCCTCCAGTGGCTGCCCTGCTGGGTCCTGCTTCGCTCCCCCAGTGAAAAAATCAAACCCGCATCTATCGGGCGAAATTAGCTTCCCGACCGGCTGTTAAACAGTCCAACAACAAACACTTTAATCACGCATTTATCGGTCCCAGTGCTTGACAACGAATGACGCTGGTGCAGGCGTGCGTCGCTCAAACTGCTGCCTGTTTCGCTGATTGCCCAGCCCCCTCCACACCTTACCGGAATATAATTCCTCCGCCTCACAACACCGGTCTCTGAGCTCACTCCTTCAGCTGCTGACGACCGGATTCGTTGACCGCTTGCTGGGCTGTCACGATGATGCCTCCGCAGTTGACCCGCGAACCTGAAGAGGGGATAAAAGAGAAAAATTACACGCCCGAGCGTGGGGGCACACGAGGTATGCGGGGAGCGAGCCAGGAGCAAGAGGACGCCCAGCTCGCTCCCCGGGCCTTTTAAGGCGCTGTTGCACCAGGGGGTCACTGGCCCAGCCGGCCCGCCCCCCGCCCGACCCGCCCCGCCCCCCGCCCAACCCGCCCCCCTGCCCCGGAAGCTGTACAGCTGCTTCCGGGTCACGGGGGAGGCATCAGCCAATCGGTGGTGGGGGCGCGCCGCGCGCGTCATCAACCCGCGACGAACCCCCACCACCGAGAGGCCGGGGGAGGGGGGGGCGCCGCACCGCCATGTGGGCGGGAGGGCCGAGCGGCCCCCCCTTTACATTCTGCGATCCACCTACACGTAATAGTTTTCCTCATTTGCCTATTTTGCTTTTAATTTTTGTAATGCGTTATGATAGTCTATGAGCACTTTCCGTCCGATTTCAGCTCCCCGGTTCTTGAAAGAGGACTGCTAACTCATGTAATGTCCACTACAAATCTTGGTCTGGAATGAAATATATTGACATTATGCCAAATAGGTGTATCTAAGCTTTAAGACACATCAGTGACTTAAAACATCTGTGTTAAATATTTCATTGATAGAGTAGATTGTACTGATCCCTCCAACCGCTCTAATTTTCACAGGGCGCTGGTCCAAATACTTATTAAATTACCTTATTTCCGTAGAGAAACATTGAATTTTTAGGTGTGCTTGCGATTTAGGAAGATCCAAGGAAGATGCAATATGTGCTTTGCTAGATTGCAAGCACGTTCATCAATAAAGAGCTGGTTCCAGATTAAACAGACCTGACCGCTTCCTCCGCTGACTGCTACATGGGTGACCACTCTATAGAAACACCAAGGGCTAGGTAACGTAAATTAGTTTTACACCGGTTACGGCTAACTTTGCAAGGACGCCTTTCAATTTTGAAACTTTTGCAGCAATGACCAGTGCTAAAATCTTATTTATGCCGAATGACCAAGTATATTATTGATATTTTCTACTATTTGGAAGTTTCCCAAGCGCTGTGCTGAAGTGCCCGACGCTGGTACAGTGTATGGCACCTTGTCTCCACCTTTTATCATCCTGTGTACATTACCACATCTGTGGCCCAGATACGGTGTTGCAGCTGTACTGTGTTAATGGGTCACTCTACTTGGTGATTGTCGGATACTATAAAATGATGTTTCCATGCCTCCGATTTTCCTTTGCCCTTCTAGTTTTTGACATAGTGCAACAGCTAAGAAAAGAGGGGCAAGGAACCATATTTCCATACTGTACTGTGCAGGACTGGTTTATAGTCCGCACAGGTGCCAGTGAGAACTAAAGGAAAATTCATTTAAGGAAGATCTGAACCGTACATTATTCATCATGCCCTGCGCTTGCTAGCTCTGGTTACAAATCCCCTGCTCCGGTGGAGTGTGTCCAGAATATTAAGGTGTCTAGCAAGCGGAAACGTTTGGTACACAGATATTTTTTGTTGTGTTACCTTCTAAATTAACTATTTTTTGAAGGAAAATGCTCCTTTCTACACTGTGTCTTGGTTTGGCAATGAGTGAGACAGTACTCAAATTCAAATGAATCATTGTGGAAAATAAATTTAGGGTGCATGCTTTCAATAGAAGTTCATATTACTTTGGTGCATTATAGTGTCAGTCTATAGATTCAGAAAGGGGAAATCAACATACTTCAAGCAGCGAAGCAATGAGAATTCCATGCAGTAATCCAACGATGGATCAACTTTTTTATTTAGAGATCTCATCCAAGAATTCTGGTTAGGTTGTGCTTTCGGGATCCATATACAAGAGCCCAGCATACATGTATTCACGCCCACGAGCGCACCCTCCGCCTCACCACCTCCAGCGAAACCTTCCCCTCTGCCTAACACCTGCACTTCCAGATCCAGACCACCCCCAAAGCCACACTCTGAGGAACCCTCGTCTACAGACCCCCCGGCCCCCGAACACCCTTCGCCACCACCATCACCTACTTAATCGCACCCCACACCATCACCTCCACAAACTACATACTCATTGGAGACCTGAACTTCCACCTCGACAACCCCAGTGACCCCAACTCCACTGTCCTTCGTGACAATCTCGCCAGCATCGGACTTAAGCAGCTCGTCAACACACCGACCCACAGAGCAGTACACGCCCTCTACCCCATCTTTGCAGCAAGAAACAGCGTCCAATTCATCCACACAACGCAGCCGCCATGAACTGACCATCACTGCATACACTTCGCCATCAACAAACCCAAGGCGCCCAAACCAGCCACGAAGGAACTGCAGCAAGGTTACCGACGAGCAACTTAACTCCACCCTCACCCAAGACAACCACACCTGGGCACACGACCCAGCCAGAGAACTCCAAACCTGGATCTCCAACTGCGCAGACGAGCTTGCCTCGCTATGCAACCCTGACAGACAATGCCCCAGGAAAGCCGCCTGGTTCACCACTGCTCTCCAAGAAGCCAGACGCACCGGCAGACACCTGGAGAAGAACTGGAGAAACACCAAGACAACCGAAAACGACACCACCTACAAGGACGCCTTGACTGACTACCACAACAAGATCAGAGCCACCAAGAGGAACTTCATGCACAACAAAATCCTGGCCAACTACACCAACTCTAAGGAACTTTTCAGTGTCATTCAAGAATTCACCAACCCACGCAGCGGAGCCACAGCCATCACCCCATCCCAAGACCTCTGCGACAAGCTTGGAACTTACTTCCACCTCAAGACCAAAAAACTCTACGACCACTTCATCAGCCTGCCACCAGGCACCACAGACGGGCCCCCGCCCCCCAGAAACACCAGCCAGCCCACCATCTCCAACTGGACACCGATCAAGGCCGAAGACACCGCCTTGACCATGAAAAGCATCTACTCGGGGGACCCCACCGACCCCTGCCCCCTCACATATACCACAGAGCCGCGGCGGCCGTCGCAACCGAACTACAACGCACCATCAACACTACCTTCATAACAGGCGCCTTCCCAAATGACTGGAAGCGCGCAGAAGTCAGACCCCTGCTCAAGAAGCACACAGCTGACACCACCAACCTCAAGAACTATTGGCCCATCTCGCTCCTCTCATTCGCAGCCAAAGTTGCAGAGAAAACAGTCAACAGGAAACTGACACGATTCATTGAAGAGAACGCCGTCCTAGACCCATCCCAATCCGGATTCTGAAGCAACCACAGCACAGAGACTGCCCTACTCGCCGCCACAGCCGACAGCCGCACCCTCCTGGACTAAGGCCACTCCGCAGCCCTCATCCTACTCGACCTATCAGCGGCCTTCGACACCGTCTCTCACCGCACACGAGTCGCCAGACTACACGATGCAAGCATACAAGGAACAGCCCTGGACCGGATCCGATCATTCCTCACAGGAAGAAGCCAAAGGATCAGACCCCCACCCTTCCTCTCCGACCCCATGAAAATTACATGCAGAGTCCCACAGGGTTCATCCCTGAGCCCCACCCTTTTCAACATCTACATGGCCCCCCTCGCAGCCATCGCCTGACAACACGGTCTCAACATCGTATCCTATGCCAACGACACCCAGCTCATCCACTCCCTCACCAAAGACCCCACCACTGCCAAACTCAACTTCCAGAAAGGAATGCAAGACGTCGCAGTCTGGATGACCAATAGCTTCCTGAAGCTCAATGCTGAGAAGACAGAAGTCCTCGTCCTCGGTACCACCCCTTCTGCATGGGACAGCACCTGGTGGCTGACCGCCCTCGGAAGCCCACCTACCCCCTCAGACCACACCAAGAACCTCGGCATCATACTCGACTAATCACTCACCATGAACCGACAGGTCAATGCCGTCACCTCCAGCTGCTTCAACACCCTCCGGAAGTGGATCCCCTCTGAGTCAAGGAAGACAGTCACCCACGCACTCCTCACCAGCAGACTGGACTATGGAAATGCACTCTACGCTGGCATTAACAAGTCCCTACTCCGCAAACTCCAGACTATACAGAACACCACCGCCAGACTCGTCCTCGGCACCCCCCGACACAAACACATCAGCCAACACCTATGAAGGCTCCCTGTGGAGAAAATCCTCACTCACGCCTACAAATGCCTACACAACAACGGATCCAAATACCTTACGACAGAATCAACTTCCACGTACCCAAAAGGAACCTCCGATCTTCCAACCTCGCACTGGCCAAAACCCCGTGAATCCACAGAGCCAAAGCAGGCGGAAGATCCTTCTCTCACATTGCAGCCAAGACCTGGAACGAGCTACCGGCAGACATCAGACGCGCCCCCTCCCTGAACACCTTCAGGACCTGGCTTTTCGGCTAAACAGATCTGCGGACCCCCCCTCAGCGACTTGAGACCCTCACGGGTGAGTAGCGCACTTAAAATTCCCTGATTGATTGATTAATGACTGATCTTAACCAGACATGAAATCCTCACCCCAGATCACTTTTGGCTCTTGTTATGGGTGGCCTCTTAGTTGAGATGAGGCTGGTAGCTGTAATCACCAGCTCCATCAGTATTCGAAATATTTTACTTTCACACCCAGATTTCACTTGCTGAAAACATTCAAAATCTCTGTATGAAATTTGAGGGTTAAAATGATAGAGTACTAGAGTGGCATGCCACGGAACTACTATTTCCCCCGGATAATTCGTAATTTCTTAATGGACCCTCAGAGTCCAACTCATAATGGGCTGGATTTTCCTTAAAGCACCCCCTCCCCTCCACCCATGAGTTAATGGTATCCTCTGTATTTGTAATTCTAGGGATGAGGACATTTATCTCGTAATGTAGGCCTTCATGTCTGCCCTGTGATGAGACACAGTTGACAGACACCAACCTTACTCCTTCACGGTATGAGATCCTACTTTGGCTTCAGGCAGACCACCTAGAGATATCCAAGTCCCATGCTGAGGTGTTTGCTGCCCAGAGAGCTATCCTCTTGTGATGGAGATTAGGGCGCCACAAACATTCCCACTCTGACTGCAGGGTTCTCAGTGCGGTAAAAGTGCAGGAATGTTAGTGTATAAGGTTAGGTTAGAGGTGGTGCCAGATCATAAAATTTGGAAAGTAATTAGGTCTGTCGATCAAGACCCCTCAGGAGGAAACACTGCATGCCACCGGCTTTTGTTGGAGCAATGATGTGGCGCTGAAGTGTATAGAAGATTGATTTGTGTCTGTGTGGACAGTCTGTGCTTTGCCTCCACCCGGTACCTCTAGCCTATGCTGTATGTTCGTCTTGAATGATTGCATGCTTCTTAAGAGGACCGGAATAGTTTTTCTTAATGTACCTGCATTGACTGCGATAACACCACCACCACCACCATGTGCTCTATTTATTTACTGATTTATTGTAGTACCTTTACACAAACCCTACAAATATCCTGATCATTGATGACAAACATATAGAAAGTTGTTATAAACACAGTTGAGAGGCACATCACCTTAAAGAACTGTATTTTGCAGCTCTCCATTCCAGCTGTGTGTATCGTCATGTATGTTGTATGGATTTCTCATCTTCTAGCACACAAATATTAAGGAAGTTTCAGAACTATTATTAATGTCAGAATCTGAAGCCGTGCTAAATCCAGTGTACGTGCAGCGGTCACACCAGTAATATATAAATTGGGATCCACTGAGAGCCAGAGCTTCAGCAATATCTACGATCCCTTTGTTCTTGGATCTGCTGAGTAAGTGAGCCATTCACCACCTCTTGATCACAATTGCATAGACATTCACATGGCACCCACAGCTGCTCATTACATTGGGTTCATGGATAAGTAATGGTAGACAGTATTTTCAGAAATGTACTAATGTACAGCTGAAGTTCCTGTAAAGTTAGCCCATAGAGCAATGGGAGGTGCGCCATGTGATGAAGTCAAGACAGTCTTAGTATTTTTTCAAAAACCTTTATTCATATTCTGTCTTCGAGGACAGTTCCTTTCTACAACAAAACCGCTCTGCCAACGCTTTTCGTTCCTAACTGTGGGAACTTCGTCAGGGCTTGAAAAGTAGTATTTACAATTAGTCTTCAAGGGTACTAATCGTATTTCAAATCCAGTCCATCCAGGAAGGTATATTGCCTTATGGTATCATCATGCCCACAGTTGAGTACCTTGATAAGTAGAAATCAAGTCTGTCACGGTCTACCTCCCGTTGGCTTTTGCTCCATTGTACATTTTAATTGCTCCTTCCACCTATTACTTGACCGCTCACGCTGGCGCTTTATGTTCCAAGGTAACTCTGCTCCATGTAGCCCTTTTGTTGGGGCAAAAACACAGCACAATTCTCTCAGTAATGTCACATGCAGTTCTGGAACTTGAACTGTAATGTTGATGTGTATTTATTGTATTGCCACGTGTTGAAAGAGGAAATAAAGTGTTACAAACGTTCCTGTAAATTAGCAGTGGGCTATAAACAAAATAGTGACAGCCATAGAACAGCATCATGCCACATTTTGTGCCTTACTCGGGTGTTGAGTGTGCCATTGATTACACACCGGCCTTCCACTCATTTGCTGATAAAAGTATTTCAGGCAGTTTATGCAGCAAATGTAAATCGAATCTAAAGAATGCCCTTCATCAGTGACTGGTTTGCCAAATAATCTTTTTCTTGGGATATTGGGGACCAGTTGTGGTCTGTACTGCACTTGACCCACATCGCTGCAGTCCTTATAACTTCCACTTTTACAACTGCATAATTTGTTGTGAATATTAATTGCTTCTTGACTATGCTTTCATTTTTATTGCTGTTCTCCAAATATGTATTCATTTTGGCCAAACCTAGAAATCCACACTGAAAGCCACCACCATGTTTGTGTTTTTATGAGGTCTGTCCAAGACAAGAGCTCTTTGGCTTTGGTCTTCTGGAACTATAAAAGGTTAAAATACTTGAAAAGATTGACATTCTTTATTGACTTGAAAAGGTTGACCTTACAAGTAAGAGACCTACAATGATTTGTGGCTTATTCCTCCACTCTGACGGTAAAGTTTCCATTCCATGAAAAGCTAACCAGTAGATGCATCTCCTCATTTTCTTGGTTTGGATGAACCCTTCGCCCTCCACATCACTATTTATTTATCATCTTACTTATTGTTTTCTTTATGTGCTACTTTTCATCGAAGCCAGCAGATGAACGATTATTGTTGAGCAGTGTAAAATAGTTTATAAAGACAAATGAAGTATGTATGGACGCCTATTTCTTTGTCACATGATTTTATTGTTATTTTTTTCTTCTTTTAGAGTTTTCAGTCTTCCACGATGAACCCTGTTTACAGCCCCGTCCAGCCAGGGGCTCCCTATGGAAACCCTAAAAACATGGCCTACACAGGTACGTTCGCAGTTTTTATAAATGTATTTATTTATTTATTAAATTTCACAAAAATACGTTTGCAAATTTAAAAAAATCTTTTCGCTTGGTTCTTTGCTATGGCTACTTTTTCGTGAAGCCTCATTTACTGTCGATTTGGTGGTTCTGACCTACTTGTCCTATATACCATTGCATACTGTAAATAGATATGGGAATTTCTGTGTTGTAGTTGACTGAGTTTTAGAGCTCTAATTTTAGGTCGGTGTTGACCTACATAGTGCTTGTTGAAGATCATGAGATGTGTGTTGATGATTGGTCCTTGTGGGGCTTTCCACTTCTGAGCTTTCCCTGTGTGAAGCATGGGAGTCCTCTGGGGCTATTTTCTGGAATATATGTTTGTAAAGTCTTTACGTCACTGCTTCCCACTGTAGGCACACTAATATATGCACACTAATATATGCACACACAATGTGTTCCCTCATGGAAGGATGGAAAGTCTTCATATGGAATGTTTTTTTCCTCAAATATTTGTCCTATATTGAGGGTTTCTCTTTTTCTGCTTGTGAACCTGGTAGCACTCAGACCAAACTCGGATTTGCACAATAACCAGTGCGCTGCCGGTACAACGCGTGCATTCTTTTTTGCCCATATTACAAAGCACACATGCACTGTGTCTGTTGGACCCCATTGACTGGTTCTGATTTGCTTTGCCATCTCCTTTAACCCCTTGGCTGCGGCAGGAATTCCGCCGCAGCGCTGGGGGGGGTTTGGGGGCAGCGCGGTGGCGCTGTGCTCATGACGGAGTGGTTCCGTCATGACTCCGCCCACTGCGCTAATCGCCCGCACAGGCGGGGAATCAGCGCAGCGTGGGAGGAGCGGCGGCCAACGGCCGCAGCATGACGGAACCACTCCGTCATGAGCACACGGCACCCGTGGCTCATGACGGAGTGGTTCCGTCATGAGCGCTGAAGGGGTTAATTGTGTAGCAACTTAGCTTTTTCTTCTTCTTCGTTTACCTCTGTTGCTCTGGGTTGTACATAGGCATGCTCTGCCATAGCCAAGACTAGATGTGCGGCTTTTCATGGCCACATAGCTGCTATCACTAGTTGATCTTTAGCCAAGCTTTATAGGGCTCTTGTAAGTAATGTTTTTAGGTAGGTCAGGGCAAAATTTCCAGTACTCTGGCGTAATCTTTCATAATTTGGCATTATGCTTGTTCTGTGCAATTCCTTTATTATGCTGCATTTGTGTAACTACATGCCATTCTTGGTAAAACTTTTAGCATGAGGACATAGGAACTACACGAGCGACCAGAAAGTGAGCAGCTGCTGTTTGCGACACTTGTATTTTTTGTGCTATTAATTTAGCGCAAAGTGCGTACTTGCTTCTAAAATGGATGTGAGAATGCATTTCACACACATATAGAGCCAAATGCCAGGTTTGTGTTTTGCAGAATTGTGTAATTTTACTTAATTTTCCTGAAATTTTGCGTCATTGCGCAGATGTACATTTATGTGAATTTCACACACCCCTTACACCTTCTAGCAGCGAGCCTCAGTTGTGCCAGGAGGTTCTAAGTAGCAGGTTTGTCATAAGCCACGCTGTCCAGTAGTATCTCCTTCCTCGTTTTGTCTTACTTTGAAATCAGTTCACATGCACTAGATATAGTTTGATGTTAAACTAAAATGTATTTTATGATGATCCACCTTCCCTTTCACTGGTGGTGTTTGTCCAGTCATCTCTTGGTGGGAATGTAAGGTAGGGTGCAAATTGTGAATACAGGAAGGAGGGTGTGGCCAAGCATAGAAGAGTACATGTGTGCGATTCCAGCTGAACGCCATTTAAAGTTGTATTAACTCTAGAAGCACTTCTGCTCCTGCAAGAGAATTGCACCAAGTTTTCTCAGAGTTGGAAAGAATATAGGACTCTGACTATAAGGGTGGCCATATGTTGCACTTCTAGTTTCAATATCTATTTAGTTGAAGATTCTCAGGACTGGGTTTTACCTACCTCGTTAGATTACTAAAGGAGCATGCCATGTAAAGGGCTTTTAATTCTTATTTCTTTTGAATTGCAAACTGAGAAGTTTTCTTTTGCTTTTCTTGAAATGAAGGAACACTCAATCGCGTCTTTGTGCCATAGCTCAGTGCATTTGTATTTAGTTAATTGATACTGAGCAACCATTTTGGGACATAGGACCCTGCCTCGGAGCTCCTTTTTAGCAGAGAAACAGTCAAAAAGGATTAATGAAAGAACCGCTACATACCTGCAGGCACAGCAGTGCCCTAGTTAGGCCAGTTCTAATAGGAAAATTCTTGCTCTGAAGGGGGGCCTTGAGAGGTGCTCTAATTTTCATCTAGGTCTATAAATTACAATAAACCCAGCAGGAAGCAGTCCAAGATGAGGTTACCAATTCCAGGTCTGAGAAGCAGGGTAGAAGATGTTCTTTCTCTTGGAAGGGGTGAGAGTCTGACACTGAATGAACCCATTGGACAATGGTCAGAGTTGGTTTAGGGGGGGTTAAAAGAAATTAAAGAAGTAAAGGTTGTTTTCTCCCATTGTTTCTATTCAGCGTGATCCGTTACCATAAAGTATTTATTACAGACCCCTTGATGAAGAACGTGTGGGTTCCGCCATAACCTCAATTAGGCCAGTATTAACTGACTTTGTTCTCTTATGAGTGCAAGTCATTTTATGTCAGAGTCCTGCAATTTTGGAGAAAGGTTTACTTAAAAAGCCAATTTATTTAAATAGATTTTTCTATACTTTGTTTTGAGATGGACGTTTGAGTGAAAACTATTTGGTTGAAAAACGTATTCATTGTAAAATAATATTAGTTTTCAGTGCTACTCACTGTTTTGAAATAATATATATTTGTATACTTATTAAAAATGTATTTAGATTGACCTAAAAACCTAATCGACCTTACCCAAACCATTACCAAAATCATGACCCATCTCCTCCCTTCTTCACCAAACCCATAAATCCTACCGAAACCTTAACCCTTAGATACACCCAACCCTAACCTTAACTGGTACCACAGCAATGACTTTAGACTTAATGCTGTTGCTTATCCATAGTTTTAAACCAAGCCTACACTTCACCCTGATTACCAGCATCATAACCCTCACCCTAACCTAATTCTGATATTTAACTTTGCCCTGACACTTACCTGATGCTAAACAAAATCCTACCTTTACCCAAGCGTGTTGTAACCACAGCCTAATTTTTAGAATGGCAAACTTTTGCAACCCACCTAGCTTTGATGCACATGAGAAGTCGATTTTTTTTTAATGTAACTAAAGCATCTTGTGGTAGTGCACCGTCATATACAGACAGCGCATTTCTCATTGACACGTCCTCTAAATTTGCACAGACCTACAGTTTTATTGATAAAAGTATATTGCAATCAAATGATAATGTGTAGAAATCGAATTTCAATGATTTTTTTTAGCATTTGTGAATCACCAAGTAAAGTGTTTCGTTTTATTTGACCCTATTTGTGTTTATATCACCCTTCAGAATTACAAAATAAAATGGATTATTATTTGCTTCCTTAACTGCTGAATGTGTACAATGTATTTACATTTTGTTGTGTTAAACAAATTACATCCTACAGCCTTTCCGTTCACACTCCCTGTTCCTCAGCATGATTGTCACATAATTTTCTGCCTGTAACTGCAAAGTGAAAAGAGTTTGTAAACCCCAATCCCCATGCTAAAAAACAAACTCGGCAGCAATTTTGGACCTATGTCTTTGAAGTGCAGCAAATATGACAAGATAAATACAGCATTTAAAGGCATCTTTATTTATTGCTTGGACTTTTCGCAAACCACCAAAAATGGGATCACAACCCACACAGTCTGGGAAACGCTGTCCTAAACATATCCTCCCTTCATTACTGATCATATGCCTTCTCCAAGGCCCTATCGCTTACCCTCATCTTTAAACTGGAAGCTAACACTGTTTCTACTCTGATTGTGACCATATTTCCCTACTATCACCCTCATTTTAATTTCCTGTATGAAACTGCTATTTTGCTTTTCAACTAAATATTTTTTCAATGAAATGTTTTCATTCGAATTTCTCCGAAATGTACTGGGATGATGTAACAGACTACTAGTGTAATGCATACAGAAATGAACATACATTCTCCTCACGATTTAAACTCTGACCAAGATGCTGGGGAAATCGTGGCTTGAGGAAGAGCATTATACGACTCCCTGCACACTGGGCTAGCTAATGTCTCATTGCTGGACCAGCACTTTTATGGATGTGATGTGATGTGAATAGTGTGGTGGACACAGAGAAAAAGGGCAGATCTTTTCTTTCAGGATACAGTTCTTTTATAGTCTTTTGGTTAAAATGCTTACAAATACATGGTTCTTGGCATAAGCAACAAGCATTGGCATAGCCAATAGGTCTCGCCTTTGGGACCTTATAAGTGTTTAGCCATGCAACAGTTGCATAACGAAACACTTATAAGGTCCCAAAAGCGAGACCTATTGGCTATGCCAATGCTTGTTTTAACTGCTGCAATCTATTGAAGCCTCACGGAGAACATCGAGATCGCGATCAAACATCAAGGCGGCCGCGAAAGTGTAAGTAATCGTGGCGGCGCCCGCGCACATGCACTGTAGCTCTAGGCTGGCCTGGTAGCACTTTTTGGAGCCCTCTCAAAATGTCTTGCCAGACCAGCGCATGCGCTGGGTCAGGCGAGACCTAAAAATGGTCGTAGTTTAATTTGAGAGGGAAATCAACCAGCTGGTTCCACTGGGGAGGTCTGGAAGCAGCACCATTGTATCGCTTTCAAATTTGACATAATGTTTTCATCTCTCTGGACTCAAAAGGGAAGACCATGAAGGGGACAGTGTACCTGCTACTTTCTCCTAAAGTTGTGAAATGTTCTGTGATGTGGATTTATATTTACCAAGAGAGCTAGATAAAGGGCTGGGTGTGGTCACTGGCATGCCTGGTAAAACTCAGTTTGGATAAGTCCTCTCTTCATGGGCGCGGCCAGCTTGTATCTGCCAATTCATTATTTACACGTTGGAGGCCCAGGCTTGGAAACTACATGTACTTCGGAAGAGTGGGAGTGCAAGGGTCCAGTTGGCTTTTGACATTTGCATCAAGAGTGATCTCCAACCTAAGCACAACGCAAAGCTCCTTGGACTCTGGTAATTGATTTGGGAAAGCTGCACAGAATTCAGCAGATCACAATTGCAAGGCTCCTCTGATGAGCAAGAGTTGTGCATAAGTGTGCCTGCACTTATACACATAGTACAGCATGTTTTCAGAAATATATCGAGCAAAACAATGTCATTAATTTCTTGCAAACTGACTTCAATGACCAGAATGCAATGAAAACTCATGCAAAACGCTGGCTACAAAGACATTTTTATTTGGAGGCTCCTACGTGGAAAACATTGGTTTAAGAAGACTGAAAAAGTATGCTACAAGAGGCTCCTCCCTGAAAAATAATTGTTCACTTCTGATTAGTGTGAGTACAGCCTTCGCCTGTTATTAGAGTGCTGAATTTGACCCATGGTGTTGAGTGATTTGTATTTACAGCTCTTCTGACCCAAATGCCTTTTTTTCCACTAGCTTTAATGGTATCAATAATGGGTGCTTTAGTTCTCAGTTATAGCTCTTTTAATCTAGAGAAGGCCACATTTTTGTCAAGAGGTCCAAAAGAGACCCACGGTGTGTTTAAAAAAAAAATGTAAAGTTTTGTTGCAGTATCCGCAGTACCAGGCACTGAACCCTGTGTCGGACCGCTGTATCCTACCATAATACCTACTTCACTCTGCCCTGCAGCGCACAGCCGGAGTATAAACAGGCCTCTAAAGGATCAGAATTTCTACAGGTCTTATTTAGAATTTGTTGGACAGGGAATTCCATCACAAAAAAGTAGCAGATGTCCCTTCCACCATGTTACAAGTGCCATTGAGTATAATAAACTTGCAATACTATGGATGGGACATCTGCCGCGTTTGTGACGTAGAACCCTGTCCTCCAAACTCTAATTATGGCACTATTTATTTGTATTGACCAATAAATTAACCCTGTTTTAATTTTTAGGTTTTATTTATCATAATCGAACACCAGTGAGCAATATATTGTTTTACAAATGCTTATTTAACACTATTTTAATGTAACAGGAGCGTCACCAAAATTATATTCGGCACATAGAACAGAAGGATATGTGTGGTTTAATTGAGAAGTGATTACGAACACCAGGCTCTAACGGAGTGGGTGGTGGTAACATGTAAACGGGCCCTTACTGGACACTGAGTGCATTGTACAATAGTGGTGTTTTCTTACTTGGTTCCAGTACATATATTTAAACGTTGAGGGACAGCCTGATAGTGATGCACAGTAACATTTCAGCTGCTAAGTTTCTTCCGACCACTCGGCGGCCTCATTCTTTCAGCCCTGCTTGTGGTCTCCGCACTCAGCGGTCTAGCTCTTTTCAGAGCCTCCGTCACTGCCGCGCTCAGCGGTGTAGCTTTCTACAACAGGCTCACTTATTGCAGATCTGCTTTCACTCCATTATATTCTGGTGTTACAAACAAAGGCCTAGGTGTGTTATTGATGTTTCCAGCGCATCATGATACACGATGGAAATAACCCCATTGATCATTTTAAGACGCCACATTGATTGTCTAATGAAAAGTCATGGAAGATGTATCGTTTGTTTATAACAAAGCCTTAAATTTCTGACTACTGGTTTTCAATGGCCTAGCATTCTAGGTTTCTTAGCAGATAAATTGAGAACTAATTTCTGTATCCCTTTTGCAAATCTTTTCTGCGAAACCTAGATAGAATTGAGCCAGTCCGAGTCCCCCGACAGCCCCTCCATCAAATCCTTAAGTCCGACTCTAATAAACATGAAACTGGTGCAAATCGCTTTTTGACATCTTTGTTTTCAATATCCTAATTCACAAGGGTCATATTTTTCTTTGCTTATTTTTCAACTTAGCCATTCCCTTTGGCGCAGGTGTATTAGTTAACTGTAATTTAATCTCCCACATATTAGGGCATTAGTGAAAATCATATTGTTATAATTGCTTTTGTTAGGAAGGTGATTAACAAGAAGTATTTATCTTTATTTGTAAGTATAGTTTTACCATCTCCAGTCCTCAGTCGATCATTGATCGATTACTATCCAGGAGGCAGATTAGAATAGTGTCCTCTGTTAAGTTGGATCATCTCAAGTGGGGGCACATAAGCAAAGATCCTGGACGGCAGATGAACCTCCTTTCAGAACAACCAGATGACAAGAAATAATTTACTCCACAGCATACACTGTATACATTTTCACACCAATGCACTCACAGCCGAGAAGTTAAACTATGGAGTAACCTTTTTTTGCTTTATTTCTCCTTAGAATTGGCTTCAGCAAGTACTGAATTTCACCAGAGATGTTTTCAAGTCACACCGGTTGAAAGCATTGAGGAGGCCTTGACCTTGCAAAGTTGGATAGACAATTGGCCCACACAACTTAATATACAGTGAGGCAAAAAGTTTGGTGCTAAAGTGCCAAATCTTTCTCTTTTGTGCAATTCTATGATTAGCTTGCATGGGACCGCCTTCGGTAATGATGGAATTGAGGCTTTCTTTAATGCCTGTCCCATTTTGGAACATACTTTAGGGAAACCTTTACAATTGAGCAGTGCAATTATAATGCATGTTACAGGACCCTGCCCCTGTCCCTGCCCTGGGGCCATCAACCATCTAATGATGAGCCAAGCACTTTGCTAACAGTTTCCAGATGCCGGGTCTACTCTAGGATAACCTGCCCAGCCTAGACTGATACCGAAAGGCTTTGTTAGGATTAGGGAGTCAGGATTCCCATCCCATATTTGGGATGCACAGTAACAAGCAATGGCAAAGTCAATATGTATAACTTTCATGCGCTAACGCAAGTAGACATACGCATTCACAAATGCTGTTTGTATGTGTTCCAATGCGGGAATGCTGCTTAGCACAATAAAGCCTGGGTTATTGGATTTGCCAAAGATTGAAGAAAAAAGCATTGCTTTCTTTATAAAAATGAGTATAGTAGAGAAAGAATTGAATGTGACAAACTGTAAATATTTGATTTTTCTTTCAAGATGGAAAATAGTCCCTCATGCATTGTATAGGAAGGAGGCAGAAAGATACCCCGGGTTTTCAATAGCAGGCGGTGATAGGGAAATATTGCTAGGTGTGGAGTCAAAGCCTACCATATTTTAAAGAATGAGTAACAGTAGGTGCGGCAGACAGCTGTGCTGTCAAGGGAGACATCAAAGCAGACACTGCAACAGTTGATCACGCTTTGACTATGGGCTGGGATCAAGGCGCACAACCGCGAAGTAAAGCCGCCTTTGTCTGCTCCTGAGAAGTGGGCACCACACGTGACCGAAGGTAGCACTTAGCCTTTGTGCCTGTAATGGCGCCTTTTGCCCCATTCCCAACACTGGCAGCGTAGTCTATAATTCGCCCCTCGGGGTTTAGCCTAATGGCGTGCATGCGCAAGCTAAATTATTGTGGACTGCTCAATTAATGTCCTAGTTTAAATGTATTGTTTACTTCCCCTTATCGAAAAGAACGAATTAAAAAACATGCTGCTGGGCTGGTAAAAGTATACTGTTCAGGTTATGTATAAAAGCCCTTAAATTGACTGTTTTTTTTTTTTTTAATATGTTCTCACTCCAGTATCTTGCCTATTTACTTTAAGGTCCGAAACACCCCCACCCCCTACGCCCCCTTGGGGCATGGGTTAGAATGCAAAAGCATTTTAGGCAAAAATCCAATTCTTTGTCAATTGTATTTAATAAAATATCACAATTATTTGAGATTTTCCTGCTTGGGCAGTGAGCAGTGAGCATTCTGCAATCACGATTTTGCATCCGGCGCCAGTGCTGGACCTCTGTGCCGAGATCTGATGTTAATAGGATTGCCCGGCATGGAGCAGTTTCCTGTACACCTTCTGTATGAGGCGCTCATTCAGAAAATCTAATGACACACAAAACTGGCAAAGACACGCGTTGTTTATTTTGTGAGGGTGTTTTCATTGCTCTTCTAATTTTAGTCTGATTGTATTTGGTGGGGGTAGGAATGAAACGGATGTAGATGTTTTCCTGCAAATCTCGTCCTGTTGATTTTCTGGCTGAATATGAAAGCAGCTGGTGCTCTGCGCCGGTTTTATACCCAGTCAGCACGAAAATACATGAAGCGTGACGTTTTTTGTTGTGTCTGACTTCTATCTGCTTTTCAAGGTGAAATGGCGGCCATTTTCTAACCCTGATTATCACGAGACCAGTAGCGGGATTCGGAGTGAGCAAAGATGCCGGTGTTCTTGGAGTTGTCATAGTGAGTGATGAATGAGTGGGGGAAACGGCCAGCTTGCTTCAGCAGAGTGCCAGGCAGGGGCTTTTCATCATTAGGGCGAGCTCCCCCCTCAACGTCATCATTCACACGGTTTGCAGTCCTGAGTTTGTACCCATACCTATCATTGCTAATTATTTTGTGAATGCGCAGCAAGACCACCGCACCCCAGAATGCTTTAGGTTTTCTTGTGAACGCCAAAGACTGGACCCCATTGATGACATGGAGTTAGGTGGTCACCCTACTGGTTAAGGAAGTGGTCTGGATGGAGTGATTTATTAGCGTGGTTTTCAGCAGGGAATTCCAGTTAGTTTTATGTTTCACATCAGTGCAGCTTTTAATTGAGGCGTCTTCATTGTGGTTCACTGTGCATCAAGAAGTCCGGAGACGACGTTCAATGCTAAGCAGAATGCGGATGAGTTAAAAGGTGGAGGTTGTAGATGTCTCAACCACGCTCACTCGCACACCTGTGGTAATAGGCCTAGTGCTTGTTCTTAGCGAGAGCAATTTGCTGGTTAGTAAATAACCTTGCAAGTCCCCACTTAAGCTCCCATGTTTGACTCACTCACTCATTCATTCACACACACACACACCTCACACCCACCCCTTAAGCTGTAGGGTCTTTTTCCAGTTGTACACAATATGGATGATTGTCACCAGAAATACCAATCGCCCAAGAAAAAGACTATATATATATATATAAATATAAATGCATACAGTCTTTTTCATAGGGTGATTGACATTTCTGGTGACAATCATCCACATTTTGTGTACAGCTGGAAAGAGACCCTTACAGTTTAGGGTCGGTCAGTGACTTTTGGATGCACTGGGTTTGGGGATAGTGACTTCCGTCACACTGCACATATCCCAGTGCAGGGATCAATGCATTTATACTACATTTATGACTATTGCCTACTGATGATCTTCAATAATTCTTAAATAATCTTGAGTAACATAAGTCCATTCATTTTATAAAGTTCCAAAGGGTTTTTTATTCTTGATGACAGACGTAATTTAAAAACTGCCTCGTTGGAATAGTGCCTCAATGTGTTTGGGGGTGGGGGGGGGGGGGAGTTGCTTCATCCGGGATAGATATACAAAGTCCTGCGCAGCCTTTCAATATTACAAGTGCCCGCGTTGCTCGCGCTTGGTAAAATGTTCCTTGGAGTGAATGTATCGAGCAAGGGTGATGGGCGACTGATAAGCAGCATAAAGCACGTCTCTAGATGTGATTGATTTGTTGCAGGAAGGGAGTCCTTCTTGAAAGTCCTGGTCTGCAGGCTCCCTGTTCTTCCAGCTGGTCTTTCTCAGAGACTTTATTCTAAGATGGGCCCTGGATCTTATCCTGAGGTGTGGGGCAGCTCCAGTAGCCTTGTGCTAGCTTATTTTCTTCCTACAGGACACATCTGCATCTTCAGGCAATTCCTTTGGTTCTTCAGTTTTAGTGCTCCTTGAGGGTCACTGTGACAGAATCCCAGAATCGTTTAGCAAAATTCCAATATTAACACGAAATAGTTCCGGGACAGCATTTATTCCGACTGTACATGTGACACTGTCAGAAAGCAACAACTCGGTTTGTCGTGGTGCCACCTTTAAATTCTCGGTGGTCAGACAATCATAGCAGACAGACATTTGAACAGGCCTCTTTCCGGGCCTTCTACTCTGAGAAGAGGGAAGGGAACCAGGATGAGAACAGATGTCTGATGGAATTTGTGTCGGGCATCTCAGCTCATATATTAGGGATCCCTGGTGAAGCTTCCTGTGGCTAGTGCTGGCCATACTTGAAGGCTGTCTCAATGTTTGAGTCCAACCGTATCCAGAATAGGGAAAAACAAAAGGTTCTCAACTGGTCAGATCCAATAATTAACAATTCTGCACAACCCACTGAAGGATTGTTGACTGGAGTCCACATGTTCAGGAGGGATAATCAACAGTAGATCTGTTATTAAACATTATCCCAATATTAACAATTTATATCTTGGTAATACTTTACATCTCATAACTAATATTTGTTCACATTTTAAATTGGGAGATCTAATGGAGTTTGTGGGCAGAAGTTAAGTGAATGGCCCTGATTTTTGAAGATGTTTAGTTTTCCTGAACTACATATTTGCTGCCTTTACTTTCTGCAACATTCTTCTACTTCAGCCCATTTCCTTCTTAGATGCAGTGACATGAAAATCCAGGCCAATTACTGTAAAGACAATATAAAAGAATGTATGACATTATAACGCTGCCAGCTACCACTTATGCCTTAACCACACATTTTTTACCACACATTAAAAGTCTATTAAAGGTACGTGTCACATATATATTTTTGGGGAGAGACCCTCCAAGCATCCCTTTTTTAATTACCCTTCCCAACAAATACCTTTACCAACCCCTGAACCCTAAAAATATCCTTACCACCCAATACCTTTACCCACCACTAATCCCTAAAAACACCCTTACCACCAAATACCCCTACCCACCCCTAAACTCTTAAAACCTCCTTATCACCCAATACCAGTACCCAACCTAAACCCTAAAAAGACTCTTACCACAGAATTTCCTTATCCACCCTAAACCCTAAAAACACCCTTTCCACCCAATACCTTTGCCCACCCCTACACCCTAAAAATGCCCTTACCACACAATACGCCTACATACCCCTAAACCCTAAAAATACCCATACCACCCAATACCTTTACCTCAAAACCCCCTAAATACCCTTACCACTAAATACCCTTACCCATCCCATAACCCTAAAATCACCCTTAACACCCAATACCTGTACCCACCTCTAAACGCTAAAAATACCCTTACCACCCAATACCCTTACCAACCCTAAACCCTAAAAACCCTTACCAACCTATATATTTACCCACCCATAAACCCTAAAAATACCTTACCACCCAATACTGGATGTGTTGGTGTCAGAGTGGTTCTGGATGTACCTGCATAAGTGTCTCACTGGGTATGTGAGTGGGTGCATGCTTACTGGGTGTGTGAGTGGGTGCGTGAGTATCGGACTGGATCTGTGAGTGAGTTTGAGTGGGTGCATGAGTGAGTGAGAGTGCCTGTGAGTGGGTGCATGAGCATCTGAGTGAGTTTGTGAGTGGATGCGTGAGTGTATAAGTGGGTCTGTTAGTGAGTGTGTTAGTGGCTCTGAGTGGGTGTGAGTCTCTGAGAGGGTCTGTGAGTCGTGCATCGGTCTCTGAGTAGGTCTGCGAGTGGGTGAGAGAGAGTAAGAGTACATGGGTGCATGAGTGTCTGTGAGTGGGTGTACGTGTCTCAGTTCGTCTGTGAGTGGGTGTACGTGTCTCAGTTCGTCTGTGAGTGGGTGTGTGAGTGCCTGAGTGGGTTCTGCTCGTTCTCTGCTCATTGTCTGCCTTTTTTCTGCTCATTTCTGACATTTATTTTGCCTGTTTCTGCTAGTTTCTGATTACTTTTACCTCTTTCTGCTCATTGCTGGTCTTTATTTTGCCTCTTCCTGCCGTTTGTTATCCCCATTTGGTCTCTTTCTGCTCCTTTCTGACATTTATTCTGCCTCTTTCTGCTTCTTTCTGACCTTTTTGTTCTGCGTCTTTCTACTTTCTTCTGATCTTTATTTTCTAATTTTTATTAGGGGAGGGGCCTGGCCATTATACAGTGGACCAATTTCGGCCCTGGGTTCCACATCCTGTAGGGCCCGGCCATGCCACATGGGTGCTTCCTGTAGGAGAGTAGGATCTGCTTGTTATGGTTACCCCCACTTTTTGCTGATGTATCACTGTTTTCGACTTAGTCTGACTGGGATCCTGCTATTCAGGACCCCAGTCTAGCTGCTTTCTCCTCTAAATTGATTGTGTGTACATTGGGTACACTCCAGATTGGATTCTGGGGTACCCTTATCAGTCCCTAGTATATGATATACTATGAACCCAGGGCATAGGTACCCCAGAGGCCTCCCAGGGGCAGCAGCATGTATTGTGCCACCCCTGAGAGACCATTCAAACTGACGCCACAGGTCTGCTACTGCAGCCTGTGTAAGGTGGTGCATGCACCCCTTACTTGGATATAGGTTCACTATATCTATTCTAAATCACTGCACATATAAACCCTATCAGTCACCCCTATGGTCGGCCTTATCAATCCTGAAGGCAGGTTACTGGGTTTTATGTGAGAGGGTGCCCACGCATGAGCAGAACCCCTCTGCAGCCTTCGGAACCTATTTTCCGGGGTTGTTTGTGATGCAGCCAGCCATATATATTGAAGTGCATTATAATCTCGCGGTAAATGCTAACTTTAAAACGGCTGCTTAGAAACATGTCGTGTTTGGTGTCAAATACCTTGGAATCATACCTCCCTGCCAGTAACTGGCGGGGGGAGGTATGATTCCACCCTTATAGAGGGACTTATGTGACACACCGGGCTACCCGGTACCAGCTTTCTCGACCTGGGCATCACAAAATGGATGCTTCCAGCCGCAGACACGAGTCTGCCCTCCTGCTGCTGAGCCAAGCTCGAGCAGGGGAAGGCTTGACAATAGGGTTCCTGTCACAGGGAAATGTGACCACCTCCCAGACAGGATTTAGTGTATTGGGGCTAGGTGGGTGCATTCTGAGTGTTTGAAGTCTGCTCTGGGGGCACATTTGGTGTCCGTGTGCATAGCCCAGTTCAAACCGGTTGCAGGAGCCATTTGCTCCTGCTCTGGTGCGAAACTGGACAAAGGACATGGGTGTGGCCACCCCTCTATCCTGACCCTCCCATAGGTGGGTCCCCAGAGTTTGTCCCACCCCTTCCTTGGGTATAAAGTAGGAACCCCCTAACTACAGGACTTTAGATTTTTCCTGGACTAAACTCTGCTACAGAAACCAAATACTTCGACAATCTACACTATGCTGGATGACTGAAGAATCTCCCTTGGAGTAAAGGAGTTACTTCCCTGCAAGGCAGGCACCTTTAATGCATCTGACCGGTTTGCATCTCCCGAGCTCCTGAGAACTCCGAAGATTTCTGCAACACAGGAGGTGGGTTCCCGAGCATCCCGGAGGTCGATCAGTTCTCTCAGCAATGCTGAGACCTGTATCCCTCTTGGGGACTGTGCGACCCGAACCCCTTTGCACCGTGTACTTTTGCAGCAGCATATGCTTTTTGGCAATCCCTGAGGCTGTGCTTTGGGCTATGTGTAATCCTGACCCCGAGCAGTATTTCCACCGAAGATTTCCGGCCTACACTCCACGAGTGTTCCGTGGGCTGGTATTTTGTGGTTCAGCTCGAGGTCCCTGCGTGATCCCTGGTCCGTTGGCCTGTGGGTCCCTATGAAGGCATCTTTAACTTTCAGTGGGCTTTCCTGGTTGCTCCAGACTTGCCCTGACTCTGCATTGCTTGGAGAGTCCCCAGGACCTTGCTGGTCCTCACCGAAGCTTATTTACACTGACCACGTGGGTTGCAGTTGCCAAGGCTTGTTACTGTTCAATCCGGACACTGACCCCCCAGCACTCAACATCCTTCGTGGGACAGCTCACCTCCGGACTTTGTTCGTCGTCGACGTCTCCTGTTCCCCGTGGCTGTAGAGTCAAGCATCGCATCATCTCACCTGAAGCACCCGAGATCGGTGGGCATTCGTCTATCGTGCCCCTGGTCACCCTGAGGTGACCCAGACTCTGTCCCCTCTGCTTTCAGGTTCTTCTCACCTTGGATCCAGGCTTGGAACCCACCGAACACTTCATCTTCCCGGCAGCAGCACTTTTCCGCATCACGCCATTGAATACGACAAAGGTTTCCGACACCACTTGACCCCTATGCACCCGGCTCCTCTGGGATAGGTAACACGGGTATCTCTGTACTCTCAAGGGTGCTGGCCTTAGAACCTTCTATGTTCCAAGGGGTTTGCTTAAAGTCCTCTCCGAAGTGTCCTTAATCTCTAAAATTCCAACCGCGACTTTCCCATAGGATTGTACGGAGCTCGCGCCTGTGTTCACCCACTGCACCCGTCCTCCGTGGGTCCCCTGTGTCACTACTTTGGGTGGTTCCTTGGGGTCCCAGCGATTCTATGTTTATTTTATCTATTTATTTATAGAGTTTTATATAGGCTAGCTAGACCCATGGGTATCAGAGCGCTTTACATACACAAAGGAAAAGAAAAAGAATTGCATAAGATCGCAGTACATGAGGATGCATAAAGACAAAAGCAAAGACATAATACTTATGTATCCAGTGAGGGGAGAAGGACGCAGGTGGCTGACAGTCAGAAAGCCACCATCCTTGAAGGTCAGTGAGTACGGAGTCCACTAGGTTATTGATGCCTGGGACGGTTGCCTTGGTCGGTAAAGTATTGGTTGAGAAGAAAGAGTTTCAGGTCCTTTTTGAAGCAAGAGAAGAAGGGGTTGCATCTGAGGTCGATCGGGAGTGCGTTCCACATCCTAGGTACGTTGCCAGAGAAGGACCGGCGCTGGGTCGTTTTCTTTTTCAGTTTCGGAGGGATGAGAAGAAATTAGTTGGTGCTGGTTCTGGATTTCCCTGCTTCTACTAGTTTACTGTTTAGGTAGTTTGGGGATTGGGTGTGAAGGGCCTTGTGAGTGATGCAGGCCAGTTTGAAAAGACATCTACCTTCCATGGGAAGCCAGTTGAGTGCGAAGAGCGTTGGTGCGATGTGTTCAAATCTTTTTACACCAGTTGTGAGTCGGGCTGCCATGTTAAGGACTGACCTTAGTGGGGGTAGGTGAGCTCTTGGTGACCCTGTTAGGATGGCGTTTCCATAGTGCAGTTTAGAAAGGACTAGGGGTTGTACAATTGTCTTGAGATCATCTTGAGGGATGAAAGGTTTAATTTTCTTGAGGTGTTTTAGAGAGTAAAGCGCACTTTTTGCAGAGTTCCTGATGTGGTCTTTCACTGACAAGTTCTTGTCCAGGGTAATGCCTAGTGACTTTACTGAGTCGGATAGGACGAGGGAGCAGTTTAGAGCATCAAGCTCCTTGAGCCAGACTTGAATTGGTTGGTGGTTACTTTTCGGAGAGAACAGTATTAATTCCGTTTTGTCCGGTTTCAGTTTTAAGTGGTTTGTGTTAAACCAGGATTGGATTTTGGGAAGCGTGAAATAGAGGTGTCGGAGGTCACTGGGAGATTTGATTTTGTCCATGAAGAGATTGAAGAGGGATGGTGATAGGATCGAACCTTGTGGGACTCCAAGTTTTACTTGTATTGGTACAGAGAGGCAGGTGTTGTTTTGAATCTGTTGCGAACGGTGCTGAAGGAAGGAAGTGAACCATTCTAGTGCTGTGCCACTAATGCCACAACGGTTCTTCAGAGTCTCAAGTAAAGCTCATGGTTTACTGTGTCAAATGCCGCTGATAAATCAATAAGGATGAGGAGTCAGGCAGTAACTTCATCTAAGGCTCTGTGGATATCATCTGCAATATTGAGCATCGAGCTCTAGGCACTGTGTATAGTTAAGTTGTGGTTGTTATACCACTTTCTTAGTATATGGTTCAGTCTCCCCCTGGAGCACGCTGTGTATTGTGCTATTTACTGTCGTTCTAGTGATATAAAATTGTGTGCTTTGTGCTCTAATCTCATAAAGAGGTTAGTAGAGAGTGTTTAGTAATAAATACATATATTTTATATATCTCTTGTGTGGTTCTCCTTTCATTTGGTCATTCAGGAGCTTCTGATCTGGTAAAACAAGCTGCTTTACATTCCTTCGAGACTTAGCCTGAAGGCTGCTCTCCATAGCTACCACTAGGATAGCTTTCAATAAAGGTCGTCTTAAACCTAATTATCAATAAGGGTTGTTTGGACTGGTACAAGGTGCACACTTTAATTAGTGGACAGCATATACCAGGCCAACTTCTCACACTCCCGCCAAAATCTTCTCTTTTTTTTTTTTTTTTTAATGCTTTTTGTTCCAGGCGAGGTACCTGTGGGATTCCATATGAACCTATGCCACCCTTATAGGAGAGCTGCTGGCACAGGGCATGGCAAGTGTATCTCTCCTATGTATTCCATACCCGCCAACTTGAAGAACAATCCCACCGTCTGTGGAGGGGGTGGGGCCTAGAGAGGGTTTGGCCTCCGGCCGAGAAGTACGTACAAGGCACTTTTGAAGCCTCCCCCGTCCCACCCCCCCCCCCCCTCTCGAAAAAAGCTTGATGAGGCTAGTGCCGATGTCCTGGGGTGTTTTGACACCCCTTACTGGATGTCGGCAGTTCAAAGCTTCGGAAAACAAGCTGGAAGCCCACTAATTAGTGATTTTCAGCTCGTTTTCCCTGCCACTGTGTGATATCTGCTCCTTACCGGGAGACTGTGTGATGGGAGCCGATATTGTGTGTCACACGGGGGCACTGTGTGAGCTGACAGGCATGGTATCCTATTTAACTACAGACCAGAACACATGCTCCTTTTCAGTTTTACACTTATCTGCACTACAGGAACATGTGCACATCCAAAGAAACAAGCTAGTTGTTGCTTTGCGTACGCAAAACGTTTTAGCCACGTGAAAAGTTTCTCTCAGTTATATACACTTTGTGTATATAACTGGGCTTTCGCAGTTTATAAAAAGCAGTTTAAATTAATCCTAGAGGATTTGCTCTGTTGCTTAATTGTTGACAGCTGTGTATTCAGTATTATATTTTGCTCTGCTGTGGCTTTAATTGATACGTTGTAAGTGATAAAATTATAATAGTGCATTTTATATTCCTATTCAAATGCAGGCAGTTATCTAAGCTGGTTGTCAAGGATTATACATAGTAGGAAGTTTTATTTCAGGTAGCCAACTGTTTCAATCTAGTTGTAATGCGTTCCGAAAATAGATATTTTTATTTATTTATTGAGTTTTCCTTGTAGCATTACCAAACCTGGCGTCTTAATTATGTGCTTTTTCATTCATGCTTGAAAAGCAAAATATGTGTCTGCAAATAGCAAAGCACCGCTGTGTATTTTCATTCATGCTTAAGTGTAGGGTTTGTTGACTACATTTTGACATTGCTTTGCTATTTTGTTGAAAGTACATATATTGGTTTAGGCATATAAAAGTGTAGGTGGTTTGGTGTGTTGCATTTTTGAGGATGTGGCTTTTTGTCCTTCTAATATGTTAGTGGTTGAGGGTCAGTCCATTAACATGAAGGAATGGTACAGGACTGTTTACATTTTTACTGTGCATAAACATTTACCAAGGGTCTGGTTTGTTTCTGCAATTTGATATCATTCTCTGGGAGTTAAGGTTTAGAATTCTGAAGCGGGTGTGATTTTAAATTTCTTTTTTTTATTTAGTCAAACATTGTGGCAAATATGGGATTGCTACTGGCTCCGTTTTTAAGGGGAATTCGTAACATTTTAAAGCGTAAATTTAACATTTAGATTTGAGATGACAATGATAAAATAAACACAATACATTATAAAATATATGGACCTCAATATCAAACGCGCACATGATAAAATTAGTACAAATAATCCTCTTTTAATACAAATATGAAATAAGTCAGTAATCAAACGTACTGCCGAGAAAATTGATATTCTAGCAGCAGTGTCTACTGCTGAGTGCAGTAACGGGTGTTAGAGACCCTGAACACAAGGAGTAGTGGACGGGGGTCCTATAACGAAGGTGAGGTCCTTTAACACCAGGTGTAGTCTAATGGAGAGAGCTAGAATGCCATCAGAACACTCTGCCCACTAGCGCAGACTGTTCTAAAATAAACGGGGAGAAACAGAAAGACCAGCATTGGAATATTGGAGCAGAACTCTAAGAGCACTTACTTCATTGTCCGCAATGGAGCTCTCAAGATTTCTGTGATCGAATATCAATGTTCGAAAGATAATGGCTCAAGAGAAAATTAGCAGCACTGGCCACTTCTCTCCAGTTTAGCCGTCCCGAGCAGGAGGGGGCGCCGCTGGGAGGAAGTTGGCCAGGAGGCGGCTGCTGCTGTGAAAGCGTCCTGGTCCTCAGGGCTTCACATAGGCAACGCTGGGCGACCGCGGATTCAACTTTGGATGCCTGCTGCTCTTTACTGCTCCTGGCCTGGTTGGAGAGGTGTGAGGCGGTCAGCCAAAGAAATAACGAGGGGAGGGGGTTGAGGGGGTGATACTGTTTCCTCTCAGAATTCTAGCCGAGTTATTGTTGTGGTGCAGGTGAGGTGTTGTGTTGTATCCAGTTTGTATCCTTTGACAATATTGAAGCTTGTATGTCGGCTTGGTTTTAGAAGGTGCTCCTGCGTGATGACAGAGGCGGCGTGAAGCCTGAGTGGTAATGGTTAAGTTTGCCAGATTTGATGTTGCCTTTGGTTACGCACCTGTCTTCGCATGTGCGTGATTACAACGGCGTTAGTTTGTGCAAGTGTGTACATGTTTCTGTATTTGTGGTGCGTGTGCTCTTTTATTTGCCTGTGTGAGTCTCCTGAGTATGGGAAGTCATGACTTTTGGTCCCCAGATAAGGCATGAGTTCGAATGAGTGGAATTTCCATTTATAATTTAATGTGTTGGCGAGATGGTTTTGTGAAGGTTACTGAGGGTTATAGGAAACCTATTGCACAAATCCTATGTCTGTATTAACAAGATGACTGAGGAAAGATGTGTGTGGACTGCAGGAAAGCCTGTGAGAAGTCTGCACTACTGTTTCTCTCTACAGAAGATAACTATGTTGTAGTCCGTGTGGGTTTTGGGAAACACATTGTGAAAGTCCCATTTCTGTTCAGTAAGCATAACATCTATCTATGAGCAGCAGTGCTGCTTGCCTAATAGTCGGGGCAACTGGAATTATGCGGCAAGGTGGGCCAAATTATGCTGCAGGGTTATCTGGCTAGAAAAGCCAAATTGTGCGACCCATTTTATAACAGTATTACGTCATTATTTTGTCATTTTTAGGTCTCGGCTAGCGAAGGCTGCGCTTGCGCAGTCTCGCTCGCGAGATTTAATGACTTGGAGAAGAGGGGCTTGAACCCGCCCCTCTTCTCCCCTGTTCTCCATTGGCTGGCCTCTTGAATGCTGGCCAGCCATTGGAGAAGAGGTCAGTCATTCCGATCAGGCCCCGTCCTTTTCGGATCGGGGGGCGTGTTTCTTGCAAGAAGTCTCATTCTCTCCTCCAGCCAATGGCTGGAGGAGAGAAAAGACAAACACGCCCCCGAAACCGAAAATGCCGCTGCCTTTCTCCGAGGCATTTCTGCTCTGCCTCGGAGAAAGGCGGTGGTGTCTTCCGGTGCCCTCGGCTTGTTCAGGCTTCTAACGGATAACTTTCTTATCCTTCACTGGTTAGGTCTTTCCCCCCCCCCCCTCCTCCCCCAACACAACTCCCGGTCACGGCACAGCCAAAAGGTCCCAAAGGTGCCACCTAGAGGATTTGTCAAAGCTCGCCTGATTGTTTGTGCACGCGGCCCGCCTTGGGGAAGCAGATTTCAATAGTGCATACTTCCTCCCCTCCTTCCCCCCTCGCCAGACACGCATGAAGCTGTCGAGTATGCTAATGAGCCCCTCTCCTGCCTTTGAAGTTTCTCCCGTTATCTGCGCTGTGTCCGTTGCCTTTTGCTCTTCATTTGTTTTAACAAGTTTCGGTATGCGCATCGTAAAGCCGCACATGAGCTCACGCGCTCCCAGGCAGCATGCTTTCAGACACATGAAAGTCGTGATGAAAGCGTACACATATTGCTTCCATAAATCTGCTGCTGTGCAGGTGTTCATAAGGCCCTGCACATTAGATCGACGCTGCTGTGCCTGGTCTTTGTTTAGAAATTATGGTTTGCATACCTTCATGGCACTGTAATAACTTGGTAAAAAATAAAAGTGGGAATGCGAATGGGCTAATAAGTATAACATTTTACATTTACAATTGCGCAAAAAACAAGTGACACCCCTAAAATAGGGTACTATATTCCTTAATTATGTGAAATTTAACTTTGTAAAAAATCAACTAGTTTGAAAGCGCATGAAGCTTGCAGCCTGCATCTTTCAACAACAGGCAGCTTCATTTTAATGTACTAAGTTACGTTCTAAGTGCCGAACAGATGCATCTGGTTTGTTTGTCTGAGCGCACATTAATGTTAAGTTGTAGCTGAAAGTGTGTGGCAGTGGGGTGGATGCCGCAGGCAGGAGCGGGCTGGGCAACGCTAGACTTGTTTAGTGACTGTAAGTGCAGATCAAAGAAACTGATTTAAGAAAACTCTCTCTCTCCTCCCCCTGAATGGAGAATATGGAATGCGTCATTGAACAAGCGTGACCTATCACTGACGTCCATGGGGGAGAACAAAGGAGAGGGGTTCTGATGGAAGTTCAAGCGGAACTAAGGAGCGAAGATGCCCGAAATAAACTGCACGCTTTTAGCATAAACCAGCTGAGGCATGAATCAATGTCCGAGCAAAAAACGAAGGTTAGAGCGCGAGACACATTATGAGAAAGCCCAAAATGCATCAGTGACAAGCCATCTTCCCTAAATTCAGGGCAGTACTTGCAGAACAGAACACGCATGCTAATATGTTCCCTTTCATCTCTGGCATCCATTCAGCGAGGGCCTCATGTTTCATCTTTGAGAACAGTCTGATCTGACTACGGTGGCCGACATGTTTCCACAGCAAATATGAGGACATGCATGAAGGTATCCGAAAACCGACCCACACACTTGAAGAATACACAAAGATGCTGATGGTGAACTGGTACCCAGAGTTTTGAAGAAAAGCCGCAATCGGGGCTTAATTTATAACCAGCATTTACAATGCAACGGTCTCGGCATTGTTAAAGTTAGAGCTATTGGCATTGCTCATGACAATGCCGTTTCTTTAAATGTTTTAAAAACAAACACATAAACAAAAATAATGTCATGAGCAATGCCAATAGCTCTAACTTTACCAATGCCGAGACCATTGCATTGTAAATGCTTGTTACCCTTGTTAACACTGTCTGGGCATTGGTTGCACCTCATTAGTTCCAGTTTCACACTCCAATATAGCAATAAGCTACTGGAAGGTGACCAGCAAGCTTTACACAGGGCCTCTGCACATAGTAACTTTTGAACCGTTTGAGCTAAAAACAATATTTTGTGTTAAAATCTGCTGATTATGCAGCAGATGGTGGATTATGTGGCGAATGCAGCAAATTAATAACTATGCAAAAACGCACCAGCACAATTGCATGATTCCAGTGGCCCTGCTAATAGTCTGATCTGTGATGTGTCCTATGGGGAGAAGCAGTGCGTGCCTTGTGATACCATTTCTGTTGCAGGGTGTTTCCTGTTAGCATGAGATATATAGGCGCGTGATAGTGTATTACACTTTCCTCTATACTGGTTGGTGCCTTCCATTCCTTTGTTGTGATTTTGGACTTCTGGGGCCGTATTATTTATTGGACGCACTGTTCATGTCTGCGCCAAGTCGCACCTTTTAACAGGTGCGCTGGGCGCAAACATGACTGAACAGTGTGTTTCCTTCGCATGAATGTCCTGCCGTCATGGCAGCCGTAAACTCTGCCTGTCCTGGGGGCAGTGCATTCAGTGAAATACGGAGCGGTGCTTTAATCAGCCACTCGTTTGTTTCACTGTGCAGGAGGCACCCACCGGCACTTTAAAGAGGGGACAGACCTGCACAGGAGACAGACCTGCACAGGGAACAGACCTGCACTTTACATAAGGGACAGACAGACCTGCACTTTACAGAGGGGACAGACCTGCACAGGGGACAGACCTGCACTTTACATAAGGGACAGACAGCCCTGCGCTTTACGGAGGGGACAGACAGCCCTGCGCTTTACAGAGGGGACAGACAAACCTGCACTTTACATAAGGAACAGACAGACCTGCACTTTACGGAGGGGACAGACATACCTGCGCTTTACATAAGGGACAGACAGACCTGCACAGGGGACAGACCTGCACTTTACATAAGGGACAGACAGACCTGCACTTTACATAAGGGACAGACAGACCTGCACTTTACGGAGGGGACAGACAGCCCTGCGCTTTATGGAGGGGACAGACATACCTGCGCTTTACGGAGGGGACAGATATACCTGCGCTTTACAGAGGGGACAGACAGACCTGTGCTTTACAGAGGGGACAGACTTGCACTTCACGGAGGGGGACAGAGAAACCCTGCAGGTTGCTACAGCGAGTCACTGCACCCGCCAGCAGAGTATTGTCTAGGGGGGGTCCACGAGAGTCCATTTGGTGGCTTTGTTCTAACAGTTTAAGCTTCCCCAATATTTCCATGCCTCCCACTAAAAGTAAGGAGAGGCATGGAAATATACGCAAATATTAGAGGTAGGACAAAGTTAATATTTTAACTCCAAATTTCGAATATTTGTGGTAGTGTATTATCAGATAACTTTGCCATCTTTTTTAAAAGCAGCAAGAGTAAAAAAATATGAGCATTTTGGTGAGGGTGCATGCAGTGCATCTGCGTGCTTAAAACACATGTTTGAAAAAACAAGAAACCCCAGCTCTATTTTCCATTTTTTTATCAATTCAAGTCTTGGAGCGTGTGTAAATAATTTGCATCTGCCATTGAACAAAGACCATTCCAAACCTCACTGAATCCAGACTTTGAACATTGACACTGAAAACCCAACAAAATAACGTTATGTTTTCAAAATAATTGATACTATATTGGTATGCTATCCATGTTTTTGCCAAGGTTTGTAAACATAAAATGTAAACAAATAGACAAAGAATTAATTATATACAGTGAAACGAAACAATTGTGTGAAAGTGACTTTGAAATATTAAATATCTGGTTAATGCCTTCATGATGAACCATGCCAAAGTGATTTTGGATACAATCAACCACAGATTTGAAAACGAGCATTAAGTTCCCCTTGTGGCGAGCCTAGCGTTGCAGCGCATGCGTTGCTCGCTTTGCGAGGCATGCAGTATTGACTATGGCGTGGAAGCTCGGTGTAAGCTCTGCCCACTCTCCGCCAATCTTTTGTATTGGCTTGGGTCCTAAATGCTGCCTTCCCATTGGTTTTAGGCTTGTTAGTCCCTCCTCCTGATGGCCATCCTTTCATGGCGACTGGCCCCTTTACTGTCAACACTAAGTGCCACCCACCGTCCCCTCCCGCAGTCTGTGACTTCTCATCCCACCACCCCCCCCGCACTCCAGTTTGTGCCTTTATGCCCGCACTCCTGTTTCAAATGCAATAGGTCTTGCGTAAATGCGAGTCCTATTGCATTGCAAAGGCTTGTTGTTAAAGTAGTTTGTGCTGACACAGGATGGTAGAGTGTCTGTGTAGAAACATGCGCAGTCATTTGAATTTTACATTCGAGCAATGCCCGGTCGCTAATTACATCCTACGCATGCGCGCAAGAAGGTCACATTCCTGGGTCTCCTTCAGATGCAAGGAAAATATTTTTCTTATTACAGTCAAGATGAGAGTTGCATCAGAGTCGTGCATGGGACAGATGCACTGTTGCGTTTTGTGCTTGGGCTAAGGATTGGCTGTTGTCAAGAGCTGACATTGAGAACTTGAGTTAACTGAGAGTTCTGACCCGCTACCGCAGTCTTCCGGAGGCCTGGCCTGCTCGTGCTGCTTGGTGCCTTCTCATCATTGGATTGGTGAACTTGTGAGTACATTATGGTCTTTTAGTATATGTTGTTTATAATGTTTGTTGATATTTCAGGTTTTCTAGATCCGTGCGTGAGTAGTAAACTCGGTTCAGGGTTTTGCTTTGCACTCTGGGACTTGTAGTCCCTGTTATATAATAGAATAAACAGGTCAACTCACCTAATACAAAAGAGGAACTGGGTAAGCGGTTCAGACATAAAATAAACCCCGCGGATCTTTTAGAGCATGGGCTGACAAACACCACGTGAAGCAACAATCCAGCTTGCTTGGAACTTAATTGCCGCCAACTCTTCAGCTAACGCGGCTCTTGTCTCACCTCCAACGACACACATTATTGTTTCTTGGCAGATCGAAAAAAAAGAAACACATACCACTGTCAGGTGCAGTTGTTTCTGGAAAGAATCAGGCTGGGATTATTTACCTGACAGTGAGTCTATCATTTTGGCCATGGTCTCTTCTCTTGGTAATCTTTTGTGATATTGTTCACTTCAGTTGCACACAGAATTACGAACCTGCACGATGTTCAGTGAAAAGCATAATATTGTTTACAAAGTTCGAGATCAGTCGGGCCTAATTTCACAATCTGCAGCTAAATCCATAGTGTCAGACACAGCAGACAGAGCGTCTCTTGCAGGTAGCCTGCGTGCTAGCCCAGTGATTAGTGTAATCTGAGCCTAGCTGGCTACCGTCGAGCCTCCTGCGCCCCGTTTGTTTCCAGTCCATAAAAATTGTCTTCCACAAACACCCGTAGGCAATAATTTTTTTAAATTGTATGTTTTCAGTGATATGACCACCAAAGGCCCTGATTTTATAATAAAAACAGTGCTTTTGACTATACCATTTCCCGCTGAAAGGCAATATTCCTCTTGTAAGATATAGTCTGCTGAAAAGGGGCTGCCCACTTTCTACCCATTTCAAACATCCTAGTAGCTGGCAGGGGCTCCCTTGTGCTGGGCTTGCTTTTGTTGAGCAATGTATGACATTGTTCTGCATTCTGTCCATCAACTGTTGTTTTTGCATTTGTCACCCCGAGTGGGACGGGTATGCCCAAACGTGGGTCCCGTGCTCTCCATGCCACTGGAATAAAGCTATCCTGGCTGAAAGAGGGGTGAAACCTCGAAACCGGTCGTAGGATGCTTGTTTCCAGTCCAGGGAGGACCTGGCCTGGCAGTTCGGGCTGGACTGTTCCAATAGGGCACAGGGTCAAGACTGATTTGCATATGGCTGGGTTCAAACTGGAATGGCATGGTGAGCAAAAAAACGATGGATTTAGGCCCAGATTTCTGTATTGGGGTAAATGTATGACTTTGTTCTGCATTCTGTCCATCAACTGTTGTTTTTGCATTTGTTGAGCAGCCTGCCTCAAGAATTCAGGCTCTCTGGACACCTCTTAACCTTTCGTCAGGTCCTCACATGCCCCTCACTGGTGGAGATGCGGTGTCCCTCGAGACTGCTCGTTCCATTATGCAAGTGTTCTCACTCGTGTCTCCTCTGCACGCCTCACCTGCACTTTGCGTCGCCTGACTCTCGAGTCACCAGATTATCTCACCTGGGCCACCATACACATTGTTTGCCATCTTCACTCTGGGTGCATCTGGAGGTACCAGGTTATCCCATACTTGCTCAACATTCTGTGCCAAAAAAATAGGTAGGGTTTTGTAAGTTTAAACATTTAAACATCCCGAATCAATAGAATGAAGGCCTCTGTGGAAACCACAGCACTCTAAATCTGGCCTGATGATGGCACCACAGCAGATGCTGCGGGACCGGGAACAGGGCAAACCCAGGTGGCATCATAAAAGGTCCCTTTCATGGCCTACACTGGACAGCTTTAATCTCACTCACACCTCTCTGCATCAGCCTGCAGTTATCTAAGCAAGTGCTGCGTCAACCAAGGCGTGTGTTTCACAGCACTAGGCTGCTTCGGCCTTGTTGGTCTCTGCCTTTCTGCTGAGAAGCTAGGGTTCACCCCGCCAAGAGGTTCAATCCGGAAGCTCCCCAAAACCGGTGGGATGAACCAGAGAGGAAGCTGTACTCTTGCCCAAGTCCGCAGGGTCCTCGGGCATGCTTTGCTGTGCTGTGCGTTTGCTCCAGAGCCAGGGGCAGGGTGTTTGACTTTGTGTTGACCCCCGAGTTCTTGGCAGAGGCGCAACATGCTGAAATGAAAGCAGGCAGCGGTGCGCCCCGTGTAGGGAGAACCGGCTGCTTTATCGTATTTTCGCATTCATATTTACAAAACCCAAGATTTCCCTGGTATGTTGTGCAGAAATTAAAGCCACAATGAACATGAGTTTGTTTTGCCGTCGTTCTGATGCTGAAGGGACCAGGTTTTGAGCCACACATGCCGCCAAGCTGCGGTAAATGTTCCCGCTGCCCGCCTGCTCCCTGCCTCCATTTCATCGAGGCGAGGACCGGGCTTGAATGCTAATATGCCTGCAGCCCGGCTTGATTTATTGGAATCCGGCTCCGGCTCGGACTGCAGGAAGAAACCATTGCATCATGGGGGCGCTTGGCGCTGTTCAAATAAACGGGGCCTGAAAGGCTCTTCAGTGCTGCTCGGCGGCGCTTTGCGTAATGGGATAAATGGCGGAAACGGCCACCTGAATCGCACGGGTTGAGCCGTGTTTGGTAAACGATGTGCCAATCCTGGAAAACAGACCTCCTGGAGCGTGGGGTCGACCCGCCGCGAGGATGGCTGGGTGGGTTTGAACTGGAGGTCGTCGTGAGGTTGAATCCAGGCAAGGCAGACTCAGCCTGACACTCATTCCAGGTGTGGAAACTGAGTGCCATCAATTGGTTAATAGTGGTATCTGTTTACAGTGCTTAGAAGCGGCAGAAATGAGTATGAAGCGCTACATAAAACAAGTTATTCTGAAAGATCTAGAATCTCTAGCAGAGGAGGCACGTATCAGTGTATTACCGATAAACCTAATGGATCATTATTCCTTATACTGTGCATCCAAACATATTGAAATTGTTTAAATACATAATTTCAAAGAAAAATAGATAAATACGTATTAGCTAATGTCAGAATTTTTCTTTTTCATGAGAGGGGTTCCCATCCACCCCCCGCATAGGATCGCTCCTTTTAGAGCTCCTTCGCAAGTACTCGCATCTCTACCAATCCCGCGTTCCTCGGATCCCACAGGTCAGTGAGTCTTTTCTCTGGAGGGACCAACTCAGAGGGGACTCACAATACTTTACCATGTACTGTTTGGTGTGCCAGGTGCAGTAACAGGTAACATGTCTGGGAGGATGTACATGAAACCATTTAGTCAGGTCTTTCTCCCGCCTCCCCCCTTTTTTAGGTCTCGCCTGACCCAGCGCATGCGCTGGTCTGGCAAGACTTACTGAGAGGGCTCCAAAAAGTGCTACCAGGCCAGCCTAGCGCTACAGTGCATGTGCGCGCGCCGCAATTACTTTCACTTTCACGGTCGCTTTGATGTTTGATCGCGATCACTTTCACTTTCGCAGCCGCACGGCCGCTTGGCATAGCCAATAGGTCTCGTTTTTGGGACCTTATAAGTATTTAGTTATGCAACTGTTGCATGGCTAAACACTTGTAAGGTCCCAAAGGCGCGACCTATTGGCTATGCCAATGCTTGTTTGTACATACTTCTACTTTTTCTTGTCCTCTCTAGATAGCTTATAAAAAATGTAATGATTAATTCTATTGGTCCTCATTAATTTGGCCTCTTGTTGCACTGGTATAGTTTGAAAATAAATCCTGTATTGTTGTTTTGTTATTTGACAATAGCAAAAAATAAATTGTATGACCAATTTTAAACATTAATGAGGTTAGGTGATCATATATAGGTGCCCCTCCAAAAGGTTCCCATTTGCCTTGTACTGTTCCTCTTTCTGCTGACTGTACAATGGAAGTTATCTCCTCTACCATGCAGGAACTGAGAATTTTTTCACAAAGTCTTTTTAGAGTACTTTTTTGCTGTCTGTATGGAGACCAGAATTAAAAATTCCAGACAGGATCTCCCTGTGAAGTAAGTTATTACGAATTATTTCCCACAGAATGGAGGGTGACGGGTGGACCTGGGAACTATGGGTCCAATTTGTGTGTTACTCCCTTCCAAAGGAAATAGTGGTCCTCAATCTGCCCAGATGTATGTGGGGAGTTATTGTCTTGGATGTAGGGTGCCGAGTGCGACCGTGGATTGTTGGAGATCAGAGGACTGTTTACTTCTATGTGGAGGGGTCGTTTTCTCCTTCACCTTTTTGCTGAATTAAGTACCTGCAGTTGCGCATTAGACTACAGGTCTGGGTTCTCCTGGCCCAGAATGTTCGGGCCTGGGGTTTGTAAAACCGATAATTCCAGGCCTGGAGAAACAAGAAAACCTGTAGTTACCCGGAGTGACATCCTCCTCACCCCCTGCAGATACAGCTCCAGGCAACTTGTAATGAGGACCTGAGTGGGTTAGGATTTTGGAGTAGGCCTGGTCTGCACAGGAGTAGTTTGTATATTGCAATTCTTAGGTCTTGTAAGTATTTTGCATCAAAAGCTTTTGCTCTCTTTGGTTCTAGGTGGCTAGAAGGGTGCCTTCAAGGGATTTATTCTACAGTTTAATTCGAGTTATTTCGATTATTAATTGGAGGTAGGTTAATTATATACCTACAGTTTTATTTGCGATCACTTTTTATTGCTAAATGAACTCAATTAGTCTGAATCGTAGTTAAAAAGAGTGCGAATCAATCATCATATATTCACATAAATGTAATCAATCAACAAAAGATAAGGAGAAGAAGGAAAAGAAGCATACGGGTATATATGTAGGAAGTTAAATTTATGTTCAAATTTCAAAAGGGTACTTCAATTAGTTTTACATTGGAAGGAAATAATTCATTTCTTCATGCCTTCACTTTAACAATTATCAAACACTTTTTCACAGAGAATACAATTATTATGTTGGAAAACAGTGTGAATGTCGACGTTTCGGTCTCTAGATTTTCTTTGGTAAGACCATCCTCAGGACAATTTTATTTAAAAGGTTGACCCCTTGATGTTTCGGCTTTATGTCAATAAAAGACTCCAACTGTTACCTTTCGTTCATTCAGAGATATTGTGGTGTTGGTCGTCTCAAATCAATGATAATTTCTTTAATCAATAGATATTCTCGTGGGGCATTAAATCACTGATCCATTGTTGCCCAATAGTTGCGTAGTTCTCTACTTGAACGTATTTGAATAGTTGTGTCGACGCCCCCGTGTTAATCTGAGGTCTACTATCGCAGTGTGAATCAGGTTCGAATGCTCGAACGGCGAAAGTTTTTTCGCCGTCGACACAACTATTCAAATACGTTCGAGTAGAGAACTACGCAACTATTGGGCAACAATGGATCAGTGATTTAATGCCCCACGAGAATATCTATTGATTAAAGAAATTATCATTGATTTGAGACGACCAACACCACAATATCTCTGAATGAACGAAAGGTAACAGTTGGAGTCTTTTATTGACATAAAGCCGAAACATCAAGGGGTCAACCTTTTAAATAAAATTGTCCTGAGGATGGTCTTACCAAAGAAAATCTATAGACCGAAACGTCGACATTCACACTGTTATCCAACATAATATTTGTATTCTCTGTGAAAAAGTGTTTGATAATTGTTTAAGTGAAGGCATGAAGAAATGAATTATTTCCTTCCAATGTAAAACTAATTGACGTACCCTTTTGAAATTTGAACATAAATTTAACTTCCTACATATACACCCGTATGCTTCTTTTCCTTCTTCTCTTTATCTTTTGTTGATTGATTACATTTATGTGAATATGTGATGATTGATTCGCACTCTTTTTAACTACGATTCAGACTAATTGATTTAATTTAGCAATAAAAAAAGTGATCGCAAATAAAACAGTAGGTATATAATTAACCTACCTCCAATTAATAATCGAAATAACTCTAATTAAACTGTAGAATAAATCCCTTGAAAGCACCCTTCTACCCACCTATCTACATTTGCCCGAGCCCTCAAGGGTATATTGGGTCATCCACTGGTCTTATCGTATTCCTCTTTGGTTCTAGACATTTTATTTAGTGGTCACCAATCTGTCACAAGTATACAAACACCAGTGTTCTAGTTGATGTTTTTCTATAATTCTGGTGACATATCAGACACCCCTCAGAAATAAACCTGCATTCCTTAGTAGAGGGGTTGTTCAAATAATTAATCCCCAAAACTCCTCCACGTGTTCTAGTGCTCTCCCATTTCCTGCTTTTTGGAGGATGTTTTGAGTTCCATCAATGTGTTTAAGAAATTTATTGTTCCTCCACTCAGTGGTGTGACACTGTTCAGCTCGATGGTCTGTTTCCAAGACATGCCATAGACAGATGTGGGTTGCTGTTCCTTGAGTAGAATCTGGTACTGGAAGTTCATATGGGATTGATGACTCCATCTTCTACTGAACAAAAGACTTTGCTGTTCTCATAGTGGGATTTCCCTCCTTCATTTAACACCATCCACACAGTACATAGGCATTTTCACTGCACGAGTAAATGTTCACACCGTTAACAAATATTGCGCTGAGAATAAATTAATGTTAAACTTAAAATCAACATTTATTATTAAACATTTACTATTAAAGGCCGCGCTTCCAGAAAATATCCAGTTGTGGTGTATCTGGTGGAAAAATAACGAGGCAGGTGAGACCCCCTGCAGGCCTGTGATGCTGCCTGCTTGACCAGTGCCTGTTTGTTACAGGAATCAGTCCCCACCCAACTGAAGGAGGCAGTAATTACTTCTCTTACTCAGACTACTGCAATGTGGCAAGCCACATCTCTGATTCAAAAAGTATTAAAAATACAGAATTTTGTGTGATTCTGATATTTCCTTTCCCAGGTGAAAACAGTGGTTACAAACACAAATCACCGACTGTCTGTGCTAAGGAATATTTCTACTTCCAAAGAAAAACGAATTTACAACTTTTTTCAAGCGGCCAGTCTTATTAGCGCTGTACGACTGCAACTTCAACTATGCTTGCCTGCAAACATTGCAAAGAATCCAGATCAGGCAGCCAGAATGTGCTGGAATCTGAAGAACACGTGCGTCACCCCCTACAGGGTTCCTGTAGAAGGAACTATTTATGAAGCAGAAGGCCTTCGGTGGGAAAAACTCCCATCTACCTGCAACTATGGCCTCAGACTGTCCACCTATAAGGAGTCTGAGATTCTAGAATGCTGCCTGCCTTTGCTAAAACAAACTCGGGTGAATAAAACGTAGAGAAAGATCCCAGGCCTTTGTCTTTTGATTGTAATAGACCTGTCCCTAAGATTAACCAAACTCCATTATTTCAGGAAAGACTTCTAGACCGGTCTCTTCAAAAATGTTTTTAGCACACCAGAGTTGAAATCGGGTCAGTCCCTCTTTCATGGATTGGGCCCCTCTGATTAACAGGAAGCCCCCCAAACCCGATATCGCTTGATATTGCTTCCTGCAAGAATGTGTACATTTTCACACACCCCTAGAATTCTTGGTAAGAACTGAGTCTGCACTCTGGAGTGTCGGCCAAGTGACATGTTTTATTGTTCTACAAAACTCCTTAAATAGGTAAATAAGTGATGGTTACCTTACATTTGGGTGTGACTGAAATATCTTTGAATCCATCCTACAGAAATATGGAGATCTCAGGAAGGGCGTAGGCCTGAATTCAGATTCAGTTAATCAAAATGGTATAGAGTTGGGATGCGGTTGAGAAGCTCCGGGATCTCTCAGCCTTATGAGGACCTGTGATTTTACATCTTGATTTGGAAAACATTTTTATTAGTCACCATTCCCTCTGCCAAACAAGGTAGCAGACTCATTGCCTTAAGCCTAATGCAGCCTGATTGGAACCAGCACGCCATGGTCTTATCAAGCAGATTTGTAGGGCATCAATATGTGCTACACATTCATAACGTAAGTGTGTTCACTCTAGGGATGCAGCTATGTACTGAGCACTTCTGATTGACTTCTTCAGTTCTCATTGTGCACTTTGCTTCAGATCACTTTCTAACATCTGGATGTATGACCAAAGTGGACAACAAAGAATTTTATTCTCTATCGTAACTTCAGTAGGTCTAGTCAGACTGCTAGCCACAACTGCAAATTCCATGACCCAGGAATTAGGTTGTTTCTGTAAAAAGCATCGTAGAGCTGTAAGACTACAATACTTGAATTAGGCGCTGTATGCATAATCTGTCTCCTTATCGTGGTCTGGGTTAAGAGTTCCAAGAAATGATGATGGAAGTAATCTGTGCAGTAGGCAAGCCGACTCTCATAATGCTTTTTCTTTCATTCTGTTGGCATCTAATAGGCGAAATATTGCAGAATATTGTGGCCATCACGTTCACAGTAATGCTTTTGAACTTTAATATATTTTAGAAATGTACACATCAGTTAACAAATAAATAATATTTCCAAGGTGCACATCTGAGATATTTTTAAAGAACTGAACAGGAAGATGGGTTGAGGTGAAGTTGTGGTGAGTTCAAAGCTAACAAACTTTATACAAATTTCCAAATTATGTCTCATACTGGTCCTATAATTAGGGCATTGTCAAACGTGTGTTCTCTAATCTCACTGAGCATTTTCTGTGGTGATCTCTGGGCCTGGCTCTTATACTTTGAGTCTTATTGTATGCACGTTTGACCACCTGCCAGCTGTGCTTTGAGACTGGCAGCTTTTTGTTGTGTGGTTGCACCTAGATTTTGTTTTGTTAAAACCTTATTTATTTTTTGGTACACCCTTGGTGTGCTACGTCAGTCGACAGTTGCAACAGAGTTGTAGCACAAAGCAGCCTGTAGAGATTGGAGGTCGGGGAAGTCAGTCTAGTATCAAACAAAGACAGATTGTTCTTACATTCCTTACAAAAACCAGAGATCAGTCAAGCAATGAGAAAGAAACTGGAGCCGGCACATAGTCGCAGCCGGTGGAACACCACTGAGATTTGACCAGTTCCTCCGCTATACATGTTCAAAAAGGGGCTCTAATTTTCTCCAATTTACTCATTTTATCTTGAACTATTGCAGTTTCTCCACTGTTTAAATTGACCACAACTTGGACCACCTCAATGGACTGGTGGACTAGAGGCCAAGAGGCCAACTTTCAGGGATGTGTGATGGTGAGTCTTGCTGCAAGTGATATGTGGGTTAACAGCGTTCCTGAAGATGGGATTGAGGGGATAGGCAGAATCATCCCTTATATCACCAAACAGCTGTTCTAACTTCAGTTCTATCCCTGTTATATTTTGAAGTAGGTTTCACCTAGATGTTTTATTTGGGGAAGGGGAGCAGTAGTGTCCTACCTTCGATGGTGTTTGGATGCTGACCCATTCAGAGTGTTTACTGCCAACCTGAGGATTTAACGTTGCGACAAACTAACCCCTGCAGTACAAACTATACAAGTGATATTGGCTGAGAGACCCATCAAACGTGAGCTTCATGGTGGCCATTCTTAAATGTTGGGGGGCATGCATGATATACATTTAGCCTCCCTAGAAATAATTGTGACTTTCCCTAGCAAAATAATTAGCATCCTTGCAAATGATGGGGATGCATGGTTACGAAAGGAAGAATCTCTCCATGTGTTGCGGTGGTTCATGTGGTTGCCAGATGATTAAAACAAAATGCTGATGTTTGAGGTCAGAATATCTATTTCTTGTCTAGAAAAGAACAGTTGGTGGTTTTGAAAGAAATAGGTTTTAATGAAAATTAGAAAAAAAAATCTTAGGAAAGGGAATGGCTGTATCTAAAATATGAATCAAGTCTTTAAAAGCAGAACAGATTGTTGCCAGTTTTCAAAACTGAAAACGTGATGTTTGAGAACAAAATGAGTGCATTTCCAAAATATGTTAATGCAGGTATTTGAATATTTCACCTGGCTCCAGGAGAGGGATTGCTTCTGTTCCTTGATTGTTGCCAGTGGACACTTTCTGCTGTGCCCATTTCAAGACCTATTTTGTATTTTAGTTTGATAAAGTGTATTGATGTGGTCACCGTTGCTGTCTGAGGATTACATTTTTAGGACTGGTGTCTGAAACTATAAGATCTTTGTGACCCGAGCGGTAGTCCTGTATCACAAGCCTGTAGATTTGTCTATCTCTGCTATCTTTATCCTGAAATTGTGAGATGTGTACCATTTCATTTTTCCACTCTGCCCCTTCCAAGTAAACAAGTGACTATCTAGCTGAAAGTGGTAGAATGGAAAAATAAAAGGAAATTAAATGTAGAATTAAATGAAGATGCGTTATAGAGTTTTGAAAAATGGTGGGCCATGTGAAATTGGATTCTCAGAGTTTTTCGAAGCCCCTGTAGCGCCTATTACGTTTTAATCATTTTAAGCTGATTTGCTTCTGCATGTGGGAATAGACAAAGGATCCTCTTCCTCGGAGAGCTTTCATCTTCTGTCTTTCTCCCTCATCACTTTCAGAAGACGACTCTTTTTCTCTAAACAGCTTGCTCCTTTCACTTGATTTGCGTAGTCCCAAGCATTCGCTCCTTACACTCCCTTTTCACTGATAATTAAACTGCATTTGAACAGCAGTTTCCTATGAGGTTTTGGCCTTTCCTTTTCCCTTGTCCCCTTCTGCTCTTTGACATCTGCTCATACATCTCCAAATCCTATCTTCAAATCACTTTTGTGATATTGTCTGTCGCTGCTTCGACCCTCCTTTGGTAATCTATCCATTGTATTCCTGAAAGGGTCTTCGGTTCCCCCAGGTTGGTGCCTATTCACTGAACGCTTCTTTGGGCACATCTATCAGGAGCATGGCTTGATTGCATACCCCGGATTCTTTAAATCCTCCTGATCTGCTCAACCGCCTGGATCTGGTCAGCGTCTTGTTTACCCTCGAGTCTTTACTTACAATCTTCTTGCAGTTTCATACAGAAGTGATCTATAGAGGGCATCCCCGAGCCCCAATTGGAAGCTCTGCACAGTCCTCAGGACGGTGGGAATGTACCGCAGAAAGACCTAAACATTCTCCAGCCGCTCCCAAAGGAGCTGGCATGGGTTATCCCGCCAAGAACATTTGTGGGCAAAATGCCAACTAGATATTATGCCGACGAATGTTATAGTTGGAAGGCCATATACGTGATTTTCATTTTTGATGAACGAAAAACAGTGTTACCAGGATTCATTGAGATTTTTTGTGCAAATGAATATTTAATATTAAATGATATTATTAAATGCAGTATTATTAACATTGCTTTACTTGATACTAAAATCAAGACGTCCGTTTGCAGAGTGCATCAACACTTTTTTCAGCTGTAGCAGCACAGGATCTGGGTGGTTGTATATATCATTTGTGTTTTTTTTTGCTTCTACTCTGATTATTTGCAGATTATTTACAAATTAACTAAATTAGCAATTGTGTGCTCAGTGATGTTGTTATGTATAACATACACACAAACTACTGACGGTATTCCCTGTGACAGACATGCTGTCAAAGCTGGTCTTGTGAACGCTTGTAATCCATAATTTCTTTTATGGTGTATTTGAATTCAAATGTCACTGAAAAAAAAGTTGTAATTTATGCAGTGTGAAAGTTATGCCTACGCATTCTAGTTACTTATAGCTCAGTGAACCAATTAATAGAACTTTCCATGTGTCCTTCAACCACCCTATTGTAACATACAAATTGCTGGAAATAAATACTGCAGTGTATAATTTTCTTGAACAAAGCTGCATTTTGCCTACTTATTTTATAAACTTGTACTTTAAGCATTGAACATGCCATGCGTATGTGGTGTTACAGAAATCAGATTTTCGCATTAATTTAATTTTGTTTCTCTTAAAAAACATCAGTTCATTTCACCTTGCTTTTGACCCAACTCACATTAGGTCAATCCTGGTGTAAATTAGATGTCCCATTTAGCGAATTCCTAGTTTTTGTGAAATCCTTGGTGCTCCATTCTTTGTAGGCAGCCATGAAATTTGGATTGCATGGACTTGACAAATCCTCCCCTTTTTTTAAGATGATGCCCCTGAGAATGTTGTCCCTTTTCAATATAATCAAAATTTACAGTTTTAAATAGTAGGCAATCGTTGGGCATGGCTGGGCAGTTGTGTGCTACTCACATTCCTGTCGTGTTTCTGACTCTGTGAATTATCTGTGATATTCTCCAGGGTAAATTATGATTTTTTTTTCTGTGGACAAGTAGTAAAAGCGATGTAATTTGACACCTCAGTGTTTTGATGAAACCCTTTTTTATTCTTTTTGCATTGATTTTTCTCGTAACTGATTTTTGGAACATGTCAAATCCTGATGGTGCACTAGGAGGTGGCTTACAGAATCCCGGGATTCAAATTCTCCTATAGGTAATTCCCTCATGCCTTTTGATGGGATGACAGTCTGATGGCAGATGAAACTTACAAAACAGTTCCCCGATTTGATTCAGGCTTCTGGAAGCCTCTGCAAGAATCTGTAGCTTTAGCACCCTATTAAGAATGACTGGACAGGAGGGAGGAGCCAAGATGGCGATCGGGACGGCAGCGTAGGCTCCCGGCTCCGTGAACCTCCGCATCCCGCACAGATATCCTGCATGAGATCCTTAGCCTGCACTACATGCCCGTGTTGGTGATTGAGAGCGGCAACCGATCGCGTGATTCTGAAGTTTCTGGCGGCGGCACCGCCGGAGAAATGTTCACCTGAAGTTTGCGGCCTGTGCAGCCTTGGAACCGGGACCTCGAGTGGACAACATGGCCGGGCGGCAGTTCAACAACAGCGGCCATTGGTGACTGGGTGGAGTCGGAATACCGGAGCGGTGCGGATATTGGCCGGAATTTCGCCGTGGTCATTCCTACCACTGGGCGCAGCGGAACGAGTGCATGCCCGAGGTGGCAATTCCAAGATTCTTCGGTAATTGCCTGAGCCCTCGCCGGTGAGCTGCTCGGACGCTGCCTGTATCTCGTCCCGATTTTCGCGGGCTGCTCCCGGATTTTTGTGGGCGCTCGCCCAGGGTGAGGATAACTGTTACCTGTGACCATACACCGGATATATATTTTGCCTGCCCCCGGAACCCTGTTTGCAGTACCATGGAACTTGATGCGCTTGTGCCTGAGTCCCAGTCCCAACCTGGGGTGGAACTACCCTGCGGCCATCTTGATAGGATGGATTCTATCATCCTTTACACTGGGTCGCAGCAAGATTGGGAGTGTGTGGCTAAGAGGAGCGTAGCACAGCGTGCGCGAGGAGCTGTGCTGGGGTACGGTGACCTTCTCGAAGCTCTCGGTGCCCTTCGTTCCACCCTGGTTAACGGCGCCTGGGTACTGGGGAGAAAGCTTGATGGTATTGCGTCAGCGTCGGAACAGTTGCGATCTGCCTCTCCCCAGGTAACCAGGGACTTGTTTTACTTCACACAGGAGGACAGTGTCGTGGCCGCCCCTGTGAATAGGGGAAAGCTGGAAATTCCTGACAATGTGCCAACGTGTGGTCGGCTGGCTGTAGGTCGGGTCGCTTCCGGAGGTCTTAGATTTGAGCAGAAGGTGGTGGCTTTGTCCCACGCACAGCCTCCGGCGACCCAGGCAATAATCAAGCAATGGTCGCCTGCTCTGGCTGATTCCTACATCCTGGACCTTGTGTGCAGGGCATAACCTGGGGCAGTACTGGGAAAGATGATCCCCCAGAATGATGACTGTGTTGGTATTCAGAGACGTCCACCCTACATGTGTGTGTCGCTTTCGGTTCCTTTTTGGACGCTCCCTTTTCTTGTAACATTGGACATGGCACTGGGTCGATGGGTATGCATCGGTGGATTCGCAAAGAGAGGCCAAGGATAAGGCTGATCCTTCAGAGGGTGTCATCTAATAGGCGGGTGGGCACAGGGGTTGCGTGCTCTCACGGCATAACTAATAGTGTAATAGGTGCATAACGCTCCCCATTTTCCTTTGACATGGGGGAAATTTTTTTTTTTGTTGATTACTGTTTGCTTTGGGGAGGAACACGTTGTGCGGGAGGGAGAAGCCGGGGGCATGTTTGAAGGCCCTCCTCCAGTTTATTAATACTCTCTCCACTCCCCCGTTTGGTGGGGTTTCTTTTCTTTCTCCTTTTTCTCTGTGTCTTCTATATTTCGGGTCTGGTTCTGGGGCGACAGGCACACTGCTGGGGGGAGGGGCCGTAGTCATCTGCAGAGGTGCAGGGTGGGGGGCTGGGGGAGGAGATTTTTTAGTTTTTTACTTTGTTTCTATGGCCTCTTTTCTCTTCTCTCATCTTTCTTTGTCTTTCTTTTCAGGGGTCAGTACGGTAGGTTTCCTTCGCTGTCAACCACTGCTTTTTCATTTGTGCCTCAATTTCCGTGGTGCTTTCTGGGTCTTAGGGCAGGGGACTGCAGGCGCAAATGGCTCGTGATATTCTTCCACATCCTGAACCTCCTGTTTCAGCGCCATTGACTTGATAGATTGCTGTTTATTGTTGACGTTTACTATTCTGCCCGCCATTTTTCGCTACTGGGAAATTGTTTGGCACCTGATCCTTCCATTCTCTATTATAAAATGAAAACCTTTTATATCCTGGTTTCCTACTTGGGCTGCTAAGTGGCCAAGAGTATACTAGCATGGAGATTCTGCTCCCCGAGGTGCTGCCTGTGATTAAAATTTGTTTTCTGTTAATCCAACTGCTTAGCGGCCGGCCCCGGGGGTTGTAGGCCCATACTTGTCTTTGATTGCAATGTCAATAAAGGTTTTTACAAAAAAAAAAAAAAAAAAAAAAGAATGACTGGACAGTCCTATTGAGATCAAACTTAACAAGTGTTTAGAAACCTGTATTTGTAAAAGAGGTTATAGCATCATACTGTATTTCAAGATGGTAACTGAAACTTGTCTGTCCGCTGTAAGAACTCTGTAAGCCCTCGCCCTCTACTTACTCAAGTAAGACTGCACCCCCTCCAAGAAGGAGCAGGCATGGTTCACAGAGGTTGGAAGGAATGTATTAGAGGCTTATTATATTAGTGCTAGGGAGTTCAAGCTAATGCGGTTGTTAGGGAGGCAGCCTGCTGTGCAGCTTAACAGCCGTCCTGTCACCTCCAGCGCCCCCTCCTGTCTTTTCTTGAAGTGGTAACAGATGTAAAAGGCCCATGCTAGAACCTGTCTGGGCCTGGTGACAGGCGGAGGGCCGACCAGGCGCCGTGGGTAAGTTGTGTGTATGAAAACAGCAACAAGAGTTGTGATACAAGAACTAAAGAACTGTGCTGAGTGGCGGCAGCTCACATCCTGCATCATGCGAAGGAAGGGAACTTACATTGGGGCTGTGGTGGAGTACCTGCTGCACTTTCATTTACAATCACGTTAAGGTGAACTTGTGGAGACTGTGTCCCCTGAGCCAAAATATGGTGGTGCATGTGAGTGGAAATCACAACCAAGCTATTGAACTGAAGAGGTGGTGATGCAGCGCGGCTATTATAAAACCTTTCCTTATGACACCAACCCAGAATAACCCTCACAGCATTTGTTCATCGGTGGAGCCCATGACACCGAAACACACATTCACTCAGTTTTCTGGATCAGTGATAAGTAGACGAGCTGCACCTAACTAAATAACTATATACACATTTTATACATTTAATTTTTGGAATTGTCGGTTCTAAACATCAAGGTACTCCGCTATTTCGGTCGATGGGCCAACTAGTAGGAATCAGTTGATGGCGATTAAGTCCAGCTCAATCACAATTAAAACCTTTTAACATTTATTGATCATAACTTTAATTCTAAAAACCACAGACTCAGTTTTGAGTTGGCATGACATTTTATCTAGATTCATTGAATAAAATTAAATAAGTAAAGTTTTATTAGACAAACATTCTAGACATTTATTTTCATAAGTATTTAAGTAAAGATTGAAATAGGAAATGGAAAATACTCATTACCCTTGGCTTTAGGGCGATGACGAGAATGATTCACCAGAACATGAATCGAAGATCACAGGATAGGTTCCCAAAACTGACTGACTGTTCCTCTAACCTCCTTGGACGTATTCCTTCCCAGGATAGAATCCCGCGACGGTCTCGTTCCTTACCCCATCAACGTTCGAAGTCCAAAATTGTCAAAGTCTTTTTCAGCATCAGAAGGAAAAATCGGCTCAACAGAAAGCGTGTAGTGTTGAATAGATCGATTTAGAGTAAGTGCTCCGAACCACATCATTGTAAGCACAAGCTCTTTTATACCCTTTCACTAACTTGCTATACCCAAAATTGAAACCTTTTAGGGGCTACATTCATTGTGATTGGTCTATTGGAGGGGTGGTGATGGTCACCTCATTGTCCTCCTTGCCTGAACCGGTTCTGCAAATAATCCATTCATACCAATTCTCGTGATTCATCAAGTCCAAATGTTCTTTAACTTTGTTAATATATTTGCAACATTATTTGGCAGTCATTAATTAGTTCATCCTTTGGGGTTTGAGTCTCCCATCCGTTCCCATGCATTCATGCTGAACTCTTGGCACAACTCTTGTCTTGGGTCAGCCTGACATTGACATCACTCACTCCGGGCTTAGGCCACACACTCGTGACTGGAACTTCCACTCTGCTCATGCGCGGGGGCCATCTTTATTCAGCGCACGTAATCACGTCTCTCGACAGCGGCCATTTTCCCAGCGAGGCCTAGCAGGCCCTAACGGAACTAATATGAAAATAACATAACAGAAATTAGACATAGAAAATAAGCCTTTCTGTTTACCACCCACCATTCTAATGACCCGTGTTAGGTGTTACCTAGCCTAAGCGACATTTAAAGCCATTCTACTTACCATCTGCATTCTTTGCCACAATACAATTTTACTACAAACGAAATACATGCAATTTACATCTATTTTCTACACGAATCACAAACCTATGTTAATTTAATTTCACATTTGTAAATAAATTAGATTTTTGCAAATGCCAGTTAGTTTCCCGCATGTAGTGTCTAATTTAAGGTGCATTTGTTGATTAATACATGCATTCAAACAGTTAGTGTTTTTAAAGTTATGAGGTCATTAACTTCGAACAAACATTTTTTGTATTTCCCCTGCTCCATTAGTGGTCATTGACCTTAGTGGGCATGACAAGGGGCTGATTGCACTAAAAAGATTTGGTGGTACTGGCTTTGGCGTATTGTTGACATAATTTCCCTTCTTAATTCCTCCATCTGTCAATGACCACAAGAGTGACAAATCACCTCTTGGTTGATCCTCTGCTGTTGAAGTTGCCCCCAACAAACAAACCTGCACAAGCCATGGATATCCAATAAGGCTGTGCCCATAAAAGTGTCACATGAATTTGCCAAGTTGGAGAGTGTTGTTTTGTACTAACCACAGGGTCAGGTCATCTGGCGCATTCAAGCAGGCCCTTTGCAGCAGACCTTGGACAATCAAGAGTGGGATCCAGGGCATTTAAACTACCAGATAATGACTTTCCGAGCGTCCCATGAATGTTGCATCCATCTAAGAATCCGCATCTGAGCGAAATGTATAGATAGATCCCTGCAACACCAGTGGCACAAAGATTTAATGAGCAGCTAGGCAGCTAAACAAACCAAACCTTGATAAAGGACGACTGTCTGAAAGGAAACAAGAAAACCCCCACTGATAACCTAGGTGCCCTCAGAACTGACTTAAGCAAAGATATTTTTTAAACTAAAATCTGATATACAATTAATCTGATATATAGTTAATCAGCACCTGAAGGCTGCTGGAGGACAACTTAATTGAAAACGCAGTAGATCAGTGTCTGCACATGGCTGTGGTGCACTTGGGGTTGCAGATGAGACTGCTTCTTGACAAATGGTGAGACCTAGAAAATAAAAATAGAAAAAGTAATATCAGAATGTGCAATCTCAAAGAAGAAACCGACGGAAATGAAACGCACGCATGTTTTATGGAGAGTTTCAATGCAATCTGAAACAAGCATTGGCATAGCCAATAGGTCTCGCCTTTGGGACCTTATAAGTGCATAACTAAATACTTATAAGGTCCCAAAAGCAAGACCTATTGGCTATGCCAAGCGGCCGTGAAAGTGATCGCGATCACTATCACGCTCAAACATCAAAGCGCGGTAAAGCGCGGCGCGCGCGCCGGCGCACATGCACTGTAGCTCTAGGCTGGCCTGGTAGCACTTTTTGGAGCCCTCTCAATAAGTCTCGCCAGACCAGCGCATGCGCTGGGTCAGGCGAGACCTAAAAAGGGACAGACTTCACATTGGCATCATTAGAGCACACTGATTAGCCCCAAAACATGAATCTATATCTTTTTGAAATCTTAAGCACATTGTTCATTTACCAGCTTATGTGAAGAATAATCCATAAACCCAAACGCTCGGTTTCTTTCTAGTATTGTGACAGCCGCTTGGCCCTCTTGTAATTAGGGTTGTTAGTAGGATCACTGGCTAGTGATCCAGATGCATCCAAACATCGAGGAGATTAAATTTGATGCAGATGTGTACAAATATGTCTTTGTATTCCGTTAGTCCTATGTGGACCAGAGAAATCTATACCAACACAGCGAGAAGCTACAAAACGAAAATGTTGTAGGACTGTATTTTACAAACGAATAAACTTGAGGGCTGGTGTGCAGCCAACTGGCTGGCGTTAGAGCACCAAATATTTGGGGGCATGCAATGTTAGCATTTTCTAGTTCATATGCTGGTGAGGCTGGAACCATTTCCTGAGATTAACATCCTCCGTGGTTAGTGTTCCTGTTTTAAATGTGGTCCGTAACTATATGGATTCCTGAGGTATTGGAGTTGCAGCTCAAGATGATCAACTTTGTGCTGGAAGCAAAGCAAAAATAAACAGGAAAGCTGTTTTGGGTGGTATAGCCTCGGTCAATATTTAAAGAACTACCAAATGTATGTGGTGATTGAGTGAACATTTAGAAAATCAGGAAAGGGATAGCCGCTGCTCGGCCAGGGTTTGTTTGGTAGGCAGGGCTTTAAGTGGGCCGGGTCTCACCGGGTCTGAGCACCAGCAGTTTTTTAACCCCTTCAGCGCTGGGCGAATTCCGCCGCGGTGCTGAAGGGTTCGAGCGCGGGCGGGCTCATGACGGAACGGTTCCGTCATGAGCACAGCTCAACCGTGGCTCATGACGGAACCGTTCCGTCATGAGCATGGAAGGGGTTAAAGGAGGCCTCAAAACGGGTCTCTATCGGGCTCTGTTTTGTGCCCTGGGACAGCCGGTCCGTTTTTTTCCGGACTGCAGTGACAGCAGGTGCATCGATGTGCGCTGCTCACACTGCTCACTTCTCACTAGTGGAGAAGTTACGGCATGACGTCATGCCAGGTGTGGGGGAAGGGAAATCCAGTAAAGTCATTTTCTCTCTGGATTTCCCTTCTCTTTTTGAAACTCAGGAGCAGCAACATTGACGTGATGTCACCAGGGCTTTAAGTGGAAGATTTTTCAATATTATTTACAAGCCATAGTTGCTGCTTATTTATCTTATGCAACTAACAACCACTGGCAAAGCCGATAGTCCTGACTTGTTGCTGGTATGATGTTACTTGTTGTATCATATATCTGGATGCAATGGTGGAAACCGCAAAAGACAAGTCGGGCGGCACGCTATGCTAAGCACAGATTATTACCTTGCGTGTTTTAAAGCCACGCCCTTAATTACATTGGCCACGCCCCTTTGAGAGGCCCCCCCCCCCCCCAGTTTTTTCATCCCACTTAAAGCCCTGTTGGTAGGTCACTGTGGGACTTAACCTAGCTGCAAAAAAGAGCGATGCCAAAAGATTCATACCCAGTTCTGGGGAGAGAGGCCCTGGAGGTCTGGGACACTGTGGCTGCCACGGTCATCTGACATTGTTTCCCTCTCTCAGCAGCCAGTCTACAGTATCTGTTTATATATGTACTTATTTAGTTATGATTTAATACATAACGTGAATAGCATTATTTTGACAACAGAGCTTTACAGGTGACCGAATGATAAAGGAGGGGACCTTCTTTAGCTGATTAGGACTATCCCAGATTTTCGGTACTTGCCCAGAAGCTTGGTTTAGCGTTTTCTGTTTGATTTCAGTAACCCCCAGTTCTCCCCTGCATTGCTAGAGGAAACATTCAAGCAATGGCAGCAACTAAGGGTGGTTTAAGTACTTTGAAGAATGCAAAGATTAATTTAATATAATGGAGCAGGAGAAACTATGAATATCTGCAGGTATATAACTAGGGTTTGTACTGACTAATAAGTTAGCTATTACTAGACACTTGACAAAGTATGAATCCTATATTAGATGATATAGTGGTGCCCGGTGGTAAATCTCGGACATCAACAAAATTCTTCACAGTAGTCTCCTGATAATAGAATGGGGCTATCGAAGCAGAAGGGTAATTTCCTTACACTGGGGATCATTGGAGAGGAGGTATTGTCTGAGCTATGGAAGGGAATCCCATGCGTCTTCAGAAGCATTCCATACAGGGACTCCGCCTTCACAATATTGTATTAGTAATCTCTGACCCCACAGTGCCTACAAAACATGTTCCCTCCTCACCAGAGACATATGTGAGGTCTTCTAATGGGCTATGCTACTTTACACACATCTATTGGGAAGACTGCAGAATGCTGATATACTGGAAGGGAGTTCTAGGACATTTTACATATAAGGGGCATCATGGGATTTCTGGTTAAAGAACATCAGGGTTTCTCTTGTTGGGCATGAGGCTTCCTCAGAGCAAATTGAACACTGCTCTTGCAAATAGTCTTTACTGCCAGACTAGTGTATGCAAGTAGAACATCCGTGTTTTTTATCCAGTGGGATTGTGGCTTTATAGCTGTTCCCACCCCAATCTGTATAATGTTTTGAGTAATGAACAATTGATAACAGAAATAAGAGTTTTTTTCCAGAGAAAAGACAGCAATGTTAGAATTAAATCTTAACTGTGGGGTTGTGTACCCTGCTTATGGCCGAGACAGTGTAGTTCAAAAATGTCTTATAGTATTAAACATTGCAAAAACTATTCTGAGCTGCCAGACCCCAAGGCAGAATTGCTCTTTTAGCTTAACTTCATACTTGTGTCCCAAGACCAGGGGTTCATTGCTAACCTCCAACCTTCAACAGCATAGAATGAGGACGAGTAGGCCGTCCTCGCAGGCATGCGAGCCAAGAGCCATAATCCCATCACAGGTATTTGGACGCAAGCTTCCACTAGATTCAAGCTTTCAAAATAAATAAATAAATCCGTATTTGTAAAGTGCGAACTACTCACCCTTTCGGGTCTCAAGGCGCTGAGGGCCGTTGTGGAAATTAAGTGAGCTATTGCCCAGAGTCACATGGTGCTGAGCTGAGCTGCCTCCGGAGCCGGGGATCGAACCGTGAACCCTGTGCTCCAAAGTCAGCTGCCCTGGCTGCTGCACCACACCTCTCCGCCAAACAATCATAGGTTGTGAAACCTTTGGAACACCAATGGATGGTGCATGGGGGGGGGGGGGGGGGGGGTGTCCATAGGTTGATTGACAGAAAATCAGACCTTGCAATATACTTCCTTATTGGTGGGTAGTCACTTGCTGGTTAAAACACATAGAGACAGTATAAGTAGGCAACGTCTGAAAGTTGTTGTGACGTGTCTGTATTTCACTCTTGTTCGGTGCAGTCTCCCATTTCTGCACCTTTATGTACAACCTTGGTCCAGGTCCCCTTGGCTTCTCTTTTTGCGCTATAACAGAGTAGCTACTTTTTGCTTCTGCAGCTCCTGGTCTTTTTGTGTCTCCACTCTTCCTGGATGTTTGTAGGATTGCCAGTCTTCATGAGCGTTTGTTAATTAATTCACAAGTGGCATTAAATATCTATTCTAAAAGATTGACAGGTGGTGGGGTACAGATTGTGCAATTTGATGTACCTAGAAGTATACGCACAATTAGTTCAATTGAGAGTGCTCACAAGGGCATTGAACAGCGACCACCCAGCGTTGTCAGATGAGTGCAGACACTGTTTACACACACATATGACATGTAAAACAAAATCAATGTCCTGAGCAACGCTCATATATTAACACCAACAATAAATCCACACCGTGGTCTCCTCTAATATTCTTCTTGGTACTTTATTATGCTAGATTTTGTCAGATGAGTACTTCAGTTCTTAAAGTGGACCATGCTAACATCACATGTTTGGAACCATACTGAATTCACTAGCATGGTCCACTTTGAGGTGGCCCCCTCTTGCCTTTCTTTTCTCTTTTTTAAACACACTATCTTGGGTGATAGTGATTGCGACTAATGTACAGTTTGCTTCATTGAGATATAATAAGGCTTTTTGTATTTGTCCTTTATAGCCCTGAGGAAGTCTTGGGTGAATGCCCATAAAGACGAAACACGTGTTGGCTTTGTGGCTATCTGTAGTTGAAAAGAAAATAAGAACTGAAGTACTCCTCTCACAAGATCTGGCATAATAAAGTACCAAGAAGAATATTCAGTATTTATGCCTATTGAGTCTGTTATGTGTCTTCAGCAGGAGCACAAGGGACAAAGTAATGTGCCTGTTGCCCTGAGACCGAGTCCAAAGACAGGATACTGCGTCTGGTGTCTTTTTCCTTGCTTCCCCATTTTCCGCTTGTTACTCCACTCAACTTGTGCTATTGCAGACCTGAGGTAGGGGTTCCCTAAGCTGTAGGATTCTGTGGGTTCACCTTCAGACTTGAGTGTATCCCGACACTTCCCCTTAAATACTTCAAGGCTGCTAAAGCCCTCCAACTATGGATTACGCTGTCCATAGATGTAAAGTAGGGGTGGGCCGAATATGCGTAGTCGCGCTAAGCAAAGCTCCACAAAATGGTAAAAAATCTCCGCAAACACGCAGAGTTCCACAAACACGCAAAATTGCTTGTTCCGCCCGTTCGCGATGCTTTTTTCCTGTTCGCGATTGCTGTTTGCGTGCTCGGGGGGGGGAGGGGAGGGGGGGGGGGAAATATCTCACGAACACGCATTTTGAAAGCTCGAACAAGCAAAAAATTCAGCAAAGCCGCGGATCGCCCAATTTTCGGCAATTCCGCGTTCTCCGCGGAAAGCAAAATTACCCAAATTCCGCGAGCGGAACGAAATTTACCGCCCTAATGTAAAGACCGGCTTCGATCAGTCTGCATACTGGGTGAGGTCTCTTACTAACCTACAGAAGTAACAGTTGTGTATAATTGTGTCCCATATAAGGCTCTCTGATTTGTGGAAATGCAAACTCTGCTCTTTTGTAGGTACATCTCTCTGGAGCTTTCAAGGCCATGGAACTTAGCATGTTGTGGGAGCATGCATGCTGTTGGGAGCTCACAGGATGAGCCTTCGCTTCCAGAGCAGCAATCGAATAAGCTAAAGAGCTTCTATGGTTATTTTCCAGCAGCGCTCATTCCTCCTACGACTGGTTTACTCGAGTGCGCTTCTATCTACAGCAATAAGAACTTATTCTTGCAATGTCTGGCCAGCTGCCATGTGAGTTTATACATTTTTGGCTATCAAATTGTCTGTGCCGCAGACAGGAACAGGGAGTGTGGGGAGGGGTGTGGTGTGTGTGCCTGCTGTGTACAGTTATGCAGTCTTGCAACATCTGCCACGTGTAAAGGTTTTTTTCCTTCCAAATCACAGACCTTGGATAACTTTTGTATGTCACAGTTTTTTCTAAAAGTTTATTGCATTTTGTGCAAGAGAAAAACAACTACAGACCCATCAGCATCTCCATATCGATACTAGACTCCCGCCCTTCCCAGTTCATCAGAACCCATGCACAACTGCAAGTATGTTGTGTTAATTACATTACGCCTTTACACTTATTATTCCTTATATAGTTCATCATTTCTCCATTGTGAGTCACAGTTAAGTACACAGATGAGATTATTGCCAATGTGTGTCTCTCTACGTTATGACGGCTCGCACCCAAAGCTGGTCAAGGCCCTGCGAAATGCTACAATCATATGCATGTTTTAGCCTCTAGTGGAGAGAGTCAACCACAGAATCAGTTAAATTGCAATCACTTGTACAGCACATTTTACGTTTCTAGACTTTAATCAACACATAATCCTGGCATAGTCCCCCCTCTATGCGTGTGCATAGTCTCACCGGGTAAATAATTGTTCTCTGAGCAAATGTACATCCAAAGTGTCTACCTGTGCCTTGATTTTGTGATTCTGAAGAGCTGCAGAAGGTTGCTTTGTGTGTAGGTTTTTAATGGGATTAGATCTTATGTTCATTCATGTTAAATGTCCATCTTCTGTAAAGCGCTCCAGGGGTGTAAAACCAAACCCCTTCAGCCTCTGTGGGCAGGGGAGGCCCCACTTTTCAGAAGGGGCCAAAATGTAACTGAATAGCTATGAATATTTGGAGCTATGGGACTCTTAGAGGGGGGGGGGGGTACCTAATTTGTGTTACACCACTGAATCCCTAATACTGCTTTATGGCCCATGCTACATACACTATTATGGTATGTTATAACAACACAACATAACATAACATGGATTGGAGGGTTTAAATCTGGTCCGATGCAGATGTGCGTCCAGTGATTTCTCATGCTCTGCAGTGGGTGGATGTAGTCTGAAGAACCCAGGGATAGATCTTGCAGTGATGTGGCCAGGATTAGAGCCACCTGGTGGGTGGAGAGCAATAAATCGAGGATCCACTGAACTGTTTGTATTTAGTTGGACAACCTTGGGCTGAAATGGTAGTTCTGTCACTAACATTGTGGACCTCCTGCTTGAGGGCCACTGTGCAAGTTAGTAATATTTCAGAACCAGTCTAAGATGAACAAATGATCTACCTCTCTGCACTTACACGTCTCAGTTAAAGGGTTATGAGTGAAATGGTGCGTATACTGCTTTCATCATGCTTTTAAAGTTCTCAAATCATGTGTGCAACTTAGAACAAATGTTTCGAAAACTACAGGACTCCACCTGCAGGCTAGCTTTCAGCTCTCCAATGCATCTGATGATGTTCCAGTGGGAATGCATCTGCGGACATACATTTTTAATGTCAACTCTTGCTGAACTCTCGAGACGACTAGAGTGGAAGATCGAATTCACTCTGTCCATTATGCCTGGAAGACAAGAGAAGTATTGGATTGAGGGTTCACTGGTGCTCGCCACATCAAAAAGGCTGAACTGAAGACTACCAGCTCTTTTTTTGCCCACTTGTGTGTGCTCATAGAATATTAAAAGGAATGCCAGGTTAACCTGGGATCAATTAATTCACTGCAGAAGTGTATGTGCAACCTGAGGATCAAGATCATAGATTCGAATTCCAGTGGGTCCACTCTCCATCGGAGGATAAAAATGTATACTTTTCAGACTATCCGCATGCATTCCAATTATTTTTAATGTCATACGTCTGTTATTTAGTGATGCTTTACAATACAGGATGTTTTATTCAATAAAGGGCAGGTAATAAACACGTTTTGAAGCACATGTAATTTAGAGGAACCATAATAGGCGGTATGCAGTGTCTAACCTGAATTATAGGTTGATGAAATACTCCTCTAATGTGGTGGCTAAACGTGAAGGTCCCCATTCTGAACTAATGATCATATGAAAAAGCGGCCCAAAGGTGTTTGTGTTCAGTTTGGATTACAGATCGTGTGAAATTACTGGACCACTAAATATTTTCGCCACTCAAATTCTTCCAGGTTTTAAGAGATCCATAAGAGGGAAAATCTGTGGCGATCCAGCATGATAACCCCAATTCTGCTCGTTATCCCTCATTCTGACTACGGAAACTCGGCGGAGTGTGGCAATAAGCCCCTGGAATAAAACCACAAGGTCCAATATCAGTTTCACCTCAGGTGATCTTACTGCACGGTATCAGTGTTCAACTTTGAATGAGTATCCCAGTGATCTATTTCTGATTTGAGATCTTTGGGCAAAGTACTGCATGATATGTGTTTTCACTCACCCACTCCGCTTGTTTCTTAAAGAAGTGTATGATAGTTCTCCACAGATGATGGGGTATGTGTGTTTGTATATTTTGGTATTTTAGCAAAGCCATAAAGCCAAACATTAAGAGTCACAATTATTGGCCACATGAATGTCTGATACTTGGCATCAATTCTTAACATCAAAGGAATTAGAAGCACCTCTTGCTCAGTTGTTTCTTGCCGGCTGGGAGGTGCCATAGGGTGGTGGAAATTGAGTGTGATAGTGCGGTGCACCGGAACTAGTGATCTTATAATCCTGCCTGTATTGTATGAGATTATATTGATTGGTAACTTTATAAAGCATATTTGTAGAATCTCCTCAAAGCTAATTGGCAGTGGGATCCATCAGAACATCATTTCTGCAGTCGAAGAAATGCATAACCAGTCCGGCTGAATTTATTTACTGGGTGACCAGGCAGTCTTCAAAGTAGGCAATAACTTAATTCTGTTCATATGGATCATTGCAAGTGCACATTGAGTGCAGTAACAGCCCGGGAGAGCAATATAGCAAGGGCAGGATTGGGCGTAGGCAGGTAAGTGCATCCCGTGTTGCGGGAGGATGCATGCGCACATGTATACTTGTATTCGTATGAGTGTGTGAATGCCGGCAATTAAACACGTTCATGTGCTCATGTCTAAAAATTTGTATGTGTGAGTTTGAGTGCTCTGTGTGGTGGCCTTCCCGGGCAGACTGTCTCATCCTGAGTGCCTGTGACTTACATTGGTATCTGATGCCCCATTGACATCCTTGGGTCACCTTTGGCCGAACGGTGGCCATTTCTGGCATGATGTTTAGCACTCCTTATAAAGGGAAGACATTTTTTGACATATTTCAGCATCCTTAGCCTAGTTTTGGCCACCCCTGGACTAGGGAGGGCCATCACTGTCCTTATGATGGCTATTCCCGATATAATGTGGGCTTAATACCTTGAACCCTTGACATTGTTTCACATCTCTGGCATAATAGTAGTCTTGTAATAATTGTGTTCATTTTGGTTTATTGTGGACCTTCTTGGCTTAATCGAAGCCAACATTGGCATAATGATGGTCATTCCTAGCATAATAAAGGGGTATCCTATATGCATAGTGGTGATCCTTGCCCTGATTGTGGCCAGTCCTAAAATACTGATGGCCATCCCTTGCATAATGATGACTATTACTGACATACTGACTGCATCAGTGGAATGATGGTGTCCACACCTGACACACAGGAGAACCTTCGCATAATCATGACTATCATTGCCATAATGTGGTCATCCTTAGCATTATGGTGTGGAATGACCCTAGAATTATTTGCCATATCCATTCTTAGTTGTGAACTGTCTTGGTATTATGGTGGCCCTCCCTGGCAACTAATGGAGAACATGGGCATGTGGGGCAGAATCTGTATGAGGAAGTTGCACATGTGTGTATATTTAATAATTAAATTGAAACTGATATTCCAAAACAAAAATACAAGCTTTTGTTTGCTAAAAATAAAAAGCTTCTATTTGGTAACAAAATATGTGTATTTTCAGAAACTGATAAGCTGATGTTTGAAGATAAAATTACTGCTTGTGCCTCAAATATTTCAAGCTGTAAGTTATGGTATTCTTTGGTGTCAGAAAGTAAGTTCTGCTATGGCTGTTTCAATCCATATGTGATGGCATTTCATATTGCTAAAATATATTTATAAAATTACTGTTGGCACCTGTGGGCCTGTTTTAGATCTTGGCAGGCAGGTTACCCTGTCACAATCCCATCCGCCGAAATATAAATCCTATTTTATCCTATGGGAACCTGTACGCCAAGATCTAACTCAGGCCCTTTGTATACTGTGAAAGGGACATGCTTTGCAGTTAATCCTACACAGGGTGATCAGTAATGTAATCTTGCCTTTTGCTCTCACTATGACAAGAGCAATAACATTTGTCAGGGAAGATTGTCAGTCACTAGAAGTAGCTCTTTGTATAGAATGACGATTCTCCAATTATTATGCAGAGAGAATCTTGATTTCATTAAAGACAAACGGAGGCTAGCAGTATGTAAATACTTTTATTTGCTGCCCAAACATGCAGCCCTTTAACCCCTTCCATGCTCATGACGGAACGATTCCGTCATGAGCATCGGTTGAGCTGTGCTCATGACGGAACCGTTCCGTCATGGCCCCGCCCGCGCACCCTTCAGCACCGCGGGGGAATCCGCGCAGCGCTGAAGGGGTTAAAGAATGTTATTACATCACAATAAATAGAACATTAGTAACATAATTGATTGCAAGCCCTTATTCAGTGTAAGGGCAATTCACACTGTGAAAGACTTTTGTTTTTCAGGGACTTATCCTAGGATTAATAAAACAGTTTTTTATAGAATTTACTTAATTGAATGTGGTTGTGCTCTACCTGCTTTTGCCCACATCTCTATTATACCGTCTCACTCCCTTCAAACATAGTTTACACTTTAGATCACGGTAAAAAAAAAAAAAAAGTTAGATTGTTAAATAACTTGAAATGGCTGACAGGTCAAGGGGAATGTAATACCTCATAAATATAGCTATATGCAGCGGGAAAATTTGCTTTGTTGACAGTAAGCTCCAGTGGTAAAACCGTACATGTATTCTTTAGAAGAATCGACACACTTAGCAGTGTCCTTGTTTTCAGAATTAATTCTGGAAGAAATTTTCCAACATAATGGGGACTGTAGTTGAGGTCATAGCCACCCACCACATAGGGCTGTTCTCTTGGTAATTGTTGCAGGCACCTTAGTTTTCTCTTATTATTTAGCAAGCTCTATTAGATTATATAATACTATATTATATATTTAACTTGTTATATAGCCAGGTGATTTGCCTCGGCGTGGAAGGTCGTAAGGCCTCATAACGAGGTTGGTTTTCCCTCAGCTTTCCTAATACTTGCCTACATCTTTACTAAGATCGCCATACTGGCCTTCGCATAGAGGCTCTGAGAAAGTAGGTAGTCAGTTTCTTCCATGCAGGTGTGTGGTGGAATGTACCTATGAACTCTGACCGACAAGCATCAGTCCCATGTCATTAGTGAAGGGATGATCAACTTGGTAAATAAGCCCTGTCTTGTTTTGGTAGCTTGCAAAGCACGCCTGGGAGTCATGCCATACTCTAGTTAGGTAAGGGAGGGCCTTTGCCTGATTTAGATTTAGATGGACACGTTGCTTCATCATAGATGTGACCAGAATTCCGTCCGCCATATTACAAGTGCATTTTATGCTGTATGGATTAACTACTCCACCAAACTCTAAATGAGGCCCTTCGTTCTCATTTCACCACATGGCAACAGTTCTGTTTTTGGAGGAGTTACGGTAGATGGGATATGTCTGTAGTATTTTTCGGTTTTACCGAAACCATTGGAAAACAAAGTGGGTGTGTGAGTAGCTCTTACGCTTGTTTTGTTTTCCACGTTGTCTTTTGTGACATAAATCTATAAAATACTAAGTTGGAGTAGAAGAAGTGCCTTCTATATTTTAGTAATAGAGTGGGATATTAAATATACACACTCGCCCATTACTTCCCAGCCTGATTTAAGGAGCACATGAGACTTGATTCCCATAGATGCCATGAATCGAATTGTTATCCCTTTCACTGACATGACGTAAAAGAATAAATAATTCCAAGAGAATTCAGGGATCTGGGCAGACCGAATGGCCACGACATACCGTAACTTCATGCTTCTAGTCATAGCTACCATTGGTGCCAGTACCCTAGCAAGGAGGCCTGAGTGGGAGATAGTAGATTGCACACAATTGGGAAAACTTCCCATGGCTGAGGATCACGTTTGCTGTCCATGGTGCTGAATGCGAGTTGAGCTAGGTTACTTACTTAACATCCTTTTATAGCACACTAGGCCAAAGTTATGTGCGCATTGTACATTTCATAGCATACTGTGTTAAACTTGGCACAGTAGAGTTAAGAATACTGAGCATTTTACAAGAAACAGTTCACATATTTACACATATTACAACAGACTGTCAAAGTATGAAGCAAGGCACAAGAGTAAAACTACAGGTTATGATTTAGGTTAGGGTGAAATGTGATGTTGTCCGCCATCTTGAATGGTTTTCTACTCCGCTGTGGTTATACATGCAAGAACTGCTGTGGCAATACTGATTGTTGGGTTTCATTGACCTGAACCACTGTTTGCGAAGTAGCGCATGAGTGCCTAGTTGGTTGGCGCACATCGATCCCAAAGGTAATGCTGTTGTACTCCTGGGTAGAATGAGCGAGGAAAGAGGCCACCACTTTAAGAGCTGCTGCACACTGATGGCTGGATCCCATGATACCTACTTTGACATCTCTGAGAAATTGCTGTGTAGGGTTATCCACCAAGGCTGCTAAGACAGATGGTGCCAGAATAGGGCCAGAGGTCTTTTCCTCCCTCTGGTCCAGAGACAGCCTGCTGGTTGAGACAGGTGCTCACTTAGGGTCTCCGAGTGCAGTACAAGGAGGACTCTTATTGAACATGTTACTTCTCTGATGTAATTAAAATGTTTAGGTGCACATAAATAATACTGCAGGTGTCTAATCCTCAGGCAGACAGAAATCCCATATTGAATACCGCCTCCACCTGCGCTGCTGGAAAAAAAGGTAGAGCAACCTTTTCTTGTGACTGCTCACCCATTATCCCCGGTGGTTCACCTGATCACCAGCTGGAAATGACTTCCTTAGGCATGTGGTGCAACCCGAATGCTAGTTGAAGGGACTTTCGATGGACTTTGCCTAAAGACAGATGGGGTCCCCTGGAGGACTGTGTTCTTATCGTCATATAAAGGCCTCTCACGCCAAGACCTGGCGCTTATGGACAGCAAAAGTGCAGTATGAAGCGATATAAAAAACCTAGGTTCTTGTTAGAAGACCATCAAACATACTGTGTCATTGAGAGCAGGCCTTTGTCCATCTGAATTGTAATGCCGAATCAGCGTTTTGAGGCAATCGTAACGGGGTGGGAGTGGTTCCCACTGGTGCATTGACTTCATGGAAACCCAGGCCCCAGTGGGGTGGTGAGGAGGCCCTCAATAGTGGGGGGCCTCCACACCTCTGGAGCATATGTAGTAACAGTCTGTATCTACCCCAACTGTACCTGGGGCTACCGCCTGGTGGTTTGACTGGTTGGTCTGTGAAAAGGTGGGTTTAAAATGTAACCACATAACATGATGAACATTGAGCTTGGAAAAAACACTGGTTTCGTCTAACAGACTTAAGAGGCAATGAGTGTCCGGCACTCCTACCTCTCTTTGTCCATGTTTGTCACTCCATAGCTGGCCATTTATGTCCTCATCAGTATGTTTGTGGGGCCCGAGGTTGTGTTACCTCATTGAGGTGACGGCACGCTGTGGCTGGTGTCTCTGCTCATGTTACCACTCCATGTGTGTGCATCCATTTCTATACAGTGGCGGCACCTCCGCTAAGGCGGAGGAGTGTCGCCCGACTGCTTTTCAGCTGTGAAAAAATAAAAAAGGAAAAATAAAATGATAATAGCTCGCTGTTATCATTTTATTTTTCCCTGCTGAGGCAGTTTTGAGGGGCTTGGCTGCTCTGCTCACAGAGCGGGGAGAGGAGTGGTGAGCACTCTGTAAGTGCGCATGATGGTTTGGCCAGCGTCTTGGGCCAGCCAAACAGCCATGTGCACTTAGCATGTTCTCCACCAGGTTGTTTTACATGCACAGGCTGATAGTCCCCCATCTGAGCGCCGAACCACGGCGCTCAGACTAATCACGACGCTGCTGACAGCAGTGTTATGATTGGCTTAGGGAGTCTGTGTGCTTTCATTCCGTCCAGACGCCGAGAGACGATGGAGCAGAGCCGCGTGACGAGGTACGTTTTTTTTTCCCCCTTTCATTTTTCTACCCACCCGGTCACCCCCAATCCGTGCCAGCTGCCACTGTTTCTATATATGCCTTGGTCTGTATGAGTCGTTCTATAGGTTTGTGCATCTCTGTTTTTGCTGATGTCTTTCAGTGCCTCAATCCCTGGGTGTCTTTGTATGTGTGTTAGAGGTGGGCGAGCCAACAAATGAACAGGGAGAGCCGAGCCACAGCTGAGTCAAGGGTGTGGCTGGGCTCTAAGAGCCCGTACATGAGCCTAGACCTAAAAATAGTTGTCATATAAATTATGAAACAAACCTCTTGTAAAAATAGGATAATCTTTCAAATTAATAGTTATTTTTTTCAACATGCAGAAGCATTTCACCGTAATGCATCGGATTATTTTTATACACTGTACACCCTAAATTCACGTATTTGAAGGTCCTCTCATAACAAAGAAATAGGAGCCTCTGTTAAAAAGGAATGTAAAATAAAATATTTGCCAAGGATCACAAAATTTGGTGAAGTGGGGAAACAAGGATTGGCCCTAGGATTTTTGGTTTTGCCTTATGCAATTCACTCTCTAGATAGCTCCCTCTTTCTCTCACTTTTCACACCAAAGGTTTATGCTTTTCTTTCCCAATTCTAGGCGCATGATGGTAGAGGCTGGGGGGCAGGCAGAAGCTACATTGCTCGGCTCGAGGGGTCTAGGAGCGCCTCGAGCCTCAAGTGCCTTGAGCCTCCAGTGTCTCTCACAACTCTAATCTGTGTGGGCTCATCTATCGGTTTCTGCCGGTCTCTGCCTCTGTTCTCCACCCTATAGACGTCTTGTGATGCGCATTTGTGATTGTTTTGCTGGTATGAATGGTCATTGGTTCCTTGGCTTATCTGTGCATATTTTCGGACCGTGATGCAAAATCTGTTTTCGCCCCTTTTACCGCCATAAGTAACTACCTGCTGTAAAAAGTATAATATAAAGCACCATCGTTACTTTATACTCATGTAAAAGCTCATTTAGTTAGTTGAACGTTTGGATGTGGAGATGTTGCTGAATTGATTGCCATTCCTCGCCCGGTTCTTCCTTGCTGTTGGATACTAGGCCAGGCACACATCGTGAGGCGGTCGGGAAGTCGTAAACTCCAGCTAATGTAACAGGCAGTCTCTGGAGACCTTATTCAACCATACTGTGTGCATTCAGGATGTTAACAGGCGTTGACATCCTTATCCCCCCTTTAGCTTTCAAGTAGATTTGCTAAATCTCCCCTGGTTTATAGTGGGTTCGCGTAGTAAGCGTAAAAGGACTCTGTCACCAGTCACGCAGCTTACCTTGTTTCCCAGCATAACTGGCACCTGTTCTCTTCCTTCCTTTTTGCCTAATTAGGTTTTTTTCTGAGAGATCCGATTTTATTCTGAAGGCATTACAGACCGCCATCGCACGGCGAGTCTAGTCAACCACATCTTTTTTCCCCTATTTAGAGTTCCATTTTATTTTTATATATAAGCTATACTTAAGACTTGTCTTTTCGTCTTCGTTGATCAGGATTTTTTTTTTTTTTTTAATATATTTTTTATTATTTAACAAACAAACATCAGTAGTTGCATGACCATACAGGAGCGTTGATCAGGATTTGAGGTTGTCTAAATTCTTCTTAAGCTATTATCATAGGTTTGTCTCGAGTCTATCTAGTGAAATATCTTTTAGTTTTCATTAGACCATAAATGGAAGGGTAAGGATGTTCAGGAACTGAGCAAATGAAAGGAGGAAGAAACGAGACATCTGGCGTAAACTGGTAGATGTGGTGTTCAAAGACTCTCACTGTTCACTGTACCCCATTCAGAGGTTGGGGAGCTTCCTTATTAAACACGCCCTGTTGTTGCAACGACCCACTAGCAGCGGTCTATATTCCAACGGACTGATAGTTTCAGCATGTCAGAAGGCCCGCCTAGCTAATGCTTATTTTTGTTTCTGGCCTGCGTACCCAAGGCGAGACAAAGGAGGTCAGGATCAGCTAACCGCAGCTATTGCCTCTGCACTCTGGGACGAAACCTCTTAGCGCATCAGGGCCATTGCTAATTTGTTTCACAGAAACAAGCCCCCACTTTTTAGAGGGTTGCTTATTTGAAACAAAAACAGTGTTGAGCCGTCCTCTATGATGTGACACCCACAGACCTGCCCACCCCCTCCCTCAATGTACTTGGGAACTTTAATTACAATATGGCAGGAGTTCTTACATCTCCCCAGAAGCTTAGCAGACCATTCAGCAAAGAGTAAAAGATGCCCTAACATTTCATTTAGCCTTCCATAGGCTTGTTTAATCGTTCTGTCTATTAGATGATGTGCAGGGTCATAACTGTGTGTAAATGGCTTATTATTAATCATTTCTATTTGCACTTTGAGCTGCATTGCGGATTGACGCTCTGTAACGTATAACATAATACTTATGCACTCTTAAGTTTTTATAACAAACAATTAGGATATCAGTTGTTTCTTGGGCATCAATCAGCATACTGAACAGGGAGTTGATGTATCTATTGCAGGAGATCTTGGTTTCCAACAGAGTCTCAAAAATAGCCCTCGTCTCCTCTCCAGAGGTAAAGAATCCCAATAAAAGTTCTCTCTCGCTCAAAGAGCTCGATCTACAGACCGTAAGATAGGAACTTAACTCACATCAATTGCAGATGTGTGTGGGCCCAATTTACAAACGGCCCCGCACTAGTGGCGGGACCTCCGAATTGCAGTTTGTCATTGTGGAGGTCCCGCCATGACTGCCCGGCCTCCACTGTGAGTTTGGAGGCCCTTTGTAAATCGGGCCCTGTGACTTTTAACAGGTCTTTAGTTCCCAATGCTTAGCCACTACAGACCAGACAAGGGTCTGTATCACCTGTTTCCAAAGAAACTAGCCCTCAGAGTTTCAAAGCCATTACAGGAATCTAAAGAGTAACTTGGAGCGCCCAGGGTACAGACAGACAGCAGAGATGAGATCTTACAGAACCAGGGAACTTCCTGCCCGAACTTTAGGAATATAGACTAATTGTGGAAAGAAACTAGGGTGGCAAAAGCTAGTGTTCACCTTTTTTTCCCAACATGGGAGCTCAGAGACCAGTCCGAATCAATGATAAAACTACTAAGGTGTGATGTTCAGGATTCAAGTGTAGCAGGCTGCACTTCACAAGGACATCTTGCTCCTACCTGTGAGCAAGGAGCAGAACTGAGCAGCTGTCAGGAGGAGGACAACTTGAGTGCCTTGTTTATCTAACTCAAGAGAATCGGCATGAAGCTCTGAGGGGAAAAAGACACAGTTCTTTTTGAGGGATGCCTTGATGTATTTTCAGGCCTCTGGGTTTCTATACTCATTCAGAATACAAACAAGGTAATTCTGAGCCGTGTTCCACATTGCCGCCAACACGTACGCCACTTAAGCATGGGGGTTGAGTTTTATGCCGTTCTGCCTCAGGAAGCATTTGTGCATCTCTTCCTTAGATCGGGGGGCTCCGGGAGCTACATGAAGATCCACCCGGGAGCCTCTTTGTAGCAGTGGTGGATGTGTTTGTAGAAGATGAGGCTTATAATTAGTATTCCGTCTCTGTAGCTGGGTACCAGCTTCCGCGGCACTACATATAGATGAATCTGTATCCTCGCAAACAAGCAATTCCAAGCCCGCCTGAGGCTACATGTTCGGATGCAGTCACAGCTCTTTTACAGTTTTTGAAGCCCTTGGAATTCAATCTCAGGGCGAATGTGACCTTCAGAAATGCAAAGAATTCTTTTTTTTTTTTTGTTCACACATTAAGTCTTATTAATTCTTTGAATTGGAAGAGGATGCTAATCTTCTCAGCGTTGAGCGCTTGCGTTTGCTGATGGAGGGGGCGGTTTTACTTTCCCCTACTGATAGGAGGGAAGTAATTTGATTCTAAACTTAGTTATGTCTCTTTTTCATTGAACTAGTTCAAGGAGTTCTAATAATAATTGGATTTGTAGCCATTTTTAAACATTTTACACTTTCATCCATGAGCCTTTTGTGCAAAGAACTGGAGTAAATTCCCAAGGAATAGAACACTGAAATGGAATAATGAAAGGAGTGTTATGTTTCTGAAAGTACTTGGTAAAATGCCTTAAAGCTAAAGATGCAACTCATTTATCAGAGAATTAAGACAAAATGGCCAATGTAGGAATAGTTAGAGATAGCATCACTTGAAGCAGGATTGAGGCAAAAGCAGGCTGTTGTAAAAACTGGCAATGAGGAGAGTTATTGACTGTCCTTCAAGGTAGGATTTTTACATACATTAAACATAGTGGGTTCTGACATCCCCCTGATTCCACCATTTTCATAACAAACACTATAAACTTAATTGATTTTTGGGTTAGCCCGCGTTTGTCGGGTCTCACTCGCTCCACAGAGATTCTGACACTTTTCAATTAAAACAATTTGTGGAGGTCTCTTGTAGACTTGGGTTCCGGCAGGTTGGCCAGACCAAGACGCCTCTGGGTTTAATTTCTCCTGGCTCTTTTCTGAGGGCCAGGAAAGCGTGCTAGTTAATGACTGTACCTGGGAGTAGGTCTGGGAAAAATAGATCTTTCGTCCATTATCCACTTCTTCAGGAGGTTGCGGCACAAGAAAAAGTTTCTCTTTCAGTCTCATCACTGAACCTTCCTGTCAGTTTACTCCTCCTTACCCATTTGTACATAGCGTAGTCCACTTTCTACTTTAACTTGCGATTCATTTAATTTTATGTAAAAAACTGGGAAAGAAAGGACTATATACAGGGTTTCAAATCTCCTCTCCCTTGAAAAGGCGGGAAGCATAGGCCTCCAGTTTTAGAAGCCAGAACCAGTAAAATCTGCATAGTCTCTGCTGGGAGCAGCAGAACTTCGTAAAAGATTTATAACCAAAGGCAAACAGCTGCATATTGGGATGCCTCGTTCAGTGGGATGCGTGTAACCTAAGGGAGAGCTTTGCCACCCAAGTCTTGGCTTTGAAACCTAATAAATACTCTGATATTTGAAACATTGTAGTGTAAGATCTGTCCTATCCGTAGGAGTTTTAAAAACTGAGGAACTGGCCGACTGTCTAAACCCGGAGCCTCTAAACTCTGCGTAATGTGGGAATTTGATTTTGTGTCAAAGATCTGAGCTGCCGAGATCTCTCCAGATTGGGTGAATAGCTCTCCGGCCTGAGATCTGAGCCTGTAAAATATGCATGTACGCTAATGATGGCTCCGTTGTCATATGCCTAATACTATACGGTCTGCATTACCTGACAGATGACCTCTTTTCCTATGTATAACCTGGTAAGATCTTTAATCGTGTAGCTAACTCTGTCATGTTAGGCCGTGGCTGGTAAGGTTTGTGAAACCTGAAGGAGTCTGGATAATGACGCTATTCTGTCAGAAGTTTGAGCCTGTAGCATCTCTGTATTTTGAATGATATGTGGGTTACCCTAGGCCGGAGCCTGTAGGATTGGTGTGACTGGAGAGATGGCTTTGCCCCCGCATGATATGCGTGGCCTTCGGGGTCTTTATATGAAGCGTGAGCCTGCTAGGTTTGGGTGACCTTATCAACAGTTCTTCTGAACAGACCTCTCAGACCTCTTTGTTAAAATGGATAATAAAAATAATTGTAATATTATATAGCTCCTATTACAGTAGTACAGTGTTTGCAATTTCCACGCACCATACTAGCAGCCATTTTAATAGAACTCGGTTTGTTGCCCTCCAGTAGGATGACAGACTAAGGTGACCATCATGGGAATCAAATGTGTGACTTGCTGGTTGTGCCAGACGCTAGCAAGTGTCAAACATGCTTTCAAAATTGTGAGCGGGAAGTATAACCTGCAGGATTGCTCCGATGTCTGAGTCTGTCGAATCTGTTACCAGCCATGGCCGCTGCAGAGCGGTGAGGCTGTTCGGGGGGGTTTAGGGAGAAGACCACAAGGAAAAATTAAAAAAATAATTAATTTTCCCCTCGTGGTCGTCTCTCGAAATCCCCCCCAGCCAGCTCCTCCGCTCTTACCTGCAGCGGCCGCAGCGGTCTGTTACCCGAGACGAGGCTCTGAGGCCTCAACCTCTGGAACATCTGTCACTGGAGGAATCGTTGCATGAATCTGTTTAGTGAAACCCAAGAGATTTCTTCCTTGCGAAACACTGATCTTTTGAGGTCTTCCTAACATGATGTATAGTTCTTCCTCATCAGGTCCTGGCTGGTAGGATCTCTGTACCTGAAGCAATAGGTGTGCTCAGAGTCCGGAGTCACCTTGGAAGATCTGGAGTCCCTCTGCGTCTGGGGTATTAGCCTGAACAATCCGAGGATAGCTGTGGCCTCCAAATCTTGGGGGCCTGTGTAATGTGATGGATAGCTTGCGTTACTGAGGCCTGAGCCCGTGAGGTATTTGTGACACGCGGAAGGGGTTAGCGTCTGGAGTCCTGAAGGACCCTTCTAATGGGGTATCGCTCTGCTGTCTGAATCCTGAGCAATCTCTGTAACCCTATGGACCGGTCTCAGCCTCTAACATGTTTAACAGCAGGGGTTGATGCCCGGGCCTGTAACATGTGTGTACCCGAGGATGGCTTTCCTGTGTGTGGATTGAGCGTGCAGTGAGATGTCTGGATTAGGCTGGTCTGCGTGATTTCTGTACCATGAAGGACCGTTCTATTTTCTAAACTCGGTGGCAATGATGTATGTGTTTAACCAGCTAATCTGATACAAACTACCTTCGTTAACCCGTGTGTGGGAACTACAGCTGTAACTTCCAGCACTGAAGACAACTGAGCTCCATGCCTGTCTACCAATGTCTGTATTCAATTGTAATGCAGAGTTTGCCTAATCCTGGTTGCCCCTTCTGGCACTAGAGCACTTGACTGGGACCGGCGCGTGGGGGCTCTATGAACTTTGCAGGCCCCTATTCCGGTTTCGTTACGACACTGGCGGTGCGGGGGGAGGGGTATGGTTGTGGCTTGCACGAGTGTTGATGCCACCCGTACTACGTCACCGGTAATGTGCCTTGTGAAAGATAAAAACGAAATATGAAGGCTTCAATATTTGCACGACAGTGACGTGGCACCGCAGCATTTTCACTCATTTACATTTTAATTGTGGTTTTGAATACTGCGGCTTTACATACCGGGAAACTGATTTACAGAGCAACAGGCTCGCGCTCTGAACTCCTACGCATTTCCAAATGAGTCTCGGTGAATTACACCAAGCCCTTGTGAAAACACATTTTCCTGGTATTGAGAAGGAAGCGCCATCCGCCTGTGCGACGGCCAGCCTGCTTCTGCTGGCTTATGCCGCCTTGATGCACAGCTACACCCCTATAAATGATTGAGACTGGTACCGTAAAACGCCGACTGCAACATCTGTTTCATAATTTGCGGGGACGTTTTAAGGCATGGGCAGCATTTCAGGGGTCCCTTGATAGTCAGCTCTGGCCTGGTGGGAGTCTTGCCCTCGTGACCTTGAATACTTCTCAAACAGATTGTTTTAAATATTGTTTTCCTTTCATTTATTTTGTATGTGGGTGATGTGTGAGAGGCTATCACAAACATTTTGCAGAGAAATGTTGTTTATTTTTAACGCAACACCCATAACGTTTCTTTTAGATCAAAACAGGGCCTCGCATATGAGAAATAGGAGGGTGTCACAGAGATTATTTGTAGCAATATTACACATCTGTATCCCGGAATATTAGATGTAAACATTTAAAATTCGAATGAGTGTGCCTGTGAATTGTCGGTGACCAGGCCAAAGAGTGCATTAAAAGAGCTGAAATTAGATCATCAATTCACAGCTATTCCGAGCAGGGGCCCCCAAAATACGTTTGGCCCAGGGCCCCTAAAATCCTTGAGATGCCCCTGATTTTTAGGTCTGGCTCGACAGCGCCGCAGTCTTACCTTATGTAATGTACAGAAAAATAGCTGAACGAACCTCTGTAGGAAACCAGAGCTGTACGCTGCACTGCTGGAGAGGGGCTTTGCCTCCCCCTGCTGTTGACACAGAAGCTGTGCGCCTCAGCTGAAAAAGAGGGCTTGGATTAACATTCATGCTTTGTTAGAAAACTTGTGTTTAGGACACTAGGCCGGAGTTGGTGTTAGAGATCTGTCAGTTGCCTTCGATTTGATCTGTTCTGGTAAATTGTGACAAAGGCAGAAGGCCTGACTTATTAATGGTGAAAGTCATATAGTAAGATAATAGGCCTGTGAGGGTGGTTTGTTGTTACATTATGGTAAAACCTGTACACAAGTATTTTGTTACAAGAAATCTCACAGGTTTTGTAGTAAGCAATGATTTTGCTGCGGGTTACCCTCTCTGACAGACCCTTGGGGTAGGAGATTTGGACTGAGAACCCCGGTTAGGCCCTTTTGATGAGGCGGTGTATATTGTTTTGTCATCTGTAATCTGTTTTACATATCTGTAATTTGATAACTGTATGCCACTGGTGGGAAAGTTTATCATTAATACCGCAGGCCTGAGTTGGTGTCGGTCACACACCTGTGGCAAAGGCCAGAGGCCTGATTAGTTCGTTGAGAAAAGTCATGTCTGACGCCAAATGTCTGATCTCTATTATGACGCGTTACAACAAATGGCCGACTCATTTATAGTGAAAAGAGCACATTAATGCCAATAGGCCTTTAAGGTTGGGTTGCTGTAATGTTGTGTTGAAGCGATTAGATATTTTGTTCCACAGTATTTCACAAATTAATGTCGTAGGCGATGAGTTAGTTGTTGGTTAACTCCTTTGACAAATCGTAAGAGTATTACATTTGCCTTGTGATAATCCCTGCTAGATGATCTTGGGAGGCCTGATCCGTTTTGCCAGCTGTACCTCATGCATAGTCAAAATGTAATGACTGTTGCCTTGTGGGAAAGCTTACGCTCCATACAGTAGGCCTGAGTTGGTTGTTTGCTAAACCAATGACAAAAGGTACAGACGTGATTGATTAATTGGAAAATATTATGACCGATGCCTGTTGTCTGATCTATTTCTTACAAAAAGCTATGACAGTCAGTCAGTAGGGCTGACTTATAAGTGTATCGTGGAAAAACATGTTAAAGACAATAGGCCTTCCAGGAAGGACTGATATTACACTGTGTTAAGAGAAGTAGGCAGACATTGAGTTCTGTGGAATCTAACAGATGACTTGTGTAAGCCGTGGATTTTGTGTTTGTGACCTGCTCCAGCAAGCACTGAGGGTAGAAGATGTTCATTTGAGAATCCTTGTTAGACTTCTTGGGAAAGGCAGTATGTTGTTTTTCCAACTATATTTTTATACATATAATATGCGCATGTGTATTAAACATCTTTTTAGATCTGGCCTGACCGATTTAGCTTCCTGCAAGACTATTGTAATAAAAAAGCATACAAATGCATGCACATGTATGCATGCAACGTGGGACTTTAGTCCAAGTCTCTTCAGACTTTGGTCTGTTGGGGCATATGTCACATTCCGGTTTCCGCCCAGGCCAGCATGCGGCGTGGTGCAGTCGGTCAGCCTGCTTCTGCCATTGGCCCTGTAGCCCTCTCTGATGAGCCATTTTTCCTGATGACAGGTGCATATTTGGGCGCGCTTGAGTGCCCTGCCTTGTTCACCAGTCCCTTTAGTTTTGCATTCTCTGTTTTGTAGTTTTCATAGGTCACCTTTTTGTTTACTTTCTTTCTGTATTTTTATTGTTTTTGCTTAGTTTGGCTCTCCCAGCAGCCATTGATAAAAGGTTGCTCTTTTACTGCTTATTTGATCGATAGTGCACTGCATTGCTCGTAGCTACTGGTTGAAAAGCAGCCTGGCATCTTGAAGGGTATTGTCTGTAGTATATGGTCTTTCAAAATAATCGCCACATTTAAAAGCAATAGTTCAGACATCTTGGATTGGTACATCAATTAATCACTATGCACAATACCATCCTAAGAAGGCAGCTTACTGTTATGCTTCATTTTGTACTTATTCCTAATAGGAAGCACATGGTCGCCATGTTTATGCGATAGCTTTTTGCTTTTTCTGCTATTATTTTAATGTATTTTGCATATACTTGTCGAGTTTGTGTGTGTGCTTTATTGTGGATGGGAGAGTGGATGGATGTAAGATGAGTTAGTGGGTGGGTGAATAGCAAATGACTTGCATTTTGAGTTATTGAATATCTAAACTCGCCAGCAACTGAAGGGTGTAGTTTTAGTTATAAGCCAGACCTTGTGGCATTGTACGCAGCTGGTAACTAGGGCTTGGCATTGTACGCAGCTGGTAACTAGGGCTTGGCACTCACCCCCCCACCCCCCCCCCAGTTTTAGATCAGCAAAAGAAAATCACAGGGAGTAGATCTCTCCACTTACCAGGGGATGAAAGGCCACCTGCAGTGGTCCACAGATTGCTCTGTGATGGCTGGTGTGTCCATCTCAGCTCTCTGTGCTTTCCAGAAATTACTGTATTTCTCTGCTTCCCCTGAAACTCAGAGAAGATGCCTAGAAATACTCAAAATAATCTACAACTCTTGTAACCCCAGTCCTCAAATATTGAAAGTGTTTTGTGTGCAGTGCTGTCCTTTTGGTAAACTGGGAGATGACAAACACAGCCATGTCCACGCGCATTCGTAAATACATTGGCACGTGCACTAGAGGCTGTGGCGCACTGACAAGTGGAGAGCTTAAACGCATGGAACAGCCAGCCTGCACATGACCCACAGGCAGGACATCCCACAACTATGAACAGCCAATCACAATGATCCTTCCACAGAGCCCTATTTTTTTGGGGGATGAAACGGTGACCCTGACTATCCAGCGTTTTCTTGCATGTAGACAATCCCACAGTGGTTTTTGACCGTGGGCGGATATGGCCTGGTATTTCTGCCTTTTTTTTTTCGTCCTGTGGTAATCTGAAGGGGTCACCGACCAGCCGGATTCACCATGGGAACTTGCTTGATGTACCATTTACTTTCTGGAACCAACCAACATTTTTGGTGTTCTGTGAGGGCATGCAAAGACAGTCTACTAAGTCAGTGAACACAGACACCATTCTTGCATAGCATTTCTCCTAATCTCATTACTTTAAAAGTAGTTTTTATAGTGAAAACATATGGGTATGTAATAAAGTGAAGTAAAGCGTAGGATTTGTAGCGTGCCTGCATGGTATTGGGATTTATGCAGGATTTAGACGGATGTCAATGAAACTATGGCAGTGGATAGGACGGTTTTCTCAGATGCGCTTTAAAGTGTTCGCTCGCAATGCAAGTGCTTCAGTGCGTGCCCCGTTTCCACACCGAAGCACGCTTGCTTGCTGGTTTGCACCCTTTCCTCACTGAGGTGATTTCTGAGAACTCGACCTCATTTGTCTGAAGGCGAGCATCTCCCGGGGGTAGGTTGCCCATGCAGGATGCTCCGTAGTCCACACACGCGGAACTGCACTTTCTTGTTGATGAAGGGCCTGCTTTTTGGAAGGGGAATCTAGTATTTGCAGAGATGCTTTCCTCATACAGGTTTTGAACATATTGCACCTCAATGACTTCTGTACTCAAGTCATAAACAAAAATAGGTTTAAAAAGTCTTCACACAGGATAGGGTGAGGAGACCACCACAACGAGCGAGAATGAGATAAAAGCTGTAAGAGAGCTTGGCAAGCAAAGAGTGTACTGGGACCGCTGCACCTCTACTGGGACAGCCTGTATGGGGAAGTTGGACCCAACAGCTGAACTGGTCACTACCAGGACTACAAGTCCCAGAGTGCACTGTGACAGCTTAATTACAGCATGAACAAATTGTGGGAGTAGGGCCTGTTTACACAGAGGCAGAGGTTTTTTCACACCAATGGGACTATTCCTCTACCGTTAACCACAGACTTCTGTTTTGTGTAGACACCTTCCGTGTAGTATTTCGTTGTATGTAAAATAAAGTTCCTGTTGGACCTTGACTTATTTTGTTATTTACACTGTGCTGAGGTCTGAGTCTCTCCCCCTACACCACTTCCCTGCTAGGCCTTGGGCTTCTCTGCTTCCCTACATTGAGAGTTGAGGCTCAGCTGGGGCACTGGGTCATCAGTGATGTGTTCTGAAGTAGGCAGGCCCAGGACAGCAGAGGCAAATTAATCCAGGTTGTCGCTATGGACGCCCCATAGACCATGTGTGCCTTGTGACCCTGCCCCATTTGCAACAAGCACCACCCTTAATTGTAGCAGAACTTTTACTTATAGCCAGGGCCACTAATATTACGCGATCTTGCGGCTGCAGCGTTACCGGGTAACTATAGATCTGCAGCTTTATGCATCATCTGCTGCAGGTTTTACAAAAAAAAAAGAGTTCCTAAAAACGTAGCAACATGTGTTACTGTGCGGTAAAAGGCCCTCTGCGAAGGTTGACGCCCCATCTATCTTAGTATTGCTATTTTTGGGTGTACTAAGTCGGCAAAACCTATGCCCGACAGTGTTAAGTGTAAAAATGACAAACAAATGAAGTAATATAACAAAATGTGCCACCTTATGCCGCATAATTTGTCTTTTCTTGCTGCATAATTTGGGCCCCACCATATAATTCCAGTGGCTTTGCTTGTACCCAACAGTTTAGTGTAGCGTAGCTATTTTAAGATAAACCTCCATTTTCTATTTGAGAGATCTGCCAAGCAACGCACCCTGGACGGTTCATTAGCAAATCCCCAGCGATGATCTGCACCGCATACAATACAGTGGATGGATTTCACAGCACCCCTCCTTAGCCCTCTCTGCATGTACTGCAGTCAAAGCGAATCACCTATGCTGTGCTGGCAGCCCCCAAGGAGGGTGCAAGGGCTCTTTGTTCTCCTGACAATGTTTCATTTGAAATGATGCTGCTTTCTGCTTATGATTATATTCTGCCCAATTGCTTGTAGATGTGCAGGGATAAATAAGCCAGCCATTTGATTTAGGTAGTCCACTTTAATACCAACATGCTGTCAGAGCAGGGCATCGGCTAAAACTGTGCCCAGAATAAACCACGTGTTTGGTAGCTTGATGCAGAATTGGAAGTGAATTCATAAAGAGTTCTATGTAGGCTCTCTGCAAATATAGATGGTATGTTCGTGTGCAAACCAGTGCTTAAAGGGATCATCAGGTCAGACTCGCACATTTCTTGGCGCTTTCTTCATGGGTGCTTCATGCACATGTGTATTACCCTTCTGCCCTCCGCCTCCCTCTCCACTACCGCATTTCTCCACGCCATCCCTTCTGACTCGCTCGAGCTACCTGGGGCGCTTTCTGCTGTTCTTATTTTTTTTAACTTTTATTTGACCTGTCATCTCCCTTTAGTTATCTGAATTCTTTGTATTTTTTTAGATCTTTGATATGTTAAGTGTTATTTGTAAGATCTACTCTCAACCACTTGGGTAAGAGCTGTGCTATATAAAAACCATAAATTAACAAACCTCTCATTCTAAGAGCTCTGCATCACCCAGCCAGACCCCTCCAGCGCCATCCAAGAAAACTGCACCTGGGTTGGCGAGGAGACGGTCGTTGCCTCTGCTTGTTACTCTCCAGAGTCCCAGAGAGTGTCCTTGTGTCCGTTTGAAAGATTCGAGTTCCTAGTTTGTGTCTCCTGAGACGTGTTTCATAGAGTTGTGGGTCTCCTGACCCCACAGGATCCTACTTAGAAGAAATCATTAATTGGAGCCCAGCATCTGTCATGCAAACCTCCCACCTGTTATGACAACTCACACTAATTATGAATCTTTAGCTATTTTTGTATTTACTTTAAGTAATTAGTGTCTCCAGATATCTTCAGTGGAGCTTCCCTTCTATCCTAAGAACCTGCAGGAAAGGAAGCTGTCCAACCAGGGTTTCACGCCGCTGCTTCGCTGGCCATGAATCAAGTCACTTCCACTGTGGCAGTGACTAATGTACGAGAAGTGTCCTCTGCCGGAGGTGGAGGTGAGGAAGGAATGGGATTCAGCCCGAAATGGAATGAACTGAATAGTCTTGAAAAGAAAACCAGTTCGAACAAAACCGCTTGGAGGTCACGGTCGTCACAATCCAAGAGTAGCAATTAAAGAGCAGAATTTCGCACCAAAGAGTTGTAATTTGTATTCCTTCCTACTAACCCCAGTCCTTTCTTTTTCTTTCTCCTAGAAGTCCAGTGACGTATATCATTTAAAAATCTTTTTTGGCCCCAGAAAGTAATAGGATGCAATTGACCAATAGCCCAAGGATGGATCTAACCTTCAGCATCGCTATAGATCCTCTGTTTGATTGACATCTCATTCCAAGTCATACTTGTAGGATATCAACCTATGGAGTTCCTATTGGAAAGCAGGATCCCCTAGGATGTTTGCGTGCTTATTTCCTAATTCCTGGTGGTTTCCATCGCAGTACTATTACAGTTTTAGGAGGGGTTTAATATACACTAGAAGAGTTTGTTTTAAGAAACTCTGCATAGTTAGACCTTTCAGATGTTCACCTAAAGATTTTGTAGTTTTCATGTGAGAAACCCATACACACCTTCTAGGAATCAAACCAGAATTTCCTAAATGATGGATATAGGTTGCAAGCATTACAAGGCTTGCTTAACCTCCTCCCAATGACTACACAAGGTCAGTCTGAGACTAAGGGTTTCCCCCAGGCGTAGAGGCACCAGTGGAACTTTTACTCGTTTACAGAGCGCCTTTTAGATTGTACTAAAAGAGAAAAACGCATGTACATTTGTTAGAGCTGAAGGATGTATTTCAAACTCGACACATGTTCATTTCAAGCAGAGTTTCATTCGGTCAATGAATACTGCTGCAATGTTTGATGCAAACAAGCCCAAGCTTAACACTCCTTTTCTGTTCTTGAATGAGGTTGGGGGTCTCCGGTGGTGAGTGATGGTCCCAGGCTCTCTGTGTGGCCACTATGTAGACGGAAAAAACTGACTGAGCCCTTGAGATAGAAAATGTAATGCATGTACGAATGGATAGCTTTGGTATGAAGCAAAAGACATTTTTTTTTCCTTGGCAGTATGAGCGCTGAAACTATTCAGACCCATTGAAGGAAAGTGTCCTTACTGTTAGGAGGCACCAGAGCCTTGGATGCATCAAATCCCAGCTAACAGGTAGGTGGTGGATGCTTCAGATGGAGCTTGCAAGAATATTCTGTGGGGCGCACTGCCCTACCTCATTGAACCTCTGTAGCAGCGCTCTCTCTCTGGATATGTGCCTTTCATCACCCGGGACCTTTGTGATAATGTTCCAATCTTGGAGCAGTACGCTCCAGGCCTCGTGTCCTAATATCAGATGTAAAGTACTCCGAGGAGCTCAGAGTGCTTAAAGACTTGGGCACAGTCACTGATGTGTAAACGTAGAGACTCAGTCTTCTTAATAGATCAAGATAGATAATAGATTCTTAAGAGATCAAGGGACTAACTTGAGTTTGAAGTATGTAATGACTGGTAACCAGCGGAGATTGCTAATTGGAACCTTTTTGTCAACCACAACAGAAGCTTCCCATGCAAGGCATTTTCATAGCCTTAATGTCTGCAAAAAAAGGATCTATTTAGTTCTGAGGCCCCCAACATTAGGAAACCATTCCTGTGTGCCTTCATAGAAAAAGAGGCGTTCACTCAGCTTGTAAGCTTGTGTCTGAATGGTCATGCTGCAGTCATTCACAAGTAATTGTTGTACAAAAGCAGTCTGGTAACTGTAAGAGAAAGTGTTAACTGGACTCCGGCTCTCGAACCGGGTGTACATTATGCAATCTATACTGAACCGTTCAGGAAAATGTACTCTTTTATTTTACCTATACTCCAGCACAAAAACAATGTGAATGGAAATTGTCACAGATCATCCTACAGTACATCTAACCAGGGGCGGCTCCTCCACTAGGGCGGAGGAGCGTCGTCCCTCTGCTTCTCGCACTGCAAGAAAGCAGAAGGGTTTGGTTGTAGGCAGGTGGGTGGACAGTCCTGCTGCAGGGCGAGGGGGAGTGGCTTGCCCACTGTTGTCGGCGCCGACTGTTTTCGTCGGCCCCAGGGCTGACCAAACCAGTCATACGCAAACTCCGTTTTGGAGAAAAAGACCTCCCGATAGACAACTGTGCGGTCGGCGTACCACCAATCGCAGTGCTGCCATTGCAGCGTTGTGATTGGCTTGGGGGAGGAGAGGGAGGCTGCCTGCTTCCTGGGACATGGAGGGACGAGACGCAGGACCGGGCATACAAAGTTAAGTTTTATTTCTTTTAAATTAAATTAACCATGTGCGGCCCCGCACCCCTGTGCAACCCCGCCCCTCCCCCCCCCCCCCCCACCCGTGAGTCATGCCAGCCATGACTGCATCTAACTAGACACTTGAATGCAAAATATATATTGTTTGTTGTGCGCAGTGATAAATTGAGATTAAGAATCACACAGTAAATGCTGAGGCGTCTGCGTCAAGGCCCAAATCTGGTTAACATAGCCATGATTCTCTTTTTGTGTCTTGTGTTTGTGTAGAGAGTGGCTTGTATTGTATCAGGGTTGGGTGCCTGGAGTCTGTATTTGTGATGCTGCTGCACAGTGCTAATGCTTTTCAATGGGGTGTCTGTGAGTGGTCTCTATGTTCTTGGCAGCCCGTCAGCTGCACAGGGAGGCTTAAGTAAGAGCCTAGTTCCAGTGTAAAAATGTGTACAAACATTTGCAAAGTTTAACAATATGATGCTACGCATAATGCTCCCAGAATGCTCTCTGATTAGATACAGATATTTGCAGAAGCTTGAACGTAAGATTGATGATTCTTTGATTTAAAAAAAAAAAAAAAGTGTTCACAAAAACATGCAACTAGGAAATAAACGTTTTGCTAACCAACTGTGAAATAGTAGGGACCATTTCTTTGAAGCATCATTTAGTATAATATGTTGATGCATGCTAGTATTTGCAAAAATATTCATGATGGAAAATCTGTATAAACAGTCTCAACAAGATTATGGGATACATAAAAATAAGCCTTGTTTTGACATGGTTTTTGTAAAATGTTTTTGTTGTGGGAGCTGCCGCTCATCATTATAACATACATTGACAAAAAGCAAAAACATACTTTGTCTCAATAAGCACACACTACCACAGTAGTCCCTGTCACTCACAGTAAAGGCAGTTGAAAGACAGATGGAGAGAGAGATAGAATTTTAACAAAAACAAAAGTTCCAAGTTAGGTTCAGACCAAATTAGGGGCCCTATTTTTAAAGAAAGTCACAAAAGTGTATCAATTATATGTCTGTGCAGTACTGCAGATTTACGGCTTTAATGAATTCACAAGAATTAACTGAAGTCGGCTATTTTTGTAGTCCCAGAAAATACTTGTGAACTGCATTTTGGCAAGAGCAAATATGCATGTGTTGATTTGCTCATGCAAAAACGTGTTGAGCGTTTACAAGTTCACTTTCCCTCCAACCACTTTTTTCCCAACCCTGGAAGAAGTTTTACTTCTATCTTTTCTCAGTGTGGGAAAAGATTAGAGAAGAGCTGATGAAAACAAACACACCATGCAAATTAGTAGGTTTGCACAGACTCAAAAGGGCATTTTAACCCTGGAACTATTTTGTATCGCTGTCTCCAGCCCCTGCTTATAGATCTGTGGAAAGATGGCAAAATGAGAATTGCTAATTTTAAAACCCTACTATTGGATGAGCCCTGGCCGATTAGAGAAGCTAGTATCAGAGCTCCTATATACTGAGATTGCTGCCATAATTTATCACCGACCTACGAGGCACCAAAGGGACAAGTGGACTTTTTTTTACAGGACAAGTAGATGTATGAAGCAAGCTGTCCCATGGGCAAGTAGACATTTCATTAAATTCCACACCCTTGATTTGAGTACAATAAAGAAGGCACTTTTATGTTTATCTGTGTGGAGATCAGTGTTAAACCTTTGTTGACTTCAAGAGCTGCAGCCACAACTGATAAAACAACTCCCAGTTCTGTAAGTTTACTTCTAGTCTTTGCTTACATTGTAGTTAAAGATGTATATAGGGTTTTCCTAACCTGTGTGGAAATGTGGATTTTCCTGATCAGTTATGTCCCCTATCTTGGACCCCAACGGTTCTATATGCATGTTACAAGTACATGTATGTTCCCTCCAGTTCCAGTTTCTAAGACGCAAACATATGTGTGTCTACCGTCAACATGTTCTCTGTCAGATCCGCCATCAATGGGCTGGATATTCGATTCCTAAGTATGAAAGGCCACCGACTTTATATGGCTAAGTTACTTCATTCTTACAGTTCAGGCGAGTAGGCCCGATTCTGTCCTCAAAGCCTTTCCCTGCTCTCTGTCTCTGACAGCTTCAGCTTGAGCTCGCATCTGTATCCATGAACTTTGTCCTACTCCCTGTGCAGCTAACGGTGCCTGCCTCGGCTAGTTTTCGCCTGTCTGCCAAGAAGTTGTATTTCACCTTCGAATTATCTATTTTGCTCTCCAGCCGATGCATTCCTGTCCAGTGATTTAGGTAAACATTTCCTTTAGCTCACAAGCAAAGGACTCAGCCTTTCCGTCCTCCTGCAAGTGATTCATAGCCCTGTTGCCATGGAAAGTTTTCTGCCCCTCGCATCTCATATAGACACTTAGACGCTTGTACACGCACACAGTCAGTATAGAATAGATTCTGTCCGAGAGTCTCTTCCTTGTGGATAACACAGTTCTTTAAACATAGGATGTTAGATATGATTTGGGATTAGGATGACTTGACCCCAGACTTCTCGTCTCCACATGTAGAGCTAAATGTCAAGTCCCCTTCACCCCCTAGTTGCACGTCAATTACACGTCATGCTGCCGCGCGCGCATCTATGCCAAGTATTATCTTATAGATCCACCTATGTCTGATAATTCTAACCAATCATGTTTCTTTTATTCCTTATTACGCCTAGTTTCGATTATGTCACTGTCACGTCATTTTTCTTATCAAATGTTACGCCTTCTACATTCGTTTCATTGTAATGTACTTATTATAAAAATACATGTCTGTTAATGAATTATTGTACTTCACTTCCTGAACCTTCGTGGTGACGGAACCTGAGGGCCGCGACTCGAGTCGGCCATTTTGAATGGAATAAAGCCCATTAGAAAACCTCTTATACCACGGATTCTGCCTCTTGTTATTTTGAGCTATTTACTTTAATTTAAGATTCCGCATGAAATTCAGTCCGGTAATATTTATTTTATTTACCACATAATGGCGCCCGAATAGGGACACTTTCTCATCTCACGCGCCGGCGGTGCGTTGCAGGCCCGGTCTCCTGCCACAGCTGGACGGACCATAAACGCGTACCAGCAGGATTTCCTGTAAGCTCCCTCCGGTCAAGCGGGGGCGACTGAGGCTGCGATCAACCCAGACGAGGCGGTGAGAAGTGCGAAGTATCCCGACCAGAGCCTAGCTGAGAGAGCAAGATCCGAGGTATACAGAGGCCCACCAGGTTTTCCGAAATCCCGACGTGCAGAGGGTCCGATGTCCGCAGTTATCGGGTCCTGTCCATTCTCTGAGGCCTTCCGTTTCAAGGAGCTACTCGGTGAGTACCATCGCCGGGGAGGCGTGTTGACGCGCACATAGGTTGTGCCGGTCAAGACGGATTTGGGTACACAAATCCGGTCTGCACTGTTTAGCAGTGTATATGTACTGTTTAGCAGTATATCAAGTATTCCGAAGTATTCAGTTATTGTCAAGAATTCAGCGTGGTGATTAGTTAAGCAGACTGTCATCATTGTCGATCATTGTTATAATGTTTAATGTTTAATGTTTAAAGTATTCAGAAAATGTCTTGCATATTGTGGTATGAATGACTGTTCATTGTTCACTGTTCATTATTGTGTTTCTCGTATTAAGCAAGTTCAAGAGTAAGTATCAGGTCAGTTGTCAATATGCCGCTCTTCTCGAAGTTAAGACAGATTACCACCAGAAAAGGGGTGCTTGAAGAAGCAGTTCCTATTCCTCCTAGAGACACTCCAGGACATTTCATGTACCATAAACATGGCTTAGATGCCATATTGTTTCTTGATCTATGGGTAGATTATACCAAAGGATTACCGGAAAGTCAAAGGTGGCCCATAGCGGGAACCTGGGATGCAGAGTGCATCATGAAAGTGGAGGAAGAGTTATGGAAAAGAAAGGTCAGACAGTCACAGAAAGACGCTGTTGAGTTATGGCGTAAAGAATCTCATAGACGAACAGAAAAAGCACGTAGACAAGAAGAGAGGAGTAAAGAGAGTTCAAATAAAGTTCAAGAAAATCTATTAATTGAGGAAGGTATCCGAGTGAAATCAGAACAAGTAAATAGACAAAGAAATGCTCTTATGAATGGTATGTATCCCCTTCTAGCCGAAGGACTACCTAAGGCTGTTACGGAGGTGCCAAAAGACTTGCCACCCCCATTATTTCCAATTAAGGTACATCCAAAGGGGCATCCCAGAACCGCAGAAGATGTTTTTCTTTCCTCATATCTAGACGATGCAGCCCCCGAGTATGCTAACGCCACACCACATAGACCGTCTGGCGGAGGGGTTCAACGTCAGGATCAGGTATCTGTCCCCGTGCAACAGCAAGTCCCGATACAAGCTTCGGCAAGCACGTCTGTTTCCGCATCTGTCTCCGCAGTCGACTCTACAGGGGTATCGACGCCCATAGTTGCTGTATCACGTTCGACGAACCCTTTCACACCCGACGCCCCAGATGGGGCCACGGGAGGTGCTAGCAGTACTTTCACACCACCTAGAATAAATAAACTTGTTTTTCAAGAGTCAGCACATTCACGTACACCTAAGTTCGTAAATGAACGTACGCTTAAGGAACTCCTTGTAAATTGTAGATATGACCCAGTGGTTGGTAAAGAGGACGAAATGGTCCTGGCATCATTACGTATCAGACGAGCCGCAGAGTATTTAGCAAGGTTACCAGGAATGACTACGCATCTGGATAACATATATCATTTTGTTCAAACAGGACGAGATTCAGGATGTATTAACAGAGCTATGGAATTCCAGAAAGTAGAGATACAGGGGGAACTGTTACGTTTCCTCATAAACTGTGTAATCAGAAATCAAGATCGTCCGGGGGTAGACCCGAATGCAATGCTTATTCTTACAAGATGGAGTCAGAATATATCAGAAGGGAGACACGATAAGCAAAATTGTATAATAGCCATGTGCCGAAAAATACGTAAAGAAATAGAGCGTATTCATAAAAGGAAGATTGGGGTGCAATCACAGCCTGTAAACAAAAGCAAGATGAAGACACAAGCGATTATTATGCTCGATTTGAAAAATGTTTTGGTATAAATAGTGGTATAAAAGCAAGTAGTGACTCATATCCACATTTATTTGTGACAAAATTAGTGGAAAATGCATTGCCCCCAGTGAAGAATAGAATATTGAAATTCGAGAGTACCTGGCAAAGTAACACTCCGTCGCAAATGCTACAAATGTTACAGTATCATCACAATAGAATTAGGGATGAACAAGAACACGAGCATAGACGCATGAAGGATACAAAAATGAAAATGCTAGTTTCTCAGACAGTACCAGCAGATGGTCACAAAAAGGGTGTGACACATTCTGGTGATTCTGCAGTTCCTGTAAAAGGAACCTGCAATTACTGTAAACAACTAGGCCATTATGTACATGATTGTCAAGTTCTGAAACGTAATATAGCTACAGGTATTGCAAAAGAGAGACCACGATTAGTTAGACAAAATCAGAATGAACAAGGAGCTATGCAGCATGGACAGTCCGTGCCAGTTCAGCAACAGTCTATGCCAGCCTCACAGCAACCCATACAGTTTGTGCCAGCTGCACCACCGTTGCCTGCTACTGCCACACAAACCACAACACAACAAATGTATCAGACTGCACAGTATGAATACCCTGAGTATTAGCGTTACGCATGAACCAGCCTAGAGAGGGAAGTTGACTTACCGCTTATCGAGATTCCGGTAGATCAAGAAGGACCTTATGTACATAGTGAATTATTAGGTCAAGATAGAAAATTCTTACTCGATACAGGGGCAAGTCGAACAACCATAAAACGTAGTGAAGTTCCAGGGGCACCCCTCTCAGGCTCTCAAAATGTTTCCCTTGGTTTTTCAGGAAAACCTATTGTTAATGAAGTATCACAGCCTCTACCACTTACGATAGGACCTTTGACACGAACTACAGATTTATTGCTTACTAAATCATGCCCAGAAAATTTGTTAGGAATTAAAACTCTGAAAGCACTAGGAGCCATAATATGTTGTTCTCCGGAAGGAGTAAGGTTGTTTTTGCGTGATTTTAAAGGTCACTATGTGTCTAGAGACATGGATCCCCGACTACAGACTTTACCAGTACATCTATGGGCACAAGGCCCTACGGATGTTGGCTGTATGAACATTACACCCTATCGAGTTACATTGAAAGCAGGAGTGGTACTACCACGAATGCGACAATACAAGTTACCGCATGATGCTGTAGTGGCTTTGTTGAAAATCATTGATGAGCTAATTGCCCAGGGAGTAGTTGTAGAAACAGACTCCAATGTATGTAATTCACCGATAATTCCGATTCTTAAACGAACTGATCCTACTGCTCCACCAGTGTACCGATTGGTTATTGATTTGCGTGAACTAAACAAGTGTATTGTACCACAATTCCCTGTGGTCCCTGATATATCATCATTGTTGACAGCAATTGATTCCGAAGCAACATTCTTTACTGTAATTGATCTCAAGAATGCCTTTTTCAGCGTCCCAATAGATCCGGAAAGCCAATACTTGTTCGGATTCAGTTTAAATGGGCGCAGCTTTAAATTCTCACGCGCTCCCCAAGGATTTACAGAAAGCCCCAGCATCTACAGCCAAGCACTGAAACGAGAACTTGACAGTATCCACATGCCAGTCAATACTGCACTGCTTCAATATGTCGATGATCTGCTGATCACCGCGAGAAGCGAGCCAGAATGTGAAAAAGCTTCCCTGACAGTTTTACATTTCCTAGCCGACAAGGGGCACAAGGTGTCCCCTTCTAAGCTGCAATTCTGTGTTCAGCGAGTTATTTATCTTGGTCACTCGCTGTCCAAGGAGGGAAGGCAGCTTACACCAGATCGCATCCAGTTAATTGCTAACATGTCAATACCCCAGACACAAAAGGAAGTGCGGGCTTTCATAGGCCTCACTTCATATTGTAGGCAGTGGATCCCTCAGTACGCATTTCTAGCAAAACCACTCATTCAGTTAACCACACAGGAGGCAGCCACATCGACTGTTCTCCCTTGGACTCAGGAACATACACAAGCTTTTGAAAGCCTAAAGGAAGCTTTATGTCAAGCACCTGTTTTAGCAACACCATGTTATAGCAAACCTTTTACACTCTTTGTTACAGAACGCGAAGGTACTGCCTTGTCAGTACTCACTCAGGATCAAGCAGGATCACGCAAGCCATGTGCTTATTTTTCCAGTACATTAGATCCCGTAGCTCAGGCTTTGCCTGCATGCCTGAAATCAGTGGCAGCGACAGCTTTAGCAATCAGACAAAGCGATGCCATAGTATTAGGACACCCATTGACAGTACAAGTACCACATGCAGTAGAGGTTCTTGTGAACCGAACACAAACACAACACTTGACCATAGCAAGACTTACCGGTTATGAACTAACATTGTTTCAACCACACATAGAGATCCGACGGTGTAATACATTGAATCCTGCTACACTATTACCTGTAATTGGAACAGACCCACTAGCTCACGATTGTGTTGAAATCATTGAAATAAAGACGAAACCTAGACAAGACTTGACAGACGTTCCATTGTTAGATCCAGACCTGACGTTGTATGTAGACGGATCATGCATGAGAGCAAGTACAGGAGATTTAGTGGCCGCGTATGCAGTCACAACAGACACTGAAGTTATTGAGACAAATTGTATAGATACTCTGTCAGCCCAAGCAGCAGAACTTATTGCTCTAACGCAAGCCTGTATTCAAGCCACAAATAAGAAAGTTAATATATACACTGACTCACGTTATGCATTCGGAGTTGTACACGACTTCGGTGTGCTGTGGCGAGAGAGAGGTTATCTAACGTCCCATGGTGCCCACATTCAGCACGGACCCCTCATTCATGCTTTGTTAGACGCAATACATCTACCCACTGCTATATCGATTATGAAATGTAAAGCACACACGAAGGTTACTGATACCATTTCTCAAGGCAATGATTTAGCTGACAGAACAGCTAAACAGACTGCTCAGAATCGCACATTAGACATGACAAAGCCAATAGTTCAGACACCAACACAGTGTATGACAATTAAGGATCCCGCACTTGACGTAATTGACATACAGACACATGCCACAGCAGAAGAAATAAAGAAGTGGACTGAACTAGGAGGGATCCAGACAGATCAAGGATGGATGACGAAGGAGAAATCTGTATGGTTTCTCCCTGATTCCATGGTTCAAGCCATTATAGCTACAGTTCACAGTCCAGCACATTTAGGAGAGAAGGCTATGCTAGACAGCATTCAGCACATTTGGTTCAACAAACATTTACGAGCAGCAGCTAAACAAAAAGTTCGTACCTGTATGATATGTTGTCAGTTTAATCCAGGAAAGAGTGTTTCCGTAGAGCAGGGTGGATTTCAGCCTCCTGACCATCCTTTTGAAGTCCTCCAGATGGATTATATTCAGATGGAACGTTGTCGAGGATTCAAATATGTCCTCGTAGTTGTCTGCGCTCTCTCCCGTTGGACAGAGGCGTATCCCGTATCAGATTACACTGCCCCGACTACTGCCAAGCAGCTAGTTCGAGAATTCTTCCCACGGTACGGTTTACCACGTGTTGTATATTCAGATAACGGTCAGCCTTTCTCATCCGAATTAATGAAACATGTCTCACTCTTGTTGGGATATCAGTGGAAATTCCACTGTGTCCGACACCCCGAGGCAGCAGGTCTCGTAGAAAGACATAACCAGACACTGAAAATCAGATTGTCCAAAATATGTAGAGAGAAAGGTGTCGACTGGATAGTAGCATTACCAGTTGCACTCTTTTACATGAGAATGGTAGCACACTCTAGAACAGGGCTATCCCCGTATGAGGTGATCTTCGGTAGACCACCGAATATGTGGGGGACGCCTATACCACGTAAAATAACTGATGTCGACTGTAATATGCTGACAGATTACTTGGCTTCCTTGATGTCTGCACTACAATCTTCTCGTTCACAGGTAGCTGCAGCCTTTCCCGACAACACTGAGGCGAAACCCCATGACGTTGTTCCGGGTAATCTTGTCTTTGTGAGAAACTTCGACAGGAAAAGTCAATTGGAGCCCAGGTGGAAAGCACCCAAGTTGGTCCTGTTGACCACAAGAACAGCCGTGAAGATCGAGGGACGAAAAGGGTGGATTCATTCCAGTCACGTCAAAAAATTTCATGGACTACCTTCAGATATAGACACTGTGCCCTGCACTCCCTCACAGACTGATTCAAAACTTCCTTTTGTTGAACAGAATGACTCTCAGTGCTATAAACAGAAACTCAGGTCCAGATCTAAACTGTCGGACGATTTGATTGTTTAAGTCCTCTCCAAGGTGAAGCGGTTGAATCTGTCCCGACATGTACCCCTTAGGTCTGAATCATGTAGAGTCCAGAATCATAATGAAACGACATGCTTATTGTAAATTACTGCGTAACCACTGTATTGTGACATTATTAATTTTGTTTTTATTGAGTATTTTAGTAATTATTACGAGTATGATTTTGCACATATATTATCCTGTTTCTAAACGTGTTTTCAATATAACTGATGAACATTCTTTTAGTGACCTACCGCCACATGAATTATCTTATAGACTTGCGCTGCGCAATAACACATTCATTAGTATGTTACATCATTCCCATCAGACTAGTAATGCGACCAATTGTTGGGTGTGTGGCCGACTTCCTCCCTATCAGAATAACAAAGGAGTTCTGCCTTTCTTTCCACATCCATTCACACACAATGGCTCCTGTGGAGCATGGTTTAGTTTATTAAATTCCATAGACCCAGACACAGCAGTTTATCAACAACATTGGATATGGGGAAATCTGAATCTAGTTTTATTCAAAGTCTGTCACCCTAATAAGGAGGGTCACCCCAGTAGAACAGGAACTGATTTAGAAAATGAAGTGTATAAATTAGGTAATTTTACGCCTAATCTTATGATTTTGAATGTCAAATCCGAAGTCGAACAAATTCTGCCCACTATGTCAGTATTTCCAGTTAAGGGTGAATTATGTGTTAGAAAAGTTGGTTCCATACACATGGGCCATAGCCAATGCGTTACTACAGTAGAATATAGTGATCAAGGTAAATCTTCATTTAGAGCTTCTCGCCATTCCTACTTCATATGTGGTCAGACTGCATATATGCGTCTACCTCTAGATTGGGATGGTACCTGTTACATAGCATTCCTTCTGCCACCTGTTTTCCTAGCTCCTCCTGATTATTATCGAGATGTTCATTTAGTACACAATAGAGAGCAAAGAGATCTCCCAGTTGTCGATTATACTGAGACGGCATGGGACAAGTATGTAGATTTCAATAAAGGTATCTTTCCCTATATAGGTACAATATCAAATAGTAAGCTGATACGCAGACTCACCAAGACTCTTGAAGCTGTAGTAAACGAGACTATAGCCGCCCTAGGCAATCTGACAGAGGAACAATCAGTGATGAGAATTGTTGTTCTCCAGAATCGTCTTGTCCTTGACGTCATCCTGGCCGATAGGGGCGGAGCTTGCAGGGTCATCGGATCCAGCTGCTGTATATTCATACCAGAAAATTCGCCATCTGTATATAAAGCTATAACACGCCTTCATAAGATTGTAAGCCAGATACACGAGAATCCAGGCACTTGGACGTGGTCCGGGTGGTTTTGGAGTGTGATATCAGCCTGGGGATGGAGAGTTCTATCCTTCCTAGGTATTGGCCTTCTTATGCTCTTCAGTTGTTGTCTATGCCTGCAATGTGGACCAGCGATTTGTGGTCTGTGTGCCACATCGTGTATTCCACATCAAGGTTTTCGCTCAAGATCCCGGAAGAAGAAAGAAGAAGAAATGATGCTCCATGAGCAAATCAATGGAATGATGAAGATTGATGTCTCGTGAAGGGCAAGAAGGGGACAAGGAGGGAATGTGGAAATGTGGATTTTCCTGATCAGTTATGTCCCCTATCTTGGACCCCAACGGTTCTATATGCATGTTACAAGTACATGTATGTTCCCTCCAGTTCCAGTTTCTAAGACGCAAACATATGTGTGTCTACCGTCAACATGTTCTCTGTCAGATCCGCCATCAATGGGCTGGATATTCGATTCCTAAGTATGAAAGGCCACCGACTTTATATGGCTAAGTTACTTCATTCTTACAGTTCAGGCGAGTAGGCCCGATTCTGTCCTCAAAGCCTTTCCCTGCTCTCTGTCTCTGACAGCTTCAGCTTGAGCTCGCATCTGTATCCATGAACTTTGTCCTACTCCCTGTGCAGCTAACGGTGCCTGCCTCGGCTAGTTTTCGCCTGTCTGCCAAGAAGTTGTATTTCACCTTCGAATTATCTATTTTGCTCTCCAGCCGATGCATTCCTGTCCAGTGATTTAGGTAAACATTTCCTTTAGCTCACAAGCAAAGGACTCAGCCTTTCCGTCCTCCTGCAAGTGATTCATAGCCCTGTTGCCATGGAAAGTTTTCTGCCCCTCGCATCTCATATAGACACTTAGACGCTTGTACACGCACACAGTCAGTATAGAATAGATTCTGTCCGAGAGTCTCTTCCTTGTGGATAACACAGTTCTTTAAACATAGGATGTTAGATATGATTTGGGATTAGGATGACTTGACCCCAGACTTCTCGTCTCCACATGTAGAGCTAAATGTCAAGTCCCCTTCACCCCCTAGTTGCACGTCAATTACACGTCATGCTGCCGCGCGCGCATCTATGCCAAGTATTATCTTATAGATCCACCTATGTCTGATAATTCTAACCAATCATGTTTCTTTTATTCCTTATTACGCCTAGTTTCGATTATGTCACTGTCACGTCATTTTTCTTATCAAATGTTACGCCTTCTACATTCGTTTCATTGTAATGTACTTATTATAAAAATACATGTCTGTTAATGAATTATTGTACTTCACTTCCTGAACCTTCGTGGTGACGGAACCTGAGGGCCGCGACTCGAGTCGGCCATTTTGAATGGAATAAAGCCCATTAGAAAACCTCTTATACCACGGATTCTGCCTCTTGTTATTTTGAGCTATTTACTTTAATTTAAGATTCCGCATGAAATTCAGTCCGGTAATATTTATTTTATTTACCACACCTGTCTGTGCTGACAGACACATTCCGCTTAGAATCTGCATGCCTCGGTCCAGCATGTTATAAGTGGTGTCGCTCACTGAAAGAATAGTGTCTTCTCAGTGATCAAAAGACACAGTGTCCCCACACATCAGACCATGAAACAAAGATGGGGACCCTCCTGCAGACATTTATTTAGTTAGAGGGTATTGAGGACATGTGACTCATATGCAAGTAGGGATGGGATTCGAACAATCCTGTGCGCAGAAGAGGAATTTTGTGACAACCATTTCTAAGATGGGCTACTTGATTGCCTTGGATGTTACACACTGCGAATGGACACATGGACATTTACATCTTCCCCTTTACAAGTAATATTGATTCCTTCTAATATTTGGGAGGTATTGACACCACAAAATATGTGCATGCCAGAGCAAGAAAATACAATGGAGTGCATTTGAAAGAGAGAGCAGGTTTATCAGAAACCTGCCCTGAGAAAAATAAACCCAACACAGCGCCCTCGCTAAACCGCCTTTTATCAGTTCCATGCTTTCTGGATTAAGCACTAGTCACTTTAAAGCCACCACGATGGCTGTGTGGGCCAAGCAAGTTAGCAAGATCCCAAAGGATGAGTCTGTGCTGCTTTGGAAGGAAACATTAGAGTTGAGTGTCCACAGCATACTGATCACATAGCAGTGCTGCCTTCAGATGTTATCGCTCATTGGTCACGCATATGTAGACGTTAAAAGTGATAACGTGAAAAAACCTCTGTAGCTCTCAAAGGGAGTTGGACTGGAAAGCAAAACCAGCAGATCCATGCCTCTTGCATTTTAAAACTGCTGGAACAAAGCCTTTTCTTCAAAACTGTCCTTCGTTTTTGTTGACGAGCATAAAGATTCCAGCATGCCCAGAGCAGACATTCAGCGATTGTGAACGGGAAAACACCAAGTGATCTGCAATGCAGAAAAAGGTGAATTGTCTCCTGTATTTATGTAGTGCAAGCCCAGCTAGAGAGCAAATGAATGTGGAACAAAGTATATGGGTTTGGATAAGATTCTTGATTGTTGCGTAGAGTGATGTATGACGGAACCATGCATGCCATTACCACACATGCCTTTACCACGTGTCCATTAGCACGCATAAGCCTTTACCACACAATGCCATGCTGTCGTGGGTTTTTGGCCGAAGCTTCTTAAAAGACTGTCCTTGTGAAAGATGGGCCCAAGTGAGGTTCCATTAACTGCTAGCTGGGATGTGAAGTTGTCTATGTACACGACAGATATCCAAGCTCGAATATGTGGGTGTTTTGGTATTCTTGGTGAGCAGATGATTTCCGTCTTTTTTTCTTTTTCCAAAATCCTCTCACTTTTCAATCGGAGAAAGGAAAGAAACCCCCCATCTCCATGTTAAAAGAATAAGCAGCACTAATTTGACAGAAGAAATATCATGCCATTTGTCCTCTGTCTTTGAACACACACCAAGAGCGACAAAATAAAAGCATCGTTTAAAGCAATGTTTACCAAACCAAGGGTCGGGGCTGATTTTTGGCGAGTGGAAAAAGTCCAAGCAATAAATAAAGAAACCTTTACATTCCGTAGTTTCTGCTGACAAATCTCTGGTTCTGTATTTTTAACACGGGGATTGGTGTTTACAATCTCTTCTTACTTTGCAGTCCGAGAAAACAAAAAATAAAGTGAATTATGTGATAATGGGCCGGATGTACAAAGCATTTTTCCAGTCTCAATGCGAATGGGATAGTTTGCGACTGGAAAAAAATGCTTTTTCAAATTAACTAAATGCTGAATGCAAATTGGTAACTTGTTACCTAATCGTATTCAGCGTTTGCGATTCGGTATTTGGAAGGGCGTATTAAGGGCGTCCCTTCCAAATACCGAATCCGTATGGAATGTATTACTGCTTTGCGACCTAATACTTTTCCACAAGTTTAAAAATGGTGGTCACCCATTTGCAAAGGGGAAGGGGTCCTTAAGGGACCCCTTCATCTTTGAGAATGTAAATAATAAGATATTTTAAGATCAGGCAGATTTCCTAACCTTAAAAAATAAATTTTCAAGGGTTCATTTTGTTCTTTTTAAACACCTCCCGCTTTCCTTTAAGGAAAATGATCTGCATTAAAAAGCAATAACAGACATGCAGCTGCGACCCCTGGTGACCTCAAAATGACGTCCATGGGCTTTGGCAGCCCCTGCACCCCTACCTTTCAGAGCCTATGTGCTAAGCTTGAGGAGGGTGCTTGAGAGGTATGTGTGGGGCAGATCAGGGCAGATTTGGAGTCACTGGGTAGCTTTGAGGTAGAATTTTGTGTCATGGCCATATTGATGGATCTTGATGCTGTTGTCTGATTATGAATCCAAGGGGGTGAAGACAACGAAGGAGATTCTTTCCCTAGGGTAAAGAAGACTTCAGCGCAATAAGTGCGGGATAGCTAGGGAGGGATACCTGAACTTTAATTATAGAACTACGTGCAGATGCCTGTGGCTGAGCCCCAAGCCATTCAATCTGGGCATCGATGTCAAAGGTCATATCTCCAGTGTGCATTCGGAGACCACCACTTTTGCAGTCTCCAAAGTTGATTGCAGCTCCACCACTCCCAAGGACCATTCAGCAGGTCTTTACTTCAGTCTGATGAGCGTTCTGCTCACTTCATCGTGGTAAGTAGATCTATTGGTTCAGCAAATTCCTATTTCAAGGCAGACCGCGCTCCCTACCCTGAATCAGACCCCGCTGCGATTATTTAGAGCATGGTGCTCATGTTCCTCTCTTGCATGCTCTTTGTTCTCCGGCAGTCGCACTCCTCTGTGGGAACCTTTGAGTAGCCGCCCATGCTAGCCGAAATGGTACCGTCTGTCACTCTCTGCTCCAAAGCGCTCCCTCGCTGGAGTGCACGCAGCGTGGTGATTGAACTCTGAATTTGTCCCCGCTGGGGAGGGCCGTCATGGTGCTTTTCAGTGCCCCTCTCATCGCAGTCGGAGAGTGTTTTTTAATTAGTCGGTAATGAAAGCACCAGGGATCATTTCTCGATTTGCACAAAACTCCATGGATTGCTCTGCATGATTCTGGGTTTTTTATAAGCCTTAATAGAGAAACAGAGAAAGATCTGACTCTTTAATTGTTGAACACTTGTTTGGGTGAGAGTGACAGAGGCAACTGCTGCTTCGATGTACAGTTCACGAAAAGCTTTTCCTATCAAATCTGGACACCTCATAAAGCTGGTGGTGGGACTAGTTTCTCCCCATTCTCAAGCAGCTGTGCAGTGCATGTGCCTAGAGGTGTGTCTGTTCCTTCTGTGGGTGGGGCTGGTGCGTTGAGATGGATATTTCCCAGTAGCTGGCATGATATGAAGAAAATATACTCATACATGCACTTCTTACATTTTATTTTTATCATTTGCTATTGTTCCAAAGAGACCCAGTAGGGCGTTGTAGCAGCTTGTAGTGTTTTAGGTAATGCAGGGGTTTAAGATCTAACTCCCATCATTTAGGCAGTCTTTAAGGGAACTACAGTTACCATATGAAATATTGATATGCAAGCTTATTTGTAACAATGCAGGCAAGTCGCGAGCCATCCTGCATTAAACAAAAGGGCCTGAAAGGTGATAAAAAAAAAGGTGTGAAATGTGTTATAGAAACACAGATTGCTTAGGTTTATTCCACATCCAGAAGGAGCCAACTCGTAATGGTTTGGTAATGCTGCACTTGCAACCACTCACCATCCAGTATAGGGACTCCCAGTTGCAGTATTACTACATTGGACATTACGAGGACCTCGTAAACAAACATTGGCAGGCCATTACGTCTGGCTTGCATATTCAGTCCTGACTAAAACATTGAAAAAGTCTGTTGCATTGTGAAAATAAAAACATTGATTGCATTCTGCATAAAGTGCATCTGTGTGTTAAATAATTTAAGGTGTTATGACTCAGTGTACATACGAGATGTAAAAAAGCGGCCGGCATGCAATCCATGGACAAGCATTCATTAGAGGAAGAAGCACACAAGTGGAAGACGTGAGAGGAATACTTCTCTGGGAAAAACCAAAGTCCATTATGTGCATTATCATAAAAAATCGGAAACAATAGGTCTAGCCAGTGCTTAATTTGTAAAATATTAAGTGCCAGGGCTCTGACCAGGAGGCAACTGAAGCTTGCACCACCCATCGCCCTCATCATCACTTCCAAAACAACTACTAACCATCTCTCTCGCATGTAAATGCGACCGTTCAGATCATGTCAGGTCCCCAAAGCTAAAGGAATGGCTGGGGAGGCAGGTATTAGCAATTTTTTTAATGTATTTTGTTTTCATAAACAACTGTTGTACTGCTTATCGCTAAATTACATGAGCAGCACAACCAGGTTTGCAGACTGCCCTAAGTGTGGTGCTGAGCACCGGAAACCAATTAAGTGCCGGTGCTCAGCACCAGAAAGCACCGGCTCAAATTAAGCACTGGGTCTAGCAGACAGCTGCACTGTCAAGACACACCTAAAAACAATATTGAAATCTACCTTGGACAGTCCTCGTCCATATTTCTCCTCTTGGTCAGGAATTGGAAATGGAAAATTATATTACAATATAGATTTTTGGATACTGACTGAAACAAATTGCATCTTTGTGTTGTCTGTTTCTATGGAGTGTGTTTAGGTTTTTGTACTGAATTTAATTTCTAGAAATACAGTACAACATGTTGTTATTCATGTTTCTGGTCTGCCTCTTCCCTCCAGCTGTATAGCGAGCAAATCAGTATTTTCTGAAGTTGGTGGGATAATTGACCACAATTGATTAGGGTCTGGTAACTTATCAAGGCTGACGATTTGCTAGTCATGAGCTACTGCATTTGTTTTGGGTAATCAAGCGCTCCTGCATTAGTACTGGGTAACTTCTTGTCTCAGAGCGCGAAATGAGACCGTCCACGCTGCTTGGATGACTGCTGAGGGATCAGTCTACTAAACTGTCATTACGAGGATTCCTCCCCACAGGCATTGCTTGACTTTCAAAGGCCTGGGAGAATGGGCAGAACCTTGGAGTTTCAAATCCCATTCCCTCGCTCCCTACTGTGAGTATGGGATTGTGTCAAGCTCCTGTCACTCTGTAAAGGGCCCCCTAAAATATGTCCTGCACTGGATGGAACAGACTTCATGGAAATACTAGTAAAATCTTCTTCACAGATTAATATTGTTAAAAGAAACCCTAACTTGGAGTTGGCCACAGCGGATCTGGACCAAACTTTAACAAACTGGTGCCACGTGAAACCACTGCACACAAAAAAGACCCCTGACTGGTATTTAGTGAGCCAGTTATTTCAGGAGTTCTGCCTGATGCAATCCTCCTCCTCTGGAGCATTAAAAGCTTTGGAAATGGTATTCATAAGGCGTACTTTCTATACTCCTACTGGTATTCGTTCAGAGAGCATGTGTATTTTTACAGAGTTCAGATCAAAAGGAATGTGTTAACCATTTATTGTAAAAAAAAAAAATTATTTTTTTAATACATACGACCTTTAGAAAGCAAAGAATCACCTTGATCAGTGCTCAGTGAACTATGTGATGCAACTGGAATTTATCATATTTTGTCTAGTTGTTGACCCCTTTCCACTTAACCAAAAACAGGGGCACTTTGCATCTTTTGAAAGAATAGATACAAGAAAATGCTTCCTTAATGCATGTTTTTACTGGGTAAAAAGAAATAGGCTGAGAAAGGAAAACCTTTGGGTTGGCTCAGTTGTTTACTAATCTGTCCGATTACTTAAGTAGAAATCCTTCTTTTTCCTCTGCTCTATGTGTTTCAACCTAGTTGTGCTAACTGTTCAGTGGGGTCATCGTCAGGACATGGCAATGTTCTTCTGACACAAAGCAGTGGCTGTTGATTTTATGTTGTTCCTCTATAGGGGCTTACCTTATGATTTGAAGAACCTAAAGTCAATCATCACTGTGCTGTTGTCTCAATAAAAATGTGTCAAGGAAGCTGCAAGTCGTGCCCTATTTTCACTATTTGTGGTTTTCTTCTCTGTTATTGCCAGTGGGAGTGTTGATTTTCCTTGCTGTATTCAGTTCCTTGTGACATACTACAGTCTGTCCGGATCATTGTCAAGATCCAGTCTTTCGCTCTACCGATGCCAACAACTCTGATTTTTCAAAAGTTATCAAGCACTGGTGCATGGGCGGTATAATAGCCAATGAGATCTGACTAAGGTGCGATTATTGTTTATTAAACGCTCTACCCAATACCCTGCCATGACGACATGAAATATTATTTGCTCTCCTTACAAATCCAGCCACAACAATGTGAAACACAAGAAAAAACTATAAACTAAACAAGCACCAAACTCTGTGCTAAGCTGCTAGTATGGCATATCACATACATGAGCACCACTCCCACAGAGCTGTGCTAATCAACACAGCGGCTTCCTTGGATTTCGCTATTGACTTCTGTAGGTGAGGCGGCCTCCAAACCCATGTCTGGCCTCAGTATGTGCAAATGTATTCGTTAATTCCCATATGTCTTTGGTTATTTGAGGCATGACACTTGTCAAAATCCCTTTCTAGTATGAAAAGTTCCATTGAAATATTTCTGATGTTTGGTGTTGATCTTACCTGTTTTGTTCCTGGTCAAACTATTACTATTGTGGCTGAAGACAGTATGTGGGATTCTCCCTTCTGCATGGTTAGCTTCCGAATGGGGACACTTTCTCCTTAGAGGAATGAAAATTGGGAGGATTTAATGAGGCGACTGTGGGTGCTTTTCAGTTTCTGTTTTACATACTCTCATATTCTCAGAGTTATCAGACTGGACCACAAGATGTGCCCTAATGGGCCCATTAGTTATAGACATGCGTACATTCAGGAGAGCGAAGATAGCTCATTGAGTAGAGCTAACTGGTGTCATGTGAATTCTCTGAGCAAATTTGCCTCGCGTTTCCCTATTGTGCTATGAAATAATATATCTCTTAGGGGCCAAATCTGCAATGTTATGTTCCGCACACAGATGTGCTGCACAGTTTGTAGCCAGTGATTGGTTATGGGCTGTGTTACTAGGCAGGAAGAGCCAGTGAGATGGTTTGCTTCCTGGCACTGGATGGTCTTGTATGTTTGTGGCTTCTTCCAAGGCACTAAGAAATCTTTGTATATCGTCGGAGCTGAAGTGTGTATTGTATGTTTGAGGGTACTAGTAAATTGTAAAGCCAAGATTCCAATTTACCCACTGCCATTAAATGCAACAACGAAGGAATCCTTTATTAGCCCTCATGTCTTTAAAGATTTTCCTTTTTTATGCAAATGCTCTTATGAGGCCCTGGACTTTGTAGAGATTGAAGGGGATGGGCTGGATGCAACAGAATAGGTGTTTATGCAGAAGGATATTCGGGTTTACTCTCGTTTTATACCTTTAGTAAAGTATATAGTAGCCAACAGGGTGGTTTTTAATGCGAGCGGTCTTTCACTTCCTTTAAAAGAGTGGTTAGCGAGTGATGATTTTTAAAGGAATTTGTAGGTGCTGAAAATCTACATGTGGGTAAGGTAAGTGCACAGTACCTTCCAACAATTATTAAAACATTGGAATGTTGAGAGCTTCATTGAAGACAGTGCCGCAGCTCCGGGCCTGTAATGGCTGGTATAAGTCCGGAGCTCCAACATTCCTGTTTGTCTTCACGTTTCTCTCTTTTTAATTTAGAACAGTCTACCCTTAGTGGGTGGAATGTTCTAATAGTCTTACAACCCCTTAGCCTTGGACTACACCGGTTGTTAAAGGCCCCAACTCTTGTTATAGACCCTTGCTAGCGGGCTATAATAATTCACCTGTAGGTCAGAAACTGATTCCTCTGCAGCTTCACACCCTAATCTGCTGCAATGTTAATTATTGTGTTAACTGCTTTTGCCAATGCGCTGTACAGTTGTAACAAAGCACTTGCTAAGAGTAAATGGTCTGGATCTAGTTCTGTTAATAGATTTATATACCCCCAACTCCCACCTTCTGGAAAATCTTGAAGATCTTCTTTTATGAATCAACCTGGTACTTGATCACTGACTATGCTTAAGAGTACTGTTTCTTTGCTGATTTTTAGAATGTTTTCTGCGGTTAAAACTGCAGCTGTCGTGAGGATGTATATGTGCTGTGTAGAAGCATTAGTATAGAAAAAAAATATATATATATATATATATATATATATATATATATATATATATATATATATATATATATATATATATATATATATAATATATATCCACAGAAAAGGCTGCTCCCAGCATTGAGGCGCCACACACTTTGTGTTTCAATATCCTTTATTGGAGCTTTCACAGGGATGCAAACAGCGTGCAGCAAAACTTATTCTTCAGCCTTCATTCCGACGCGTTTCGGGAGCCATCTCCCTTGATCACAGGCATAGGCAGTATTGGAGCGCGGCAGCCATGTTCACAGCGCAGCTGCGCTGATTTTGAACGTTTCCGCCCTGTACAAAGTACAAGTGCATGATGGTACCTGGAGTCCTTTTATAGTAATATTGCCGTGAATTGTGTCCATTTGGCGTTTGAAATTTCAGGGCTGTGAATAGGGTGTCAGCACGAACAACCCACTGTGGAATATTAATGACTTGCGGAGATTCACGGCAATATTACTATAAAAGGACTCCAGGTACCATCATGCACTTGTACTTTGTACAGGGCGGAAACGTTCAAAATCAGCGCAGCTGCGCTGTGAACATGGCTGCCGCGCTCCAATACTGCCTATGCCTGTGATCAAGGGAGATGGCTCCCGAAACGCGTCGGAATGAAGGCTGAAGAATAAGTTTTGCTGCACGCTGTTTGCATCCCTGTGAAAGCTCCAATAAAGGATATTGAAACACAAAGTGTGTGGCGCCTCAATGCTGGGAGCAGCCTTTTCTGTGGATATATATATATTCAGTGAAAAAACCATAGGTTTCACACACGTTATAGTTAGGAATTAGCATTTAAAAAACCTTAGAAATTCAGTGAAAAAACCATAGGTTTCACACATGTTATAGTTAGCTGAACATTTTACTCGTAAAAAACCAATGAAATTCCCCCGTTATAGTTAGTTCAGCTAACTATAACTCGCGCGCCCGCAATGCACTGCTGATGACGTCACATATTACATCACTCATGACATGGTCAGTGACATCACTCATGACATCACTGATGACATCTCAAATGACATCACTGATGACCTCACTGATGACATCATCCAGTGAATGTGTATTTTTCTGAAAATTAAATATGTTTTATATATGTATATCTCAAGGTCGATGGAAGAATAAATGGGTATATTACTGTCTAAATGGATGATTTCTTTTTGAAAAATTGATTGTGTAACTGACTGATTAAGTGTATCATAGTGAATACATGGCTTAGTGAGTAATGTTTAAATATATAAATATCTGTATCAGTCTCTCACTTTGTGTATAAGTGGCTGCATGGGTTGGAGAGTAGCTACATGGGTGTCTATATAGGTTATTAGTTGGTTTTTTGAGTATCAGTATGAGTGTCTGCATGGTTCGGTGGGGGGTATGACGTAGTGCATAGGTGCATGAATGAGTGACTCACTGTTTGTATGTGTTGAACAGAGCATGTGTGCAGGACTGCATGGGTGGATGAGTGTGTGTATGGGTGTGTTAGTGAGTGAATGACTGTCTCAATAGTGTCTTTATGAGTAACTACATATGTTTAAAACTAGTATATGTGACTATTGGTTTATATATGTGAGTATATGTGAGAGTGAGAGATTGAAAGAGTTCCTGTATGAATAAGTATGTGTTTCTATAAGTGATTGTTAAAAAGACTAAGTATGTGTAAGTTTCCGTAGAAGTAAGTGTGGTGGTGTGTGTTTAACTGTATTTGCAAGTAAATGGATGTTTGATTCTTTATTGGCATGAGTGACTATGTGTGTGAGTAGCTCTATGGATGAGTGGCGTTGTGTAGCAGCATGTATAGGTGTATGAGTACATATGATAAGTGAGTACATGTATGAGTGACTGTATTGGACTGTTGGTGAATGAGTGGATGTGTATGTGGATCTTAGAATTACTGAAGAGGTTGTTGTAACTGTTATTGGTATGTCCATTGTTTTGTATATTTTAGTCTCTATTTTTGATTGTGTGTATCAAAGGTTTTATTAGGGGAAGAGGAGGTCTGCCACTCTATCACAAGGATGATGTCATCAGTGAGGTCATCAGTGATGTCATTTGAGATGTCATCAGTGATGTCATGAGTGATGTCACTGACCATGTCATGAGTGACGTAATATGTGACGTCATCAGCAGTGCATTGCGGGCGCGCGAGTTATAGTTAGCTGAACTAACTATAACGGGGGAATTTCATTGGTTTTTTACGAGTAAAATGTCCAGCTAACTATAACATGTGTGAAACCTATGGTTTTTTCACTGAATTTCTAAGGTTTTTTAAATGCTAAGTCCTAACTATAACGTGTGTGAAACCCATGGTTTTTTCAGTGAATTTGCAAGGTTTTTTAAATGCTAATTGTTTTTTTTTTCTTCTATTTTTTTTAACATATTTTTATTTTATTTTTCTTACCTTTTATAAAGACTATGGTTAAATTTTTAAAATTCTTTAATATGTTTTTTTTATATATTTTTTTTTAAATAAACATTTTAGTACGCGTACCGTAAGCTCACGGTAAGCGTACGGTTTACGCTACGTCCGTAATTTATCCACGCTGCTTGCGTATAGTTACGCAATTTGCGTAGCCGCGCGTACTCCGCGTGGGACGCGTACGCGTGTGCGCTACACGCGCACGTTACGCGGAAGTGTCGGGTAGTGTCTGTTATGCGCATGCGCGCAAGCGCGTGTCTTTTTTACGCGCATGCGCACTTTTGCCATAAGCGTACCGTAAGCGTACCGTAAGCGTACGGTAGGTCATGTGATCATGAAACACAACTTTTGATTGGTTGAAACTACTTTCAGTTCTAGAACTCTCCTACACCACACCCATTCCCCTCATTTCTGCTTGTGATCTCTTAGGAGAAGGAGCTGGTATGTCTTTGGGATACGATGGCAGAACAGCAGAGCTCTTCTGAGAGTGAGGCTAGCACTAGCAGCACTGTCTTGAGGCAGAGATCGAGGAAACAAAAGCCCTCTTATGTATGGGATTATTTTACTTTTCCTGAAGGCCAGCAAAAGGTGAATGCACCCTTAGTAACTTGCAGGCTGTGTCAGCGTGTACTTTCTAGAGGTAATCCTGACAGGAAGTATTCCTTTGGGAATCACACCATGAAGAGACACCTCAAGGATGTACACAAAAGGACACATGGTCATCTTTTTGGAGGTAACTCTTCAGAAAGACAAGCAAGTACATCCACAGCAGCTCAGCCTGGACCATCATCTGCAGAGCTGACTCCTTCTTCTGCAGGTCAGGTGAGCCCTTCATCTGTGGGGGGAGCATCTCCTTTTGCTGGCCCTCTGGAAATTAACCCTCGGTTTGCGAGGGTTGAAGTACGGTGCGCCACTTGTCACGATCTAATTACTTATAGGGAGACCAGTGTTTCCCTAGTGAACAGTAAAATAGATCAGCACACTTGTCGTACCGTCTAATATTCCCAATCTTTCTTTCCTCTGTCCCTGCATGAACACAACGGCTCTTTTAAGAGCCAACCTTACCTTTCATCTATTTTTTATATATGTTTTTTAAAACTTTTTTTTTTTTTTTTACCGTACGCGTAATTTTTTTTTTTTTTTTTTTTAAAACACTAAAAATCAATTATCACATTACAAGGTCCTTGAGAGACTACAATTATTATTATTGACTTACCATACTCACTCAAAAAAATATTTATTCATTTGTTTTTTTTAAAAATAGCTTTAAAAATGGTTCTAGTTTTCAAAAATTTTCTATATGAATCTGAAAAAAAAGAAAAAAGTATTAATATTTTTAAAACATTTTATAATACAGTACACATATTTACATTTTTTTCCAAAAAATATTTTTGCCTTATTTTTGCTGTTTTCAGAATATATTGCATTTCACTATAAATTGTGAAAGCAATTGCATTCATCATTTTACAGCGGGCAAAAAAAAATAACAATCACAAAGATTGTAATAAAAAAGCCCAGAATCTCTTTTTACTTAAACTTAACATTATAGAAATGCATAATATTCTAAAAAAATATCATCTAATACCAATAGTTATTTCTTTAAAATACCGTCTGATATGTTTGTTTCAGAAGTATAATCACAATATTATATCTCAAATAACTCCACAATACATCTGATTCCATTTCCTTTAGGGCAAATAGTAATTTTAAAATTTTGTTTGGAATAAATTTCCAACAGTAATCAAATAAAATTCTAAAGTTTAATTTGTCCAGATCTCACTGATTCTCTGTTACATTTTGGTTCACGAAAATTTTTGGAATAATTTATTAAGTCCACAATAGAATTGGTTACCTTTCCGCATGGCCAAATAGTAATTTTTTAAATCATTTTTGAAAAAAATTCCAATGGCAGTCCAATAACATTCCAAAATTTAAATTGTGCAGATGTTACCGATTATCTCTAAATTATTGGTTTTTCAAAGTTTCATTAAAAATTAAAAAAAAGTCCACATTACAATTGGTTATCTTTCCATTAGGCCAAATGATAATTTAAAAAATCATTTTTCTACAAAATTGTAATGGTAATGCAGTAAAATGGTAAAATTATTTTGTCCAGATCTTGCCAAATCTGTCTAAAATTTAGGTTTCAGGAAGATTAGATAGGAATTTGCTAAATCAAAAGGCAAACGTTGTTTGAAAATCAATTGGGAATCATTACACAGTGTCCAACCTTTTTCACATTTAAGATAAACTGTGTAATGTCCAGAAGTAACAGTAGGTCCATCATGGAAAATTATTGCAACAGTTACAAAAGTTTTTCCTGAAATTGATAATTGCTGTCCTGTAAACTTCTTTATTAAAGTATCCAATTTTGAACCATCAGCTCTACATCGTTGCATCATTAAAATTACATACTGTCCGTATTCCTTTAAAATTAATGTTGAAAACATGTCAGATTTACACTCACCACATTTCATGCTATGATTAGCATCTTTAACTAATTTTGCAAAAGTAACTGTTTTACTTTCTGGCAATGTCAAATAAATAAACCTTTCATTATCAACATTAGAACCACATATATTATAACAATTATCACAACTATGTTCCCATTTATAAGAGAGACCAAAAAAAATGTCAATGGGAACTCCTTCGTCTTCCACTACCTGAAGAAAATACATCAAAAATTCCTGTACGTCTTGCTGTACATTTTGAGAAAACTGTGTTCGTCCTGAACATACATCTAAAAGTTTTCTAATTTCAGTAGCACTTTCTATTTGAGTTTTATCTTTACTCAGCTTTTGAAAAAGGAGACTCAGCTCTGAACAGAATCTTTTTCCCTGATTTACTATTATCTGCTCTTGCAAACTTTCCAGATAAAATGCAACATTCAGCACTACATTTGCGTAGCAGTTGACACCAGAGCTATTTTCAAAATGACATCCTACAACCTGTTCTTCATTTTCCTTTTTCTTTTTGCTTGCAATTACATCACTCCTTTTTTTTCCTCTTCTCTACATCTTCATTACAGATATTGTCATTTTTTCTTTTACGAGAAACTACACGTTTCTCTAACACAGGATACTGACCTAAATGAGGAGCATAGCTTCTTCTTAATCTATTATACTCCTTTACACAGTTTGTATCAGCACTAACTTTTGAGTCATCAAAGTCTATCATGAATAAACCTGATAATGTTTTCACTCGTGACAAAGCAACATATGCCATACCTTCTTTGAACACAGTTGAACCAATGTTCACAAATGCACAATCTACAGTCAATCCTTGAGACTTGTGAATAGTTACAGCATATGCTAGAGAAAACGGAAACTGCTTCCTACGTACATATAAGTCTTTCACAAGCATGAAACGAACTGTACAACGACAAATGTCTTTAACTTCTTCTATCTGATCAAATTTTATTTTTAAACATTCAATTCCATCTTTTTTCTGATAATTAATAAAACCCACAACTCTTCCCATAGCTCCATTAACTAAACCTTTTTCAACATCCAAATTTCTCCTTAAAAATACTCTACAGTTCATGCAAACATATAGATTTTTTTCTAATCCAGCTGTTTTGGAGATGTTCTTCTCTAGTGAGTCCAATTTATTTTTCAGTTTGATTGTTACTGTGACAGTAATTCTTCCATCCTCAATTTTGTCCACTGCTTCCAATTTCCTGATCTCTTCCTTTTCCAATTTCAAAAGCTCCTCATTGAATATTGAGCATTCACGTAGAGTTGGCATTAAGCAGATGACACTTTTGTTTTCTGCAATGTTCTTGTATATCTTCTCTGCAACTATTTCTTCCTTTGGAAATAAATTATGTAGCAGCCGACTCTGTAATGCTTTTTTGCCAACTTCTGTGAGTAGTCCAATTCTGATATCCTTCAGAATACTTCCATATTCTTCATCGCTTGCTTGCCTCATATTAGTAGTAAGTTCCTTGTACTCAAAGAAGGACCAAATATTTGTATTTCCGATGCTTCCCAATGACTTCTTTGTGTCTTCATGTGTGACAGTACTAAACACTGGTTGTCCTTTAACTGGAGTAAGTTGCAAAAGATCTCCAAAAACTATGACGTGTTTTCCACCAAATAACATGTCATAGTCTGTCTTCAAAATTTGCTGCATTCTTAAATGCACAAAGGCAAGCATTAAGTTTGATACCATGCTCACCTCATCAATAATGAGAACTTGCATCTTCTTCAATACTCTTGAAACTTCCAAGGATGCTTCTCCAGTTAGCTTGTTGAATTGTATTTTGTTCTCATGCTCCACTGGTAACATTAGCAAACGAACGATGTAAAGTGATTCCTTTTATGTTATATGCTGCTAACCCAGTTGGAGCAGTAACCACACAAGACAAAGTAGAATCCGTTTTTTGCTTTCGGTAGGTTCTGATGACTTTTATTAGGAAACTTTTTCCAGTTCCAGCTTGTCCGCTTACATACATCCTGATTGGATGAAATGATGTGCATGAGCACTCTTTTTTTTCATGTAGAAATCCGTGATCAATTTTGTTTTTGATCTCTTCATAAATTTGTTGCTGCTCTTGATTCAGTTGTCTTTCCAAATTTTCTAAGTCTATAAATTCTTCTTGAGCTTGATTCATAGCCGTTTCCACTTCATTCATGGCTATTGATGCTTCATTTTCAACGATTGGTTGTCCTAGGGGATCTTGACTGAGTGTTCCTGAACTTTGGCTGTCCTGAGAACTGTCTCTAGCTATTTCTGCTGCAATTGTAGTTTCCTGTTCAATTTCTTCATTTAACATTTGCAGATAAGTTGAGAATGTACTGCATTGTATGCTGTCTTTGCAAGCATTAAAAGAATCTTCATAGCTTTGAAATTCTCCCAGTAGTTCATCCTCTGTACGCCATGGTTTAAACAACTGTAAAAGAGCCAAGTAGTAAAATTCCTTCTTGTCAGTAGTGTCACAACTCAGCTTCCGGTGATTTATCAAACTTCCTTTTGTTTGCTTCACCAAACATCCTTCTTCACCAACGACTTTATATTTTCCATTGTTGATGTCTTCTGCAGCTTTCCGTGAATAAATGTAGTTCTGCAACACTTCATAGAGACACATGTTCTCCAGATGATGACTTCTCTTGGGATAATAAGTGTCCAACATGTTTGATTTCAAAATATCTGTACTTTCTGGGTCATTCTCGGCCAAATATTCAATTTCTCCTACAGATTTCAGTACCCGATTTCTCATTGCTGCAAGGCCTAAACTTGCCCAAATTATTCTTCTTGACTTCGAGTAGAGACTTGCAGAAGATAACCTATCTGAACATTCGTAGGATCCAATTTCTCGATGCGATAACATCTTCAAACTGAAACTGTACAGCTTCTTACTGACAGTCTTCTCGTGAGAAATCTCTTCCCACATTTCCTTCAATTCTGTTTTTTCTGATTTCGTAATGTAAGACGTTACATATCGAGCAACAGCAATGGAATTGTCAGCAACATACTGTATATCCATGTTAGCGTTCCACATGGATAAAATGACTGGGTTGTAGTCATTTATATTTTTTGATTCTTCTTTTCTTTTAAGGTTGTAGGTATTCTTTGGTGATTTTCTTGTGATAGTATGTCTCACAGCTGACATAAAACTGTTTACTCTTCCATTTGAAAGAACATGTCTAGGAAATCCAAATCGACATTTAGTGTAGTATTTTTCTTTGCTCTTGTATTTCCGTCGACAGTATTTTCCACACCGATGACTTTGGAAACGTAAAACTTGCTCCTTTAACTTTTTCTCTTCTGTGCTTTTTGGTATAGCACATGTTGCATATTCTTCAATGTAAGATAACACTGCTTCATCAGTATCTGTTCCAAATTTTGGGGCATCCTTGATCCACAACAGCATATGAATATGAGGAGCACCTCTTGCCTGGTACTCTTTTCTCCAAAAGAAATCCACTACTTCTCCAAGAGGTGGATTTTTTTTATTGCAGATGAAGGACATCATAGCCTCAAATCTATGATTGAAATATCTGCAAACATTAACCGGATCCAATGAGCACAGTTCTCCTGCTGTCTTGTATTCGATGTTTTTAATGTTTGAATTGGCCTCTCGTAGAAAATCCAGTAAATCATCCCAAGCGTACTCGGCACAGCTTAGGGTAAGGAACCATGTTGGTGTTCCTAAATTCCGTAACATGCATTTTAGTTCACCATGGCGTCGGTACCAATATTCATTTGTCCCACGCTGACAAGCCATCAGATTGATCAGTTGTGTTTCCAAATGATCATCTCGGTGCTGCACTTTCTCCATAAAATCCTTAGCAGACACATTTTGTAAATGTACTCCACTTTTTAAAATGTGATTTACTGCATAAGACAGTGCAGACAAGTCGCTTTCAAATAAAAGATGGAACAAATAAGGAATACTTTGTCGAAATCTGGGATCTTCAGCATATAGTCTTGTAGTCCGATACTCAGAAGCTGGAATCTGTTCTGGACGTTCATCGTATCGTCCTCCTTTTCCTTTAGGAAACAGCTGGGGAAAACATCGAGCTTCCAAGCTCTCCTCCCATACACTCACGGGAGTTCCTTTTGCTTTCTTCATCTGAAAGAGATCAATATTGTCTCCCATAACTTCTTTTGAATGAAGAGGATGTATGCTAAAATGTTCATAAATTTCTTCTTCCTTTGACTTGTCCACTTTTTCAATTTGTCCAGTTGGTGTTTGTGTCTTCTTGTAAATCTTCTTCTTCTTCTTCTTCTTCTATATAAATTGATTCATACCATTTGTTATTCCTTCTCAAATACAAATTTGCTTTTTGTACTTTCCGTACATCTACCAGCTCCTGCCAAATCTTCTTATTCTTTGTAGGTACACCATTAACCAGAATAATTAATGGTTCAGTTTCCAAAGTATCCGCATCAATAGTTTCCATATTTTTTTTCAAATCCAAGGGCAAATACACCACTCTACCTTTTAAACCTCTCAGTAAATCTGAAGGAGGTAATTTACCAGTTTTGGGCTCCATACGTACTATGGTCTGGAACGGATGAACACATTGAATGAGTATAGACTCATATGTATTTAATTCAGAAAGTTCAGCAGGAATAGCATCCAATTCTAAATTATTATGTACAGCTCTGGTCGGCATTCTATTTTCCTCTAACTTGTTGTAACAGTATTTACAAATACGCTGATCTTCACCCAATTCAAAACAATTTTCTAGAAATATATATGTGGCAAAATCCTTCCACTTATAATTATCTTCATTTTCACTCTTTCTGTAGAGATCAACATTCCTAGTTTGTTTTCTATAATGAGTTCTGCGGCAACAAATACAAGTAAAATTTGGTCTTTCATTAGAGACTATTGCAAATTTTGTTATGTGATCATTAAATGTGTTACTTACAGAGGGTTCTACATTCTCTTCCACTTCTTCCTCATTTACTGTGTCCTTCTCTGCACTGTTTTGTTCAGGACCAAAGTAACAAAACTGAATTTCATCAACAACCTTCTCTACATCTGATACCGTTACTCGGAACAGAGCCCTATTCAATTCATTTAACTTTATTGCTGGACTTTTGGCAAAATACAACCGTCTCACAAACTTTCTCATTTCAGTATGATGAACAGCCAGCATCCTAAAATGATGGAAAACACTATTGCACACTTTTCTAGATAGACAAGCCAGAGAATGACCCTGCAAACCAGTATTCTCTCTCACTCTGCATGGATCCAGACTTTGAAGCACCTTAATCTTCTGTTTTTTTTTTTTTTTTTTTTTTTTTTGGAAAAAGTTTTTATTGAACAATAATTCGGTTACAAGTACGGGCCTACAACCACCCGGGCCGGCCGCTAGGTACAGAAGGAAATCTACACATATCAAGGCTACAATCAGTTCCCAGGGCGCTGCCCCGCAGTGGCTCCAGATAGTTCTCGAGGAACAGGAAGCGTAAGTCCAACAATCACAAAAACAAAAGGAAAAACAATAAAAAACAAAAGGCGAGTTATGAGGGAAACCAGTGCGGATCAGGCTCCCCCCGGGAAACTCCCGTCAGGACAATTGAGCAATCCGCTAAAGAGAGGAGTACCGGGAGGCCGGGGTCGGAGGGGGGGGGGGGAGGGGGTCAAGGGAGATGAACGTCCATATGTAGTTGTTCCAAAAGGCGCCAGGAGCCATCAAGGGTCAGGGGGACATGGCGATATCAGTGTCTACCAGGGGGGGCGTACAGATGCCTCCGCGATACGCGTTCCATTGCCCCCAAATGCTACCCCATGCCCCCGGCTTGCCACGGGCCACATACACTGTCTTCTCCCTAAACATACACCAGTCCATATTCTCCTTCCATACTGACACGGTGGGCGGCCGTTGAGCGCCCCAAAGTTGCGCTATGTCCCTCTTGGCAATCATGTTCCCTAGGGCCGCCCACCGAGTCTGAGCCGCGCTGTAGTCATTGGGCTCCCACACATTCAGGACACAGCGACGCACCTCCGGCAGCAGCACAACCCCAGTAACCTGTCCCATTACCGTGTGGACCCGGCGCCAGTAGTCCGCCACCTCGCGGCACTCCCAAAGGATATGAAGAAAGGTGGCGCTGAGCCCACAGCCTCGCTTACAGAGCCCGTCGTCGGAAAATCCCATCGAGACCAAGCGCGGACCCGTCACATACACCCGGTGGAGAATCTTGAGCTGTACCAACCGGAGACGAGCCGGAATGGCAACCTCCCTGGGGGACGACAGTGCAGACTGCCAATCTTCGTCGTCCAATTCCACCCCATCCCCAGTCCAAGCCTCCCGAAGGCGCACAAAAAGGTCCGCCCGGTGATTAATTAATTTTTTATAAATTAAAGAAATAGTACTATCAGGGACATGTCCGTCAAGTATGCGGTCCTCGAGGGGCGAGGAAACAGGGATCTTGGTCCCCTCCCCGAAGACCGAGAGCAGGGCGTGTCGAACCTGGGCGTAGCGGAAGAACTCCCTGTCGGTCAGCTCGTATTCTGCCTGGAGCACCGCGAAAGTCTTGACCGCACCCTTGTGCCACAGGTCTCCCACTTTGCTGATACCAATCGTGTCCCACTGGTCAAACCCCTTCGTGGTCCACAAGCTGCCCAGGCGGTCGGAGGCAAACAAGGGAGTAGCACATGTTAATCGCTCACTCCAGCCCATGGCCGCAGTGGCAGCCCTCCAGGTCCGCACAGCAATCTTAGTAGGACCCGTAAGGGTCCGGCCAGCCAGGCGGGAATAAAGTGCCCTGTTGTAGTTCCCGCCGGGAAGCAGGAACTTGTCCATCTCATACGCCGGATTCAAGCCGGGCGCATACGTGGCGTGGTTAATGGCAGATAGCTGCGAGGCCCAATAGTACCTGCGAATGTCAGGAAGCGCGATGCCCCCGTCGTACCAGGGGAGAGTGAGCTTGGCAAGAGCAATACGCGCCCGCCCGTCCCACACCAGTCTCCTCTGCAGGCTCTCCACCTCCCAAAAGTAGGCCACTGGGATAACGTCGAAGGAGTTCTGGAGTGCATAGAGGAACCTGGGAAGGGACATCATTTTGAACAGCGCGGCCCGACCCAGCGGGGACAGGGGCAGCCTGCACCACCGGGCCGTGTCCTCCCGCAGTCGCCGAAGTGGACGCAGGAGATTCTGCTCATAGCGAGCCGCCGGGTCCAGCGAAACGTATATCCCCAGGTACTTAAAGCCGCTCAGAGATATTTGAATCGGGAGCCGAGGCGGCAGGAGAGGAGGACCACCAGAGATGGGATAAACGCAGGATTTAGACCAATTGATCGTGAGACCCGAATTGTTCCCAAAGGAGGTCAGAACGTCAAAGAGGACGTTGAGCGACTGCCGTGGTGAGGTGAGATACAGGAGAATGTCGTCCGCATACAGCGAGACCCGATCTTCAAAGCCCGGGCCCCACCGGATCCCTCTAAGCGAGGGCTCCCAACGGAGCCAGGCAGCGAGTGGCTCCAGGGCGAGAGCAAAAAGCAACGGGGACAACGGGCACCCCTGCCTCGTGCCCCTGCCAAGGGCAAAGGGCCGAGAGACCCGCCCATTCACCACCACTTGAGCCATGGGTCCCGTGTAAAGGAGCCTCACCCAGCCAATAAATCCCTCTCCAAAGCCGAATTTATCCAAGACGGCCCAGAGGAATGGCCACTCAATAGTGTCAAAGGCCATCGTGGCATCCAAAGAAACCAGCACGGCCGGTTCGGAGAGGAACCCCGCCCTGGCAAGGGCACCGTGAAGACGCCGCAAATTAAGAGCGGTGTTGCGGTGCGGGATAAAGCCGCATTGGTCCGGATGTATAAGGTCGCACACGACACTCAACAATCGGTTGGCCAGGACTTTCGCCAGGATTTTAGGCTCCGCATTGAGCAGTGAAATAGGCCGGTAAGAAGTACAGCGGTCTCGCGGCTTGCCCTCCTTGGGGATAACGACTATAGTGGCCAAGCGCTGGTCGGCCGGAAGGGAACCCGCCGCAAGAGAGTCGCGAAACATGCGGCTGAGGAAGGGCGCAAGCTTATCAGGACGCAATTTGTATAGTTCAATGGGCAGACCGTTAGGACCCATAGCCCTGCCCGAGCGAAGGGAACGAATCGCGGTCGCTATTTCATCCGACGACAAGGGGGCGTCCAGCCGCTCTCGGTCCTCAACGGACAGGCCGGGCAGAGCAATATCTCTCAGTAGGAGGCGAGAGTCATCCTCATCCCTGTCAGTCACCGGGGAGTACACCGCCCGGAGGTGGTCAGCGAAACATTCCACAATCTCATCCGGCTCAGTCACACACACACCATCCGCAGCACGCAACTCGGGGACCACACGATTCACTCTCTCCTTTTTGTCCAGCCACGCAATCAACTTTCCCGCCTTGTCCCCCGCGTCATACAATCGGCCCTGCTGCTCCCTATACATAGTTTTGGCCGCGTCAGTGACCAGGGACCTATATTCGAACTGTTTCAGGCTAAGGGCATGTAGCCCGTCCGGAGTAACATTCGCCTCCAAGGCCGACTCCAGCCCCGAGATGTCAGTCTCCAGCTTCACCACCGCCTCGCTCCTAACCTTCTTGGCCACCACTATTTGGGCGAGGGCGTGTCCGCGTATCACAGTTTTAAAGGCTTCCCAAAGGGACAACGCAGACGACACCGACCCCTCGTTTTCACTGAAGTATTGGTCCATGGCCTTAACCAGGCTGTCACGAGTCACAGGGTCCCGCAAGTACCAGGGGTTAATGGGCGCTATCCGCCCTGCGGACCGCGACCCGGTGTCAAAGAGAAGCCACAGCGGAGAATGGTCGGAGATACCACGCGCCAGGTGTCTGACCTCTCGAATCCTACCAGTCTGCGCCGCGGGCATAAGGAAGTAGTCTAACCTGGAGAGACTCCCATGCGCCCCCGAATGAAAGGTGAACTGACACTGGGTCGGATGCATTAGTCTCCAACTATCCACCAAGCCGAAGGTCTCCAACATCCCACCCAGCCATGACTGGGCAGCGGGGAGGGTCCTTGGTGGGTGACGATCCAGTTCACCCGAAACCACCGAATTAAAGTCCCCGCCCATGAGCAGGAGGCCGTCCGGAAGGTCAAGCAGCATTCGACCCAAGTCAATAAAGGTGGAGTTCTGGAGGCCCGGGGGGACGTAGACTGAAACCAGGGTAAGGGGCTGCCCCTCCCACCTCCCAATCAAACACACATAGCGCCCTCTGTCATCCGAGACTATCCTCGTGATCTCCACCGGAAGGGAGGTTCGCAGGAGAATGCCCACCCCCCTGGAGCCAGTTGTGAAACCAGAATGGGCTACGAGGCGGTATCCCCCCCTGTTCATCGCATGGCAGACATTGCCGACCAAATGCGTCTCCTGGAGAAACACCACATCAGGAGTCAAACGACGCAAATATTGCAGTACAACACCCCGCTTAATACGGTCCCCCAACCCATTGACGTTCCATGACATAAGCCTCAACCCGTCTCCCCCCATCCCCTCCAATAGATCAAGAGGCCCCCAGCCCGCCGCACAGTTCCCAAATATGGACAAAAATCAATACCTCGCCCTGTAAACAAAAAACACACAACAAAACAACCCCTCTTCCCCCCCAACCCCACCCCAAGTCCAACTCCCCCCACCCTGCACCCCTGCGGGCCAAAGACCCCCCCCAACTTGCAGTGTGCCTGTCGCCCCACTAACCCCATTCTACAAAAAGACCCCGGAGGAGGAAAGGGACCCGAACCCGCCCGCACCCCTCACGGGTCCTGGTAAGACACAGTATGCAAAAGAGTAAGACCCAACTGTACAGTGCAAAACCGCAAAAGCAAGGACCAAATGTCAGTCTAAGGGGACCCGTCACCTGCGGTGCCCCCAGAGGGCCCGGGCCGGCTACCCCCGTCCGGCAGCGAGTCCAGCCAGTCACTTGCGGCCACAGGAGAGTCAAAAAAGGCTGTCCGCTCTCCATGCTCCACTCGTAGTTTCGCCGGGTAGATCATCGAATACTTCAGGCCTAGCTCGCGGAGACGGCGCTTCACCCCTTGGAATCCCATCCGCTGTTTCTGGACCAGTTGCGTGAAGTCCGGATAAAAATTGATGGTCGAGTTCTCGTAGCGGACCGGGCCACGGGTCCGTGAAGCCTGCAGAATAGCGTCGCGGTCCCTGTAGTGGAACAGTTTAGCCACGATAGGCCTCGGGGGGGCCCCCGGCCGCGGCCGGCCGCCCGGCACTCGATGGGCCCGCTCCACGGCGAAGAATTTGCTTAGGCCAGCCGGGGACAGCTGTTGCATGATAAGTTCCTCGACCACGAGGTCCACCGGGCGGCTGTCGGAGGACTCCGGTACACCAATGATGCGGATGTTGTTGCGTCGGGCCCGTCCCTCGAAGTCCTCAAGCCGCCGGGCCATATGGTCGTTGACCACTCTAATGTCCCCAAGCGCGGCCCGCAGATCCGACACCTCCGCACCCAGGGTGGAGGTCCGTGTATCAAGGGCCTGGACCCTCTCGTTAGTTTTGGAGAGGTCGGCCCGAATCAGGGTGACATCGGTCGCGACAGTGTCGATCTTACGGGCCAGGGCCTCATATTGCGTCGCGATGGTTTCCCTGATGCCCTCGATGGCGCCCATAATGTCCTGCAGGGAAGGTTCCGCAGAGACGGGCGTGCCTCCCCCTGCAGCATCCGGGGAGAGGCCAGCAGCGCCAGGGGACCCCCTGCCCTGGGTGTAGCGGTCCATGTTGTTGCTCTGGACCGGCCCCCCGCGCAGAGAAGCCTTGGTCTTGCGCCCCTCCGGACCCCCTTTGCCCGCCATGTGAGCGCAGTCTCTCAATGGGACCTCCGATCAAGAGGTGTGCGGGCGCCAGCAAAAGGACCACTAACTGTCGGTGTAGGGGTCGGAGGCGTTAGGCCCACCAATAGCAGAGGGAAGCAAGCCTCGGGCAGAGGCCCAGGAGGCACCTCGCCACCTTGAGCACGCACGCCAGCTGATCTCCTGAAGGCCAAAACCGAAACCGAAAGTGCTGAATCGGCAACTGGCACCGCGCTGAGGCCGCTGTTGTTCAATTGCAGCCCGGCCCCACGGGTCACCTTCACCCCTGCCACCTCCGTCGGGTGGGTCCCAAAAGTTCCGACGACGACAACTCAGGATTCCCAGGTCCGATTAGAGTTTTAAAAAGAGATATAAGATCAGCTGGTCTTCATCTCCCAGATTCCATAAACCAAATCAGGATAGTCTCAGGATATATTCCGAGGAGCAGAAAGGGTCCGGGGAGCCCTGTGCTCACGCGACCATCTTGGATGCGCGCTAGGCTCCTCCTAATCTTCTGTTTTATACTTCTTTTTTACTATATTCTCTTAGAAACTCTCGAAATTTGTCAATAGATTCCTGACGCACAGTGCAAATACTACTACAATTCCAAGTGTACACTGGGGCTTTAGGACGTCTCCCCATTGCCTCATCTGCCATCACTTGTACCTCATCTCTTGGAACCATTATCTCCTTCTCCATTATGCAACCATTTTTTACATCGTATGAACGACCTCTGGTGTCAACTGCATGCAGCAAACTATTACTTTGAAAATAGCTCTCTTCATTAAAAAAAGGTTCACTACTTGAACTATGCATCCACTTTCCTAAAAACACTTTACAAAAGTTTGTTCTGTTCACTACTCTTTTCCTTTTGCTATGTGATTTCAGTACATTAACCATTTTGTCTAATGTACGCATCCTATTCAAAATTAATATGAATAGTTTCCTTTTTAATTCTAATGCCTTTGCTGCAATGGCTTCAATTTCTTTTTTTCTCTTATAAAACTTTGCCTTTTGCTTATATTTCTTCACATCCTTTATCAAATTGGACATAACTCTTCTCTGAAACATTTTTCTACGTATCTCTTTAAACGCTGTTTTTCTGTTTAAGTTTAACTTTTTAGTTGCAGAAGGTATATTTGCATTAACTAAATTCTCAATTTTCTCTTGTCCTTTTTGTTTGAAATCATTCTTTCCTGTACAGACATTTTGTACATTTTTCCTTTTTTTGAATATATTCCTTAGAAAATCTTTTTTTTGCTTACCAGAAGATTTTTTCTTCCTCCCAACATCAGCATCTTCTACTAACTTTGATCCTCTAGTTGTCTTCAAATATAGGTTTTTTTTTAGCGTTTTTTGAACTCTGGATTTTGTAGGCATCTTAAATTTTGTTCACTGCTCTTCAGCAATACCTGAAAAAAACTTAAAAAAAAATTCCTTTATTTTATTTAAATATATTACTACATTTCTTTTCACAATACTCACAAAACGAAATTTCTTTGCCAATTTGAATGCACACTTACTGCTCTTTTTTTTGGGCAAGTGAAAATCACTTTTACAAACTGACACATTATGAAACCACTTTTCAGATTTTTTTAAAAGCCCATGTCCAGACTGCTACACTCCAGCAAGGGCAACCAGCCTTAGTGATGCTGAATGTTTTTGCATTACAGACTGAAACCTGAAAACCCCACTCGCTTGTAAATACTGTGCATGATTATACATGGCAAGCAGATGGGTGTGTGCTAAGAGTCTGCTTCTTCCCCCAAAAAATCGCTCCCCCTTTCCATCTAATGCAACTGTGAAATCACCAGAAAAAAACGCAATAAATCTCTGCCTATAATTCCTCTTTGCACACAGAGTCATGTTTTCACATTAGTCCCATTAGGAAATTTATTTGCCAATTTGAATGCACACTTACTGCTCTTTTTTTTTTTGGCAAGTGAAAATCACTTTTACAGACTGACACATTATGAAACCACTTTTTTGATTTTCTTAAATGCACATGCCCAAACTTCTTTTTCAGACCACCACCATGTGTAACCTGGGTGGCTGCCTACACTCCAGCAAGGGCAACCAGCCTTAGTGATGCTGAATGTATTTGCATTACAGACTGAAACCTGAAAACCCCACTCGCTTGTAAATACTGTGCATGATTATACATGGCAAGCACATGGGTGTGTGCTAAGAGTCTGCTTCTTCCCCCAAAAAATCGCTCCCCCTTTCCATCTAATGCAACTGTGAAATCACCAGAGCAAAACGCAATAAATCTCTGCCTATAATTCCTCTTTGCACACAGAGTCATGTTTTCACATTAGTCCCAAAACGAAATTTCTTTGCCAATTTGATAGCACACTTACTGCTCTTTTTTTTTTTGGCAAGTGAAAATCACTTTTACAGACTGACACATTATGAAACCACTTTTTTGATTTTCTTAAATGCACATGTCCAAACTTCTTTTTCAGACTACCACCATGTGTAACCTGGGTGGCTGCCTACACTCCAGCAAGGGCAACCAGCCTTAGTGATGCTGAATGTATTTGCATTACAGACTGAAACCTGAAAACCCCACTCTCTTGTAAATACTGTGCATGATTATACATGGCAAGCACATGGGTGTGTGCTAAGAGTCTGCTTCTTCCCCCAAAAAATCGCTCCCCCTTTTTCCTACTAATGCAACTGTGAAATCACCAGAAAAAAACGCAATAAATCTCTGCCTATAATTCCTCTTTGCACACAGAGTCATGTTTTCACATTAGTCCCAAAACGAAATTTCTTTGCCAATTTGAAAGCACACTTACTGCTCTTTTTTTTTGGGCAAGTGAAAATCACTTTTACAGACTGACACATTATGAAACCACTTTTTTGATTTTCTTAAATGCACATGTCCAAACTGCTTTTTCAGACCACCACCATGTGTAACCTGGGTGGCTGCCTACATTCCAGCAAGGGCAACCAGCCTTAGTGATGCTGAATGTATTTGCATTACTGAGTCCAACCTCAAACCCTTAAACTATTCTTTTTTTTTTCCAGTACACCTTAATTTATTGTGAAAACATAGTCCATATTATTTTACATGTTCCTCACATTTAAATTTCTCCCAAAACAGAAAATGATAAACGCAACTTCAACAAAAAGAATTTCCATTTCTATTATTCATTTCTTAATTTACCATATACATCTCCTCTCAAACTCTATCCTCACCTTTAAAATTAGTTAGTTGTGAAAGAAATGTGGCACTCAAACAGCAGATTATCAGAGCCAGGATCTCTGTTGTGTTCACCTCTCTCCTCTCAGCAGAACCAGATAATGGCAAACTTTCCCTCTATTTTTCCACACATATACATGTAAGTTTCAAATCTCAGTGCTTCCCCCTTTTTTTCAAATGTAATCACACATTTCTATTGGTTGAAAACCAACCCTTTTCCAAAAGTACCCTGCCCCCAACTTGACTTCTGCCTAGTACCCTTCCCCCAACTTGACTTCTGCCTGCTACCATAGCAACAGCTCATGGAACACTGCTGTGTGGAGTTAGGTCAGAAGTTCGCCACACAATGTTTCAATTCCACAGAGCAAGAGTGCTTGACTTTTCAAACCTAACAGCAAATCCATAGTACTTTTCTTTGGTAACACATTTTTCTGTACCAATACAAAACATGCTTCTATTAATTTACACATACAGCCTAGTTTTTATTCTAGAATGGTATGAAACAGCCAATCAGTTCTTTTTGTTTTGAAAAAAATATGTATGCCTCCATTTCCAAACTGTCTTTCTTTTCATATTGCCATTCTACTGAAAGACACCTCCTGAGTGCATCCAGTTCTCCTTTGAAGATGTTCACAGTGTGGATTGTAGGGCACAGCTATGTCTTCTGGAGTGAAAAGTTTGCAGAGAAAACAGATATGGTGAGAGACCTTGCTTTGCCAAATGTAGACATTAAATGGATTGGTCAGAGAGGGTTAAAGTGGCACCAGTTGATGCCATTGGTGAAATCCTTCATGCAAATCCAACACCCTGACCTCATAATAGTGCACTGTGGTGGCAATGACCTAGGCACTTTGACTGGGGTAGGTCTGGAAATGCTTATGAAGGACACCTTTGCACAACTGTTTTCACTTTTCCCTAAAACTGCCTTTGTGTTTTCCAACATATGCCAAAGGCAAAAATGGAACTGGTCCAATCATTTCTGTCCGCAGATTGACAAAGCAAGAAAGCACGTCAACAAATCTGTTTCTGCTTTCCTCCGTGACTATGGTATGGGTGCCATTTACCACAACAACTTGCGTTATGACATGCAAGACATTTATAGAGGAGATGGTGTGCACTTCAATGATGAAGGGAACAGAGTCTTCCTTTTGAACCTTAGACTCTGCATCGGTACTTACTTGTAGGTACCACTAAAAAATCACTTCAAAAACACAACGGCTCTTTTTAGAGCCCCCTAATATCTAAACACTTAAATCTGAATTTTATTTCTTTTTATTTTTTTTTTCTACCGTACGCGTACGGTTAGCTTACCGTACGCGTACCCCGCGATTTTTTTAAAAATCAATAAATGTTTTTTTTGTACTTTTCTGTCCTTCTTTGACCCCCTTACAAATGTTATGGGGTCTGTAACTCTCCTCATTGCCCCCTTTTCTTGTTTTCACTCTTTTTTTTCAGAGTGAAATACACAAAATGGCGGCCGCCGCTTCCTGGTTTCGGCCGATTCGAATGTTTACTAAGATCTAAGAGCCAATCAGAATCGCGCTCGCGCACGCCACCGTACGCGTACGGTAAGCTTACGGTAAGCGTACCGTAAGCGGGCTCAGATATATATATTGATTTAAAGGCTATTTTCTCAGAATCTACTGAACAGATTTACACCAAACCTACAAAAGGCACTTCCTTGACCTGAGGACTACCTCTCTGGCAAATTTCTAGTAATTCTGTTCAGCCGTTCGGGCTGTAGCTCGTTCTAAAGGTCCTATGGAAAAATGCATGGGGAAAACGCGTTTTGGGACCCCCCTTTTATCTCAGACGAATCCCCCCGAGACTTTCAGGGTAGGAGCGGAGCGTAGCGCCCCACCTATTTTGAGAAATTCGCGAGGATTCATCGACCGGCGCCAAAGTTATTCAAAATAGAATGTTGCGGATTTCCTATGGAAAAGGGGTCCTAACTATAACTACCTACTGGCGACCGCCAGTAGGTAATATATGTATATATATATATATATATATATATATATATATATATATATATATATATATATATATATATATATATATATATATATATTTTTTTTTTAATTATTGCATAAGAGATAGGATAGTTTTGTAACATGTGAGCTGGTTAAGTTAAGGTTAAGTTTTGGAAACTTGAATTTGAAGAGCTAATGAAAATTGATCTCTTAATATCTCTACCCTCAAGCCCTGGACTTTGATATGAACACATGCTGCACGAGTAATGAAATGTGAAGGAAAGCAGCATGAGAGGGTGAATATATTTTAATAAAATGCATCGGCTCCTCAAAGCTCTTTTCTGGAGTATAGCTTGCTATACAAATATTGTTGAGAAAAGCATAAGGAATTGGAATGGGAAACAAGACACAAGAGAGAGCTAATGAATGGCATTCATGGTAGACAAGGGAAAGTATCCCTAAGAAGAAGATGGACTGCAGTGTTTTGAATGGAAAGGGCTTGAGCACCAGTTACAGTAAAGTAACAGAAGATGATGAACGTCTGAATTTTATGGAGATAAAAAGGTTGAAAGCAAGAAAAGTGAGATGTGGAAGCTGTGTGTGAAAAAGTGTTGAGCAGGGGCCAAGCCAGTGACCAGATATTGCACAGGAGATGAGAGGGGGATTTGGGAGTAACACAACAGCATAGCCGATATTGATGTATGTGAATGAAAACAAGTGTAGAAAACCCATTGGAGGAAACTAATTCATGGAAAAGCAATTTATAGAAAATACAAAAAAATCAAAAATGTAAAAAACAATTTTAAAGAAAAATAAAAACAGTAAAATCGAAAATTACCTTAAAAGGAAAACTGGATTAACTGCATATTATTTTATTCTTAGAAATTAGAAAGTACATTAAATCTGTAATTGAATGTATGTTTACAGTGGGAAACAGTAGTCAAGCATATCTCAAATCCCAGTTAGGAAATAAAATTTCCAAAACAGACCACTTTGCAATAGGAGTACAAAAAATGCATGGTTCCTCAGTAATGCTTTTCTAATTGAACCGTTTTTCTATGGAAAAACACACATCTCTATTGCTCCCTCTGTCTTATAACGTAAATGTGGAGAATGAAGTAGTTTGGTAGGGTACCCTTGGCACCTTGTTAGAAAAAACTGTGCTTCTGGTAAAACATATTCGTTGTGGACAACAGGACTGGGAGGGCCAATGGAGGAGGAGGTGGTGGAAGGGGCAGCGGTCAACGGGAAGGGACATGGAAGGGGATTGTGACCAGGAGCAGAACAGGTCAAAACCAACATGTCAAACTGATGGCATATTAAAAGGGATGTTGTGAGGGAGGAAGGGTAATGGAACAATAAGATATGGCCCTCATGCGGTGTAACTCATGTGTTAGTTTAGAAGCAGAGAATCATAGGCATGGAATTTGGCTAAGGGAATTCACCTATAAAATCAATAACTAATATCCATGTAGAGAGCTTTTTGTGGGAGAAATACATTTACTGATGTTTCTTTCAAGATGCCACAAATCCTATTAATCAGGGTCAAAGGTATGCCTTCCTGTAGAATATGTCGATGTATGTACATGTTTTGTTTAATGTAGGACAGTTTGTCCTTTTGTTCTACAGTGGGAATGTGTGACACATGTGGTACTGCTTGGCGTTCACAATAATAGGCTCTTTATTGGTGCAAGAGGAAAGAAGGTTGTATGTAGGTGAGAGATTAGTATTCTAAAAGAGTCCCAGAGAGGCTGGACGTGTCTGATATGTTATAGAAGAGAGAGTGGCTCACTTCCTAGAAATGTCTCCGGGGCTGGCAGGACCCTGCATCAACCGGGCAATCAAAGGCAGTGGAAGTGCTTCTTACCGCCTGTGCCAATCAGCTTGCTCATCGGCACCAAAGTGGAGGGGAGGATTAATGAGGGTGTTTTTGTCCTGCTTTTCAAGGTTAACCTTATGTAGGAGCTGCATTGCATGAGTCAGTTTTCTAGGAAGTAATCTGTTCCAAAGTCTTTCAGTGTGGTGCATCGTCTAAATCAGCAAGGAATACTACATGTTTGTAGTTCCTGCTAGAGTGGCTAGTGAAAGTACCTAGAAAGAAAAACATTTTGGAAGCAACAATGACGAAGTCAAATCACAGTTTTTGTTGCAAACTTTCTATTTTGGGTCAAAAATACACTCGGGTCAAGAAAAGCCTTTTGCTCCCTTAAGCTTATAAAACTGACAGACGGGTGACGAAGAAATCTGTGTTTTTGTAGTACTCCTTTGTAGATCAGAAATGGTTAAGTGGCAGAGGATCTCATTAGTTTTTCTTCAAAACTGCAAGTTCTAGCCTTTGCCTTATCAGTACGACTAACCACTGCTTTATCGGTACCGGCATTGCAAAGCCTTTGCCACGGAATGAGGGCGGTTTCTGAAGTTGCATGACGTAGAACCAAAAATAAAGTAAATATGTTTTTAAACAGATTTTTAGATTTGCTTAAAAAACGTGGAATTTGTATGTCAACATATGTGACGTATGTCCAACCATATTTTGTACCCACCGTCTACAGCCATTCTTTTAGAAGCCCATCTGGATTCCCAAGCTCCCCTCTACAGAGATTGTCCTGACAGAGCTCTCACACTTTGTCCCCACCGAAGCCAGGTGTTGTCCGTTCTCATTTTCTTTGAGGTATCCACTGTCACTCGCCTTGTACTCCATGGAACTGTAAACTGGCAATCAAAGGATTTCTGCTGCAGGGGGGGTTAAGTTTACTAGTCCTATGAAGGAAAACAAAACATAAAAACTTCTTGTCCTTGACCCCAAACAATATGGCCTGGCACGGCCAAGGGAATTCCACATCCCTAGTATGTATTAATTTCTTCTGGCTGTTCTTTGCTGTCTGTAAATAAACTGGCCCTTGCCTGAGCCCAGTTGTCCTTCCATCGCTCTGCTCGCTCTTTCACCATCTCTAGATGCTCTGATAACATGCCAGCTTCTCTACTTGACAGAGCATGTTATCCAGTGCGCAGTTCCTGAACCTCCTTCTTTTCACTCAACAATACCTCGCTAGATGACATCCTTTCATTGTTTGACTCCCACCACTGATGGGCTGCTCCTAAATCACATTATCTTGCCCATATTTTCTCCATCTCTTCAGACACTGTAGGCTTGATGCCCCTTCCTTCTCTCAATGGAACTCTGCCAAGACCCACCTGCTTTCTAGCAACCACTGCAATGGGTTTCCACTGACCTTCAACAATGCCTCCAACTCCTGCACCCTTCACATGGACGTTCATTTTATCTATTTTTGCACTTTACTCAGAAAAAATGAAGATGTGTTATAAACATTAAATGAATCAGTCAAATAGCTTTCCTCTTAAATACAGTGAACAATATTCTCAGTATGCAGTGATGTGGAATATTACAAAATATCTGCTTGAGGTTGAGCTGCTTCGAACATCAACCAGTCCTGTAGCAAAATCTACTTGCCCCTTTTTTGGTGCCATGAATTGTGGTCACCAATTTTGATAGTGTTCCTAATATATTAGTGCTCTGATAAGAGCCTCTCTGATTATAACAGGGCTCAGACTTGATTAGGGGTTGGATTCTAGCAGTGCTCGAATTTTGACACATTTCTGCAAATCTACAAACAGGAACTGGCAGTAAGCAGCAGGCTAGAGGGTTGGAATGTCCTGTGAGTCAGTGCACACCCTTAAAGTACATGCTTAAGGGAATTCAACTCTTTCCCAATCTCTTCCCATGCTGTAGAAGTTTAAAAATGTACATTTGATGAGGTCAGCAGAAAAATGTTTTACAGAGTAGGAGAAGAAAAGAGGATGTAAAGAAAGTGAAATTGCAATTACTCAGCTGATTTCCACATGTGAAAATACATGTGGGTGTATTTGCTCTTGCAAAATATTAAATGAACAAAATTATGATAGTGATACAGTTTCCAGCGCTACAACTATGAACTCTTGTAATTTCATTAAAGTCTTAAGTAAATCTTGTCCAATGCAAAAACATACTTGCAGGTGCACTTTTGCGACTTTATTCATGTATTAAGCACCTAATTTTACTTTCATGTTGACTATAGGGTATCGCACAGATTCCCCATCATTGTTTTCTTTTTAAGCACTTGTAATACGTTTTACGAAACCATGCCTCAAGAAGTTGTATTTAAAGCTGTACAATGATTTTGTATCTTTTCAGCTTGTAATTTTTTTGTGCACATTTTATTTTTAAAAGAAAACAATCACCTGTCTTGCTTCCAATCTGCTTGTATCTGCACATAAACCTCTTTTACAGATACCTACTGTGGTACTGTAAACTGTTAACAAAATGGTGTCTGCTGCAGGGGGTTGAGCACACTAGTCCTGTGAATAGAAACATAAAAAATGTGTTGTCCTTGACCTTAAACAATATACCCTGGGCGCAGGGGCATAAAAGTTCTGTACCCTAACAGCCCCCCCCCCCCCAGCAAATAGGTGCCTCTTTGCCTGATATAAAAGTAAGTTTGACCTTACCATAATAGTTCTATAGAAATTGCTGTTTTTGTTTGAAAGCAACACAGGTTGCTCCTAAATTAGCATCAAATCTAGTTGTTCTTGTGTGTTATTGTTTTGTAATCCTAGATTGGCAGAAAATATATCTATGCTAAAGACCTTTAAAGCATTAACAGCATATTCCAGTCAATCAATCAATTGATCCACATTTGTATACCACAGCACTGTCAGCCCTAGGTGTACTGCGCACTAAGGGTGCTGTCTTCATCGAAAAGCCAGGTCATGAGTTTATTTCTGAAGTCCACCAGGAAGGGTGCTGTTTGGAAGTGGAGGCACAGGTTATTCCAGGTCTTGGCGGTAATGTAGTTGAAGGAGCGGCCCCTGCTGCGACGGATGCGTGGGTGTGTGTGCGCGCGAGTGTAGCAGAGCGCAAGTGTTTTGAGGGCAGATAGAAGTTCAGTCGGTTGTTGATGGGGCTTTGTATGTGTGTGTGAGGATCTTGAACTGGCATCTCTACTGGATGGGAAGCCAGTGGAGGTTTCCGAGGCGGGGGTGATGTGTGTCTATTTGGGGATGTCCAGGATGAGTTTAGCTGCAGTATTCTGTATGGTCGGTAGTCTTCTGAGTTGTTGGGTGGAAATTCTGGCATAGATGGTGTTGCTTTAGTTGAGGCGGCTGGTGACAAGAGCCTTTAGTGACGGTTTTCCTGATGTTGTTTGGGATCTTTCTAAAGAATGGTGTTGAAGCAGGAGGCGGTGATTGCATGACTTGTTGTTTCATGGTCAGTTGGCTGTTGAGGATGATGCCCAGGTTGCGTGAATGGTCTGTCGGTGTGGTTGCTGGTCCGAGTACTGCTGGCCACCATCTGAGGTCCCATATAGAGGCGTTGTTGCCGAAGATCAGTGCTTCTGTTTTGTCAGAGGTGTGTTTGAGGCAGTTGTCTCTCATCCATTTGGCTACGTTGGCCATGGCTGTGTTGTGGTTGGCGTGTAATCCTGATTGTGAGGCGTAGAGTAGGTGGTTCTGTTCCAGGTATATAGTGAGCTGTGGGTTGATGGCTTTTTTAAAAGACAAAAACAATAAAACTCCTTGCCTGACCCATCCCCAGACCTTCAAGTGAATTGTGAAGTAGTTAAAGCAGATGTATCTAAACTCCATCTAGAATATCCTCAATCTCAGTGCTTGTGAGAAGCTATTGTGTCGCATGTACTCCTCTGTGTAGCCACATTACATGTGGTCATTATGTGTAGCCTGCTCAGTCGTGTCTGTTGTTAAATGAGTCTAATAGTCCTGCCAAAAATCTACTATAAGGTATCTTTGTTACCCCTGTTATTCTTCATTTTGCAGGGCGATGCTTTCTGTTTCTGCCCATTTTTTTGACTACTGCTTTTTATCTGCATCGGATACGGCCCGGCGAGGACCACCAATGCATCGCAGTTCGCTTTTTTTTTCCTTCTTATTTATATAACGTGAACTCGGCACAAAGTTATTGGAGCGCTTTACATGAGCACCAGTTACTTTAATCAAGGGCACATTCATTTTTTTTTTTTATAGGCACGGTGAGATTAAGTGATTTGCCCAGAATCACAGGATGTGGCGTCGACCCAGAGGCTCGAACGTTGGTTTCCTAGCTCCAAAGTCGGCAGTCTAGTCCGTAAGACCACATCCTCTCCCCAGAGCTTTGCGAAAACTGAGGCCATTTCAAGAAATCTGGAACGCACCCTTCACTTTTTTTGGCCTTGCGTGTAGGCCCAGTGTGTACACATCAACAGTGTACCGGTTCACTCTGCCCACTGCCCTCTCCTGTTCAGAGGTTACCTCCTGCCAGGTCATGATTTTTGGGCAGCTCCACCGCAGGTGTACAAGGTTCGCGCCCCGCTGAGCTGACATTTTGAAAGGGGCATCCTGTGAATGACGTCGCCATGAGCCGACATTGTCAAAGGACCGCTCTGGGTACTTTCCTGCACATCATTTGGGAATGTTGTGTCATTGTGGAGTTCTGGAGGAGAGTCCATGCAGTTATGGGGGAGGTGACGGGCACGGCGGTACAGCCGGAGGCGCGGTGTTGCCTCCTGAACGTCTGGGGGCCCACTGACCTCGATGAGGCGCAGACCCAATGGGTGACTCTGGGTAACATGGTCGCTAAAAGGGACATCGCGCGATTGTGGGGCTCCTCGGGACCCCCTACCCTGACCGCGTGGAAGGAGAACATGGACTGGAGCATGTTTAGGGAGAAGACGGTCTACTGCTCTAGAGGTCGCCCCAGGAAGTGGCATGCCATCTGGGGGCGGTGGAACCAATACAGGGGGGGAATATGTCTTGCCCCGGATCTGGAACCTCCCGAGGAACAGCTTTCCCCCTGACCTACTTTCCAGCACAGTTGGGTTCTAGGACCCGTTTTGGGCCTCTGCTGTCCCCCTTCTTCCTCCGTACACAGTCTTGTAACTAGTAGATGAGTGGGGTCCGGCCTCCCCTGGGGGCTTTCGCCATGGGCTTTCAATGCTCTTGCCTTGCTGGGGTTTGCTGTGAGTTTTTTCTGTATTTATTTAAAATTGGACCTTTGTATTACTCTTTGAACTGTATTGGGGACACATCACTGTATCCAACTCTCAATGCTGCCGAACCTCCGGGCTGTCGGCTGAATAGCTGTGTCCTGAATTTTGAAATAAAGGTTTTCAAAAAAAAAAAAAAAAAAGGACCGTTCTGGAATGCCTATTGTCGATGATTGTTAGAGATACAGGACTGAGCAGAGAGACTTTTTTTTTTTTTTTTTTTGAAACCGTTTATTACAAAGTTCAAAGAATATACAAAGATGGGCCTACAACCTTCAGGCCGGCCGCTAGCAAACAAGAGGAGCATATGATACACACAGTAGAACGCATGCTGCGGCAAAGGGAAACGTACAGGAGTTAGCAGCGTTGATGGCCACACCATCCGGACCCCACATGACGGTTTCTTTTTAACATAAATAACAACAAACAAAATCAAACCACAAGGCAACCCACGATCGAAAACAGCAGCATGTGCTCCCCTAGAAGGTGGGACCCTACCAATCCATAGGAGTATCAAGGGGGGGGAGAAGGTCAGAACAGGGACTGGGTGGACTCAGTGCCCGGTACCGGAGAGCTAAACCGGCTAAGGGGACGGGGCAGGCGATGGATCGGGCAATAACGGCGGGGCACAGATTCCCCCGCGGTAGGCGTTCCAGGGGCCCCATACTTTCACCCATGTCCCAGGCTTACCTCTCGCTACATACACCACCTTTTCCCGAAACATGCACCAGTCCATATTTTCCTTCCAGGCCGAAACAGTCGGGGACCTCTGGGAACCCCACAGTTGAGCAATATCGCGCTTGGCCACCATATATCCCAGAGTCACCCACCACGTCTGTGGCGCCGAATAGTCGGTTGGTTCCCACACGTTCAACAGGCATCTCCTCGCTTCGGGCAGCAGCGGCACACGCGTAACCACCCGCAGGACCTCATGCACACCACGCCAGAATCGCTCCACCTCTGGGCATCCCCACAAAATATGAAGAAAGGTCCCCAAAGAACCACACCCACGCTTACACAACCAGTCCACAGCATAGCCCATACGCAATAGCCTTGGCCCCGTTATGTAGACCCTATGGAGTATCTTGAGCTGGACGAAACGATGGCGGGCCGGTATGGCCACCTCTTTCGGGGAGGCCACCGCAGAGACCCAGTCCTCGTCGTCCAGCTCCAATCCATCGGCAACCCAAGCCTCGCGAAGATCAATCAGCAATCCCGAGCGGTCATTAATCAGTTTTTTATAGATTAACGAGATCGTGCTTTCCGGTACATGTCCATCCAGCACTCTATCCTCCAGAGGGGAGTACTCCGGGATGGAGGCGACGTCCGGGAAGGCGGAGCATAGTGCATGACAGATCTGCATATACCGAAAGTACTCCCTGTCTTGCAACTGGAATTCCGTCTGCAGCATCTCGAACGTTTTGAATCCCCCCCTCGTCCAGAGATCCCCCACCCTGCTGATGCCTATCATGTCCCACTTCTCGAAGCCCTTCGAGGTCCACAGGGAGCCAAACTGCTAAGATGCGTACAGTGGTGACGCCCGGGTCAAACGATCCTTCCACCCCATCGCTACATTAGCCGCGTGCCACACTCGTACCATGACACGCGTGGGGCCCGTCAGACGTGCGTCGAGTGAGCTGGAGTAGAGCGCTCGATTATAGTCACCACCCGGCAGTAGCATCTTATCCATTTCAAAGGCCGGGTTTAGGGCGGGCCCGTATAGGCCGTGATTAATCGCAGCCAGCTGGGAGGCCCAATAATACCGTTTAATATCCGGGAGGGCAATCCCCCCGTCATACCACGGGAGCGTCAGCTTCGCCAGGGCGATACGCGGTCTCCCGTCCCAGAACAGGCGGCGTTGCAAACTCTCCACCTCGCGGAAGTAGCGCGCCGGGACGAGGTCCATTGTATTCTGCAGAGCGTACAGGAAACGCGGCAGCGACATCATCTTAAACAATGCCGCCCGGCCGAGCGGCGAGAGCGGCAAACGCCGCCAACGCGCGACATCCTCCTTCAGGCGCTGGAGGGGGGAAGCAGGTTTCGATCATACCGGGCCTCCGCGTCCAGGGTGATGAAGATACCCAGGTACCTAAATCCCTGCGGGGCGATCTGGATAGGACAGCCCCGCGGAAGGATAGGAGCCTCCCCAGAGAGAACATACACGCACGATTTAGCCCAGTTGATGACAAGGCCGGAGTTACGACCAAATGAATGCAATACATCAACCAGCACTATCAGTGATTTACGTGGGGAAGCCAGGTACAGGAGAATATCGTCAGCGTATAGAGATACGCGGTCCTCATACTCGGGGGTCCAGCGGAGACCACGAATAGAAGGTTCCCACCGCAGCCACTCCGCCAGGGGCTCCAAGGCAAGCGCAAAAAGGAGCGGCGATAACGGGCAGCCCTGCCGCGTGCCCCTGCCCAACTCAAACGGAGCCGACACTCTACCGTTCACAACCACCTGCGCCAGTGGGCCAGAGTACAACAATTTAACCCAGCTGATAAACCCTGGGCCAAACCCAAATTTCGCGAGCGTCGCCCAAATATATGGCCATTCAAGTGTATCAAACGCCATAGTGGCGTCCAAGGATGCCAAGATGGCCGGCTCCCGTATGAACGGGACACGTGCGAGCACCCCATGCAAACGCCGCAGGTTAAGCGCTGTGTTACGATGGGGAATAAAGCCGGACTGGTCCTGGTGGACCAAGTCACACACCACGCCGACCAGCCGATTGGCCAACACCTTGGCGAGAATTTTGGGCTCCGCATTCAATAACGAAATGGGTCGATAGGATGTGACCCGGTCCCGTGGCCTCCCCTCCTTGTGGATAACCACGATGGTAGCCAGACGCTGGTCTAGCGGGAGGGAACCCACCGAGTGGGCCGCAAGGAACATAGCACGGAGATGCGGCGCCAGCGTATCCGGTCGCAGTTTATACAACTCGATGGGAAGACCATTAGGACCCATGGCCTTGCCGGAAGCGACTGAGCGTATGGCGAGGGCAATTTCTTCGGAGGTTGGAGCGGCGTCCAACAACACTCTGTCCTCCTCCGAAAGGGAAGGCAGCGCGATATCTCTGAGCAGGGCATGGGAATCCTCTTCAGAGCGGGAAGACACTGGGGAATAGACCCCACGGAAATAGTCCGCGAAGCAGGAGACAATTTCCTCCGGTTCAATGACACACACACAATTCGTTTTCTCAATCAACTGGACAACTCGACTCGCTCTCTCTTTTTTATCCAGCCACGCAATCAATTTACCAGCCTTATCACCCACATCATACAGTCTCCCCTGTTGCTCTCTACTGAGGCCCCTGGCCGCCTCCGTGACGAGGGCCTTATAGGCCGCTTGCTTGAGTTGGAGAACATGTAATTTGTCATCCGTCACCCCACATTCTAGATCACCCTCCAACTCGGTTATCTCAGCTTCAACACGGGTCACCTCCTCCCGCTCGCGCCTCCGGGAGTGGGAAATAAGGGACAGGGCCTCTCCTCGGAGTACTGTCTTGAACGCCTCCCACAGTGAGACCGCCGATGACACAGACCCCACATTCTCGTCAAAATAGCGCTTAAGGGATTTAATCAGCTCTGCGCGAATGGTGGGGTCACGCAGGTACCAGGGATTGATCGGGACCACTCTACCCTCTCCCCTCGGCAAAATATCAAAGTGCAACAAGAGCGGGGAGTGGTCCGAAATACCCCGTGCCAAATGGCGCACCTCTCCCACCCTCCCCAGATAAGCCGCTGGGACCAGGACATAATCTAGCCGTGAGAGACTACCATGAGCCCCTGAATGGAAGGTGTACTGTAGCTGCGTGGGATGTTTTAAACGCCAACAATCCACCAGCCCCAGGGTATCCAAGAGGCCAGATAACCACGCTTGGGCCCGGGGGAGATCCCTAGGGGGGTGACGATCCACAGTTCCGGAAACTACAGCATTAAAATCCCCCCCCCCACTACTAGTATCCCCTCCGGAAGGCCAAGGAGGAGGCGCCCCAGGTCCGCAAAGGTGGTCGTCTGCAGCCCCGGCGGGACATATACTGACACAAAAACGACCACTCTGCCCTCCATTCTGCCCACCAAAACCGTGTAACGTCCCCTATCGTCATGGCGCACCTCATCAATCTCCAACGGGAGCGAGTTTTTAACCATAATGCCCACACCCCTTGAACCAGACGTGAAGCCCGAATGGGCCACAAGGCGGTAGCCCCGTCGATTCATAGCACAAAAGGAGTTGCCAATGAGGTGCGTCTCCTGCAGAAAAACTATATCGGGCGAAATTCGCTTCAAGAACTGCAGGACCACACCTCGTTTTATCCTGTCCCCCAGTCCATTAACATTCCAGGACAACAAACTCAGTCCCCTACCCCCCATCATAAACAGAAGTCATCACTCGTCCCCCAGAGAGCACTGTAGAGATAACACAATGATACGTTTGCCTTGTGGTGTAAACGAACAACACCCCACCCCAACCCACCCACTCCAACAAAACTCCCCCCTCCCTGCACCCCTGCATGAGCCCGGACAGCCCCCCCAACTTGCAGTGTGCCTGTCGCCCCTATAGAATGAAACTAGCTAGACCCCCTAGAGGAGGAAAGAGTACCCCTTCTAGACCCCACACAACCTCCATGGGAGGGGAATGTACAAAGACAGACGCTTGATCGAAAGTAGCATCGTATTCGTCCAGAGTGAGGCCCAATATTGACCCCTCAGTCCCGATCCAGTGGGCCGTCTCCTCCCGCCGCCCCCCCCGCCATGTCGATCACGATCCCCAGACAGAGTGTCCAGCCAGTCCCCGGCCGCTTCGGGACGATCAAAAAAGTGCGTGCGACCATCCACCTCCACTCGCAGCTTGGCCGGGAAGAGCATGGCGTACTTTAAGTTCAGGTCCCGAAGTCGGCGTTTGACGCCCAGGAAGCTCAGTCTTTGCTTCTGGACCGCTTGGGTGAAATCAGGGTAAAAGTTCACCTCCATATTTTCCAGCTTAACCGGCCCATGTAGTCTGGAAGCTTGCAGGATCGCGTCTCTGTCCCGAAAGTTAAAAATCCGGGCAATGAGAGGTCGCGGAGGGGCTCCGACCTTCGGCCTTCCCCCGGGAACCCTGTGGGCCCTCTCCACGGCAAAAAATTTACTCAGTCCCCGAGGCTGGAGATGGGTAGCGATCAGGTCCTCCACAAATAGATCCGCCGCCGCTTCCTCCCGTCCCTCGGGTACTCCGATGATGCGGATGTTATTCCTCCGGGCCGACTCTCGGAATCCTCAAGGCGCCGATCCATAAGTGCGCTCGCCTGACTAAGCCGGCGTACCTCCAGTTGTAGTGCCGCCACCTCAGTCGTAAGGCCCGATGCGGTTTGGGCCAAAGAATCAACTCGATCGTTGGTCTTGGAAAGATCGGCCCTCACCAGGCCAACATCCACAAGGACCGCGTCGATCTTCTGTGCCAGGGTGTCGAACCGCTGGCCCACCGAGGCCTTCATCTCGAAAATGGCGCCCATGACGTCGTGGAGAGTCAGATCCGTGGGCAAGTCCGGGGCATCAGAAGGGCCCTCAGGGGACTTGTGCGGTCCGCCGGGAGATCCCCTCTGGAGGGTATAGCGGTCCATGCTGTTGGCCTGATGGACGGTGCCACGCCGGGTCGACTTGGTCTTTGACCGATCCCCATCTTGTTTCGTGGCCATCGCCGCTGGTCCCACAATCGCACCAGCAAAGCCGTAGAGGGCAGGCAATCAGGGCCACGAGCTCCGGGGGGGCCACCCCAGATCGGCGGGGTGGGTCACAGCCGGCAGGCAGGCAGGGTCCCCCAGCGAGGCCACACCAACACAAAAGGCTCCGCGATCTCACTTGCAGAGACGGTGCGAAAGCGAAAGTGCGGGGTACGCGACTCGCCAGGCCCGGCCCGCCGTTGTTGTTCACTTTGCCACTGGGTCACCCCCCAACGCAAATCCGGGGTTCGGCGAGAAGAAGGCCGCAAACTTCAATCGGTGCTCACTCCGGCACCCGAGGTCCGATTCGAGAACGGAAAACGGGTACCACCTCAGCTCAGGCTCACCAACACAGTCCCCTCAACCGAGGCAGGATGAATTCAGGATAAATGTAGGAGGTTGCGGAGGTCCTCGGGAGCCTCGCACCTACGCGGCCATCTTGGTTGCGCGCTAGGCTCCTCCTCTGACTTTTTTTTTTTTCTTAATGCCTGATGGTCCCTTTAATGAGCAATAATGGCCTTCTTGATGATGAATTTACTGCTATATGTGGCTTTTAGTATTGTTTTTCCTTTCTTGATAGTTGTTTTATTGTTTTGGGTTGAATAAACTGAACTAAAAAAAAATAATGAAACCTGATGGCAGCCTCCAATGAAACTAGCTGAAATTGCCTGACGCACTTTACTTGTTGGGAAATGCCCTGGAGGTGCCAAAGAGCAGTGTTTTCGAGAGGTATTTCGAGCTCTCTGCCATGCCAATGCTAATGCAGTATATCAACAGCTAACTAGACAGCGTAGGGAGGCAGTGGGACTTCTATCAGGGGGTTTATTTTTAGTAACTGTCCTTCTGTGAACACTGGAACACTCTAAACAAGCCAGCCTGTGCAAGAGTATAAACATTGTCTTCCAGACTTAAAGAGCAAACCACAATTGCTCATCCCTTAAGGATCAATTAAAAACAAGTTTAAGCGCTAACCCCAATTTAAATATGTACCCGATTTTCTTTTAATTAACTTTGAGTTCTGGGAAGCCGCTCCTTACATTTATGCTGTTTTGGGTCTTAAAGGAAGCATGTACCAAGCATGAAGTCTTTCTACATGACCGGTTAAGGGAGCTGTTAAATCAATGAACCTTACCTGTCCTTGAGCTGGTGACATTAAAATGAATAACTGGCATTTGGCGCAGGGAAAATTCTTGCATATACAATACATTGCAGGGTAAGCTTAGTATGCAAAAGTACCTATTAGACATTAAAAAGTAGCCTTGTGTAGACACTTACCTTCATGGAGGGTGAAGTGAGACTTTTGGGAGGGTTCATCCATTGATCACATGCACATGTGGCAGTTGTAAGGTGGACTCCAAGCCCAAGAGCCGGCCTGTGCTTGTAGTGCTCCTCGAAATACGCCTTGCCAAATTCAGGATCACATAAAGAGATTCGAAAAATGATGCATCTCGAGATCAGCTCTGTCCCGTCGCGGTCTCACCCAAGGGTGCACAACTTGTTCATCAGCTCTGATAGAGAAGTATGGCGGCCGCCAGCCTTCACCCTCCCACTTCTGTGAGCTGGATACAAGTGGTGGACATTATACGTATGGCTCTATGAATGAAGTGGTGTTTGCTCGTTGTCAATGCACCGAATGTTGGGCCAAGGTAGCTGAGGCAGAGAGCCAAAGGCAAAGCAAACATGAACTTCCAAGGATGTATCTTAGTATCTAAAGGTTGTTGCGTAAAATGTATGTATTGACTGAAAAAGTAGTTGAAGTTATGTTAGAGTCGCCATTCTAAAATGCCACATTTCAGAAGAGCCAATGTTGATGCATTAACGACGAACTTGTAATACAGCCCTTTTCAGTTTAATAGCGTAATCCGTATTAGACAAAGTATAATTCTGATAAAATATAAACTGTACAGCAGCATGAAACCCGCTGGATCACAAAATCATGTAACAAGAATTTTAGTAACAACAATATAAAATTATTATATGAAGGCTAACCAATGATACTAGGTGGGATGTAAAATATGGTGCCATAACATTGCATCTGGTCTCAGCTCAATTCCTTCTGCCTCCTTTACGTATGAGGTGAAAATAGCAGTGACCTCTTTCCCATTGGTCATAATATTGACATGACCAAGTAGGTTATAAGGTCAAAGTCGACCTTCGTTGGACTCGTCTGTCAATTCCTAAATAGGACAATAGAGAAGGTAGTAATGGTGGAGGGCAGAGGGACTCATATGTGTGGGTGAATAAGAAGCCGGGCAGATTTAGGGTAAGTGTACCATCTAACTCACTGGTCCCAGAATTCCTTCTCCCAAAGCCCATGTTCTTCCCATGTGTGTTTTAGTCATGGGAGCGCTCCTGTTGCGCAGTGATGGTGTATAGGTGAAGCGAGATGGTTGCTGCAAATATGGAAGTTACAGAGGCACTGGATGCCCCCTGTCAGAATCCTGATTTGGGCTGAGAGAAGATGGAGAGGATGTGAAGTGTGGTCTGTGGGGCGTACCTCAGTCATTACATCCAGATGAGAGAGGAGCTGAGTACGCGTGGGAAATTCTTGGTGCATGGAGTTTGCGCATAGATAGTGCTCAGTGAGATCTAAACGCATACAGACACTTGGCCGCCCCTACTCTCATCCATATGAAGCTTTCAAGCACATTGTAGTCCCTATTGGTGGAGCAACCCATTTTCCAGTTAGAGTTCGGATCAGTTATGACAATTATAATTCTACAGTCACTTCTAAAATACCACTCGTTGTCGTAGTGCCAAGAGAGGAGTGATTGCGTAGAAGGTACAGAAGACGGCTATAAATACATACTGGGATGATGAGTGTTTTCTATTTGACTGCCGCGCGATTGATGGATGTTCTGGGGTGAAATTGGCAGGCAATGCATAACTTAAATCAGGCATCGTTTACGGGCACCTTTGGCATAAATCGTGTTTATTGGGAAACTGAAAGAAGCTGAATGATCACAGAATGATCTTAAGCGTTTTGAAAGGCAGATCCTCCATTTTCCACTGCGATACTTCCTGCCGCGGTGTGTGTCTGGCGGTCTGCAGGATGTAACCTGTGTTGCAACCTCTGTACTGAACCCACATGTTGTTTGTGAGTCCAAGCGTGTCATCATATGTCAGGTGGAGGGATTTCTGCCAATCTAGGTAAAGTGGCATTTTGCTGCCAGGACTGAATCACTCCTCCCTGATGGTGTTGCCCTAAGCTGCCACTTAGTATTTCAATGTCATGGAGCCAGTCCTACTGTTTGGCTTCCTTCCTACACAGATTTGGGACCTAGGGCACCACTGTTAGAGGGTCATTAGATTGCCACTACAAGCTCTTGCCCATCTGTCAATGGAGAAATAGTCCATTCTCCTAGGAAAGCAAAAATGTTGACACTTGGCTGGACAAGCCCTAGGTTCCTACGATGATGGTCATTTTTAAGTTATTGTAATTTATTTCATTCAGCACGCCCTGCAGATGATGAAATCACTCATTTATTTTAGGAATACAGATAGTTTCCCCAGTCAAGTGGCTCCTTTTGCCTCCTCCCTAGAGCTAAGCATGGTCTTCCAAAGCTGATATAAGTATTGCATTCAGTCCCTCTGTTATGTATGTGCCCCTGAAAGTTTTATTTTACACTGTTCTATTTTTATTGGTGTAGTTTTGTTCATTGACTTACTAAATATGCAGCACAGTTTTACACATTCATTTTTATTTAAATAAGAACATTTGTAGGTAAGCGCAGTGAAACAGAAGGACGTGCTCCACCTTTACTAATGAAGAGCATTGGCCCTTCACTGATATTAGTTGCATAACTAATTCCTTCAGGATCTTATTTGACATGCATGGACACACAGTTGAGCTATCCATTCCTCACCAAAACAATAAGTTCACTTTGTCCGCTCAATCAAAGTTTGTTTTTCTTTAGTGTTTCATCAATTTTCTATCCATCCCATTGCAATCCCTTTTTATTTAACCGATTAGTCCATCTAGCGCTTGTATATATCTCCCTACTCTACCTTTAGGGGAGCGTACCTCCTCCTTCATTAAGAATATATCCGTAGCCTTCGGATATCACGGTATGGCAATTGAGTATTTTGTAACCTCTGCACCACAGGATTTACTGAAAGATAAGGAACATAAGCAGTTACATTTTTATAAGCTTCTTTATCTCTGTGTTCCCCTCTTGTCCATTCTTGTAAGGTCTCTCACTAGCCAGTCTTATCTTCACCTTAATGTCCATTGGGTCTCGCTTCCCCTTTAAGTGCACCAGCAGTTTACACCCCCTGGCATATCCATCCAGGCAGCACACTTACAAGCAATCTGGAACTTTTCCCTGCTCCTTGACCCAGCTGCTCTTCTGTAGCCCTGTTGAGTGGCCAGTCATGTTGAAATGAGCCATCGGCTACGTGTTGATACTACTCTTTGTTGCCTCTGGAACAGGACCGAACCAGGCTCATTTTATAATGTGGGTGTGTCCAGGATTGGTGCAGGGGGGGGGGGCTGGATCCATGCCAGAATTTGAGTATGACAACAAAACCATGTAACTACACAATTATTTTAGGTTATGTAAATGATGTATTTTTAGATTCACTATATGGAAGTTTATCTTGGGTGGCTTTCCTGCACATTGTGCACGAATCCGCTCCTTCTTTACATAATTTGGACACCCCTGCTTTGAATGGATGGGCTGCCTTGGAGGGAACCCTCATGGAGAATTCCCATGGAAAGAGATGTATTAGTAGAACCTGGGAGAGTACCCTGGTTGTTCTTGCCTTGCATTCCAGAGCAGGGCATACTGTGGATGCTTGGCTGGTCTTTTATGATTTCCTTTGCTGCTCTGAAATTGTCAGGGAAGAGCCTACTGCCCTCTTGGCTAACCATTAGCACTCGCAATCCGGTCAGCCCCCATGATAGAGAAGATCGCCTGCTTTAACCCCTTGCATGCCCGCCCCTTTCCCCGCCCAGTGCCGCGCCTTGCATTAGCGGGCGGAGTTCATGACGAGCTGGACTCGTCATGGGCACAGCGCCACCGCAGCCCATGACGAGTCCAGCTCGTCATGGGCACTGAAGGGGTTAAGATGCGCACCAAAGGCCACCAGACATTGATGTATTAACTAAATAAAATAGATTTCACAGATGGCAGAGGCTCGCTCGCCAGACGAAAGAATGGCATTTGATTTTTTGTCATCGTTCCGTGGGATGACAGACCTCATTATCCAATCTACCGTTTATTGAATAGTGTGTAATGAAATTTGATATGCAATAAATTGAATTTCTGCATGTGGTAGTTCAGTTGGACTCAGATCAGCGATTCACCTATTTGGTCATTCTTCTGTGGTCTAAGATGATTTTACAACTATGTTTATACACAGCACTGTAGTTTTTTTCCTGTGCAAATCCTGGAATCCTTGTTCATTCTTTAGAATCTTAACATAGATAATGCTAATCATAGGCAGTATGATACGTGAGTTGAAAGAACCAAGATAAATGAATAAATTAGGCGTTCCTGATACGTTGTAAGTACTAGGAAATGTTTTCATATAAAGGTAGTGATGTGCGGCACTAACGATCCTTAAGCCTTGGTGCTTATTCTTTCAGGTTCTCGCTTTTTGTATCTTTCCTATCTACTGAATTTGGACTGTCCGATAAAGATAAGTCAGATGTATATTACTCTTTTATATGTTTATTATTGGTAACAAATATGTACATCTCAAGTGTACATGCACATGCTCTTCCCTTTAAATCCACTCCTTTATTAATGGCAATCTAGGAGAATGGGAGTTGAGCTGATATAGCAGAATTGATTTTGAAGGATTGTGTTGCCTAAATTGGAGTCAGGTCTTTAAGATCCACCATCATAATGCTCAGTATACACAGATGCCCAGGTGGCAGCCTTGTAAACCTAAAACCTATTGATGTTTCTTAAAAAGGCAGCAGTCACTGCCCTTTTCCTTGTTGAGCGTACCCTGATGAATGTTAATGTTAGATCGCATTTATAAAGCGCTAATCACCAAAGGTCTCTAAGCGCTGAATAGTCTGCTCATTGAGGGCTACATTATGTAAAAATATTTTAGAAATTGATTCCTGTATTACATTCTTCAGAATATAGTTCTGAGCAAAGTGCAATATGAACAGCTTTGAAATATGATTGTGCTCTGAGCTTCCTTTTAATGCCGTGCGTACCGAACGCTTGCTGTTTCATGGTTGAATGAAAGCATGTTCTTGGGAAATGTTTCTTTTCTACTCATGCTGAAGTTTACCATCCAGAGTCTGGATAGGGTATATTTAAGAAAAGCATAAGTTTCGAAGGAGTTAGAAAAACATTTCCACACTTTACTAAGACTGCAGAGAGTTCTAAGAGTCAATGGCAGCAAGGAACCCCTTCCACCACTAGTTCTACCATTTGTTACCTGTGAAGTCTTCCCGGGAATGCTTTGATCCCCATTTGAGTCTGTATCCAATCCAGGAAGTTGACTCATCGCTCCAGGACGGGGCTCCATCACGGGCTTTCTGGTTGCCCGCAACAGTTTTACAAAACCATTTTCAACCTAAATAGAAGGAGTTCAAGTTCCTGCCAATGCCTGGTGGAGATAAAGTAATGGATGAAGAAACTGGCTGAAATTTTACTCTGGCAGAACAAAGGTCTTTGTAACTGGGTGCAACCCTTCATTTTAGGCAGACATCTTATGGTCTGATGAGCTTGGTCTACGTCCTGCAGTTAAATGTCTTCGGGTTAGGCTTGATAATCAGCTTTACGGAGCCTCTCCAGAGTCATCAGTGGTTGCAGCTTCCAGCTGAGAAAATTACTGAAACTTCTTCCACTCCTCTCAGCAGATACTCGACAGGTGGCAGTGACCTCTCTGAGGGGATCTAAGTCTAGAATATTGTAATTCTCAATATGCGGCATTCGTAAATCTTACCAGCCCCAATGCATTCAAAACCAAGCCGCTAGGTTAGTCTTAATCTCCCACCAATTTCCCAGAGCACCCCCTTTGGTCCATTGGCTTCCAATTAGCACCAGTATTTTACATTTTTCGATCTTGCGCTTAGTTCTGTAGCTCGCACTTTCCTTTCTTATCTCAGCGGCTTCACTTGTATACTGCTACTACAACCGTCTGTTCTGTGAATCTTCTTCTATTAAAAGTTCTGCATATATCTAAAGCGACTATTTGTGGCCGTTCAATCTCCAACCTTGCTCGTAATGTTTGTAATATGCTTCCTTTTTCCTTAAGGTCCACCGTTTCCCATTCCGATTTTAGGAAAAAACGTAAAACCTGCCTAGCGCCAAGAGCTTGCATGGTGTACAAGCACTCTACAAAACACTCTTAGATAGATAAAACATTATGTCCTGTAGCCCTGTCCCAAATCCCTGCACCATCCACCTTGAAATATTAAATACCTGTTTGAGGATTTGAGGTAGGAACTGACACATGGCCTCTTGTGTTCAATAATATTGAGTATCTGCAAAGCTTTCAAATGTAATCTGAACATTGGATATTTTGCTCTGTGCATGTGCAAAGTCATGTGGTTACCGCAGCATTGATAACAATGCAAACAAAGGCTGGCCCAGTTGTTTTACCTATCAATGCAGTCCTTGCATGTGCGTGGTGTTAGCACTACAGCCTTCAAAAGGGGTGGGATGGAATAAAGTATTGTCCTCCATCTTAAACTACGGCACTTAATATTGATGGAATACTGTATGAGGGCCAGGTTGAATACCCACACTGACAATGAGTAGGCAATCTGTGGTACACACAGTTTGGTCCTGCATTTGTGATCCAAATTAGAATCAAAACATCTCCCCATTCTCTCAAAAACCATGGCCATTGATTAAAAGTGAAATACTGTGGTGTTGTAAATTGCATATCACACGCACAATTAATAATAATGCTCTTAATAATGAGTGATGTTATTAGTGTTGATAGCAGATGCAGGATAATTATAGATCATTGTTCAAAAAGCAGAGCAGGTATCTATGTTTAGATGTTGGAGTCTGATACTGATGGTGTTGACGCTAACTTCTGAATGGCCGGTGGTTGTAAGTAATCAATAGGATTCTGACCACTCTAGGCTACGAGGGCGGGAAAAGGAAGTAGACAGCCGGGCTGGTCTGCAAGCACTGACTGAATTTCAAAACTAAAGACCCGAAACCATGACCTATGTAGGTGTAGGGGACCTGTGTGGATCTCACAAGCTTGATATCTGGGTTTGTTTGATGCGTAAACGTAACTCTGTCTCCTACTATGTTCATGAACATCATCAGGAGAGTAAACAAAGAAAATGTCAGGAAGGAGGGTGTGTGTTAGTCCCCTGCCTTGCCCAGTTGCTGAGGATACCCAAGGGAGGAGATAGTATTCCCCCCCCCCCCTGCTTTGTCCAAGTGCAAGGGTGGTGAATGTTACAGTCCCACCTTGCACAGGACTGAAAAAGCCTATTTCTCCTCCCTGCCTTGCCCAAGGAGAGAGGGGTGTTGTTGGGTCCCCTTTGCTACTTTTCTCACCTTACCCAAGTGCAATAGGGGTGTTCAGTGTGTGGGGTAAGTAGCAGACACCACCTGTGCCTTCTTCTAATTTGCAAAGACCAGACTTGGGCAGGTGTCACCTGCTCTCATTTCACATGCTTGACTAATGCTGTGACCCAAGGACCACCTCAGTAGCTGCCAGCTGACCCCTGTACCATTTTCAAATTTGCAAACAGGGAGTGAGGACTGCTCACATCAAGGCAGCTTTGAGCTGTTCCTGTCTTCTGCGGACCACAACAAGCTTACAATGGGTGTTTGCAGTATAATGCAAGGATGTGTGCAGCACTGGTTAATGTATACTGGACGGTCACAACTTTCCTTTTTATCTTCCTGAGTTGAGTCAAAAATTCACCAAACCAAGAAAGAAGACCGAATCATGGAAAGGCTGCAGGCCATTATAATTTGATGGGCTTTAATTCAGTGGCTTTCGTGGTTTAGTGTCCCCCGCGTGCAACATTTGAATCGCTCGACCAATGTGCACCATGTTTGGCAAGATGAAATCCTGGATTTTGAATGGCATTTCCTCCAGGTTGGACAATGCGGGTGTCAAGATGTGACTCATGTCAAGGATGTGTCTGATATGATGCCCTGAGAATGTGCACTCACAACACATAATATTGACCCTAACATATCTAGAAGAGAGGCTTCTCAAAATGGAAAAGCCAGTACTGTGGTGCATACAACTCGCACAATGAAGACTACTTCAGTCCACCACATAATCATGGAGTGCCAAGGGACCCTTGTTGCAAGGAGTGGGGAATAGATGTAGGTTACGCCTGGAAGGGAATACCGGGGAAAAGGATTAATATGCTCTTAAAGGTTATCTTGAGGGACAAAGGCAGACAGCATTTAGAGGAACACTTACCAAAGCCACCGATATTGATGGTTAACAAAAAGTGACCGGGTCCATGAAACCCTTAGAATCAGAGTGAGGGAGGACCAGATAGAGACCAATCAGAGTGCAGATACAGAAAGGAGAACTACATCCACCAATACAGTGTCGGCTGATGTAAATTGGAGCAGATTTTTGCAGAATAAAAAATACACAATTTTCCTCCCCTCTACTAGATAGCGCCCTCTGTAAACATACAAGGATCTAAATTGCCTCTTAATGCTTTTTTACCAGTAGGCATTTATTATTGCCCAACTCAAGTATACCAAAGGTTAAAGGAGTGATTTAGAGGAGAGTGGTACTGAGAATTCCCCCACATTAAAAACCCTGTCCACTGACCTCTTTGATGTCCCGAAAGGAGCGCCTTCCCTGCCTCGACCCAATATCTCACAGTTCTTAAAGCCAAGTAAAACCCCCAGGACCCAGTGCTCTGGGTGATAAAGTATTATTTTGAAGTAAGCTGTGCTCAGTGCAGGAACTCTCAAGTGCCTCTCATAAGTGAAGTGGTTCTGAGTCACCTCTTCCCTTTTGCATGCATGAATGCCGTTGTAGCAGCAACCCACATCTGACTGCTTATATATGGGATAAAGTACCCGCTACCACTCAATATAGAGGAACAAAGGCTGAGCGAGAGTGGTAGCGTGGCTGCAGACATGAAGAATAAGAGTAGAATCTCCAGTGCGAAACTGAAAGCATCAAAAAGCAGTTAGTAATTTGTTGCCAACAGGTATAGGAATCCGAGTAATGTAAATGGTATTAAAAGGGCTGTTGTTCAGAGTGAGTGGTTGCATGCATCGCCTTTCTTTCAATTATTGCCATAGGTGCAAAAAAAAAAAAAAAAAGAAAATTGCCATAAATATCTCCTTTCTGCTGATCGCTGTTGATTAATTCATTTTCGATAAAAAGATCATAAAAAGGAAAAAAAACTGTTTGCATTTTAGTTGTTTTAATTGCAGCTCCAATGATGCTTAGTGGCCTTCCTATCACCTTGCTTGCTGGCAGTACGCGTTATGACGTCACAAGACAACTGTAATAAGTTATTACGCTTGAACAGCTACCTCTATTTATTACAGGTGACTCAATGTCATAACTTGACTGTAATAAGGAAATTACAGAGAGGTTGTATGCAGTGATTGCAGGCTCCCATGTGATTATATTATGATTATACTACAGATCATATAGTGGGGCCCATTTATTAGTAGGCGAACCACTGGAAAATGGTGTTGACAAACAAATCTTCTACTGAAGATTGCTCAGAGGCTCTTTTCAGAAGTGATGAGAGGAGAGAGTGTTTGTGGAGCCTGCATAGGGTGCATTTTGTAGTCCTCAACAACTGATGGCGAAATCTATTCAATTGATAGTTTTCTTTATTGCAGTCATCAGCAGCACGTCATGGGTTGGGATAGGATGCAACACATACTGTAAAATCACACTGATGAACACATCTAGTTCATGCATCGCAAGAGAGTCTTCAGGTGTTTATTTTGAATATACTGCCTTTGGCTGTAACCTGGGGGGACTGGGGACAGATAATTGCTCGCAGGCTTAGCCGCATGCCTGAGCGCAACTACATTATAAGTCTTCTGCGGGGTGCAGAGCCAGGGAAGCAGCTCCGCTCAGGACCATTAGTACTGGGTTTCCATGGAAACGTCATCTCTGTCTTCAGTAGAAAGACTGCAGTGTTCACTAGGACTGGCATGGCTCCAAGGGATGGGGAGCAAGTGCTTGCAGGCCTGTGAGCTCTCTGGCGTAGCCGTCGGTGACATTCGGAGTGGGGGGTAGGGACTAGGTCTTCCTTGATGCTCCAGGGTGAATGGCGGCAAGGATGGGGCTCTTCTCCGATGTATTTACTTCAGCTGTGCTTCATCAATTACCACATATCCATCTCAGGGCCCCTTACTGGGCATTACTGTGTCTTAATGCCCAGAGGCAGGAGTCACTACATACACTTAATGGCTCATAAATTACTGTCTGTTTCAGAGAGGATGCAGTTGCTTCGCCGTGCTGCGGTGAGGTCCTTTATCATCCATTAGTGCATTTAGTGGAATGTTAAAGAGCAAGACACAAAGCTTCTTGTTTTATTTCATGCAGGTCATAACTGCAAATGTAGGCCATGCTCTGAAGTTCTCTCTCAACAGACAAGGGGTGGAACTTCAGGGGGGTTGACACTGCTGGGATGTTCATGAGTTTTTATTATTAATGATAGTGGTGTGTCAATAACACTAGTTATTGATCTCAGTGCCTATGTGACAGGCAAAGACCTACTATACCTTGACCGTGCAGTCACTAATGGTCCAGTAATGATCGTCTTTGGTTCTATGACACATGTAATGTGGTATTCAATAATGACCATAGTCTATACGCCTTATTTAGAGTTTGACGGAGCAGGACAGACACCAAAAAGTGGCGGACGCCTCATCCGCTGTATTAAAAGTTCCTTGGTGTCAATGGCAGTCTAAATACAGCGAACGGGACAGCTACGGGTTTTTTGGTGTGTGTCCGGCTCTGCCAAGCTCAAAATAAAGCTGTAACACAAGTGCTACGTGTCTTAATGTGCAACATTTCTGATCGAAATGGTACTTTCTACTACAAATAAATACATTAATAATGGTGCAAATAAGAGTTCAGAACTACCAGTACAGGCCATCCTCTGAAGTTCTCTCTCCATAGACAACTGACTAAATGCACCTAGGTCTTGTTTTCAGTCTTCACTCATGACTTTATACTGCAGAACGTTTGTTATCTGTTGGTCGCCAGCAGGGATCAGGGAATATTTCTGGCAAAATGCAAAAATGGAAATATCGAATTATTTTTTAACTTGTTTTCCGCCCGCTGGAAATCAGTACATGTGTAGTTGCACACAGCGTCTCGGGATTCCATGGCCAGAAAGAGAGTCCAAACAGGAGGCAAGAAGTCATGTTGGCATGAAAGCAGGGACATGTCTGATGAGTCAAAGGAAAGCCACTCAAAATGCTTCGGACAATATTATATTCTGCCCTGGTATTAGGCATTTTGGTACCTGAGGTCAGACCACTCAGAATGGACTGCCTCTGGCATTCCTTTACCTGCCTTGTGGCCCAGATGAGCTGTGGTGCATTTCCCTTGCAGTGTGGTGACTCTGGACGGAGCCTTTGGCTGGAGTCCACCCTTTCTTTTGCTTGTTTGCTAAGGTGAAGACAAATTCTTTAAATGGCATATTTGCTTTGGATCCACATCTGAGTTCTGCCGACTGAAGAAATCCTGTTGTCATCATCTTTGCCATAGTCCTATTTCAGATTCAGACATAACCATTTCCATATTAAAGATAACCATTTTCATAGTAACTCCTGTCTTTTGCCCCCTTCTACCAAAGTAATGCACTCTTCCAGAATTTTCAGTGGTCTCATGTTGCTTTCAAATAAGCAATTACATTTTATCATTGCATTGTCCCTCAGTCTTCTTTTCCCTCGCTTCTGTAAACATCATTTGATATTGCATTATGTTGTTCCTTGCTGACCTCTTTTTGTAGTTCAGTTGATTGTGTGTTATCCTTCCTACCTTACCAGTTTCTAGAATCTTATGCCCCATTAAGGTGCTGGTTGCAAACCCTCAAAACCTTCATCACGTCATAGGCTCACTTGTTGATCCTTTAGGGGCATCTCTTTTGAGGACCACAGAAGGGGAGATTCCCCTGGAGCTAAGGAAGGAGCAATACATACACTGCCTGGCCAGCTCAGCCCCGATGTCAGGCAAAATTTAGCGTAGAACCTTCTCAGGCTATTTATAACCTCAAATTATCCAAAATGTGTATTTGAATTTGTCTTTTATTTACCCTAAGCATTTGTGGCAGTCGCACCGTACATAGGTTTTAGACCTCAATGCGTGTGTATATTAGGCACACAGGTTGATGTTGGTCCTCATAAGCTGGAGATGGGCCTGAGTGTTAAGTGATGGGTGAGAGTCTTCTGTTGCAGGAGGTAAATTTTGCTGTAGGTGAGATCTTATATGGGGTAGACCATCATTCCAACAAAACGCTGAAAAGACACACTAGCTGGTGGGCATGTGAGCCAGTGTTCGGAAGATGGGTTGATGAGGTTTTTAGGAGGAGATGGTTTGTGCCTGGTGAAGGTTGCTGCTGGGCATGGTAGATTTGCAGATCAGAGTCACATACTTTGAGGGCTTTGTCATCCATTAGGAACCAGCCAGCTCGGTGCATGAAGATGAAAGTTGCAAGAGGTTGAGAAGTGGGCAGCTCATTGAGTAGAAGACCTGGTGAGGTTGGAAGGAATAATCAAGAGGACCTAGGAGTAAAAGGATGAAGTACTGACTTTTGCTGGTGACTAATGCATTGATCAGGGCTTTGACTAGCAAAGAATCAGATGGTGTAGGTCTTAAAATGTGCTATAGGTGTCCATAGTAAAAATAAGGGGGGGGGGGGGGGGTGACAATGTTTTGAAGAAAAGGGATAGCATAAAACTGCATTCATCCCTACAAACCTGTCAGCAACACTACATGTACAAGGAAAGGTGGTGATCAATGCAGGTCCATCTAACAGTGTTTGTGAGTTTATAAAGTTACCACAAGGATTTAACTATTGATTTAATGACACAGCTCATGGATGATGACTACGTAAGCCACTCTTGCCTTTACGTACAAAAGATGAAACCACATAATGGTGCAAGCTTCTGTCGTTAACATGTGCCGGGTGAATGTAGTTGTTTGGTCGATAAGAGACTCAGACCCGGGATTAAGTAGTGCCTCAAAATGTTTGGCTCAACAGACCAGACTTACTGGGTAGGCAAGGATGAAAATGGAACATATAATTTGTGTTAAAGTAGATAATGTGATTATATCGGTCAGTGGTGGTTTAATGGCTATTGATTCAGTCTGGAGAAGATCACGGTGCTTCTTTAAAACCCAAATGAAAGCTCCGGCAATCTTCTCCTGTTTAATTGCATTTGTTACAATTGAAAGCATTTTGAACAGAAAAGCGATGCATAAGGAAATTGTCAGAGGGGTGGTTACATATAACGATGGAGAGGATGCATAGTTTATGAGGAATTTGACAATCATATGGACCAAGGGTGCCCAACGTAGAGCCAGGGGTGCTGGACCGATGCTTAACTTGCAGGATAACCACTTACTTGGCAAATTAGTTCTGTAGTTAGTTATTATTCATAAACAGTTTTCTCAGGTAGATATCCTGTAAATTTGGCAAGAATCAGTCCTTGGAAATCTGCACTCCCCAGACCTAGATAGGAGAGTACTTGAAGAAAATATTGCAAAATGTGTTTTTGTTGGGTCAAAAGCAGGTTGGGATAACTCGAGTGTTAAGGGGACTGAAAGGTCATGAGGGAGACATGGAGGAGGTGGTTATGGCCTTAATTGTCAAGCCATGCGCAAGTTGGGGTGTTGTCGGCGTGTTAACTTGCATATCTAGAGTTTTGGAGTTCAGATCCTAGTGAGGTTAGTAGTGGCTTTATTTTTCTTAGGTGGATGACTTTAAAATTATTTGCAATGTATTTTGTGTATGTAGCGCCTTGATGCGCTTTCAGAACCCATTCATATTACTGGAAACACTATTCCATTATGGGTGTTCTGGCTAGAAGTCGCGGCTTGGGCATCTGATAGTCTTGGTAATTTGGAAACGCTGTAGTTACACCTTAAAGCGCTTCTGCTTCACTTGTCTGCGCTGACTTTTTTTTCCTTTTTTCCCCTCTTACTTTCAGAACTGTTCTTGTGGCATATTGGAAAAAATGGTCGGTTAGAAACTCTCCAGAAATTAAAAGAAGGGACACAGGAATCGTATCTGCCACAAATGGCAGGTAAGAGAAAATCAAATACTAGGAAATTGTACTTTTAGTGGGAATTGTCCCATGATTAGTTTGTATCCCCATTTTTTAAGTCATTTGTTGTGTTTCCAGGAGCATAGTGAACTCCAAACATAATTACATATTTTGTGTAGCTTTACTTTATATAGCATTGTCATTAAAAAATTATAGTATTACTCACTTTAGTGGTAGTCAGTTTATTGCCCTTGAAAAGAGAAAGATTCAGTAGCCATATACATTCTGAATGATTCTGTAAAAGTGCAGTCCTACCCGGGCTCAGTAGTGGCTTGCTAGGAAAGCTTTTTGCATAGTTGTCCAGTGACACCAGGGGTTGTCTTGCCACTGCTGCTTGCTTGACAGACTAGAGCATGGCACACTTACTTCTCCAGTGCTTCATTTTAGAAACCCACCTATAATGCTGTACGCACAGCCTTCCTTCACTCACCGGTTATCTCAGCTTGGTGAAAATCTCTATGTGAGTCTCTCTTAGCACAAAGTAGATTCTCAATATAATTCTGCACTACTTTCTGATGCAAAGAGTCCATAACTTTCTTTATTGACATAATATGAAATATGTTGTCTGATTCGGTCTATGATGGTTGTAGCATGACATTGTGTTCGATCATTGAATGCACCTCTCCTAACTAAGCCGGTCAAAAACGCCAAGCGGCACACTACCCGACACAAATGGTACCACCAGGAAAAACAGATACGGCTTTATGCTCCTCTGACCAGAGTCTCGTAACTTTAGAGCTCACACTTTTCTCTCATTTCATTTCCATGGACATTAGGAGTTAGTCACAGAACTCGACCACCCCCTCTCATCACAAGTTCTTATAGACTTAGACTAGTGGACATCGCACAGCTCACCGTGGCAAACAGCAGCGCCAGTGACACAAACCCATTCACAGAGATCATACTAACATACGTAACACCGTAATCTTCTTCTTATGTGTCCATGTGTCATTGCCTCAAATTTGGGATCGGTCTCTAGAAACCGGTTCTCATTATGAAGGGCCTCTTAATTCCGATGGGGCTGGTAACAGCAGTCATCAGCATGATCAGGATTATGTGATTCATGGTACCGCTCTGGGCATGTACGGTGAGTCAACAGGAATCTCTGGGTAAAACTCCAGGGTAACATGAAAAATAACATAAAGATTTTTGAACTTGAAATATTAATATACCTGCAATTCCATATTTCTCTGAAGAGCCTGAGAGATCCATCTACTATCCCCAGAGTTATCGTAACCTTGGGTAATCAGCGCTGCTATAGCAACAGCCACAGTAAGCGAGGGGTGCATTCCTGGACATACCTGGTCCACTTACAGAGATTCATCGAGATTCATCGGTGATCATTTCCCACCCCCATTTGGCTGTTGCTGTGTTAGGTACCACCACCTATGCTATCCTGGTAGGCACTGTGAAGTAGCCACCAGGCTACAATACACGAAAGTCCAATACCTGAAAGGCCAACTTCGAAAGTCAGAAATGTCTTTGGTGGGGAGCGAATTTCCAATTCACAAAGAATCCCTGGAATACCCGTGGAAAGCTGTGGCAGTTTTTGTTCCCATGATCCCTCACATGCATAAAAGGCGTGCATGTGGAATTTCCTGGTTAATGTGCATATATAACAACATATTCATTTTCACGTTTAACTTCTCTTAAATCCCTTTAAATGGAGTTTCCTGTCACTTCCTCTCCTTGAATATGCACTTACCAATGCATTTGAAAGGACTAAATGTGTCCCTAGAAAACCACTTTCAAGCAGTGTTTGTGTAACCAAGACCTATATACGAGTGTCGTCTCTTGTTTTGCGAGCAAGCTAACCCAACACAATGCTGACACTAAATTTGAATGTGTGTAAATTTAACCTTAATGGCTGAATTGCACCTTCGCTAATACCTTTTGCAAGTGTAATATTCCAGTAATTTTGATGCTGTGAATCAGGATTTTTTTTGTGGGCATACATTATCTGTCCTAGGAGGACTGTTGCAGCTCTTGGGTGTAGTCCACGCTCTGTGTTTGTGTCAGTACATTTACATTTACATTTTCAAGACTGTGGTGGCATCTGTGAATACCATTTAACTCTAGTAGACACTAAAAGTAACCTGTAATTTATTCAGATGTTGTGATATTGAGTCTTTTAACTGTTTCCCCAAAAATATTACGCTTTTACCGCTGTTCTAAAGGATCCATTGTTTGTGTGCGTTTTCATGATTTTTAGAACACCAATTGAAATGTTTCTTCCTCATTCCCTAAGGCTAGTTGGGGAGCGCTGCGGGCTGTCCCTGTAGCACATCACTTTCTCTGCCTCGCATTATCCAAAATGCTGACTACTAAAAAAGGAACGTGTACAAGTGTTAATATTTCTCTGTTCAACTGTTCGGCGCCAATTGAGCATTCTTGTTCCAATTGGCAGGGTGAGTGACCAGCCTAGAGGCTACACAGGATAAAGCACAGTCATTCGTGATGGTATGGAGAAGCCCCACCTACCCCTGGAAAAGATCCTCCCGAGAATATAATATGTACTCTGTATGGTTATAACATGTACTGTACATGGGGCGGGACTTCCATAAGTTGAGTTATAGCACCTCCAGTATCACACCACCAGTTAGTGCTGCCACATTGTTGCTAAAAAGCCTCAAAAGTCCTCTTTTAATGCATGGCTGGTGCGCCATTCTCCAAAAGATAGTGTTGCTTGGGCCGCTAGAAACCGCTGCACTATTCCTAACTTGGAGAAACCCTGTTCTGTAGTCATGAACAGACCATTCTTATCCCTGGTTGATACATGGTCGACCATGGGTAAACATTGGGACTGATTCACATAAGCAGTTGTGTGCATGAGATGTAGTTTCACAGGACTACTCTTTTACGTACTTTTAAATGCCTTTGTAAGTCTGCCCCAAAACTTCCAACCTCTTATAAGTAAAGGTGAAAAGAGTTCACGGTTCTGTCTGATTGTTCCAATTATTTGTACATGACCATTGCTCACTTTTCATACTATTGTGACTTTAGGTAAAATTATACTGGAAGCTTTAACTTCTGGGGTGCCCCTCTGAATGCCCCTTACTACAGAGTAACTCCCCCACAGTGATTGTGTCCTCCATGCTGCCCCTTCCAAAAATACTTGTTTTAACTTACCATTATCTGGAGCCCTACATTTTGATAACTCTTGAGTGTTTAGATTAGCTCTCTAATTCTGGAGCCTGGGCAACTGCATAGCACAAACTCATCGGGGGTAGCGAATGGAAATGTTGGGCAAGGCTACTCTTTAGGAAGTGATGTGTCCTGCGCAGCACCCATCAAGAGGTCTAGAGTGCCTAGAGAAGGGCCTGAAGTTTGGACAATGACTCATGACTGCTGAAGCTCTGAAAGACACACAGAGCCTTTAGTGCCGCAGTCAGTCGTGTGGATACTTAGTGCCCCCATCCTGCGGCCTGTGATATCTGCGTCCATTCGGCATGTAAGGGAAGCTTGCAGTGCTGCTGTCAGGGGTATAGATATCAATAATGTATGAGATGCAGGAACACCGGGGCTACACTGCTTATGTGATTATTGTGTTTGTGAGGGAATGTTGCGCTGCAGCTGCCTGTGCTCTGTGTGAGGGAAACTTGCAGTTTTGCTGTACCTGTGCTGTGTGTAAGGTGATAAAGTGCTGCAGTACCATTTCTTGCACTGCTGTTGCCTGTGCCGTACCAGTGTGAGAAGGAGGCTTACAGTTCCGCTGTACCCGCTTGGTGTGAGAGGAGATGCAGAGTGGCTCTGGGTTGGTTCTTACACTGCTGCTGCCTGTGCAGCACCTGTTTATTATATGAAGGAAGCTTGCACTACTGCTGTACGTTCTCTGTGTGAGGAGATACAGTGCCGCTATACTAGTTCTTGCAGTGCTGCTGTACCTGTTGTGTGTTTGAGGAGTTAGAGTGCTGCTCTGTACTAGTTCCTGCACTGCTGCTGCTGCACATAATGCATCTGTTGTGTGTGTGGAGGAAGCTTGCAGTACTTCTGTGCCTTTTCTGTGTGTGAGGAGATACAGTGCTGCTGCACTTGTTCTGTGTGTGAGGTGTTACAGTGCAGCTCTGGACTAGTTATTGCACTGCTGCTGCTGCCTATGCAGCACCTGTTTTATATGGGAGGGAAGCTTGCAATTTTGCTTTATCTGTCCTGTGTGTGAGGAGATACAGTGCTGCTCTGCACTAGCTCTTGCGCTACTGCTGCCTGTGCAGCACCTGTTTTATATGTGAGGGAAGCTTGCAATTTTGCTTTATCTTTTGTGTGTGTGAGGAGATACAGTGCTACTGTACCAGTTCTTGCAATGCTGCTGTACCAGTTCTTTGTTCTTGCACTGCTGTCACACATACTGCATCTGTTGTGTGTGTGGAGGAAGCTTGCAGCACTGCTGTACCTGTTCTGCATGTGAGGAGAGACAGTGCTACTCTGGACTAGTTCTTGCACTGCTGCTGTCGCACATACTGTATCTGTTGTGTGTGTTGAGGAAGCTTGCAGCACGGCTGTACCTGTTCTGCATGTGTGGAGAGACAGTGCTGCTCTGGACTAGTGCTTGCACTGCTGCTGTCGCACATACTGTATCTATTGTGTGTGTGTGTGTGTGTGGAGGAAGCTTGCAGCACTCCTGTACCTGTTCTGCATGCGAGGAGAGACAGTGCTGCTCTGAACTAGTTCTTGCACTGCTGCTGTCGCACATACTAGTGCTGCTCTGGACTAGTTCTTGCACTGCTGCTGTCGCACATACTGTATCTGCTCTGGACTAGTTCTTGCACTGCTGCTGTCGCACATACTGTATCTGTTATGTGTGTGGATGAAGCTTGCAGCACTGCTGTACCTGTTCTGCATGTGAGGAGAGACAGTGCTGCCCTGGACTCATTCTTGCACTGCTGCTGCCAGTGCAGCGCCTGTTCGGCTTATAGCACAGCTGCACCTGTTCTGTTTTTGAGGGAAGGGTGCCCAGCATCAGCGGTGGCTGTAACTGTCAGTGAAGCTTTGACCACACAAAGGTCAGAGCCATTGACTTTGCTAATGCCATTCACAAAGGGCGCCCTACCATTGTCAGATGTGAGGCTGGCGGGGTCGGGGTGAACTTTCGCAGCATTGCCGCGCGCTTTCTGTTCTCGTCTGCATTACAGATTACTACATGACATTTGAGAGGAATGACTCTGGAAAGGTTATGAAAAGCGTTCATGTTTCTTCGTGGGTTTAATGTTTCCCCTCATTAGTGATTTTAATTGAATTTCATCTGTTCTGTTTTGCTGATGAACACTATCTTTTATTGTATATTTTTGGATTTGTGTGATCAAAGGTGTTTTTCGTAACTCGTTCACATTCCTCTGCCTGACATTCCGTGGAGTTTGTGATTGTGCACATTGTTTCGCATTGGTCATGGGTGTGCATTTTAATAGCATATATATATTTATTTTATATAACTATGATTATTAACTTTGTGTGTTGTGAACTCCTCTTTTGCACACAATCACGTGGTTGTACATGTAGTCTGTGGAACATCTTTCTATAGTTACATATGACAAGGTTGACCTCTGGTTTCACCAATATACCCATCCTATATGGCAGAGTATGGAATGCATGGATTTCACTCTTTATTTTGCTTCTCGGGGCACTTCCCCGACTTATATACAAGTCGCTTGCTGCAGCGCATTCGTCCATTCCTCGTGCCCATTCCTCTATCGAACGAACCACCACTGCCGTGCAGTGTCTCTTATGGTGATTAGAAAGCCCATTGCCACCAGCAGCCTAGTGCTGGTCTTCCCCATTCGCCCATCAGCCCCTACAGCACTAGTTGGGGTTCCGGTACAATCTTCCTCCCTTGCACCTGTGCGGTGCTAATGTCATGCCAGTAGTTTTGTACCATGGGGCACTGCCTTATTGTGAACAAGAATGTACTCTCGCTGATTTGCATCTTAAACAGTTTTGGGTCAAGGCTCTGCTTCATTAGGCCGAGCCTGGGCAGCGCATGCGCTGCTCTGCGAGGCATGCTGTATTCAGGTAGTGACTTGAAGCTCCGCCCATGTCCACCCATCTTTTCAATTGGAACTTGTTACTGTACTTTCTAAATCGTTGCTTTTCATTCATGAATAGGCTGTCGTCGTCCATCCTTGGTACCGCCTTGTCTGCATTTGTAACCTCCCAAGAGGACTGGACTTTTTACTTGTGTTACACGGTCTGCTTTATCTAGGCTGTGAGCATAAATTTCTTCAATGATTTGCCTCTATTCCACCCATCACGTGTCTTCCTACAAGCAGCACGCCACCGGCTTTTATTTTAATTACTAAAGGCGGTCCGCTTTAACTATAGCGGCTTCATTTCTTTATTTATTTGCTTTAGCAGTGCGGTCTGCTTTAAGTATAGCGGCCGTGCTTCGTTATTTATTTAATTTTTGGCAGCACTGTCCGCTTTAACTTTATCAGCCTCACTTCGAAAAAAATATTTTTTTGCAGTAAAAGCCCCATACCATGCTTTTACTTACATAGTGGCCGCGCCCCTTTCTTTAGGCCAGGGTTCTCCTACCTTTTCTGTAATTTAATTTAATTGATTTAATTGTGGGTTTATATAGCGCTAGAATCGACTCCCGGAGGAGTATCTCCGCGCTTCGACCGCTGGGGAACCCGTCCTGGCTCACCCTGAGAGATGGTCCCTAATGGGTATCTCTAAGGTGCGACCAAGCATCCCCGGCGGTCTGGGGGGGCCGTTGTGAAGATGAGGCAAGCTAATGCCCAGAGTTGCCGAGTGTGGTCCCTGACTGAAGTAGGCACCGAGGCGAGAATTATCGAGCCCGCTGACCCTGGTCCACGACCCTGCCGCGTCGGGAATCGAACCCTGGTCCCGGGCCGTCCTCTGCTTACGGGTCTGCCGCCTCTAACCAGTGAGCCACACCTCTCCTTAGCTACTTATGTACAATACAACTCAATGAACGCTACTAATATTATTGGTATTGAAATAGTGACCACATCAAACAAGATTACATTAGTGGCCACCATATGCACTCAACAGAGTCCATCTGGCATGGTTGCAAGTTGCAACATATAAAAAGCTTTGTCAATGTATAATTCCTTTACATGGGTATACATAACAGCCATAGCGCAATGCCTCTGGCACCAAGCTAACATTTTTAAAATTACTTTCCAATATTGCATTATTCATCCCTAAAACTTCAGCCTCCAATATATTTTGTAAACTCATCCATTTTTCTCAGAGTATCAGCTTATGAGTTCTGAAAAAAGCACATTTGTGTCTCAACTATACACTTTAAATATTGGTATACCTATAATAATTCAACCAAGTAAAAGCTTCAAATTTAGTTTTCTGGGCTGCACACAGGAGAGCTACTTACAGGTACCTGGTGAGTTACCTGTAGCTCATGAACTTCTCTTTGGAGAAGCCTGCTTTAGACGCTGCTGCCGTATTCAGGTTACAGCAAGCTGCGTCTAAAGAAAGGGACGCGGGCAACTTTAAAGTGAAAGAACGGCATGGGGCGCTTCTACCCCCCAAAACTTTTTTTTGTTTTTTGGGGTAAAAGCACCCCATGACGTGCTTTCACTTTAATGACGACCACGCCCCTTTGTTTTTTAGACATGGCTCACTGTAACCTGAATACGGCGAACAGCGTCTAAAGAAAGGGGCGCGGCTCCTATGAAAGCGGTCTCGCATGTGCAAGACTTTTAACTATTGGCATTAGAAATGACAATGCCTTTTATATATGTGTTGGTTTTGAAAAGGCATTGTCATTTACAGTGTCAATAGCTTAAATTCTTGCAAATGCGCGACCTGTTGCATTGCAAATGCTTGTTTTACTCAGTCGTGGGCCCCATAGTATACTCTATCGAGGTATCTTCAATAGCATATCCTGTATACATTTTCGAAGAAACTGAACAATATGTATTATATACGTGCTCCATCTTCTAACCAGAACCTGCTGAGTGATTTGCCGGGTGTTGAACTGTGACTGGTAAATTGCAGTAAATACAAAAACAACAAAGTGATGGATGGAATGCCTGAGTTAATCTGAGCCACTGACGATTGCTCTGGGCCGCATACCCATCCATCGTTTTTAGCCCACCACATGCCACCGATAACCTCCACGTTACTCAGAACAATAAGGATTCTTGAACTAGCGCAAAAGAAAAGAACAGAAGACTGGAATGAGAGATGCGAAGAAGGAAACATGAAATACCCCTTAGAGGCATCTCTTATGGAGAATCTGTCTTACCATGTCGACCTGATCATACGGCACATGCATCTGTCTGCACATTTCATTCTGTGTTGCTTAACTTCCACCCAAATGCATTGCGGTGAAATGCTTAAAAATGTTCTTTGTTTCCAAAATGTGTTAGGAAGCAGCACGAGGATGGATAGTCCAATGACACAGTTGTGGAAAGCATGCGATGCTTGTCTGGGCAAACTCTAATTCATTATTGATTTCCATGTATATAATTTTAAATGGCTATAAAAGTTAATAGCATTCCATCGAGAATGTTCAACTTTTTGTTTCCACGACTGTATCCTTAGAAAGTATCCATCAACTCTGTCGCTTCGTACCTCCTAGATTTCAAAGTCGGAATCTAGGAATATTTTTGAAAATATAATTTTTTTGCCTCCTGTTATGCATTTGAGTCGAATTTTTAGAGGGGCAATACGCTATTTGTGGGTATATATCACATTTAAAATGCCCAGTTTCTATGCCAGAATGAGAGAACAAATTCCCCATAGAAGTGTTATTTTTAGGTATTTAATATATTTATTTTTTACATTTCCTATTCCATCTTAGTAAGGAGAGAGCTAGAATTTGGGACAGAGCGGCTGCATGGCGTGAGTATATGCAATGTCCCGTTTCCATGCTAAGTGTGGGTGTACTTCTCCCCCCCCCCCCCCCCCATACAGTAATGATACCGAGATATACTGGGGATCTGATATAAACACTGAGATGAAACAGAGGGGCGATGGGCTAGATTTGGCTTATATTGGTGTAGATATTGGCTGTGTGGTAACACTTTGGGAGAGGGTGTAGTAGTTGTATTTTTGAAGATTGTACGAAGATGAGTATAAAGGAAATACATTTGTAGCGTTTAATGGAAATAAATAAATTGATGCTATGATGATGAGATGGGTTTGTATATGAGGGAGAATGTCTGCGATAATTACATTCTTTCCCTCAATCCACTGGTTAACCAAATGTATGCATTTAGCAGATAGGTAGGAGGTTACTGCCCTTTTGAGATTAACCCCGATACCTCTGCCTCACCTGATTTCTGCTTAAGATTTACTGCATCACTGAGACCATCCCATTGAATTTTCATTGAAGCATGTCAATGATGAGGTTAGATAGCGTCACATTGTCCCTCTGCTAACACGTTCTGCGTGCCCTCCTGGCAGCCACGGTGGAAAGGGTTTAAAATAAGCTACATGATCCTTAAAATTGTGGTGACCAGCACTCAAGAAATATATTCAGTTGTCCAACATCGGATCTTTTATATATTCAGTTGCATGAATCATTCCCCATCCGGCTTTGAATCCCTCGTAATTTTACAGAAAGCAGTATAGCATAGGAATGCAATAGCATTTTATTTAGTAGCATATTCACCTCATTATGCACTGTCCAGCCGTCAGCCAATGATGTGAATGTTTTGAACACCACACCCCTTAGAGCGAATTAGAGCTCAGAATTCAGCTACATGCTGTGTTGGAGCCCCTTCCAGAGCATTGTCCCTTTGAAGGCTTTCAACATATGATATAGATCCCATTCTTAATTTCTTTGTGTTTCCATTGATCACTCCATTTCCCATTGCACCAAAGGAAACCATCCAGGAGGTTCTTAGTTCAAGAACAGTGGACAATTCTTTGTTTCCCTAGATTACTCCATTTCCCATTGCACCAAAGGTAACCACCTAGGACTTTTTTAGTTTTAGAACCGGGGAAAATATCTTCATGGTGAAGCATGATACTTTTTGCTGTATTCATAACCTCTTTGGTTCAGATTCCAATGCGTTCCAATTTGGAAACCCTCCTGCTGAAGGCCAGTGACACAGAGTACTGCCACCTCTTCAGAATCATTCCAGCCTTTTAGCAGAATAAAACAATTCTAGTGGCATAGACAAGGCCATGCAAATTGAGTTTCCTTAATGGGAGTATCACATCACAGCTGAGCAGGCCTATTTTACCGTCATTCAACAAGTTGCAGAGGCTCTCGAAATTCAGACGTCCGGTGATCAGCTTCAGTATTCCCTATTTATTGAAATATTGGCATGTAAATTTACGTCTGAACCAATTTTGTCCTTCAGTGTGGCTTTGCTTCCTTACATTACAGAAGCTTCAGGGAAGCCAGTCTGCTCCTTCAGTATCTTGATATGTTTCAATCAAATATAAGCCTACTCCTTCAGAGCCAGGGTTTTTTAGCTCACCGTACACCACAAAGCTTTGAGTAGGGGCATCCTGATAACAATTTCACATTCCCCTTTGCACCACCATACAGATCCTAAAAACTAAACTCTTTAGGGTGTAAGGGTTTTGCCTCATGCAGGCTAGCTTTGCAACTCCAAAAACTAATTATTTGCTGATAACATGGATGCACACTGTTTGGGAAATGGCTAGTGTTTCAGTCCACATTCTCCCTGTATACATGACAGACTTCTTTAATTGAGTGATACAAGATGAGGTATGGATACTGCCAAGCAGTCAGTGCAAATTAGCCTTGACATAACCGATTTAGCAGCGTATTCAATAGGCACTGGGGTAGTCAACCAAAAGACACACCAATGAGAGCCACACCATTTTTATGGGGATGTGCAGGTCAAGCTAATAGACATACAATACAGTAGCCAAAAATTATTTGGTGAGAAGGTGAACAATTCACTTGAATGTTTTAAACACAATAAAGCCATTACTTGAGCTTTGGAGGTGAACGTCTTGGAAAAAATATTCCACCAGCAGTGTCAAACATTTTAAGGATCCCATCACCAGGCTCAAGAAAAAAAGCTAGCTACCCCAGTTCATGTTCTTCAGACGCCACTACTGCACGATTGGATAGCATTCCTCGATTTGCATAGTGTGTACTTTAACATCCCAATTCCTGCTTGTAAGAAAATGGATTATTAATTTGAAAAATCAGAACCCTTACCAACTCAATTAACGCACCCAAGGTAGATTTCACAACATTTCTATAAATACAGTTCTACATTTGCACGTCAAAGACTTTCCTGGCATGCTTCTTTTAAACTGCAGCCAAGCCCACAGCAGTGCTCTTTAAAGCCATATATTTTCGTCAAAGATGTGGGTGGTATAAATTCACACTGCATTTCACATGTGACATTTAACTTCATAATACTAGTGAAATTTCTGCATAGTGTTACTGGAAAATTAAATAAATCAAATTAACATCAGCACAGGTTTAGGGACCGAGTACACACACTGTAGCAGTGAATAGCTGTGTCATGGCACACAGAGTCCTGATACCCGCAAAAGTCTGTTACTTAACGAAGTGAAATATCAGGGGTAGCCCGGCAGAAGGGGCACATATGCTACTGCTGCACTCATGCAGTTTCTGTGCTCTGCGTGCTTCCCCAGGCTTATCTGTTCAGGAGACACCTAGCTACCGAGGAGTCAGTGGATTCAGTTTGCTGTGCTGCCCTTCAGTATCTGTAGTCCCACAGGCCTTAACCAAGGTGTAGCAGTGGATGGCATACATTGTCATGGTATCCATCATTAATTAAACGTCTAGCTGGTGAAAGCATTATCTCCAGAGCTAGCCTGTCAATACCTCAATGCAATAATCACCCTTTTGCAGGAGCGATACATTGACGGACCTCAATCCCGAGTCCAACTCAAAGGATTTTCATCTTAGGGTGATTATGTGCACACAGCTACTGTAGTCTCCTTCTCAAGCCAAGTGATTCTGCCACATTGTGCCGGTGGTCGCGCTTTTCTAGTATCAGCCTCTTCTGCCAGCAATGTGGTCCTGAGTTTGTTTGGCTTGGTGGCACCCTGCATCTGTGTGCTCCTCCAGGCTTATAAGTCCATTAGACACCTTCAGTGGATGCCGAGGAGTCAGTGGAATCAGTTCATTCGGACAACGTGGAAGTGCCATCCCCTCTATTTCCAATTCTGGAACTTCTGTTTGTTTATTTTTCAAGGGGCAAAGGAAAATTCATTTGCAGTAATACCATAGCAATGAGCCAAGAAAGAAGGGAAACCAGCATTTACAATGCAATAGGTCTTGCAATTGCGAGATTTTGAGCTATTGGCATAGTATATGGCAATGTCTTTTATAATCTTAAAAGTCATTGTCACTTACAACACCAATAGGTAAAACTTTGGCAAAAGCAAGACCTATTGAATTGTAGAGCGCTGTGTCCGTGAAGTGGGCGCCGCGTTCACCAATAAAGTAAGAAAATGAAAATAAACAGCTCGGTGTACCTGAAGTGGGCACTGCGTCCACCATAATAGTTAAAAAAAAAAAAAAGACAGAGCGCAGTGTCCCTGAAGCGGGCGCCGCGCTCCACATTATAGTCATAAAATTAAACTGAGCGCGGTGTCCCAAACGTGGGTGCCGCACTCAGCAGGCAATTTTTTATTTATTTTTTAAATATAAGGTGAAAGAACGTTGCCATTGTGCCGTGAGTGCTGTGGGGGTAGGGGCAGCCACTTTTAAAGTTAGAGCGGCATAGCGCTCTATACGAAAAGCGGCCGTCATTGCCCTGTGTGGGCGCGCTGAAAATACAATAAACAAAATAGTGCTCGCCCACTTATAACCTAGACCGTGTAACCAGCCAAGTAAAAGGTGCAGTCGTTATGGGAGGTAACAAATGCAGACAAGGCAGCCCCAAGGAGGGACTAACAAACATATTTACGAATCAGAAGTCCGCTTTTGCGAAGAACATTGACACAAGCCAATGACAAATATGGGCAGAGAGTGGGAGGGGCTTCCAGTGCATACTCCAATACAGCATGCCTCGCAGAGCGAGCAGCGCATGCGCACTGCCCCTAGGCTCAACCTTAAGGCTTCACCTACTGCTTTGAAGAGGCATCAGTAATAATTACAGAGAAAGTTCACACAGCAAGTATACAGCCGAAGAGGGGCAGGTAGCTTTCCAGAGTGACTGGAGGCAATAGCAAGGATGAGAAACCGCAAGGTGCAAGGGAGTGAGGCCCATAAGTGCTTTACCTCTGATATGGATGTTTTCATTTCAACTTCACGCATAACAGTGGAGGTGTTTCAAAAATGCAACACTATGAAGGATACCAACTCTGGAGATCTGTGTTACAGGTAAGTAACCTTTTTTTTTTTAACTGGAGTAAAATTTTGTAACTGGAGTAAAAAAATTTAGACTTCGAAGGGGAAGCCTCAAGACCTTTAAACTTGCCTATAAATTCATCCAGTTTTGCCCAATATTTCTGGTCACATAATGGTTTAAAATGAATCATTTCCGCTAAATTTTTCCAAACTGTCTTTGGTATTGACGGTTGGTGAGTTAAGTGTTTTGGTTTTACAGCACAGGGCTAACTGCCTAAATAGAAACACAGTATCAATAAAGCACTAGTTGCCTGTTGTGGTTAAGAAGAAAACAAAGAAGGAAGGTGCACCAGTAAGAAAAGTCCAGATCCAAACAGGTATCTTTAGTATTTCTTTTTATTTTCTTCTAGTAAAAGACTCGGCCAACGCGTTTCGTTCCACACAAGAACTTCTTCAAGGCAAAATTCGATTCTTTATGTCAGACAGAGGCGAAATGCAATGTGACACAGTGCCACATGCATAAAAAAATGTTTTCCAAGGTCGATGATCACTATATTAAGTGTTAATCATCTTTAAAACGAATATACCTCAGACATCAATGTCTGTGAATTAATATTTAGTGTAATTGATATTCTGACTCCATAATAAGAGCACGATCAAAAGGGTTCCAATGATCTTGGAAGTCCCATAACCCCAAGAATCCAGGGTAGCAATAATGGCTGGCGACGATATTATCTGTGTCGCGCTCCATTCAATTTTGAAATATATAAACACAGGAAGTGTCGGTCGGAAAGAAAGAAGGAAAGATGACCGACACTTCCTGTGTTTATATATTTCAAAATTGAATGGAGCGCGACACGGATAATATCGTCGCCTGCCGTTATTGCTCCCCTGGATTCTTGGGGTTATGGGACTTCCAAGATCATTGGAACCTTTTTGATCGTGCTCTTATTATGGAGTCAGAATATCAATTACACTAAATATTAATTCACAGACATTGATGTCTGAGGTATATTCGTTTTAAAGACGATTAACACTTAATATAGTGATCATCGACCTTGGAAAAAAAAAATGTATGCATGTGGGACTATCACATTGCATTTCGCCTCTGTCTGACATAAAGAAACAACATTTTGCCTTGAAGTTCTTGTGTGGAACGAAACGCGTTGGCTGAGTCTTTTACTAGAAGAAAATAAAAAGAAATACTAAAGATACTTGTTTGGATCTGGACTTTTCTTACTGGTGCACCTTCCTTCTTTGTTTTCTTCTTCTTCATCTGACCTTCAGTGGAGTTGTTCTACGGCGCACTCCAGAAGAATTGTGCAGAGGAATGGAATATTAACTTTGAGACTTTGGGATTTCAAGTGCTAAACCAGTAGTCAGTCGTAGTTCTTTTTGTCATAATTGCCTGTTGTGGTTGTTTGATGGCTATCAGTTTCTGATTTCTTAACAATGGTTGTTTTGCCTGCATTTGGATCTGTCTGGGATGGTGTTGGCATGTATGCGCTGTTTGGGTCGTTTTAATTGTGAATGGCTGGGTTGATTGGGTTTAAAGAGAAGTTAAGCGGTGCCCACGTTTGCCCGATTTATTCTCCAGAGGTGCACTTTACTTGCAATATTTTCGTTTTTGGGTATGGAAAAAAATCTTCTTGGTGGTTCAGCAGCTGTAAAGGACGATAAGACCTGCCAACACAGCTTAGTGTGGTGACTTCCCACTGCAGAGATTTTATTAAGCAACAGCTCAAGCGTTCGATTATCAGGATATACCTAGTTTCTTTTGCTCGAGGTGCGCTCTCAGGACACCACTTCCCAGCAATGCAAAATCACAACTTTTCAACCCTTTCAAAAGTACTTGGGGAATGCTCAACTATCCCCAGACGATCTAGGACTGCAGGTAGAACAGTCATTCTACCTTCCCAGCATCCACAAGAGACACTGCTGCCCTGAGGGAACATCATATGGCATTATTTCTTAAGCTAAACAATGGCCACTCCTAGTGAATAGTTTGCATTTTGCTTTATTTCTTGGACCATCACAGATTTTCGAAAGTCCTTTACGATGAAGCTTATTTTCTGCATTTATCTGTCGCTAGATGTGTACATAATGTGTATTAAAAGCAGGCCCACTGGGATTCTGATTGTGCTGCAGCTTTTATATTGTATAATTGCGGCTTTGCCACATTTGCCATATAATCCATCATCTGCTGCATAATCTGCAAATTTTAATTAAAAAAGAATGTTTCCATCTTAAATGGATCAAAAGTTACTAAAACGTGGTGCCATGTGTTTCTACGCAGTGGAAGGCCTTTCGCAAAGGTTAACTGGTCATCTTTCAGTTTCCGAATTTGGTTGTTAAACTAGTAATAATGCGGTGAAATCTTTGCCCAGAGAGTATTACTATGCCTAAAAATGACACAATAAAGAATTAATTCTATCAAAAAATGTGCCGCACTGTGCTTCATAACTCGCTGCATAATTTGATGCTCCCCTTCCTCATAGCTCCAGTGGCCCCGATTAAAAGATAGGTTTTATAAACAGGCTAGTATCTTCCTTTACACACTTAAGGTTGTTTCTCCCCCCCTCCCTCCCAAACTTTGCACTCTACATGAAGGGGGCAAAGGAAACCAAACTATAAAGCTCTACCGCATAAGTTTCTCCTTTCACGTACCCGCTGGTAAAAGGACGACATGCGTTCGTTATTGAAATGCATCACAAAAGGTGTTAGGATGCATTATTCGACGTAGAAGACAACACATATATAAAACCAAAGTTTAAAGCAGGTGACAGTGGCTGCTGTTGGGTGGGTGCAGGGCTGCTGATTACACGTGGCGGATAATTTAGACCCCTGTGCAAACTTATGTCTGCACAGGGATCGGAGTTTGTGCAGAGTTTACCGCACCCAGTTATTAGCAAACCCGAGCTCCAAGGAATCGAATGTCTCATTTCTCACTCTACATAAAACTTTATTGAAGTGAAGAAGGCAGACAATTAAATTTACAGTACAATTTTCACAATATATTGTCTAAAATACATGTACTTTGCAGACAGTTCTTTAATCTAACAAAGGAACTAACCCAATGCTCCATAGTCTGGCGCACTGTCCATCTGCAATAACTGTTTGCAGGAGCAAATTGTGAAAATGTCAATATGTATATACTTTTTTGCTCCTATCGAAATATTGTATTTGGGGGCTGCATGGGAGAAATACTCTGTCTAGTCCTGGCTGTAGAAGAGAATAAAGACTAGTTTGCTTTGTGTAAACAACCACGAGTTATCAAAAAACACAGCTCGGCTAATGCTAACTGGGGCCCCAAAAATGGAATGAGGACTTGAACAATATAGGCAAACTCTGTTTAAAAGAATCAAGCAGTAGCAAAGACAATCAGTCTTGCTGTTCTGTGCTTTTTTACTATCAGAATTGGCTTTGCCAGTGTTTACGCCATCATGTTTCTTATATGCGCAAAGTGGTGCCATCTTGGAAATCTAGAAATTAACATTCCAAGATGGCCGTACCATATTTTCTATACATACAAGAGGGTTACCGTGATGCATATAGATGCTACTTTGCTGCCATCTTGGAAGTATAGAAAAAAATGTCCCAAGATTGCTTTCCACGGCTGTTGCCTTTGCTAGCGCGGGTGTAGTTAAACAAACACTTGCAAAGCAATAGCAGAAGCAGTGGCCAAGGATTGCAAGATGCAGCTGTGCTCAGTGTCCGCATCAGAAAGAGGGAGAGATAGCGGTATGATGGATGATGACTAAGAAGTCACAGGTGGGGAGAGATAAGTGGGGTCGACAGAGAACGAAAGAGAATTAAAGAGGCAAAATTGAAGAGCAGGACGTGTACTGCCATTGAGTACTAAAGCTCAGTTGGAAAGAAAAATGTAGATAGATAAATTGTTACCTGACGTCAGCAGTGGAAGTTCTAATCGTCACTCAAAAAGGATGGTGAAACCTAACTGCTTTGGGGGTGGACAAACACAGGAATAGGTAGGAAAGCCATTGAATAATGAACAGGACATTGAATTAGACAAGACCTATCCAGTCATGGGCAAGTGCTCGACCCAATGCCCACTATTAAATATATGTAAAAGTATGGGCCACAGTGCTGTCTGTGCAAGATAGCTAAAGCTGTCTGTAGCAAGACCGCAAAACAAGGCAATGGGCACCATACACTTTAATTTTCCAGTATCTGCATTTTTGTGGGTGGGAGAGAAAGCGGATGTTAGCCTTAGTTTGTACATGAACTCTGCATACTCCTCCACACACCATCTTCTCTCTCCCCCTTTTCATTACTCAGCCAAGTGAAGACCCTTTGGTGATACTGTCCTTTGGGTGTCTGCCACCTGCCGTGTCTAATCATAACCGAAGATTTGTGTGATCGAGTTTATAGTTTTTTGTCTTTTTTTTTTTTTTTGTATTGTGTTATTTTTCCTATATTTTTTTCTCTCCATTTTCCTTCGACGTGAACCAGGCACACATTACCAGCCGTTGATTTGTTTATTTCGCCCACCATGATCCTTGCTTCTTCTTCAGATACATCCCCAACCTGCTCAGTTTTTGTTATGGATCATTTTTCCCATCTCATGTTGCTTGTGAGTATCTTCACGTCTCTGATGTCGAATTGTTAACCTCCATACCTTCACACGCTTCAGTCCTCGCTCAGGTTTGTGCGCTCCCCCTGTAATTAAGTGTTCTTTAGTTGTCTCTGAATCTTTTCAATTTTCGCTTGAGTGACTGCCTTTGAGGACAGGATACCAGCAGGCTGTTCTTTTGCAGAACAAAGCTGGGCCAGGTTTGCACGTTAGAGATAAAGAATAGTAGGTTCTTTCAGATCCTCTTACCCTTCCTTTCCTGTAGGGTGATTGACTACACGTGGTGCTTTGATTTGTTTTTGAATCTGCAGTCCTCACGCTCCATTAAATCCTTAATGCCTGTCGACAGCCCTCCTTGTCGAAGGAGGACTGGTTTTGTAGATGCTTCTGTGGCAGCCCTGGCTGATGATGTGATTTTATTCTTCTCTTCTCTGCAGGATATCCTGCTGGGTACCCAACAGCTGCACCTGCCTACAACCCGAACATGTATGCCACCAGCAGCCCCGGCTATGCCCCAGGTAAGAGGAGCATCTGTTCAAGAGCCTTTCAAGATGCGCAGACGAGTGGCTTGTCGACTCTGCTGCTATTGCTTTTCATCAGGCAGACATGTTTTCTGTTCTCGATTTATTATGTTCTCAGCATGCAGCTCTGTCTTGGATACTGGACAAGTTTGTGTTTTCACCACAGTATTATAATTATTTCGGAAGATTGAGTGTTGGGTTTGTATAGGACTTGACGGCGTTCTATGTATCACTGCTGTTTCATCATCCGTGCTATATTTACTCTCTCATGAAATTGATAGACAGATCTAGTCAATTAAGCACACGCCTCTCCTTTGTTGCTAACAGTCATTTCTGTGTCCTAATTCAGTAAGAAACAATGATCTAGTTTTGTTAGGTCAAATTTGTGGTAAAGAACATAATGATTAACCCAAGTCATGGTTCTGGCTCTTGATGTCTTTGGACTGTTAGTAGGTTATTGCAATCGAGTTTATCTGCTTCTTGGAAGCCATATTATACTCCTTGCCTATTGTAGGCACCTGGGTACAAAAGATAAAATCTTGAGCTTATTTCCATATTTTTGTGGATCTTCTTTGGTCAGAGCAAAGCGTCTCAGAACTCGTTGCTCCATATTTAAAGATGTCTGCACAGTCACAGCTGATTCTGCTTGGCTTCTCTTGCTGGTAAAGTGGCAACAGAAACACACAATTGATGCCTTCCTCATAAGCGTTCCTTTTCTAATTGCAAAAGTAAATCAGATCGAAACTCTTACAAAATCAGCACATTTCCTAATGTTTCTAAAAATGTTTCAAAAAAAGTTTAAAGTTAATTTCTTGAGAATTCCCAGAAACACTTGGTGTGTATGATTAGCACTTTCGCTGAATAGGGTGTTTGAAGACAGACCTATTTTTCTCTCATTGTTCACCTACATGAGAGGAAAAGATTCAAGAAAGAATTTAATAACTTAAAAACTAAGAAAACTCCCATTGGAATTAAATTCTTGGTCTCCCCATTAATCTTCATCAGAGAGAATGTGTTGATCTCAATTTTTAATCAAAGCAAAATCATGATGCAATCACCACATGGCGCTCTTGTCCAATTCAATGCCCCATTGACTGAAATTAACACCAATTTGTTGCAAAGAATAGTCAGAGAATGCCTAATATGTCAAGTCACTGCCCTGCTCTTTTCATCGTTACGCTGATCACACCCAGCTGAAGTTGAAAGCCTCCTCGCCAGAGCATATAGAGCACCTAGCTGAGACCAGAGGTGATCTGCAGTCAGATGATATTACGTAGAGCCCGATTTAGATTTCGGTGAATGGGATACCCCATCACAAACGTCATGGATATCCTGTCCGCCGTATTATAAGTGCATTATATCCTCTGGCCCTTATAGTAATTGTGATGGAGTAGAGTGTCCCGTCCGCTGAAATTCACATTAGCCTCATAATCTTTAATTTAACCACCAGAAAAAGGAGTTGCATCTGATCTACTCACCGCACTGTGGCAGACCAGTGCAAGCAGGCTCAACTGCAAGCCCGCTGTTGTCGAAAATCAGTATTATTGTACTTCATTATTGATGAATATGCACTATTGTGCTAACACTCTAGTACAAGGAGATCAGACCAAATCACTTTTCTGGTTTAATCAAGTCACTCATCTCAACAGATGTCTTCAAATCTGTAGTCTGATCACTAATCCTTTTATGTGTAGGTTGCAGCTACTTTCCACTCACAGCCAGTCTCAGACTATACTCAGCCCCATGAAAAGCACTTCTCAGTGCTGCAGCTAGACTGGTTTCTGGCAGTGAAAGATCTGATCAGATCACTTCAGTACCAATCATTCTAAAATGGCTTCCTGAAGAGGCCAGAATTTTGTTGAAATCTGCATATCTGAAAGAAACACGTTAGTTAGATTCCTTACCTTAGAATATTCCCAGGCGTCAGGCTGGATCCGGAAAGATTTTTCGTCAGCAATACCCTTGCGCGTCGCTAGGCGTCGTCTGCGGCTCCGCGTCAGTCATCGGCGTCGTGTTCGCCGGGATGACGTTATCTGAGAACTTAGACGCCGCCCTATGCGCTGACGTCAGTTCTTCTTTTTTCCGCGCCAGTAAGCGCAGATCCGGGAAGAGCATACCCTTTTAGTAACTTTTTGACTAAACTTTTTGAACTTCTTTGGTTCCTATTTCGAGTCGACCTCGACTCCTGGTGCCGGTAGGGATGCCCGGGTTCAAAGCCGTGGACGCCTGTCACCACCTGGTGTTGGTCACAGATCACCACCGCTGGTGTCTCTACTGCCTTGGGGCCGACCACGATGCAGAGTCGTGCCTCGACTGCCGGGCCTTGACCTCGAAGGCTAGGCGTGAGTGGTCCCGCAAGCTGCTCGAGATCCGGCATCACCGCTCGTCGGGGTCCAAGTCCTCTCATTCCGGTAAGTCGAGGCACAGCAAGAAGTCGAAGAGACGACATCGCTCTTCTGACTCCCCTCGCCGGTCGCTCGACTTGGCTGAGGGTTCGGGTGGTACCATACACGCGGCTCCATCGCCGCAAGAGTCGCGTCTGGCCCCATACCCTCCGGTCCCTGGGCCCGATGCAACTCAGACGGAGATCCGAGACTTCCTCGTGGCTATGAGGAGTCTCGCTCCGCCGTCGAGGCCTGCCGGCGTGCCTTCGGGCCACGCAGGTCCGACTGGGCGGCCTAGCGAGCCAGCGTCTCCGGCGCCGTCGTAGACTTCTGTCCCGACGCCACAGGCCCCCGGGGGATCCCGGTCGACACCGGTCGACCTCACGACCCCTCCGCCGGCGCCGACCCCATTCGTCGCCGCCCCGGCGCCATCTTCAGACGACGACGTCCCCAGGTTTAGTCCCGGTCCGGGCCCGGCGTCGGAGCAGCGCCACCCGGCGCCGTATCCGGCGCCGATGGATGACAGATTCATCTACTGCCCGGCTCCGACCTTTCCACCTGTCTACCAGGAGTCGGATGACGGGGACGACGGGGAGGGGTCTGAGGACCCTCTGGCACAGCAGTGCCAGTTATCTCAGGACTGGGCAGAAGAGCTGGGGGATGCCAGTTGTCTTGACACCTCCCCTGACACTGGCTTCATCTCTCCTCCTTCCGTGGCTACGGAGGAGGGTGCTACCTATTCTGTGGTGCTGCGCAGGGCTGCCGAGTCTCTTCAGCTAGAGCTTCCTGCAGTGGCCGTGAGGACTAACCTCCTCACTGAAGTGCTTCAACCGCCGGTAAGCTCCTCGGAGCCTCTGCTGCAGTTCAATGAAGCACTGACAGACTTCTGATGGGCACCTGGTCCAAGCTCTCAACAGTCCCTCCTGTGGACCGGAATGTAGCCCGGCGCCACCGTCCCGCACCGGGCGACCCCAGCTTTCTATCGGTGCACCCCACGCCTGAGAGCCTGGTTATCCAGGCCTCTACCTCCCAGACCGCCTTCCCGTCCGCTCCCCCGGATCGGGAGTCCTAAAGGTTTGAACGAAACTGTTCTCCTGCCTTAGTTTGGGGTTGCGGTCTATCAACACTGCGTGCCTTTTGGACCGTTACTCCCACTCTTTGTGGGATACGGTGGCGGACGTGCTACCCCAGTGTCCGGAGGAGGCCCAGACATGGCTCGCCCAGGTTCTTGCTGAGGGGCGGGATGCGGCACGTTACTCGATACGATGTGGGCTTGACACAACAGACTCGCTAGGTAGGGCAATTGCGACCACGGTGGCGATTCGTCGCCACGCCTAGCTGAGGTCCACAAATTTCTCCGGGGATGTCCAGAGCACCCTCATGGACATGCCCTTCGATGGCCGTCGCCTCTTTGGCGACAAAGCGGATAGTGCGCTGGAGCGCTTTAAGGACTCCAGGGCTACGGCCAAGTCCTTGGGCCTCTCTGCCCCGTGCCCGCAAACTTCCGCTTTTTGCCCCTTTCGTGGCCAAGGAAGGGGCGCCCCCTCACGTCCGTCTAGCCACAGGCCGCAGAATCAGCCTCAACGTGGTCACAAACGTGGATTCTGCCAAGGCAGAGCGGGGGGGCAGAGAGCCGGTCAGCCCACATCTACCCCCGCAGCATCTGCCTCAAAGCCTTCCTAGTCCGAGCTTTCAGGCCCATTCAACGCCAGTGGGAGGCAGAGTTCGCCATCACCTGCTCCACTGGCGTACTATCACATCGGACAGGTGGGTGCTGCAAATCGTCCGAAGGGGCTACTCCCTCCCCTTCGAGGCGACCCCTCCAGCCATGCCACCGCAGTACCACCGCATGTCGGGGGATCACTTGCAACTTCTGCAGGAGGAAGTTACGGCCCTCTTGGCCAAGGGGGCCATCGAGCACGTTCCTGGCCCAGATGTAGGTCGGGGTTGTTATTCCCACTACTTTCTGGTTCCCAAGAAGGGCAAAGGGGGCCTACGCCCTATCTTGGACCTCAGGAGCGTCGACAACTTCCTCCGGAAGGAAGTTCAAGATGCTCACCTTAGCTCAGGTTCTGGCTGCTCTAGACCCTGGAGACTGGATGGTAGTGTTGGACTTGCAGGAGGCTTATTTCCACATCCCGTCCTGCCGGCCCACCGGCGTTACCTGCGGTTCACGGTAGGCCACGAGCACTTTTAGTTTACTGTGCTCCCCTTCGGCCTCACCAGTGCCCCTCGGGTGTTCACGAAAGTGATGGCGGTGATGGCGGTGGTCGCAGTTCATCTGCGCAGATTAGGGGTTCCAGTTTTCCCCTATCTCGACGACTGGTTGTTGAAGGCGGGCTCGCCCCTCCAGACTACAGCCGACCTCCTGCATTTGCTGGGGTTTTCCATCAACGTGCCGAAGTTGCATCTGAGTGCCTCCCACAAGCTCCTTTTCATCGGAGCGGTTCTGGACTTGGCGCAGTTCGGGTTCGGGATATTCAGGCTCTGATTCCGATCTTTCAGCCTCCCGGGTTTGTCGGGTTGGTGCTGTAGCTACTGGGTCTGATGGCCTCCTGCATCCTGCTGGTACATCACGCCAGGTGGCGGATGCGGGCTCTGCAGTGGGACGTGAAGTTTCAGTGGGCCCAGCATCGGGGCAACCTGTCCGACCATGTCTTGATCTCAAAGGGCACTGCAAGGCAGTTGCAGTGGTGGCTCACGGACCGCGATTGGGTCAGTGGCAGATCCCTCTCCCTACCCCAACCGGAGTGGTGACGGATGCGTCCCTCCTGGCATGGGGGGCCACATGGGAGAGGCGGAGATCAGAGGCCTCTGGTCTCCGGCGGAGTCCCGGCTCCATATCAACCTATTGGAGCTGCGGGCGATCCGACTTACACTGAAGGCATTCCTTCCCTCTGTTCGGGGAAGTGTAGTGCAGGTGTTCACGGACAACACCACCGCCATGTGGTATTGCAACAAACAGGGCGGGGTGGGGTCGTGGACCCTTCGTCAGGAGGCTCTGCGCCTCTGGACATGGCTGGAACATTAGGGAATCACCCTGGTGGTTCAACACCTGGCGGGCTCTCTGAACGCCAGGGCGGATGAACTCAGCCTTGGTTAGATCTATTCGCCACCGAAGAGAACGCGCAATGTCATCAGTGCTGCGCGTAGAAACTTCCAAGGCGGCACTCGCTCGGATGCTTTTCGTCGCGAGTGGAGTTGCGGTCTGTTGTACGCCTTTCCGCCTATACCACTTCTGCCCAGAGTGCTGAAGAAGATCAGGCGCGACCGGGCCCAAGTCATCCTTGTGGCTCCGAATTGGGCACGAAGATACTGGTATCCCGAACTACTCAGTCTATCACTCGATCCCCGATTCGACTGCCTCTTCAGGAGGACCTTCGGTCGCAGCAGCAGGGGACGGTCCTCCACCCGAACCTGTCCAGCCTCCACCTCCATGCGTGGAGATTGAGCGGCGACAGTTGATGCTATTTGACTTGCCTCCTGAAGTCTGTGATGTCATTCTGGCAGCCAGGCGTCCCTCCACTAAAACGGTATACGCCTGCAGGTGGAACAAATTTGTGGCATGGTGCACAGCAAAGGCTGTGGATCCCCTTTCCGACCCTCTGTCTTAGGTTCTCCTCTTTCTTCTTTCACTGGCCTAGCAGGGCTCTGCTCTGGGCACCCTCAAGGGATATCTTTCAGCTATTTCTGCTTTCTTACGGCTTCCTGATCAGCCTTCTCTTTTCAAATCCCCTGTTGTTGCTGGATTCTTTAAAGGCATTACTCATATGTTTCCTCCTTTCCCTTTCGTAATGCCTCAGTGGGATTTGAACCTGGTGTTAACCTATCTGATGTGCGCTCCCTTTGAGCCACTTCATAGTTGCCGTCTTCATCTTCTGACTATTAAGACTGCTTTCCTGGTTGCCATCACCTCTGCTAGACGGGTGAGTGAGCTCCAGGCTCTCTCTTCTAAGCCTCCTTTCCTTTCTGTCCATTCGGACAAGGTTGTTCTCAGGACTCGTCCTTCCTTTCTCCCTAAGGTGGCAACTGCTTTTCACATCGGCCAGTCTGTTACACTGCCCACCTTCTTTCCGCCTCTGCATCCCTCGAAAGAGGCAGAGAGTCTCCACCGTCTGGACCCAAAACGAGCGCTGTCCTTCTATCTGGACCGCACAAAACCGTTCCGGGTGGACGACCAACTCTTTGTTGGCTACGTGGGCGCTAAGAAGGGGCGGGCAGTGCACAAGCGAACCATCTCTCGGTGGGTCGATTTGTGCATTAAGGCCTGTTATTCCTTGGCTAAGAAGGATCCTTCTGTGGGGCTGAGAGCCCATTCCACCCGGGCCATGGCGGCTACTACTGCCCTGGGACAGGGAGTCCCTCTGCAGGACATTTGTCAGGCAGCAACGTGGGCCTCGCTGCACACGTTTGCCAAGCATTACTGCCTGGACAGCCAAGTCCGGAGAGACGGCTTCTTTGGCCGTTCCGTTCTCAGGACTTCCTGGTGTGATCTTGGTTCGCAGACCCACCACCGGGGTTGGTATTGCTGGGGTATCTATTCTAAGGTAAGGAATCTAACTAACGTGTTTCTTTCAGATGAACAAGTTACTTACCTTCGGTAACAATATATCTGTAAGAAACATTAGTTAGTTAGATTCCTTACCGTCCCACCCATCCTCCCCACTCTGCGAACTGATATCTAGGGTTAAGGTCATCCCTTTCAGGGCCCTAGATTCATGGCACCAGTGTCGGTCTCTTGCACGGCTCTGCATTCCTCGCGCGAAAAGCTATGTACAAGAACTGATGACAGCGCGCGAGGGCGGCGTCTAAGTACTCCGACGTCATCCCAGCGATCACGACGCCGACGACGGACGCGGAGCCGCAGACGACACCTAGCGACGCGCAAGGGTATTGCTGACGAAAAATCTTTCCGTATCCAGCCTGACGCCTGGGGATATTCTAAGGTAAGGAATCTAACTAACTAATGTTTCTTAAAGATATATCGTTACCGAAGGTAAGTAACTTGTTCTTCTAGCACAGAAAGGTGTGTATGGAGATGCAGCAGATGATCCAGCACAGATATTAACAATATTACTAGGCTTCAGATCACTCCAAGCATATGTTCTGGCCATCTAGAAACCCCTTTCTTAAAAAAAAAGCACAAACTCATAAACTAGCCTTCTAGCCTTCTGTGCTGTAAATCTGGAACTCCATTCCCTTGTCAGTAAGGACAAATCCATTGTATGGCAGTTTTAAGAAAGAGCTTAAAATCCTACAATTCCGAGGACACTCCTAATAATGAGTGCAAGCTGTTTCTCAGTGAGTGACAGGCTTTTGGGGCAACCAAAAGAAACTCAGAGCTGAGCATACTGCAGAAACACATCAGCGGTCCTATTGTTAGCTGATGAAGTCTACCACTGTTTACTCAAACTATTGAAACCCCTCCCTTTCCGTTGTGGTCCCTAACCTGCGAAACTGGCCCAATGAACCCTACTGACTACTTAATCGTGTGCTCTGATACCCCAAAAGGTCCAGTTTCTGGTACATAAAGCTATAGAATATATAAGAAGTATTGGCAAAGTCTATTTATCTCTCTTTTTTTAGGCGAGTGTTGACCTGTTGGCTTTGCAAATGGTTGTTTGGTTGTGGCATTTGATAGCAAATGCATGCACATGCGTTACGACCCATCTGCATATGTGTGCACACGGCGTCTATCTTGTTGATCATTCCAAGATGACTTGCATTTCTACATATGCATGCACATGGGTTGCAGCATATGTGTCGTGACACATACATGCATCCTGTCACGCTGGAGTCCATTATACATTACCATTCTGGCATGACCGATGTCCACAGCGGCACAGAAAAGTAAAAATCTAAACTGCATAGGATCTGCCTAAATATATAGTGATTAGCGTTACCCCTGAGTAATTAGGGAATAGCACACTCATGGTAGCGATCCAGGGATAGAAGGGGAAGTCAGGGAGAGGTACGGGACTGGAGTTCAGTCTCTGACCGACTGCTAGAGTCGGGAATGGTACCGAAGGCCTCACTGATGGGAGTTTGTGCATTAGTTGCACTGGTTATGCTTAATTTGAGCCAGTGGTTTCCGGTGCGGAGTACCAGCACTTATTGTCAACACCGGCACTTAGACGAACAGCGCCACCATGTGGCAGACTGCCCTAACTTAGGGAACAGCACATTTGTTTGTTGATCCAATGTACATTAAAATGACTATGACCTGTGGCACAAGTCATTCTTATAGCTATGGGGTGGCCTTGAATAGTCTTAATTGTCACACTGCTAGGTGTGTGGTGGATATTAGTTGTATTGGTATTGTTATTGGCAGTGCTATTGGGAGCAGTGAGTGGTGCATGCTGCAGAGATCCCTGGCACCTTTATTTTAAAAATTAAGCACTAATTTGGTGGAATATGTGACTATCAGAACCAAGACTCCGGCTTACTAGTTTCGGCGACAGTTGTTGCGGAGACGAACACTCTTGAGACCAGGAGACCAAGAGAAGGTCCCTGGGCACCAGCGCAAACCAGACATGAAAGATGCTGAAGATACAAGCATGAGACCAGGAATACCAGAGGATCGCAGACAACAGTCGCATGGAGGGGAGAAACCTCGGAATGGAAAGGACCTGGAAGGAGAAAAACCAACACACATGGGGAACCCAATAAGGTTTGGAATGTTACACCTTTGAAAAGGACATCTCCTATATACTTAATTCCTTAGGTCCTTCTTTTCTACTTGGGGGACTCGTAAGGTTCTTTTTTGTCATCACACCATTGGTTCCATGCTTTTTTTTGGCTATTTATTTTACCTGAAAGACTCTCATTACAGGAGTAGTGGAACTCCTGATGCAGTACTGCAGCCCTTGTGAATACCCATTCCTTGGTGTGTGATATTTTCCAGCTGCTGTATTACCACCATGGACCTTAAGAAGTGGGAAATTACACAGGAATTTGTTTTTAAGCACAGATTCATGCATCATTTTCGTCAATTCTAGGACGTTGGATGCAGACGTCTCTGCTAGTTTCTGTAAGCACAGAACAAAACTTGTAAAGCGTGGCATTCACCCTTTGGCGTATTGGTTCCAAGCAGACAAACCAAGCGCGGGTGTCAAACACAGGCCTCCGTCAACCATTATCAAGACAATCTAAATAGGAAAATATTGTGGTGCTTCCAAAAGCCTACATACAAATCCATGGCTTTGATCTGAAGCGGAAGGCTTTCCATAACCGCGATCCCAGTTATGATGTGGCTCTGCCCATCCACCCTTGCTTTTTTAACTCTTGATGCAAAAAATAGTAGTTTTGAATGAAAGCAGAAATCTCTACGGGTTTACATGATTGGAATCTGGTTGCTAGAGGGGATTGTTCAGTTCCCCAAAATACCCTGCACATTGTTTAATTTGTAAAATAATAAGTGCTGAAGCCCAAAGTTTTTCTCAGAAGCCCAATGGCTGGTGCCCAGTACCAAGTATGTGCCGGTTTGATTCCACCTCCTGCCTCTTTCATCCGTTTTGAGACGCTCCCTACTCCTTTACTTCACTCTTGCAGGTTCTTTTTTCTTCCCTGTTTACTCCTTCTTACTGTATTTCTATCATTCTCTTCTTTTTCTAGTTTCTACTTTTTGTGTTTTACTCTCTTGCTCTAGGACACAGTTCGATAAGGAAAAGTTCAGTGGCAGTCCCCAAAAATGAGTGCCAGTGGGCCTCACCTGCAACCACCGCCTCTCATTAACCACTGCCCACACACCCAACAAAGGATTTAGAACAAGATTCTTAGTGTGAAAGGAAGTCAGTCCTGCTGCTTTCTCGTTTGGGAAACATGTCTGTGTTTCTACAATCCACACACATTTCTAACTGCCAGAATTTGAATCCTCAGTAATGCATTCACTGTTAATTTAGAAAGACCTTGGCAGTTCGGGCTGGGCTGTTCTTTTGGGGCACTGGGTCAAGACTGATTTGCATAATGCTGGGTCTAAACTGGGGTGGCGAAGTGAGCTAAAGAACGATGATGGATTTAACCCTGATCTGTGACTGAGGGTAGTGTCTGCAAAATTTCAAGGCTTCGTCCATCTCTGTGTGTTTGCTTTGTTTGCCCTAAGTTGGCAGGGTATGCCCAGATGTGGGGCCCTTGCTCACTTTGTCACTGGATTCAAGCTAACCTGGCTGATGAGGGGTGTTACCCTGAAACCGGTCCCAGGATGCTTGTTTTCGGTCCAGTGAGAACCTGGCTTGGCAGTACGGGCTGGACTGTTCCAATGGGGCACAGGGTCAAGACTGATTTGCATATAGCTGGGTCTGAACTGGGGTGGCAAAGTGAGCTAAAGAACGATGATGGATTCAACTCAGATCGGTAACTGGGAGTGAGTGTCTGAAAAGTTTCAGCGCTCCGTCCACCATCTCCTTGTGGTTACGTAAGGAGTGGAGGCACATTTTATATAAGAAGGACGTTCTGGGTACACATCAAAGGTGTGGAAGCCTGTAATGTAATGAATCAGGATTTCTGAAAATCTAAGAAAGAGGGCCACAGGAGTGATTATCTACTAAGACTGTGGACTATACAAGGGATCTCTTGGTAGCTGACTTGTGCAAAGTCTTGGTTTGGGGTTTTGACATCCTGTGAGCCTGTGCCAACACAGTTGAAATTGCAAACCAACTCTCCATATCGGTTTCAAAGCTTTATCAATATCCTAACCAGAATTGAATAGATAGATATTTTACTGTGTCCTCTGACCACCAAACGTAGCCCATAAAATTACTGAGTATCAAGTTTTACCAGCCTCATCGAAGAATAAACATTTTATTCCTGTACCATTTTGTTTCCATACATTTGGAACACACTCTTGAATTCAATTGTCTTATGTCGGGTCATAGCTCACACACAAAATCTGAGGTCTCCTGCACTCTGTCACTTGTCCACAAGTCCATATGTCAAAGGTAGATAAGTAGGTTATTGGCGAAACTGACAGATGCCGACTTGAGGCCAACTTGCAATCACAGATTTTAATGATTGCTTTTCATCTTTTTAACTTCATTATACTTGGGACTAATGGTCTAGAAAAGTAGTACCAGTCACTAACAGTTCTTTGAAGCTGCAAGCCTACTTAAGATATAGCTAGCCAAGCTCAATATTAGTTCTATTGAAATCCTGTTATAGGATTTTTATACATTTTTCGTTTCTGCACTGCTTGAAGACCTGGTAAATATAATACATTTGTGGATCATGCACATTTATTACATTTTGTCAGCGGAGCTCTGCTTGGCCCCTCTAAACCTGCTCACTCTGTATCAAAGCAGCTAGCTAAAACTCCACCTGCATCAGTTTCCAAGGAACACAAGTAAATCCAAAATTTGCAACCTGGAGGGGTAGTGTCAAGAATTCCTGTCATACGAGGGGAGGAAAACGGTAACCAGCGAAAACGGACTACATCTCCCAGGATGCTTAGCGGTTGAGAGGTTATGTAAACAGGAGAGCTGTTACATAACTCAAGGGAAACACGCCCTTATGTAAACAGGAGAGCTGTTACATAACTCAAGGGAAACACGCCCTTATGTAAACAGGAGAGCTGTTACATAACTCAAGGGAAACACGCCCTTATGTAAACAGGAGAGCTGTTACATAACTCAAGGGAAAAACGCCCTTATGTAAACAGGAGAGCTGTTACATAACTCAAGGAAAACACGCCCTATAAAGGGAGGAACCGGGAGGTACAAGGCTGTCGGATATTGTGTTTACACCGACGTACCTGCTTCGTGAAGAGCAGTGTTCCGGAGTGGTGCTCCAGTAAGGCAAGAACGGAGGTAGGTCGAGTCGTTACTCCCTGGGCCGTGTCTTGCCCCATCGTCACCTGTGAAGGACCCGGAAGCTCTACCGGTCAACCATTGAGCTTCGCTTTTTGACTCGGCTGAGTCCAAGCGCAGTGGCGCTTTTGCTGGTTGGAGTCGTAACTCCCAGCCCGACCAGAGACACAGGGACTGCCAGCTGTAACGCACACCAGGAGGTGTTTGCCGCGTTACAGACTCGGAAGTCCACAGGATCGATCGAGCGGCTGCTCTCGGTTCAGTCTTCTTGCTTGTGATTGGGGTATCGGTGACGCATCACCAGGAGGTGACTCCGCGTCCCGGTGCAGTCTGAGGAAGAGGTTGAGCGGCTGCTCCCTTCAGGTAGAGACCCCGGCTGGGTGTTTCCCTGACTCCTCGATTCTCCCCAACACTCTTCGTGCCCCTCACAGCCTACCGATTGGCATTGTCGGCCATTTCATTTCTGCCCTCTGTTGGCATACGCCGGGATCGGCGTATATGCAGAGGACGGTTAGGACCATCCGTGCTGTGGGCTGGTAACGTACTTAGCCTGGAGGATTCCAGTGACTATAACTTTTGTTTGTTCTTTGTATTTTATTTGCCTTCATTAAAAGAACTAACCCTTCACAAGTGGTTGCGTCCTCATTGTCGGGTCTGTTAAACGATCCTGAGACGTTCAGGGCGTTACAAAATATCCGACCTTAATAACACTAACTGTCTCCCGGTCGATAACAGACATGGCAACACTTGATGATGTGCTGGCTGCTTTAGCGGCCATGCAAGGTGAAGTGGCTGCCTCTAGGCAAGAAACAGCCGATGTAAAAGCCAGACTGGATGCTATCCAATTGGACCCGCTCACGCCCAGCACCTCCCTCACGAACCAGACCCCTGCGGTAGTAGTGGAAATGCCGGTAGCCATCCCCTTGGCAACACCAGAGAGGTACAGTGGGGATCCTAACACAGTGCAGGTATTCCTCACACAAGTGGCGCTACATTTATCGTGCAAACCAAAGGCGTTCCCCACGAGTCAGGCTCGTGTGGCTTTCCTTATATCCTATTTGGCTGGAAACGCGGCACAATGGGCCGTACCTCTGGTGAGCAGGGACGACCCCCTCTTATGTGATTGGGGTGCTTTTCGCGAGGAATTCCTGAAGGTATTCGACAGAAGGGCTGACTCGTACACGGCGGACCGTGAAATGCTTGAGTTGAGACAGGGATCCAACGACCTGGTGCAGTATCTCAACGCGTTCCGAAGGCTGGTTGCGGAAACCAAGTGGCCTGTTGCTAAACAGACGGCGCTCTTCCATCAAGGGCTGTGCGATGAGCTCAAGGACGCCGTGGCTCATATTGACCCTCAACCCAAGACATGTGAGGGCCTTATCAACCTGGTATTACGGCTGGAACATAGGCTTAGTGAAAGAAAGGGGGATCATGGGAGAAAAGGAAAATCCCTTCCATCCTATGTGACGGTGGGAAGTCCTGAAACTTCCACCGCATCCAAGGGAGAACCCATGGACATCGGCGCAATACGAGCGAGCCTCACAGCCACGGAGAAAGAGTCACGCCGTAAACAAGGATTGTGCCTATATTGTGGCAAAAAAGGCCACTACGTACGTGAATGCCCTGCCAAACCGAAGACGTCACGTTATCGGGCCAACCGGTCGGTAACAGCCATGGTGGACAAACCGGCGGAAAACTAGAGGACTCCAAGACCAGAGAAGGGGCATCTCGGAGTCACTCATCCATCCCTTCACTTTCCAACTCGGTCACTAAGGGACAACGACACCTGTTTATCACGGTGCACGTGGGAGTGCATGACCAGTGGATACCCGTTGTGGCCATGGTGGATTCAGGGGCCACTGGCATGTTTATGGACCACAACGAGGCATGCAGGCTAGGGCTAGTGCTTCTTCCCAAAGCAGTACCCGAAGACGTCTATGCGGTAGACGGAAGGCGATTGGTGACGGGGCCCATCTGACAGCACACGGGGGTCCTTCCGATGAGATATGGGAGGAACCATTTGGAACAAATCGATTTTAACATCATCCGAGCGCCCCAATATGGCGTCATATTGGGATTGCCGTGGCTACAGAAACACAACCCCTTTGTGGATTGGCTCACACATCGCATCGAAATGACGTCACCGTATTGCATCCTGCATTGTGGAATAAGAACGGAATCCCTTGACGCAGATGAGAGCGGGAGTCAGACGGTGGCTACAGCGGCAGAAAAAGATGTGGCTCTCCCCCAGGCTTATCACAGTTTTGAGGATGTATTTGATGAGTTGAAGGCGGAAGTGCTACCACCACATAGACAGTTTGACTGCCAGATCGACCTGGTGCCAGGGGCCAGCGTTCCCAGCGGCAGGCTGTATGCCCTGACGGAGCCTGAAAACGTGCATCTCCGGGGGTACCTGGATAAACTCCTCAAGCTAGGATTCATCCGCCCGTCCAAGTCTCCGGCCGCCTCGCCACTCTTCTTCATCCCGAAGGCTAATGGGGAGCTGAGAGCCTGTGTGGACTTTAGGGCATTGAATGCGATAACCATAAAAAATCGGTACCCCTTGCCTCTCATCAGTGTACTTCTGGAACAGGTCAAGAAAGCTCGTATCTACACCAAGTTGGATTTGAAAGGGGCATACCATCTGGTGCGCATGAGGGACGGAGACGAATGGAAGACCGCCTTTAAGACCAGGTTCGGCCTTTTTGAGTACCTCGTCATGCCGTTCGGTCTGTGCAACGCCCCGGCAGCCTTTCAGTACTTTTTGAATGAGGTATTCAGAGAGGAGTTGGATATCTACGTGGTCGTATATATCGACGACATCCTCATCTATTCGTCCAGTGTGGAGGAGCACGTACACCACGTCAAAGCTGTGCTCCAAAAGCTGAGGGAAAACATGCTGTTTTGTAAACTCAGCAAGTGTGACTTCCACGTCACATCCGTGGAATTCCTCGGAGTGATGCTGAGTCCAGAGGGACAGGAGATGGCAGAACGAAAGATCAAGGCGGTGAAAGAATGGCCGGTGCCCCAAAGCGTGAAGGACGTCCAAAGTTTCATTGGCTTCGCCAACTTTTACAGGCGGTTTATAGATGGATTTTCAGGAGTGGTGGCCCCAATCACACAGCTACTGAGGAAGTCCAAGGAGTTTGTCTGGTCCCCTGAAGCGAACAAAGCCTTTGAGGCCCTGAAAAGCGCCTTTGGTAAGGCGCCGGTGTTGGCTCACCCCGATCCGGATCTCCCCTACGTGGTGGAAGCGGACGCGTCGGATGTGGCGCTGGGGGCTATCTTGTCCCAACGCAACCACGACACAGGGGTGCTTCATCCCGTTGCGTACATGTCCCGCAAACTCAACGACGCCGAACGCAACTACCATATTGCGGAGAAGGAGCTTCTCGCAATCAAGGACGCCTTCACCGAATGGAGGCATTGGTTGATGGGGGCAAGACATGTGGTATCGGTCTACACGGACCATCGGAACCTACAGTTCATGACGGCCACTAGACACCTTTCTCCCAGGCAGCTGCGGTGGATGATCTTCTTTGCGGGGTTCAACTTCCGCATCACATATCGGCCGGGGACGGAAAACCGGAAGGCGGACGCCCTGTCCCGTCAATCTGCAGTTAAGGAACCATTGCCTGCGACCGAGCGTTCCATCATTTCCCCGAGGATGGTATTGGGGGTTATCCAACCGGATACTTTCCTGAGGGGAATAAAGAGAGGGATCAGGTCATTCGCATGGCGGAGGTGGCTCCTCAGTCACAGAGAATGGCAGCTGAAGGACGGGATACCCCTGAAGGGCAGGTGCCTATTGATACCCACGCCTAGGCTAAGGAAACAAGCATTCATCTGGTGCCATGACTCTCCATGTGCAGGTCATTTGGGCTTTGAAAAAACGGTGGCTAGCATGGGACGGCATTTCTGGTGGCCAACCATGAGAGTGGATGTCAGGAGGTGGGGACAGGAGTGTCCTACGTGTGCTACCATGAAGGCCGACCATGGCCGAACCCAAGGGCTCTTACATCCACTTCCGACCCCGGATAGACCATGGGATAGCATATCACTGGACTTCGTGGTGGGCCTACCGGTAGACCAGGGGAAGACGGCAATACTGGTGGTAGTGGATTACTTGACGAAAATGGGGCACTTCATCCCCTGCAAGAGAGTCCCTACGGCCGGGGAATTGGCGTCACTACTCCTAAAGAATGTGGTACGACTGCATGGATTACCTGGGGTGATCGTGTCGGACCGGGGGTCGCAGTTTACTGCGCAATTCTGGAAGACTTGGTGCACTGCGCTGCATGTTAAGACCGCCCTGTCCACCAGCTACCACCCTCAAACGGACGGCCAAACCGAGCGCCTGAACCAAACGCTCAAACAGTATCTGCGATGTTTTGTGGACCAGGGCAGGGAAGAATGGGTCGACTTGCTATGGGTTGCAGAGATAGCCTATAACAACGCCACTCACAGCTCCACACAGTCATCTCCGTTCTATAGCAACTATGGCCAACATCCCAGGTTCTTGCCATTTCTACATCCGTTCAGAGAGGACAGGATTCCCGCCACAGCGGACAGGGTGGCACACATAAAAGACACGTTGATGCGCTCAAGGGCTGTCCTAATAGAGGCCAAGAGAAGATACAAGGCTGCGGCAGATAGGAAGAGAAGGCCCGGGCCACTGTACCGCACTGGAGACTACGTCTGGATATCCACAAGAAACATGAGGTTTCGAAAGAACAGTGTGTTCCATCCCAAGTACATGGGCCCCTATCGTATTACCAAGTGTATGGGTCCCGTGAACGTGAAGGTGTGCTTGCCCCAGTCATTGCGGATACACCCTGTCTTTCATGTATCATTGCTCAAACCAGCACCCTCCAAGCCGTCTGGGACACCTAGGCCGGTATGCGTGGAGTCGGAGGTGGAGTATGAAGTGTCGGGCATACGGGCGTCCAAATGGCGCAGGGGGAAGCTGTGGTACCTGGTTGCGTGGAAAGGCTATGGCCCGGAGGAGCATTCATGGGAACCGGCTGAAGGGGTTCATGCTCCGCGCTTGGTCTCCTTGTTCCATCGGCGTTTTCCTGCCAGCGCTGGACCCGTGGGGAGCCGCTGAGAGGGAGGATGTACTGTCAAGAATTCCTGTCATACGAGGGGAGGAAAACGGTAACCAGCGAAAACGGACTACATCTCCCAGGATGCTTAGCGGTTGAGAGGTTATGTAAACAGGAGAGCTGTTACATAACTCAAGGGAAACAAGCCCTTATGTAAACAGGAGAGCTGTTACATAACTCAAGGGAAACACGCCCTTATGTAAACAGGAGAGCTGTTACATAACTCAAGGGAAACACGCCCTTATGTAAACAGGAGAGCTGTTACATAACTCAAGGGAAAAACGCCCTTATGTAAACAGGAGAGCTGTTACATAACTCAAGGAAAACACGCCCTATAAAGGGAGGAACCGGGAGGTACAAGGCTGTCGGATATTGTGTTTACACCGACGTACCTGCTTCGTGAAGAGCAGTGTTCCGGAGTGGTGCTCCAGTAAGGCAAGAACGGAGGTAGGTCGAGTCGTTACTCCCTGGGCCGTGTCTTGCCCCATCGTCACCTGTGAAGGACCCGGAAGCTCTACCGGTCAACCATTGAGCTTCGCTTTTTGACTCGGCTGAGTCCAAGCGCAGTGGCGCTTTTGCTGGTTGGAGTCGTAACTCCCAGCCCGACCAGAGACACAGGGACTGCCAGCTGTAACGCACACCAGGAGGTGTTTGCCGCGTTACAGACTCGGAAGTCCACAGGATCGATCGAGCGGCTGCTCTCGGTTCAGTCTTCTTGCTTGTGATTGGGGTATCGGTGACGCATCACCAGGAGGTGACTCCGCGTCCCGGTGCAGTCTGAGGAAGAGGTTGAGCGGCTGCTCCCTTCAGGTAGAGACCCCGGCTGGGTGTTTCCCTGACTCCTCGATTCTCCCCAACACTCTTCGTGCCCCTCACAGCCTACCGATTGGCATTGTCGGCCATTTCATTTCTGCCCTCTGTTGGCATACGCCGGGATCGGCGTATATGCAGAGGACGGTTAGGACCATCCGTGCTGTGGGCTGGTAACGTACTTAGCCTGGAGGATTCCAGTGACTATAACTTTTGTTTGTTCTTTGTATTTTATTTGCCTTCATTAAAAGAACTAACCCTTCACAAGTGGTTGCGTCCTCATTGTCGGGTCTGTTAAACGATCCTGAGACGTTCAGGGCGTTACAGGTAGACATGACATATTGGACAGTGAGTCATGTGAAGCGGAATGAGCATTGTTGTATGGCTCAAGTTAGGTTAGAAAGAAGTAAAGTTAGGCAGTATGGTTGTTAGGTAGTCACATGACAGGATAGCCATGGGGGAAGTTGTTCAGGATGTAGAAGTTCTATGGGGAAGGAGGATGTCCGTGGATGCTGGGGTAAGCCCAGAGCTGATCTTAATTTTTATGGTTATTCTCTCTCTCTCTCTCTCAATCAATCAATCAATCAATCTTGGAATTGTGAAGCGCGCTACTCGCCCATAAGGGTCTCAAGGTGCAGGGGGATAGAGGGATGGGGTGGGTAGCTCCAGTCAGTCGAAGAGCCATGTCTTGAGGGTCTTCCTGAAGATGTGCAGAGTGGGGCATGTCTGATGTTGATTGGGAGCTCGTTCCAGGTCTTTGCTGCGATGTAGGAGAAAGCTCTTCCACCCGTTCTGGCTCTGCGAATGCACGGGGTTAGGGCGAGGGCGGCGGATTGGAGGTTTCTCTTGGGTACGTGGAAGGTGATTCTTTCGTTGAGATATTGGTGTCCGGTGTTGTGGAGCCATTTGTATGCGTGGGTGAGTATCTTGAAGGTTACTCTCTTCTTGCCGGGGAGCCAGTGGAGGTCTCGCAGGTGTTGGGTGATGTGTTCATGTCAAGGGATGCCGAGGACGAGTCTGGCTGCGGTGTTCAGAGATATGTTGATCCCGGCGTAGAGGGCGTTTCCATAGTCCAATCTGCTGGTTATGAGTGCGTGGGTCTTGCTTTATTTTAGTATAACTGGTGCCAGCACAAAGCATAAGTTAACAATGTAAGAGCTAAACAATGAAAAGCGTGAAAAGCTGGCTGGCAACCATATTTACGTTTGCACATGTTGGAAGGATTTCGCCAGTTTGAGTTTTGCTGAATATCAGCGCTCGATGCCAGCGCATCCTTAATGTTTGCATTTGCAATATTGTTTTTGATTGATTATGAAACAGACTTATTGCAATTTGTAATACGAAATACCAAATTGTTATATTTTACAAATTGTAGCATATACCAAGTGTTCTTACTAAAACAAATGTTATCTCTTTCCTCACTCAAGCTACACTGCTGATGAAACAGGCCTGGCCACAGACATCCTCCTCTTGTGCCACCGAGGGTACCTTCCACCTCCCGGTAGATGCTGGCAGTGAGAACAGAACATATCAAGCTTCATCTGCAGCATTCAGTAAGTGGATATTTTTGCAGCATGGATCATTAGAGTGTGAGCACAGACAGATCTAGCTCCAACTTTTATTGCGGTAGTTCAAGCAGCAATTTAACCAACAGCCCCATGTTAAAACTGTCAATACGGGTTCATGTGCAGTAATATGTACAGCAGTCTATAAAGGTAGTCCTACATAAAAGATAACTTTCAATTACTCTTTCCATTCTTGGTGTGCTATTACAATACATTTGTGAAAAACAGTAAACAACAAAGTCACCCAGTGAATGTACTGGTCACATTTAAGTTAAGAAAATATTAAATATTGTATTGAGTGAATCGCAAAGAAATATATTTCAAGAAACCAAAATATAGTGAGAGAAATGAAACAGTGCTTCAAAGCTGCTCGTGTACAAGGATGGAAAAGAAGAATCGCCATGTAAGAATCCACAAGTGACCACCAGTTCCACTTGCCCTAATCATTCCAAGGGAGTGGAAGGGGAGGGAGGGGGTAGAGAAGACCAGCCTGCTGATTAGGTCCCCCTCCCCCCGATTCCCTATTGTACAAGATTGTACTTTGACCACAGACCATTGTGCATTTTGAAAAATTACACTTTACTAGGACAGGTCTGCAGGAACCCAACCTATTAAAAATATCCTACTTGCAATTAAAACTTTAAAGCCTCACTAATACATAGTAAACAATCTAGTCATATCCAAGAACTCTCGCATACCCCCCTTTCCTTTTCACTTTTGTATCTCACACTCATTCTTGCTACAGCCACACCACACAAGCGTGCCCCAAAACATCTCAAACTTAACATACTACAACATTCCCCACGGTTGTCCCCCAGGACCTGCTCTGTGTTTCCCCGAGTGGTGGGTATGCATGCTCATGACTCACCGACCCTTCCAACTACCGCTACCCAAGAAAACCTTGCTAAGAAATATTCCTGGCCCAACCCTTTCCCACTTCCCCACCACTCACACACACAACAGAAACAGCAAAAACAACACTCCTCAATCATAACATGATGGACACCAAACTACTTCTCTCAACAACATGGCCAGAAACTCATGCAACTCTCATCGGATAAAAAGCATTACCAAAGTTGGATAGGTGTACACCATCAGCATGAGCATGAACAACAGACTAGAGAATGCCCAACTATCCAAGTCACTATTTTGTCTGCTGCAGACTGTTCACACAACCTACGAAAAAAACAGGACAGTGTTAGAAAACAGAAACAAAATACTATTACTGCTTATATCTCCATCCCCAACCTTCTGAACCGTTCAACACATTTGGAGCACCATCTCCCAATATGCTTAATGTTCACATTCTGTAGGCTCAAGCATGCTGCTTCTGTAACATCTCCTATCTCAACAAAAGAGTCCCAAATAATTTAGCGCCCACTCCCAAATAAACCAAAGCCTTTCTGAGAATACTTCACAACCGTGCTGCTGTAACCAATGACTGTTTGAATGACACAAAAATGCTTTCTCCCTCCGAAGGCAACCCTCCAAATACCTATGACAAACCTCTAAATGACAAACATCGCCTAACGCACATTGCTGAAGCATTTTCCTATGTATTTTACCTTTCAGATCTGTTTTTAAATGACACAACCAAATCTTCAAAAGATCACTCTCCATCACCACGTCCTGAAGATGTAAACCATGCCTGCCCTTAACACCCAAAAGTTCTGAAACTCCCCCCAAAAGATCCCAACCATGCACAATTTAAAAACCTGCACTTCAAAATCATTATAACAGCAAATGTTCAATGCTTGCAGTAACATACTAGCAAAGAAAAAAAACTGTCTCGATCACCAACTCTCGTCGACCTTGAAACTTGGACCAACCCAATAAAACTCTCCTCACCAAGTCCCCATCAGCTGGGTCATAATCACAAAACAGTTTACCTTAAAAAGACATCCCGGCCAACTTATCAGAAATGGTCACCACTGATGAACCTTTATCAACTAAAGTCGACACAAAATTCATAACATCTTCCTTAAGCTGTAAAACACTTGTCTCATCACCCCATCTCCGAGTGGCACTTCTCTCAGGACACATGCCATGCTTGCAAATAGGATCTTCTAGTAGAGCTGGATATAGAATGCTCCACTAAACTCGCAACCCTCTTTCCCCCAATCCTCAGATGTCCCTCTGTCTGCTTGTCTTCTGATCTAGGAGCCAAACGCCGGAACCTCTGCCACTGCGAACAAGGTAAAGCATCAGCTATATCATTGTTCGCACCCAGGACATAGTGCCTTAAACAAAATATTAGAATGCATACAGCCCAGCATAAATCTCCTCCGCAATCTCAGAAACCACTAATCACCGGCCTTCTGTTGAATGACCAACTGACCTACTGTCATGTTATCAACATTACACAACACCTGTCTATTAGCCAGCTCCTTACTCCACACCTCCAATGCCACCAATAATGGGAAGAATTCTAGGAAAGCAAAGCTCCTGCCCTGTGTTAGCCAATGGCCTGGCCAGCCCATGAAAAGTCAAAACCTTCAGCCCTTCTTGCGTCTGAAAAAGTTAAACATACCAATTCATCTCATCTTGAACAAAAAACATGCTAACCCCATTAAAATACTCCAAACATGGTTGCCAGACTCCGAAATCCTCTCTTAAGACCAATGTGACTCTCACTTTGTGGTGCGGTAGCACTGCTCCTGACATGGTCAAACCAATCCTCCTGCAAAACGCTCTCCCTGCTCGCACCACCCTACATGCAAAATTAAGATGCCCCAAAAGATGCTGCACTTTCTTCAATTCCAGTTTTCTAGCCTCACTTGTCTCTTCTAGGAAAACCAGTATCTCATTCACCATATCAGCTGGTAATGTGGCTTCCATCCCTTGTGTATCCAGTTCAATGCCAAGAAACATTAAGCACATGCAAGGTACCACAGTCTTTTCTGGAGCTGGGTGCACTCCATATTTGTTTGCAGCATCCTGAAAGATATGCAGCACTCTTGCAAATTCATCTATCCCATTCCTTCCCACAAACAAAAATGCATCTGGATGATGAAAGACCAACTTAGAACCTCCTTTCTAAATTACCACCCATTGCAAAAATAATAATGCTAAAGCCTTTAAACTGAGCACAGGAAATAGCGCAGCCCATAGGCAACATTCTATACACATATATTGTTCCTCCAAACTACATGCCAAAAGCTGAAAATCAATTGATGAACAGGTAAAATATGGAAAGCGCGTTGCACATCACATTTTGCCAGTTCTGCTTACCAGCCACACTGCCTCACCACACTGATGCCTTCATCCACCATGGCGTACTGCACAGACGCGCATCCTCTTCTACAATATTAACAGATGTTTCTGCCGGCCATGATAAATGATGACTCAATCTGTATTCCACTCGTGTCTTCTTAGGAACCATCCCCAGTGAGGATACCATCAAATCACATAGAGGCCACTTAAAAAATTGACCTGCAATTCTACCCTCTCATATTTCTTCGCTTAATTTGTCTCTGATAACATCAGGAAGATCCTTAACCAATCTCAAACTGTCTGCCCAACGCTGTGTCTAGGGCCTTGAAACCAAACTCAAAGCACCCTTGCAATCTCTTTGCCACGTCCCTGACAGTATATTTACCCAACCACAGAACATGTTTCTTTAACTTAACTGGAGTAGGTGCCCTAGTGTGAAGGCTGGAGTAGGTGCCCTCTGCCCCTAAAATACCTTCCCTGGTTGCATCTGCCGGAAACATTGGGTAAGTGGGTGCCTACTCCCATACCCTGAGGACTCGTGCCTGTTCCTACACAACTAACAGTAATAGCCCCTCTGTTGAATCCCCAACAGGCTCGCCCTGGTAGAATAGGTTGCCCTCTCCCCACATAGCCCTCCCCACCCAGGCATAGCCGCCCAAGAGTGCAGTGACAGGCGACTCCGTATGTTGTCAGAAGCACCAGGAGGTCAGTGACATCCGCTGCTGCTTTAGCTCGCAATCTACCTTACCCCAGTGTTTATCAGGTTTTACGTTTGCTCTGTCCAGAAATTCTTCATCGTAACTATACCATGTGGACCTACCAAAATCCATTTGCGCTTTGCTAACAGTGTGCATATATTTGAATATTGCATAAGTCCTCTCAGGATAAACTTTTCAGTAAACACTGGCAAAAATTAAGTGCTGATGCCCAATTGTGAATACTAATGAGCACCCTAGGGTGCTCGGCAAGTTCCCACTTTTCTTCCTTAGAGCCTTCTTTGGCTTGAATTTCTCCATGCAATAGCTTAAACTCGTCCATAAGCTCCCATTTGCGAATCTTCTCCTTTGTTTTTTCTGATAAATGAGAACCCAAAGGCATGGATAATCTCATAAAGGGTAGCTTCTTATCTTTACCCAAACCCAGACTTTTGCTTCATCATTTTTATCCTCTGCTTATACTTTCTTTCTTGGAGGAATGCTCACATTTGTAAGACTGTCCCCAATCATTTCCGTATTCTCCTTGTTAAGCTTCTCAGGAGAATCCTGTCCAGCCTTCTTTGTGTCACTTATAACACCATCACCTACCCCCACAGATTTAAATTCAAATCTGCTTCCCTCATAAGCCCCTATATCCCAAACCGACCACCAATTCTGCGTTCCTCTTTGCAATTGCTGCTCCTTTCCTAGTGCCTATTGACTCCCGCGGCCTTCAAAAAAGCTTCTCCTCTCTGGTCGCGTTATGGAAGGTGCCTTGTCTGCTCTTCACATCTGCAATGCACCAAACCACCAACTATAGTTGGCTTCACCCACCCCCCCAATCGTGCTTTCGTTAAACTTACCCATTGCCCTGTTTTCCACAATCTCATATTTCACCCACTCTCATTCATCCTCAAAATCCAAAGACAAGACATCGTTCTCGTCCCTTACATTTCCTCTCACCCCAGGACACTCCCTATCACCAACCTCCCTATCATACACCCGCCATTCAACCACATTTTTAGGTAACTGCTATTGATGATGGTTTCTCCCTCGCTTAGGAGAGGCTGCAAAAAACACCTCACTTTTGGCTGGTGTACACGGGCCATATAGGACCCTGCCTGGGATTGCTGATAGTCACTAACCTCAATTTCTGGCATTGCAGGGCCAAACCCTTCCAGACCATTCCTGCTTGGGAAGTCCCTTGAACTCTTGACCCATGAGCCGCAAAATCTCCTTCTCCATCCTCACACTCTTACCTCCTTGTCTGGAACCCAAACCCACTGTCCAGGACGCTTGCACTTGTCCACAAACCCACTCCTACCACTACCAATTGCCAATTCGCGTTCTCTTTTCTCACACAACTGGTCCCACTCGGTAGTACTGGCCTGCATAACCCCCAGACTCCCCCACAGATCTGCTCGAAAAGACATTCTGTTGCTCTTTCAAATGCTCCTTATCCTTCACCTTGCAGCCCTTCTTGCTGAAGGGAATCCTGGGGCATGACTTCAGCTTTTTACAGGCATGCAACTTCGCTGATTCAACGTCCCCTGCTGGCCACTAACCTCCCGGTCAGGACCAGTCGGGCTTACTCCCAACTGAGGCAGCGAAAGAGCTGCACTCGCATTACCTGACTGTGGGCCCCTCAATACCCCGGACTGCGCCCTCTTCCCTCCACCCCATGAAGGCAGTGCAACATTCATGGCAAGTAAGCCCTCCCTTCATACTTTTTTCCCCTCTGAGTAGCCCCTCTTCAAAGTGGACCACTGTAGTCTTTCACCTCGTCTACCATGCAGTGAGGAAAATGCAGCCACACTCTCCACCACCTTCCTACGTGGATGAGTCAAACCCACCCACACCTAATTCTAATACCCATGAAACAACAAAATCATCTCGCTCAGCTGCACATAAAGTGCACAAAGCCTTCCTGGCTGCTGCACTTTGATCCATCCCTCATAAATCAAATGTATTCTTCCCCACAGAAATCCCCTTTGACCACCTACTCTGCCTGTCCAATGGATCACCGGTCTTCCAAAGAGGCTGGCCCTTGACCTGAGTTCTAATATATGCTAACTGAATATACTCTCCCCCCCCCCCCCCCACCCCCGACCTCACTAACCTATCCTAATATGGGCACAGCTGCCCGTTCTGCTTGCCCGAATCACCCCTGGGGAAGACCTGCCTGCTGGAAGATGCTCCACCCCCGCACCTCGGACGTTAATTTAAGCTGCACAGCCTAAACAGACTTTATGCTTCTTCATGACCCTCATGCATGACCGCTGTACACAGTATTGCTTATTCTTTATATACAATAGCTGACGCTCTGTTGACTTGCATTATCTCTTGGAGATAAAACCATCCACTTCACTTCATGTTGACTCCATTTTGCTGGATAATTTACCACTATGAATAGGATTCCTAATTTTCTCTCAAATACAGAGGACAATTTGAGCATAAACAACTAACTGCACTGGTAATTTTCCCTCCTTTCTTCTTTCCCTTTATTTTTTGACCTTCTCTCCCCTACAGACCAACTTTAATTTGCAATATTCTGGTATAATAATCAGACTGTGTTTGAAAATATTCACTTTAAATACAGTTATATAGCATTATGGATTGGGCCCAATATTTCTTACATCATTTTGAGTACTGGATTATAACTGAATGTGTAAATAGTGTGCGTTAGTGCTAGCGCATTATGATGTAGAATTCTTATTCTATACAGTTTGAGACCGACGGCACATGTCCTCACTTACCTTACTTTCTGTGCACCTTGTGTGTCTTGCCTCACAAGTGTGATTCTCTCTGGATAAATAGACTAAAAATTGCTAAGTGTTTTATTTATTTTTCTTTGCTTTTTGTTTTTCATTCATATTTTCTTTATCTGAGTGAGACGTCTAGCCGCAGATTCCTTAACTTAGAATATCTCCAGGCGTCAGACTGGATCCGGAAGACTTTCCTCAACAGCACCTCTACGCTCCGGGGGCGGCGCCGCATGGCTCCGCCCTGACGTCGTCCACGGACGTGACATCAACTGAGCCATATATGCCCCTCCCAGCGCGCTGATGTCAGTTTTCTCCTTTTCCGCGGCCCAACGTGGATCCTGGAAAACCAGTGGTTCCTTGACCTGGTTTTTAGGCTTTCGGTGTCGCCGGAACAGTGTGCAATGCCTTCGGGTTTTAAGGCTTGTGAAGCCTGTGCGTGTCAGATGTCTGGCACTGACCTGCATCTCATCTGTATGTGGTGCCTCAGCGTGCACCACAACTCCAAAGAGTGCGACGCCTGTCAGAGGATGAAGCCCAAATCCCTCTGAGAGCGCCGTATGAAACTGCTGGCCGTACGGCTGTCCGGTCCAGCACCTCCGCGTCGCCGCTCTCCCCCCTCCGGATCAGGCTCAGTCCAGAGGTGGTTCCCACGAACGTCGTTCGAGGGCAGGTAAGCACAAGCAGCGAGCACGGAGGTCCTCCTCCCATTCGCGTACTCCTGGCGCCCGCTCCTCTCACTCTATGCCAGGTAAGGGAGCCCGGCAGTCGCTTTCTCCATACCCTCCCTTTCCGGGGGTTGGTGCGACGCGTGCCCAAATGGAGGCTTATTGTATTGTACTCCAGTCATACTTTGGGCTCCCACCTCAACCCTGGTGCGCCTTCGGGTCCCAAACAGGTGGAGGGCACTTATGTCGGGTCCTCGCCGGCAGATTCTTAATCGGCGCCGGCTGTGTGCATCAACTCCGGTTCCGGAGACGATACGACGCCGACGGGTCACGGCCCAGTGGGTCCTCCCAGTTGCCCGTCCAGCCCACCCCGTCAGTCTTTGCATAGCTCTGAGCGGCTTCCTGCGCTGCTGTCGGAGGCGGCGCTGGCCCCGACGCTCTGCTCGACGCCCGTCTTGACTAAGCAGGCACATTTTGCAGTGGGGTCGACGTCGGACGGTGTCCAGGTCGAGCCCTTCTGGAGGTCATCGACGTCCAGACGACTCCAACCCTGTGTCGATCGACGCCGGTGCCACCGTCCAAGCCTCCTCACGAGGTTGCTGCTCCTCCTGACTCCTCGGACGTCGCTGCGACCTCCACACAGTATCGATCGACGCCGGTGCCGGCAACAACGCCTCCTTGTCAAGAGGTTGACACTTCTCTGGGCCCATGGTGCAAGTGCCTTGTGTTGCCTGGCCTTCGGGTCAGTCTCTGGCTCCTCCACTTTTGTCGTCCAGTGGACGGCTTAGTCTTCAACCGTCTCCTACCGACGGCTTATTATCGCTAGCCGGATGGCAACTGAAGTTGGTGCTGCTTACACACGTGCTATTCACAGGGCGGCTGCTATTCTTGTTTTCAGCCTCCTGTGGTCCCCCTGCTGTCTGATCCCTTAGTGGATCTGCTCCATATGGAGCCTATTGAGGTGGAGCCCTTGCTGCCATTTGGCAGCTCTTTATTTGACATTTTGCGTGGCATGTGGGCCCTCTTCTGGTGACCCTGTTGATCGGGCTATTGCTCGTAGGCACTGTCCTGCTCCGTGTGATCCACTCTGCCTATCCACTCACCCTACGGCTCAGGGACTCGTTGTTCAGGCGGCCTTTAACTTGCAGTCTTCATCCGCCTTGCCATTATTACCTCCCACTAGGGAGTCTAGGTGACTGGACGCGTGTGCTGGACAACTTTTTGCCTCTACCAGTGCGGGTATCCGTGCATTCAATACTGCGTGTTTGTTCACGCGTTCATATTTGACCCTTTGAGACTTGGTCGAGAACCTTCTCTCTTCTATTCTAGAGGAGCTGCGGTCACAGTTTCTTCGGCTTCTGCTTGATGGCAGGGGACTGGCGTTCTTCCCTTGATGCCACTGACTCAGTGGGACGAGCTCTTGTTCGATTTGTGGCTTTGCGCCGCCATGCATGTGTATGGCTGCGCGACAGTCGTTTCCCAGATAATGTTCGAGATGCCCTCCGGGATCTACTGTTTAATGGTGTGGACCTTTTTGATCCCCACGCGGATTCAGCAGTCTCCCGGTTCTTGTCCGGGTTGCCATAACCTTTGCACGATTCTGTGCCTTATTTTCCTACACCTCTATCACAAGCATGTAGAGTAGGTTCCCCGGTTGCTGTCCACGGCTGTTCAACCTTCTCTGATTTGTTAGATTTCAGCCGTATGGCTAGTTTAATCTTCGGTTCAGTCCTCTGACTGCGTGATTTTCCCAAGAGTATCAGGGGTTGACACTTACCCTATGTGGGGTATATGCTGGTGCTGGGCGACTGCCTTGTCTTCGTACGCTCCTATGGAGTATTCCTCGCGGTCATCCTTTGGGGAATCCTTCCCTGTCTTTTGTTCTGCAATCCCATTATTAGCATCGCGCTGTCGCACTTCGGGTGCCTTTGGTCCCATTTGTCCGTAGTGCTTCTGTCCTAGCTTTTACGGCTCACACCGTCTCCGCCGCTGTGTGGCAATGTTTAGTACTATTAGTACAAACTTGGGCACACAGCCCTTATTGGGCTCATCCTCTAAGGAACTGGCTTAGCATTTAGATATCTGCTGTATGTGGGCTCTTTCCTCACCACTTCTCCTACGGTGTTTTTTTCCACATTTCCTGCAACCCCTCACAGGTGTTTCCACACTTCTGCTTGGATCATACTGTGATTTTTCATGGGGCGTATTTCTTCAGAATACTTGCTTCCTGTGGTCTGGGGCACTTCCATTGATCCTGACTGTTACCACGGGCGTGCCTCTAGCTTGCAGGGGACCGTGGTTCCTCCCGAGCAAGGGGAGGATGTTGCTCTTTCCTTCATGCGGTGTCTGTGGTCACTGACCTGGTCTGCTTGTACCACCACCTCTGTGGTGCTCGGCTGCCTGGTCCCCCTTGTGGGCCGTTGCCCTCTTGATGTCGTGCGCATCTGAGCTGCTCACGCTACCCTGCAGGAGGCCTTTCCTTTCTTCGTGTGGTCCCAACGTCCACACGATGTACTTGGGTGCCTTCTGGTATGCTTCGATGTCTTACAAATGTTGCTCTTACTTTGATGCTAGGCTGTGTGCCATTGGCCCTTTCGCCGGTTGTAACAGAGCGCCTATGTCTTGGCGTGTCTTCTATTTTACTACCGGCCTTCTGGCCATGGATTGGTCGCTTGTCGATGTTGTCACATGTGTCTAGCTGATGCAGCTTGAAGAGTGCTTCTTCCGCTATTCTGCATACTGGGCCGGTATGCGCTTTGTCATACCGGTTGCCATCTCTCTGCGTTTTGCTTACAGGCGACACATTGCATCTGATGGCTCTCATACCCTAGGTCCAGTTCTACTTCTGACGGTGTCCTCAGATTCCTTTTAACTCCAGCATATCTAGTATGCGTTTTCTTGTTCCGTATCTGCACTTGCTGGGCAGGCGTCAGCCTTTTGCCTCCGTTGCGCCTTGTATCTTGCAGGCGCAGGTTCAACGGTGTTTTTTCCACTGTTTTGCCTGGTCGACCGGTACACGCTTTTTAGGTCTCGCCTTGCTATCGCGCAAGCGATCGCAAAGCGAGACTATTGTAAGCGGGTTTTAAAAGTGCTCCCAAAAAGCAGATTGCATGGCTAGCACGCGCACAATCACGCGCATCGTGCCGCCATGCAATCCGCTTTTTCGGAACACTTCAAAGGGTCCGCTCCCCCGCCCCCGCCACGCGCGCGAGCCACGCTCCGCCGGGCTTCTCTTGTTTTTTGGATCGTTCGGTGCACATTAAGCTTGGGCACCTCTTGGCTGCAGACATTACACGCCCGGCCCCCCTTGTGCGCTTTGGCCCTTTACATTGAAAACCTCCTGGGCTGACAGGGTCCCTACAGTGTTCAGATAGGCCTCAGCAGCTCGCCCTATGCTGCTGGCCTCGCTCTGTTACCACTTCATTCTTGCGGCCGCTCCTGCCACTCTCCTACAGCCTTGTTGCTCCGGCTACGCTGGGACCTCTCAGCAGGAGTGGTGGGGCCTAATCTTCTGTGCCAGCCGGCCATGCGCGCACTCTTCCTACGGGCAGGGCACAACCGCCAAGGCTGCTCTCCTGCACGCACGCCGCCTGCCAAAGGCTCCCTTATCGGCCAACAGCACCTCCCCATCTGGCTGCTTCCCAGGAAACACAGGGGACCGGACTCCACAGAAAGCCCCTCCTTTTCTCCACAGTGAACAGTGAGTCTTTTCCTTTTATTGTAAACGGGGCCGTTACTGCCTCGCTGCCCAGCGGCCCTCTCCCTCACATTATCTTTACCGCCGCACATGTGGCACTCCACCCCATGTCTGCTCACCCCGATGGGGTCATTCTACCTCCTGCTGCCACTCATGCCTTAGGCGGCTGCCTCTTTCCCCTTTTGGGCACTTCTCTACAGCTGTTCTGACCGGCCACTGGCTTCACGCTGTCTCTCTTTTCACTCACGCTGTGCGGGGTGGCTGGAGCTGGCACCGGAGACTGCTGGGTCCATTCTGGGCCGACTTAATCTTCCTCGCGGGGGCGGGAGAGTGGGCAGCTACTCCACTCTCCGTCCTCCCACATTAGGCTCTCTTCACTGCTCGCCACAGCCCCACAACACCTCTCGCCTTCCACGGGCTCACCTCCTGCCCTTTACTTGTCGGGCGTCACTCGGCCTCATAGCAGTCTGCGGTGGCGGCCAGCATCTTGGCAGTCCGGCCTCGCTCGCCTTGCATCTCTTCCCCCCCGGGTCTCACTTCATGCCGGATATCTCCACAGCACATTCTTCAATGCGGGTTGGGCTTCCGATTGTCTTCTCCTACTACAGGGAGTGCCCTCAACACAGGCAACACACTTTCCCCCTTCACCACCTTCAAAAAAGCATTTGCAATGCAATAGGTCTCGCATTTGTGAGACTTTGAGCTATTGGCATTGTAAATGACAATGCCTTTTATTTATGTTTTCAAAACCAACGCATAGATAAAAAGTTTGTCATTTACAATACCAGTAGCTCAAAGTCTCACAAATGCGAGACCTATTGCATTGCAAATGCTTGTTGTTTCCTGTCGTCATCTCGGATCCTGCGGATCCCTTGGGCCCTAGGCTTCATTCATCTTCCCTTTTCGAAGTTGTGAACTCTTGCTCCCGCACGTGCATTCTGGCTTTGGGCTTTCCCTCTCTCAACCTGTTATACACAAAAGGGGTTTTTGTGCTGTACTTGTCGGCTTGTGGTACCTTTGCCTTCCATTGTTCTCTGCTCTCTTCTGAGCTTCATGGTCTAGGAGTTAGCTATGCTGACATCACTGTCCTCACTGTGCTTTGTCACATGATTGACGGCGCTGTTTTAGTCACATTATTGACAACCAAGTTCTCTCTAGAACTTGGTGGGATTCAGTCGCAGACCCGCCTCCTCTATGGGTATGGCTTTGGTATCTATTTTAAGTTAAGGAATCTGCGGCTAGATGTCTCTATCAGATGAACGAGTTACTTACCTTCGGTAACGATGTATCTGGTAGAGACATAGTCTAGCCGCAGATTCCTTAACGCCCGCCCGTCCTCCCCGTTCAGCGAGGACCTTTTCAAATTGGGCTTTCTATGCTCGCCTCCCTCCAGGTGGCTTGACCCTTCTGCAGGGTGACGCTTTCACTTCACTCCCACACAGAATGCTTCATTCTGCTTTCATAGCTCTGCTCTGCCCATTTTCGTAATTGGACGGTATGCTCATGTGTCCATTCCAACCCTGCGTCCTGGGTTGTACAGTGTGGGTTCTAGTCGTGTTTTTTCCCACCCCCCGCTCTCCCTTTCTTTATCGTTTTGGGGTCTCTTACCACCCCTGTGCTCCATTGGTTTGAGGTCTGTTGGCTCGGCCTCATTTTTTGAATCTCTTATTTGGGATACAACGTCTCTTTCTGGTGACATCTTGTGGTCAATTGTCCTAGCTCCTATGTTCCGACTTGTTGTCCTTCACGGTTATACATTAAGGCTGCGGACTTTCTCTCGTCTGCCATGATGTTGTTTACATCTTCATTTACCTCCCAGTGTGGTTGGCCTTCGCTTTTGCGGGGTTGCTTCTCAGAGCTGTGCTCTGCTCTTTCCCTTTACTAGTTTCCAATGTACAGTGCCTGGCACTTTCCTTTATGGTGCTGTTTTTCATCATTCCATGTCTTTTCATCATTTTCGCACACTGTTCCCATATTCTAACAGTTTTTTGGTGTTGGCTCTGCGTTACGGCGCGGAAAAGTTTCTCCGACAAAAACTGACGTCAGCTCGCCGGGAGGGGCATATATGGCTCCGCTGACGTCACGCCCGTGGACAACGTCAGGGCAGAGCCGTGCGGCGCTGCCCCCGGCGCGCAGAGGTGCTGCTGCGGAAAGTTTTCCGGATCCAGTCTGACGCCTGAGGATATTCTAAGTTAAGGAATCTGCGGCTAGACTATGTCTCTACCAGATACATCGTTACCGAAGGTAAGTAACTTGTTCATTTTTACTCTATCGTTCTTATTGATTGTTGGTGTAACACCTTTCAGCCTTGAGAAAGCCTCAGGGCGTGAGCTCCACACGACAAGACACATGTTTTATAATGTATAAAACCCATGTTGCTGAAAAAAACTCTATAACAAGAAAAATATAACGAAGAAAAATAAGTGGATATCAATGATGGCGTGTTGAAAAAAAAATAGTTCCATAAATTCTTGTGATTATCATAAGAAACATTGTAACATGCATAAGTCAGTAGATCTAGCCTGGGAAGAGGGCCCTACCCATAGTTTACGGAATATATCGGGCACCAGTGGATTAATCTTTTCCCAATTAACTTAGCAAATTTGGTGTGGAACCAAATTAATGGGTGCTATTCGATTTTCTTACATTCACTGATTCTTCTTACTTCTAATTTAATCAATTCTGGTAAGTAAAGTCTTTTATCACTTAACATGAATGTAGGGATGGCCCAACTCGAAGCCTATGAATTCAATTAGCCACTTTATTTTAAGGTTTTACATTTGAAACAGGGAACGATAGAAGGGAAGGAAAAGAGGAGAAGCTAAGAGGAAAGTTACAGGATATATGGTTACATCTCCATCAAATCTTTACACGTCTGCGTATACCCAAAACTCAGTACTTTGTGGGTGGTAACTAATTTACACTACTACCTTCACTTTTCACAGTTAAGTCAAAATATTATTGTGTATATGGCGGTTTGTGAAATCTGCAGACATTGGACATGTGTTTTATGTGCTGCAATGTGTTGCATATGTGCTGCACATGTTGCATATGTATAATTAACATGCACGCCTCATGTATGTGCCAACATAGCATATCTTTGACTGCTGTCTCCAGTTCTTGATCTATTACATTCGATCTTTTAACAGACTGATGTTTTGTTTATAACTTGGCAGAGTGAATAACTAGAAGTTTGTTCATTGAGCCTAATAGTTATATCATCAAGATTTCCCATTGATATGGGGGACTGCATGTTACATGTCACTAAGTCCAAAATTTGATCCTAGCAGAATAATGGAGCATGGCATAAAAACTGTAACTTGAAGTGACTGTCAGCTCTTATGCATGGGGATGTTCAGGTATTTCATATTCGTGCTTGGACACTGTCCTGCCTTCACCTAAATTGCGAGGTATGTTATTTGAAAATTACCTTTTGTAAATCAAAGTAAAAATTTGGTAAGCTCTGGTTTTTGTTTATTTTTTTAATTGCATAATGTGGGTCAGTGAGGGCTTTCCTCCTGAAAAGGATGGGTTCAATGTTTGCTTCATGTTGTGTCCTAAGGCTTTAGCAAACACCTGAAGTACATAGAACAACCATCGTATACAAAATACCTACACCCAGTATCTGTCTAGTCAGTCGAAAACCCACATTTGAAATACTTACCTGCAAACTCTATAATTTCTGTCAGTACTCTGTGGTTGTTGTGACTGTAAGTGAAATCTGATACTATTGGTGCATGTATGCAGAGGTGCCTTAAAGGGTAATTTTTTGTCTCTACAGGGTACACTGCTGGAACCCCCTACAAAGTCCCACCTACCCAGAGTAATAACGCGCCTCCACCCTACTCGCCATCTCCAAATCCTTACCAGACAGCCATGTATCCCATAAGAAGTGCCTATCCACAGCAGAACCTGTATGCACAGGTAAGTACATGCGGTATAACGCTAATGTGCCTCGACGCAAGTGGCTAAAACCAGTGTGTATAAATCTGGGGACACGCAGGTACACAGAGGCTTTAAGAATACTTGAATCAGACTGCACACCTTGTATGGCAATTGCTGTCGCAAAATTTTTAGGATGGGCCTGGATTATACGCACCCGTACTTTAAAGCGTCCAGAAGTTAGCCTATGAACTCTATGACATCGAATAATGTATGATTAGCTTTTAAAATTGTTATTTTTTCTGAATTGTTTTAATCTATTGTTGTTCGACAGCAGCATGGTTTAATGAGTTTAAAAAAAAATAATAATAATAATGAATTTCATTTTGTAGTATTTATAGTATGTGTTAGGATGTATATTTGCTTTTATGACATGCCGTCGAATAAAGCTTTTGAATTTGCTAATGTGCCTTTGTCTATATATCTTCACCTCGAAAGGAGCCTGTATGCCAACTCCAGCCCTGGCCCCAACCCGGTCCTTCATGAAAAATAGGTCTCCTCGCCTTATATTATGTTTTTGCAGCTGGAAGAGCCGCAGCAATTGTGTATGGTGATGCAAATGCAAATCATGTCTAAATAAAGACCTTGTGACACTATTAGGTTTAGCTGTGAGCAGCACAGTTGAGAGATTGTGTCTAATTTGTTCAGACACAGGAGCTTTGCAAATTTCTCTTAAGCTTATTTAATGTTAAATGTTCCTGCCAACAGTAGTTGCTCTTGGGCAGTGGTCCTATATCGCTGACCTAAAAGGTCCTATTTCCCAGTTGATAAACTGGCAAGTGTTGCATTCAACTGCATTCAATTCCCTAAACGCTCATCCTCTCTATCCAATAACAACTTTCTGGTATTTCTACTGAATTCAAACATTTTAACGTTGTACCTGTTGTGCTGGGAACTCGGTTCCTAGTTCATCAGCTTAGTGTGGTGAGTTTTAGATTCATTGTTCAGAACAAATCTTAAAATATGGCTATTTGCTTCGGCTTAAGTGGTGTCTGTTCATACTGTTAGTCTAAAGCGCCGGGACACTCCTTGGAGTATCTGTGAGCTTTACTAATTCATTCAATCATTCAACAGATGGCCCTAACAAAGGTGTCATGAAAAAGCCTGCCTCTTTAAACTCACTGCTAGTCAACTGTATAAAACATTTTGGAGAAAAACATTTCCTAAAGAATTATGCAAATTCCTTGCATAACAATAATGCTGTGAGTTACCAATATCCTTGTTTCATTTAACTAGGAGGTTGTACCACTCGTGGGTAAGTGATACTATTTTGTCTGCAGAAAAACTATCATCCTCACCAATTCTCATCAACAGGTGTTCTTCCAGTTTTGAGACTGATATATGTGGTATCTGTACAGCTGCTGGTTTTTCGAACTCCCTCTAGGATTATTTGGATACCTATCCTTATAGTGATGAATCCAAGAGCATATGATAAATGTATTCCCCATATAATACTATGTATTGAACCTGTAAGGGTAGCTTCCTCGAGGTATGTAGCCTGTAGGGAGTGTAATTAGAGCTCTTGAGGAGAAACTGCTATACAAAATTGGTTTATTGGTAGTTAGTAGACTTACATTAGTAATACCCAAGTGTGGGAAGAAAGGTGTGTGAATAGCATCTTTAGGGTGATCAACGGTTCTCCTTTAGTCAGAAAACCCTGTGTAGATGTTTAGTTTTCTCAGACAATTGATTTTGAATTGTGTGCTTAAGGCGAAGGATATACTCAAACATGCTAGGATTTGACTGTTCAGGGAAATTGCAGAATGGGTCACTGTAGGGACTTGCGACTCAAAGCCTCGTAAATGTCTGTCCATGTTAGAACAAATGATTCTGAGAGGATTGTAAGTGAATGGCAAACTCACGAGACAAGTCTTAAGATACCACTCCAGTTATATGGAATTTATATTTATTTTTACATTTATAGAGCGCATGGTTACACCTCCGGTGTGTCCCCGCGCTAATAACCAAACTATCAGATAGCACAATTAAAGAGTAAGGCAGATGAAACACTCTGCACCTAGTCAAGTGTCAGGAAAATCTCAAGAGATTCATCTAATTTATTGGTGGGAAAAGCCAGGTCTTCAGTTTTTTACGAAAAGTCGTCTCACAGGGCTCTGCTCTTATTACAACTGGTAAAGTATTCCAATGTTTGGCTGCCAGGTATCTAAAAGACCGACCACCCATCCTAGCCTTTCTGTTTCTTGGAACCCTTACTAGTGCTTTACCTTAGGATCTCAGGTATCTGCTGGGTGTGTAGGCTGTTACCATCGTTTGAAGGTACAGTGGGCCTTTTTTAGCCAGGATACGATGGCAGTAGCACATTGTCTTAAACAGTATTCTTTTGTCCACCGGTAGCCAGTGCAGACTGGCTAGGGCTTTTGTTATAGATGTTCTTTTGGGTATATTCAACACTAGGCGGGCTGCTGCGTTTTGTATTGACTGCAGCTTCATTAGCCTTTTTTTTAGATGAGCCTAGGTATAGGACATTTCCGTAATCGATCAGAGAGGTGACTACGGCATGTACTATAGTTTTCCTGGCGTTGATAGGTATTAGTTCGAGGACCTTCCTCGGGATCTTTAAAGTCCCAAAGCATTTACCTGTGACTTTCCGAATTTGACTCTCCAGTGTCAAATTGGAGTCGAGCCACACTCCAAGATTTATGACTTCACTTTTAGGAGTTGGAAGTTGGCTAAGCGTCTCAGGCCACCATGCTGATGACTAGACAGATGGAGCCCTTCCCACTATTATCACCTCCATTTTGCTGCCATTGAGTTGCAGGCAATGGTTGGACATCCATGCTGTTACCTTTTCCAGGCAGTAGGAAAATTGATGGGCAGTGTGATCCGATTTTTGTGACGATGTGATTATAAGCGGAGTGTCGTCAGTGTATGATACAGTAGTCACCTTATGACCTTCCACTATATCGGCAAGTGGTCCCATGTACAGATTGAACAATGTGGGACTTAGAATTGAGCCCTGGGGGGACTCCCTGTAAAAGGGAAAAACTCTTAGATGTTTGTGCGTCTTGTGTGACCTGGAAACCCCGTGATGATAAGAAGGATACCATGCAGCGTAAGGCCAAGCCTGTGACACCACACGTCTTTAATCTTTGGAGAAAGAGACCGTTGAAGACTGTCTCAAAAGCTGTACTGAGATACAGCAGGATTAGTGCAACTGTGTGTCCTTCGTCCGCGTGCTGTCTTAGGGTTTCCGTAGCCAGAAGAAGAGCTGACTCAGTAGAATGTGCCATGGGAAGAGGTGTGGCGCAGCGGCCAGGGCGACTGACGCCGGACGCTGGGGATCATGGTTCGATCCCCGGCACCGGTGCCAGGTCAGCTCAGCACCATGTGACTCTGGGCAATAGCTCGCTTAATCTTCCCGACGGCCCCCAGCGCCGGGATGCCTACGGGTAGCTGTGCGCTTTACAAATACTGGATTGACATTTGACATGCGGAAACCTGATTGCGAGGGGTGCATTAGGTTATTTCTGTCAATATGATTGGTCACTGTATGCTTACTACTTTTTCTGCAATTTTTGCAAAAAAGGGCAAAAGCAAGATGGGCCGTAGGTTCTCTAGCACCGAATGGCCTATTTGCTATTTTTTCCTTAATGGGCGGACCGTAGCTTGCTTCCATTCATAGGGGACTTCTCCCGATTGGAAGGAGTGAGTGATTAGCTCCACAATGAATGGTATAATGCAATTTTCTCCCTGCATCAGCAATCCTGGGCGAGCTGGGTCCCTCGGGGATCCATATTTGATTCTGTTAGCTAGCTTCCTCATCTCATCTAGCTCTAGCACCTTAAATTCATCTAGGGTTTCTCCCTTAAAAGCTGTGTCCAAAGGGCATTCATTACTTCTGCCCTGTTCTGCTTCCATGTGGAAGGTATTGTAAATCTTTGCCACTTTCCCTGCAAAGAATTCAGCAATTTTGTTGCAGGACTCCTCCGTAGTAATAGGAGGCTCAGTTATTTTTTCAGTTGACTGTAAGGATTTTAGAATGGCGAACATTTCTTTAGAAGAGTTTTTATCTCTTTCCATCTTGCCGGTATAGAAATCACAGCAATTAATTTTTTTATCAATGTGTGGTATATTTTTAGTTCTATTTTATACTCCTCCTTGGTTTTGGTTCAGTAGTTCTTACGCCATCTGTGTTCCCACAGTTTACACTTTTGTTTGCCTTTTATTAATGTCTCATTGAACCAAGGTGCATATGATGCCTTTGCCCTCTTGGTATTTATTGTGGTCCATGGTGCTACTTCATTCAGTGATTATGCTATCCATGCTCCTACTTGTTTATTTGCTACATTTAGGTCCTTATCCATAACGGGTTAATTTTTTTGTAGCGCCTGTGTAAACCTATAGGGATGAAAATTGACCCATTTCCTCCGGGTAACTGTCTGTTTAGGCTTTTCGGTCGGGGGGACCTCTGGGCCGGTATGAGGAAAGGGATTATATGGTGGTCAGACCACGGGACTGGCCAGGATGCGCCCACTTCGAGATCTGTTATATTAATGAAAATTGGGTCTAAGATGTGACCCGCTTGATGAGTTGGTGTGCTAACCTTTTGCGCTAAGTTAAACATCATGAGATCTTTACAAACGGTTTGCACCTCCGGATTCTCAGTTTCATCAAAATGTATATTATGCTCACCTAAGACAAGAAGTTTGTCGTGCCGTATCGCTGTATGTATCACTCTTTTCCCTAGGTTCATTGTGAACTGCGTTTCTGGGCCCGATGGTTGATAGATCAGAAAACCAGCTATAGTGATTTTCTGCTACTGATAGAGTAAAAGAGAGAGCCTCACACTTCTCTAGGTTTGCTCCACTTATACCGCATTTCATTGGTAATTTATAAATTATTGCTATCCCCCCTCTTTGATCAGTCCAGTCCTGTCTTACTATCCCATACCTTCCTAGAAGTGCATACAGGATGTCAGGGGTAGAGCTATCATTGAGCCATGTTTCCGTAAGAAACATGGCGTCAGGCTTTTTTTCCTTCAATACTTCAGCGATCTCATTTTTATGTTTGGCTAGAGACCGGCAATTCAACAGGAGTAAAGACAGCTTTTCTCCCTGCTGTATGTTGGTATTTAACAGTCTCCGGTGCTTGTTGCAATTCTTACATGTCAGTATACCTTTATCTACATGTATATTATGCTTACAAGCATTCAGAATAGGCGGAGTCAATCTTATCATTTCATCAGCCGTATATTTAATCATCTGGTCGTGATTCCAACCGGCAGGGGTTCTGGCCCCTGGTCCCGGCCAGGCACGGCCGGGCGCATATGGGCTTGCCTTTGGCATGCATCTGCTGCAGCATGCGCAATTTATGGCGAGATGCTCAAGAGAAACTAGAGAGCGAACTACCAGGAGGAGGGCAGTACAGGCGGAAATAAGAAAAGACTGGGTTCCGCCCTCCGCTCCATCAGCAAGATGCTGCCGCGGACCAGGCAGGGACAAAAAGCGAGAGAGTTGTCAGCGTCTGATATCAGTGGTAAGATTTATGCGAGCGATACAAAAATAACATTACAAGGTTGCCACAGGAATTGAAAGCTAAAAGCTGTGAGCTAAAATCAAAGTTGTAAAAGTTATAAAAGCAGTTAAAACCACCTTTTCGGCCAGCAGTCCTTCTGTGAGAAAGCTAGAAGTTGGAACCCAATGGGCAGAATGAAAGTGATGGAACATTGGGGCTTTAATTGTGAATCTGTGTATCACAGGGATTTAGATGATAACTTACATGATTACGTTGTAGGTATCCTCAATGTATTATATTAAAGAGTATTTGGCTTTAGTTATTAGTCATAATCCTTGTAGCCGCCTCAGGCTGGAGCGTCATCTTAAAAAGGATTCTTTTATATACTTTGTAACAAGTAATGGCATATTTTTTCAAGGGACCTGGGCCATATTATGTAATGAGTGCACAGTCGCTGTAAGCACCATGGCCCACCTATAAGCAGGGGCAGTGTATTCAGTGAGATACAGAGAGACTGCTTACAAGAGGCTCTGTGTTTCGCCTGCACTTTAAAGAGGGGGTAGACTATCTTCCTGTGACCTCCTCTCCGTGAGCCTGCTAAGGCTTTTTTGCCGCTGCACCTGCGTCCGTAATAGGATGAGGCCGCAGAGGCAAAGTGATTCCCTCATTTGCATGGACCCACACCGACTTTCAAGATAGCCTTGTTGCTACATGTGCACCAGCGCTATCAGTATTCTCGGTAATGCAGAAGAGGCCAAAGAGATGTCTGCGGCCCCTTCTGTAATACCTTATTACCCAGGAGCTCACAGCACATGCCTGTTGCACCCCGTGGCACAAAGCGCAATACAGCCCTTGTTGCTTGACATTTCCGGCAATACTTGAAAAATTTAGGAAATATATGATGGCTAAAAAACTTTCACACAGAATACGAATAGGCCTCCAATACAATATATATGTGTTTCATGTAGGCTAGTCGTTACTTGTATTTATAGTAAAGTTACTAATAGATAGGAAAGTTACCACTTGTGTTGTCGCTAACCTCCTTCTGGACTATCCTCAGAGATTACGTACACAGTACTCCAAGACTCCCACTATCCTTATTAAAAATGTCATCTGTTAGGGTTTAATATACCTGAACTATATGATTTTAATGGCTTGAGGTAGTTCGTTATCACTGCCAAGATTTGTTCACGTCTTGCTGCACTTGCTGGGAAGTATTGCTTTAAACAGGCGAATATTAATTGGTTTGACATCAATTGCTTCCGGACTTGTTTCCAGAGACGTCACAATAACGATTCTGATGCACTAGTTACAGCTCAGCATTAACATAATTTACTATGGTGAAACTGATATATCAAAGATTCCTATATGATAAAAAATAATATCAAGCTAAATGGCAAGAGATGCATGCTACACAGGCTTCTAAAGATGCACATCACTTTTGGCATCCAGGGCAGTGGTAGTTTAACAGCTACAGTAGAATTAACGTTTTATATTGCACATGTGTTAAGTTACATTTTGATATGTATGCTGGCCTTTGCAAGATGATGTTGTGTGACTTTTGGTTACTGGAGTGGTAAGTTTATTATAAGGCTTTTGGGCTTCCCCAGTCCTCCAGTTCAGGCAATTAGAGTTGAATTGAATTACATGTCTTGCTAGATGGCAGCTAGGTGCAGAACAATTAATTATCTGATGATTTCAAAACCTGCTGAAATATGTAAGCTATCAGCAATGGTCTCAAGTCCAATTATTAATGGAATGAACCTAACGTCGTCATTATTATTTAAAAGCGTAACCACTCTTTTTTTATATTAAACATTACATTAGCATCAAAAATTATAATTCAGCATGAAACGCTCAGTAGGATTATTGGAGCTTAAACTAGTTGAGAGATGAATAGTTGATTGTCGAGAGGCTTTATTACTAACGAAAATGCATAAAACCCAATTCTGATGGTAGATGGGAGTTAATTCATGTTGGAGAAGTGAATGTTTGATGGAGGCTACAAAAGTGCCAGGGGGTAATGGCTTTTTTTTATTTGGAAACACAATATAACTCTTCTGTCGTAAATAATGAACGGAACGGCACTCCTCGTAGTCTTCAGTTGAAGTTTATTTACATAGCAGATTCACATGACTCCTTTGACACGGAAGAGCTGTGAAGTTAAATACGCGCGGGCGTTCTGCAAGCACCACCGGCGATTCAGCTGCACGCCTCCTTCACGCAGACTGAAAGGAGATGTATATGTATGTATGTATGTATGTGTGTGTGTGTGTGTGTATATATTACCTACTGGCGGTCGCCAGTAGGTAGTTATAGTTAGGACCACGTTTCCATAGGAAAACCTCAACATTCTATTTTGAATAACTTTGGCGCCGGTCGACGAATCCTCGCGAATTTCTCAAAATAGGTGGGGCGCTACGCTCCGCTCCTACCCTGAAAGTCTCGGGGGGATTCGTCAAGCGGGGGCTGAGATAAAAGGGGGGTCCCAAAACGCGTTTTTCCCATGCATTTTTCCATAGGACCTTTAGAACGAGCTACAGCCCGAACGGCTGAACAGAATTACTAGAAATTTGGCAGAGAGGTAGTCCCTAGGTCAAGGAAGTGCCTTTTGTAGGTTTGGTGTAAATCTGTTCAGTAGATTCTGAGAAAATAGCCTTTAAATCAATATATATACCTGAGCCCGCTTACGGTACGCTTACGGTACGCTTACCGTACGCTTACCGTAAGCTTACGGTGGCGTGCGCGAGCGCGATTCTGATTGGCTCTTAGTAAACATTCGAATCGGCCGAAACCAGGAAGCGGCGTCCGCCATTTTGTCTCTCGCACTGAGTGTTGTTTATCAAACATGATGGCCAAAAACATGTTACGGGGCTGTTTTGACAACTCCCTCCCACATAGTCATGTTGAGGGAGTCCCCAAACATCCCCCAAGAGCAAAAACGGTTTTATTTTTTTTTCGGCAATTTCGCGGGGTACGCTTACCGTACGCTTACCGTACACTTACGGTAAAAAAATAAAAATAAAAAAAACACTATCCACACTTACCCCACCCCCTGTGCTTTTGGTGGCCGCAGGCCACCAAATGTGCAGGGCTTATTAATAGAGAAAAAAAACGTAATTTTGGCAACATGAAATTATAAAATCGAAATAAAAAAAACACTATCCACATTGACCTCACCCCCTGTGCTTTTGGTGGCCGAAGGCCACCAAATGTACAGGGCTTATTAAAGTTGATAAAAACCGTGCACGGAACGAACTGCGTTAAGTGGGCGCGCACGCCACAAATGGCGTAAAGTAACTTAGCATTTAAAAAACCGTACAAATTCACTGAAAAAACCATAGGTTTCACACACGTTATAGTTAGGAAATAGCATTAAAAAAACCTTGCTAATTCACTGAAAAAACCATAGGTTTCACACATGTTATAGTTAGCTGGACATTTTACTGATAAAAAACCAATGAAATTCCCCCGTTATAGTTACTGTAGGCAACTATAACTCACGCGACCGTAATCCTCTGCTGATGACATATGTGTCTTTATGAAAAAAAAATATTTGTAATATATGTATAGCTAAAATTTAATGGAAGAAGATATGGGCAAATAAGTGTCTAAATACAGTATTAGCATCAGCAGAGGATTGCGGTCGCGTGAGTTATAGTTGCCTACAGTAACTATAACGGGGGAATTTCATTGGTTTTTTATCAGTAAAATGTCCAGCTAACTATAACATGTGTGAAACCTATGGTTTTTTCAGTGAATATATATATATATATATATATATATATATATATATATATATATATATATATATATATATATATATTCTCTGTCAGCTCACAGATCCTTCATCTCCTGTAAGTACGAGCCACACGAATCCAGTTGAATTTGCAATATTTTATTGTTTACGGGCAAACAATATAATATATATATATATATAATATGTTCGAGGCATATGAGCTGCAGATTACACACTTTTGCATAGATCGCCATCTGGTGTTGGGTCTGGATGTTTGCAGTTTGTTTTTCCTCTTGGAAAGTCTTTGGAAGTCACGAGGTCGGTGACTCCTCCTTTGGATGGTATTGCGCATGGGCTTCGGCTCCATCCTCAGATTGTTTTCTTCTGCCATCGGGCTCGGATGTAATCTTCGCGCTCCGGTTCCGAACAGCTTCCAGTTCGACGATCGACGCGCAATCCTCACCCCAATTCGCTGTATTGTTTCGATCGCGATCTCTTCAATCAATGCGCCTTCTGATCGGCACAAACCTTCGGTTCCAGTCGTCGGCGGCCTTCGGGCCTACCCAAGCTCCGGTCGCGGCTCATGGAAAGAACTCCATTTAAATAGTGCCCTCGATGTGGGTCCACATTTCCCCACACCGATCTTCATGAGGTATGCAACCTCTGCCTCTCCCCTGAACACGAGGCTCGAGACTGTCCGGCCTGTAAGTCTTTCCGATCCAAAAAGACTATTCGGGACCGAAGAGCCAGAAGGAACATGGCACACTCCTCGACGTCCATTCCAGTCGACCTCTTCGGAGACTATATCGACGATCCGGAACATCATCGCACTGAAGAGGACCTCGTCAGCGCTTCCGAGGCCGACGAGTCAGATGTGGAAGACACCACTCCGGCGCAGAGGGTCGTGAGTACCAATCTACCCCCCCACACCCGCGCTGACACCCAAAAAGGCTTCGGTCACACCTTCGCCTCCGGGCCTAAGCAAGACCAGAGACACTGTTTCACACACCCCACCTTCGGGCCCGGTGAAGAAGCCAAGTAAGCCTTCCGGCGGCTCGGGCTCGAGCCAGTCTACCAGCGGCGCCGAGAAACTCACTTCGGCACCGAAAGAGAAACCTGCCTCCACCTCGACACCGACCTCCGCACCGAAGCTCTCGGGGTCGAAACCCAGCTCTTCGGTACCGACGCCATCTTCGGTATCGACCAAACCACACAAGGCCACCGGCACCGACCCTTCCAAGCCGGAGCCCATCTCGGCGCCGACCAAGAGACTGTAGGGTCCCAAGCCGGGTTCTAAGCAACAAACCGGCACAGAAAAACCTAAAAAGACATCGTCCCCGACGCCTTCGGCGCCGAAGGACCAAATAACCTCACCAGAGCTATTTACACCGGATCACTTGCAAAAAACCCTCACCAAGGATCCAAAAACTGGACATTTGACACTCTACCAAAAAGAGACATTTGGAGAAGCCTGCTCCGCCTCCACCTCCAAAGAGGAAGGACTCTGCTACCTCTCCGTTCAGAATACCTTCCCCTCCCCCTCCACCTCCTTCCCCACCTCCACCCCCTCCGCCCTCTCCACCCCCACCTCATCGTTCTCCGACCCCGTCTCCAGACGATGATGATCAGGGGGACCCATATCATGATATAGGGGATGTGCCACAGGACCCCACCCCTACAGGATCCCCAGATCCATGGGACGATTACAATATTCCAGATATCCCCAACGTCCCACAAGACAATCTTTACCCTTCTAGACCATCTCCACCAGAAGATTCATTAGGGTTCAACCATCTTCTGCAAAGGGCGGCACATTATCAAGGGGTGGACTTGCATACCGACCCCGTGGAGGAAGATTTCCTCCTAGACACATTTGATACCTGACATAGGTCCACCTCCATACTGCCCATGCTCAAAGGGGTGGTAAAGCATGCGGCAGAAGTTTTTAAGGACCCAGTTAGAGCCAGGGTCATTAACCCACGTATTGAAAAAAAATACAAACCTGCTCCCTCAGATCATTCCTACATCAGAGGACCTGCGCCACTAGATTCTTTAGTAGTATCTACGGCACGTAAAAGGGCAAATTCACAACGTTGTGTGATGCACCACCACCTGACAAGGAATCAAAACTACTAGATGCATCAGGCAAACGCACAGCATCCCAGGCGGCCAACATATGGCGTATAGCAAACACTCAGGCACTACTGGCCAGATATGACAGGGCTCATTATGACAAATTAGAAAGCATAATGCACCATCTCCCTGAAAAATATAAAGCTAGGGCCAACGAGTTAATTCAAGAGGGTAAAACAATCACGAATACCTCCATACATTGTGCCCTAGATGCAGCAGACACAGCCTCCAGGGCCATCAACACCAGCGTCCTTCTCAGTCGCCATGCTTGGTTAAGGGTATCTGGTTTTAAACCAGAAGTACAAGCCTCCACCCTTAACCATCCCTTTGACCAGGAACATCTATTTGGGCCAAAGGTGGATGAGGCCGTAGAAAAAATGAAAAAAGACACGGATGCCGCAAAATGCATGGGGGCCTTACAGTCTCACCCGCCCAGACGCTCCTTTCGGAGTACATCCAGAGGCTACTCCTCAGACACAGCGTCCACACCATACAAATCCCCTACTCAGACCACCTTTACAAAAGGTTACCAAAGAGGCGGCTACAGGGGTAACAACAACAAGGGCAGAGGTAAAACCAACTACGCCCGTTCTGCCACACCTCTTACCCAATGACTTCCCCCCCAGACCATTCCACTCCGGTCGGGGGCAGACTCCAAAATTTCATTCATGTCTGGGAGACCATCACCTCAGACAAATGGGTGACCCAAATAATTCGGTCAGGCTACTGCCTAGAACTAACATCTACCCCCCCAAACATTCCACCCAGGTAACGCCCAATGTCACAAGAACATTCAAAATTACTAAAGCAGGAGGTAATCTCCCTCCTACAAAAACAGGCAATGGAACATGTTCCTGTCAATCAACAAAATATGGGGGTCTACTCCCTATATTTTCTCATACCAAAAAGGGACGAGACTCTACGACCTATTCTAGATCTCCGGCCCCTAAACACATACATACACTCAGTCCATTTTCATATGGTAACGCTTCAGCAGGTACTTCCGCTCCTCTCCCAAAACGACTTCCTCACCACTCTGGACTTGAAAGACGCATACTTCCACATTCCAGTGCACCATGCTCACAGAAAGTACCTCAGAATTGTAGTGGACGGACAACTCTACCAATTCAAAGTGCTCCCGTTCGGAGTCACAACAGCACCACGGGTATTCATCAAGTGCCTGGCAGTGGTGGCGGCACACTTGAGAAGACAGCACATTCACGTCTTCCCATACCTAGATGATTGGCTGATAAAAGCTACTTCATACAATCAATGTGTACAACACCCCTCCACCACAATCAAACTACTTCACCAGCTAGGCTTCACGGTGAACCACCAAAAGTCACAGCTACAACCATCCCACATAAAACAATACCTCGGTGCCACCATAGACACCTCAAAAGCGATAGCCTACCCCAATCTGGCCAGGATTGCAAGCATTCAGGCTTTGCGACAAAAATTCATACCTCAACACTCCCTTCCAGCACGAGTGTTCATGCAACTAATAGGGATGATGGCCTTTTGCATTTTCATAGTGCCCCACGCAAGACTCCAGATGCGTCCCCTCCAAGAGTGCTTAGCGCACCAGTGGAACCAGGCCCAAGGTCAACTGACAGATCTGGTGTTGGTAGACGGTCGCACCAACCACAAACCTTTCCAAAGGTCGACCGTTCCTGGTCCCGGTTCCCCAGATAATACTAACAACGGACGCATCGCTCTCCGGCTTGGAAGCTCACCTATTACATCTCACCGTGCAGGGCACATGGACGCCTCAACAAAAGTTACTGCATATCAACCATCTGGAGTTACTAGCAATCTTTTTAGCCCTACAATCTTTTCAAATACAGATTTCAGGCACAGCAGTCCTCATTCGCACTGACAACATGACGGCCATGTATTATATACAAAAACAAGGCGGCACACACTCTCCACAGCTCTCTCAATTAGCACAGAGCATATGGAGATGGGCAATTCCCCACAAAATCTTTCTCCTATCTCAACATGTCCCAGGAGTCCAAAACACCGTAGCAGATCTGCTCAGCAGACAGACGCAACAAATCCACGAGTGGGAACTTCATCCACAGGTTCTTCATCCGTTCTTTCAAATGTGGGGGCATCCATAGATAGACCTCTTTGCCACCCACGAAAACACAAAATGCCCAAGCTTCGCCGCCAGATACCCACACCCATTGTCCAAAGGAAATGCGATATGGATGAACTGGTCAGGCAAATTTGCGTACGCTTTTCCGCTTCTCCCACTCATTCCATTAGTGGTGCGCAAACTACAATAACACTCCCTCACACTAATCCTAGTAGCTCCAACATGGGCCAGACAACCATGGTACACCACGCTGCTGGAACTCTCTGTTGTACCACACCAAAAACTACACCTCTCACCATGCCTCCTAACCCAGAACCATGGAGAGATCAGACACCCGGACCCAGCTCAGCTCAACCTTGCGATCTGGCTCCTGAAATCCTAGAATTTGGGTACCTAAATCTTCCCCCTGACTGTATGAACGTCATCAGAGAAACTAGACGACCTACCACTAGAGCGTGCTACGCTGCCAAGTGGAAACGATTTGTGGTTTATTGCCATAACAAAACCATCAATCCCCTGGACGTGTCCATTCAACACATCATAGGCTATTTACTCTAGCCTATACGTCCATTTGACTACACCTCGCAGCAATTGCAGCTTACTTACAAAATAGGCAACATCTTTCACTCTTTAGAGTACCTGCCTTCATGGAATCCCTAAAAAGAATAATTCCCCCCAGAGTACCACCCTCACCTGTGTGGAACTTAAATATTGTTCTCACAAGGCTAATGGGGCCTCCCTTCGAACCTTTACACAAATGCGAACTACAATTCCTAACATGGAAAACAGCTTTCCTTGTAGCCATCACTTCCCTTAGAAGGGTCAGTGAGATACAAGCACTTACCATACAAGAACCTTTTCTTCAAATGCACCATAACAAGGTTGTTTTCCGTACCAACCCAAAATTCCTACCTAAAGTCATTTCCCCTTTTCACCTAAACCAATCTGTAGAACTACCAGTATTTTTCTCGCAACCACAGACCGTTGCAGAAAGGGCTCTGCACACACTAGATGTCAAACGAGCCTTACTCTACTACATCGAGAGAACACAACCTTTCCGCAAGACCAAACAACTGTTTGTCTCTTTCTCTCCACCACACAAGGGCAACCCCATCTCAAAATCAGGGATAGCTAGGTGGATTGTAAAATGCATTCATACCACAAAGCTAGCGCTATCCGTTCCCCCTAAAGCCCATTCTACACGAAAGATAGGGGCTTCCATGGCATTTTTAGGGAACATCCCATTAGATGATATCTGCAAAGCAGCTACATGGTCAACACCGCACACTTTCACTAAACACTATTGTGTAGATGTGCAAACTAAGCAACAAGCTATATAGTCTATGCAAAAGTGTGTAATCTGCAGCTTATATGCCTCGAACGGAATATGCTACTTACCAGTATGCATCTGTTCTTGGCATGTAGAGCTGCAGATCTACACACGCCCACCCGCCTCCCCGGCTACCTTTATCTGTTCCAGTTCATCTTATTTAGATACACACATGGGTTTCTTCACTGTTATTACTATGCTCCATCTTTCCCTGCTGGCGAAAAACAATCTGAGGATGGAGCCGTAGCCCATGCGCAATACCATCCAAAGGAGGAGTCCCCGACCTCGTGACTTCCAAAGACTTTCCAAGAGGAAAAACAAACTGCAAACATCCGGGCCCAACACCAGATGGCGATCTATGCAAAAGTGTGTAGATCTGCAGCTCTTCATGCCAAGAAGAGATGCATACTGGTAAGCAGCATATTCTATCTATCTATCTATCTATCTATCTATCTATCTATCTATCTATCTATCTATCTATCTATCTATCTATCTATCTATCTATCTATCTATCTATCTATCTATCTATCTATCTATCTATCTATCTATCTATCTATCTATCTATCTATCTATCCACACACACACATATATATACACACATACATTATCTACTGGCGGTCGCCAGTAGATAGTTATAGTTAGGACCGAGTTCCCATAGGAAATCTGAAAATTCTATTTTGAATAACTTTGGCGTCAGTTGACTTATCTTCGTGAAATTTTCAAAACTAATGGGGCGCTCTGCTCAGCTCCTACCCTGAAAGTCTCGGGGTGATTCGTCAAGCGGGAGCTGATAAAAAAGGGGGGTCCCAAAACGCGTTTTCCCCATGCATTTTTCCATAGGACCTTTAGTCGAAGGTACAGCCCGAACGGCTGAACAGAATTACTTGAAATTTGGCAAAGAGGTAGTCCTCAGGTCAGGCATGTGCCTTTTGCATATATGGTGTCAATCTGTTCAGTAGTTCCTGAGAAAATTGCAGTTAAAAGTACATAAATATCTATATGCGCGCACTGTGCGCCCACCAAATGCCCCCGAGCGTAATTCTGATTGGTGGTTAGATGTCAGTCAACATTCCAATCGGTCGAAATCAGGAAGTGTCGGACGCCATTTTGTGTGTGACAGTGAAAAAGAAAGGTGAAGAACGTGAAAAGGGGGCAGGGTAGAGAGTTCCTGACCCCCTAGCCTTTGTCAGGGGTTCCCTGAAGGACCCCGAAGGGTGAAAAAAACATTATTTTTTTTTCAAAAAATCGCATGGTGCGCGCACGGCAGCAAAAAATTCATTAAAAAAATAATTTCCTTAACATCTCTGTTTCTACCACTCCTCCTCTCTCCATCACTCATTTTCCATCTATGTTAATTTTTTAACCTTCTCCGTCATTCTCCTTCCCTCACCTTCCCTAACTGTCACTATCCTTTACTCATAGTCACTCCTATTCTCCTACTTCACTTCCTCCTGTCTGTATCTCACACCCCTTCACCTTTTCGCATTCTTTCCTTCACTCTCGCTCACTCTGCTTTGCTCATTGAAATCCTGACTCCCTTTCTCTCACTCCAGTTTCCTAAATCCCTCCATCCCCTCACTCCCCATCTCTCACTTTCCCTTACCCCCTTTTCTAATCCTCATACCCCTTATCTCACCATCACTCCACTTCTCTTACTTTCAATCCCTTTACCCTGCTGTACTTTATCCGCTTCATCTTACTCCCTTTTCCTATCTCCGTCCCTTACTCCCCTTTCTCACTCCCCCTCCCTCACTCTCCATTACTCACTGCCATTCCCTTACTCATTCACTCTTCTTACCTGTATCCTCTACCCTTAGTCCTTTTGTTGCAGTCAGTCTTTCACTTCCCTTTCATGACTGATCATACTTTCCTTTTCTCACTCATTCTGTCAGTCCTTTCCTCCTCTTCACTCAGTCATTTCAATCATTACAATCATTCATGTATACACTACACATTCATTCAATAAAATTACAACACAGTATATTAGGAATATAGCTCTTCTTGGAGAAGTGAAGTGAGTTCTGAAAAGAACTGTTTTGTTTGTCTTTTTTGTTTTGTATTTTTTTTTTTTTTTTAACAATTTTGTATTTTTATTTTATTTTTTTAGAGCACCAAAAAAAAACAGGGAATGAAAAACTGTTCAACAGGAACAAAAACAATAAATGAAAAAAATTATGGGGTGGAGCATGTGTGCTGCATTTTGTTTTCAATCAAGTTAATGCTGCTCTCACCGTAGCAAAGAACAGCATTGCACACATTGCAATGTATGTGCACCTTCTGGAACAGTGGGCGGATATCCAGTGATCTAGTACACGATGAATCTGCGGCCGCAGATGATGTGCTCGGCTGAGCAGGTGGAAGGTTGTCTCTTATGGCTCTTGTCGACTCACGAGCATAAGCTACAGGATGCACTTTTTTGAAGTGCCTCAACATGGAATAAATACTAAAGGAGTATTTCTTTGTGGGATCTTCTCTAGATAAGACACTTCCACAAATAGTGCATGTCACCTTTGGGGCATTGACCTTCTTTTGGCCCTCTGGAAAGGTGAAGAATTTCCATATGAAAGTCTTTTTGTTTGCTGTGCCTTGGTGGTACCACAAAGGTCTCCTTCTCACTCCCTGAAGAAGACTGCTGTTCTGCCATTTTCAAGTACTGGAAAAGCTGTTCAGCTCCTTCTCCCAGGAAATAAGAAGAAATAGTGAGGGGAGTGGGTGTGGTGTTTGAAGATTCTGGAACAGAAACTACTATGAACCAATGAAAAGTGTTGTTTCGTAATCACATGACTTGCTGTGCGCGCACCGTGCGCGCAGGGTGCACGAATGCATGCGCGCATGGTGCACGCACGGAGCACCCCCGCGGCAGAAGATAGCTAAAGAGAAAAGTTAAGAACGTGAAAACACCTTGTCACAGGGTCTCAAAAGGACCCACAAGAGCAAAAAAAATGCTTTTTTTTTAAAATAAAAAATAAATTGCGGGTGCGCACACCGTGAAAAACCCTCAAAAAAATTTTTTTTTAACTGTTTATAAGTTTATAGAAGATATTAACTATGCTGTTCAACTTTATCCAAATTCAAAAAAAAAGAGCTGAGCCATTCCATATTACAGGATACAGTCAATCTATAACTATATACATAGCTAGTTTATTGTAAAATAAATATATAAAAAATATAATAATACATGCATAAATTAGCATTTTAAAAAACTTGCAAATTCAGTAAAAAAAACATAGGTTTCACACAGGTTATAGTTAGGAATTAGCATTTAAAAAACCTTTGAAATTCACTGAAAAAACCATAGGTTTCACACACGTTATAGTTAGGAATTAGCATTTAAAAAACCTTGGAAATTCACTGAAAAAACCATAGGTTTCACACACGTTATAGTTAGGAATTAGCATTTAAAAAACCTTGGAAATTCACTGAAAAAACCATAGGTTTCACACATGTTATAGTTAGCTGGACATTTCACTCGTACAAAACCATTGAAATTCCCCCGTTATAGTTAGTTCAGCTAACTATAACTCGCGCGCCCGCAATCCACTGCTGATGACGTCACATATTACATCACTCATGACATGGTCAGTGACATCACTCATGACATCACTGATGTCATCTCAAATGACATCACTGATGACATCATCCTTGTGTAAGAGTGGCAGACCTCCTCTTATCCTAATATAAACTTTGATACACCCATTGAAAAATACAAACTAAAGTTTTGAAAACTATAGATACCAATACCAGTTAGAACAACCTATTCAGTAATTCCAAAATCTACATACGCATCCACTAAATCAACACTTCTATATAGTCACTCATACATGTACTCAGTCATCATATCTACTCATACACCTATACATCCTGTTACACACCTACACTCATACATAGTTACTCACACACATACTCACACATGCAAATAAACATCCATTTACTTGCATATACAGCTATACACACACCACTGCACTTACTTTTTAATGAAACGTACACATACTTACTCTCTTAAACAATCACTTATAGAAACACATACTTATTTATACAGGAACTCTTCCAATCTCTCACTCTCATATATCCTCACTTATATACATCAATACTCACATATACTAGTTTAAAACATATGGACTTACTCATAAAGACACTATTGAGACAGTCATTCACTCGCTTACTCACCCATACACACACTCATCCACCCATACTGTCCTGCTCACATACTGTCTTCAAAACACATACAAACAGTGAGTCACTCATTCATGCATCTATACGCTAAGTAATATCCCCCACTGAACCATACAGACACTCATACTGATACTCTAAAAACGAACTAATAACCCATATACACACTCATGTAGCTACTCACCAACCCATGCAGCCACTTATACACAAAGTGCGCCACTGCTACAGATATTTAAATATTTAAACATTACTCACTAATACTTGTATTCACTAAGATACTATTAATAAGTCAGTTATACAATTAATTTTACAAAAAAAAACCATTCATTTAGACACTTATTTACCCATTTATTCTTCCATTAACCTTTAGATATACATATATAAAAAATATGTATTTTTCAGAAAGACACATATTCACTGGATGACGTCATCAGTGATGTCATGAGTGATGTCACTGACCATGTCATGAGTGATGTAATATGTGACGTCATCAGCAGTGGATTGCGGGCGCGCGAGTTATAGTTAGCTGAACTAACTATAACAGGGGAATTTCAATGGTTTTGTACGAATGAAATGTCCAGCTAACTATAACATGTGTGAAACCTATGGTTTTTTCAGAGAATTTCCAAGGTTTTTTAAATGCGAATTCCTAACAATAACGTGTGTGAAACCTATGGTTTTTTCAGTGAATATATATATATATATACCCCCCTTTTATCTCAGCCCCCGCTTGACGGATCCCCCCGAGACTTTCAGGGTAGGAGCGGAGCGTAGCGCCCCACCTATTTTGAAAAATTTGCGAGGATTCGTCGACCGGCGCCAAAGTTATTCAAAATAGAATGTTGAGGTTTTCCTATGGAAACGTGGTCCTAACTATAACTACCTACTGGCTATCGCCAGTAGGTATATATATATATATATATATATATATATATATATATATATATATATATATATATTAACAGAAAAAACCATAGGTTTCAGGCACGTTATAGTTAGGCATTAGCATTTAAAAAACCTCAGAAATTCACTGAAAAAACCATAGGTTTCAGGGGTGTTATAGTTAGCTGGACTTTTCACTTGTACAAAACCATTGAAATTCCCCCGTTATAGTTAGTTCAGCTAACTATAACTCGCGCGCCCGCAATGCACTGCTGATGACGTCACATATTACATCACTCATGACATGGTCAGTGACATCACTCATGACATCACTGATGACATCTCAAATGACATCACTGATGACATCACTGATGACATCATCCAGTGAATGTGTGTTATTCTGAAAATTAAATATGTTTTATATATGTATATCTCAAGGTCGATGGAAGAATAAATGGGTATATAAGTGTCTAAATGGATGATTTGTTTTTGAAAAATTGATTGTGTAACTGACTGATTAAGTGTATCATAGTGAATACATGGCTTAGTGAGTAATGTTTAAATATGTAAATATCTGTATCAGTCTCTCACTTTGTGTATAAGTGGCTGCATGGGTTGGTGAGTAGCTACATGGGTGTCTATATAGGTTATTAGTTGGTTTTTTGAGTATCAGTCTGAGTGTCTGCATGGTTCGGTGGGGGTATTACGTAGTGCATAGGTGCATGAATGAGTGACTCACTGTTTGTATGTGTTGAACACAGTATGTGTGCAGGACTGTATGGGTGGATGAGTGTGTGTATGGGTGTGTTAGTGAGTGAATGACTGTCTCAATAGTGTCTTTATGAGTAACTACATATGTTTTAAACTAGTATATGTGACTATTGGTGTGTATATGTGAGAGTGAGAGATTGAAAGAGTTCCTGTATGAATAAGTATGTGTTTCTATAAGTGATTGTTTAAAAGACTAAGTATGTGTAAGTTTCCGTAGAAGTAAGTGTGGTGGTGTGTGTATAACTGTATATGCAAGTAAATGTATGTTTGATTCTTTATTAGCATGAGTGACTATGTGTGTGAGTAACTATGGATGAGTGGCATTGTGTAACAGGATGTATAGGTGTATGAGTACATATGATGAGTGAGTACATGTATGAGTGACTGTATTGGACTGTTGGTGAATGAGTGGATGTGTATGTGGATCTTAGAATTACTGAAGAGGTTGTTGTAACTGGTATTGGTATGTCCATTGTTTTGAAAATTTTAGTCTCTATTTTTGAATGTGTGTATCAAAGGTTATATTAGGGTGAGAGGAGGTCTGCCACTCTATCACAAGGATGATGTCATCAGTGATGTCATCAGTGATGTCATTTGAGATGTCATCAGTGATGTCATGAGTGATGTCACTGACCATGTCATGAGTGATGTAATATGTGACGTCATCAGCAGTGCATTGCGGGCGCGCGAGTTATAGTTAGCTGAACTAACTATAACGGGGGAATTTCAATGGTTTTGTACAAGTGAAAAGTCCAGCTAACTATAACACCCCTGAAACCTATGGTTTTTTCAGTGAATTTCTGAGGTTTTTTAAATGCTAATGCCTAACTATAACGTGCCTGAAACCTATGGTTTTTTCTGTTAATTTCAAAGGTTTTTTAAATGCTAATTTCTAACTATGCCTACAGAGATAGGACATGTGAAGAAAGAAGAAAAAATGCACAGAAAGAAACAAAAGAAGTGCAGAAAGAAGCAACAGAAGTCCTCAAATACGAAGATAAGTGCAGGAAGAAGGATAATGTGCAGAAAGAACAAAAAGAAGAGCAGAAAGAAGCCTTGTTGCAAAATCATCCTGTACCCTCAACTTTTTCAGACGGATACTGGTGGTAACTGAGTCTGACTAACCAGTCCTAGAGCCAGTGCTATGTTAAAAGACACTTAGAATACAGTGAAAACACCTACATACACCAGGGAACATTATGCGTTGGGGTCCCCCTGTGATTAGCCTTACCTCCTCTATAAGCCCCTAGTATATAATAGGGCATGGGGATTAAAACTACCTCTTAAAACAGGCCACAGGGCGTTTTTGCACACGTTAACTCAGGCCCCGTCCCCTCCTTTCACCATTGTGTAAACACGCCCTGTGTCCGTTTTTAGTTGGGAGATTAAGTTCATTTGAGTCCTGAGGGTCCCTAGGGTCCAACTAGCCCACTAGGTACCTCCAGTAAGTGCCACAGAGCTGCGTTGCAGAGAGGTGTAAAAAGTGGCACGGCCTGGACCACCTCTCTGCAATGCAGCTCAGTGGCGCTTACTGGAAGCACTTGGTGGGCTAGTTAGCCCCCAGGGGCCCTCAGTATTGAAGGGAAATTATATCCCCAATTTAAAACGTGCCATGGTGCGTGTTTGCACACGTCACCTCAGGCCCAGTCCCCTCCCTTCACCACTGTGTAAACGCGCCCTGTGGCTGTTCTAAGTTGAGAGATTAAGTCCCCTTGAATCCTAAGGGTCCCTAGGGTCACACTAGACCACTAGGTACCTCCAGTAAGCGCCACAGAGCTGCGTTGCAGAGAGGTGTAAAAAGGGGCTTGGCCTCAGAACACCTGTCTGCAGCGCAGCTCCCTGGCGCATACTGGAGATGCCTGTTGGGGGCGCGTTTGCAGAGTGCTGCATGGAGGGGGCATGGCCTCCGGCACGATGCCAGTCTTTTATTTATTTTATTTTTTTAAGAAGGGGGGCTGTGTGGTTCCCCTTCTTATTCTAATTTATTGGCCCTGATGACCCCATCCCCCAGGGCCTGTCTCCTAATTATATTTTTTTGACCCCAATCCCCAGGGCCGGCCACTGTTTTTTATTATTTTTAAAAAATATATATTTATAGACACACCTAGGACATGCTGGACAAACCGTACGTACCTATCACCATGACGATTTGCGTGATATTCATTAAAAGGCGACTATGCATGCAATTAATCCACGTGGAATGTATTTACACCACTAGTGAAGCTCTGACATGTCTGATGCTCTACCGTGCCTAATCCCGGTAGACACCCTTGTCGTTTATTTATACAAACATGGGTAGCTATTGACGGGCACATTTAATACACATGCACACCAAGCCATTCAAAGGGGATTCGACAAAAATTCGACCAAAACTATGCAAGAAACCCCCCTCACAGTTAATAAAACACACATCCACTGCCGGATGTGTAATACTTTTTATTTTACTCTCTGGAAAGGGGACGAACATCACTTGCGAGTCACAGCGCGCTCCTGACAGAGCCCAATGCTGTGTTACACCCACCATTGCCTGCCGAGTGCCACACACCTCTGTATTGTATTCCACTAGCTAGTGCATATGCTATGACACTCTCTAGCCCATGTGCACTGTAACACCACCCCGTGAAAATGTCATGCCACACTTGTCTTCGCACGGGTTATATTGCCCCATCTAACGTGCCTTCCTCGATGCCTATGTTATAACGCACAGTGCTATGCCATACATATTACAATTTGGGATCCATATCTTTGTCACAGTGCATATGCAACGTTACACTCCCCAGCACATATTTTATATTACAACTTTAGAGACTAGTTAGGTTACACAACACTGCCCTGTGCATATTACACTCCAAGGCGCATATCGCATAGCACACGCTAGTGCCTGTGCTATCTCGCGCTCTCCAATGAATCTGTCATTGCGCACAATGTATTGCATATTATATTTCACGCCTGGTTCATCTTATATCACACTTTTTGGTGCATAGTTTATACCATACACTATATCTAGTTTTCATTTTCAATCGTGCTCTCAGGACTATGTTCTATATAACACTGTGTTCACCTACCCTTTTCACGGGCATTACATTTTGCGATAGGGGGTGGAGGGTCAGGGGGTGTTTTTGCCAAGTGAGCCCGGAGTCACAGTCACTAACGTCTTCTTCTTCCTGAATAAAAGTGAGATTATGCTGCATACTTGTTCATATTTTAAGTAGTTTGCACAGACAAAATGTTTTAAAAACAATAAAGTTTCTAATACCCGCCTTCTCTGAACAGTTAGCTTGCTGCCCCATCCCCCTCCTCCCTATCCTCTGTTGTGTGAATCCATGGACTAGCCTCCTCCCTCCTGCCATGCATGGTCTGATGTGCTGCCACTGCCCTCAATTTAGTATGATGTACCAGTCCACTCCTCCTGCCCTCCATTGCCCAATTCTATGCCCCATCATTGACCTCCTGCTTAAACTCTGTGCTTAGCTTGCTGCCCCTATTCTCCTTCCCCCTGCCCTCCGATGTCTTTGTGCATGCCCCTGCTCCATCCTTTTTGCCCACCATGTCCCATGGACCTGCCACTCCTATCTACTCTGAGTGTTCTGTTGAGCTGCCACTCCCCTCCCACCTGCCTAGCATTGTCAGATGACTGTAACCTGTCCCTGCCACCTCCACCCTGCCTGTCCACATGCCATGCCTCTATCCTCTTCCTCCTGTCCTACATGGTCCATTGTACTGCCACACCCTTCTGCCCTCCCTGGTCTGTTGTGCTGCAACTGCTCCTCCTGCCTGCCCCGTGTGGTCTGTTGTGAGGCCCCTTCCCCTGAACTTTCTTGTCTGTGCACAGGTCCTGACCCTCCCTTCTATCCTCCATCGTCCTTTGTGCATGCCCCTGCACCCTCCTTCTTGCCCATCATAGCCATTGTGCTGCCACTAACCCTCCCACTTGCCATGCATGGTCTTCTGTGCTGCCATGGCCCCTCCCACCTTCCCTGTGTGGTCAGTTAGCTGCCCCTGACCCCCTCCCACCTTCCCTCCATGGTCTGTGTGTATGCCATCACAGTCTCACTGTTGCTCTTCATGTTGTGTCTTGCTTCTAGTGCCCATCCTGCCTGACCTCCATGGCCATCTTGCTGCTCCTGCCCTGCCCCCTTGCCCCCAGCCCTCTGTTTACATGTGCAGACCCCTACTCCCTCCCTCCTGGCTTGTCTGTTCCATTGTAATGCCCCTGATCCGTCCCTCCTGCCCTTTATGGTCTGTTATGCTGCAGCCTTCTCTCCTGTCTGTCCATTATGGTCAGCTAGCTACCATTGCCTCTTGCCCCTCTGTTCTCTGTTGTCCATGTGCATGGTCCTGTCCCCTCCCTCTTGCTTTCTATGGATTGTTGTGCTGCACTCCCGTCCTGCATGCCCTGTGTGGTGTATTGTGCTGCTACAAACCCTGATGCCTGCCCTGCAGGGTCAGTTTGGTGCACCTCTCCATGTCTCTCCTGTCCTCTGTTATCCAAGTCCATGTCCCTATCCCATTTCCTTCCATGATCCAATGTACCATACTTGCGAACATTTTGAACTTGGTAAGAGGGAGATTTTGAAAAAAAACTGGGGTATTGATTTTCCCCTTTGAGTTACATTGAAAAAGAGGATATTGTAGACAGGAGACAGATCAAATAAAGCCCATTTGAGCTTAAAAACATTGGACGTTTCCTGGCTGAATCGGGTCTGTTGGCATGTATGGTTGTACTACCATTGCCTCTTCCTTCTGCCCACAATGGTCTATTACATTGCCACAGCCTTGAAGGAGGGTAGATTTTGTATCACAGGGGGCCCCTGGCCCGTTCTGTCCACACCTGAAGTATGAGACCCTTGTCCTTGCCCTGCCAGCCGCATTTGTAGGCCGTATTAAATTGACCAGCGGGTCCTGTGTTGCTATATAATTATCCTGAGACATCCTTACCACTCAGCCAGCATAAAACCCCTGTGTAGGCCCTTCTGTTCAATATGTAGGCCTCTTTGTTAAATTGACCATAGCTCTGCAATTTTAGTGTATAGCAGTCTGAAGGCAGGTCTGCGAGGCCTTCTGCTCCAAACTAGTAGCCCCCACCCTACCCGAGTGCTCCGTGCTCGGTATCAAAGTTCAACATCCCCCTGAAGCTGTCGACATACAGTAGGCTGCATCCTGGACTGGTACTTGCTTCCTGGGCAGGTTTCCCGCTTTTAAGGAAGTGGCAACCGCAGAGCGTCAAGTTAGGAGAACTGAGGAGATTTTATACATGAATATATTGAATTCCTGTACAATACCCATTATTTTCTGCTTGCTCTATGGAACTTACGATAAGCGATTGGCCTGAGAGACTGACCTTTTCACCCAGTCCATTGTCAGCATTAAGTGGGTAAATGACGAAATGTCTGGTAAAATCTGCAGACGAAGCTTTTGGGTAGCATACGTAGGTAGATGTAGCGTGCAAAGGAGCCCACAAAATGATATAAAAAGGGAGCACCCACAGATATCGACGGACAACCTCGCCGTCTGTATGTAGGTAAACAGGCTGTGCAGGTTTTCCCCAAGAACTGGGAGCTCTTGTCTTCCTTTGCTTAAAATGTCTTGCTCGGCTTTGCTTGAAGTATCTTATTCTATTTTACCTATATGAAATGTCATGTTATGTTTAACCATTGTTCTCTTTACTTTTGCATTTAAAAGATGTTGTATTGTAATTGCAGGAATGCTTGCTCTAAGAGTAAATGTGAGTGTCCCTAGGTAAAATTTTCCTTGGTGTAACTTGTTTCTCATGATGCATTTATAGATGTGTTTTCTCTCTCTCTCTGTCAGTCCATTAATTGAGATACAGAGAATATCATGACAGCTGTATGATTATCTGGATTCTGTATTTTGTACTTTAGGTCTCTATTCTGCGGTTTCTTTGAAGTTGCATCTTCTCATTAAACTGCCATTGTATTCTGCCTCCAATTCCATGTCTCATATGTCTGTTTTCTTCATTTTTGGAGCAAGCGTTCCTAGGCACCCCGGCTCAAATTAAGGTGCCCCTTTTGTCCCTGACTCACTCTCCTGCTCAGTTCTGTGGTGGCTCCCGGGGCTCTGGGGACCGCCCCTAGCTTCCTTGACCCGTAATAGATCTTCCCTCCAACAGCCTCTCTTGCAAGTCCTGTATTGTTGGTTTGTTGCCCCTGCCCCCCTTTCCACTGCCCTCCATAGTCTGTTGTGCTTCCACGGCCCTTCCTGCCTGCTCAGTGTGGTTAAATTGTTGCCTTTGCACCCTCCTACCTGCCTTCAATTTTCAGAGTCCGTGCCCCTGGCCTCTGCCTCTCAACAGTATCCTAATGAACAACTAGATTGCTAACATTCTATATTTATTACAAAAGTGTGGAGCGCCTGACATCATCTTGATATAATCAAAACTGTAATACCTAGAGCATTCCTTTAGAAATTACATATATGAGAGGGTCTTATTGGCATCAAAATTATGGTTAGTGCTCTAAAAGACTAAAATAAGGACATATTTTCTGAGTTTTCAAATAGCGACAAAGCACTTTTAAATTATTTGTTATCTTTATGTTTTTTTATCTAGTTGACAACTTGATTAAATGTTGCACTTAGGGGAGAGGATGTGGTGTTACTTCCAGAACTGCAGACTTTGCAACTGGGGAACCAGGTTGAAGTTTCTGCTTCAGCTCGACATTCTGTGATTCTGGTCAAATCACTTAGTCTCCCCATGTCTACAACCAAAATGAATTTGTTCTTGTGTGATGTAACCAATGCTCATGTAAAGCACTCCAATACCTGACAAGTCTGCACTATATAACACTGCAAAAACACAAAATAATAAGTGTTTTGCACACTTCTGTCATTGGGCTATATTTGGGCTATATCTGGGTGATTTTGGGCTACATTTGGGCTCTTTTGTCTCCGGTGGCCATCTTGGGAGATTTATTTGTTATGAAGTTTCCTAATTTCCTCATGTACTGCAGTCTCCTCAGTCGGAAATGCTTTCAGTTTTTTACTTTGATTCCATCATGAAGGTATTCAGATATGTCACACATTTGCCATGAATTCTGAATGTTAGCACTCTAGTTGCTCATTAGATCACTGTAGTAAAACTACTGCTCACCATGGAAGTCTGCTCCTGGTATTAAAAGTGCATGTTTCAGTCTGCATGTCAGAATTTTTTAATGAAATAGAAGAGGATTTGAGAAGTCACTCAAAATGTGCCCTCATTTTCTTTCTTCAGCATTAATCATAATTTCTATGGCAAAATGAACCCCCTCATTGTGTTCCTTTTTAAATTAAATGTTTTAAGTGTTACCAGTTTATTCCAATCAAGATGGCTTCAGGTGTGCCATACTTTTGTCATAATGAAGACAGTAAGTGCTCTAGTTGTTTTTAAGAACATTCTTGGACATTCTGTCATTGGGCTATACTTGGGCTACATCTGGGTGATATTTGGGCTACATTTGGGCTCTTTTGTCTCTGGTGGCCATCTTGGGAGACTTATTTGTTATGAAGTTTCCTAATTTCCTCATTTACTGCAGTCTCCTCAGTAGGAAATACTTTCAGTTTTTTACTTTGATTCCATCAAGAAGGCATTCAAATGTGTCACACATTTGCCATAAAATCAGAATGTTAGCACTCTTTTTGCTCATTAGATCACTGTAGTAAAGCTACTGCTCACCAGGGAAAACTGCTGCTGGTATTGAAAGTGCATGTTTCAGTCTGCATGCCAGGATTTGAGAAGTCACTCAAAATGTGCCCTAATTTTTCTGTATGCAGCACTAATCATACTTTTTATGGAAAAATGAACCACCTCATTTTGTTTCTTTTTAAATTAAATGTTTTAAGAGTTACCACTTTAATCCAAGCAAGATGGCTTCAGGTGTGCCATACATTTATCATAAGTAGGACGGTTAGCGCTCTAGTAGTTCTTTGGAACACTCTGGAAAGCTGCAGTAGAACACAAAGGAATCAACTGACAGTCTCTGCCCTTGTTGGATGTACATGTTTTACTGAGAATGTCAGACTTCATTCTCACATGACTGAGAAAGATAATGTGAATTTACAGAAAATAAGCTCTCAGTTTAGCTTATAGATCACCTTCCAAACCTCTGTGGTAAAAGCATGAGAAAATATTTTTCTCTCAATCATGATATCCCAGCAGAAGGCTTTTTCACATGGTGAAATCACCTTAGAACATACCACAATTCCTAAAATGAGTATGGTACCATCAACAAATGATTTATAATGTAACTAAAGTCTTAAAATCTTCTATTAACTGCAATGCTTTTTAATGAGGTGCTATCATGTATATTGGTCCCAAGATGGCTGCCAACACTTCTTGGATGAAGTGCTGACAGCCAATCAGATCTCAGGATGAGATGTGTGGTTAGGCTCCGCCCACATATATATATTGATTTAAATGCTATTTTCTCAGGAACTACTGAACAGATTTACACCAGACCTACAAAAGGCACTTCCTTGACCTGAGGACTACCTCTCTGCCAAATTTCAAGTAACTCTGTTCAGCCGTTCGGGCTGTAGCTGTGTCTAAATGTCCTATGGAAAAATGCATGGGAAAAACGCGTTTTGGGACCCCCCTTTTTTCTCAGCCCCCGCTTGACGAATCCCCCCGAGACTTTCAGGGTAGGAGCGGAGCGTAGCGCCCCACCTATTTTGAAAATTTCGCGAGGATTCATCGACCGGCGCCAAAGTTATTCCAAATAGAATGTTGCGGATTTCCTATGGAAACGTGGTCCTAACTATAACTACCTACTGGCTATCGCCAGTAGGATATATATATGGATATATATATATATATGGATATATATATATATATATATATATATATATATATATATATATATATATATATATATATATCCATATATATATCCTACTGGCGATAGCCAGTAGGTAGTTATAGTTAGGACCACGTTTCCATAGGAAAACCTCAACATTCTATTTTGAATAACTTTGGCGCCGGTCGACGAATCCTCGCAAATTTTTCAAAATAGGTGGGGCGCTACGCTCCGCTCCTACCCTGAAAGTCTCGGGGGGATCCGTCAAGCGGGGGCTGAGATAAAAGGGGGGTCCCAAAACGCGTTTTTCCCATGCATTTTTCCATAGGACCTTTAGAACGAGCTACAGCCCAAACGGCTGAACAGAATTACTCAAAATTTGGCAGAGAGGTAGTCCCTAGGTCAAGGAAGTGCCTTTTGTAGGTTTGGTGTAAATCTGTTCAGTAGATTCTGAGAAAATAGCCTTTAAATCAATATATATATCTGAGCCAGCTTACGGTACGCTTACCGTACGCTTACGGTAAGCGTACGGTGGCGTGCGCGAGCGCGATTCTGATTGGCTCTTAGATCTTAGTAAACATTCGAATCGGCCGAAACCAGGAAGCGGCGGCCCCCATTTTGTCTCTCGCACTGAGAGTGATTTTTAAAATATCAAGCCCAAAAACATGTAAAGGGGCTGTTTTGACAACTCCCTCCCACATAGTCATGTTGAGGGAGTCCCCAAACATCCCCCAAGTGCAAAAACGGTTTTATTTTTTTTTCGGCAATTTCGCGGGGTACGCTTACCGTACGCTTACCGTAAGCGTACGGTAAAAAAATAAAAATAAAATAAACACTATCCACACTTACCCCACCCCCCCAAATGTACAGGGCTTATGTTAAGGGCAAAAAACACTATCCACACTTACCCCACCCCCTGTGCTTTTGGTGGCCGAAGGCCACCAAATGTACAGGGCTTATTATAAGGGAAAAAAACTTAGCATTTAAAAAACCGTACTAATTCACTGAAAAAACCATAGGTTTCACACACGTTATAGTTAGGAATTAGCATTTAAAAAACCTTGCAAATTCACTGAAAAAACCATAGGTTTCACACATGTTATAGTTAGCGGAAATTTTACTGATAAAAAACCAGTGAAATTCCCCCGTTATAGTTAGCGCAGGCAACTATAACTCATGCGACTGCAATCTTCTGCTGATGACATATGTGTCTTTATGAAAAAAAAATATTTGTAATATATGTATAGCTAAAAATGTATGGAAGAAGACATGGGCAAATAAGTGTCTAAATACAGTATTAGCATCAGCAGAGGATTGCGGTCGCATGAGTTATAGTTGCCTGCGCTAACTATAACGGGGGAATTTCACTGGTTTTTTATCAGTAAAATTTCCGCTAACTATAACATGTGTGAAACCTATGGTTTTTTCAGTGAATATATATATATATATATATATATATATATATATATATATATTACCTACTGGCGATAGCCAGTAGGTAGTTATAGTTAGGACCACGTTTCCATAGGAAAACCTCAACATTCTATTTTGAATAACTTTGGCGCCGGTCGACGAATCCTCGCGAATTTCTCAAAATAGGTGGGGCGCTACGCTCCGCTCCTACCCTGAAAGTCTCGGGGGGATTCGTCAAGCGGGGGCTGAGATAAAAGGGGGGTCCCAAAACGCGTTTTTCCCATGCATTTTTCCATAGGACCTTTAGAACGAGCTACAGCCCGAATGGCTGAACAGAATTACTCAAAATTTGGCAGAGAGGTAGTCCCTAGGTCAAGGAAGTGCCTTTTGTAGGTTTGGTGTAAATCTGCTCAGTAGATTCTGAGAAAATAGCCTTTAAATCAATATATATATCTGAGCCAGCTTACGGTACGCTTACCGTACGCTTACGGTAAGCGTACGGTGGCGTGCGCGAGCGCGATTCTGATTGGCTCTTAGATCTTAGTAAACATTCGAATCGGCCGAAACCAGGAAGCGGCGGCCGCCATTTTGTCTCTCGCAGAGAGATTTTTAAAATCGGAAGCCCAAAAACATGTAAAGGGGCTGTTTTGACAACTCCCTCCCACATAGTCATGTGGAGGGAGTCCCCAAACATCCCCCAAGTGCAAAAACGGTTTTATTTTTTTTTCGGCAATTTCGCGGGGTACGCTTACCGTACGCTTACGGTAAGCGTACGGTAAAAAAATAAAAATAAAAAAAACACTATCCACACTTACCCCACCCCCTGTGCTTTTGGTGGCCGAAGGCCACCAAATGTGCTGGGCTTATTACAATGGAAAAAAACACTATCCACACTTACCCCACCCCCTGTGCTTTTGGTGGCCGTAGGCCACCAAATGTACAGGGCTTATTATAAGGGAAAAAAACTTAGCATTTAAAAAACCGTACTAATTCACTGAAAAAACCATAGGTTTCACACACGTTATAGTTAGGAATTAGCATTTAAAAAACCTTGCAAATTCACTGAAAAAACCATAGGTTTCACACATGTTATAGTTAGTGGAAATTTTACTGATAAAAAACCAATGAAATTGCCCCGTTATAGTTAGCGCAGGCAACTATAACTCACGCGACCGCAATCCTCTGCTGATGACATATGTGTCTTTAGGAAAAAAAAATATTTGTAATATATGTATAGCTAAAAATGTATGGAAGAAGACATGGGCAAATAAGTGTCTAAATACAGTATTAGCATCAGCAGAGGATTGCGGTCGCGTGAGTTATAGTTGCCTGCGCTAACTATAACGGGGCAATTTCATTGGTTTTTTATCAGTAAAATTTCCACTAACTATAACATGTGTGAAACCTATGGTTTTTTCAGTGAATATATATATATATATACATACATACATACATACCACGCAGTGGAGGTCGCCACTGGGTGGTTATAGTAGGGACTACGTTTCCATAGGAGTTGGCTTTTTTGATTTGCCTTTTGGCGATTCTTGACTAAACTTTTCAGTTCCCTCAGTTCTTTCCAGGAGAGGTTACAGGTGAGCTGTCAAGCAGGGGCTGAGAAAAAAGGGGGGTCCCAAGATGCAATTTCCATAAGAATTTTTGGAAAGGGCTACAGCCAAAACGGTTGAATGGAATTAGACCACATTTGGCTGAACACTAGATGTTGGTCCAGAAAGTGTGCTTTTTGTGATTTGGTGTATATCCATTCACACTGAGAAATTAAGGATTAAAAACTTTGTAAAAATTGGGTTCACAAGAGTCCCACAATAACGCAACTTAAAAAAAACACGAGCGAACTGATTGGCCAAGGGGTTTTCCCCCACCATTGGAGTGTCCCCAGCATTAAAAGAAACATAGGTTTCTGTTTCGACAACAGCCCGTAAGGAGTGGGCAAGTATTGCAACAACCAAGGGCTATTCTGATTACCCTCAATAATTTTCTGGCTAGGCAGGCACTATACGACTTGGCCAGACCAAATAAGAAGAGAGCTGGTAAAGGGACGCAATTCTTTGTGAGACCGGATTACTGTCATTCTACAGTGGAGAAGAGATGGCAGTTACGGCAGTTGATTACTCCTTTCCAAGTGAAAAATGCACAAGCTTTTCTAATACAACCAGCTACTTTAAAGATTGTAAACAAAGGGCAGACCCGTTTCTTCACTTCTGATGTTATAGCCAAAGAATATCTTCTATCTTTGGGCTGAGGATAATTATTTAGGCAATGGACATTATATTGAACGACATGATTCTCTTTTTGCATCAGTTTTTGCTATTTTCTGTTTGTCTGCTTTCTGTTTTCTCTTTCTTAGTTGTATATACTTATATATATAAATGATGCGGGAGAGGCGAGTACTAGTGGGCTATTCACCAAGCATCACAAGGGCAATTGGCTCTAAAGCCCTAGTGTTTGGGGAGGGTCACGGTCAGGGCGGGTGGGGGTAATTTGTGGGATGGTGTCAGGGGGGTTTAGAGGGTCACCTGGGGAGTAGAGAACTGGGTGGGAAGGTGTTAAAGGGCAAAAATGTAGTTCATAGCATGAGGTGTAGGAATAATAGAATTTTTTTTTCTTGGAAATATTGATGGCCATGTGGTATTCATATAGCAATGGCAGATAGGAGGCTGCGCATATGTACATTTAATGTCTGTGGGTTAAACAATGCTCTTAAGAGGAAGCGTGTTATTGCTGAGTTGCGATTAATTAACCCTGATATTCTCTGTTTGCAAGAGACACACGTCCCCTGGGATAATCGTAGGATATTATCTGAGTTGTGATTTAAATTATTATCAACTTCCAAGCAATCTACTATGAATAGGGGGGTGGCGATTATGGCGCGTCATGGTATAACCAGTACGGGTAAAGAGAGGGTGGATAATTTTGGGAGGTGGGCTACTACTGAATGTATTTTAGGGGGGATTAAGACTGTGCTATGCGCAGTTTATGGGTCGAATTTGGACGAGGCCGAGACTTTGGAGTTCTTTAATGTTGAGCTGGCTCTTTGGGGGACCCCATTGATACTAGTTGGGGACTTTAATATACATGGGGAAGTACAGACATGGGAACCACATTTTACTAATTACAAAGGGCGTAAGCCTAAAGTGTTTAGGGCTTTGCAACACTTGTTACAGAATCATGGATTAGTTGATGGATGGACGGTAGGAAATCATGGAGACGGGGATCTTGGGTGTACATTTTATTCATCCCCACATAATAAGTTTGTTCGGTTAGATTATATTTTTTTACCTCGTTTTTTGACTGTGGGTTCAAAGATACAGGTGTGGCCCCGTATTTCATCTGATTATGGACGTGTGGTTATGGATCTTGTTAGCTTTACCCTCTCAAGGGAGCAGCGACCTTTCACATTTAATAAAAAACTTTTAAGTGATGAGGAATATATTCAACATATTCAAATGTGGGCTACATTGTTTCTAGAGAGTAATAAAGGATCGGCAGCTCAACCAATGATTTGGGATTCCTTGAAAGCAGGGCTAAGGGGTGAAACATTCAGTTATGGTTGGACTAAGCAGAAAAAACTGAAAGAACAAATGCTGGGGTTTATGTGAGGAAATAAAGAAGGCTGAATGTGAAGCGGTTAGAGCAAATATGGATAGTAAAGAGATGCAAGCTAAGACGGCCCGCTGCAAGGCTAGAATCAATGGGATATGGAGCCAAGAAATAGCTGCTCAGTTTAAAATCTATAAGACAGAAAGGTATGAATATGGAGAGACAACTAGCAGATGTTTAGCTCAAAGGCTGTGGGGCAGACAAACCTCACAGCGAATAGATATTATGGAAGATGGTAAAGTGGGTGTAGTTGAGACTATGGAAGGCATAATGGAGATACTTCATTCATATTATAAAGAATTATATACTCAAGATCCTGTGGCGCAGGGCACTATAGAGCGATATTTCCGTAACTTAGATTTAACTGAGATAGGACTAGCTGAACGGGAGGAGCTAGAGGCTCCTATAACCATGCTAGAACTTCAGACAGCGTTAGCGGGATTAGCGCCAGGGAAAGCGGCAGGGCCGGACAAGCTCCCTTTGGAGGTTTATCGGATAATCTTTTCAATCCTCAAGGATGATATGCTAGCCATGTTTTTAGAAGCTCAATGTGGGAACCCCCCACCATCTTGGGATGATGCCAATATAGTGATTTTTAAGAAGCAGGATAAGCCTCCTAGGCTCCTGGGGTCGTATAGACCGATATCATTAATAAATGCCGATAATAAGGTGTATTAAAAAGTCCTTGCAACTCGGTTAGCACAAGTTATATCATCGTTGGTATCTCGGCACCAGCATGGCTTTTTGCCTGGTAGGAGCACGGTAAATCATATACATAGGGTAATCTCGCTGATAGACTATGCAACCATATGCCAAGAGCATATAGGTCTAATTTTTATAGATGCTGAAAAAGCATTCGATCGTGTATCGTGGTTGTTTTTGTGGGCTACAATGCGAAAGATGGGGTTTGGTCCCCAATTTCTGTTAGCATTGCAGACTATGTATAAACGACCGCGGGCAAGAATTTGTACGATGGGGAAAGAGTTATCTTTTGTATATATATCTTGGGGCACTCGGCAGGGATGCCCCTGCTCGCCTCTACTTTTTGCTATTTACATTAACCCATTGTTGCAAATACTGGAGACCACCAATGGTATACAGTCGATGGTAGTGGGGCAATATCAGACGCGTGTCCTTGCTTACGCCGATGATATAGTGGTAGTAACATCTGACCCAGAGCAAGCACTAAGGGAGATCGAGACTCAGACTCAGCAGTATGGGGAAGTTGCTGGATATAAGCTAAATGTTTCTAAAACCCAGGTTGTTTGTACTGAGGGACTTTGTCCTGGCGATGTCCGTGTCACACCTGAAGCGAGATATTTGGGTATAAAGATCAGGATGTCACATCAAGAGATAGTTGAAGTGAACTGGGCAGATATACTTGCTGCTGCAAAAAGTCAATTGGAAAAGGTAGAGTGTCTCCATTTATCAATGGTAGGACGTCGCAATGTTTTAAAAATGTGTATACTCCCCCGGGTAATGTATTCTTTTAGGACGGTATTGCTAGAGCTGACACGAGTACAATTAATGCAGCTCCAGTCTATTGTAGATAGGTTTATATGGGGGTGGAAGAAAAATCGACGTGCTTCAAAATACATGACGCTTCCACTGACACGTGGTGGATGGGGGGTGCCAAATTTTGTCTTTTATTATCTAGTTTGCTTTTTGCAGAATATGCAGTATCTGGTGATTGGGGCTGAAGCAAGGCCATTCGAAGCTCCGAACATATATCAGATGCTGTTGGGGACTCAGGCAAGTGAGGCCCTGCTTAAGTTCTATGAACCAAGTTATTTTAAAAAAACTCGATTTAAAACCGTATCTGCTGCATATAGAGCCTGGAAGATGATACGAAAAATTGTATCTATAAATCGGATAGGTTACTATACACCGTTCAACTCTATGGAAAATTTTCCTTCGGTGTTCTGGGATACAAAGATGGATATTTGGAAGGGTAAGGGGATACGACGCCTAGGGGATATTTACAGGGATGGGATAATTAATCCTTTTTCTGATTTAGTGGAACGACATAAAATATCTAAGCATGACTTCTTCAAATATTTGCAAATTCGTGACTTTATTAACAAACATTGTAGACACACGTCTATAACAACCAATGATTTATTAGAGGCATTGTCTAAATAACAGACAAAAACAATTTATGATCCTGTCACAAATGTATCTAAGACATACACATGTCATATATACTAAAAACAAGTACCTCTAAATTCAGGGGCACAACTATTACCCCTTATTAAAGTGCAGTTTTTGGACCCTACAGAACACAATCGCTACGTCTAACAATTTACAATCCCACAGATTTATAACAGAGAGACAGAAACAGACAGTATAATTTGTCATTGGGGTAACACATCCGTTAATAAATTTCCAAAGGCTTTTCATACACACAATCTGAAAATATAGTGTTTACAAGAAAAGCTGTTCCCACAGATTGTGTTGTAGTGCTGCGTCGACGCGTTTCGATGGTTTGAATTAATTATCCATCTTTTTCAAGACAAAATATATTTCATCGTCTCTCTTATTGTAGGCACTGGTTGGTTGCCGTTGTGAAAAGCTCCTGTTGGCAAATATATCAATATTACAAGTTTGTATTGATATCAACCACTACTTTTTTACATTACACATTCATCGTGTATTCTTAAAAGTCATCTTATGTTAAAACATATTAGTGCCTATACATATGACCATGTTCTAAATTTACTTCATCTTTGAATTTAATAATTCAATTTTAGCTAGGACAATGCCAATCGTATTACCATGGAGATGATATTTACATACACATCAACCTTAGGCTTCTTATATCCTATCAAATGGGCTACTCATACCAGAATATCCTAAGTTGTTCAACGTATTGGGTGTAAATATTGGATTTAATAAATACCTTATACCATAACTCGTTCTCCTCGGATTCGTCTATTGTCTAATTATTTTCTATAAATTGTCGCACAGCCATCTGAAAATGTAATAATATAAATCAGGCTGTTGCCTTATAATAAGATTCAAGCCATTTATTGTTTTGATACTTATGCCTCTTATTTTGTTTTAAGAACCGCCTCATATCATAAAATAGGGTAAACCTCATTCCTTTAACACTTGAAAACCCCTTATAACAATAGGCAAGAGATATCCCTCCTTAATTTTAAGCACCAGGTCAATGGATTATCAAATTATGGTATTAGTGATTATATAGAATGCTGTACAGAGTCGCATCTAATCACCTTATTCAGCGATGGAAATAGTGATCCGAGACACTTATCCTTCGTCTTGTCAGTATGAAGCAGATTATTTCTTGCTTCTTAACCCGTCCTCAACTCGTCTTTGAATGGTTTTTACCTAAAAATGAACCATTCAAGGGAAACTAAGTATTGTTTTTTTGTCACTGCATATTATTCCCAAACATCCAAATTGAAATGCCTACCGTCTTGTTTGTAGGAAACCGCTTAGCATATTTTTATGGAGTTGCAGTATAAAGCGGATCGTTGCCTAGTTACAGTGTTGTCTTCTTTGGTTGGCCACAATAGTGCCTGTAAAATACACAGAATACCGTGGTAGAAATAAGTTGGGGTGCCGTAACCTATAGTTAGTTTAGTATACGGCAAAAAAGGTTATAACTAAAATTGTAACCTAATAGTACAGTGAAACCCGACCCAATAGCCTCACCGTCTCGGTAATCCTGTGTTGTTTCCAATGGGTTCCTCTTGTCCTCGAAACTAGCCGCATTCGGCGAATCCTTAACTTACCCTATTTAAATACCCAAAGAGGCATGCTCCAATTGGTCCATTGAAGAATTTAATAATTACAAACAGGTGTACTTTCGTGTTTCCCGCGTTTAGCTTTGAAAAAAATTTTTGGGGGCTGTGAACAATTAGATCATGTGAATGCTGCCTACGGTAACCCGGACGTACAAATTCCGGAAGTAATGTGCAACCAAACATCCGGTTCAGGTCGGACCAAATCGGCAGGATAGGCAAAACATGCGCATACTACCTAGAATAACCCGGATGTGCTTGTTGTCACAGTTTCATAACTTGATGGATCCGCTAAATAAACATGAATAATATCGCTATTGCTGTTGATCCCATGAAGGTACCTACAAACACATTAGGAAATACTATTTTGTTCTATTGTGCATGATTATACCTACGCGTACTGCCTATGGTAACCCGGATGCACTAGTTATCATAATCTCGTAACTTTATTGATCCAGTAGGCAAACACAGACAAAGTCACTATTGCTACTAAAACCATACAAGTGCCTACAACCACCATTGGTTACTATTTTATTGTGTTATGCCGGTTTTTACCAAATACAAATTTATAGGGATATAAAGAAATTAGCCACCTTGCTAATAATTATAGTTTTGCCCACTAAATAGTGTCAAATTGCAATGTTGAGTTTATATAATACAAAATGGTTGAAATTCTCATTAGGTTTTTCAGTTATGTTTCAGCATGAAGTATTATTATTTACCCACAACCTAAGAATTTTATTTACTATTTTCATTTTTATTTTTATTTATATTTTGTGGGTCTACATTAAGGGAACTGTCCTATACATTACACTATATTTCATAAATTTGCTACCAGTTTCATCCAGTCCTCCCTAGTCTTCATGCCTTTGTCTATGGTATCTAAATGACACATAAACCACTGTTCTCGCATTTTTCTAATTGCATCAATATTACCACCTCTTCGATTTATAGTTATTTTCTCCAATATGAACCACTGAAACTCATTGTATTGATGGTTAGCTTTGGCATAGTGGTCTGTAAGGGGTGCATTTTCTTTCTTATTTTTTAATGCCGATCTATGTTCGAGTAGTCTGATGCGTAGTTCCCTGCCAGTCTCACCCACGTAGCCCTTGCCACATGGGCAGATCAGCAGGTAAACTAGGTTTTTACTACGGCAGTTGTTTAGTGTTTTCGCAACCATAGTTTTACCATTGAAGTTCAGGCTTTTTTGTTTAATGCAATTGGGACAAATAGAACATGTACCACAGGCATAGTTCCCTGTAGCTGCTTGGTTACACAGAGTGGTTTGAGTGTTGCTCTCAATTGTTTTATAGGTTTTTACCAATGCATTTATTATAGTTTTATTTCTCCGAAAAGAGAAAAGGGGTTTAGGCATAGGTGTCGATATTCCATCATTAAGAATTTTCCAATTGCGGTTGACTATATTTTTTATTTTATTACTCAAACCTGAATATTGGCTAACAAATACAATTTTATTTAGATTTCTGTTGTTCTTCTCTTTATTACTGTTTAAGAGACTCTCCCTGTCATAAAATCTTGCACGCTTAAAAGAGTGCTTGATTAATTTTCTGGGGTATCCTCTTTCTTTCAGTTTAATTTCCATTCTTTCAGCATGGTAATAGAAATCAGTGAGGTTTGTACAGTTACGGCGTAACCTTAAAAACTCACCGAATGGAATGTTATCTCTTTGTGACTTAGGGTGATTAATGTCGTATTTCAACAAGGTATTCTTGTCAGTGGGTTTTGAAAATAATTCCACCTCAAGATGTCCTTGTGTGTCTTTTATTTTAATGTCCAAAAAATCGACACTTATCACTAAAATTAGCCGTAAACCTCAGATTGTCATCTCCTTTATTAAGCCATTCTAGGAAGTTCATGAGCTCATTTTCTGCACCGTTCCAGATAAAAATTATATCGTCTATAAAATGATGCCAGTGGAGGACATTTTCAAAAAAAGGTGCCATCTCATTGTAGATGTGTTTGCGCTCGAAATGGCTTACATAAAGACTGGCCAAACTGGGGGCACATGTGGCCCCCATACTTGTCCCTTTGACTTGTTTATATAGCTCATCTTTGAATAAAAAAATGTTGTTCTTCAGTACCAACTTGATACAATTTAAAATGAAATGGCATTGATCACCATTCAAATTCTCCTCCTCTAAAATAGATGCCATAACCCGTATCGTATCATCTTGGGGGATATTTGTGTATAATGCTTCAATGTCAAGGGTGACTAGATATTGAGTCACCCTGTTGAAGCTGAGTCCCTCAAAAATAGAAATTGTGTGGGCTGTGTCTTTCAGGTATGATTCCTGTTTTTGGACAATCGGTCTTAAAAAGTAATCAGCATATTTACTTAATGGCTCAAGTAATGAGCCCAAGCTACTCACAATTGGTCTCATTGGTGGGTTCTCTATATCTTTGTGTATCTTTGGTAACCCATAGATTGCGGGGATTATTGGATTATTGTTAAAAAGAAACTTATATTCGTCATCACAGATCACTCCTTCTCTACCCATATTTAGGAACTGAGAGACTTCTTTTTTTAGGCCCACAATTACAGAGAAAGGGACACGTATATAGTGGTCTACCACATTTAGCAGTGATCTCATTCTATTTTCATAATCTAATGTGTCCAGGACCACCACCCCTCCACCCTTACCTGCAGGTTTGATGGTAATTTGGTTGCAGTCTTGTAATGATTTGAGTGCTTTTCTCTGATTGGGTAGAAGATTATTTGTTTGGTTAGATGTTGTTCCTAAACTGGTTTTTATTTCTATTTCTACTATTTTTTCAAAGAGCTCGATATTTTTATCCAGTTGACTGAGGTTAGGAGTAAAGGTAGATTTTGGTTTAAAACCTGTAGTATTATGGGTTGGTTCATAATTTCTGTCTTTGAAAAAGTTATTTACTCTAATTTTCCTAAAAAAACTTCTCATGTCCTTTTCTAATTCAAATTTATTGGGAGGAGCAGTGGGGGCAAAACTAAACCCTTTTTTCAGTACATCCTCTTCTTCATTAGTTAGTGTCTTACTAGAAAGGTTGATGATAGGAATCGCAACTACCTCCAGTACCTCTGATTTCTTGTTTTTAAATAATCCCGAGTTTGGCCTGTCTTTATGTAAGCCATTTCGAGCGCAAACACATCTACAATGAGATGGCACCTTTTTTTGAAAATGTCCTCCACTGGCATCGTTTTATAGACGATATAATTTTTATCTGGAACGGTGCAGAAAATGAGCTCATGAACTTCCTAGAATGGCTTAATAAAGGAGATGACAATCTGAGGTTTACGGCTAATTTTAGTGATAAGTGTCGATTTTTTGGACATTAAAATAAAAGACACACAAGGACATCTTGAGGTGGAATTATTTTCAAAACCCACTGACAAGAATACCTTGTTGAAATACGACAGTAATCACCCTAAGTCACAAAGAGATAACATTCCATTCGGTGAGTTTTTAAGGTTACGCCGTAACTGTACAAACCTCACTGATTTCTATTACCATGCTGAAAGAATGGAAATTAAACTGAAAGAAAGAGGATACCCCAGAAAATTAATCAAGCACTCTTTTAAGCGTGCAAGATTTTATGACAGGGAGAGTCTCTTAAACAGTAATAAAGAGAAGAACAACAGAAATCTAAATAAAATTGTATTTGTTAGCCAATATTCAGGTTTGAGTAATAAAATAAAAAATATAGTCAACCGCAATTGGAAAATTCTTAATGATGGAATATCGACACCTATGCCTAAACCCCTTTTCTCTTTTCGGAGAAATAAAACTATAAGAAATGCATTGGTAAAAACCTATAAAACAATTGAGAGCAATACTCAAACCACTCTGTGTAACCAAGCAGCTACAGGGAACTATGCCTGTGGTACATGTTCTATTTGTCCCAATTGCATTAAACAAAAAAGCCTGAACTTCAATGGTAAAACTATGGTTGCGAAAACACTAAACAACTGCCGTAGTAAAAACCTAGTTTACCTGCTGATCTGCCCATGTGGCAAGGGCTACGTGGGTGAGACTGGCAGGGAACTACGCATCAGACTACTCGAACATAGATCGGCATTAAAAAATAAGAAAGAAAATGCACCCCTTACAGACCACTATGCCAAAGCTAACCATCAATACAATGAGTTTCAGTGGTTCATATTGGAGAAAATAACTATAAATCGAAGAGGTGGTAATATTGATGCAATTAGAAAAATGCGAGAACAGTGGTTTATGTGTCATTTAGATACCATAGACAAAGGCATGAACACTAGGGAGGACTGGATGAAACTGGTAGCAAATTTATGAAATATAGTGTAATGTATAGGACAGTTCCCTTAATGTAGACCCACAAAATATAAATAAAAATAAAAATGAAAATAGTAAATAAAATTCTTAGGTTGTGGGTAAATAATAATACTTCATGCTGAAACATAACTGAAAAACCTAATGAGAATTTCAACCATTTTGTATTATATAAACTCAACATTGCAATTTGACACTATTTAGTGGGCAAAACTATAATTATTAGCAAGGTGGCTAATTTCTTTATATCCCTATAAATTTGTATTTGGTAAAAACCGGCATAACACAATAAAATAGTAACCAATGGTGGTTGTAGGCACTTGTATGGTTTTAGTAGCAATAGTGACTTTGTCTGTTTGCCTACTGGATCAATAAAGTTACGAGATTATAATAACTAGTGCATCCGGGTTACCATAGGCAGTACGCGTAGGTATAATCATGCACAATAGAACAAAATAGTATTTCCTAATGTGTTTGTAGGTACCTTCATGGGATCAACAGCAATAGCGATATTATTCATGTTTATTTAGCGGATCCATCAAGTTATGAAACTGTGACAACAAGCACATCCGGGTTATTCTAGGTAGTATGCGCATGTTTTGCCTATCCTGCCGATTTGGTCCGACCTGAACCGGATGTTTGGTTGCACATTACTTCCGGAATTTGTACGTCCGGGTTACCGTAGGCAGCATTCACATGATCTAATTGTTCACAGCCCCAAAAAATTGTTTTCAAAGCTAAACGCGGGAAACACGAAAGTACACCTGTTTGTAATTATTAAATTCTTCAATGGACCAATTGGAGCATGCCTCTTTGGGTATTTAAATAGGGTAAGTTAAGGATTCGCCGAATGCGGCTAGTTTCGAGGACAAGAGGAACCCATTGGAAACAACACAGGATTACCGAGACGGTGAGGCTATTGGGTCGGGTTTCACTGTACTATTAGGTTACAATTTTAGTTATAACCTTTTTTGCCGTATACTAAACTAACTATAGGTTACGGCACCCCAACTTATTTCTACCACGGTATTCTGTGTATTTTACAGGCACTATTGTGGCCAACCAAAGAAGACAATACTGTAACTAGGCAACGATCCGCTTTATACTGCAACTCCATAAAAATATGCTAAGCGGTTTCCTACAAACAAGACGGTAGGCATTTCAATTTGGATGTTTGGGAATAATATGCAGTGACAAAAAAACAATACTTAGTTTCCCTTGAATGGTTCATTTTTAGGTAAAAACCATTCAAAGACGAGTTGAGGACGGGTTAAGAAGCAAGAAATAATCTGCTTCATACTGACAAGACGAAGGATAAGTGTCTCGGATCACTATTTCCATCGCTGAATAAGGTGATTAGATGCGACTCTGTACAGCATTCTATATAATCACTAATACCATAATTTGATAATCCATTGACCTGGTGCTTAAAATTAAGGAGGGATATCTCTTGCCTATTGTTATAAGGGGTTTTCAAGTGTTAAAGGAATGAGGTTTACCCTATTTTATGATATGAGGCGGTTCTTAAAACAAAATAAGAGGCATAAGTATCAAAACAATAAATGGCTTGAATCTTATTATAAGGCAACAGCCTGATTTATATTATTACATTTTCAGATGGCTGTGCGACAATTTATAGAAAATAATTAGACAATAGACGAATCCGAGGAGAACGAGTTATGGTATAAGGTATTTATTAAATCCAATATTTACACCCAATACGTTGAACAACTTAGGATATTCTGGTATGAGTAGCCCATTTGATAGGATATAAGAAGCCTAAGGTTGATGTGTATGTAAATATCATCTCCATGGTAATACGATTGGCATTGTCCTAGCTAAAATTGAATTATTAAATTCAAAGATGAAGTAAATTTAGAACATGGTCATATGTATAGGCACTAATATGTCTTAACATAAGATGACTTTTAAGAATACACGATGAATGTGTAATGTAAAAAAGTAGTGGTTGATATCAATACAAACTTGTAATATTGATATATTTGCCAACAGGAGCTTTTCACAACGGCAACCAACCAGTGCCTACAATAAGAGAGACGATGAAATATATTTTGTCTTGAAAAAGATGGATAATTAATTCAAACCATCGAAACGCGTCGACGCAGCACTACAACACAATCTGTGGGAACAGCTTTTCTTGTAAACACTATATTTTCAGATTGTGTGTATGAAAAGCCTTTGGAAATTTATTAACGGATGTGTTACCCCAATGACAAATTATACTGTCTGTTTCTGTCTCTCTGTTATAAATCTGTGGGATTGTTAATTGTTAGACGTAGCGATTGTGTTCTGTAGGGTCCAAAAACTGCACTTTAATAAGGGGTAATAGTTGTGCCCCTGAATTTAGAGGTACTTGTTTTTAGTATATATGACATGTGTATGTCTTAGATACATTTGTGACAGGATCATAAATTGTTTTTGTCTGTTTTTAACTGGGTTTTAATAAAATATTTTGTTTTTACTGAATTGTATTATGGCATGATTTGCATGAATTAGTCATATCCTAGCACATGGGCTTAATACTGTGTATTTGGATATAATAATTTGGTTTCCCAACAATATTAATTGTTAGATTAAGTTGTACCACGGGAATTTTATTTCTACCAGACAGTAGTACTCTATTCCCCTGGTTGGTCAAAGGGGTCTCTCTCACTTCTATTATAACATTGTCTAAAAAAGCCAAAATTGGGGCACTGTATGACATATTATTGGCGACTCAGCGGGATGATATCGAGATGCATGATGTGAAGTGGAGAGATAGATTTTGTAATACTGGCTCACATGTGCAATCATCAATTGATATGGCAAGTAAAGTTATATTGACGGCAAATCTACGCACCCAACACTATAAAACTTTGTTTAATTTATATTATACACCCGTTAAGATGATGAAGTGGGGTGGGATGTACGATGGGAAATGTTTTAGGTATCAGGCGGAGAAAGCTGATATTGTACATATATTTTTTGATTGTATAGCTTTAAAACAATTCTTAGCTGACATCTCAGAAATTCTATCGCAAACTACCGGGGTTGATGTCCATATCTCTAGAGAGATTATGTTATTAGGTGTGGGCGAGGTTATTGAACCTACGCATATTTGCTATCCTTTTCGATATTTTATATTTATAGCTATGGCTGTTGCCCGACTATGTATCGCATCTATGTGGTTACAATTAGAGGCGCCATCATATGAAATGTGGCGTGCTAAGTTTTATAATGTGTTTAATCTTGAATACAGCCTGTATCGTGTAAGATCTTTGTGGAAGAAACAACTAGGGATTAAAATTTGCCAGCCAATGTTACAATATATGGAGATGTAGACTTAAAATGCATCTGCTTTTCTATTATTATTGTTTTCTTTATTAGGTTTGTTTTAATGTGATTTATGCTCGCCGTTACTACATGCAATTGCATAATATTTTTATGTTTTAATTGATTGATTCATATATGTTATTTGCTATGAACTGAATAATAAAGAAATTAATAAAAAAGAAATGCTGCTGCAGCTGTTACAGGACTCGGAAACTTAGTCCCCTTTCCTGAAATTAAAAAATATATATACATTTAAGGGGGCTGGGTAGAATGCCCTCAGCGGCGGCCCCTCCATTAGAGCAAAGGAGGCAGAATCCACTCATTTATTATTCACTGCTCCTTGTGAGGAGTGCCCCATAATTCCACGTGAGGGCATTTTAATTATATTTTTTGCAGCTTGGTGGTACCCTTAGAAGAGGCAGGGGCACCGCCAAGCATTTGTTTTTGGAGGGGGGCTGCAGAGAGTGCTTCAGGCCCTGTTTACACATTGATTCGGTGACCACAAACCACGCTCGCTCGTCTTGTGCTGCTATATGCAACAAAGTCTGCTGGAGGGGAGCGTGGCCAGGCAGCAAGTAGATTGGCCACGTAAGGCGCAGCTCCGGAACCGGCCCCATCCCGTCGTCTATCCTGCAAACAGATCCGGCCTGCGCGATCGCAGTATAATGCGTCGGAACACCGCCGGACCATAACCAGCTGACCCCGGTCTCTCTCCGTCACCAGAGACCGCCTATTTCCTTGTGGCAAAGTTGGGGCCTAGTGACTGAGCTCGTGCCGGAACCCACAGTACCCAGTGGGGCCAAGGCGGAGCTCCGCTTGGACTTGACCAAATCCCGCGGTGGCGCCGTGACTGGAGGGCGCCATTGCCGGAAGCCGCTGGAAACTCCCGCATTGCCCGGCCTATTTTAATATTCGGCGCTGGGAGATAACCCGTGACCGCCCAAGAAGAACGTCGCAGGCTGCCCATCTGCCCCGCGCCGCCACCTGCCTTGACTTCTGGGGCGGTTTCGGGTGCTGCGGGCGCCCATTGCAAGTTGCTTCCCCCCCACATCTCCTTCCCTTGCTGCTGATGTGAGGCCCGGCGTTTGTACTTGCGCCAGGGTCTACAGTAAGAAGAGGAGCTGCATAGGAGCTCTGCAGGATTTGACCTGCACTAGTGGAAGGTGCCGCATTTAAAGGGCTCAGCCTCCGGACAGGGAGATCCACCGCCATTTTGCCGACTGGGGCACCCCTGACTCAGCAACACCGCACGGCGGCCCGGGACTGCCTCGAGGGGGCAAGCGGGCCGCTCGTAGGTCCTACGTGTGTCTGGCTCCTGTCCTGATGTTGTCTAGGAGACTGTGGGACTTTGTTCTCCCCCCCCCCCCCCTGGAATCGCAACTAGCACCAGGGGCCACAGGAAGAACGTGGCGCCATCTGAAAACCTTCGACTGCGCTGGTACTGTCCTCCACAGGGCTGGGGCAACCCTTAAGGGAGCACTCTGGAGACAACTGGACCCTCCCGTGGAGCGGGTGCAGCCGATGGGCACGTGAGCCTGGGCTGCACACTGCCTGCGCCTGCTGGAAGCCTCAGTGAGTACACATAGACTTTACTACTGGGCAGGACCCCTTGCGCTTCCCTCGCGGCTGGCGCGGGGGCGAAGCTTCTTTCTGAATACCCTGCGGAGAATTTATGTACCGCACCCAGAGATGCTCTGACACCCTCAACGTTTACCGGCTCCAGGCTTGTGACTGGAGGTGGTGCCGGTGCCGTACTGGGGTACCTGGGGCTGGGTTAGCAGAATACATAGCAGGTCAAGATGGAACGTGTCTAGGCCGCGGGGGCTCGTGGATCTAAGGCTACGCAGTCGAATAAACTGGACCGGTATACTGTCCCGAAGGACACGCAGCAATCTCGAGCACCCAGAGACCCCGGATCCGGGGGGGTTGGGTGAGGAGGAGCAAGAAATCTTGCTGAAGGATGTAATGGCTGCCATCACTGGCGTCAAGGCTTCTCTGGACACTGTGGCAATTGATGTTAATCTCATCAGGGCCGAAATGGGACAATTGAACGAAAAGGTCAAGCAAGTTGAACTCACGACCGCAAGTCTGGTGGAGGATGTTTCTCAGCTCCAGGGAGAGATCAGGGACCTTCAGGACTTCCGCAAACTTACTGACCTCAAGCTGGACGACTACGAAGGCCGTCTGCGTCGCAATAACCTACGCATCCTGGGGGTTCCGGAGGAATCAGAGGGGCAAACACCAGATCTTTTTGTTGAGGACCTCATCCTGAAACTCCTGCACCCCAAGGGCCTCAGTAAATTCTTTGTCATCGAGCGCGTCCACAGGGTCCCGGGCGGCCGTCCCAAACCGGGCGCGCCCCCGCGGCCCATGTTGGTGCAGGTCCTGAATTTCCACGACAGACGCCATCTTTCAAAACTCAAGAGCTGGTGCGCCTCTGCGCTACGAGAACTCGGACATATCCTTCTTTCCAGACTTCACGCAGAGGGTACGACGACAGAGATTTTCATTTGTCAATCAAGCGTGAGAGCAGGGATTGAAATACTCCATGCTGTTCCCGGCCCGTCTCCAGATTGAGGCGGAGGGGAGAGTGGTTTTTTGAGCATCCTGAGGCGGCAGCAGACTTGATCGAAAGCTGGGGAGCGAGAAGTCCGGCTGACCGTGGCGGAGGTTAAAATGAGAACAGTCAACCGGCCTGAGGTGGTACATGTATAGTGGTTGTGCTCGGACTAATTACATTGTGTAGTGGAGGTTGGGAATGGGCGGGGGGCTACTATTCTAGTTGCTGTTGGGTTCGTGGACCTAACCAGACCTGAGTTAACTGCTTTTGGGTGGGTATTTAGATTTTCGGGCCGGGGAAGGGTGTGCTTTGATGCCCCCCCCCCCCCCTGTTTCTTCTCTCTTCTCTCTTGAACATTGTTCTAGGGCGACAGGCAGTCTGCAAGTTTTTCCATGGGCAATTCTGAGCCCAGAGTGCAGGGCAGCGGGGTGGGGGGTTGTTGGGTGGGGATGTTTGGTTTTGTTCTTGAAGTTTCTATCGCATCAGCAACTGCTATTGCTACATTGATTGGGGGAGTGTCATCATATTCTGTGACATTGAAATGTATACTTTGTTATGGCACCAGTTGGGGACAGCGGGGCTAAACTGTTAAGTTGGAATGTCAGTGGGCTGGGGGAAAAGATTAAACGCAGTGTTCTCCAATATATAAAAAGCTATGCCCTTGACATCATCCTGCTTCAGGAAACTCACCTAGTTGGTAATGCATGTAGGGCTTTGCATAGAGGGGGCTACGTATTGCTGGCCCATGCAGACGTCACCACGGGCTCCAGGAGTTGGCATACTGATGAAAAAGTCCTTCCCCTCTCGTAGTGCAGGACACCTGGTCGGATGTAATGACCAACTATGTTGGAGTCTCGGGCACCTGGGAGGGCCACCCTGTTACCTTCCTCTCGATTTATGTACTCCCGGGCCTTCAGGTAACTACATTCAGGGACCTAGGTACACTATTGTTGAATATCCCAGAGGGTCTCTTGGTGTTGGGAGGAGATTTGAATTCTGTGGTCTCTGGTGGCCTAGACCGTCACCCTCCACGTGACCTCGCTCATTCTCAATGCTGGCTGCCTAATTTCCTAGAATCCATGGGGCTGGTGGATGGGTGGAGGGCCTTTCACCCTGACACTCTTCAATACACTTTTCATTTCGGGGCACACAGGAGTTTATCCATAATTGACTACTTTTTGGTACCCACATCCCAAATCACTCATGTCCGGGAGATAAAACACCTAGCTAGAGGCATTTCAGATCACTCACCGGTTTGGCTCCAGATGACGCTTAACTATCAACAGGTGGGACGAGTGGCCCCCATCAATCCGTGGTATCTCCTGGATCACCATATCCATCGTGAAATTATTTTAACGAAAACGAAGGCTCGGTGGAGTCCCCACGGGTGCTCTGGGTGGCCTTTAAGACAGTGATTCGGGGCCAGGCCCTTTCCTTGATTTCGGGGAAGAAGGAGCAGCGGAGAGAACTGGAGGCGGAGGTGGGAAGATTGGAAGCAGACCTAGAACGTGATATCACACCTGATAAGCTCCACCTTCTCAAACTTAAACAACAAGACTATAGGGCACTGGCGACGGACCAGGCGAGGTCTTTAGGGAGAGCGGCGCTGGGGCGGTTGTACAAGATAGGCGACAAGGCTGGGAACTTTTGGCATGGTTGGATAAAAAAGATTGGGCAAGTAAACTAGTACCTGAGCTCCGAGGGCGAGTCCCTGACGGATCCGCAAGCTATTGTGTACCGTTTCGCAGCCCACTTTGAGGCAATCTGCACCTTGGCAGGCCCATACCCCATAGACGATTCCCGCCAGATGCTCCTTGATATAGTTTTACCCAAACTGTCGGTGCGACCATGACTTCATGGAAAGTACTATATCCAACTATGAAATAGCGGCAGCAGTGCGGTCCCTAAGGTCGGGTAAAGCCTCTGGCCCTAACGGGCTGCCGATTGAATTGTACAAACTTAAACCTGACGAATTGGCCCCGTACCTGAGAGCAATGTACGAGGACTCGAGGCAATCGGGACTCTTGCCCTCGGGCCAACGGATGGCCACTATTGTCACCATCCACAATGAGGGGAAGCCCAAGACTGGACGTGGGTCTTATCGGCCGATATCCCTGTTGAATGCGGAGCCCAAGATCCTGGCTAAGCTCCTTGCTACTCGTCTCATGACGGTGGTTGAGACCCTGGTCCACCAGGTTTCATACCTCATCGCAATACCGCACTGAACCTGCGCAGGGTGCATGGGGTTTTGGGCAGGGCAGCCTCTATATTGGAACCGGTGGTTATAGTCTCCTTAGATGCTGCCATGGCGTTTGACACCATCCAATGGCCATATTTATGTGAAGTGTTGGAGAAAATGGGGTTTGGTCCTAATTACATACAATGGATGCAGTTACTGTACCCTCGACCCATGGCCCCAGTGGTGGTTAACAGGAAGTTAGCCGCCTTTGAGCTGGATAGGGGGACCCTGCCAGGGTTGGCCACTGTCACCTCTCCTGTTCGCCCTGGCGCTGGAGCCACTGGCAGCTTGGATACGTAAGGGTCTGATGGTTAGGGGCATGCGCTGGTCTCCGGACTGGGAAGACCGTATTTCCCTCTACGCTGATGACATCCTTCTGTACTTGACCTCTCCGAGGAGGTCTCTGATCGTGGTTTTAGATATCCGTACGATCTTTGGACGATACTCTGGCTACTCCATAAACTGGAGCAAATCCCTCCTGTTTGTGGTGGCGGGCGAACCGCCGATTCCGCCGCGTGGGTGTCCTATTCAAACCTGTACCAAAGGCTTTAAATATTTGGGTATCTTCCTCTCTCTGGATCCCTCTCTTTGCTATTCCCACAACCTCCATCCTCCTCTGCTTCGGCTGCGTAAAGATATCGACAGATGGACATCGCTCCCCCTTTCCTTGCTAGGTAAGGCTGCCCTCTTAAGATGATGTCTCTACACCGGTTCCTGTATGCACTCCAGAACTCCATGGACCCGATACCTGCATTATATTTCAGGGAAGTCGAGAGCCTTCAAAGAGATCTATTGTGGAACGGCAGGCCCCGCATCGCTCTCAGCACACTTTCCCTGAACTGGTATGATGGAGGGTAAACAACGTTTACCGCAAATCTTTGTCCCCGCATATCATTACTCCTCAAGTCGGAACAACGACTTGCGGAGGGGGGGGGGGGGGGGGGGAAGGTGTTGGATTTAAAATCCAACACCTTCCCTAGTGTCCGCACAGACTGGAGCTGGAATAGTAAATTATACTATTGCAACATCCAGCACCCCCCTCCATAAGTCGTTGTTCCGACTTGCGGAGTACTGGTATGCGGAATCACAGCGCGGTCGTTGTAACGACCGCGTTGTGATTCCCTGCGGGGTAAAACACTGCGGGATGAGGAGATAGATTCATGATGGAGGCATCAGCCTCCCTGATATTAAGCTATATTATTGGGCGTCCCACCTGTCCTCCATCAATCACTGCACCTATGCCCAACCCTGCGACCCGGGTTATAACCTGGATAGGTGGCTCCTCTCTGGAGGGACCTTCAGTAGAGCCCTGTACTCTAGGCCCCGGCGCTATCCACTTACGGGCCCCACTAAACATGCAGTGAACGTCTGGCATGCAGCCACCAAGCGTCTTGGTTGGGGACGCAAGCTAACACTTGCAACACCACTATGGGATTCTTAACAGCTGGGTAATTTGTGGAAAAGTAAGGGATTCGACAAATGGGATCTCATAGGAATCGCACATATAGGCGATCTGTGGGAAAAATCAGACATCAAGTCTTTTGCCATACTGCAGCAACAGTATAAATTGGCTGAGACAGAGCGCTTCCGTTACACGCAGGTTCGACATGCACTTCGCACACACTTACAGCCCGGGGCCACACTACCGGAATCCTCCCCACTGGAGGATAGAATACTAGATGGTCATCTCCCTGATAGCACCATTTCACTGATATATAAATAAAAAACTGGTCAACAATATCTCGGACCCTCCCGGGCTCTCCGAGAGAAGTGGACCAGAGACGGAATAGAGATGGATGACGAGGAATGGCAGGAGGCTGTTTCCTCTCCCAGAGTGGTGGCAATACCAGCTCGTCTCCGACTTGTCCAACTAAAATTTCTCCACAGGGTATATAACAGGGCCCCAATTGGTACGTATGGGGGGGGCGCTTGTAGACGGGGATGCGGCCAGCTGGGAACCCTTTTCCACATAGTCTGGGAATGCGAACTGATCCAGCCCTACTGGCGCAACATTCATGACATTATTAACACTGTTTTGTCCGTGCGGCTCAGTGTGGAATCCCGTAGGTGTCTTTTAAACATCTGGGAACCAACCGATTTAAATGCTTGCTTGACGCAATGGGTTACATTGGGGCTAATGCTGGCCAAGAGAAATATTGCTAAGCGATGGGGGGGGCACCGCTCCCACCTACAGTTCAGGATTGGGAAAAAGACATGGACTGGGCAATGTTCAGAGAAAAAACTGTGTATGTGTCCCGTGGATGTCCCAAAAAATGGTCTCGTATATGAGGCTTGTGGAACTCCTACCGTGGAGAAATATGACCCCTTTGACTCCTACTATCGCTGACCCCCCCGCACCCCTCCCCCCCCCCCCCCCCCCCCCCCCCCATCACCCTAGGCCTTCCACCCTATATGATTGTATCCTGTGACTTACCTGCTGTACCGACGATGCCTAATGTATTACTCCCTCTGAAATGTCGTTGTATTGCTGATGTTTGTTTCTTATTAATAAAAAATGTTTTACCCCAAAAAAAAACAGTCTGCTGGAGGCTCTGCGGCATTAGGCCTTATATATGTAATCTGTCTGCTAATATTTAATGTTATTTTTGTTACAGGCTCATTAGAGTTTCCATTACTCACTTGTGTTTTTATGTTTAATTGGCATGACTGTGAAACATGAAAGAGCTGCATTCCAGCTGTCACTCTAGAGATATCTTTGTTCTATGTTTTTTTTTTACTCCTTTTGTAAACCCAGCAGTGTTGCAGACACCAGCTATGAGGGATGCATTTATGTTTCTCTGTACTAGTGGAATCTTTACTTTTTCTTGACTCACGTTATGATTTCAATAAGTGCTGTCTGTAGTTTTTCTGGCTCCTATTAAAGTATTCTACTTGTGAAATCAAGGGTGATGACAAAGAGACGAGCTATCATGGAACCTGGAGTACTCTGCTGTCCCTACAGATGTGTTCAATGTCCTTGCGCTTAAATACTGATTTGCCGCTTAGCAGCAGAAGAATAGGGGATAACTGGTGTCAGTAGCATTTTATTTCATTTTTCCAACATTATATGGATTTTACATGTCTAGCTGAAATTGCATTCTGGGTCGCACGTCTCTGTGTAATTACTGTGGGAGATTTTGTCTTTGGTCTTTCAAGAAACCAGACAACTCGACCTCTGTGGCACAATGAGTGAGGATATAGTTGATACGAAAACCTTGAAACCAAGCTAGTGAACATGAAAAGAAACCACTTGTCTTTCAACTAGGTGAGAAAGTTATTTTTTCGGACTCCGCGATAAGGACACTTCTTTCACCAGGAACTTCTGGCAAAACCTAGGAAGGTCTCACTGTGGTATTCTTGAAGGCTTGTGGAACATAGCTTGAAGTCCTAATGTAATGTGTCTGCTGGGTGACTGCAAAGTGAACCATTAGTCTAGCTAAGGCTTTCTTGCTTCACAGCCCTTTTCGCAGTGCTAAGAAGTCTCAAAAGATCAGATGGGGTTATCTTCAGACTGGTTCAAGCAGAATCGTGAGCCGTGGAGACCAACTTCAGGCTTCTGTTGTGGACAGCCCTGTGCCCTTAATAGAGAGGTCTCTATATGGTGACCCACTTCTTCTGTTTGCAAGAATGTGAAGGGTTTACTAGATGAACCATGATGCTCCGGTAGACTACTTGTTGATGTGATTTATTACAAAGCGCCATGAAGCTCTGAGTGTTCTTACTGAAGGTGCCACCCAGGAAAGTTAGAAGAAACCAGCGTGGCTCAAACCCATTGAGGAGGCTGCCCCGCATTCACCAGTCTCTAAATAGATTCTAATTCTGAAAATAATTGCGCTTTTCATGTCAGGGACATGGCACGTTTCCTGGATCGCTCCTGTAGCAAAACAGTCTGTCATTGGTACCACCTTCCAAAAAGGGAGGTGATAGTGTTCTACCTTTAATTGCATAGTTAATAAAAATCATTGCAGGGGAGCACTCAAACACATAATTACTCTAAGCAAACATAAATACAATTAAAACAAATTAGAAAAGAGCAATAGTTCATTTCTATTTTCTTTTTTTTTTTTTTTGAAACCGTTTATTACATGTTAAAAAAGGTTACAAGTATGGGCCTACAACCATCCGGCCGGCCGCTAGAGTGGCAGAAGCATATGACATACCTACAGTAAGAGTCTCTTGGCGGTGCAGATCGGTAAATCAGGAGATATCAATAGCGCAGGCCCCATAACTCCAAGCCCACAATACGGTTTCCTTTTTTTCAAAACAGAACAACACCAAAAACCACACCCGCAAGGCAACCCGCCATCCAAAGTGACGGCACGTGCTCCTTAAGTGGGGGATCCCAACCAGCAGCCAAACTCTGAAGAGGGGAATGGGAATAGATCAGGGACAGGGGAACCACATGCCCGCGGCTGGGGGAGGGGGATGGAGCTGGTGAGGCGGCCGGTAGCAGTGGCGGCTCACAAATACCCCCGCGATAGGCGTTCCAGGGGCCCCAGATTTTCACCCACGCCCCAGGCTTACCCCTCGCAACATACACCACCTTTTCACGAAACATACACCAATCCATGTGTTCTTTCCAGGCCGACACCGCCGGGGGCCTCTGGGATCCCCACAATTGAGCAATGTCACGCTTAGCTATCATGTATCCCAGAGTCACCCACCGCGTCTGCGGGACCGAATAGTCATTTGGTTCCCACACATTCAGCAAGCATCTCCTCGCTTCAGGCAACAGCGCAACACGCATCACCACACGCAGGACCTCATGCACACCACGCCAGAATCGCTCCACCTGTGGGCATTCCCACAGAATATGCATGAAAGTTGCCAAGGCACCACAGCCACGCTTACACAATCCGTCACCAACAAAGCCCATACGTAGAAGCCTTGGCCCCGTCACGTAAACCCGGTGGAGGATCTTAAGCTGGACGAAGCGAAGGCGAGCCGGGATGGCCACCTCCTTCGGAGAGGCCACCGCGGAAATCCAGTCCTCGTCGTCCAGTTCCAGCCCGTCGGCAACCCAGGCCTCGCGGAGACTAGTCAGCAGGCACGATCTGTCGTTGATCAGTTTTTTATATATAAGGGAGATCGTGCTGTCTGGGACATGGCCATCCAGCACTCTGTCCTCCAGGGGGGAAGACTCCGGAATGGACGCGACATCAGGGAAGACGGAGCCCAGCGCGTGGCGGACTTGTAAGTACCGAAAGTACTCACTGCCTTGCAGCTGAAATTCCGTCCGCAGCGTCTCAAAAGTTTTGAATCCACCCCTTGTCCAGAGGTCTCCCACTGTGCTGATTCCGATCGTGCCCCACTTCTCGAAGCCCTTCGATGTCCACAGGGAGCCCAACCTCTCAGACGCATATAGCGGTGTCGCCCGGGTCAAACGGTCCTTCCACCCCATCGCTGCATTAGCCGCGTGCCAGACACGCACCATGACACGCGTCGGTCCCGTCAGACGGGAGTCGGGCGCGCCAGAGTAGAGCGCTCGATTGTAGTCGCCACCGGGCAGGAGCATCTTGTCCATTTCGAATGCCGGGTTCAGGGCGGGCCCGTAAAGGCCATGATTAATCGCAGCTAGCTGGGAGGCCCAGTAATACCGTTTAATGTCCGGGAGGGCAACCCCCCCATCGTACCACGGGAGCGTCAATTTAGCCAGAGCAATACGCGGCCTCCCGTCCCAGAACAGGCGCCGCTGCAGGCTCTCCACCTCACGGAAGTAGCGCGCCGGAACCAAGTCCATAGTGTTCTGAAGCGCATACAGAAAGCGCGGCAAGGACATCATCTTAAACAAGGCCGCTCGGTCAAGCGGCGAAAGCGGAAGACGCCGCCAGCGCGCAACGTCCTCCCGCAAGCGCTGGAGGGGGGGTAGCAAGTTCCGCTCGTAGCGGGCCTCCGGGTCTAGAGTAATATATATACCCAGGTACCGGAACCCATGGGAGGCAATCTGGATCGGGCAGTCCCGTGGTAGGGCCGGAGCCTCCCCGGAGAGCACATACACGCAGGATTTCGCCCAGTTGATGACAAGGCCTGAGTTACGACCGAAGGAGCGCAAAACATCAACCAGGACAATCAGCGAGTTACGCGGGGAGGCGAGATACAAAAGGATATCATCGGCGTAGAGGGACACGCGGTCCTCATGCTCGGGGGTCCAGCGGAGACCACGGATGGAGGGGTGCCACCGCAGCCACTCCGCCAAGGGCTCCAAGGCCAATGCAAACAGGAGCGGTGACAAGGGGCAACCCTGACGCGTGCCCCGCCCCAGCGCAAAGGGGGCCGAGACTCGCCCATTCACCACCACCTGCGCCAATGGGCCCGAATACAACAATTTGACCCAGCTAATGAATCCCGGTCCAAATCCAAATTTCGCCAGCATCGCCCAGATGTATGGCCATTCAAGCGTGTCAAACGCCATGGTGGCGTCCAAGGACGCCAAGATGGCCGGCTCCCGCACAAACGGGACACGCGCGAGCACCCCATGCAAGCGTCGCAGATTAAGAGCCGTGTTGCGATGGGGTATAAAGCCAGATTGGTCTTGGTGGACCAAATCGCCCACCACGCCAACCAGCCGGTTGGCCAGTACCTTGGCGAGGATTTTGGGTTCCGCGTTCAAGAGCGAGATAGGCCTATAGGATGTAACCCGCTCACGGGGTCTCCCCTCCTTGTGGATCACCACGATTGTGGCCAGACGCTGGTCCGGCGGGAGGGAACCCTGCGAGTGGGCTGCCAGGAACATGGCGCGCAAGTGGGGCGCCAGTACATCCGGTCGCAGCTTGTAAAGCTCGATGGGGATACCATTGGGGCCCATGGCCTTGCCGGATGCGACCGAGCGAATAGCCAGGGCAATTTCGTCCGAGGTGGGAGGAGCGTCCAACAAATCCCTGTCCTCCACCGTAAGGGAGGGCAGCGCGATGTCCCGAAGCAGGGCATGGGAATCTTCCTCCGAGCAGGGAGAAACCGGGGAGTACACCTCGCGGAAGTAATCCGCGAAGCAGGAGACAATGGCTTCCGGCTCGGTGACAGGCCCACCATCCATCCCCTCAATCAAAGGAACCACACGACTCGCTCTCTCCCTCTTGTCCAACCACGCAATCAATTTACCAGCCTTATCACCCACATCATACAGTCGCCCCTGTTGCTCTCTACTGAGGCCCCTGGCCGCCTCCGTGACGAGGGCCCTATAGGCCGCCTGCTTGAGGTGCAGAACATGCAACTTGGCGTCTGTTACCCCGCTCCCCAGGTCACCCTCCAGTTCCGCAATTTCGGCCTCCACCCGGGTTACCTCCTCCCGCTCGCGCCTCCGGGCATGGGAGATAGAGGAGAGGGCCTCCCCTCTGAGAACTACCTTAAAAGCCTCCCACAGGGAGATGGCCGAAGGGACAGACCCCACATTCTCATCAAAGTATCGCTGTAAGGATTTGATCAAGTCGGCACGAATAGTGGGGTCACGCAAGTACCAAGCATTGATTGGAGCCACCCTGCCCTCCCCCCTAGGGAAGACATCGCAACGTAACAGTACTGGGGAGTGATCTGAAATGCCCCGCGCCAGATGGCACACCTCTCCCACCCTCCCAGCATAGGCCGCCGGGACAAGGATGTAATCAAGCCGCGAGAGGCTACCATGGGCACCCGAGTGGAAGGTGTATTGCCGCTGTGCGGGATGCTTTAATCGCCAGCAATCCACCAGGCCCAGAGTATCTAAAAGGCCGGACAGCCAGGCCTGTGCCCGGGGGAGGTCCCTAGGGGGATGGCGATCCATAGACCCAGAAACTACCGCATTAAAGTCCCCCCCAACCACCAGCAGGCCACCCGGGAGGTCCAGGAGGAGGCGCCCCAAATCCGCAAATGTAGTAGATTGTAACCCAGGCGGGACGTACACTGATATAAAAACAAACACTCTACCCTCCATTCTACCCACCAGAACAGTGTAGCGTCCCCTCTCATCATGGCGCACCTCATCAATCTCCAACGGGAGCGAGTTCTTAATCATGATACCCACCCCCCGCGAGCCCGAGGTGAAGCCCGAGTGGGCCACCAAACGATAGCCTCGCCGATTCATGGCATGAAAGGAGTTACCTATAAGGTGTGTCTCCTGCAGGAAGATAACATCTGGTGAGATACGTTTCAGGTACTGCAGGACTACACCACGCTTAATCCTGTCCCCCAGGCCGTTAACATTCCATGACAACACAGTCAAATCCCTACCCCCCATCATACGTAGAAGCAATCAGTCGTCCCCCACAGAGCATCTCGAGAGCAACAATACAGTAAAGGGCTTGCCTTGCGGTGCAAACAAACAACACACCCCCCCCACCCCCCCATCCCAACAGAACTCCCCCCTCCCTGCACCCCTGCATGAGCCCAGACAGCCCCCCCAAAGTGCAGTGTGCCTGTCGCCCCATAGATGAAAACTAACTAGTCCCCCAGAGGAGGAGGGAAGCCCCCAACAGACCCCACACGACCTCCATCGGAGGGGAACCTAAACGATCAGTAAATGGTAAAGGAATGTTGTCCAGAGCAAGGCCTATTCTTCACCCCTCAGTTCTGATCCGGCGGGCCCTCCCCGCCAACCGCACCCCCCCCACCCCCTCGGCCCCGATCTCCAGGCAGAGTGTCCAACCAGTCCCCAGCCGCCTCGGGTCGGTCAAAAAAGTGCGTGCGTCCATCCACCTCCACCCTTAGCTTAGCTGGAAAAAGCATTGAGTACTTAAGGTTCAGGTCCCGTAGGCGACGTTTAACTCCGAGAAAACTCAATCTCAGTTTTTGGACCGCCGGAGTAAAGTCTGGGTAGAAATGCACATCCATGTTATCAAGCTTGACCGGTCCCTGTTGCCTGGAGGTCTGCAGGATAGCGTCTCTGTCCCGAAAATTAAAAATCCGGGCAATGAGAGGCCGCGGCGGGGCACCGGCCTTAGGTCTGCCCCCAGGGACCCGGTGAGCACGTTCCACCGCAAAAAGCTTACTCAGCCCCCGGGGCTGGAGATGGGTAAGGATCAATTCTTCCACAAAAAGATCTGCCGCCTCCGCCTCTCGTCCCTCCGGCACTCCCACAATGCGAACGTTATTCCTCCGGGCCCGACCCTCGGAATCCTCCAGTCGCCGGTCCATCAGGGCGCTCGCCTGGCCAAGCCGGCGCACCTCCTTTTGGAGGGCCACCACGTCCGTCGTGAGGCTTGTTGTGGTGTGGGCCAGGGAATCGACCCGGTCGTTGGTTTTGGACAAGTCAGCCCTCACAAGGCTAACATCCACCAGGACCGAGTCTATCTTTTGCGCTAGGGTGTCGAAGCGCTGGTCCACCGAGGCCTTCATCTCTGCGATGGCGCCCATGACGTCCCGGAGGGTCAGATCCACCGGTTGAGCAGATGCCTCCGTCGGGCCCGCCGGGGATGTGCGCGATGTCTCCGGAGATCCCTTCTGGAGGGTGTAGCGGTCCATACTGTTGGATTGAGGTGCCGGGCCGCGGCGGGTCGTCTTCACCTTCGCCCGGTCGCCATCTTGTTTGGTGGACATGCCTGCTCTCCCACCGTTGTGCCAATCTCCTCGAAAGGGCCGATAAACCAGTTCACGGGTTCCGGGGGGGGGGGGAGGGCGACCACTGGGCCGCGGGACGACTCGCGGCCGGCGGGTCAGCCGGGCACCTGGACAAGGCCACACCACCGCACCCCGCTCCGCAACCCTACCTCGCTTGAGGGCAAGGAGAGCGCAAAAGCGAAAGTGAAAGCACGGGATACGCGAGTCGCCCAGCCCTGCCCGCCGCTGTTGTTCGCTTTGTCCCCGGATCGCCCCACTACTCCAATCCGGGGGGCCAGCGCGGAGAAGGCCGCAACCTTCAATCGGTGCTCCCACCGGTGTCCGGGGTCCGATTCGAAAAGGAAAAACGGATGGCGCCTCAGCTCGGGTTCACCGATGCAGTCCCCTCAACAAGGACAGGATATAGCCAGGATTAATTCAGGAGGTCGTGGTGGTCCTCGGGAGCCTCGCACCTACGCGGCCATCTTGGTTGCGCGCTAGGCTCCTCCTCATAGTTCATTTCTTAATAGAAAAGCCAGACAGTTAGAAATATTTTAAACACTATCAGCTGATTCCGCGGGGCCCATTCTTGTTCTACCTGTTATTAATTTAGAAGGGCTCTCTGTGTTAGATGTTATGTCATGTTGTTATGTTTCTTTGTATAGCACACAACTCACCCAGGAGGGTATCCTGACACTGAAGCAGGAGCTGTATGGGCCGAGCCACGGTCAGGGCTTGGGTGAAGAGCCAGTTCTTTGGATTCTTGTGGAATTCAAGAACTGGGGAGCAGGCTCTGATGTGCAGGGGAATTAAAAACTGCTGCATCTGGTTCGGTGTATGTGGAGGGCGGTGGGGTGAGAGTAGGAGTCTGGCTGAGTGGGCCAAAGCATCATGGGTGCTGTCTGTCAGGATTAAACCCAGATCCTTGTGACTGGGGGTGAATATTTGCATTGTCTAGCATTCCTTCCATCAACTGTTTCTTTTGCATATATCGCCCTAAGTGGGAAGGGTATGCCCAGACGTGGGCCCCATGCTCTCGATGCCACTGGATTCAAGCTAGCCTGACTGATGAAGGGTGATGCCCTAAAACCGGTCCCAGGATGCTTGTTTCCGGTCCAGAGAGGACCTGGCTTGGCAGTTTGGGCTGGACTCTTCCCACAAGGAACAGGGTCAAGACTGATTTGCATATGGCTGGGTCCAAGCTGGGGTGGTGTGGTGAGCAAAAGAATAATGGATTAAACACAGATCCTTCTGGCTCGGGGTGAATGTTTGCATTGTCCAGCATTCCATCCATCAATTGTTTCTTTTGCATTTGTCTGTCAGGATTGAGCAAATCTGGTGCAGTGTGGGACCTTGGATGCCAGCTTGGTGCAGCCACTGGATAAGGATGGGGTAGGAGACGGTGTTGAAGGCTGTGGAAAGATCCATTAGGGTTAGGGCTGCGGTGTCTCCTCATTTCATAATCATCTGGCTGTCCTCCATGGCGGAGATGAGAACGGTCCCGTACTGCGGTCGAGCCTGAATCCGATAGAGTGGTGTTAAGATGCGGATATAAATGAAGCATTTAGTTGTCTAAAACGGCTTTGATGAACTTTACAAAACTGCTAGCTAGCTGCATGCCTGGGTGGGTTTTCCTTTAAAACATTATTTGATCCCTAAGGCACAAGATCTGACTCCCAGGCGACGAAAGCATGGGAATAAAAGAGTAACTCAATATTTTGGCAGTCTTTTGCAGCAGCATATCACATGGGCCAAGGTTTCCAGCTTTTAAAGGCAGTGTCTAGAGCTTTCAGACAAATAGGTTTCCATTTTTGTTTTATCCCAGCAGTGTCAAACTGGCCAAATCTAATATCCTTTTTCATTATTAACGTGAGAGCGTCTGTAAGTAGGGTTGCAGTACTCCTAGTGAATAAAGGATGAGGTGTCCAAGTGCTTTAGTGCAAGGCAGGCACTGAATCCACTTTAAAAGTTTGGACTGGTTGTTGCTTTCTGAAAATAAATTTAAATTGGAGCCAGGGTTGACTTGATTCCCAAGCTTCACTCATTTGTAGAAGATCTAACAACCGCTAATAAGATCTTAATGGGACCAGCTCTGAGTTCTTACATCTTTGCTAGAATCTTAATCTATGTGCTGTCTGCCGGACTGTCTGTTTAAAGAGATTGATTTTCCAGGCGTAGTAGAAGGTGTCAGAGCGAAGAGCTGCCTTAAAAGATTACGTTATGTTATGTTCAGCCCTTTGATCATTGGAGCGGGTGACAGCTCACATCAGTTAGATAATGAAGGCGAATACGTGACTGTGATGATGTCAAGTACTGGCTCTACCCATGGGCCAGACAGGTCATGCAGAGTTTCAATGGGGCAAACATCAAATTGCTTGCATCATCAAGAAAACTGATCAGCCTGGACAGCCCAACTAATGAGAGGCGACTGTATCCTTCTTTGACCTGCAACAACAACCGCTCTTGCCTATATCTGCTTGATCAAACTTTATTTTGAAAGAAGCAATAAGTACTAAAGTTACTTTATTCACCAAGCCAACCTGAAACTGCCCAGCTACATAACCACGCTTCAGCTCTGAACTTACTTTATAGAAGAGCAAAATTGACGCTTGAATATTTTTATTCTGCCGTTGACTTTAGTGCATTTCATCAAACAACGCTAATTTCCTGTTCAACGGTTAAGTATGTTTTTGTCCCTACAGAGGCATTTTCATACCTACTTCCTCTCTTAATATTATAGTTGTTTCTTAATACATTTGTTTTATTTTTAGACATCATTTTTTTAATTTCTCAGCTGGTCTATATGCCACAGATTCCTTGTAACCTTATTTTTTGTTTGTAACATGTGTTCATTTTAGAGGCAAAATCAACGTACACATACAATATGCAAGTTTCAACTAACAGCAAATATATCATAAAGGCACTCGAAAGGCCCCACTATGGGGTGAAGTAAATGCTGCTGCTGGAAAAACAAAATAGCAATGAAGTCAATGCTCAGTCCATAAGGTAACTCCTGAGTGCTGCTATTAATAAGCGGCTGGAACCTCTCCAGCACAGCAACATCCTCAACAATAGCAATTATGGGACCAATGCAATATTCAAGCAATCCAGGGCAAACAAAAAAGCCAAATAATAAGAGGACCAGCAATAAGAAGGAACATGCACTCAATAAAGAGAACCCTTCCTCCCCCATCCTTAAATCCCCCCCCCCCCTACAAGCCCTCTCCCCACCCCCTGGTGTGGCACATGGAACAGTTAACACTAACTAGTACAGAATGTGGAACTCGCAGTGTAGCACGGGTGACCAGAACCATCTGTAGCATCAAGCTTCTGCCTATTTTCGGGGTCTCCTAGTACCAACCGTAGGGCCTCTAGCATGTTCCTGCGAGTCCCCAGCGTGCAGACACGAAGTCAAATCCTGCCGACCACTAGCCACAGACTACAGACTCCTTGTAGCCTTATGTGTTCTGTTAAGCTTCTGAAAGGATAGACAAGGTAAATTGTTAACAGCTAAGTTTGGATATTGTGGTAATTCAGGTCTAACCCATTTAGCCTTTATTTAATCTTCCACCTCCAGCTGGCAAGTGCGCCCTACACCTACAGATCTCTAAATGTTGTTTGGGACACGTACCACAATGACACATTTCTGATATGTTGGGGTGTGCACTTATGTAAGCCTACCTGTGACATATTGGATTGTAGACAGCAATAAATCACCCATTCATACACCAGGATGTAGATTTTAAAACCTATTGTGATTCTTCAGGTTATGGAGCAGAAACTCTACCAACTTTGAACATGTTGGACCTATACCAGGGCACACATAATTTCTCAACATTTGCATCACTAAGCCAACAACTGATTTCAAGATTTTGACCATGAAAATCACATATATGTTCTTCAAACTTTGCCCATAATTCACAACGTAATTCTTCCTTGAAAGGGTATCATAAAATCTTTCTTTGAAAGTTTGAATCAACTTTGAATTGAAACTCCATAGTGTTTTCATGTATCCGGTTTCATAAAACCTTATTGGGACTCTCAAAGATATGAATCCCAAAAATATCCTTGACTTTCAAGTGGGTTGTTGGAAAAATTCCAGCAAGAGAGACACCTTCTTCCATATGTGGTGGTCGTGTAGATTCATTCGAGTGTATTAGAAATAAATCCTCTCGCACATAAGACAAATACTGGTAATTAAGATCCCTCCACATCCCCTAAAATTACTTATTTGAGACCCAGGAGAAATAGTGAATACCCTTTAACTAGCTCACCACTCATTTTTAGTTGCATACTTGTGTGAATGCTACGTGTGCTGCTAACAATCTGCTACTCCTCCCATACAAGTATGGTGGGGAAAAGTATACACCTACTTATGCTCTTCAAAAACTGACTTCGACACTAAATGATAAGATGTATAAACTCAAAGCCAAGTGGCTGCCTTCATAAACCTTTCTGAAAAGAGACAGATCACTAGAAGCCAACCCCACTCTGGTACCGGAACTGATTTCATAAAGCTTGACTAAACAAAATGAGATCCGCATCAGACAGCTCCTCAGACAATGACAGTCCCCTACATGACCAAAAAAGACTGGACTGAAATCCCCATTATGCAATCCCATATTTTACCTAAGTAAGCATCAATCTGTAATATGAAAATATTGGCAAATGCTTTACTGTATTAAAAATGTGACAGTTTTAAAAGGTAAAAGAAAGTGGTTAAACACTTCTTATTTACAATAATCCCAATAATAATATGCTACCTACTAGTTAAACAAATTGTGTTGCAAAAATTATGTATCTGAAAGATGTAGGATATTAGGAAAAGTTAAGCTTTTAGTGCCTTTTTAATGATATGAAATTTTACCAATTAGTGGCTGTTAGACCTGTCAGCCCTTTGGGTGGTCCCTCCTCATCATTATTTATTTTGTCCCACTTTTGCCTCAAACCCTGTTTGAATTTTTCCTTTTTGGGAACCACCAGACTTTTTAGTGTTGCTGCAGATTCAGGGAGCCATTTTAGCTACCCCAGAAACTTCTGTCTGAGGGCCTGGAGCACAAAATGGTGGCCACCTGTGACATCACCAGCATCCACTGGAACCTACCAGCACCTTCCAGAACATTCCAGGAGATTCCAGAACTCTGTGACAGTTGGAGACCGTTTAGAATGTTGGGAGGATAAGAGAGGCAGTTGGCAGTTGGAGCTGGCAGTTGGCACCTGACTGGTGAAGGGAGAGGAGCACAACAGTGAAGGAGGAAGGAGTGAAGCAGCAGGGGTGGAAACTTGTGCCTGGAGTGGGGTCCATAAACCCACCCTTGATACTTGTCCCTACTGATGGATCCCAGCCTATAGCCCTGTGTGGGAAGAAGACAGAAGAAACTTATCCTAAGGACCTGGACAGCAGGAACAGGCCTTAGAACCAAGAAAGCAGCAAGATCCTGACCTGGAAACTGGTTTCCCTGGAGTCCGGCGTCGAGTAGCCTGAGACCTGGAGCCCGAGGTGGAGAAGCGGCGCTGACTGAAGTAGCAGACGTCGTACCCGGAGCCGCCTGAGGTCGTGAGAGGGCGCCGACGGAGGTCGTGAGGAATACCAGAGGTCGAGGAGGAAGTGAACCGAGGTCGAGCGAGCGGCGTCATCGGAGGAGTGAAGTCCGCCCTCCGGAGTCGTCGGAGACCGAGGTAGAGGAGCACCGGAGGTCGGGAGTGAGGATCGCACTCCGGAGTCGCCCGGAGCCTGTGGGGAGGAGCACCGGAGGTCGGGGGTGAGGATCGCACCCCGGAGTCGCCGGAAGTCGACATCGAGGCCAGGCCGGCCGACGTCATCGGAGCCGAGAGCGCCATCGGACCGGAGCCGCCCGAAGTCGACATCGTGAAGAGACTGCCCGACGCCGTCGAATCGGAGGTCGAGATCGAACCGAGGCCACCGACATCGGACCGGAACCGCCTGCCGGCGTCGTCAAAGAACTGACATTGTGCCGAGGCCGCCGAGACCGAACCGGAACCGCCTCACGGCGTCGACACGACTCCAGCGGCGTCGGAACATCAGAAAAAGGGCAGTAAGTGGAGTAGAGGGCGCCTAAGGCCCTGTGGAGACCTGAGAGACTGCTCTAAGGGGCTAGGGAGGTGCTGAAACCAACCTGACTGTGCAAGGGGTGAACTGGGACTAACCTAGAGAGGTTGTGTGGAGAGAGAAAGCCAGGGCACTGGTATTCCCCCCCTTTGATCTACCTCAGCTTAGGCCTCAGCCTTGTCCCAGCCAGGGAGTAGCCCCCCTCAAGCCTTCCACAACCCTACAAGCTGTGCCTGGGCCAAATCTGCCCTTAAGAATTGAAGTGTCATCTGATTACATGAGTGTTGCTGTATACTTTTAATTATTTATTGGGGGTACTGTATTTATTGAATTTTGACCTATTTATTGCTGCACTATATTTATAGGTCCACAGGACTTGATGGTGTACAATATTTATTGGTACAGTATTTATTGCCTCAAAGTATTTAATTGTCTGTATATATTGCACTTGTATTTATGCCCTGTTATTTATGATCACCCCTATTTATTTCATCAAACAGCCAGTATTTATTTGACCTGCACTATTTAAATTTGTATATTGTGATTGACCTATTTATTTTTCCAATCAGCAACTAAGAGAAAAAGATAAAGAAAGAATATTTTCATAATTTTTACGGTGTAGAGTCGTTTTTGGAACGGATGCACGCATGGTTATTGTATGGGTATATTGTATGCTTAGCACTGCGCCTGTTTCCTGACCACTCGAGCCAAGCTACCACAGTGTGTTCGGGGAGTCCACCACCACCCTGCGGAGTGGGAGTGGGCGTTTCCAACATAAATTGGTGTTCAGTGGTGGGATAGAGCTGTGCCTACATATACTCAACAATAACTGTGGGTAGTCCATAGGCCTACACCGGGAGTTTTCTCAAAGCGGCCTTCCTAATTGTGGGATTTTGTTTTTTTCCAAATTTACTCTGGTGGTGGGAGGAGGTATTATTAAAGGTACCCCCCCTGCATTGTTACTGCACCAAACCTGTCCTCTAACCTGAGTGGGCAAGATGGAATTTGTACTGGAAGACTTAGAAACGTACACTGTGGCCCAACTCAGGGAGTTTTGCCAGCGGGAGGGGGTGTACTGCCCCCCAGGAGCAAAGAAGGGTGCACTCCAAACCAGCTTAAGGGCTTGGGGGGAGGCACGCCGAGAAAGCAAGGCTGAGGAGGAAGACAGGGATGGAGAGCCTGACCCCGAGGGGGCTGAGATGTACCAACCTGAGGTGGGGAACCTGTCAGCAGGGCCCAGGACACTTTCTAGGAAGGGCAGCACTGTCTCTAGTGGGGGCTTATCCGAAGTGGAGTTAGCAGATCGGAGGGAGAAAAGACAGCTCACATGGGACTTAGCAAAGCTGGAGAAGGAGAAGGAGGAACAGAGGATGGCTCATGAGACGGAGAAACAGAAGATGGCTCATGAGATAAGACTGAAAGAGATAGAGCTTCAGATCCTAAGAATTGGGGCACCAACTGTTCCTAATGGTGGCAGCCAAGACCAAGAAATCACCAGGGAATCCAAACCTTACCTGCCAAAGGACATAGTAGCTAGCTATGGGGCGGGTGACGACATCGCCAAGTGGCTAGCAGCCTATGAGGTCTCGTTGAGGGCCCATGGGGTTCCAGTGAAGTATTGGGGAGGAGGATTGTATAAGTACATGCCTCCCGCTGGTAGGGATGCTTTATTGGCCCTCGAAGAGGATGAGCAGACCCACTACCCCACCATGAAACTGGCGCTCATCAGAAAGTTTGGACTAACACCTGAAAAGTACAGACAGAAGTTCAGGGGTAGTCACAAACTGGGCACACAGAATTGGGTGGACTTCCTGGACTATGCAAAGAAGGCACTGGAAGGTTGGATTCAGGGCAGTGAAGTGAGGAACTACGAGGAGTTGTTTGACCTAGTACTGAAGGAACACCTACTCGAGAAATGTTTCCCTGAACTGCGGCAACACCTGGTGGATAGCAAGCTGACCAGTCCCCGGAAGCTTGCTGAGGAGGCGGACATTTGGGCTAGTACCCGGGTGTCCACAAGGGGGACTGGAGGGGATACTCAAAAGGCCGGACAGGGCGCCCCCCAGAAGAAAGAGGGAGGGGAAAAGAAAAAGGAGTTCTCCAAAGGCCCCCAAAATAACTTCCAAGGGAAGGGAACAGGATTCACCTCTAAGGCTAACCCACCCAGAAACCCTAATCCTGGCCAGAGTCAGCAGCCAAGGGTTGTCCATTGCTACGAGTGCGGTGGCGTTGGACACTATAAAGGAGACCCGAAGTGTCAGAAACGATCACCCCCTCCCACTGGAGGAAAGACCCCCGGAGTAGCTAGTGTAGTGCTCGGGGAGGAGATGCCCTTAACTAAGGGAAGGGAGTGGGCGGGTGTCACTTTAGTGTCCCTGGGAGAACGGGAGATGGTTCCTAAGATCCAGGTGCCCGCAAATACCGCAAAGTATGGGCAGTGGATCACCATCAACGGCCAAAGAGGGGAGGCTCTGAGAGACACAGGAGCCAGTATGACTATGGTGCGTAGCCAGCTGGTGTCTCCAGAGCAGGTAATTCCCGATGTACTCCACCCAGCCGCGATGGCTGACGGCAGAACAGGCCACTATCCCGTGGCCGAGGTTCCCTTTGAATGGGGGGGGGTTGCAGGTTCACTTCGAGTTGCCGTAAGCCCTGCCGTGCCAGTCGATTGTCTGCTGGGCAATGACATGGAGCACAACGCTTGGAAGGAGGTGGAATACCGGACTCACACCGAGATGCTGGGTACACCTGACTGGGCCTGTGTTAGCACAAGGTCCGAGACTACCCGAAGAGGGAGTTCATTCCGGCTGGAGCCTGGAACAAAGGCCCAGCCAGCTGCCAGTCAAGGGAAGAACCGAGGACAGGAGGAGCCTGCCTCGGCGTCTCCACCCCGTAGGACGGATAGGCCACCGGAGGTGGTGGGCCAGGAGTCTGCGGAGGGGGACGTTACCAACCTGGAGGACTTACCCATCCCGGCCGAGTGGCACGTGGAGGGAGGCCCGTCCCGGGAGGAATTCTGCCAGGGCCAGAGGGAGTGCCCTACCCTTGAGGGGCTGAGGCGACAGGCCGAAGCCCAGGCAGCAGGGAACGTTGAAGGGAACTACAGTGTTTACTGGGAGGATGGCCTCCTCTACAGTGAACCCAAGGCACCCCTACATGGATCGTCACGAGCCTTGGTAGTTCCTCAACGTTATCGAGCCTTCCTTTTGGAGTTGGCTCACGAGATACCATTGGCAGGACACCTGGGGCAAGACAAGACCTTCGCCCGTCTTGTCCCACACTTTTATTGGCCTCAGATGAAAGTGACGTCCGATACCTACTGCCGGACATGTGTGTCTTGCCAAGCCAGTGGGAAAACAGGGATGAAGCTGAAAGCTCCCCTGGAACCACTCCCTGTCGTTAGCACCCCCTTTGAAAGGGTGGGCATCGACATTGTGGGTCCATTAGATCCACCAACTACAGCTGGTCACAGGTTTATCCTGGTTCTGGTGGATCATGCCACACGGTACCCAGAGGCAATACCTCTGAGGACCATAACAGCACCTGTTGTGGCTAGGGCCCTGATGGGAATCTTTACCCGAGTGGGTTTTCCCAAGGAAGTTGTGTCCGACAGGGGGACCAACTTCATGTCAGCATATATGCGGGCAATGTGGAAGGAGTGTGGAGTGACCTACCGGTTCACCACTCCTTACCACCCCCAGACAAATGGTCTGGTGGAAAGGTTTAACAAAACCTTAAAAGGCATGATCAGAAGTCTGCCTGAAAGCCTGCGGAGGAAATGGGACGTCCTCCTACCCTGTTTACTTTTTTCCTACAGGGAAGTGCCACAGAAGGGAGTGGGCTTCAGCCCCTTCGAGCTTCTGTATGGGCACCCTGTACGCGGACCTCTTAACCTGGTGAGAGACGGATGGGAAAGAACTCCCAGAAAGCTCCCCCAGGATGTGGTGAGCTACATGCTGGCCTTCCGGAGCCAAATGGCTAAGTTGTGGAAGCAAGCTTCTGACAACTTGGAAGCCAGCCAAGCAGTGATGAAGGCGTGGTATGACCACAACGCTCACCCGGTGGAGTTGGAGCCTGGCCAGAAGGTGTGGGTGATCGAACCAGGAGAGCTTAGTGCCCTCCAGGATCGCTGGTCAGGACCCTTTGAGGTGTTGGAGAAGAAGGGTAAGGCTACCTACTTGGTGGACCTGAAGACCCCTCGTCAGCCCCTGCGGGTGCTGCATGCCAACCGCCTCAAACCCCACCACGAGAGGCCCGAAGTCATCTTGATGATGGTGACTGACGGAGGAGAGGACGTGGAAAGCGAGCCTCTCCCTGATCTGTTTGCGTCTCAGGAAAAGGATGGGTCGGTGGAGGGAGTGATTCTCTCCCCATCTCTAACTCCTGAACAGCAGGAGGACTGTCGCCAGGCCCTGGGGCAGTACTCTGCGTTGTTCTCCCTTGTCCCGGGTAGGACTCACCTGTGCGTCCATGACGTGGACACAGGAGACAGCCCACCTGTGAAGTCCAAGATCTACCGGATGTCAGACAAGGTGAAGGCCAGCATTCATAGTGAAGTCACTAAGATGCTGGAGCTAGGAGTGATTGAACCTTCTAGCAGCCCCTGGTCCAGTCCGGTGGTGTTAGTACCAAAAGCTGCACCACCGGGTGCCCAACCAGAACTGAGGTTCTGTGTGGACTACCGGGGACTGAATTCAGTGACAAAAACTGATGCTCATCCGATCCCTAGGGCGGATGAATTGATTGACCGGCTGGGAGCTGCCCAATATCTAAGTACCTTTGACCTTACTTCGGGGTACTGGCAGATCTCTTTGACTGATGGAGCAAGGGAAAGGTCAGCCTTCTCCACACCCAATGGCCACTACCAGTTCTGTGTGATGCCCTTTGGGCTCAAGAACGCACCTGCCACGTTTCAGCGCCTGGTAAACCAGATCCTCACCGGAATGGAGAGTTTCTCTGCTGCTTATCTGGATGACATAGCCGTCTTCAGTAACAGCTGGGAGGATCACTTGCGTCACCTGCAAGCTGTTCTCCAGGCCCTGAGACAAGCTGGATTGACGATCAAGGCCAGCAAGTGCCAGATCGGGCAGGGGTCGGTAGTGTACCTTGGACACTTGGTGGGTAGGGGAGCGGTGCAACCCCTCCAGGCGAAGATCGAGGCCATCGTGGCCTGGGAACCCCCCAAGACACAGACTGAGGTCCGAGCATTTTTGGGCCTCACGGGATACTACCGCCGCTTCGTGAAGGGGTACGGTACCATCGTAGCCCCCCTCACGGAGCTCACGTCCAAGAAACAACCTCGACGGGTAGTCTGGACGGAGGCTTGTCAGCAAGCCTTTGAGAAATTGAAGAAAGCCATGTGCGAGGCCCCGGTCTTACGGGCCCCAGACTTTTCCAAGAAGTTCATTGTCCAGACAGATGCATCAGAACATGGCATTGGGGCAGTGTTATCGCAACTCAACGAAGAGGGTCTGGATCAACCCGTGGTCTTCCTATCCCGGAGACTACTTCCCAGGGAACAGAAGTGGAGTGCAATAGAGCGTGAAGCCTTTGCAGTGGTATGGGCTCTGAAGAAGTTGCGGCCATACCTGTTTGGCTCGCACTTCCTAGTTCAGACCGACCACAGACCCCTTCGTTGGCTGATGCAAATGAAGGGGGAGAATCCCAAGTTGTTGAGGTGGTCTATTTCCCTACAGGGGATGGACTTTCAGGTGGAACATCGGCCTGGAGTGGACCACGCCAATGCAGACGGTCTCTCAAGGTATTTCCGCCTTAGTGATGAGAACTCCCAAGGGGTTGGGTAGCTCTCCCCACTTTCAGCTGGGGGGGACGCGTGTTAGACCTGTCAGCCCTTTGGGTGGTCCCTCCTCATCATTATTTATTTTGTCCCACTTTTGCCTCAAACCCTGTTTGAATTTTTCCTTTTTGGGAACCACCAGACTTTTTAGTGTTGCTGCAGATTCAGGGAGCCATTTTAGCTACCCCAGAAACTTCTGTCTGAGGGCCTGGAGCACAAAATGGTGGCCACCTGTGACATCACCAGCATCCACTGGAACCTACCAGCACCTTCCAGAACATTCCAGGAGATTCCAGAACTCTGTGACAGTTGGAGACCGTTTAGAATGTTGGGAGGATAAGAGAGGCAGTTGGCAGTTGGAGCTGGCAGTTGGCACCTGACTGGTGAAGGGAGAGGAGCACAACAGTGAAGGAGGAAGGAGTGAAGCAGCAGGGGTGGAAACTTGTGCCTGGAGTGGGGTCCATAAACCCACCCTTGATACTTGTCCCTACTGATGGATCCCAGCCTATAGCCCTGTGTGGGAAGAAGACAGAAGAAACTTATCCTAAGGACCTGGACAGCAGGAACAGGCCTTAGAACCAAGAAAGCAGCAAGATCCTGACCTGGAAACTGGTTTCCCTGGAGTCCGGCGTCGAGTAGCCTGAGACCTGGAGCCCGAGGTGGAGAAGCGGCGCTGACTGAAGTAGCAGACGTCGTACCCGGAGCCGCCTGAGGTCGTGAGAGGGCGCCGACGGAGGTCGTGAGGAATACCAGAGGTCGAGGAGGAAGTGAACCGAGGTCGAGCGAGCGGCGTCATCGGAGGAGTGAAGTCCGCCCTCCGGAGTCGTCGGAGACCGAGGTAGAGGAGCACCGGAGGTCGGGAGTGAGGATCGCACTCCGGAGTCGCCCGGAGCCTGTGGGGAGGAGCACCGGAGGTCGGGGGTGAGGATCGCACCCCGGAGTCGCCGGAAGTCGACATCGAGGCCAGGCCGGCCGACGTCATCGGAGCCGAGAGCGCCATCGGACCGGAGCCGCCCGAAGTCGACATCGTGAAGAGACTGCCCGACGCCGTCGAATCGGAGGTCGAGATCGAACCGAGGCCACCGACATCGGACCGGAACCGCCTGCCGGCGTCGTCAAAGAACTGACATTGTGCCGAGGCCGCCGAGACCGAACCGGAACCGCCTCACGGCGTCGACACGACTCCAGCGGCGTCGGAACATCAGAAAAAGGGCAGTAAGTGGAGTAGAGGGCGCCTAAGGCCCTGTGGAGACCTGAGAGACTGCTCTAAGGGGCTAGGGAGGTGCTGAAACCAACCTGACTGTGCAAGGGGTGAACTGGGACTAACCTAGAGAGGTTGTGTGGAGAGAGAAAGCCAGGGCACTGGTATTCCCCCCCTTTGATCTACCTCAGCTTAGGCCTCAGCCTTGTCCCAGCCAGGGAGTAGCCCCCCTCAAGCCTTCCACAACCCTACAAGCTGTGCCTGGGCCAAATCTGCCCTTAAGAATTGAAGTGTCATCTGATTACATGAGTGTTGCTGTATACTTTTAATTATTTATTGGGGGTACTGTATTTATTGAATTTTGACCTATTTATTGCTGCACTATATTTATAGGTCCACAGGACTTGATGGTGTACAATATTTATTGGTACAGTATTTATTGCCTCAAAGTATTTAATTGTCTGTATATATTGCACTTGTATTTATGCCCTGTTATTTATGATCACCCCTATTTATTTCATCAAACAGCCAGTATTTATTTGACCTGCACTATTTAAATTTGTATATTGTGATTGACCTATTTATTTTTCCAATCAGCAACTAAGAGAAAAAGATAAAGAAAGAATATTTTCATAATTTTTACGGTGTAGAGTCGTTTTTGGAACGGATGCACGCATGGTTATTGTATGGGTATATTGTATGCTTAGCACTGCGCCTGTTTCCTGACCACTCGAGCCAAGCTACCACAGTGTGTTCGGGGAGTCCACCACCACCCTGCGGAGTGGGAGTGGGCGTTTCCAACAGTGGCATGTTATTTATTGGTGGATATTCAGGGCATTGTTAACTACTATTATGATGGACACTTCTTCATGCAGATTCCTCATCTTAAGAATGTCCTCCAAGCACCAGATTGGATCTGGAAATTTGTGTCCAGCAATATGTCCCACGTGCCACCAGGTGGCACCACCTGACTCTATTCACAAATTAATTTGAAAATTTAGAGAGCATCTAGGTCATATGTCACCTCATAAGGTCTCTGGTTTAAATGTTTGTTGAATATGTTGAAAGTAGTTTTTTATCGCATCTCTACAATATGTGTTAGGTGTCTGGGGCCCGCCCATGACCAATTGGCCTGCGATCCATGCACCTTCATGCCCTGGAAGGCCATCCGAGAGTTGATTTCCAAGCTTTTATTGGCAAAGACCCGTAAGGGCACACCTAAACTGTCCTACCTGTCTCCCCTCCTTGAGGTAAGTCTCCTCTTTTAGAGTGTTCCCCCAAGCAGTCCTCCGACAAAAAAACAGAGTCCTCCTCTTCCTTGAGAGCGTTTGGATACTTGCTGGGGCCATTTCTCAATGCTGGCCTCTCCATATTGGCTTCAGGGTTGATCCTCATAGGGCCAAGTCAGAGTTTCTGTCACCATCTATTTACCTCTCCCAGATCGAGGCATTCCAGCATACTCCATTGGATATCTTTACCACATCTCTCTGAGATAATCTCCAAAGATGGGCCTGCTCCTGTGGGTTTGGTGAGTCCAGTGACTGACTCTAATGCCACCTGCAGCACTTTTCCACAAGCTCAGGACTACTTCAGAAGAAGTATTTGCCCATCAAGGTGACGACCCATTTGACTTTCGCTCTGCTCATGATCTCATATCTGGTACTGCCCTCGGAACCATTCTCTGCACTGTAGTCGAAGTCAGGAGAGATCATTTGAGTGGGAAGAGAAAAAGTTTAAGCTTTCTTTGTGGAAGAGCCCCTCGTGGAGCCTCTCCTTTGGAAATGTGCTCAAATGCATGAGCTTTTCTGCTCAGATTCTATTGCTTTAGACATGCCCAACTTAGACTATAGGCGCACAGGTGAAAATTGTTCGCAGCTTGTCAGCCTTCTCTATCCTTATCTCCGGGATGCTGGTCTTTGTTTATACGTCAATGATGCAAAGTTGCCCTTGACTGCAGAGCAAAAAGTCAACCTCCTGGTCAAAAATCTATAGCCGTCTTTTGCGGCCCGAGAACCTCTTATGCCATTCAATTAAGCATTGCTGTTGGCTATGTTAGCTGCCTGGGAGAAACACTTTTTATTTTTATTTTTTTATATCTAGCAGTTCACAGACCGATTGCATGCTGGAAACATAAGAGTACTTTGGATCAGAAAGAAGAGAATAGGTGCTTTCTACTTATCCATTCTCTGTTGAAATCCTAGTTCCTGGAAAGTTCTTATTGGTAGGTTTCCTATATAAAATATACAAACTCCTCACCCACACTGGTTGAGACACCATCACTGGAGTTGTTACTCGCCAACAACTAGTATTGCTAGTAAGCTTTCCATTAGGTCTTTCAGAATATTCTTTTGCTGTTGTGCAGATTTGATTACTCCTATCTATTTCATCTGGATCTCATTACTGTGTGGCTTTGTAAAATATTTATTTTATTGAGTTATTGCCTTACAACCTCTAAATTAAAAAAAAACATACGCTTGGTTAATTAGGACCTTCTCTGCCTGTTATTTTGTGATCAACATGTCTCTGCCTGTTTTTTATTTTTTTAATGCCGTATGCGTCCAAGGCTTGTTTCAGGATCTTTCATATCCCTATGAATCTTTGCCCTCCCTCTCCTCACATATTCCAGTGTGTTAGGTGTGAGATTAGCATTGAGGATAAGACAGGTATACTAATTTTAATCGGGCCTCTTCAGGAATTCCTGTGAGTAAACAAAGATTGCAGGCTCTAAAGTTAAGACTGAATCGCAGAGGTTAAAATCGCGTTGTCCTATGAAAAACAGAGTTGCATTGATATCCATGTGTGGATGGAATCCATCTTGGTTTTTAACCTCCTTCATTCCCACACACACTACTTCACATGAGGACAAACAAAATGAAACATACAGTCTGTCCCTTTCTTCTTATCGTTGAGTATCACTCACCTAGTGCTATCTCTATTTTTGTGTCCTCATCAGGAGGACCATACACTAGCAGGCTACTAAAGGTTGCTGACAGGCTATTACCAAAATGTTATAAAAAGTTCTGCTTCTTTGTGGAAGCAAACATTTTTTTCTCAAGTCCTCTTTCTTACCTAGTAACCGCTGTGGTGCTTTAAGTGAAGCAAAGAAAGGTCCAGGAGGACATAATGGAATCTCGTGGGCTGAAAGGCTCCTGTGATGTTGCATCTGGCCATCAAGCCCAGCAGGTAAAATCAAGAACAGAATCTGACTTGGAACATCAGAATCCTATCCGAAATCTATAAAGTGTAAGCGCTGCAATATCAACCTCTGTTGTGGGATCAGGAAGATGTGTTCTCATGTGGGAACCGCCCTGTTTTTTTCTGCCCATGGTATCCTAATGGATGCCTAGATGCTTCACAACTCGCTTAGTTACCATACCGTATTTGCAGTAGGCCTTTTGCAACCTGCTAGTTCATGGCAATATACCCACAGTGGCCCTTGAGATAAGCCATGGACACCATTTGCTACAGCAGACTCTTTCATTGGAAGCATATTTCATTCAGGTTACATTTTACTCAATTTGTGGGGGGGTCAGGTAAGTCATATGTAGGTAGTTGAACTGGACTAGTTTGAATGGTGTAATGCTGGCTACAGAGCTGTACACTTTTTCCCGGTCCATATTACTTAGTTGTTCACCACAAATTCTGACCCGCCTTTCCCTAACATCACCTATAACATCAACCTATTGTGTCATGGCATCCAATAGAGAATGGCAACCAGTCTTGCCCCTTGCACCAATTATAACATCATTGCAGCATTTGAGTAGTCTCTCTGGCCATTTGCGAGAAGCATGTGTGCTGTAGAAGTTGTCCTGGGTTAATACCAAAGTATTTTTGTGCTTTGCAAACATCTCAAATCTATTGAGAAAAGATCAAACAGTACCTCGCAACTCCCTTCTTTTCATGGTGTTACATTCATTTCTTGCTTAATCTGACTAGAAGGGTGAATACTCCATAGTTGCATCTAAACTCCGGATGGTGTTGGCTGCTTCATTATATCTTTCACTTCCTTGCCTAAGATTTGGGCCACTTTGTAGTATTCTTACATGATGTTTTATCCCCTATGTTTCTCTACTCTAGCTGTTCAGCCTGTGTGTGTTTGTTCTGTATGGAATGTTTGTGAGTGGACCTTGAGTAGAATGCCTAGGTGACTGGATGAGGAGTGGCAGTAGGTGAGAAGGGCTGAGCAGCTAGCAGGCTGCTCCTGGTGGGGCTGTTGATATCCGCATACAGACTGCCTTACAGGACTTATATACTTGTTAATGATGACCTTCCTGTTGTTAAGGACCTATTGATGTTACCCGTGAATAAACCTACGTGGTTTACCACTTACCAGCGTGTCCTCATTACTACACACTTGTTTTATAACTTACTGAAAGCGCTCTGGTGCATGCTTCCCCACCATTAATAATTCCTGGAGCGATTTGTTTTTATTCTTTTCTTGTGGGAGTTACTTATCCCAGTTGCGCCTTGAGCTAGACCGTGTTTGCAGCCATGTTATGTCACTCTGTCCGCGAGCTCGTGCCTGCATTTTTCCATTGCAATTTCAGGATACCCAAGCGGACCGTACTACATTTCCCAGCCCATCATCAACAGCAAACTCGACACGACTGCCCAAGTCAGTGCCGTCACTGTCTCATGCTTGCATATCCTGAAGATGCTGAGGAAGATTTTCTAATGGTTCCCAATCAGCACCTGGAAAACTTTCACGCACCCCCTGGTCACAAGCAAGCTGGACAACGGAACACGCTCTGTGCCGGGGATCAACAAAAAACTCACTGGAAGGCTGCAGACCATTCAGAACTCAGTGGCCAGAAAACTTTAACCACCCACGCAGCACTCTTATCACACCGTATCTGAAGGAGCTCCACTGGCGTCCCCATTCACAAATGAGCACAATTCAAACTCCTCACCCACACTTAAAAGGTGCTGCATAACACTGGCCCAGCATCCCTCAACAATCGCATCTGCTTTCACAAACCTTCCAGACATCTCTGATCGTCTGGATCCCTACTTGCACAAATCCCACACATACCAGAATCAGATCCGGCGGTCGAGCCTTCACCTACATCGCTCTTAAAGCATGGAACGACCTACCACTACACACGTGTCTCCTCCTCACTTCTTGAATTCTGCAAGAAACTGAAGACCTAGCCTTTCTAATAGTCCCAATAGGCCCTAGGTGTGACTTGATACACACCTGCTTAGCTCCAGAATACCCTCCTGGGTAATAATGCACTCTACAAATCTGCATAACTTACCAATTTCATACCAATGACACCAACAATAGATCTAATTTTAAAAATATGCTTTTCAGGGTTTTCCATGAGACTTTTCTAATTACAGAGGTTTGAAGTCCATTTCAGACGTCAGTGGAGCACTGATGCCCTCGAACCGCTTTGTTCACATTAAGCATATGCTGAGTTTCTATGTCATCCATGATTTCAGTGTCCAGGTGTTAGAATCCTGTGGTCTCCCATTTGACACCCAATGGGTAGGTCTCGTCATTTAATCCTTTAAGAACTTCAAGTAGGAACAACTTTGATTTGTCCGAAATAATGTGTAGCCCCAACATCTCCCCATTTCTGGATAGTTGTCATAGTAGTACCGGCAAGGACTGTACTCTTCAAATAAAGAAGGGTATTGTCCACATACTTGCAAATAATATGGTTCATGTTCTGATTTTTTTTACCCCACTTTTGGAAAGCCATTCTTAGGCAGCAGCTCAGCAGTTCCACTGCAAGGGCAAACAGTAGTAGCGAATTGGGACAACTCTGCTTTATTCTACTTTATAATGTCCAGTTTTGTGACGTAACGCATCCCATGTGAACCCTTCCCGTTTTGAAAATGAGTATTCAATGGTACCCTCACGTTTAAATTGTGATATCAATTGAGTGAGATCTTGCTTCTAAATGATATTTTTACCAGAATACTTTAGCCATGCTATGCACCTATCTGCCCACGACATGTCTCGCTAGCAAATATCTGGGACTCTCATCGGAATGGCCCAGATGCTGTACTGAGATGGCAGACTTTTTCTACATTGTGTGGGATTTCCCACACATTATTCCCTATTGGACTACCATCCTTACACTGCTGACTGAGTTGACTGGCAGACCGCTGCCCAATATGGCAGCTGTGTGCCTGCTAGTGTGATGTTTGAGACCAAAGCGTCCAAGCGCACCTCCAGATTTATAGATCTGGCTCTGCTCCTTGGGAAGCGAGCAATAGCTATGCACTGGCGGGCGCCTGTTACCCCATCGATAACATACTGGTTACGAGAGGTAATTAAATGGAGCAGAGCAGCAATACATTTAATAACCTATACTTCTCAGCAGACGAGAAGCAAACCAGTCACCACTAGCTGGGGCACACTACTCCTGGCCCTACAGGCTAAACCTGAGGACATGCCCCCGTGAACATTGCACACTGAACTCAAATATCCTAATCGGACATAACATAACAGCATATTTGTATTTACCTATCCATCCAGATGAGGGGGAATGAAGCACAAACAAAAAATGTCTAGGGTGAAATGGGGAATATTACTAAACATGTGCTGTAAGGAGCACTAATATGGGAAATACACAATCTGAGAAAGGTAACCGTGGTCGATACACGGAGGGAACAAAGATTTGGATGGTGGGAGTACATGGGTTGCATTGACATTTTCTTTATGTAAACCTGACAAGTTGCAATTATAATGTGATTCTGTGATACGTTGGCTCCGGTACAATGCAAGTCCACAGTATGGGAACAGTGGTATTGATGACAACCGTTGGCAAATGTTTGTGGAAATGTCAATATTTTGACAGCTAAAAACTGCAAACCTGCAAGGTACCATCACTCACTGTTGGCGTCCAATATACTGACGTAACCAATCTACTTCCACCCTCAACTCTAACATCTAAACACTCCATTTCCTCTTTACTGATGTTACTCGAAAACCACAAGTTGAGGTCATTCCTATTAATCACTTCTACAAAGTTATTGGCCTGATTTATCATAACTCTCCAGATGACAAACAGGTCCTCAATATATATCAGGCCCCTATCATAATATTGTCTGACCATTTCTCTAGCTCTGGACCATTTAGCACCTTCTCCCTCCACCATCCCATATGCAAATTCACATAGCTGGGGGCAAAGCAGGTGCCAAGTGCAGTCCCTCAAATATTGAACAGGAAGACGTTCCTTGTTAAGCACCATCTGTTCATCTTAAGGAGAATTTTTATGCTATAGGTCCAACATATTGTTGACCTGTTTGTCAACATGATCAGGGATGGAGCACTATATGGCTCCTTTTAAAAATGTATCTTAAGATGCCTTTGTTAAATGAGGCTTATATCAATAACCAGCACTGACCACTTGTTTTTTTTCCTGTTTTCTTTCTTTGTAACAGGGAGCGTACTACACACAGCCGGTGTATGCAGCGCAGCCTCATGTCATCCACCACACCACTGTTGTGCAGCCAAACAGCATTCCATCTGCCATTTATCCAGCTCCAGTTCAGGCACCTAGGGCTAATGGTGTGGCTATGGGAATGGTTGCTGGGACCACCATGGCCATGTCGGCAGGTAATAATTCCCTTGGGGGTCTATTTAAGAAAAGTAAAAAACTTTACAAACTAGTTCATTCATGGACCCATAGTGGTGCCCACCATCCCATAGATTTCATGTTTAGTTATGATTCAGAGGATGTTATTGTCTATAATGAATGTGCCCAGTTCTTTCGGGAAGTTAATTGTTGCCTTCCTTGGGTGATACATGCGCGCTAGTATTTTTAGGAATTTCATGTATAAATATGTTGCATACCAATTACTTTTAAATACGTATACCTTAATATGTGAATGTCCTGAACTGGTGACGATTTACATCCATTTTAACACAATGTTGTCATGATATTGATAGCGTGTCAAGATAGGGGAATTTTTTAACACAATTTTAAATGAGTGCATCTTGTGCCTGGCTAACTGATGTTCTGTAAAGCAAAAAAACAAAAACATATTGCCGATATAAGGAATTGTTCAGCTGCGCATTTTTTTTTTCTAAACACAACCTATCCTGGAAGTGAATTTAAGGTCACTGCTTCATCTTCCTCGTGCATTCATTGTACTGAATATTGAAAGGACCCGACAACAGATTCTGCTTTGAAAACATCAGTGCTTAATTTGTGCTGGTGGTTGCAGGTGAAGGGCAAAAGCGCTCATTTGTGGGGACCAGAACTTATTTTTCATCATTCGACTTCAACCAGAGCAAGAGAAAGAAAGGCAGAAATTAAGAAGAAAAAGTAAATAAAGGATAAAAAAAATAGTGAGCTAGGGACAAAGCAAATTTGAAAAAGAATACAAGAGTTAAAGAAATAGGATGTTTAGGGTGGTGGAAGAAAGAAATATGAAGTCAAATGAAGACTAGGCAGCCTTAGTATTCAGCAACTCTGGCATTCAGCAGTGCCGGCAACAAGTTTCTAAGAAAAACTTAGAGCCTTACACTTATTTTTTGTATTTTTTTGTTACGGAGTTAGCACTGCATAAAGTCCCTTTTATTTGAAGTAAGGGGTAGAGGAAATGCAGGGTTTCAAGCAGTTGGCCTGCAGGTGCAGAAAAGTTGATGGCTGTAGAATACTCATTATACAAATACTGTTAACCTTTCTTTCACAGTTTAACAGGACAGAAGGGTAGGTTATTCCCATACCGCAGCGCCCACTCCCCACATTGTAAGAATGGACTTTTTATGTTCTGAGCTTGTAGGCGCACCACAGATGCATCATTCCTACCAAATAGGGAAGCAGTTTCTGTCTTGGATGTATCATGTGCTTGTCTTTGTCAGTGTATAAACCAGATCATAGATATATTCATTTTCTTTTTGTCTTTTTAACCAGGCACTCTGTTGACAACCCCCCAACACACTGCCATTGGAGCACATCCCGTGTCTGTGCCAACGTACAGGGCTCAAGGAACGCCCACTTACAGCTATGTACCTCCACACTGGTAAACAGTGGCCAAATCCATGTAAGTAGTAGCAGGTTGGCATTGCAGCTGCATCATGGTATGAACCTACTCCCCTGTAAAACTTTGAATAATGAAAGAAGGCGTATCTGGGGTCTAACTGGGGAGCAGCAGTGTTGGGATGGGAATTTCCCTTGCATGATAAACGAGCATGTACTGCTACCCTAAGTATCTGTCAAATCTCCAAGAGCGCTTTTGTGCATGCAGATGTAGGACAAAATATTTTGGAATGGTTTGTTGGTTTTTATATTATAGAGTGTCGGCTTTGAGTCACTCGTCCACATGAGGAACAAGAGTCACTGGGAAAATGCTTGTAACTAATCAGATAGACATTGAGCAAATGAAAGAAGTTCTGGTCAGATGGTTTGGACTGAAGCCATCTCCGTACTTTCAAAGGTTTCAAGAGAGCAATGGAGTGGGTGGTGTTCCATTTGAAACTTGGATTTGTGGTGCATTGTGGCATTCGAAGAAATGTATGGGAGTGATTGAGGACAAGGATTTTCATGCATTTAACCAGTTGATGGCAACAGAGTGACTCAGGGAGGAGTGCTCTATGCCAGTGGTTCGCAACCTTTGGACTTCTGTGGACCCAACCTTAATCATTACCATTACCGTCTGAATCATAATTGTAATCCAGGGATCCCCAATAAGTCATTACTGGAAGCTGTGCTCCTCTGGCCCAAGCATTTTCGATGATTTTGACCACAAAAAATACATTACAAATACAGAAGCAAGCACTCCTCAAACAAATCCATAAATGATGAAATATTCTCAAACAAATATAAAAAATAGAAACTTTAATTTTTAATGGGGAGATTGGAGCTTTTCTAAATTCAATTGAGGCCACTCATCATCCAAACTATATTCTGTTTGATGCAATTGGGGCTACTAACTTAATTTTAAGCCTCTAGTTTCGCATTCCTTCACACTTTATTAATCTGTTAATATTATTTGATGTTCTAAGCAGTCGCGGACCCCCAGGGGCCCGCAGACCACTGGATAAGAACCACTGCTCTACCCCACTTAAGCAAAACCTGTCTGAGTTGACAGAAAGAAATCTAGAGAAGCTTGCAGTTTTTGTGGGCATGTGGTTAGTGAACAGGGTTTAATAAAGGGGTGGTGTATTATGGCTCTAAGCCAAACTGAGAGAGAAACTCACTACAGACTGGTTCCAACCCAGGGAGTAAGGGTCAGGGATGTTCTCAAGGATCCAAGGATGGATACAGGCAGAAATTGAATTGGGTTCTAGGTATGGAACACAAGGAAGTGGTAGGACATGAAGGCTCTCCCAAGTTCAAAGTGATTATTTTTTGTAGGTGTCACAAGGCTGGGGGAAATGCAAAAGGGACTGTCGGATGAAAGACCCTGTACAAGTAGCACCCGTTATTGCAAGTGTATTAACAATGGGTGAAGGGACCTGAGAGGGCCCTGTTGTGCTGTGCGCCCACTTTTCACAATGTCTATTTGGATAACATGAGGTTTTTTATGGAGGGTAGTGTAAATGGAATGAAGGTTTCTACCCTGAGGTATACAAGTACTTACAGGACTAGGGGGTAGTATCTCAAACCCGAGGAGATTCGCACTCATCCTAGTGGCATAGGCTTTACAGCCAGTTAGTAATAGCCATGGAGTTCTTCATTGCCCAAGTTGAGTTAGAAAGAAGCAAGATGCTGGATGCCGGTTTAGTACCAGGCCCTTAAGGGCTACATGTCTGGGACCAAGTCAGATGCATTGACCAGAGCACAGGCTGCACATCAGTTTTAGGTAGAGGCTGGGACCATCACAGTTTTGCAAGGACCAGACAATGGTATTGAGCATATTAGGGAAGACTCTAAAAGGCACAGGCTGTGGTGTCTGTCGCCCAAGCTCCAGAGGAAAAGGAGGATGAGACACCTACAGTGGACTAAGTGTAGGAGTCTAGGTCACTTCCAGAGCTGTTGCATGTTTTAGCTGCTGAATGAACCAGGAGGAATTCTGCCATGCACAAATTGAGTGCCCTACAAATGTGGGAATTCAGAAGGAAGCCAGGAACACTCATCAAAGGGTGTGATTGGAAGGCATTACGTTTGCTGGGAGGATGGATTGCTCTTTACTGCACCCTTGAATCTTGAACTAGGAGCAAGTAAGAAGCTTGAGATTCATTTAGTGCACCGACATTTCCTCTTGTCGCGGGCCACACAATGCCCTTAGCAGGACACTTGGGCATAACAAAGGCAAATGATAGGTTGGACTGTTTGTTCTACGTGGTAGAGATGTGTAGAGAGACAAGGAGGTTCTGTAGAATCTAATCCGTTAAATAGTAAGTCAGGGGGTAAGACCAAGGCTCCGTTAGTCACCCTTCTAGTGGTAGATGTTCCATTCAGCGGGTGGACATTGACATTGTTGGACCATCATCTCCCTCCCTCAGTATCAGGCAACAATTATATGTTTTGTTATGGTTTATCATTTCTCCAGATATGCAGACGTGGTGCCTTTGAGGAACACAACTATGAAAGAAGCACTTAGGACTCTGCTAGTGATCTTTTCTAGGGGTGGATTTCCTTAAACAGCGATTTCTGATGAGCAATAGACATCCACTCCGCTTATATGAGAGAGATTAGGTAGCAAGCTGGTGTTCCCTACCATGTTTTTCAAGGCATACCACCTGCAAACCAGTGAGTTGGTGGAAAGGTTTATTAATACCCTTAATAGCACAATAGGAACTCTGCCAGAGAAAATCAGTTGCAATTGGGATCTTCTCCTGACACTTTAGTTAAAGAGGGAAAAGCAGGAACTTTAGTCAGATAAGGGTAGGTTGGACCTTCAAGGTCACCTCCATAGGATATGGTGAATATTTGTCTCAGACAGTTAGTGATACAGTCCATGAGTTGTGCAAAGGCTAGCCTTCATGCAAGCCGGGAGTTGATAAAGGAGTTGTATGATTGGAAAGTGACGCTTGCTGACCATGTACCAGGAGGGTTAGGAGGTGTTGGTGATTCTATTTGTCCAAGAACTTTGCAGGATAACTAGTGTGGGCCACACACGGTAGTTCAGAAGATTTCTGAGGCCAATTACATGGTGGACACAGGTGCCACAACAGAGCCTAACGTGTTCCATGTGAAACGACTAAAGCCATACCTCTGGAGAAACGACACTGTGAACAGCATGGTAATGACAGAGGAGGATGAGGAAGACAGCGTGTCACTCCTCGACATACTAAGTGGTGATGTGAATGGTGGTTCTATGGATGAGATGCAACTAGCCTCCTCAACTGACGCCTGAGTGCAAAGAGTTACTTGGATAATTTTCCCCTCTCTTTTAATTGGCTCCAGGATTGAAACCTGCATGTGTTGATGATACAGGGGGTATCTTCCAATTCAAGAGCAAAGTTTACAGGATGTCAGCCAAAAGTACATCTTGGTAGAGTTTGCTAAGATGTTAGATTTGAGGGTGATTGAGTAGCCTTTCAAACAATCCAGTGGTATAGGTGGCCAAGCAAGGATCCACAGACTTACATTTTGGTGTGAACTACCGGGCCCTCAATGAAGTGACCAAGACCGGTGCACACCCAATTCCTAGAGCTGTTGCGCTTTAGGACTTTCTGGGTGCTGCTTACATCTTGAGTACCTTCGATCTGATCAGTAGCTATTGGCAGATCTTATTAGGAGATAATGCCCAGAAAAAGAATGCTCTTGCCTCTTTTCAGCTACTGATAAACTAAGTTCTCTTAGTATTGGAAGAGTTCTGTATGGCCTACCTTGATGACTAGCTTTAGCATTTCATGGGAGGACCACCTGAGACATCTATAACCGGTATTGATCAGGATAAAGTGAGTAAAACTGACCATCGAGGCAAACAAGTGCCATGTGTGGCAATCCTTGTAGTCTACCTTGGGCAATGGGAAGATCTGCCTATTTGATGCTTTGATCCAGTCTATGTTGAATGAGAGTTTCCTACCACCAATACTCAAGTGAGAGCCTTTTTATGGTGCATTTGATTATGGCCAACACTGGAGCCTTGATTGCACCCTTGATAGCTCTGACACCCAAGAAGCAGCCTACGAGAGTGATTATGACTGTAGAGTATTGAAAGGCATTGGAGGACCTGAAGGTAGGTAGCACTGTGCAATGCACCTGTGTTGAAGGCTTCAGACTATGATCAGACCTCAATTGTACATACTGACGCTTCATGTAAGGAAGTTGAATTGGTACTGACACATCTTGATGACAAGCCCAGCAGCCTTTGTGAGCCGCAGATTACTTAGAAAATAAAACAAGATGGCCGTTGAAAAATAATGCTTTGTCAATGTTTGGACCTTGACGAGGTTACGGCTGTGTGTGTTTGGTACCATGTTTAGGTTCTTACAGATCATAAACTACTCAAGTGGTTAATGGCAGTGAAGGGTGAGAATGGCAAGTGTGTGAGATGGTTGGTCTTTTTACAAGGCCTAGAATTAACAGAGGAGCACAGAGCCAGAATAAATTATGAGAATGCAGATGGTCTTTCCTGACAGTTTTCAGATCCAACAGCTGTACTCCTCCAAAGGTCCAGTAGGGTTCCAGGTAGTCTGAGCTGAGAGGGGCATCTGTAGGGACAGGAATATCCCTGTATGGTAAACAGATGCGTACCCCTGCCGTATGCACCCAACTGTGAGTGAACTTAGTGTCTCAACCTTTCATTTCGACTCGCATCACCCAAATCTAGTGTGTGCATATGCCTATGCCTTTTTATGATGATGCAGGGTCCAGAATTTCTGGTCATAGGACTACCGCCCATACTCTGGGTGAATCATTCATGTGAGTGCATTATTTTTGTTTGTCAGGCAGAGGAGATTGTATGGACCCCTCTCATGTAGAGTTGTGATGTTACATGAATCCAGTGCTTAATTTGCTGAAAACATAAGTGCTAGGGAACTCGTCAGAAGGCCACTGCAGCTTGCACAACACATTACTCTCATTGGCAACATAGCAGAGAGCAACAAAAACCCTACTAACCAACACACTCCTACAAAAGTGACAATTCACACTATTTCAGGCCCCCAAAGCTATAAGAATGGCTTGGGCACGAGGTAATAGTCATTTTAAATGTATATTGAATTAATAATTAACTGTGGTTTTGGTTATCTCTAAATTAGCCAGACCTTGTGGCAGACTGTCACAATCACCGGTGTTGACAATTAAGTGCAGGTGCCGAGCACCGGAAACCACCGGCTCGAATTAAGCACTGCATGAATCCCAGAACCTTTCACTGACACTCGGTGTATGTCTGGCCCTGCTAAAGGAGAGATTGTCCAGAAGAAGCCAGCTGCGTTCCCTTTGTGGAACATCTATATGTTTGTGACTGCCATAGGAGTGAATCCAGATCTGTTCCGCGTCATGAGCAGTGTCGCAGCATCCGACTACAGCCCACAGTGGACTCCATATAAAGATCAAGAGCAGGAAGTAATCCGATCCTCTTCAGCACCTCTGCAAGGCCCAAAGGCCTGGTGCTGCAGCCCAACTTCAACAAAATCCAATGGAGGAAATACAGTTGCTGATAAAGTGAAAATCTAATCTCATCACTGAGGGACCCCCTACCAGAGGAGCAGAATAAATGTGTCAGATTAGGTTTAATCTGCCATGATTTGTGCCTGCCAAGTTATTTACATGCCACTACCTTAGTCCTGAGTTCAGCCACCGCCACAGTCTCATATCTTCATAGCAACGTGAGCAGGCAATGGAGCCTCACATACAAACCGGACTGACTTAGACATGCTGGATGTGTTCTGTAGCAGAAACATTGATGATTACTTACGTAATCCCATTATCCAATTGACACTGGTTAAGAAAACTGAAATAAACCAAATATCCTTATGTTCTGCAGATTGGAACTTTAATAGATTCATGTGCTTGTATCTCCTGCCATCGTGTGGATAGGTCTGGTACTGCCATTTAAAAATGTAAAACTTGCTTGTAGCTTATCAGGAAAAGTCTAAGGTGGATATGACATGAATGTGATGGGTAAAAACATTGAAAAATTCAAATGCACTTTGAAACTGAATGTGCTTAGTTAATAGGTGACATTAATCGGACTACCTTGTAAATGACCTATCATGCTAGGCACAACACCTCGGGGACATGCCAGAAAACTTGTTGGAGGTGATTTTTAACATGCATGTGGGGGTAAGGGCTAAGAGGAAAGATATCCTGATCAAACCTGTGCAAAGTTCTGGAATTTACCCAACAGGTCCAGCACTTTTCCCACAGGAAAGGTGTTGAAATTGACTGGGTAGCGAGCAGTGGGCTGAACCCTTATTTGGTTGGGCAAGTCTTTTATTTTCCTCAAACTGTCTCCCTCTGCTTCTCTGTAGAGTTCCACCTTTGTAAAGTTTGTGTAAATATTGGCTACACTTTAGGATACATAAAAGCCAGAAGAGTAGAGAGTGTAGTATGTGGAGGAAGATGTTGCATATTGCTATGGAGAGTTGGAATCTATGTTAAATTAATTGTCACCTCCTACTCTAGGGAGCTGCATTGCAGGAATCTTTTAAAACAATGTTTGGGCATACGCTAAAAGAGCTACACACCTCTGTAATAATGATGTTTAAGTCAGGCTTGCCTTAGTATTAAGGCATCTGTAGACTGGAAAAAACTGAAATTTTCAAGAGGCATTGAAGGCTGAGAACTTTGACAGAGGGAGAAACAAGAGGAGACACAAAAATGAGATATGGTGCCATTCCTGATCGATCTTGAGAACCTACCCCTGGAGTGGTGCCTCCCAGGCATTCCAAGCAATCATGACTCCATTCCAGACGTTGCTGTAGGTCTAGAGCAAGGGTATGGTCCTACCATCGGTTTTGCCATTCCAGAGCTAGAGGGTCAAGACCTTCCTTTTCAAAGCAGTCTTCAAGAGACAGCAAGATGCCAGATCACATTCTACTAGGTCTTCTTCATCTTCATCATGGGCTGCGATGTACTGCCCTACACTGACCGTCTTCCTTCCAGCGAAGATTTCACCAATTGATGATATCAACAATTTTCTGGAGGTCCTTGTTGGAAGGGGCGGGGGCGTAATAAACAAAGTATTACCCTTCCAGCGACTACTTCAACCACTTCTGTCATCTTTGAGCCACTGCATCAAAAATCTGTCTGGAGACCTCTGTTTCCATTACTGCCTTATCGTACACAACCATGCATGGAACTGTTCCTGCCTCTGCTAAAGCAGCCCCTCAAAAACTTCAAAAGAAGTACTGGGCTACAGAGTGGGGTCTACTGTTCCTCCGCATTATCTCAGCGGATCTAAAATACCACTTCACTGCTTCATCAGCCACAATTCCCCCAATATAAGGAGAGCAAACAAATTGGATTCTGTGAGGAAAAATAAATGTGTGCCACTTCTGACACTAAAATGAAAACCATATATGCCACCTCCCTGTTAAGCTGGTATGATAAGTCACTCGGACTCCCTACAACGTTTTGTTAATGACTTGCTCAGGGATCGCTGTAAAGATTTCTTGAAAGTCCATAATGAAGACATGGTGGTGTCCAACCAAGTTGTCTGTGCTGTGGCAGACCAGAACTTTGCACTAGTTTGTGGGCCAGATAATGCACCCCAACCTACCATCTTTGGGTTAGGCAGCCTGGCTCCCTCCCTCAAGACTGTATGGACTTTATAAGGGAAGCTAAATGCCTATCTACCAGAGCTTATCGTTCTTTTAAATGCGAGAGATTCCGGATCTGGTGTTCTCAGAACAGCTTTGTTCTATCTGCTGTCAAGAAGATGCTTTATGTCTAAATCTTGTTCATTTGGCCACATCAGGATTACAATTTTCTTCCATAAAAGTCCACCTGGCAGCCATGTTGCCTTAAAAAAATGTCTTGCACAAGCCTCTTTTTACAAGATCTCCGTGGTTAAGGAATTTCTGGAGGGCATTAAAATGTTTCCCCCTAAATTAGAGCCATGGAGTTAAATATTGTCCTTTCAGGACTCATGGGCTATCCATTAAAACCAGCCCTTAAGGCATCCATACAGCTTCTGTCCTGCAAGGCCACTTTCCCTGTGACTATCACATTTTCATGCAGGGTTAGTGAAATAAAGGCTCAGTGATCCCATGAGCCATATACAGTTTTCCAAAGTAATAGGGTGGTGATAAGGACTCCTCCTGAATTCCTTCCTAAAGTAGTTTCGGTTTTTGATGTAAACCAAATATTTACTTTTCCAATGTTCTTTCAGAACCCCTCTTCGCTGGCAGAGAGATCTCTCTCTATTCTTGATGTGAGAAGAGTCCTGACATTTTTTTCTAGACAAAAGTAAGGGTATCAGAAATTCCAAACAGTTGTTTCATTACATGCACGTCAGGCCACATCTGAACAATCTATGTGTAGAGGGATAGTTTCTTGCATTTGCCTTTGCTACCAGAAAGCAAATGAAACTTTGATTGGTAAACCAAAAGCCCGTTCAACCAGGGTAATGCAGCTACTGCTGCATTTTTAAGAAATATCCCTATTTCTGAGATCTGCAAAGCAGCCACTTGGAGTTCTATTCACACCAATATGCAAAGCTACTTTCTTCTCTGAGATTCTAGAACCGATGCAGAAGTAGGGCAAGTCCCACCCGGGGAAACTGCTTCTTCCAACAAGTAACTGCCTTCAAAGTGGGAGTCTCCCAATTATAACCAAATATCTACTCTTATCACTAACCCTATGATAAAAACTATTCCTCTCTCTGTTCTTAGCTGAAGAGTTTTGCTGTATTGTTTCCCAAAGTCTAAATCTGTATCTAAACCCATCTATAAACTTAACTCTCATGCACACCCTTACACTCACACTATATGCCTAACCTTTACCTTAACCAACCCTTACCCTAGCCTACTATATAACCATTTCACAAACCCATACCCTAACCATATAACAGTTGCTAATCTTAATCATGCAACCCAAGCCGTACTCTCACCATAGCTTAAAGACCTTAAACCCTTCCTTTCTGTTACCCTACACCTAATTCATGTCATTTTTCCAAATTTCCCCAAACAATTTTTTCTTTCACTTTAATGTTTCTCAATTTTGGTTACCTCACTCGGTTTCTTACTTTCCTTTGTTTCTTACTTTTTTTCTCACGTTTGACCTAACAGAATTGTCCCCATGATCTGCACAATGATGCATCAGTCACACCAGTTGGTCAAATGATAAAGCTTTTCTAAAAGGCATTTCTTGGAAACCTCTCCTAATGGATGAGCCCCCCACTATCTAAAAATCTTCTTCATTAGATACAGGCCAGTTAAGCCACTTATATCTAATAGTGGCATAAATTGAACAGTGCAAAATGTAAAGGTCACGTCTGACAGGCAGACATCGACCTGCCAGGGAGCAAGCTCTGGTGTGCCCTCCTTGTGGAATCTAGATTCAGACTCAGGCCTACTAAAAGCTGCTGCGATGCCATAATAATGTCACATTGTGCTCTTTAGAACGGCCCCTCAACAACAACAGTACTGAAGATACCACTATTAAAGAAGACCTCTAAAGTCGTTGGTATTCAGTTGTGGTTGTGTACCCTGCATTCTGTTCTAACATTTGACTGCCACACGTCTTTCAACCAAACCTTGAGATTCTTTGCGACAAACAAATACAATTAACCCAATAAAACAAGTATAAATCACAAGTTTCTTAAATCGCAGCCATTAATGACTTTGAAACAAACCCCACGGCCTTTTTGACCTTCATACTCTTATCAGAGGTGCTTGTTCACCACAGAGTTATGGCTGCGCTTCTCTTTGCTTTGGTTGACATTTTTACACCCTCTCGTGGGTCTTTGCGTTTTGTAGGCAAGTTTTCTTAAAACGCTGTGATCATCTGAATCAATTTTCATGCCTATTTTTAGAAGCTTGTTTGCAGGTACTGAATTTGCAGTTTCCAGCTAAGTAAGAACATTCTTTCCTTTCTAGTTGAGCTGTTTTCAAATGATATCAATTTTCTTTGTGCATTTTGAGAGTGCTTTCCGGGTGTGAGGCCTCAAACAGATGTTGATCCTAAAAGTGAGTGAGCCAGGTTGCTGGTGGAGGAAAGTCAGAAAAACTCTATGGCTACATTTATAACCTCAGAAACAGGGGTAGGACACTGTTGTGACTGATTTACTCTTTAACCCTCCTCGGCAGTTTGTCTTCTCTTGGGATTGTGTAGCATCTTGTGACTTTAGAAAGGAGAATATTGGCTTATTGGCTTCTGGGGTACTCGACCAGTGACCACCAAATAAGCCACTTAAAAAGGAAATCGATGATGAATGACAATGTGTTAATTAAACTAAACCACAGGCAATTACTCTGGGTGCCTTCATCTTATCAGTTTTTAACTTAACTTTTTCATGGATGACGTAAGGCATTGACATTAATGGTGGCAGGTTGTTGAGTTCAAGATTCTTCCTCAACCCATTTATTTGCAAAGCGGCCTCACTGCCGTATAAGTCGTGATGAATTAAAAAGAGAAGCATGAGGACAAATGGTGGAACCAGTCTTTCATTCTCAAGAAATGGACCTGACTACAGATGAGAAAATGAAAGGGCTTTTCTCCTTTTTAAAAGACCTTCAAACCCACCTCCAGGGTGAGCCTTGCTGACAACTAGCGAGAACTGTGTTGCAACATTTGTCTACAAAAATAGTTTGAAGCTAAAAGATTGCATATCGAATCACCGGACCCTCTGTGAACATCATCGTTCATTCTTGCAGTCCTGGAAAATATTACAGATGGTACCTGTAACCTATTTTGGTCAACTGCAACCGGTTGGACATCTGATCTGTTGCGGGAAAAGATACATGCACTGTTAGACCCGGCCTTGTGGCATGGCCATCCCTGGCCACACCCCCTGACCCGTACACCTCATTCAGTCCCCAGTACACGGCCTAGCCGGTCCTGCCCACCAGGGCCCACACACACCCGACCCGGACTTCCCTGTCCGTGCCCTCCATCTTCCCAGCACCACCGGGCCCGCGTGCGCACTTCCTGCACCTACGATGGCCACCCGGCCCCAGCACAACCCCGGCCTAGAGGCGCCACCCCGGCTGGGGAACATTGCGCTCCCATAGAGGGAGAGAGGGAGGAGCAGTTTCCATCACACCTCTGGCCTCCCCTCGGGAGATGGGTTTCGATCGGCCCTCTGGCCTCCCTGAGGGCTGGCTCCACGCCTGCTGGGTGTCTGGGACTCCTCCCCACCCGGCCCTGAAAGGATCAAAGGACAACATGGCAGGAAACTCCAACGAGCGGCCCGAGGCGCTAAGACCCCTGCCTACACGGACCCCGGACATCAAAGAGGAGCTGACCTATATCAAGGGGTGCTCTGGGGCTATCTGGCAGATTCGACTCTGGAACGACGAGAGCCCTGCTGACGTGGTCGCGGCTCCCTTGCAACCTTGGAACACCTGAGCCCTGCTGAGTGACTCGCGGCTCCCCTGAAGATCGTAAGACCTCCGAACTTGTGCTGAGCCCTGCTGAGTGACTCGCGGCTCCCCTGAAGATCGTAAGACCTCCGAACTTGTGCTGAGCCCTGCTGAGTGACTCGCTGCTCCCCTGAAGATCGTAAGACCTCCGAACTGGTGCTGAGCCCTGCTGAGTGACTCGCGGCTCCCCTGAAGATCGTAAGAACTCCGAATTAGTGCTGAGCCCTGCTGAGTGACTCGCGGCTCCCCTGAAGATCGTAAGACCTCCGAACTTGTGCTTGAGCCCCGCTGAGTGACTCGCGGCTCCTAAAGACTCCTCTGGTCCGGCTGGACCGCAGCGTATCCCCTGGCTCGAGGATTGTGAGCTGTGCGTTGGGTACGTCCCTGCATCTATCCGGATCCCCCAAAGACTGTCCCGCTACCCCCTTCCCTACCGAGACTCTCTGAGCCCGTGCTCTATTTTGTACATATCGACCTTGGTGATCATAAAGATCTGACGAAGCTGAATAGATAAAGATCTGTTCCCAAGAACCTACCGTGTGGTGTCTTTGTCGTGTGGTGCCGTGTGTGCGATCTTAGATACGAGACTCTTCCCCCTGAGGAGTCTCCCGCCAGTGCCCGGCTACGATACCCCGAGGGTAGGTCTCAGAGTGTTCAGGTAACCTCCCTGACTCCCCTGGGGTCGCCTTCTAACATGCACTGTCCCAAAAATATCACTTTATACCAATATTTATTAAATATGAGAATGTAAAATGGTGCAGCCTAATAGACTGTACATTGGGGCAGCAAATGAGTGGTTTAACAATTATTTACTAAGCATTTCACACTATAACCACAGTGCAGAAGTTTTAGGTCACAATCAACACACCAGATTCACCAAGGAAACCCAATTCTTTATAAATCCGCTGATATTTAATTCGTACTCACAAGCACATAAAAGCACAATTATGAAACTGGTGGTAGGAGGTCTAATTCTCACCACCAGTTTGGAAAAGAATAGAACGGTAATGAGCGCGGAATAGGTGGAGGGGTGGTGAATATGTGGGGGAGGGATGAGGGGATGGTGATGTAGCTAGCGATAGTTTGCTTACCAAGCAGCCCAATAAGGGGTGGTAATTGGGACATGGAGAAGGGGCATCCATCCTGTAATCAATATAATGCAAATATAGTACAGAAACTGTTGTACATTTGCTACACCTTATCCCTCTAGAAGTAAGAACCATCATGAGGGGTAGAATCAGAATGCATCCAGTTAGGATCAGAGAACATGCATCCGGTTGCTGTCCAGAGGGTGGCACCTGTAGTCCGTCATGTCCGGGCCGATGCCTGCTAATGATAGTTGCATAGGGGTCCAGAACCAATCTTGCACGATGAGTCAATAACAAATCAGACCTATTCTCTTACTCGCACTGTTTCGACAGTAGGTGTTGCCATGACAGCAGACGTCATCCTACAGTCATATTTGTGAATGGTTCGGAGATCAGGCATTGTACATTCCAGAAATAGCACGTCTGCAGCAATCCCATCTGTTTATTAATGATAGACTCAGCAAAGTTATACCTTCCGATTCAGAATCGTGAATCATAAAGTATTAAAGGGGCAATACAGTGTAGAGGGAAAAAACGTTCTCTTTACTCCGTTCTGAATCACTACCAATCACCAACAATAGACATTCTAGAATGTTGCTTGGTTTAATGACATCTGCTGTGGTTTTGAGATAATTTTGACATCATTCACCAAATGACCACATTATTACAGTAGGTTCCCATTCTGCCTAATAAATGGTTTCCACTACCCCCCCCCCCCCCCCACTCCCCCCCGCCCATCATGATGCTGGCATTTTTCAATCGTGTACTCATCCTCTTTTTTTTTTTTACATAGCTTTTTATTGATTCAGTCATTTCCAACGGAAACAAAGCAACACAACATATCAAGGCCACATCATGTGGACAAACATGACACAATATAAAGGCATTCACATCCCACCATCTGAAAAAAAGTTGTATTGCGGTTACAGCACATTAAAGATTGCTATGGCTCTTTTGCTTAGGCACCCGCCGGCACCAGAGCACCACACAACGTTCCTTCCGTAAACTTCATGCCTTGGTAAAAGAAAACTGCAGCCACCTGGCATACTAAAAGCTTTCTCCTTACCTTGTGGTTCACGATGACTTTCGGCTACTCACTGTATGTGTCTCACTGTGCATTGCCAATGTTATGCGAATGATTATTGGTGCTCTCGTTTTAAATATACCAATGTGGTGTAACACTGTTAAAATTACAGTTAAAAGATTGAGTATAATTCTTTTTAATTTTTATTTTTTATTTTTAAAAGGATCGCTATGGGACGGGTCCTGAGATCCACGTGACCCACATCTTTTGATGCTTGTTTGCATATCCTCTCCATTTGTTATTTCCTCTTTGGCTCTGCAGCTGAAATCCATGACAGACAGATAGTAGAAGGGGTTCGGCAGAACCCCAGCATCTAGCAATGTCCCTTTTGGCACCAAGATAGCCAATGCCAGCTAGTAATCACCAGTGTCTTGTGGGGGCCTAACCTTCCATGATCCCTAGGAGTGCCACATATGGGTCCAGTGTTATGGAGGTTTGTATGAGGCGTGCATTAGTGGTGTGTATAGAGTTCCAGTAGACGGCTATGGCGAGACCGGTCCAGGTAACGTGGAAGACGGACCCATCTGTGCGCCTTCAGCACAGATACTTTGCTGAAACTGATCTTCCCATCCTCCAAAGTCAATCATTTCTATACTAGATGCGATGAAACTAGTTAGTGTGTAAGCCTCAGGTTGGAGAGGATGGATAAGATTCTCGGGCCGTCGTGGCTGTGCGCTGGTCATTTTCATCAAGGTCCGCTATCTCATTGGCCCAGTTCGCTTGCAGCTGTTGGAGAGGGTCGAGGGCATAAAGCAGGAGACACCGTTAAAGATGGGAGATACCCTCTGGCCCCAGTGGGTCCATTGTGAGCTTGATTTCCAAGGGGTTATAGTCTGGGCCCTCACTCAGCGCCCCCAGTGGGCTCCAGGGTGTGATGTACCTGGGCTCCAGGGTGTGATGTATCTGCAGGTAATTGAAGAACGTGGACCTGTGAAGCCCGTATTTCGCCTTGAGGTGGTCAACAGACACAATGTTTATCAATCTCCCACAGGCCTCATTGTGTTGAGATCCCGATTAGATCCCACCCATGGGACAGCTGCCTGAACCATGTACCTGCCCACAGAGTGGTCAGAGTTGTTGGCCTCCCCCACCATTTAATATGTAACAAGGCCGCACTTCAAGACAGTAGCGGAATCTTGAGGGTCTGCAGGAGGGAGGCCGAAAGGCGGTTTCCATCGAGTAGATAGTGTATACCCTAGTGCTCCAGCAGAGATCTCTCTAGTTGCCAGGCGACTTTGTGCTTTCCAAAAAGCCAGTCCCCTACCAGGACCTTCTGTGCTGTCCAATAGTTCTGCTGGATATCCGGCACATCAAGGCTGCACTCCCAAACTGGTGCTGTACATTTAGTGTATGAGACTCCTGGGGCCTTACCCCACCCCAAAGAACCTTGCGGACAAAGGCTGAAGTTCTTAGAAGAGTAGGGAGGAAGGATGTATGGGTGGTTGACCTGTAGCCTCAATGCATCTCCGTATATCTCAAGCATATGTATCAGGCAGGGCAAAGTTGTCTGGGGGGATTGCAAGTATGAGTGTGTCCACAGGAAAGAGCACTTTACTATCTTCCTGGTCGGCATCCCATCGGAAGCCCTGTGATTGGGCTTCCATTCTGACCCACTTTGCCAATGGTTCCATTACTAGTGCAAAGAGGAGGGGCGAGAGCAGGCAACCCTGTCGCGTCTCCTGCAGAATGCGGAAAAGGGAGGAGAGTCTCCTGGTAACACGTACCCTAGCACATGGGGAGTCATATAGGTCCTTGACTAGGGTTAGGAATTTGTGACCAATGTTCATTTGACAGAGTATTTGGAAGAGAAAAGGCCATTGGACACTGAACGCCTTTTCATAATTCACTAGAAGCAGAACCGTCAACTTGTGTAGGTGATGAAGTTGGGAAAGACCAGCCTGAAGTCTGCATGTACAGTGGCATGTGCACCTGCGGGGAATAAAACCATTTTGATCCTCATACTCCAGGGAATTTATGGCACCTGCAAGTCTGTTGGCCATGGTCTTGGCAAAGAGTTTGGATTCCACATTTTGTAGTGAGATGGGCCTATACGAGGTGCAGAGGTCAGAGGGCTTACCCAGCTTGAGCATAGTAGTGATTGTGGCAATCCTATGATGTGGTGGCATGGAACTGGGATGGCCCACCTTTTCAAATAGATGTAGCAGATGTGGTGCGAAGAGGAAAGAGAACCAATTATAGAATTCCACAGGGAATCCGATCGGTCGTGGGGTTTTGCACAACGGGATGTAGCAATAGCCACTTGGAAGAATACCTTGAGCATGACTGGGAATAGGAGCATGCATCTGAGATTTAAACCCCGTAGCTTCTACTTGACTTGGTCGAAAGACTTCCTTTGGTTCTGATCCAGCTTGGTGTAATCCAGGAAGATGACGTTTTTGGAGGATTCACATAGGGTCTTGCCCAGCGACCTAGCTGAGCATAGTATCTATTCCTCGTCCCTAAAGTTGAGGAAGTGAGCAATGATGGCTCGAGCTGGAGACCCAGGGGGCGGCTGCCGCACCAGTGCCCAATGATCTCACAAAATTAGGAAACAAATAGACCGTTGGTCCTCCGGGAGAAAATCTTTGAGCCAAGACTCAACATTTTTCTCATGGTTAGGCTCCTCCACCCCCTCAGGAAATCCCGCAAAGTGAAGGTTATTGTTTCAGTAACAACCCTCCACATCTTGTAGTCTTGTTGCCATTTTGCCTCCGTCATTTTGCTGTCTCCTTCGTGTGTTCCAATTTTGTCACCGTGTTCTCCAGGGAGGAGATCTGTCCCTCTGTCACTTAGCCCGTCGTGATGCGCAGGTCTTTTCGAAGGAGTGCAAAATCTATACCCACTTTGCTGATTTTGACCTTGAGGGAGAGTCTAGTCTCTTCTGTATAGCACATCGGAGAGTTTCATTATTGATGGCGGGGCCAATCCCAAGTCTCGGCGAGGACAAGGCGCCAACTGCCTGCAGAAGCAATTTGGCATATTTATCTAGTTTGCTCTACCAGACATGGGGCTTGTCTTTCGCCATTGCAGCTTCTTAGAGGTCATCTCGAGCTACCCCACTGTGAGCCCACCTGACCCTCCCTAAGGAGGTGGCACAAGCAGCCCAGGGTCCAGTAGGTGCAATATCTCCCGGCTTTAATCCGGGTGATGTCTGGAAGGGGCGTCCCAGTAGATTTTGTAAGATTAAGGCACTCCTTGGGAGCTTAAAAAGATATGACTGTCATCTTGCGCCGCCAGCCACACAAGCCACGGCACCCTCCTCTTCCTCTGTTCTGATGCCCCAATGACACTCATTGAGAAAATAATTAGTCATCATTGCCTGAATTTGAAGGCAATAACAGCTGTTAATTACCCTCTCCACACTTGTGGGACCGAGCTGGAGGCAACTGCACATACTGAGCAGTAAGTCACTATGTGGTCTTGGAAAAACTGCTCTGCTGCCATTCAGTGCTCTACTGCCATTTTTTTTCGAAGAGATTCTTTCCCCCTTCTCAGCCTGCTTGTATCTTTTTTCTGAAGCTCTTCTCCCAATGCTAGGCTCCTTCTCCCCTTGTCTCACTAAGGGAGAATGTGAGCTTGATCGCCTCAGACCAGTAAGAAAAGTAAAACAACAACCATGTCACCTTGTTTATTCTAACTTGTATGTGGCTTTTTTGGCTTTCTCCACAGGCTTTATTTCAGGTTCTAGACCCAAGGCCTCATGCGTGCTCTGTGGTAGCAAGACCTTGGTTCCACCGGTGGTTGATGCAGCATTTTGGTAATTAAGTCCATGTCCTTGACTGCAGTGAGATCACTGAAGCACTTCTCTTAAAGGCAAAAAAGCAATTAGGCCAGAGATAGCCCTATGGCTGGAGGTGGTCACATCATCAGTACCAAGATTTCCACCAGATGCAGCATGCACTGCCCCCTGGAAGGGGATCAGTACCGGCAGAGTCTACTCTTCCACAGCTTGCTTAAATGCCAGATTTTCAATCCTTGCAGAACCACAATGACAAGCAGATTGATGCTAGGCACTGCACTGGGTGAGGGTGAGAGGTTGCCCAACGCCTTCTTGTGTGGCTTCCAAACAATTAAATAATAAAAGTAATATATATTCACTCAAAGAATCATCGAATAGAGTGCAAAGACAAAATACAGAAAATGCATGGAGTGTGGCCTAGAACGAGAACCCTCTTTCATTTCATCAGAAGATTCATTTTTAATATGCTGCGTCCTGTGATGTTAAGTAGCAACTCACATTCACAGTTCTCATAAATCTTAAGTTTAGTCTCGGCTGGCTACTGTTTTCAGAATGTGAAGCGAGAGCTCATGCGCGTGCGTGGACTGCAGGAGATGGTAGGCACTGACACTCCCTCCTGTAACCCCTTACTGTATATTTGCTGTTCTTCCTAAAGTTGATTTGGTCGTGGAAGGGTAGTTCTTCAATAGAGCTACTTATCAGTGGCAAGTACTTTTTGCTTTATTTGTAGATCTCATCTAGGCCTGTTTGAAATTCTAGCCGCGGAACCTAAGCCTGCATCGAGTAGGGTGCGGGTGGTGATCTGTACAGTGCGTGCAAATGTTCATGGTGCTGCTGCACGTGTCTATCACTAACTCTCCACTGTTTCATTTTACAGATCTACAGTCAAACATTGTATGCAACTACTCAAGTCTTACATTGGTGCTGGAGCAACTGTTACAATGGCACCGCATCCGCAAGAACAAAACAGAAAAGGAAACCAGACTAATGCAAGGGTCACTTTATGCGTTCTTTGTGTTTTTTTTAAAGCCACATTTTTTTTATATTTTGCTCCTTTGCCACCTGTACCATTCACTCTTTCCGCAGGCTACCATTTCGTGGTGATGCCAAATTCACTCTGAGAATCGTCTTGCATTCTCTTAGTTTGGTCATCCGCACGTCAGTGTTACTTGATGTTGGCTAGGCGTAGTGGTGCAGAGGTAGGGAGCGAGGCTCTCGTGTTTTTCAGTAGTAGCATTGTAAATTTTACTTTTAAAATAAGAAAGGCTATTGGCCACAGCAAGAAATGGAACATGAGCCTGTTTTGTTTTCTCACAACCCTTTCAATTTCTTAAATAAATTCTAGCATTTAATTGATAATTAACATATAATGGTGTCTTCCAAGTACCATTTTAGATAGCTTATCGTTCTCCTTTCTGCATAAAGTGGTCATATGGCCAACAACAGAAGTACAGAGGCATTGTCATAACAGTTGCGTAACACCAGTCGTAGACAGTAGGAAAGTGATTATAGAGCAGGTCAGTGTTTTGCACGTTTTCTAGTCCTTTGTATTGTCAATGTCTGGGTGGGAGAAGAGGTCGGGAACATCGGCACAATATAGTGGCATAGGAGTAGATAATTTGGCATGTTAGAAAGGGCATCGCTACTTATTGGTTAACCTGTTGGCCTTTTCACATTTGGTACAAGTGTAACACTCAATTAGGTGAAGTGCCCAATATTCTAGGGAAAAAGGTGTGTTTCTCTTAATGAAAAAAAAGAGGGGGGGACCAAGTGTTGGTCAAGAACCTCTTGAATGAGGAGATTTGTTGGGATTCTGTACAGATGATCGAGCTGAGATAAATATACCATGGGCAGAAAAGTTGTATAACAGTAAATCTGTTTAACGTCATCAAAATAGCTCTGCAAATAATACATCATAACTATGTATGTTTTTTAAACTGCAATAGCTTTTACTACCTCCATGGACAAGGAGTGTTCCATAGGATTTTCAGGTGCATAAAGGCCTCATTAGCATGGAGTTTCTTCAGGCAGAGGTGTTGATTGGGTTGAAAGGAGGGAGCGATGTGTGTTGGAGGTATTCAGATGGAATATAACATTTCCCCTTCCCTGTCTGTCTTCCGCCATGTTGTACTTTGTCTTTCTTGAGATGCTTAGCCTTTCTGGTTGGACAAGGTGGTGCAGTCTCCATGAAAACAATCTGCAAGGTAATGCTTCTCTGCGTACAGACATCCTTTGTAAGCACACACTGCTTTTTAAAAGAGAATCACAGGAGACCAAATGGACCAGAGGACAAATACATAGCAATAACGTTGTATCCTTCTAGCCTGAAAATGCCTAGCTTTGGGCAGGTGAAGATGAGGGCAGTGGAAGAGCTGTTCCCTAGATGAGAGCACTAATAGGTACAGCAAAGTTAAGGGGTCAAAGGTGAGGGCTTTTGTCACAGGGGCACACGTGGATGAACTGTATTTAATTTAGCATTGGTATTTATATGGTTTTATCCTATTTTTGTGGGTTTTGCATAAGAGGGAAGGGACTTTTTGACATTCACTGTTCCTGTAGCCCTTTGCAGGCAAAGAAGTACTTTGACAGTGAGGCCCAGTTTAAAGAATAGCCTTAAATGGCGGAAAGGATGGCCGGTCAAAAGCAAGAATTTGGGATGAGTGGAGCAGCTGCTAAAGACTTAGGCGTGATGTGCAGATCTACTGTGTTATTGGGCCATTTAATTACTGTACTAAAGAGAATCTATTTTGTGATCCTTCAGCACCTGACCTTCATTAGGCTCTTAGCTGCTCTTGAGTTCAACATCAGGTTGAGCAGTAGTAACCTTTGTAGCTGCTGGTGGGCTTTGCAAGGCAGCGAATAACTTAAAACTGTCTACTGGAGGCATCTACTGTAAGATACAAGAGTGTTCCCATCCAGCCAACTCATTCCAAATCATCAAACACAAACTTCACGATTACCAATGACGGGCTTCCCTAATGGAGCACAGGAAAGTCTTTGTATTTAGCCCGTTATGAGGGATAACTTGCTCTCTTCACCCCTCACACCATCCACCACTAACCTCTTACGGGATGCTGGGCTCCAGTTTTATTTTGGCTGGCACGCACACTATAGATAAGGTGCTGTAGTAGGTATTGATGTCGATGAGACTGTCCACTTTTTTAAAAGCGCCTATTTTAAAATAAATTTAACATATTGGGATTTCTAGTATTTTAATCTTTATGAAGTTGCATGATCATAGACAGGGGAACATCTGAGGAGCAAATGGGGATGCTCCGTGAAGGTTGAGGCATTCCACCTTCCATCGTGTGACCGTCAGCTTCGTACTTGCAATGCTGGCAAAGAATATATGTTTCCCAACGCACCAGTCATGCAGACAACTGCACTATGCATTTGCAGAATAATCTTACTTAGGCATTCCATGTTCTCTGCCAGGCAAAACCCAGGGCATTTTAACTCTTAAGTAGCCCGGTGAACCAGACATTTAGCGTGGTGCTTCATATAAGAAAATGGTATTGTAGGTGTCACCCTGCATTATATAGACTTGTCAATCTCTGACCTCTGCATTGTTTTTTGGGAAAAGTGTGATGATTTGGAATGCCTCCTTCGCCAGCTGTTAAACAGTGTGCACACCTCATTTTTATGTCCGTGTATACTATAGAATTAATGTTATAATGACTACATATCAACCTTCCTAATTGTAATCAGTGTTTTAATCATATTATATCTCTCACGGATTATTGATTGATGCTAGAAAGGTACTTTAATACATCAGAGGGCTGGCATGGGAGTGTGCACTTGCACTGGGCTCTATAGACACTATATATGTAAAGGAATCCTATTTGGAACTTGTGATGATATGGTCTGAATCACTGGTTCTTTTAATCTAGTTAAGAGAAGTTATCATAGCACAAACTAAAAGCTTTCAGCTTGGTCCTGTTGGCTTTAGAGATGCTTCCTTTTGATTGTATTTACAATCTAGGTATTGGAGGGGTTTCTCTAAACTTGAACTGACCATCAACGACCAAATTCGAAATCTGTCAAAGACCTTTGGCGCTGCGATAGGTGCATAAAAAACAAGTGCAGTAGCCGTGGCTGGGTTGTGTGTTTAATGAGCACCAAGTCGCAATAAAAGATATTTTACACAAAAGCCAACTCTTCTTCCAAGCCTCAAAAGATCCAGATTAGCATTTACCATAATCTTCCCTTTTACAGAGGACTGTATGAACCCATTGTTTTCTAAAATATCGCACTTGGGAGTCAATACTACCAGGCGAAGATGCAGCGTAATAAGATACATTACGGATATGTTATTAACAGACCTCTATATGCTATATTTTGTTGGAGAATTAGGAGAGAATTGTCTGACGTCTTTGTCCTGTTCAGTAGTAGCTTGAGGGAAGCTCTTTGAGAGGTGCATTGAGAATCTGGTAGTGCTATAGTGCCTAGACTACTTTAAGCACTAGAAGTCATCATGCACCTTGGAAGCCAATGTCATATCCATATTCTCTCGATGTAATCAGTACACTGACGTTTTCTCATAAGTCACTCGCTCTTTAGAATGGACCATATTAGTACTATTAGTTCTTGGACCACGTTTCAGATTTATCATGACTGTAACAAAGCCTTTCCACGGAGCATCTCAATCTAGGAAGAACACTACATTATTAAATGAAACCGAAGTTAAACCAAGGGTGACGCTGTATGAGCAACCAGATTTCCTAGAATACTACTATAGTGGTTGCAAAAAACAAAGCTTTCATGCAATGGGTGTTCCATGGAGTTCTATATTCATAAATGCAGATGGCTTCAAAAGATCTGGCTGACCAAGGCATCATGCTTTTATGAGGCGAGATTAAAACGGATTCCATAACAATGCTCCATAAAACATCAAGGAAAAGAGTGTTTGTGATTTTCTTTGTACACCAAGCAAATATGGTGAAGAATTTGGTTCAAGTTCCCAAAAGCAGGAATTGTTGGTCCTCCCACTATAGGTGAAATCTGCATTTTTATTCTGGGGGCTGCTGTTACCTGAGGTGAAGTCACTCCCGTCAGCTTGTGCATAGAGGGACAGCATAGACTTTATAACCGCCCACTAACAGTGCAAGGCAGAGAAGTTTTTAGTGGACTGTGGAAAAAGAAAGGTTCTGCTCCCAGAACCGTTACCATTAGTTTGACCCGCACAGCAAACAGTACTTAAATAGGTAGTTTACAAAATTTAAAAGGAATTTGTGTTCATAATGTCCTTTGATCGGTCTAGTTTATTCTCCATAGATTTGCGAGTATAGGCAAAGCTGTAGTCGTAGCTTCTACAAGGTGTACAGGAAAGGCACACTTGTAGATCTGAATGCGTCCTCTGTGCATAAAGGACTTTTTCAGCCCTTAAATGCTTTGCAGTTGGATCTTGAACGAGGACCGAGTCCTAAACTGTTGTAAACCTTGTTTCAGTATTATTTTATTAAGATTTGTTAGTTGTTTGACAAAAGTGCTTTACAACTGAAATTAAGTGCCCTAATATGTCATTGAATTTGAGAATTAGAACTTAATCAATATGAAGGGTAAAAGGAACTGTGGAGGAAGCATGCAGGAAATGTAAGCCGTGGACATGGCATCTCGATTTTTTTATGATTTAATTTGGACACAAAAGGACAGTGTTTTAGATAGAATTTTTCTTTTGATTTTATTTTTGTATGCCTTTATTTTGGTGAAAACCTTTTTATTTTTTTATTTTTGTTAATCCATTAATCTCGGACTAGTGCAGAAGGAACAGGATTTAGCCTCTTCTGTCTTTAGTACATGTGCAGTATATACAAGCGGGCAAAATGTCCTGCATACAAAAGCCTAAGTGTATATCACCTGAGACAATTCCATTGGTTTTGAGCTGCAATTATGTAACCGTTCATCCAATCCATATAAACCTTTGCTTTAGAATGTGCTGAAATGCAAGACTTGAAACAAAAAAATGCATATTAATAGTTGCGCTGGCCCAACTCAATGTCAGTGAAACTTGGAACACAGTCCAACTGTTGCTCCAAGTGATTGAACCGTGCGTACGAGTATTTGCTCCTGTATTTTATGAACAATAATAACCTAGTAAATCTTTTTTGCAGTTCTGGATATGTAATTTAAGCGCTTTTTACCATAAGTGTTATTTAAGTCTTTGTTTTACTGATTGATGTTTGTTACTCCTGGCTAGAGAAGCATTGTAGTCGAACTGAGACCAGGTGCTTCTTTGAGCAACTATGGCCGCTTCAGAACACAAGTCTGTGGGCTTTCTTCCTTCAGAGAAGGGGTGTGCAACATTTCCACACTTGTGTTGAAGAGTGCAGGCACTGGAGGCCCAGTGAGATGCAGTGTCCCTGCTCTCTGTTCACAAAAGACTTTGATGAGCTCAAACCCGCACTGCATACTTCATGAGTAAAACTGACTGGGGCGGAATGAAGGATGTAGTGGGCAGGTTTGTTATCTGAATAAGGAACACGCAACAATTCACCAACATATGGTGCTGATGCTTGAACACAGTGTTACTTTTGCAAGACACGTTTTGCACCTGTGCGGTTGAGTAATTGAGGGCACCCTTGATCCATAACTCAAGCACGTAGGGTGCCTGTGCCGCATCACAGGGATTTTTGTGGGACTTTGTCCATGGTTTGGCCTTTCTCTGTGCCTATGTCTTCAGACTGATAATGTATCTTCTCACATAACTGCTGCAATCCCATAACAATGGTATTGCAGCAGAGGTGTGAGCTTGAGGCAGCCATGTACTCAGAACCCGCATAACGCACAATAAGATAATTGTAATGAAAAAAGGCTACTGCTGTCTTTCCCAGAGTGTAACAGGAGGCAACAGGAAGCATGAGGTCACGCCTACAAATACTTGAACAGAGAGGAAAGAGGTAGTTGTCACGAGTGTGTGTGTTTCATTGTTCTCTGCAGAACAGTCAAAATACTGGATGTGCCATCACAGTTTTCTATTGGGAAGCCTGGAGACCTCCGTGAAAGGCTGGCAAACTTAAATAAACCTATTTTTATGGGTAGAAGTACATTTTGTCGAGTCCTGAGGAGGAGACCACTGTTCAATAATTTTGACTGATTTGCGGAGCATATTCATATTACAGATGTAAAACAAGATGCAATGGCTGCTTCTAGCTTCCCTCTCCTCTGCGGTACCTCCACATTCACTTCTGCAGATTCTAGGCCCTTTCAGCCTGATGGCTGGTTGTTTCAAGACAACAGTACTCTCCACAGTTTAGTGATGGATAACCTCAAAAGGATGTTGTGATCTATTGGCCAAGCCTCTGTTGACCAAACCCCTTGGATGGTGCAGGCTTGCAGTAAACCTAGCCATGCCACCTTCCTTTTCTGGTGCACTGCCTTACTTCATTGCATATTTTTGCATTCAGAACTGTTTTGATGATTGTTTGCGCCATGATTTCCATCAAAAGAAATTTACCTGCAGGGTGAGCATAAATGCAATCTTCTTTTGTAAACAGATCAATGGCCTGTACACAGGCAATCGCACACAATTCAGAATGAGATTTAGAAAGAACTACTTGATATAATAGAATAGAACATGATGCTTTAATGAAGCCATTATTAACAAATGGCCTCTAACGTAAAAGCAATCTGTGCTTTATAACTTCATAACATATATAAAAAGTAGACCTTATTAAGCAATAATTCCTTGTTCAAGTATTGTGTATTCTATTGTCAGTATTCCATTCTGAGAGGTAGTCTGGAACTTGTTGTGACTCCTTAGCACACAGTGTGGAAATGTTGCTCTCTTACTTTCAGATATACATGTTTTGTATGTATGTGTCTGGTGTGAGTGTATACGTATATATTCACACGAACAGAGAATGTCACTATTTTTTTCTTTATTCCTTTGTAGTATACTTTCCTTTCAAATTAAAGCATATAACCTGGGTATCTGAATTTAAATTTTTTTATTAGGCCTTTGCAGCAAAAAAAAAAAAAAAAACTTCAATTCCAAATGTCTTCCAAGATAAAGTCTGAGGATTTTAAGGTATTTTCTTAGGAACCCAGCCACAAGCTTGTTTTGTTTTTCCAGGAAGCCCCACGGTTGTTGCTTGTGACTATGAAGCGCGCCACTGATCCCTTTATTTGGATTGGGTTTGGTTTTGAGGATCTGCTCGTGATTTCCCTGACAGTTTTAAGCCAAGAGTTTGTAACTGTATGATATTTACTGTAAGATGTAGACCATTGAACAACTATTAAAATATTTCCAAAAAAGTCTAATGGCTGCTTTGTTTTGATGTTATTTTGAATACTTTAGTTTTGTAGGAAATAACTGTATTTGTTAAACAGTACCTACACTTTTTCAGTACCTAGTAGTTGTGACATATGCCAGATATGTTAGTGACAAGGCGTGAAAGTTATTTGTTAGTTGCATTTTTGTACTGTGTATTTGTATTTTTATAAATTGTTACTTTCACCTTTTCTAAAAGTGGTTGTGAACAGTGCAGCTGGTTGGATCCCTGAAGTCTGTGGTACTTGCTAGGACACCCACATTCTGCTGGCAGACTGAAGTTGTATGGTTACCTATTGTGGTACATCAAACCGATTACTTCTTCTGTGTTGTGCCAGGGCACCCTGTGGTAGCCTTAGTAATGCTGAATGCAGATGATGTCATCCTGACCTTGGGCCATCTACTTCACTCCAGTGCTTAATCTGCAACACAATAGGTGCCAGAGTACAAAGATTTTCTAATGACCCCACAGCTGCATTACTGAATCCCTAGGCGGCCTAATTTTGATTCTAACCTGCGGTCAAGCCATTTTACCGCAAACTCCATCGCCCCCAAACACCTATGGCTTGAGATGTCACACATCCTTGAAGAAGTACATAATTAAAAATAATGCTCACTTACTCTATGACCTTGTCGTATCTGCAGTAAACCATGCTAAAACGTTGTTGCAAGTCACAGAGAACTACCTCACATCTTTCTTTTGATGCCATCAACAAATGGTGCTCTTTTTTCAATTTTTCACACTGCCTTTATCACCCTGTTATACAATATTACATTTATTCCCTGCACAATCAATAATATGCCTCATCAAACTAGTCCCAAAAACCAAAACATTTAGTGTACTTTACCTGTCCATGTCAAGAGCTGGACTTCTGGTCGATGTTTGTAAAGTCTTCTTTGTATTGAGAAAAGGCTGTTTACTTCCAGAGGCAGAATCAGACACCTGATTGAACAGGACGTCCAGAACTGCTCCAGAAAATAACACAGCAAGAAGGATAAAAAACTGGAGACCAGTAAGTAGCTTCTTGTTGACTAGGCCTAGCAACAGAGACACAAGTAGAGAATAAGCAACATGAACCAGGGAGACATTGAGTCCACAATGTGCAATAAGTGAGCAATGATTCAGCAGCAATTGCAACGTGACTGGACATACAATGGAGCACCTTATATATTGAGAAACAGGAAGTAACCTGATTTAAAAAAAAAAGTTGGTGTGATCTTGGATTGGGGAGAATGTTGAGTTATCATAAACTTATTAAACCCGACATACACAGGAGAAACAGCTGTTCTGTGGCACGAAGTTTGTAGGCAGACCAGCTGCAGCATAGCATACGTGTGGAAGAAAGGTAAGGAATACTTCTGTGAACTCTCCATACTCTTAGGAGCTCTGGGTTTATGGGGATTTTTAAAGGAAAATTGTTTGACCAATCGGGAGCATGAACTTGATCTACTGTTTCCCAGGAACTATCACAAGGTTTATAACCTTTCCAAGCAATTACATATTGTAGTTTCCCTTTAAAATATCAGGATTTACAAATCTCTTGGACCGCATATTCATAGTGACCATCAGCAAGTATGGAGGGAGGTTTCCTTTTAACAGAATGACCTTTACGATGAAAATAAGGTTTTGAGTGGAAAACTTGAATGTAAGGACCATAACATCTGAGAGGGAATTTAGACAGGGTGTGGTTTTGTCACCTACTTTGTAAATAGGGGCTGGTCATCTGTCGATTGGCCTGAGACCTTTGCTTGTCTTGAGCATTCTGTAAATAATTAAGTTGTTGTTCCGACATTTTTTTAAATATCACTATGGAATCTTGAACTGCAGGGTCGAATTCTCAGTTTGAGAGAATTGAAAGTGTCTGGGACGTAATCCAGTTAAGGCAATAAAGGGGAAAATTCTGTAAAGGGATTGATCGAATGGTTGTAAGAAAATTTAGCTGCTAATAAGAGGGATTTCCAATTGTCTTGAGTAGCAGAAATGTACACCTTAAACTCTTAAAGAGTTTTATTTAGTCTCTCTGTTTGGCAGTTGAATTGGGGAAGACAACTAGAAGTCAAGATTCTTTGAATACCGATTTTATGACATGACCTTGAGACTTTCAAAACTTGAACACATGCTGAGGCCCCAGAATGAAAATTATATTCAAGGGCAGTCCATTAAGTCAGAATATGTTAATACAATATTTCAGAGGCTGTTGGTAATTTGAGAGGAGTAGAGAATTGGGACATTTTAATAAATTAATCTATTGTGGCCACAATTGTAGTACAATTTCCAGTTAGAGGGAAATCAGCAATACAGTCAGTATAAATTACTTGCCAAGGTTTGGAAAGAATCTCAAGGGATAATATTAATCCTGCTTTGCTTTGTGTTTATTTATTTTGGGTGCTTACTTAACAGGTCCTGTTGAACTGTATCAATCAATCAATCAATCAAAGACATTTATAGAGCGCACTACTCACCCGTAGGGTCTCAAGGCGCTAAGGGGGGGGGGGTTGCCGTTACTGCTCGAACAGCCAGGTCTTGAGCTTCTTCCTGAAGGAGAGGTGGTCTTGGGTCAGGCGCAGGTCGGCCGGGAGGGAGTTCCAGGTCTTGGCGGCCAGGTAGGAGAAGGACCTTCCTCCTGTTGTCGCTCTACGGATGCGTGGGACGGCGGCGAGGGCGTGGCTGGCTGATCGGAGGTGGCGTTTGGGAGCGTAGAAGTTGATTCGGTTGTTGAGGTAGCTCGGGCCTTGATCGTGTAGGGCTTTGTGTGCGTGGGTGAGGAGACGGAAGGTGATTCTTTTGTTGACGGGGAGCCAATGCAGGTCTCTCAGGTGTCCGGAGATGTGGCTGTTTCGTGGGATGTCGAGGATGAGTCTGGCTGAGGTGTTCTGGATCCGCTGGAGTCTCTTCTGGAGCTTGGCGGTGGTTCCGGCGTAGAGGGCGTTGCCGTAGTCCAGTCGGCTGGTGACGAGGGCCTGGGTGACGGTCTTCCTGGTCTCCGTGGGGATCCACCAGAAGATCTTCCGTAGCATGCGCAGGATGTTGAAGCACGACGAGGAGACGGCGTTGACTTGTCTGGTCATGGAGAGGGAGGAGTCCAGGATGAAGCCCAGGTTGCGTGCGTGGTTCGTCGGTTTGGGTGCGGCGCCCAGGGCGGGGGGCCACCAGGAGTCGTCCCCTGGCGGTGGGCGAGGAGCCCAGGATGAGGACCTCCGTCTTGTCTGAGTTCAGTTTCAGGCGGCTGGTCGTCATCCACTCGGCTACATCCTTCATCCCTTCGTGCAGGTTGGCTCTGGCGGTGGCGGGGTCGTTGGTCAGGGAGAGGATCAGCTGGGTGTCGTCGGCGTAGGAGATTATGTTGAGGTTGCGTTGGCGTGCGATGGCCGCGAGGGGGCTCATGTAGACATTGAAGAGGGTAGGGCTCAGCGAGGATCCTTGAGGGACGCCGCAGATGACTTCGGTGGCCTCTGACTTGTACGGTGGTAGGCGGACTCTCTGTGTTCTTCCGTCAAGGAAGGAGACGATCCATTCCAGTGCCTTCTCCTGGATTCCGACATTGCTGAGGCGCTGCACTAGGGTGCGGTGGCAGACAGTGTCGAAGGCCGCGGAGAGGTCTAAGAGGATGAGGGCCGCTGTTTCTCCGTTGTCCATCAGGGCTCGGATGTCGTCGGTGGCGGCGATGAGGGTGGTCTCGGTGCTGTGGTTGGCTCGGAAGCCGGACTGTGAGGGGTCGAGGGATCCGTTCGTCTCGAGGAAGGCGGCCAGCTGTTTGTTGACGGTGTTCTCGATGACTTTGGCTGGAAACGGGAGTAGCGAGATGGGGCGGTAATTCTTGAGTTCGGTGGGGTCTGCTGTAGGTTTCTTGAGTAGAGCGCTGAGTTTGGCGTGCTTCCAGCTCTCGGGGAAGGTGGCGGTGTTGAAGGAGGTGTTGATAATGTCCCGCAGGTGGGGTGCGATGACAGCGTCGGCCTTGTTGAAGACGTGGTGAGGGCAGGGGTCGGTCGGAGATCCGGAGTGGACGGAGTTCATCATGCGGACGGTGTCTTCGGTGCTGATCGGAGTCCAGGTTCGGAGGGTGGTGGTGGGCGGCGTTGCTGTGGTCGTGGCGTGTGTCGGTTGAGTGCTGAAGCTGTTGTGTATGTCCGCGATCTTGTTGTGGAAGTAGGAGGCGAGGGAGTTGCAGAGGTCTTGCGATGGGGTGATGTCGTTGTTTCCGGTGTTGGGGTTGGAGAGCTCTTTCACGATGTTGAAGAGTTCCTTGCAGTTGTGTGCGTTGTTGTCCAGCCGGTCCTTGAATGCAGTTTTCTTGGCGGCGCGGATCAGTTGGTGGTGCTTCCGGGTGGCGAGCTTGAGGGTGGTCATGTTGTCCGGTGTAGGTTCCTTTCTCCAGACTTTCTCGAGGGCTCGGCAGTTGTTCTTGGAGCTCTTGAGTTCGTCGGTGAACCATGGGGCTTTCTTGCTGCCGGGTCTGCTGGGCGGGGTCCTCAGAGGGGCGAGTTCGTCCGCGCAGTTGCTGATCCACTTCGTGAGGTTGTCGGCGGCCTGGCTGGGGTTCGCTGAGCTGGCAGGAGGGTGCTGGCTCAGGGAGGCGGCGAGCTGGTCGACGGTGATCTTGTTCCAGCTTCTACGGGCAACCTGTTGCTGGTAGTGGTGGATCGTCGTTCTTTCGAAGGTGAAGTGGACGCAGCTGTGGTCCGTCCAGTGGAGTTCTGTGGCGTGGCTGAAGGCGATGTCTTTGCTGGATGAGAAGACGGCGTCGAGTGTGTGTCCGGCGAGGTGGGTGGGGGTGCTCACCAGTTGCTTGAGTCCAAGGTTGGCGAGGTTGTCGAGCAGGGTGCTGGTGTTGCGGTCGTTGTTGTTCTCCAGGTGGAAGTTGAGGTCTCCCAGGAGGATGTAGTCAGCGGAGGGGAGGGCATGCGGGCTGACGAAGTCGGCGATGTCCTCGCTGAATTGAGTGCGTGGTCCCGGGGGTCGGTAGATCAGGGTGCCTCTGAGGGTGGTCTTCGGGTCGGTGTGGATCTGGAAATGCAGGTGTTCGGCGGTGGTTAGGGTGTTGTCGGTGCTAGTCGTGATACGGATGGTGTTCCTGTGGATGATGGCGATGCCTCCTCCCATCTGGTTGGCGGTGCGGTCCCTCCGGGTGATCTTGTAGCCCTCTGGGATGGCGATGGCGATGTCGGGCGCTGAAGAGGCGTTCATCCAGGTCTCCGTGAGGAAGGCGACGTCAGGGGCTGTGGTGTCTAGGAGGTTCCAGAGTTCGATGGCGTGTCTGCGGACGGAGCGGGTGTTGAGCAGGATGCACTTGAGGTGGTAGCTGCTGGTGTTCGGCTTGGCAGGTGCTGGTGCCGGGCAGGTCCGGATGCAGGTGAACTTGCAGGTGAGGCAGCTGAAGGGTCCGTGGGTGCGTCTCGGGGTGGCTTGGTGGCATCCCGGGGTTCGGCCGGTGTTGAGTGCGATGAGGGTGGCGGCGGTGTATGTCAGGCGGGTTGGCCGGAGTCCTCGTGGGCCAGGGGTCCTGGCACTGGGCGCGGTCCAGGCGCGGACGGGCGCAGACGGGCTTACATTTGGCGCGCCTTCGGCGCACAATCGGCGCGCCCGCTGCGCGTGACCGCTGCGCGTTCGCACGGTCGCCATATATGGCGAAGTGCGCGGGGGGCGGAGCAGCTGGGAGGCGGGAGCGGGGAGGGTACAGAAGGCAAAAAGGGACGGGGTTAGCGGCGGTGGCGGGGAGGGAGGACGCAGGGGGCAAAAAACAGTCAATACAGAAGGCAAAAACAAATTACAGGGAAACAGGCAACACTAAATACAGTTCTAAACACAAATGACGACGGGGGCAGGTCAGGCGGTCACGGACCACGCCGCTAGAAGGCAGGGGGCGTGGTCACGCGGCGGCAGCTTGGGCAGCGGGCAGTAAGGTGGGGAAGACACACGCAGCAGCTGGTGGCCGTGCGGCGCGGGGGTGTCCTAGAACTAGGTCACCCCCTGTATGAAGTCCTGGTGAAGGAATAGCCACCAAAACTTTCTTTTGACCAGTTATTCAGTTACACATTGGCCTCTATGCCTGAAACTTAATGCATCGTGGCATAACAAATATGTCTGGGATTGTCTAGTGGGAATTACGAGCTTCCCTTGAGCAAAAATAAAACCGTTGACATTCTTTATCTGAAAATAGCCGTACAGTTGTCTGCGTTTTTGTAGATTGAAGTGTTTCGCCTCCAAATGAAATGATTCAACAAATGTGGAAATCATGGTAGTGATAAAGGCCGGGTTCCAATAATCTTCTCAATTGATTTGAAGTTGTTTGATTCTTGATAATATCTATACAAAAAGTCAGCTACCGGATTTTCAGACCCAGGAATGTAAGTAAGAAGAAAATCAAATTGTTGAAAGAATAAAAACCAGTGGTCTTGTTTACTATTTTGGCATTCAACTTGCTGGAGTTCTTGAAGATTTCGGTGCTCTGTATGAACAATCACTGAATGTTTTTCTCCAAGTAAAAAATGTCTCCATTCTATGAAGGCAGTTTTGATATGTAGGATTTTTATTTTCCAAGACAGAACAATTTCTATCAGCTGGAAATTACTTTTTTGAGAAGAAGGAAATGAATGGTCGGTTTGAATCAAGACCACTCCCATTGCCTGGTCGAGGCATCTGTGTCAATGACAAAGGTCCTGGAGGTGTCAGGCTGTTGGAAAATGGGAGCTTGAACAAACTCAGATTTCAGTTTTGTAAAGGTTAAAGGTGGCATCCTTACTCCAATGAAAAGGTTTGTTGTTCTTTAACAGATCTGTGATGGGTAAAACGAGTTTAGAAAAAGCCTTGATGAACTTGTGATAGTTTGCCAAACCGAGAAAACTTTTTATTTCTTTCAGTGAGAATAGTATGGGCCAGTCAAGGATAAATTCAACTTTCCAATTATCCATTGCAATTCCCCTAGATGACACAACATAACGTAAGTAGTCAACTGGGACCTTTTCAACGAAACACTTTTCAGGTTTCACCAGCAGTTTCTTTTCTCTTAGCCGGGGCAGTACTTGTTTAACATGGTTAGGATGTTCTGTAGAGTCCTTAGAAGATGCCACGATATTGTCTAGGTAAACTATCAGTATGGAGAATCAGGTCAGAGAAGATAGCATTCATAGATCTTTGAAAAACAGCGGTGACATTGCACAGGCCAAACAACATTGCTCGATACACAAAATGCCCAAAAGGTGTTAAGAATACCTTATCCATTCGTCTCCTATTTGAATTAGATTATATGCACCTCTTTGATCTAGTTTGGGAATGACCTTTGCTCTCTGGACGGGTTCTAAAATATCTGATATTCGAGGCAAGGGGTATTAGTCCATTGGTGTCACCAGATTTAACTCTCCGTAGTCAATAAAGAGACGAAATTCCAATGTTCCTTTTTTTGGCACGAAAAACAAAGAAGCTCAAGCAGGAGACTTTGAAGAAGTGATGACACTGTTTGCCAAAATGTACACCTGTAAGGAACAAGTGCATCAGGCAAGATATCGGTGGCGCCGGTCAAAGGGAGGATGAGGAGGTAGTTCCTTTGGTGTTGTTTCTTGAAACACATCTAGTAAGTCACAACAGGTGTCAGAAACCTCTGCGAGCTGAGCAATTGATCGAGTGGGATTATCGTATTTGAGTGTAGGTATTTCAAGAGGATGTTGATCAGAGTACAGTGAGATACAAAATTCAGAGTTAAAAAATAAAGCCTTAGCAGACCAACTGATATATGGATTGTGTTTTGCCAACCAGTTGATCCCTAAAATATTTGGAAAACGGCAAGAAGAAATAAAATCAAATGGGAGGGTCTCTTTATGAGCGGCAATTTTGAGAGGCAAAGGTTGTGTTTACTCGACAACTAAGCCTGAAGCCACTAGAGTTCCATCTGTAACTTCTACAGCCATTGGTCTCTCTTTTGATTAGAACTGGAACCAGATGTTTGGACCGGATAAAAAAACTCTCCTTGTAGAAGACTTTAGCGGCAAAAGCAGGGTTGACTGGTTATTACTCGCCTCTATTCCCTGTACGAGGGATAATCTTATTAGTTTACCTACTTCTGTTGATAGCCAGACAGACACACCGGGCTAGAACTTAAAAGGTGACGTTCATGGCCACAGTTCATAAGCTTTCATCTTCTTACTCTTTCCCCTCCTTGGTTAAAGGACCCTTAGTCAATCCATCTGTCATCGGCTTGTCTTCAGGCTCAGAAGACTTGGTAGCAGCCTTGAGCAGTGGTCTATAAGGAGATTTAGATGAGGATTGTTTCCTGCATTCCAGACGTCGTTCCTGAAGATGGCTATCAACCTGGAGGGTTAAATGGATGAGATCCTGAAGGGTAGGTGATCTTGCAACCCTTGTGAGTTCATCTTTTAAACCCTTTTGGAAAAGGGTGAAGAGATCAGGGTTGGGCTAATCTATTTCTGTGGCCAGCCCTTGAGCTTAGAGATATAAGAATGGAGACTTCAGAACCTTGAGAAAGTTCCCAAATCTCTTCTTGGGCAGAGAATTTGTGGTCTTGGTGGTCAAACACCTTTTTCAAATTCAACAAGGAAGGTCGAGAAGTTGTCTAGGAGAGGACTGGCATCTGAAATCAAGGGCATCGCACAGGCCAAAGCATTTTCAACAATATTACTATAAACTCACCTCAGACCTGTTGGAAGCAGAGATGTGAGGTTTAAAGGCGAAAAGGACCTGACAAATTTGAAGAAAGGCATGTAATTACCTCAGTTTTCTTTGTCCTCGCCGAAAGTCAGCTGTACTGTCTCTGCTGGCATGCAAACCCGCCGCAACATAGCTCATGTGTGGAAGAAAGGGTAAGGAATACTTCTTGACTGTCCAATCTCGGACTTTAAATTCTCTGGATTATTTCCCTACTGATCTTAAATCTGGCCATGTTAGACACCTCCTTAAAAGGCTACCAGCCCGTGAAATAGACTTCTTCAGATAAAAAAACCACCTTCATTCACATATAAATATTAAAGGTACGGTTCTGCAATGGTGTACCTTCCACCTTTTTCTCTGGCTGCACCCAGTTTGTTTACTTGGCTACTTCTCATACATTACACTGTGCCTCAAGGCTCAATCATGTTCTCTTACCTATTCATCCTAGACATGCAACGTGACTTCCTTTTGGTTATGGGATTTTCCACCCACTGATATATGGATAATTCAGTTTTCCTCATAGTGTTGGAAATAGAACATGCTGCCTAGCTAAAGATCTAAACACCACAAATCTGTACAAAACTGAATGTATGTTCTCTTCTTCAAACTCACCCCTCTGTTCAATTCCACCTCTGCACTCCCCTCCACTGCTTCAAACTGGCATCTCTTGGCCGTTGCAAAATACAAAATAAAAATAACCACCTCTCCCTAGGTATCCCACGCTGCTACATTCTTTGGCATTACTCTTGATTCTTCTTATAAACTCTAATTGTATAATTCACCTTGTAACTGCTGTCAACCAACTGATTTCACCATATTCAACTTCTGCTCTTTAGCTCCATGTACCATCACTTCCAGACTTGACTTTGGGAACACCTTGTTCCTGACTTTTATCAATACTGGTGCAAGGCCATGCTCCACCCACCTGACCACTAGCCTCTGGAAACTGAACTAGATTTCACAGACAGCGATTGGTCTTTATTATCTTCTTATTAAGGCATGTCACTTTCAAAATGTCCGCTACCTGCTGGCAGCGAAAAGATCTTACACTCGCTATCCTGAGATTTAAAAAAGAAAATAAGCCAAATGTTCATCATCTAAGGCATTCTCTGGTGCGGTGCCCAGAAGTCGGTTTGCTTAAAACATACCTATTAGAGCAGTCCCACCTCTGCATTCTCGCCTATTGTATACTCTCAGACATCCCCATCTCTCTTGCCTGTAGTTTTTAAATAATCCACTCTCCTTAGCTCACAGTTTTTATCCACATCACCTTAGCTTCTCTTGCCTATCTATCTATTTCCTTTGTTGTCCTTGAGTTGTGGTTTACACTCTAAGGCACTATGGTAGTCTCTGCTGGGAGCGTATAAAATATAAACGCTATAACTAAATTAAAAACTTCAATTATGCCAATCACCAGGAGTATGAGGTTTCAGACTTAATCTATTGTTTTATATAACAAACACCTGTATTCAGACTATTGATATTGTATACAAGGCACTCTTAGAGGTAATATCTAGACCAGCAATCAACTTGTTTCCAAGATGAGGTAATTTCTGTTAAAAATGCTTATTCTTGGCAAAAAATGGACAGCTCTGAGAACCATGCAAGAACCATCAACATATTTTTAAAGATACTAAATGAAGTAGCTGGGTGCACTGTTAATTGGTCAACAGGCTGGTGAGAGGGTCTTCTTGTGCACCTCACTTGGGTCCATGTTTTTATTTTGGTTAATTAATTACCTTAATCATTCTTGTAGCAATTAATTTCCAGTCCTGATTGTTTTGGGAAATACATTGGATGAAATATCTTGTCTTCATCCTATGTTAATTTCCTTTTCGTCTGTAAATTGTAGTGTTCTATTCGTTATTTATTCTAACTTTAGCAGACCCCTTGCCACCATTTTTGTAGATAGGAGGGAGACCTGGATAGGTTGTTGGTGAGTGTAAAACACATATTGTGGAAGTCACACAAGTAAGCTGTTGCAGGATTCATACGTAAAGTTGCTACATGACATTTGCAAAATTCCAGGTTGCATGTGCTGTTACTTTCTAAGAAAATTAGGTTTGTTGAAAAATCTCCTGCCTTCACAAAAATAATACTCCTTCAGCTTCATCACAGTTGTACTCTCAGCTCATATGTTGGAAAGAGTATTCCTTTAAGCATAATAAATATAGCTAGTAGGAAGCTAAGCACCAGATTACTCCCATTTTTGGAACATAAAGATTAATAAGGACCTAAATTAGAATATTATAACAAGGATTCTCTGTGATACCAGCATTACTAAGGAAGATGGGGGGGGGGGGGGGGGTGAACCTCTTTATATGTAAATACAGCTCAGCTTTCAGTAGCTCATTTGAATTACTTTCGACATTTAGGACCTGGTTTTGACTGTGGCGGTACGGGTACTCTGTCACAGACCAGACGGCTCTGCCATATTACACAAGGGCAATTTATGTATATATAAATCTACGGAGTATCAGCGAGTGTTCTGATGTGTGTGTGTGTGTGTGTATATATATTACCTACTGGCGGTCGCCAGTAGGTAGTTATAGTTAGGACCCCTTTTCCATAGGAAATCCGCAACATTCTATTTTGAATAACTTTGGCGCCGGTCGATGAATCCTCGCGAATTTCTCAAAATAGGTGGGGCGCTACGCTCCGCTCCTACCCTGAAAGTCTCGGGGGGATTCGTCAAGCGGGGGCTGAGATAAAAGGGGGGTCCCAAAACGCGTTTTTCCCATGCATTTTTCCATAGGACCTTTAGAACGAGCTACAGCCCGAACGGCTGAACAGAATTACTAGAAATTTGGCAGAGAGGTAGCCATAAGGTCAAGGAAGTGCCTTTTGCAGGTCTGGTGTAAATCTGTTCAGTATTTCCTGAGTAAATAGCATTTAAAAGCATATATATATGTGGGCGGAGCCTAACCACACATCTCATCCTGAGATCTGATTGGCTGTCAGCACTTCATCCAAGAAGTGTTGGCAGCCATCTTGGGACAAATATACATGATAGCACCTCATTAAAAAGCATTGCAGTTAATAGAAGGTTTTAAGACTTTAGTTACATTATAAATCATTTGTTGATGGTACCATACTCATTTTAGGAATTGTGGTATGTTCTAAGGTGATTTCACCATGTGAAAAAGCCTTCTGCTGGGATATCATGATTGAGAGAAAAATATTTTCTCATGCTTTTACCACAGAGGTTTGGAAGGTGATCTATAGGCTAAACTGAGAGCTTATTTTTTGTAAATTCACATTATCTTTCTCAGTCATGTGAGAATGAAGTCTGATATTCTCAGTAAAACATGTACATCCAACAAGGGCAGAGACTGTCAGTTGATTCCTTTGTGTTCTACTGCAGCTTCCCAGAGTGTTCCAAAGAACTACTAGAGCGCTAACAGTCCTACTTATGATAAACGTATGGCACACCTGAAGCCATCTTGCTTGGATTAAAGTGGTAACTCTTAAAACATTTAATTTAAAAAGGAACAAAATGAGGGGGTTCATTTTTCCATAAAAAGTATGATTAGTGCTGCAGAAAGAAAAATTAGGGCACATTTTGAGTGACTTCTCAAATCCTCTTCTATTTCATTAAAAAATTCTGACATGCAGACTGAAACATGCACTTTCAATACCAGCAGCAGTTTTCCCTGGTGAGCAGTAGCTTTACTACAGTGATCTAATGAGCAAAAAGAGTGCTAACATTCTGAATTTATGGCAAATGTGTGACACATCTGAATGCCTTCTTGATGGAATCAAAGTAAAAAACTGAAAGTATTTCCTACTGAGGAGACTGCAGTAAATGAGGAAATTAGGAAACTTCATAACAAATAAGTCTCCCAAGATGGCCACCAGAGACAAAAGAGCCCAAATGTAGCCCAAATATCACCCAGATGTAGCCCAAGTATAGCCCAATGACAGAATGTCCCAGAATGTTCTTAAAAACAACTAGAGCGCTTACTGTCTTCATTATGACAAAAGTATGGCACACCTGAAGCCATCTTGATTGGAATAAACTGGTAACACTTAAAACATTTAATTTAAAAAGGAACACAATGAGGAGGTTCATTTTGCCATAGAAATTATGATTAATACTGAAGAAAGAAAATGAGGGCACATTTTGAGTGACTTCTCAAATCCTCTTCTATTTCATTAAAAAATTCTGACATGCAGACTGAAACATGCACTTTTAATACCAGGAGCAGACTTCCATGGTGGAGTAGTTTTACTACAGTGATCTAATGAGCAACTAGAGTGCTAACATTCAGAATTTATGGCAAATGTGTGACATATCTGAATACCTTCATGATGGAATCAAAGTAAAAAACTGAAAGCATTTCCTACTGAGGAGACTGCAGTACATGAGGAAATTAGGAAACTTCATAACAAATAAATCTCCCAAGATGGCCACCGGAGACAAAAGAGCCCAAATGTAGCCCAAAATCAACCAGATGTAGCCCAAATATAGCCCAATGACAGAAGTGTGCAAAACACTTATTATTTTGTGTTTTTGCAGTGTTATATAGTGCAGACTTGTCAGGTATTGGAGTGCTTTACATGAGCATTGGTTACATCACACAAGAACAAATTCATTTTGGTTGTAGACATGGGGAGACTAAGTGATTTGACCAGAATCACAGAATGTCGAGCTGAAGCAGAAACTTCAACCTGGTTCCCCAGTTGCAAAGTCTGCAGTTCTGGAAGTAACACCACATCCTCTCCCCTAAGTGCAACATTTAATCAAGTGGTCAACTGGATAAAAAAACATAAAGATAACAAATAATTTAAAAGTGCTTTGTCGCTATTTGAAAACTCAGAAAATATGTCCTTATTTTAGTCTTTTAGAGCACTAACCATAATTTTGATGCCAATAAGACCCTCTCATATATGTAATTTCTAAAGGAAATGCTCTAGGTATTACAGTTTTGATTACATCAAGATGATGTCAGGCGTTCCACACTTTTGTAATAAATATAGAATGTTAGCAATCTAGTTGTTCATTAGGATACTGTTGAGAGGCAGAGGCCAGGGGCACGGACTCTGAAAATTGAAGGCAGGTAGGAGGGTGCAAAGGCAACAATTTAACCACACTGAGCAGGCAGGAAGGGCCGTGGAAGCACAACAGACTATGGAGGGCAGTGGAAAGGGGGGCAGGGGCAACAAACCAACAATACAGGACTTGCAAGAGAGGCTGTTGGAGGGAAGATCTATTACGGGTCAAGGAAGCTAGGGGCGGTCCCCAGATCCCCGGGAGCCACCACAGAACTGAGCAGGAGAGTGAGTCAGGGACAAAAGGGGCACCTTAATTTGAGCCGGGGTGCCTAGGAACGCTTGCTCCAAAAATGAAGAAAACAGACATATGAGACATGGAATTGGAGGCAGAATACAATGGCAGTTTAATGAGAAGATGCAACTTCAAAGAAACCGCAGAATAGAGACATAAAGTACAAAAAACAGAATCCAGATAATCATACAGCTGTCATAATATTCTCTGTATCTCAATTAATGTACTGACAGAGAGAGAGAGAAAACACATCTATAAATGCATCATGAGAAACAAGTTACACCAAGGAAAATGTTACCTAGGAACACTCACGTTTACTCTTAGAGCAAGCATTCCTGCAATTACAATACAAAATCTTTTAAATGCAAAAGTAAAGAGAACAATGGTTAAACATAACATGACATTTCATATAGGTAAAATAGAATAAGATACTTCAAGCAAAGCAGAGCAAGACATTTTAAGCAAAGGAAGACAAGAGCTCCCAGCTCTTGGGGAAAACCTGCACTGCCTGTTAACCTACATACAGACGGCGAGGTAGTCCGTCGATATCTGTGGGTGCTCCCTTTTTATATCATTTTGTGGGCTCCTTTGCACGCTACATCTACCTACGTATGCTACCCAAAAGCTTCGACTGCAGATTTTACCAGACATTTCGTCATTTACCCACTTAATGCTGACAATGGACTGGGTGAAAAGGTCAGTCTCTCAGGCCAATCGCTTATCGTAAGTTCCATAGAGCAAGCAGAAAATAATGGGTATTGTACGGGAATTCAATATATTCATGTATAAAATCTCCTCAGTTCTCCTAACTTGACGCTCTGCGGTTGCCACTTCCTTAAAAGCGGGAAACCTGCCCAGGAAGCAAGTACCAGTCCAGGATGCAGCCTACTGTATGTCGACAGCTTCAGGGGGATGTTGAACTTTGATACCGAGCACGGAGCACTCGGGTAGGGTGGGGGCTACTAGTTTGGATCAGAAGGCCTCGCAGACCTGCCTTCAGACTGCTATACACTAAAATTGCAGAGCTATGGTCAATTTAACAAAGAGGCCTACATATTGAACAGAAGGGCCTACACAGGGGTTTTATGCTGGCTGAGTGGTAAGGATGTCTCAGGATAATTATATAGCAATACAGGACCCGCTGGTCAATTTAATACGGCCTACAAATGCAGCTGGCAGGGCAAGGACAAGGGTCTCATACTTCAGGTGTGGACAGAACGGGCCAGGGGCCCCCTGTGATACAAAATCTACCCTCCTTCAAGGCTGTGGCAATGTAATAGACCATTGTGGGCAGAAGGAAGAGGCAATGGTAGTACAACCATACATGCCAACAGACCCGATTCAGCCAGGAAACGTCCAATGTTTTTAAGCTCAAATGGGCTTTATTTGATCTGTCTCCTGTCTACAATATCCTCTTTTTCAATGTAACTCAAAGGGGAAAATCAATACCCCAGTTTTTTTTCAAAATCTCCCTCTTACCAAGTTCAAAATGTTCGCAAGTATGGTACATTGGATCATGGAAGGAAATGGGATAGGGACATGGACTTGGATAACAGAGGACAGGAGGGACATGGAGAGGTGCACCAAACTGACCCTGCAGGGCAGGCATCAGGGTTTGCAGCAGCACAATACACCACACAGGGCATGCAGGACGGGAGTGCAGCACAACAATCCATAGAAAGCAAGAGGGAGGGGACAGGACCATGCACATGGACAACAGAGAACAGAGGGGCAAGAGGCAATGGTAGCTAGCTGACCATAATGGACAGACAGGAGAGAAAGCTGCAGCATAACAGACCATAAAGGGCAGGAGGGACGGATCAGGGGCATTACAATGGAACAGACAAGCCAGGAGGGAGGGAGTAGGGCTGGGAGCAAGGGGGCAGGGCAGGAGCAGCAAGATAGCCATGGAGGTCAGGCAGGATGGGCACTAGAAGCAAGACACACCATGAAGAGCAACAGTGAGACTGTGATGGCATACACACAGACCATGGAGGGAAGGTGGGAGGGGGTCAGGGGCAGCTAACTGACCACACAGGGAAGGTGGGAGGGGCCATGGCAGCACAGAAGACCATGCATGGCAAGTGGGAGGGTTAGTGGCAGCACAATGGCTATGATGGGCAAGAAGGAGGGTGGAGGGGCATGCACAAAGGACAATGGAGGATAGAAGGGAGGGTCAGGACCTGTGCACAGACAAGAAAGTTCAGGGGAAGGGACCTCACAACAGACCACACGGGGCAGGCAGGAGGAGCAGTTGCAGCACAACAGACCAGGGAGGGCAGAAGGGTGTGGCAGTACAATGGACCATGTAGGACAGGAGGAAGAGGATAGGGGCATGGCATGTGGACAGGCAGGGTGGAGGTGGCAGGGACAGGTTACAGTCATCTGACAATGCTAGGCAGGTGGGAGGGGAGTGGCAGCTCAACAGAACACTCAGAGTAGATAGGAGTGGCAGGTCCATGGGACATGGTGGGCAAAAAGGATGGAGCAGGGGCATGCACAAAGACATCGGAGGGCAGGGGGAAGGAGAATAGGGGCAGCAAGCTAAGCACAGAGTTTAAGCAGGAGGTCAATGATGGGGCATAGAATTGGGCAATGGAGGGCAGGAGGACTGGACTGGTACATCATACTAAATTGAGGGCAGTGGCAGCACATCAGACCATGCATGGCAGGAGGGAGGAGGCTAGTCCATGGATTCACACAACAGGGGATAGGGAGGAAGGGGATGGGGCAGCAAGCTAACTGTTCAGAGAAGGCGGGTATTAGGAACTTTATTGTTTTTAAAACATTGTGTCTGTGCGAACTACTTAAAATATGAACAAGTATGCAGCATAATCTCACTTTTATTCAGGAAGAAGAGGACGTTTGTGACTGTGACTCCGGGCTCACTTGGCAGAAACACCCCCTGACCCTCCACCCCCTATCGCAAAATGTAATGCCCGTGAAAAGGGTAGGTGAACACAGTGTTATATAGAACATAGTCCTGAGAGCACGATTGAAAATGAAAACTAGATATAGTGTATGGTATAAACTATGCACCAAAAAGTGTGATATAAGATGAACCGGGCGTGAAATATAATTTGCAATACATTGTGCGCAATGACAGATTCATTGGAGAGCGCGAGATAGCACAGGCACTAGCGCGTGCTATGCGATATGCGCCTTGGAGTGTAATATGCACAGGGCAGTGTTGTGTAACCTAACTAGTCTCTAAAGTTGTAATATAAAATATGTGCTGGGGAGTGTAACGTTGCATATGCACTGTGACAAATATATGGATCCCAGATTGTAATATGTATGGCATAGCACTGTGCGTTATAACATAGGCATCGAGAAAGGCACGTTAGATGGGGCAATATAACCCGTGCGAAGACAAGTGTGGCATGACATATTCACGGGGTGGTGTTACAGTGCACATGGGCTAGAGAGTGTCATAGCATATGCACTAGCTAGTGGAATACAACACAGAGGTGTGTGGCACTCGGCAGGCAATGGTGGGTGTAACACAGCATTGGGCTCTGTCAGGAGCACGCTGTGACTCTCAAGTGATGTTCGTCCCCTTTCCAGAGAGTAAAATAAAAAGTATTACACATCCGGCAGTGGATGTGTGTTTTATTAACCGTGAGGGGGGTTTCTTGCATAGTTTGTCGAATTTTTGTCGAATCCCCTTTGAATGGCTTGGTGTGCATGTGTATTAAATGTGCCCGTCAATAGCTACCCATGTTTGTATAAATAAACGACACGGGTGTCTACCAGGATTAGGCACGGTAGGGCATCAGACATGTCAGAGCTTCACTAGTGGTGTAAATACATTCCACGTGGATTCATTGCATGCATAGTCGCCTTTTAATGAATATCACGCAAATCATCATGGTGATAGGTACGTACGGTTTGTCCAGCATGTCCTAGGTGTGTCTATAAATATATATTTTTTAAAAATAATAAAAAACAGTGGCCAGCCCTGGGGATTGGGGTCAAAAAAATATAATTAGGAGACTGGCCCTGGGGGATGGGGTCATCAGGGCCAATAAATTAGAATAAGAAGGGGAACCAAACAGCCCCCCTTCTTAAAAAACTAAAATAAATAAAAGACTGGCATCGTGCCGGAGGCCATGCCCCCTCCGTGCAGCACTCTGCAAACGCGCCCCCAACAGGCATCTCCAGTATGCGCCAGGGAGCTGCGCTGCAGCCAGGTGTTCTGAGGCCAAGCCCCTTTTTACACCTCTCTGCAACGCAGCTCTGTGGCGCTTACTGGAGGTACCTAGTGGTCTAGTTTGACCCTAGGGACCCTTAGGATTCAGGGGGACTCTCCTTAGAACAGCCACAGGGCGCGTTTACACAGTGGTGAAGGGAGGGGACGGGGCCTGAGGTGACGTGTGCAAACACGCACTATGGCATGTTTTAAATTGGGGATATAATTTCCCTTCAATACTGAGGGCCCCTGGGGGCTAACTAGCCCACCAAGTGCTTCCAGTAAGCGCCACTGAGCTGCATTGCAGAGAGGTGGTCCAGGCCGTGCCACTTTTTACACCTCTCTGCAATGCAGCTCTGTGGCACTTACTGGAGGTACCTAGTGGGCTAGTTGGACCCTAGGGACCCTCAGGATTCAAATGAACTTAATCTCCCAACTAAAAATGGACACAGGGCGTGTTTACACAGTGGTGAAGGGAGGGGACGGGGCCTGAGTTAATGTGTGCAAAAACGCCCTGTGGCCTGTTTTAAGAGGTAGATTTAATCCCCATGCCCTATTATACACTAGGGGCTTACAGAGGAGGTCATGCTAATCACAGGGGGACCCCAACGCATAATGTTCCCTAGTGTATGTAGGTGTTTTCACTGTATTCTAAGTGTCTTTTAACATAGCACTGGCTCTAGGACTGGTTAGTCAGACTCAGTTACCACCAGTATCCGTCTGAAAAAGTTGAGGGTACAGGATGATTTTGCAACAAGGCTTCTTTCTGCTCTTCTTTTTGTTCTTTCTGCACGTTATCCTTCTTCCTGCACTTATCTTCGTATTTGAGGACTTCTGTTGCTTCTTTCTGCACTTCTTTTGTTTCTTTCTGTGCATTTTTTCTTCTTTCTTCACATGTCCTATCTCTGTAGGCATAGTTAGAAATTAGCATTTAAAAAACCTTTGAAATTCACTGAAAAAACCATGGGTTTCACACACGTTATAGTTAGGAATTAGCATTTAAAAAACCTTAGAAATTCAATGAAAAAACCAAAGGTTTCACACATGTTATAGTTAGCTGGACATTTCACTTGTAAAAAACCATTGAAATTCCCCCGTTATAGTTAGTTCAGCTAACTATAACTCGCGCGCCCGCAATGCACTACTGATGACGTCACATATTACATCACTCATGACATGGTCACTGACATCACTCATGACATCACTGATGACATCTCAAATGACATCACTGATGACATCACTGATGACATCATCCAGTGATTGTGTGTTTTTATGAAAATTATATATTTTTTATATTTATGTATATCTCAAGGTCAAAGGAAGAATAAATGGGTATATAAGTGTCTAAATGGATACTTTTTTTTGGAATTTTTTTTGTGTAACACTGTTTAAGTGTATCATAGTGAATACATGGCTTACTGAGTAATCTTTAAATATTTAAATATCTGTATCAGTTTCTTACTTTGTGTATAAGTGGCTGCATGGGTTGGTGAGTAGCTACATGAGTGTCTATATAGGTTATTAGTTGGTTTTTTATCACTATGAGTGTCTGAGTTTCTGTATGGTTCGGTGGGGGGTATTACTTAGTGCATAGGTGCATGAATGAGTGACTCACTGTTTGTATGTGTTGAATACAGCATGTGTGCAGGACTGTATGGGTGGATGAGTGTGTGCATGGGTGTGTTAGTGAGTGAATGACTGTCTCAATAGTGTCTTTATGAGTAACTACATATGTTTTAAACTAGTATATATGACTATTGGTGTATATAAGTGAGTATATGTGAGAGTGAGAGATTGGAAGAGTTCCTGTATGAATAAGTATGTGTTTCTATAAGTGATTGTTTAAAAGAGTAAGTATATGTAAGTTTCTGTAGAAGTAAGTGTGGTGGTGTGTGTATAACTGTATATGCAAGTAAATGGATGATTGATTCTTTATTAGCATGAGTGACTATGTGTGTGAGTTACTCTATGGATGAGTGGCATTGTGTAACGGGATGTACAGGTGTATGAGTACATATGATGAGTGAGTACATGTATGAGTGACTGTAGAGGACTGTTGGTGAATTACTGTATGTGTATGTGGTTCTTAGAATTACTGAATAGGTTGTTGTAACTGATATTGATATGTTCATTATTTTGAACATTTTAGTTTCTATTTTTGAATGTGTGTTTCAATGGTTATATTAGGGGGAGAGGAGGTCTGCCACTCTATCACAAGGATGATGTCATCAGTGATGTCATCAGTGATGTCATATGAGATGTCATCAGTGATGTCAGTGACCATGTCATGAGTGATGTAATATGTGACGTCATCAGTAGTGCATTGCGGGCGCGCGAGTTATAGTTAGCTGAACTAACTATAACGGGGGAATTTCAATGGTTTTTTACGAGTGAAATGTCCAGCTAACTATAACATGTGTGAAACCTTTGGTTTTTTCATTGAATATATATATATATATGTGTATATATCAGGTCCACACTTCCTAACTTCAGGCCCTGACCCTGGTGGCAGCGGTGCATGCTCGGAAATGGCCTCTGACACAACAGCAAAGTTTACTCTTTCCTGGCTCCCGGGAAAAGATTCGCACACTCCAACGTTGCTCGCGCATGAATTTTATTCCATCGTACGTGCAGGAAAAGCACAAATTCCCAACGCGTTTCGGCAATCAAGTCGCGTCGTCCTGGGTGGCTTGGCTTTCTCTCAAAGATTGTTTAAAATAAAAAGTATCTGAGTAACAACAGAAACAAAGGGCTAATACGAATTTCCTGTGGCTTTCGGCTGCCATGTTGGAATGCTACCAGATACATAATATATAATAGAAGCAGCATTCATGTGATGTCTGAGCATGTTACACAACATCAATCATTTGATACCAAGTGTGTAAATTAAATAAATCTTTAGCACAAACATCAACACCAAACATTTGATGTTTTACATCGTAGAAATGGTTTTTGAAACAAACATGGAAAAGTTGTTATACGATTCCACATTTAATTTTCATTCTTGATTACATATCCGTCATTTCAGAAATCGAGGAGATGCACATAATGCCAGCATAATCAATTATGGAAATTAAGTACAGACTAAATAAAGTGTTGGTAGATGTTAGGGGTGTAACTGCTCAGTTCTGCTCCAGTAGGCAACAAATAACATCCACTCCGTGCCGTACCCACGGATCCAAGTAACTGGAAAAACAATCAGATAAGGGGTGAAAGTGCTCAGTTCAGCCCGATTGGGCAACTAATAACTATAGCTCTGTGTCATACCCACCACAGCCATATAACCGAAAAACGGATCAAATTACAATATACTATTAACTCCATAAATAAACTTTGCCTGGCTGGTTCAGCTAGCCACACTGGCATGTGGTCCTCCTGTGAGAGCTACGAGTAGATCATGGTCTTATTTAAGAAAGCCCACGTGGGCGATTAATCTATTGAATACGGGATACATATTTTCTGTTATAGCCCAAGTGGGCATCACTGAATAATGTGGGTTATGGACCCTAAAATCGCACCTGTAAGGGTGCACAATGACCCACTGCAAACTCAAAAGAAACAAAATTGATTAACTGTCCACAGACCAGATAGACTCTGTGTCCCAAGCTAACAAGCTCGTCGGCTCCAATATCACCAAAGGCTCTCCTGTGCACAAGTGGACCAAATTCCTTTTTCAGTATCCTTATCGCGGTGTATCTCAAATTAGCGCTGTATAAAAGGTTGTAGCCAAGAAAGTGACGAGCAAAGTGCAAATAACAGAAGAAAGAAGCAGAAAAAAAAGGAAAGGAGACAACACAAAATTGCAGGTTGGAAAAGGTTAAAATCTTGAGCAAATTACAAGCAAAACAAAACGCCATAAATCTTGTATTAATCAGACCCTGGTATAAACCAATTGAATTCATCCTAATTGAACTTATATATACAAATATATATACATTCGAAACTCAAAAGAAGGAGCACTCTGCGGGTTCAATTGATCCAGTTTATTGCGCCACAGACGCGTTTCAGCAAACATGCCTTTTTCAGTGTGAATGCGCAAAGAAAAAAATGGTAATCACCTGACCAGCTTTTAAATCATATATACATATATATATAAAACACGTTTTGGGGCTCCCCTTTTTTCTCGACCCCCGCTTGACGAATCATAGGAGCGGACCAGAGCTGGCCAAAAGTTTTGAAAATTTCGCGAAGATTCGTCAACCGGCGCCAAAGTTATTGGGAATAGAATGTTGCAGATTTCCTATGGAAAATAGGTCCTAACTAATATATATATTCAGTTCTTCCCCACATCAGAACACAAAAGAGGCACTCCAAATGAAGTTTTTCAGACAAAATTTAAATCGTGGCACGAGGACAATCAACACGTTTAGGTAGCCAGACGCTACCTTAGTCACGTGTATATATATATTTTCACTGAAAAAAAACAAAGGTTAAGTAACGTTATAGTTATGTGAATTTCTCATTAACAATGTTAACGTTTTGAACTAAAATATAACACAGAAATTCACTAGTTGTTAGCAGCGCTAACTGCAACTTGTGCCCCCGCCATGTATTGGTTATGACCTCACATATGACATCCCTCAGGACATGTTCTATGACATCATTTATGACATCAATGATTTTATTTCCCCAAATCGGTTTCATTCATTTTCAAATGAAAGGTACAAACGACAGTATGGTAAGTTGCACATACATCATCACTTGGTAAATCAGCATAAGGCATCACAAAGGAGGAGGAAAATAGGTAGAGTTTGTAAATCCAGGGTGCTCGTAGAGTACAAATAGTCATATGTATAAACTGTACACTCATAATGTTAGCCGTAGGTATCAAATGGCGAACAATGGGTAAAAGTAGTGGGAATAAACAACGGGGGGCCAAGTTGGGGGAGGCGCAGCATGATTCATTCAACCATAATTATTTGGGAAAGAGGGAAGATGAAAGCAGCGTGTATGGGATCTGTTTGGTAAGGAATATGCATTTTACACATTGAGGCCGATGTGTGGAGAGGAGAGAGATAAGAGGGAGATGTGCGAGGTAGTATCTTGGGTGGCTTCATAGAGGGAGGGTATTTTGTGTGTGGTGTAGAAAGTCCGAGATGATGGTGGCCCTTTGTTGAGAGAGGTCTTTATCGCTGACTCGTATGTCCTCATAGTGAAGGCCACCCTCCTGCACTACGCCCCGTTTACAGACCGTGCCATACCAGGCCTCTAGTGAGAAGATTGGTCGGGGAGCGCCAGTTTAGGGTGAGAGTGTGTTTGGCGAGGAGAAGCGCTAGGGAGGCAAAGCACGAGCGCACTATGTGGGTCTTTCTTTGCCTAAAAATTTCATGGGGTCATGCTTCCCAAGTGTGCATATCGGGAAGCTCCATAACCTGGAGGAGGATTTTGTGTAAACTAACCCAATAATGATGTTGGGATGGACAGGACCAAATCATGTGTCGGAGAGCTGCATCCAAGGCGTAAGATCTAGGACATTTAGCGTCTGCCTGGGGGAAAATACGATTGATTTGGGCCAGTGAGAGGTATGCGTGGTGTAGTATAAAAATGTGTAAGTTCTTAAAAGAGAATGGCGGGATACCTGTTGTGGAAACTGTAAGGCTAATTCCCATTCCTTATCATGAAGAGCTTGTCCCTAATTCTCTGTTTCATTTATGTTGAAGCATTTCCAAGGAAAGCATGAGCAGTTCACATACCGCCTTACATAGCCAGTTGATTAAATGGCGTCCGGAAGCCATAGTTAGATTTGTCTGTAGTACTGGGTGTGGAGCGGGCTCATTTACCACTGCGTTCCATAAGGGGATATGTACATGTGAGGCGGCGATGTAAGAGAAACTGTCCAGGAGGAAGTCTGTACTCTACTGTCAGTTAGTCAAATGTAAGGAATTGTCTGTCTTGGAAAAGGTCTCCCCTTGTGTGTAACATGCAAGAGGTCCAGGGGGCCAGGTCAACAGTGTGTAAAATCCAGGGAATTTAGGCAGTTCTATCAGTCCTATCAGGGGCAGGGCCGGGGCGTACACAGGTACACAGGTAGTGTGTTTGTGCCATAGGGTAGACACGTGAAAAGCAGGTGTGTGCCACTGCCACTTGTATGGGCAGTGAGTGGCAGTATTTTCAGTAGGAGGAGGCGAAAGACAGCCGGGGGTGTCATCACTCCGCCTGTGCCACCGGTCTCTCCCATATACTTCTACTCAACGTGACACCCATTGCAGCTGCGCTGCGAGGTAATACACCTTGGAAGATGGGGCTCCCAAGCCACCCCAATCAAGCGGGAGCTGTAGTTTACTAAGTGCCACTTGTCACCTCCTGTCACCTCAGATGAGAGCTCTCAGCAGGGAATTGAGCTCTTGGAAGAAGGAGTGTGGGGAGACCACTGGGAGATTGGCAAAATAACATAATTGCCGAGGTAGTGTTCTCATTTTAGCCAAAGCAATTTTCCCTATCGGGGCAAGAGGCAGTAAACTCAAGAATTGCATTTGCATTTTGATGCCCTGTAGTGCCACATGGAGGTTCCTTTCGAATCCGAAGAGGTGTGGTATAGGCAGACCCCCAAGTAGTGTGGAACTGCGTCCTGCCAACCCAGGGGTATAGAGCCCAAATGGACCAAGGTGGTTGATCAGGGTGAAGAGGATAGATCACCGATTTGTCCCAATTGACATGGAGCCCCGTAGCCTTGGCAAACTTGTTGAGTATAGCTCGTAAGGGGGCAAGGTCACATGTAATGTCTTTCACATAAAGGAGGAGATCATCAGCATACAAGGATACCATGTGTGTCCTGTCCTCAAGTGGGATACCTCCTCTTGCGCACTTGTTCCGCAAGCGAATGGCCAGTGGTTCCATTGTGAGGGCGAAGAACAATGGAGAGAGGGGGGATCCCCTTTTGCGTTTCCCTGCCAACAGGGAATGAGGCGGACACAAGGCGTCCTAGCTTGATTTGGAATGTAGGGTTAGTGTAGAGAAGACGTGTATATGCAAGGAGTCGGCGACAGATCTCGTGTTTGATAAGAGTCTGTTATGTTTCATGTAGGTACCCCGATATAGGCTCAGGTAGTAACCAAACCTTTCACGTATATTTCCACTGCCATTACACCACATAACGGTTCTTGGTACTGACCTTTTACCTAGTTACGGTACTGCTTAAATGATGTGGGGTTTTCTCCGAAAACCAGCCTCATTCATTATGCATGAGGATTCTTGGTATCTCGGCAGGACTACCATCTCCTGCATAATAACTATGTATAAGGGTCATTCCTTCCGTCATCCTAGTCCGACATGACACAGCAAGGTAGATCCCCCGAGGGTACCACTTTTGGTGTATAAACACCATATCTGTGCTGAGGAAGTGAGAAAAGAAAAAGGACTTCCATGCTGACACACTGGCGCAAGATGCTGAGGTTCCTGCAAGCAGACACTCCAGCTCGCAGTAGTCTTGCATCCCTCGCGTGGTGTCCATCTCGAGACCAAGACGGGGTCCCACAGTCTCTCACTTCAGGTAATGGGGTTGACTATATCCTAGAGGGATTCTTGGCTCTATACCTACATACATGTTAGGTATAAGTAGGTACATCTAGATAGGATTGCATCGTAGGAGTACGCATTTATTACTGTCATGTATTTTATATACTTGCATGTATTCATTGTTCTAGCACGATGGTAGGCATCTACCATCCTTTTACTCTATTGGTGCTTGTAATCATTTATATCTGATTCTGTCTTATGGTTGTTTCAGCACACCTATTTTACATTAGAATGACGCTGGTTCAATAAATGCTTATTGAAAAACGTCCACACCGTTTATTATGTGTATTTCTCTGAGACAAAGAGAGCACAAGTGACTGAGCGAAAAGTACTGTACTGTTTCCACGATCCCTGATGGTACAGCGTTGTCCTGTTCGATAGTTGCCAATAACTATTCTCTCCTTGGTAAGAAGGGTTTATAGTGGCACTATGAGCTAGCTGGTATACAGGCTCGGTGGGGGTGTCTGGAATCAGTCCGGACACCAATCCTGCAGTGTATGTGGTCTAAACACACAGATCCTATATAGGTTTATAGGAACTACACAACAAGTCTGGAAGAGTGACTGGCGACTCTTGGATAAAGTCCACTAACTCAGTCTTGTATATGGAAAAGTCATCACACGTTTTGGGAGGTGCTGCGACCAAAGACGAATCCCTTTTGTTCTGCATGTATGAGATCTGGCAGTATAGCAATCAAGCGATATGATGCTGGCTGGGTCAGGCTTTCCCGGGTTTCAGGATGGAAACCAGGAGAGTCTCTCTGAGTGATGGTGGAAGAACTGCTGAGTTCAGAGATGCTTCATACATGCTGGTTGATCTGGGTGCAAGTTGGGAGGGGAAGGCATTGTAGAATTCAAGGCGTAGACCATTGAAGCCTGGGGTTTTGTTTCGGGACAGTGGTCTTAAGGGATTGCAATATGTCCTCTGTAGTAAGGTTGGTTTCAAATGCCTGTTTGAGTGTGGCGGGGATATGAGGTAGTGTGATTCCTTCGAGAAAGGTGATGTAATTGTCCCCTGCTCGGCCAGGGGTGGCCCGATACAAGGTGGAGTAGTAAGTGTAAAACTGTTCTAGGATAGCCTCCTGTGAACGAACCAGGACGCCTATTGGTGAGATGAGTTCAGTAATTGGAGCTGGGGTTGTGTCTTGGTGCGCAAGCCAGGCTAAGAGGAGACCTCATTTGTCTCCTCAATGGATCTTGGCTGAATATAGTTAAAGCGTCGTAGTCGTTCTAAGAGTTCTACGTAAGTTGTCTTAGTTGCCACCACCTCAACCAGGAAGTAATGGCAGCCATCTTATGACTCGGGATTGGGTCCTGAGTTCTAACAAAAAACACAAAAAAAAGACATAGGGGACAAGGGTAGGGGTACCTTAAGCCAATAGGCACGGTGGTGGGGTCCAAGAGGGGCCCCGCTTGAGGCCAAAAAAAGCGCTGCGTATATTTAAGTGGGAGGGGGCGTTTGAGCCCCCCTCCCCCAGTCTCCAAGAGGCCCCAGGGACCCTATGCCATGGGGCCGACAATTTGTTGAAGGGGGAGGGACGCATGAGTCTCCCTCCCCGAGCCACGAGAGGCCCTGGCGACACCCCCCCCTAAAAAGGTCCGGGGGACCCAATCCCCCGGTGATAATTTAATAAAGGGAAGGGTGGCCCCCCCCCTCCTGAGCCAGCAGAGGCCCTGGCGACCCCATATTCCGGGGTTGTGTATTAAGTAAAGGGGCAGGTGACCTCTCGGAGACCCCATCCCCGGGGTTGGCTCAGTGATGGTGTCCCAGGGTCCCCAACGTCTGGGGACCGTCTATTTCACTGCCTGTGGGCCGGGAAAGTGCAAACCTGCCCCACCTGGGCACTCCAATATATTTACAAAAAACCTTAATGTCTTTTCCTGCAGGAGCAGGGAGCCGACGGGGGACTTGGGCTCACCTTGTGGCTTCTAAGAATTATAATGTGTGGAGTGCCCCAAGTAGGCACCGGGTTACTCCATAGATTAAAAAAAAAATGCTGACTCTTGTGTGGCCCCATGAAATGTGGCCGCTAGGAGGGGGCCGCGGGGCACCAGAGCTGCCCACACAACCCCTTATAAAAATAAAAGCAGTGGTTATCCTGGGTGGGACTGGGGCACCCAGAAATAAATATTTTAAAAAAGCAAAAAGTGACTAATAAATGAGCTTCCCCAGTCATTCATTTATTATTCACTGATCCTTCAAGGTGAACTTCATAATGCCCTGGGAGGGCTATTTACATGCATTTGGTTTTTGGTGATGCCCTTAAAAGGGGCAGGGACATCACCCCAAAATAAAATTTTGTTGGGAAGGGGGTGTAGTGAGTTCTGCAGCCCACCAACAACAGTAGAACAAAAAAGTATGTCTTCTGGGTCAATGAAAAGATGACTCCAGGAGAACATTTTTTTAGCTACTTTATTGGCATTTTAAAAATCACATAGACAGTGCTGTTGCAAAGGCTCCCAGGAGAATATCTATCAACTCTTCCCCCCCTCCCACATAACAGTAATGGAGCAAGTGGGAGGGGGCGTTTGAGCCCCCCTCCCCCAGTCTCCAAGAGGCCCCAGGGACCCTATGCCATGGGGCCAACAATTTGTTGAAGTGCTTGTTTGAGGGTCCCCATAGTGCCCAACAAAGGGGAGAGAGGAAAAGGGCAGCCACCCGCCTGTCTCGTATGTGGTACGGATCTCATTTTGCTGAGTAGTGCATTATCTATTATGAGTACATGGGTCGCTGCTCCAACAAAAAAAAGCATCTCCCGTTCATCTGGTCTATGGATCAACCTGCCAATAGTTTACATGTAAACTCCCCTAGCTCACCCTACACCCTCTCTATGCCAAGATTCGGTGTCATTAACAAGGGTAGCCTGTATCTAGAAAGCCCGGGTGTCCCATATGCATTCTACCAGCATTTAACGCTCAATATGTGATGATCTGTGTGCCTGGGTCAATTGGGCTCATTCATCTGTAGAACCACTGCTTGCTAGGGTCCGAGGTTCTCTTAGATCAGATAGCATAGCGGACCATGCCCTAAGGTCATCCTCCAGATTATTATCTTTCTGAACTTACCTCATTCTTACAGCCTCTGCGGTTGCCCATTCACACACATCTCTTACACATGTCGCAACCAGAGGGGGCCCTGGGTCTAAGCCATGTTATGGCAATGCATCTTTTTGGTAACACTAGCCCCGGAAGAACAAATAGTCTGCTCAGCTTCCTGTTCTTGGGGGTGAGAAGCAGGCCCAAAAGCACCTGTCGGATCTCCTTCGGAATCACACATCCCGTAGCCACCCCCAGGTGAGTGAGTATGGCCGCCCAATAGGGAACAAGGTGCGGAGAGATCCATGTAAAATGGAGGAAATCAGCCCCCACTGCTCCACAATGAGAGCATACCCCTGGGTGTGTTGGATAGATCATGGACAGTGTGCGTGGGGTGAGGTATGTTGATGTCCAAAACTATATTGGATAAGCTTAAATCGGGCATTGGAGCTTACACTGCGGACCCCCTCGTGGACCCTCCTCCACTCGCACACTGTCAGCGGTTCTCTAACTAGTGTGTCCCATCGCTCCTGCACTGCAAGGGACCCACCCGGCAGGTCGTCACACAAGGTTCGATAAAGATGGGACACTAACCGTCATCCCTGGGCCACGTATACCATTACCTTCAATATGTTCATGCAGGAGAGTTCCTCCAGAAAGCACGGCCAGATTTCTAGTGTAACCTGAGATATCTTTCCATATTGTAGAAATTGTCCTGTTCCTAGATTAAGAGGTCACTGCCTCTTCCCGTGTTATAAATTGTCCATTGACAAAGGGGTCTCCCAACAGAAGACAACCTCCCTCCTCCCAGTGTCGTACTCGCATTGAGTCAGCAATGCAAGCGAAAAGGTCAGATGGCCCATAGTCACATCTCCGGGGCATAGGATTCATGCCGCACCACCCTACGGACTGCATTCTCCCAGGTGATAGCCATGTGACGAATAATATTAGGAAGCGATGTGGGAGCCCCAGAACAGATCATCAGGAGCTCTGACAGCATGTGAGCGCTGTATATGCCTGCTAAGAGACGTTTCTCCCAATTGCCATCACTATGCAGCCAATGGAACGCGTGCTGGAGCTGATAAGCCATGTAATTGAGCTCCAGGCATGGAACCTTACCCCCCCCCGCGTTCTCTAATGTTTTTAGGCTCGTTTTCTTGCATTTGGTACCCCCCAGGAGTTCCACCAATAAGCCATTCAGGGTCCGGAAAAAACTTCTGGGGACCACGTATAGCGAATGTTGCAGTGCGTAGAGACACCTTGGCAGGATAATCATTTTTGCTATCTCTGTGTGGCCCATGAGGGACAGAGGCAGGTCCCTCCAGAACCGCACGGAGCCACATATGCTTTCCACCACTCTTCCAATGTTAAACTCCAAATAGGTAGGGGCATCCAGTGCCAGTCGGATCCCCGAGTACTTGGCCTCCCCAATCTTCCACACGGAAGCCCCACCTGTGGCAACTAAGCTAGTGATCCCCCTGTCAATTTTCCCATGGGGATCAGTTTGGTCTACCCAGCATTGATATGAAGGCCAGAGATATCACCAAATCGCTATAACACCGTCAGGAGGACAGGTAGCGAGCGTGCCAGCTGTGGGAGGTACGGCAGACCCGAGGAGAACTTACCATATTTTCAAAAGGATTTCCCAGGCTGGAGCTTTTTCTCTACAGCTAGAAATTGCAGTGCCACCTAGTGGCGGGTTGTATGGTTGCATTGTATATGTTGATGATGTATCACATAAAATGTTAAAAGATAGAACAGAGACATATTTGTTAAAAAACAATTCTTAAAGGAAAAACTAATATATCTGACTATTTATTTTCAGATTTTTCACCCCCAAAATATAATACAAAGAACTATTTAAAAATAGTCTCAGACCTGTAGTTCAATAAGACTTTATTAAATATTTTTTACGTCATTATTTTTTTTTTTTTTTTTTTTTTTTTAAAAACCTTTATTTGTGCATATTAAAAGAACAAATACGGGCCTACAACCACCAGGCCGGCCACAATACTGTTAAGCACTGAAACAAACATTGCATCCCCTGTGCATCAATGGTCAAGATTAGCAACGATTCAGGAGTTATACACTGGAGAGATCCTTGACACCAGGGGAAGGAGAAGTGAAGGTTAATTTTAAGGTTTTCAAAATAATTTTATCAAGGAAAAAGTCAGTAGAGGATAGAACCAAGGAGATTCGAGTCCGCAAGATGGCTTCACCACACGGGAGAGCAGCAGCATCATTAAAACGGCCATAGAGAATCGCAGACAGTGAGGCGATGCAGTTATATAACAGGATAGTCACATGAGTAAGTACGCACCCCTCCAAAGCCGCCCTCACTCAATCCACCCCACACCCGGACCCCGAATCGAAACAAGTATAGCGCAGAGACAGAAAAGAAAAAGGCCCATAGAACTAAAAGAAACAGTAAATTACCCCCCCACCCTACACCAATGCGGAGGCTACGGCCTGCCCCCCCCCAGCATAGTGCCTGTCGCCCAGTGAACCCGAAATATAGACAAGAGAGAAAGTAGGAATAGAGTAAAGAAAATAAGAAAACAAAGAAGAAGGCGGGGAGGAGCCCACGTAACCTCGGAGCGCCCGAAACCACCGGCCAGCTACGCCTCCACACACTGAGAGCTCACTACACCCAAAAGCGGCCGTGTGGAGATAACGTGTCATAACAATTTAAATGAAGGCAGACAAATCGCGACGAGTGCGCACAACATATGCAAACAGTTCCAGTCCCAGTTCAGCCCATCCGTGAAACCATGGTGATAGAAATCAATCTAGCCCTGACCCGATCGCGGGCTTAAGATTAGACCAGCCCCCACATGAAAGCCCCGCATCCCGTGCAGACAAAGACAATATGGCCGCTTGGGAGAAGATGGAGAAGTAGAGTCACAAAATGGCCGCCGATCATCTGTTGAGGTCCCCTTGTGCACCATATAAAATCCAGACCTGGCCTGTAAAGTACAGGAGTTCCACATAAAAGAGGCCGTAGGCCACCGTGAACAGTTCCTCGAGGACGTCAAGTGTCGCTCAGCTGGATACTCTTGCGGACGCGATGAAGCAGGCAACAACAAAGCAGGCAGCAATGGACAGGGAAACAAAGTATCCGCAATTGAGCAGGAGATCGATTGATCCTGGGTGCCGGGAAAGCCAGATGCAGACACCAGTGTAGCACGGTTATACACAGTCGTTGCGTCCCCGCAAGAGGACAGAAGCACTGGCGGACCCACGTCTTGTTGATAACAAACGGGGCGCTCACGACCCGCAGCCGACAGTATGGAGTCGAACCGCTCACTCAGCGTTTGCAAGCCAACACACAATTGCAGACGAAGGTCCCGCAGGGCAGCCAGAACGGAGCCGCATGTCGGCGGATGCTGCGCCCCCACATCCGCAGCAATCCGGGACGGCACTGTGGAGCTGGAGTCTGGTAGAGGGAGGGCGAAGCGGGCAGCGGGCGAGACCGGAGCATCACCCCCCAGCAGCAAGCAGGCAATCAACGCCATGTTTTACCGCTGAACGGTACAGCGGCCAGGGGGGGGTCGTAACAAGGAGGCAATTCCCCTCAGGTCTGCGCCGCAACAGGTGAAAGCCAACAGTCGCTTCCCCTCCCTCGGACTCTCTTTGCAGCCGACTAGGCAATAGAAGAAGGGGGTCTGCAGCCTTCCACAGCGCGGTCCACAGAGCGGGGCAGGAGACCCGCCACACCGGGGCTTACCCTATAGCTCCAGCCCGTCAGGTGCAATGTGCAGGAGGTGTCCGGGCATCTCTCCCCCGGCTCATCCGGCGACAGTCCGTGGTGTGAGGCGGGATCGGGGCTGCGGGGCTCAGGTTTGCGCCGGCGGGTCCAGTGACTGCGGAGCTTCCAGGGGGCCGGCCAAGGCCACAATAGAGCAGGGGTCCAGTGCGGAGAACAAAGGCACCAAGAACTCCGGCATCCGGGCGGGCTCAGACTCCGGGAAAGCGGCGGCGCGGTCAGCGCGTCGTCGCACACGTTGTACCTCGAAAATCAGCGAGGATAGGAACCAGGATGATAGTCCGAGGCCAAGGGCCGACGGAGCCGGGCGCTCAGGCGTCTGCTCCGGTCGCCATCTTGGCTCCTCCTTTTACGTCATTATTGAAGTATACACTTGATTTAAAATGATTGGTAATTTTTGGAGAAAGATGATAGATCTACTTTATATATGGATGGGTGTTGGGTGTGGAAGGGGTTGGCCGCAGGCCAGACCCTGGTGCCTAACCCACGCCACGCACAACTGTGCGCAGCGTTGTATTGGCTGCCTTTGAGGGCTTGTCCACAGACCCTGGCTGCAGGCCAGGCCCTGCAGCCAACCCTCTGCCTCGCACAGCTGTAGGCTATTTGCGGCGTGGTTTGGGTTTACGTATGGTAATAAAATATTCCTTTACATTAAAAAAACCTGGAAATTCACTGAAAAAAAAAACAAAGGTCAAAGTAAGGTAGGGCATAAGTTATAGTTACTTGCGATAACTATAACTGGTGAATTTCTGTGGTTTTCAGAGGTTAAAATGTTAGATTGTTACTGAATATTTCACCGAACTATAATGTGACATTAACCGTTGATTTTTCAGTGAATATATATATGCCCGTTTGACAAATCTCCACAACACTTTGTGGACTTATTGCTTTTTCTGCATAGGGAGATATTGCAAAGTTTCATGGTGATTGGTCAAGGGGGTGCAAAGGATAAATGGGGGGCCCAAAACACGTTTTTTTTTTTTTAACCAATGTGTTTTGCATACACTTTGCACCGATGACAAGGCATTTTGTGATTGGCTAATGATTGCTTTTACAAAAGTTAAAGGGAGCCATGTTGTTTAGGAACAGTTTGGCTGTGTTCTGGGTTAGGACCTTGGATATAGATAAGGTTTTATATGTTTACCCTACCTGTTAGCACTTTTTTTAAAGTGGGAATAGGTAGAGAAATTATTTTTAAGTTTCTATATATATTTTTTTTAATTACGGAGTACTGTGGTGCTGTCTAAGATGTAGTGGGATACGTTAAAAAAAAATGTTTTTAATTAAATACGTGGAAAATGTTCAAATACACTGAACTAGACAATTTCAAAAATATAGTGTACTTTCAATTTTTTCCATATTTAATTCTTTACGAAAAGTACCACAGTAATACCTAGAGATTACTGCACTACTTTAAAAAAAAGATTTAAAATTATAAACACTGTACTACACTATATTTCGATAATATAGTGTACTACAGTGTATTTTTAATTTTTTCAGTTTATTTTTTGAATTTTTCCTCTAACTGCCTCAGTACTTTGTAGGTATTAGCACGGTTCTCTGTAAAGTGGCTCAAAATATATCGAAAAATATAAATGGGTCACTACCTATTTACATACTAAAGTCGTAATAGGTAGGGAACAACAATAAAACCTACTACTTACCTGTATCTAAGGCCTAACCCAGAATGCACCAAAGTGTACTGAAAACTACATGGCTGCCTTTTGCATTTTGTAAAGACAGCCATTAGCCATTCATATATTGTCTTGTCATCTGCATGTACCATGGTATACCGCAAAGATACCGTGGTATATTGCAACACAATATATCACTTATTATTTCAAGACTTATTTCTTTAAAAGTACTTAAACTTTTACACCTACTAACAAACATCATTTAAACACAATAATTGATATTCCTGCCACATTCCATCCGCTCACCGACTTAAACGGTAAATCTATTTAAAGCACCACAATCCACTCTGCCACCTCACCCTACGCTGTAACACTCTATGCCACCCAAGTTTAAGCCCCTCCACTCTTTGCTATTACACTGTACGCCACTCCACTCCGTTCTACCCTATCTCACTCAATGCCATTCCACTCTACCTAACTCCACTCTGCGCCACTCCAGTCTATGCCACCTCACTCTACAGCTATTCTACTCTATGCAACTCCATTCTACGCCACTACACTGTAACTCACTCCAGTATAGGACACTCCACTCTACGCTACTCCACTGTAACTCCCTCCACTCTACAAAACTCCACTGTATGCCATGACACACTGTCATTCCATTCTATGGCATTCCAGACTTCACCACTGCAACGTACGCCCCTCAAGTCTACTCTTGTCCACTCTATACTATTTGACTCTTCGCAACTCCACTCTGCCACTCCACTCTGCCACTCCACTCTGCCACTCCACTCTGCCACTCCACTCTGCCACTCCACTCTGCCACTCCACTCTGCGCCACTCCACTCTGCGCCACTCCACTCTGCGCCACTCCACTCTGCGCCACTCCACTCTGCGCCACTCCACTCTGCGCCACTCCACTCTGCGCCACTCCACTCTGCGCCACTCCACTCTATGCCCTTCCACTGTACGCCATTCCACTCTGTGACTGTACGCTATTACACTATACACCACTTCCTCCACGCCACTCCACTCTATGCTATTCCAATCTACGCAATTCCAGTGTACAACACTCTACTCTATGCTATTCCACTGAGTGTCACTCTACTCTTCTTCTTTATGCCACTGCTCCACTGTATGCCACTTCTCACTACGACGCCACTCTATGCTATTTCAGTGTATGGCACTCCATTCTACCCCACTCCACTGTACACCATGCCAAACTACGTTACTCCCGTGTATCCTAATCCACTGTACGCCATTCAACAGTTCTCCACTCCACTGTATGGTACCCTACCACACTCTGCGCCACTGCACAATACACCACTCCACTGTACATTATTCTACTTTACGCTTCTGTACTCTACGCTATTCCACTGTACACAACTCCACCCTACACCAATCCACTCTATACTATCCACTCTAAGCCACTTCACTGTATGCCGCTCCACTATGTTTTTCCACTGTATGCCACTACACTCCACACACTACTGCACGCCACTCCAATCTATGCTACTCTACTGTGCACTGTTCCACTCTACGTCACTCCACTGTACACCACTCCAGGCCACCCCAGCCCACTGAACCCCTCTCCACTCATCCCCACCCCACTATACGCTATTCCACTGTACGCATCTTCACTGTATGCCACTCCACACTACAATACTATACTCTATCCCACTCCACTCTACAGTACTCCATTCTACTCTATTCGACTCTATTCCACTCCACTCTGCGCCACTCCACTTTATGCTATTCCACTTTGCGCCACTCCACTCTAAGCTATTCCACCGTATGCCGCTACACTGTACCTCACTGCACTCTACACCACTCCACTCTATACCACTCCATGCCACTCGACTGAACGCTATTCCACTCCAGGCCACTCCATTCTACGCCACTTATTTCTAGGCCCTTCCACTGTACGCTATTCCACTGTACATCAATCCATTCTACCACACTCCACTCTACGCCACTCCACTCTACACCACTGCACACAATTTCACTTTACGCCACTCCACTCTACACCTCTCTACTGTATGCTATTCCACTCCACTCTACTCCAGTCTATGCCACGCCACTCTGTGCCACTACATTCTATGCTGTTCCACTGTACGTAACTTCACTCTATGCTATTTCAATCTATGCTGCTTCACTCTATGCTATTCCACTGTATGGCACTACAGGCTTCGTCACTCCATTCTACTCCACTCCACTCTATTCCACTACAATCAGTACCACTCCACTGAACGCTATTACACTGTACGCGACTCAAATCTGTGACACTCCACTGTACTCCACTACACTGTACCTCACTCCCCTCTATGCCACTCCAGTCTACGCCACTCCACTCTATGCCACTCCTATCCATGACACTTCATTGTATGCCACTTCTCTCTACGCCACTCCCTCTACGCTGTTCCACTTTACGCTACTGTACTCCACTCCTCTGTACCTCACCCCACTATGCCACTCCACTTTACGCTATTATACTGTGCACTATTCCACTCTACTCTACACCGTTCCACTCTACACCACTCCACTGAATGCTGTTCCACTCTACACCACTACACTGTATAATTTTCCAGCTTTAATTTTTGTGGCTGCTGTGAGAAACATAGTTTGCTTTTTGACCCTAACATTTGCGATTTGATAAAGCACGATGTCTCACCAATAGAAGACGCGCTAGGAATATTGCTGGTGTATTAAGGTTTTAGCCCACTAGGGCTTGATGTTTATGTTGTGCTGCCAATGTTTAGTAAGCTTGTCAAACTGCTTTTCATCATTTGTATGTTTGCTCATGCACTGGCGAGTTGATAAAGTTTCCCTTGTTCAAATCTAAACGCAAAACACCTTTAAATGGTGTAATAGCGCAACGCACTACTAATGATTAGTTTTTCCATATTTCTTTGTTTATTTTAAGCATATCATTTGCCATCTGAATTTGAAATTGATTCATGAAAAATACGAGGTGTAGTATTTTTACTATGTTCACAGCACGTGACCAGCACTTGAATAATGAGAAACAAACACAGTCTGTTGCCCGTGAGAAAGGAGTGCAAGTAAACTCCGAAACGCATCGGACCTAGTGTTGAAATAAACACATTTTTTGATTGTGGCCACGGCTCCAGTGTTTGTTCTTTCGTCCCGGGAATGGGAAAGTGAGACGCAGTGGATTGATTGGAGTATTCGGGGGTGGCTACCCCTGCCGTGTGCCCGCCGTACAGGTGGCTCGGGAACAGCCAACCTATCCTGGGAAATATATATATGTATGTGTGTATATATACTATGAAAAAACAAATGTAGATATATACACATATAATCTCCAGAGGAGCTGCCATGACCGCAGATCTCCGAAGGGAAGGCACTGAAAGTTTTACATAGCGGTCCCCAAGTTTGTTTTTGAAAATGTTAATCCATACAGCCGCGTTGCCCTGAACGTTTTCTCCCAGGCTGTGGTTTCACACTGACTTAAGAAAACTTGCATCACAACATTTAATTAGGGCGGACGGTCTGAGGTACTTAAACCAAGGACTTGAAATCCATTGCCCACCTTTCTCTTGTCTCTGGGTAACAGGTGGAGTTTGGAGGTGGGGTCTTGGGGGGGGGGGGGGGGGCATTTAGCCTCCCACGTTCACGTTAAGAGATTTATTTCTTGACTCGCTGGGACAATTTGCGATTTTATGTATGTTTGTATCTCTTTGGGGAAGAATTAGTCAGACCTGAAATTCACAGTCTGGTTTGATGTTTTCCTTTACTTACAAATAGAGGTTATAAATACAGAACACTCATCACTGCGGCCTCCTGGAAGAGTGGGCAGCTATTTTTACCCACACTCTGAATATACAGCATGATTACCACCCTGTGCCAGCCGATGGAAAACAAAATGCAGCCTGCAGCCTCTTCGGCTAACTCAGCAGTTTTATAATTGGCCAGGTGTGGTTGCATGAAAGAAAATACACTGTTGAATTTTGCACAACACACACTAATCATTCATGAGTCAGTGCAGAGTTTGTTACATTCCGGAAGTTGCTTCTCATTGGAGCTCTGCTATGTACTGACAGTCGGCCTCTTGCATTGGAGGTAGCTGTCCTAAGCCTGTTCTTCCCAGACCAGGAATCCCCTAACTACATTGGTATGGTCCACTCTAATATGCTGACTTTCTTCTGCCTGTATAGTTCAAGTGACGTGGATAATCCAGTTGACTTTAAGGCCCGTGGAATATATGGCCATAAGTAACATACCAACTCCACATGGAGGTATGACCACTTTATTAAAGTCAGACATCCCTGAAATTGCAGCATTTACATGAACCGAAAAGAAAGCTTGAAAATGCATGAACTCTGGCCCCCCATCTGCTATGCTTCCAACTCGATTCTGCATCCGCCCCGCCTCCCTACTTCCGTTTTGGACAGGGTGCCTAACAGAAGTGATGACACTACTTCTCCCACGAGCTTAGCAAGTTCCATGGGGTTGATGGGAGCCGCTTCCAGGATCTGACATCACTGCTGGGTCGTAAGGCTGGGAGGTCCAGGGCAGTGGTGCTAGGACAGGGGTGCTGCCATCAATGTTACATCTAGAACAAGCATTTGCAATGCAATCGGTCTCGCCTTTGGGACCCTATAAAGTGTTTAGCCATGCAGCACATTATCCCGGGAAGCACTGAGTTGGGTAACTGTTCAGTCCCAAGGGGTGAACGTGTGCTTCAAAGATTACCTTATGTTACGTTATAAATAAATATTGTTCAGGCATGAACAAATGGATCACGTTAGTCTCCCATAACTTCTGCCTTCGGCTGGTGCTGCTACATAGATTGTCGGTGACAGCGCAGAGCGTTTCTGGCATTAATCTAAACCTTTATCACGATTTGAAAACAATGCACTTTGCCACTGTAGGCGTGTTCTACATTCGCCATTTTATACCTGTTGCTAACCCCGTCGTCCCATGTCTCCAGACGACTCATAAAGATTCTTTAATATTAATTTAGAAATGTGAGTCCTTTTTTGGATGGTGTTTCGTTTTTATTTGCCAGATGTTAGAACCCCTGTGGGACACTGGGTTAGTCTTTTGCTAAAATCATTTAATAGAACACAAATTATGAAGTAACCTGATATTTGCAACCCTTGAGCGCGTGGAATCTACGCTGTAAAATGCGCCACGGCAGAGGCCTCTCTTAGCTATCCTTACACTAATTAAGTGCACAAACAGCAGCGGTCTATGGTACAGACACTCCTTAACGGTCACATTAACTATTACCACTATATCTGTGTTACAAGGAGACTATTAGAACAGGCCAGTGATGACGATTGACTAAATAAATGATTTACTACTAATGTCACAGAAGCTGACTGAGGCAAAGTGCACTAACGGGTTGCAGTCAACTGGCACCTGTGACTTATGTTCGCCATATTTATATAGCGGCCATTTTGATATTAATATGGCCTTCCGGCGCTGGAAATTTAAGAACAAAATGCACTGACACATGTTTAATAGAAATTAAGCATTCTCGTTCACATTCGCCCACCCAATTTACTCACACGTTCCTCTACATAATCACCCAAATTCACCAGCAGTCTCACTGAATCCCCATATTCACCGACTCCCATCCATAAATTCTACACACAAACATATACACATACTCCACCTCCAATTAGTGACCTCATATGCCAGAGAGGACTGCCGTGAAGATTGCATTACTGCTGTGCCAATCGGGCTGTTTCCAGTGTGCACAGTAAAGTCTCCAATCCCGTGTGCCAGAGTGGGTAGCTTTGGAGGACAAGGATTGTAAACCCAGAAAAGGTGATGGGAGGCTGCTTGCAATAAGTCTAACCATTGGCAATAGCTCGGGGTAGCACTGAAACCCATCATTCTTTTGTTCACCATGCCCCCTCAGTTTAGAGCATGGTGAGAAAAACAACGATTTGTTGGAGTGCTATCCCTTGCTATTACCAGTGGGTAGATTTATTGCAATCTGCCTCCAATCACCTTTCGTGTGCTTCATGTACCGCCCTAGGTAGCCTGCGTATGCCCAGACGTGGGTCCCTTGCTCACTCTGTCGCTGGAACCAAGCTGAGGCCAGCTGATGAGCCCATAATTAGGGCAAAACTGGTCCTGGATTGCGTGTGTTTCAGTTCAGGGATGGCCTGGGTTGGCAGTTCGGGCTGGACTGTTCCCATGAGGAGCAGGGTCAAGACAGATTTGCATATGGGTGGGTCCAAACTGAGGTGGTAGTGGTGAGTGAAAAAACAATGGGTTGGAGTGCTACCCTGAGTTATTGCCAGCAGTTAGACTTAATGCAAGTAGCCTCCCATCATTTTTTGTGTATTTCATGGCCCAGGATTGTTGCCTAGTTTTGTTGACGTGGAGAGGAGAGGACGCTGTCATGACCTGTGCGTTTCCCGAACCCGACGTAAGGATCTGAACCTGAGAAATTGTCTTCTCACCTGTGGCAGGGATCAGAGGAACATACCATGTCATCAGAGGAAACGCTGTGGATGACCAGCCGCTGCCCCTGCCCAGGGCAACTTGTCCTGCCTCATAGCGCTTTGGGCGCTGGATTACTTTTGACTTTGGAAGAGTCGAAGTGGGACTCTGGCTACTAGTGGGTCCAAACCTGAATGTCGCTGTTATAATCTCTCTTTACTTCTTTAGCCTTCCCGTTTGGTACCCTCCTATACCCCCCCTCTCCTCTGGTCCTCTTGGTACATTCTTAGTAAGGGATTGGGAGTGCACCTTAGAATGTTGGGAGAGTGGAACTTAGGAGCGCCAGGCTAGGCACTTTGAGATTTGTCAATAAACCTTTTCCTTCTTATGGAGTTCGTACTTCTTTTATTATAACAATTTGGCGACGATTGGAAGGGAGCTGTGCAGGGGACAGCAACAAATCTCACCCCTGTTTTCTTTGCCAGCCTGTTCTGTTTGGCGTCCTATTTTTTTCTAAACCCTTACCTGTTTATGACTCTTCTTCGTGAGCAGCAACTTTTTTTTTTCTTCACTCTTCAGCGAAGGATTTATTTTTGTGTACCACTTGGTTGCTGTGTCATTTTTGGGATTTCTCTCAATAAATGTGTGGAGAAGCTTTCGAAATCTGCCTTCCTCAAGTTCTGTCGTCCTCGCATGTCTTCCGCTGCCTGGAGGTAGTGTCTTGCATCGGAGCATTGGCCATCGCGTGATTTCCTCATATTGTGTGAACAGCGTTGGATCTTTGGTGCAGCGTCTTCCCTGTCATCGCGGTTCTTCGGAAAGGTGGAAGCGTCTTTTGGCGAGGGAGGAGTGTCTCTCAGTCATCGTTTTGGAGCGTGTTTCATCACTCATCTCGCCTCAAAGAAGGTAGTGTTCCTGGCCATCGCGTGATTTCCTCAACTTTTGTGAGTACCTCTGGAACAGCGTCTCCCCTGCTATCGCGGTTCTTCAAATATATCGAAGAGCTCTGCGAGCGTGGGGAGGAGTTCGATTTCAATCAACGTTGGGAGTGGGAGTGCGTTTCTTAATGCATCCCGTCTCAAGGAAGGTAGTGATCCTCTTAGAACTTGTAGGTTGTGCGCTGTTAAAATAATCTGTGTGAGCAGCGCCGTATCTGGCGTTTTCATCGGAGAAAGCGTTTTCTTCGGATTCACATCTTGTTTTGAAGTACCTTGGCAGCGTTTCCCGAACTGTGGTCTGAACTGACATGTATTTGCTCATGAGTGCAGCGCATAGTGTGCCTGGTGTACATTTCTTTCACTGCTGGATTTTGTGGAACTTTCGTATGGGTGTTTCATCTTTTATAAAGCACAGTAATTGGAAGAATCTTCCTGGTCCATAAGTAAGTGCATCTTCATGCTGATAGGCACAGCTTGCCTGCAGTAATTTTCGCCTAATTAAAACCTCAGACTCAATTCCCCTGGTGCACATATTGCTCTTGTTGTTTTGACTGTATTGAACTGTAAGACTCTAATTTCACGGGTTATTAGCTTCCATGTTGTTTCTTAAATTTGGAGTAAGATGCAAATCATTATTGACCCTGTTCCCCAGGGGAACAGTCCAGCCCGAACTGCCAAACCAGGTCTTTCCTGGACCGGAAACAAGCATCCTGGGACCGGTTTCAGGGTAACCCCCCTTATCAGCCAGGCTAGCTTGAATCAAGTGGGTCCCTTGCTCACTTTGCCACTGGATTCATGGTGTCAACACATAATCTATATGTCTCAGGATATTGACGGTAGACCTATGTTGACTATTGAGTGCGCTTGCTGCGCACCTCCAGAACTCCGAGCGAGGCCTTGCGTCTAATCATCCATCAGTTACAAGACCTAGGCCTTAACGCACATGCTGAATTATTACGTGTCCTGCGCTAAACATGTCAGGATACCACATAACCTATGGCTGGAGTCACTCGGGCCAGGGTGCACATTTGTGCTACCATGGAGGAGACATCCCCGTCTCAAAAAGACCCTTTACATTGCTTTGAAGTTATATCGTAGTGTTTATGGCTTGTTGAAGATTCGTGTGCTTTTGTTCCACAATATCAATCGATAGAAGTAAAAATCAACGATCAGGATAGAACCAAGTCCATTAATATTTACAGTCATTTTTATTGTATCATGAGCTCAGTTCTTAAAATTCATGGAAAATTAACACAATATTTAAAGAAATGCTGACCACTGGGGGGGGGGGGGGGGGTGATACGTCCTTGCAGCTCACGGGCTGACCTGCTGAAAATGGTCAGCACAAAAGATCCTTCCCCGTCCCACCAAGAGAGTGTGCATCTTGGTCATACACTCCGGAGCCTGGCTGGAATGGTCGGGCAAGGGGGGTGGGGGAGGGACACGCAAGAGAAGTGAGAAATACAGCAACACGCAGGGGAGATGCAAGACAGCTATCCCAGCCTCACATGTCCACCCACTTCCTTGAGGGGACACACACAGTGTGAGCTAATCCCCCCCCTCCCCCCCTCCAAGTAACATACCTATTATTATGAGGACTGGCCATTGACCATGATGAAATGTGTATTTACTATTCTAACTCCACATGCGCTTTGATGGTAGGGTAGGTTATAAAGTGGACCAAAGCAAATATAACTACAGTTTTAGTTTTTGGATGCACTCGCTTGAAAGAACCTAAACAAATTATGGGGACTGGCCGTCCCACAACGCACCAGTCATCACAAAGATAGTGTTTTTCTGGTTCTGTCAGGGTTTACCCACACTATGAGGACCGATCTAGTCCTTACTGCATGGGATATATATATATATATTCTCTCTCTCTCTCTCTCTCTCTCTCTCTCTCTCTCTCTCTCTCTCCCCTTCCCTCCCCTCCCCTCTCTCTCTCTCTCTCTCTCTCTCTCTCTCTCTCTCTCTCTCTCTCTCTCTCTCTCTCTCTCTCTGTCAGGAATCCCCTCCCGCACATGGATTCCCTCCCACGATGCCACTTCCGTGAACCTGGTGCGCTTGGAGGAGAGCGGACTACAACTCCCAGAATGCCCTCCGGCAACAATTGCCTCATGGAACTCAAGAGTTCTGGTTACATAACACCAAGGGTAACGCCTAGTTTTCATGTTATGCAACTCAAGAGTTCTGGTTGCATAACACCAAGGGTAACGCCTAGTTTGCATGTTATGCAACTCAAGAGTTCTGGTTACATAACACCAAGGGTAACGCCTAGTTTTCATGTTATACAACGCCGAGAGTACTACTTAAGGAGAAGATCACTGGGACTCGGCGTCGGATATTCTGATCTTTGCCGGAGTACCTGGTTGAGGTACACGGACCCATTGGAGAGTGGAGCGGCGGAAGGAACATTCTAAGGAGCGGAGGAGAGGTGCTGGCGTGTGCTTCCTGCCCGTGTCCTGTCCCGTTCTGAGAGCCGTATTCAACGTCATTGGGCACAAGTACCGTTGGTAGAGCCGAAGCTCCCAACGGCCTGACAATTTGAAGAAATCGAGGTTGGTGCGAGCCGAAGCTCCCAACCCTCGTTACTTGGGTGAACACACGCTTAGAGCGAAGACGCTATCCAGGAGGTGTTTCCGCGTCTTAGCCATCGACACTCGTAGGAGAACTGGGATAGGTAGAGCGGCTGCTCCCATCCATTCTCTGCACCACCTTGGGTATCATCACTTAAACCCGGATACAAGAGACGCACACTAGGAGGTGTTCCCAGCGTCTTTGTGTTGTGGCAGTACTCTGGGGGAAACTGGTAGAGCGGCTGTTCCCAGGTGGTAGAGAGCCCGGCCGGGTGACTCCCACGTGCCCCCCGTATATTCCACAACCTTGGAACTACCCTTCACAGCGGTCGAGTGGCATTGTCGGCCACTGCTTAGCACTGTGCCCTCCGTTGGAGCATACCGGGACCGGTGTGCATGCGGAGGACGGTTAGAAGAGCTGTGAATGGGTATCGTACTTTAACTGGTGATTCCAGTACCGGTATTCTTTGTTGTCTGTAGTTGTTTATCTGTTTATTAAATCCTCCTTAACCTCCCTTTCTCTGGTCCGTTGTCTGTTTGTCCCAACCCCGAGAAAGCCAGGACGTTACACTCTCTCTCTCTCCCCTTCCCCCTCTCCCCTTCCCCCTCTCTCACTCTCTCTCTCTCTCTCTCCCTCCCTCTCTCTCCTACCCTCCCTCTCTCTCCTTCCCTCCCTCTCTCTCCTTCCCTCCCTCTCCCCTGATGCCTTCCTCCTGGGCAGTGGGGTCAGAGAAGCCCTCCAAGAGAGCTCTTCAAGCTGCCGTGATAGCACATAAAGAGAAGGCTTGATCATACTCCGGCATTTTATTCACAAGGGCCGCCCTCCCAGCAGAGCATAACGAGCCAAAATGGTCGGGCACATACACACTCTTTGGGGGAAACATGTACCCATTACATCCCTCGTGTGCAGCCTTTGTTGCTTCCACAGTGGGCACCTGGTCTCTCCCTGCCTAGAAGTGCCCTGTCCTTCTGGGGCAGTATCACAATAAACTGTGATGTGTAAATGCTCATAGGTGTGAAGTATGGCCCTCCTGAGCCACCCACCCCTCATGGTTCCATCTACATTAGGGTGGCGACCTCAGACCACGGCATTATGGACACTGTTGTGTGACCGGCTTAGTCTAAGCGAAAGGCTTCTGTCTGGGGGATGGTGCCATGAGACCGGCCTACCTCCTTCGATGGTTAACTAAGATCCCACCTGGGGCCGTTTTACACCATGGCCCGAGGGTGCAACGGCCATTTGCACATGCTTTATGCGCCCCCCGGCACTCTGGTTTTACGGAAGGAGCCGTAGATGCTTGTACGGCCCCTTTTGCCATACAAATAGTGCTGGCGCACATACAGTGCAAGCTGTATCATTAGAGGGCATTCCCTCATTTGCATGAGTGTGTGGCTCCATGCAAATAAGGGAATCAGTTTGCCTCTGCACCTGCGCCTATTACCGACGTGGGCGCAAAGACAAACATGTCTTTAGAAGGTGCACTGAAAGTGCACCACAAAAAGATGGCGCACTTTCAGTGCGCCTCCTGAATAAAACCCTATAAAGAGATGACATCCCCTTGCAGGTGGGTGCAGTCACTCCCTGCATCCGCCTGCAAGGAGATCTCTAATCCTGTTTAAAAGTGCAGGCGGGTTGCCGTCTGCACAGTGAAACACGGAGCAGCTTTTAAACAGAAGCTCCGTGTTCCTCCTGAATGCGCAGCGCGAGTTTGCGGCTGCCCCGACAACAATGCTTCCTGCCCGTGTCCTGTCCCGTTCTGAGAGCCGTATTCAACGTCATTGGGCACAAGTACCGTTGGTAGAGCCGAAGCTCCCAACGGCCTGACAATTTGAAGAAATCGAGGTTGGTGCGAGCCGAAGCTCCCAACCCTCGTTACTTGGGTGAACACACGTTTAGAGCTAAGACGCTATCCAGGAGGTGTTTCCGCGTCTTAGCCATCGACACTCGTAGGAGAACTGGGATAGGTAGAGCGGCTGCTCCCATCCATTCTCTGCACCACCTTGGGTATCATCACTTAAACCCGGATACAAGAGACGCACACTAGGAGGTGTTCCCAGCGTCTTTGTGTTGTGGCAGTACTCTGGGGGAAACTGGTAGAGCGGCTGTTCCCAGGTGGTAGAGAGCCCGGCCGGGTGACTCCCATGTGCCCCCCGTATATTCCACAACCTTGGAACTACCCTTCACAGCGGTCGAGTGGCATTGTCGGCCACTGCTTATCACTGTGCCCTCCGTTGGAGCATACCGGGACCGGTGTGCATGCGGAGGACGGTTAGAAGAGCTGTGAATGGGTATCGTACTTTAACTGGTGATTCCAGTACCGGTATTCTTTGTTGTCTGTAGTTGTTTATCTGTTTATTAAATCCTCCTTAACCTCCCTTTCTCTGGTCCGTTGTCTGTTTGTCCCAACCCCGAGAAAGCCAGGACGTTACACTCTCTCTCTCTCCCCTTCCCCCTCTCCCCTTCCCCCTCTCTCACTCTCTCTCTCTCTCTCCCTCCCTCTCTCTCCTACCCTCCCTCTCTCTCCTTCCCTCCCTCTCCCTCTCTCTCCTTCCCTCCCTCTCCCCTGATGCCTTCCTCCTGGGCAGTGGGGTCAGAGAAGCCCTCCAAGAGAGCTCTTCAAGCTGCCGTGATAGCACATAAAGAGAAGGCTTGATCATACTCCGGCATTTTATTCACAAGGGCCGCCCTCCCAGCAGAGCATAACGAGCCAAAATGGTCGGGCACATACACACTCTTTGGGGGAAACATGTACCCATTACATCCCTCGTGTGCAGCCTTTGTTGCTTCCACAGTGGGCACCTGGTCTCTCCCTGCCTAGAAGTGCCCTGTCCTTCTGGGGCAGTATCACAATAAACTGTGATGTGTAAATGCTCATAGGTGTGAAGTATGGCCCTCCTGAGCCACCCACCCCTCATGGTTCCATCTACATTAGGGTGGCGACCTCAGACCACGGCATTATGGACACTGTTGTGTGACCGGCTTAGTCTAAGCGAAAGGCTTCTGTCTGGGGGATGGTGCCATGAGACCGGCCTACCGCCTTCGATGGTTAACTAAGATCCCACCGGGGGCCGTTTTACACCATGGTCCGAGGGTGCAACGGCCATTTGCACATGCTTTATGCGCCCCCGGGCACTCTGGTTTTACGGAAGGAGCCGTAGATGCTTGTACGGCCCCTTTTGCCATACAAATAGTGCTGGCGCACATACAGTGCAAGCTGTATCATTAGAGGGCATTCCCTCATTTGCATGAGTGTGTGGCTCCATGCAAATAAGGGAATCAGTTTGCCTCTGCACCTGCGCCTATTACCGACGTGGGCGCAAAGACAAACATGTCTTTAGAAGGTGCACTGAAAGTGCACCACAAAAAGATGGCGCACTTTCAGTGCGCCTCCTGAATAAAACCCTATAAAGAGATGACATCCCCTTGCAGGTGGGTGCAGTCACTCCCTGCATCCGCCTGCAAGGAGATCTCTAATCCTGTTTAAAAGTGCAGGCGGGTTGCCGTCTGCACAGTGAAACACGGAGCAGCTTTTAAACAGAAGCTCCGTATTCCTCCTGAATGCGCAGCGCGAGTTCGCGGCTGCCCCGACAACAATGCATTCTTCCTGGTAGGTTGCACTTTCCATGTTTGCACCCGCCGCACTTGTTTTCAGGTGGGTCGTGGTGCAAACATGGGGAGCGTGCCCATCTGTAATATGGGCCCTGGTGCTCTAAATGCACTGATCAGGGTTGATATTTCCCCCATTGGTGACATGTAGTGTTTCACCCAGAGCCGGCCCTTGTTCCAATAGCGCCCTGAGCAGAAAAAAGTTTCGCCCTCCCTACTGCTGATGAATAAAATGAGGCAGCAGCGGCCCCTCTTTACAGGTAAGCCCATGGCTGGCTACGTCAAGGCAATGACTTGCGTCTGAACTCACATCTACGCACCTCCCCCAGCTTGCCTCAATCACCCCCAACTTGCCTTCTGCAGACTGATTTAAGTTGTTTTTTGGGGAGGCAAGGGGGTAGGAGGTAGATGGGAGGGCAAGGTATTGTGGGGGGCTGAGAGGGAGCTAAAACAGAGACTACAGCACATTAAAAATATGATTGAAAGCACTTTAAACTGATCACTGGAAGCAAGGTAGGGGGCGTTGCTGTTGCAGGACTTTCATTCAGACAGCTCTTTTCGCCCACTGAAAATTGGCGCCCCAGGGCTGGACTCAGCTCACCCATGCCAAAAGCCGGCCCTGCTACTTGCACATGAATCAAGTCTGGGTTCCATGTCGCTTCTGTTGAAGACAGACTGACATGGGTCCAGTTCATCTATCTCCTGGTGGCTAACCCTGATTTAGTGCCAGATTGTCTTGTCCTTCACTCCATCATTGTTTTTTCCATCCTCTTGGGGGGGGGGGGGGGGGGAGGGGAGGGGAGGGGGTCCTCTTTCCCGACTAGGGTCCTTTGTGAGGAAGATGTTTCTACTCCCTGTCATGCTGGGCTTGGCAAGGGCTTGCATGAGACTCTTGCAGGTAGCTCCCCCACAAACACATGATTGTATTGTATTGTAATTGTGTTTATATAGTGCTCACTACCCCTGATGGGGCATCGAAGCAGTTGTCAGTGAGTGGCACACTACTCCGGAACCCAAGAAGAATTAGTGGTGGATTAGTATAGTGAAATTTGAATTCATTTGAGCAGTGGACATGTGAGTCTGTTAGAACTACACCTTACAAAGCTTTTGCAGAAACCCACCATTGAGAGCACGGCAGTTACTATCACTCTCCCAAGATCTAGGTGCAGTCACATCTACTTAACTTAACCTCCCTTACTGACCTGAGATACGTTTTTGTGATTTCCGTCAGGCCAGCCACTGTGGCTCACAAGGGGCGTGCAAATCAGTGCACCTGCTGCAATCATTGTCTGCACACACTTTGGGCGGTGCTTAATTTGTAATAGAATGAATGAAAGTGCCCGAAGCTCTGTTCAGAGGACCGAGGCCGGTGCAATAAAATGTTGCCGCGCTGAATGCCACAGCTGGTAGTCTTAACCCTTTCTGTTGTCTCTATAATCCAACACCAGACACTCCTTTTTATTATTGAAGCTTGTAGAGCGCACGGCTACCTCCAACGGAAGTGTCCCGGCGCTAGCATCGCACCTAAGGGAAGAGGAAACCACAGAAGACCACTGTATCTAGGGCAGGCCTAAAAGCCATGTCTTCAGTGCTCTCCTGAACAGGATTTCCGCATCTATTTTTCTCAGGTGATTGGGCATAGTATTCCACAGGGTAGCAGTTTTTACAGAAAACGCACGGCCACCGGTCATTGCCTTCACAAAACGAGGAATTACCAGAAAGTTACGACTATTAGATCTAAGTGCCCTAGCTTGGTTGTATTTCTGAATTCTTCGCTTCAGATATTGAGGACCGGTCCTTCTGATTGCCCTGTGTGCAAGTACTAGGGCTTTGAACTGTAATCTTCTCCTAACTGGGAGCCAATGTAGGCTGCGTAAATGGGGGGGGGGGGGGGGGGTAATATGATGTCGCAGTGGCACATTCCTGATCAACCTAGCTGCCACATTTTGTATAAGCTGTAGTCTCCTCATCAGATACTCAGGAAGACCAATATAAAGGCTATTGGCATAGTCGAGTTGTGAGGTAATTAAAGCATACACTATTGACTTCCTGCACTCCATCAGCAGGAAGTGAAGAAATCTGCGCAAAGCCTTAAGTTTCCAAAAGCACTGAGAGGAGACATGAGCAATTTGTGCCTTGCCCGTGAGTTGGGCGTCAAACTTGAAACCTAAATTCCTGGCAGAGGACACTGGTATCGGAGGCGGGTTTAACTCGGTTGGCCACCACAGCGCAGTGCACGGAGGAGTCGGTTGGTTAAAAAAATAGGACCTCCGTCTTATCAGTGTTCAATTTTAGGCAGCTGTCCGTCATCCATGATGAGATATTTAAGAGACACTGTCTAAAATTGACGAAGACTGTCTCGTTGTGTTCTTTAAAAGAGAACACCAGTTGTGTATCATCTCCATACCTTCACCCCACATTTTTCTACAATTGCCGCAAGGGGAGTCAAATAAACATTAAAAAGCGTGGGGCTCAAAGCAGAGCCCTGAGGAACCCCATATAACATGGGGCAAGAGCTGGAGACATAGGGATGCAGAACTACTTGTTGCGAACAACCCTCAAGAAATGAACGAAACCATGTCAAAACAGTTCCTGTTACTCCTAAATGGTGAAGTTTATTCAGGAGGATCCTGTGGGAAACCGTGTCAAAGGCTGTGGACAAATCCAGCAGCACCAACATTGCACATCTTCCCTGGTCTAAGGTTTCCCGGATCGATTCGGCCACCTCCAGAAGGGCTGTCTCCGTACTGTAACCTGTCCTAAACGCAGACTGAGAATCATGAAGATGGTTATTCGATTCTAGGAAGTCCTCTTTATCTCACACGTACAGGTTCCTGCTTTCTCCCTTTGTGATGTTTTTCTCTCTCTCGTTCTGGGTCAAAGTCTGATGCTGAAAAATAAGTGCTGGTCCCCAAAAATAAGTGCTGTAGGCCCCACCGGCACAAATTAGGCACTGGCTGTTGGGAACAAAGCCCTGCAGCAGAGTGCAATTTCGTAGGTTGTCTCCTTACTTGAGATACAGGTAAAAGGTGTGTACTCAATGACTACGAGTCAGCTACCGCCAACCGCTGCCTGGACACACATGTTAAAAATGAACACTACTGTGGGCTAAGGCCGTCTGTTGCACGCTTAAGCATGGTGTTGGTGGGCAACACCTTAAACTCATGTAAAGCGTCTGCTGGTGACTCAGGGTGTGAGTCTCCCAGGCGGGATGAAATCAGGAGCAGATGGCAGGTGCTACTGAGGGACTTTTGACCCTAGAACTACTGTAGTAAAGAACTGGACTTTGCCATGCAAGACTTGACAAGCACCACCTATGACGCAAGGAGTGCTTGGGGGTGGCCCAAGCGCTAGAGAAGGTACAAGAAATGATGAGCACCACCTATGATGCATGTAGTGCTGAGGGTGGTGATGCAAGCTCTATGAAAGGTACAAGAAATGGTGAGCACCACATATGACGCACGTAGTGCTCAGGGCTGTGACACAAGCGCTAGGTAAGGTACAAGAAATGACGAGCACCACCTATGACGCAAGTAGTGCTCAGGGCGGTGGTGCAAGCACTAGGTAAGGTACAAGAAATGACGAGCACCACCTATGACGCAAGTAGTGCTCAGGGCTGTGACACAAGCGCTAGGTAAGGTACAAGAAATGACGAGCACCACCTATGACGCAAGTAGTGCTCAGGGCGGTGGTGCAAGCACTAGGTAAGGTACAAGAAATGACGAGCACCACCTATGACGCAAGTAGTGCTCAGGGCTGTGACACAAGCGCTAGGTAAGGTACAAGAAATGACGAGCACCACCTATGACGCAAGTAGTGCTCAGGGTGGTGGCGCAAGCACTGGGGAGAGTGCAAGAAATGAAGAGCACTACCTATGACGCAAGTAGTGCTCAGAGCTGTGACGCAAGTGCTAGGGGAGGGCATAAGAAATTATGAGAACCACCTATGCCACCTGTAGTGCTCTGGGCGGTGACCCAAGCGCTAGGGGAGAGTGCAAGAAATGACGAGCACCATCTATGATGCAAGTAGTGCTCAGGTCAGTTGCGCTAGGGGAGGGTTCAAAACATGACCATTGGTGGGACTGGCGTTGGAACTTTTGAGAGGCAATAAAATGCTGGGCTACACTAGAGAACAAAGTAATGTGTAAAGAAGTTAGGGAGTGCAGAGTCTCACTGGAGAATTAGGAAACTAGGACATTGATGCAGCAGGGCTCTGGGCCTAATCTTATTACAGAGGAGAGGGCAGGACTGCAAAACAGACATGACAGATGCTGGATAAAAAGTAGGCTGGGCAACAGATGGCGATATCTAAGCAGCAAATAACTTAATTAAAACACTAGGGGGCTTATTTACAAACTTATCATGCAGTGCAGCGCAGTACGTCACGTTGCTGGGCTGCACTGCGCGACAGGGAATGGGCAGGAATGCACCATATTCAAGGCAATATGACACACTCCTGCCTTTTCCCCTGTGCTGATGCCCTATGACAGCCTAGCACCAATCCAGCCACCCTTGCTCCATGGTGCAAGGGTGCATGTGTTGCATGCAAGATTGTTTTTGTGCAGGAAGGGACACCTTTCTGCGCAAAAAGAATCCTGAGCGGCATTTTCCTCTTTCTACGTGTGCTGCAGAATGCAGCACACGTAGAAAGAGGAAGTAATGAGGAGAAATAAAGATATTTCTCCTCCTTGTTACACCTTCCTGGGAAAGCGTGTCTTTTTGGCGCATTCCCTGGTTTACCAATTCTGGTAAATCTGGTAATGCGTCAAAAATCATGGGAGTTGTTTGGAAACACCCAGGCAACACACATGGAATGCCTCCTTTGCGCATAGTAAGGCAACGCCTCAATTTGTGCGGCGTTGGTTTACTCCAGATTTATGGAGTCACACAGGGCCATGCGAAGTGGCTTTGTAAATCTCACTTAGGACTTGCATCGCTCTTGCAGCACATTATGTGGTGCGAGAGCGACGCAACTGCACTCGCAAATATTCCTCAAGATCTTTAAAAACCCAAACCAACTGACTTCGTGCTTGTTTTAATTTTGCAGTTTAGTTTGGCAGTAGTACATCCCCAAGTTAATAAGTAAACTAACTGCCTGATCTACAAAATGATTTAACGATCGCAAACCCTCAGATTTGGTAAATCTAAGGGTATGAAAAAGTTTGTAATTTACTACACCCAATTAACTGTAGGGAAAAGATTTCCCGAATTGTTAAATGGGTCAAGTTAACGTTGAGGACGAGCTAGTTCGGAAAGTCGTGTAATGAGCATCCCTTCCAAATACGGATTCCTTAAGCGATGTATTAATGTTTTGCGACCCAAATCCCTTTGCAAAACGTAAATGTTTTAACAGCGATTATAAATTGATGGTGACCATGTGCCCAGGTACTCCTTCACCTTTGAAAATGTTGACAAAAACGTTTTTTTAGAAATAAGCAGTTGTCCAAAGGACACTAGCAGGCCAACATGCCTGTGGTCCTAGCCAATCATACTGGGTTGCAGTTTCTGACCTGTTTCTGACCTGCCTCATGAATATTAATGAGGTAGCTCGAATTGCCTTCCATTAGGATTCGGAATTTTGTGAATTAACCCCGAACTATTAGTACATAGCTCGGTACATAGCTCGGTTGACAAAATTCCTATCCAGTCACAAAAAGTCGGTGAATTTGTGACTACATTTTGAGAGTGAAATATTCGTAAACCAGGCCACAAATGTGTTGGGTTCAAAGTACTGGATAACAGTGAATTCAAAGCTATGATGTTTTTTGTTTTTTTTGCCAATCTGGTCCAGTCGTTTTAAAACTGCTGTTTAACCTGATTGCAAGAAATGACCAACATTACACAATGACTTAGTACAAAAAAAAAAGCCTCCTTTCTGATTAAAGGTTTTGGACATTTAGAAAAAAGTGCCATTCTTATTCAAGCCAGTTGATGGCAGCATAGCACCATAGACAGGGCGTTTGGTGGCCTTAAATGAAGCACTGGTATATATATGCCCACAAAAGAGAGCATGCAGTGGAGCAAATAAACATTAAAAAGCGTGGGGCTCAAAGCAGATCCCTGAGGAACCCCATATAACATGGGGCAAGAGCTGGAGACATAGGGATGCAGAACTACTTGTTGTGAACAACCCTCAAGAAATGAACGAAACCATGTCAAAACAGTTCCTGTTACTCCTAAATGGTGAAGTATATTCAGGAGGATCCTGTGGGAAACCGTGTCAAAGGCTGCGGACAAATCCAGCAGCACCAACATTGCACATCTTCCCTGGTCTAAGGTTTCCCGGATCGATTCGGCCACCTCCAGAAGAGCTGTCTCCGTACTGTAACCTGTCCTAAACGCAGACTGAGAATCATGAAGATGGTTATTCGATTCTAGGAAGTCCTCTTTATCTCACACGTACAGGTTCCTGCTTTCTCCCTTTTGTGATGTTTTTCTCTCTCTCGTTCTGGGTCAAAGTCTGATGCTGAAAAATAAGTGCTGGTCCCCAAAAATAAGTGCTGTAGGCCCCACCGGCACAAATTAGGCACTGGCTGTTGGGAACAAAGCCCTGCAGCAGAGTGCAATTTCGTAGGTTGTCTCCTTACTTGAGATACAGGTAAAAGGTGTGTACTCAATGACTACGAGTCAGCTACCGCCAACCGCTGCCTGGACACACATGTTAAAAATGAACACTACTGTGGGCTAAGGCCGTCTGTTGCACGCTTAAGCATGGTGTTGGTGGGCAACACCTTAAACTCATGTAAAGCGTCTGCTGGTGACTCAGGGTGTGAGTCTCCCAGGCGGGATGAAATCAGGAGCAGATGGCAGGTGCTACTGAGGGACTTTTGACCCTAGAACTACTGTAGTAAAGAACTGGACTTTGCCATGCAAGACTTGACAAGCACCACCTATGACGCAAGGAGTGCTTGGGGGTGGCCCAAGCGCTAGAGAAGGTACAAGAAATGATGAGCACCACCTATGATGCATGTAGTGCTGAGGGTGGTGATGCAAGCTCTATGAAAGGTACAAGAAATGGTGAGCACCACATATGACGCACGTAGTGCTCAGGGCTGTGACACAAGCGCTAGGTAAGGTACAAGAAATGACGAGCACCACCTATGACGCAAGTAGTGCTCAGGGCTGTGACACAAGTGCTAGGTAAGGTTCAAGAAATGACGAGCACCACCTATGACGCAAGTAGTGCTCAGGGCGGTGGTGCAAGCACTAGGTAAGGTACAAGAAATGACGAGCACCACCTATGACGCAAGTAGTGCTCAGGGTGGTGGTGTAAGCGCTAGGTAAGGTACAAGAAATGACGAGCACCACCTATGACGCAAGTAGTGCTCAGGGCTGTGACACAAGCGCTAGGTAAGGTACAAGAAATGACGAGCACCACCTATGACGCAAGTAGTGCTCAGGGTGGTGGCGCAAGCACTGGGGAGAGTGCAAGAAATGAAGAGCACTACCTATGACGCAAGTAGTGCTCAGAGCTGTGACGCAAGTGCTAGGGGAGGGCATAAGAAATTATGAGAACCACCTATGCCACCTGTAGTGCTCTGGGCGGTGACCCAAGCGCTAGGGGAGAGTGCAAGAAATGACGAGCACCATCTATGATGCAAGTAGTGCTCAGGTTGGTGGCGCTAGGGGAGGGTTCAAAACATGACCATTGGTGGGACTGGCGTTGGAACTTTTGAGAGGCAATAAAATGCTGGGCTACACTAGAGAACAAAGTAATGTGTAAAGAAGTTAGGGAGTGCAGAGTCTCACTGGAGAATTAGGAAACTAGGACATTGATGCAGCAGGGCTCTGGGCCTAATCTTATTACAGAGGAGAGGGCAGGACTGCAAAACAGACATGACAGATGCTGGATAAAAAGTAGGCTGGGCAACAGATGGCGATATCTAAGCAGCAAATAACTTAATTAAAACACTAGGGGGCTTATTTACAAACTTATCATGCAGTGCAGCGCAGTACGTCACGTTGCTGGGCTGCACTGCGCGACAGGGAATGGGCAGGAATGCACCATATTCAAGGCAATATGACACACTCCTGCCTTTTCCCCTGTGCTGATGCCCTATGACAGCCTAGCACCAATCCAGCCACCCTTGCTCCATGGTGCAAGGGTGCATGTGTTCCATGCAAGATTGTTTTTGTGCAGGAAGGGACACCTTTCTGCGCAAAAAGAATCCTGAGCGGCGTTTTCCTCTTTCTACGTGTGCTGCAGAATGCAGCACACGTAGAAAGAGGAAGTAATGAGGAGAAATAAAGATATTTCTCCTCCTTGTTACACCTTCCTGGGAAAGCGTGTCTTTTTGGCGCATTCCCTGGTTTATCAATTCTGGTAAATCTGGTAATGCGTCAAAAATCATGGGAGTTATTTGGAAACACCCACGCAACACAAATGGAATGCCTCCTTTGCGCAGAGTAAGGCAACGCCTCAATTTGTGCGGCGTTGGTTTACTCCAGATTTATGGAGTCACACAGGGCCATGCGAAGTGGCTTTGTAAATCTCACTTAGGACTTGCATCGCTCTTGCAGCACATTATGTGGTGCGAGAGCGACGCAACTGCACTCGCAAATATTCCTCAAGATCTTTAAAAACCCAAACCAACTGACTTCGTGCTTGTTTTAATTCTGCAGTTTAGTTTGGCAGTAGTACATCCCCAAGTTAATAAGTAAACTAACTGCCTGATCTACAAAATGATTAAACCCTCAGATTTGGTAAATCTAAGGGTATGAAAAAGTTTGTAATTTACTACACCCAATTAACTGTAGGGAAAAGATTTCCCGAATTGTTAAATGGGTCAAGTTAACGTTGAGGACGAGCTAGTTCGGAAAGTCGTGTAATGAGCATCCCTTCCAAATACGGATTCCTTAAGCGATGTATTAATGTTTTGCGACCCAAATCCCTTTGCAAAACGTAAATGTTTTAACAGCGATTATAAATTGATGGTGACCATGTGTCCAGGTACTCCTTCACCTTTGAAAATGTTGACAAAAACGTTTTTTTAGAAATAAGCAGTTGTCCAAAGGACACTAGCAGGCCAACATGCCTGTGGTCCTAGCCAATCATACTGGGTTGCAGTTTCTGACCTGTTTCTGACCTGCCTCATGAATATTAATGAGGTAGCTCGAATTGCCTTCCATTAGGATTCGGAATTTTGTGAATTATCCCCGACCTATTAGTACATAGCTCGGTACATAGCTCGGTTGACAAAATTCCTATCCAGTCACAAAAAGTCGGTGAATTTGTGACTACATTTTGAGAGTGAAATATTCGTAAACTAGGCCACAAATGTGTTGAGTTCAAAGTACTGGATAACAGTGAATTCAAAGCTGTGATGTTTTTTGTTTTTTTTGCCAATCTGGTCCAGTCGTTTTAAAACTGCTGTTTAACCTGATTGCAAGAAATGACCAACATTACACAATAACTTAAAAGCCTCCTTTCCGATTAAAGGTTTTGGACATTTAGAAAAAAGTGCCATTCTTATTAAAGCCACTTGATGGCAGCATAGCACCATAGACAGGGCGGTCGGTGGCCTTAAATGAAGCACTGGTATATATATGCCCACAAAAGAGAGCATGCAGTGGAGCAAATAAGACAGAATGATATGCTAATAATCAGTAGTTTGTTTTGTCTTTTAGAAATAAAACTATTTTTCAAACACTCCTACATTCTGATTAAAATGTTGGCTTTTGCGTACACTTTCCAGAAGTGATCTGCTGGGGGTCCACAGGCGACAAAAGGTCGGGGGCCGAGAATAATTGTGCAAGAGACCGCTACATGGGATAGAAAAGGGAAGTACACGGGCTAGAAAGCAGCAGAGGGCAGAGAAGTACATGTGCGCGAGCGCAGCTTAAATGGAGCGGGAGGGAAGCACATGGATGACAGAGAAGCATGAAGGAGACACCTGGAACTCTCATGGGGTGCTTAGCCCAAAATAAACAACATTGGATAATGCATCGGTTTCACCTTTGTAATGAATAAGGGGCTGTTTTAATCAATCATCATCCGGGAGAAGGAAAGAGCTCCCTGACCAATAACACAGGAGTGGAGATGATGTGGTACAGCGGCCAGAGCTGCGGACTCGAGAGCTGGAGATTCCGGCTTGAGTCTCGGCAGCGCTGCGCCAACATCCTGTGATTCTATGCAAATCACTTAATCTCTCCGGGTGATAAATTGGTATATAAATATGCTGCAATAGTAAAAAGTAAACTTTATGAAAATATAATTCCACTAAAGCGGATGTTAGCAGTATATTGGCAGTGGGAAAGTGATAAGAGAAGCAGATGAGGAACAAGCATTGTTAAATGCAGGAAAATATGCTATTGCTAATAGAAATGGAGGAAAGGTAAGTGTCACACATAGGGACTAATGAGATGCCAGGAAAGAGAGGAGGCAGGATAGATTTCTCAAGCACCGTGCAACCTCTGTGCAGGCGAAACCTAAAAAGTAGTACTTAAAAAAAAAAAAGCAAGCAGTAGAAGGACACAAGCAACTTGCCCGTGTCCCAGATGAGGGACAAACACAAGAAGAGAGAGAAGAGCCCACAAAAGTTAACGAAGGAAAAGCAAGCAGTAAAGCCAACCTGTGGTAAGCAGTGGGCAGGCTCTAATGTCAGTGTAAGCTCGAAATAGGCCTTTTCCCCACCAAAGAGAGCGTGTGATGTCTGGTAGGCAAGACCTAACAAGCATTTGCAATGCAATAGGTCTCGCATTTGCGAGAGTTTACTTTAAGCTATTCGCATTGTAAAGACAATGCTTTTAATTTATGTTTTAGAAACCAACACGTAAATGAAAGTCATTGTCATTCACAATGCCAATAGCTCAAACTCTCGCAAATGCAAGACATATTGCATTGCATTGCAAATGCTTGTTATTTATGTTTAGAAGACCAAGCATTTTACAAGACGCAGTGGTAACTGCCAGTGGCGGCTGGTGACATTTGAAAGTAGTGAGGCGTAAAAGTTGGGTATAAGTGTAATGTCACCATGACACACTACTAAACTATTCCCTGGGACACTATTAACTAATTGCATGATACTCGTATAACCAGTTCTGCAGCACATGTTTTGCATATTCCACGAGACACTTTAGCAAGTTTTGTCAGACACTATCACCCAGTTTCTTGAGATACTTTTAACCACCAGATCGATTAGTATCTATTAACCAATTTCTTGAGGCACTATTTACCAACTACATGGAGCGCTATTAGCTAGTTCCCTAGCCCACTATTAAACAGTTCCTTCAGAATCACTAAGCAGCAGTTTCTATTAACCATTTCCCTGAGACACTATTAAAACGTGTCCAGAGGTCCTATTGATCAAATATGTAACACACAATTAGCCAGTTCTTTTTTAGACTCTTTTTATCTAGTTCTATTATACATACTTCACCAGTCTGTGAGTCACTTGGCCGTTACTTTTCCAGACTCCACCACGACCACAGTGAGCAGTAATTAATAATCCTGGTCAAAATGTACGGCGTAGAAAGAAAGCAAAGGAGAAATTTAGGAACCTGGTAGGTTGAGTGTTTGTTTATTCACTTAGCTCTATTTTGGCTTTGATGTTCAGCTTTTGTGCCCCCAAACGCCGCTATCAGTTGCAAAAGCACAGCAAACATCTGAGGGTTATTTCTCTAATCTGTTCTTATTTATGGATTGAAAAAAAGGCACATGTAAACTGTGATTCGTCACATAAACCAACAGGAAAATAATCACTTTAGGCTTTATAAAGGTCCCTTTCGTTTCCATGTGCAGTTTGTAATAAAGCATGACACAAACAAAAATACGTAATTAAGAAGTGAAATCACAAGAAGTTAGGGTGAATGGGGCCTCTGCCCTCTGCCCTTTACTGCTCTGAGTACTCTCTGAGCTCAGACTGTCTGTATTGCAGGACACTTCACATAAAGGTGACCTGATCAATCTCGCCTATGAAACTGTACTCCTAAAACAATAACATTCTACGTGGCAGTCGGGAGGTTTACTTTCTATGTATGAAGTAACAATCATTCGGAAATCACACTGCTCCCCTCCCACAATGTTCCTCCCTGAGAGAAAGTGAACCTGGCCTGGTTAGAGCGGATGCCTTCGTGGCCGAGTCATGCTTATGTATAGGAGTGGGAAGGGGAAGCCCAGCTCCCAGGCCCAGCTCTCAGTCATGGTTGTCCAGCGCTGTTCCTTGAGGACTTCAGCAATGACAGTTTTTGTCGATAACCACAGTCTGTTCCAAACAGTCAACCATCTATAGATGAATTCTATATCATGTACCCTCCGTGGATATCCTGAAGACGAGGTGTGACCCGTGCCCTCGCAGACCAGCCCAAGAAAGATGCCCGATGGTTTGTCTGCGTCACAGAGGCTTGGATGACCTTATGACCTCTCTGGATGAGTGACGTTGGGGCACTGCACTGCACCCCTGATCCTCCATCACATTAGCGAGTCACGCATTATTCTGATCGTTGAAGTAAAACCAAATATGTGTTTTCATATTTCTTTGTGATTATGTTATATTGTTGTTTCTGTAAAATAGGCCCCATACCTTTTAAGTACAGATTATTATAAGGGCATGGCATCACATCACTGCTTGTAGCGTCATTTGTGAATTGCATATGATAATTATTCTCCCCGATGGGCCCTGATGCAATACAAAATAAATTATAACTGGCCTTTTCTTCTGCGTTGGCAGTGGGCACATGGGTCTTTGAGGAAAGGTGTCAATAGTCCGGGAGGGAGGGAGCGAGGATTTAAACTTTCGCTCACCTTCGCTCTGCGTGAGTGATGCCTTAACGAACTCTGTTACGTAGACACACACTCCCCCCCCCCCCCCCTTGCAGGGCATTCGCCGGCCCCCTGTTGATGCCACCACAGCGCGCCTTTTGTCGCAGAACTGTCCCCTGCCACCGGCACCCAGAGTGACACGCGTACCAAACAACCTTTTTTTTGTATTTTTCAGCTTCTCGTGTCTTGCAAACTAGCCCGACTTGTGATACACATCGGCTGTGCTAAAGATGATGATCATCTCAAATAATCAAGAAGCAGGAAGACTCGTACTAAACTGATTTGTTATAAAAATGAATGGCAGCCCCCCCCCCCCCAAGCCCCCATTCAGCTCGCGGTAACTTAACTTGATATTTAAAAGTAAACCAACCTGCTGCTGCGCGCTCGTTTGAAACCACGGCTGCAGTTCAGGCGCCTTTCTCTTTCCAGCAACTGGTTGTGTGCCTGGAATAGGAGGAGCCGCCAAACAGCCAATCTAAGGTATAGCCACTCCCCTATGGTCACTTGTACTGTGCGCCAGCCCTGCCCCTTCCCATTATCCTGAATGGCGCTCCACTGTCCGCGCCCTGGGCCAATTCCTTAGCGCCCATTTTAAAACCATGCTCTGCCGCTTTATGCAGCCACTCCCACAAGGATGTCACCCGCCTCCTCGCTTGTGCCTTGAGGGCGAGGAAAAATCCTCGCCCAGATTTGCACATGGGCAGGGCCAGGAAGACAAGTTCCAGACGAGCGCAAAAAAAGGATTTCATTTGTCATTTTACATCGTTTCAGTTCACGGAGGAGCACCAAGCGAGCACTTCTTTTAAAACTGCTCCAGTGCCACATCGGTGTTCATTCTCTTCCCCCCTTTAGTTTTCCCTGATGCTGGTAGGTAGGGCAACGCCCCCTACGCCCCTTAATACCAGCCGCCACTGGTAACTGCACTGGTACAACCCTGACAAAAACAAGAATGCTGCCGAAGCTTCTCCTGCTGCAGCTGGGAGACAGATGGCCCATGAAAAACTGGTCCCTTCAGCTCTCTGTGCTTTGAAACGTGCGCGCGACCGGTGAGGCGCTGCAGCTGCTCCTCATAAACTCAAAGAGGAAAGGAAGGCGGCGGTGGGGCTGCGGGAGCCAGATCTGACACTCTACTCGAGCTGGGCTGCTGCTGGAGAGTCCAGCAAGGAGGCCCCACAACCGCCGCAGCAGCGGCGAAATGACATTTGCTTTAGGGAAAGTAAAGAAATAGAAAAAAATGCACATTCATTTTTCCCATTTCTTTGCTTTTGAAGCATTGGCAGCAACCGCGTTTTAGCTTAAAATGTTTAAAGGTAAAGCGCCGGTGCCAGCATTGTAACAAAAATTAAATAAATGTTTTTAAAAAGCATGCAGCCGAGTTCGGGATCGCAAGGAAACTAAAGTGCAATGCGATTATTAGTGCTAAGGCTGCTGCACTAATTAAATAAAAAATAATAATAAACCATTGTGAGAGAGCGTGTGCTGCCTGCAAAAGCAGGCAGGAGAATGCCGTTCAGGAAAATTGTGATTTGAGGATGCATTTAATACATACCGTGTAACAATGCAAGTAAAAGGGCCTGTCCTCATGGGAGGTTACAAATGTAGATGAGGCGGTACTAAGGAGGGACTAACAAGCCTATTAACGAATCAAAAGCAAATATTTACAAAGGACAATGACACAAGCCAATGCAAAATATAGGCGGAGACTGGGCGGAGCTGCCAGTCCATACCTGAATACAGCATGCCTAGCAGAGCAGCGCATGCGCTGCCCAGGCTCGACCTAAAAAGGATGAAGCCCTCACTCCCCAAGGTGGCATGCATCATCATCAGACACCTCCTCACCGTCCTTTTTTTATAAATACACCCTGGAAACATATTAAGATCTTTAGGCAGTCCTTTGCTTTCTAATAACACGTTGAATCTTAATTAACTCATTTCTCTTCACAGGAATTTTTGTATATTCATTAAATTTGGGAGAGTGTATCTGAAAATCTTATTTCTCCAACTCCCCCTTGTGTGTTTATGACTACCAGCCTGTCTCCAGATCAAGTTGCAGCAGCTATTGCAAAGCATAGATAACGCCCTCAGGACCGCAGATAAAAATGGTCAAAACGTTACTAGACCTCTCAGCCACCTTCAACACTGCCTGCTACCCTGTCCTCGGCCACACCCAGAAGTCCTGAAAAGGGGCGGCGACTCCTAAATGGCGGAGGAGCATCGCCCGGCCTGCTGCAAGCGCGGCGGGCAAACACAATTAAAGTGGTATGTGTATGCTTTTTATTTTGCCACTGGCTTATGCTGTGCAGAATGAGGGTGGGTGTGGGGCTAAATCCTGCGATTGCAGGATGACTGCTGCCCGTGCTAGTGCGCATGTCCGATTGGCTGGCTGTTTACAGCCATCCTATCCAACATGCGCACTGTGGACCCAGCACCTACCTGAAGCTTTAGCTCATAAAGACACAATTTCGGTGGTTTGCAAAGAACAAGCAACAACTAGTCTAAGAATGGCTCAACGACATGAACCTGGATGGATCTGAACCCCAACTTTCACCGAATGCCAAACTACTCTGTCCCACTCTGGACACTGACTAAACCCTCTGGTGCACATGCCATAAAAATACAAGATCTCTAATACCAGCTTATCCTACTGAAGAAAGTTAAATAACTCCTCTTAGAAAGTGGCTTATGAACTGCTCTTCAAGTCCTCATACTCTGAGTGGTGGCAGCTACATGCTCCGCAGCCTCCGCAATTCCACGCTGACCTGCTTTAAGTGCATCTTGCTCAAAGCAGCATGCCCAACGAGGGGCCCAGGGAAATATGACCACATTACCCCCACCCTCGTGAGACGTGCTGCACTTGCACCTTCACTATTGTCAAAGCCACCACGCATATCTGGCTGACAAGTTCACCATCTCTTATGACTCACTGCATACCTGCAGCTAAGACACTACCAAGCTGGAGATTAAGGTGTGCAAAGAAGTAAAAAAGGCAATAGGCCTTCTCCATCTATGCACTCAGGATCTTTTTATGTGATTTTGACGTAGGACAGCGCAGCAAGAAATCTTACTGCACTTCCCGATACCAACGTGCAAGGGCAGAAATGCACTGTATTTAAGCAATACGGTGCATTCCTGTCCTTTCTCCCTGTGCTGGTGCTGTTTCGGCAGCCTAGCGCCAACGTAGGCACCCTTGCACCATGGTGCAAGAGTACCTCCGTTGCCTGCAGGATTGTTTTTGTGCAGGAAGAGGCACCTTCTTGCACTAAAACAATCCTAAGACGCATTTTTCTCTGTCTGCTGCAGAATGCAACACACAAAAAAAGAGGAAAAAACGAGGAGAAATAAACATATTTCTCCTCGTTACGCCTCACCTTGGGAGGTGTATGGATTTTGTGCTTCCCCAGGTGTACATATTCTGGGGCAGCGTCAAATTCCATGGGGGTTGCGTGGGAAAACCCACTGCTACACCCATGCACACGCCTCCCTTGCGCAGAGGAAGGCGACACAGCGATTTGCACTGGGTTGCCATACTCGTGATTTATGAGGCCACTCAAAGCCACGCAATGTGGCTTTCCCTGGCTTCATAAATCTGATTGAGAGCCTTGCGTCACGCATGAACCACTTTACGTGGTGCCAAAGTGACGCAGAGCTCTCTTAAATAAACCCCTCAGTATCTGTAATGACATCTCTGTGTCTCCAGTTTAGAAAAGAGCCGAAGACACACTTTGTGAAAGAATACTACATTCTCAAGGAAGTGATGGTGCACCTCCGCTCTTAGATCTCATCTTCTCTTCCAATCATTCATTGACCGTATCGGTGCTTTTGGCCCTGTGCAGCTCTCCACTGCCTCATGGCTAAGTTTGCACTATAGCAAATACCACATACATACAAAAATTGTCTGTGACAAGTTTCACTGCTGCACTACACTCTAAATAGGACCCTTAAATGCAAAAAAAGGTGTTATGATGATAATACACAGATGGATGGTTGAGTGTTCATTGCTAAGGATGAGCCATCCTTCTCTACAGATAAAACATGAAGATTACAGAGCCATTTGGCGGTCTTGTTTCTTTCATTTCAATTGCATTGTTCATGCAGGAGAGCCAATTGGGTGTCATGCTCAAGCAAGGTTGCATGATTGAGGGCCTTATCCTCACAAAAGCAGCACAATGGATATCTGAGGAGGCACACGGGACGCTCTAGTTACTATTATAATATTTGAGGCTATGGAGCATGACGTTCACTCGTCTCAATATTATTGTTAGGCACAGAAATGGACCCTCGGGGGGGGGGGGGGGGCAGATTCAGAAGGTTTTCATGGCGAACAAGTTCTCTTTGAAAGGTAGATGTACCCTTCTAGCGTCAATCTGGTCCCTGCATTCAATCGCAAATGGTCATCTCTTCCTTGAGCTCTGGCACAGAGGGGCTCCTGGGGTCATGTCTAATTCCCCCCTTTAATACGCGACTGCATATATTTGGGGCTACAGCTTGACCATATGCTACATTTGGTGACTCATGGCAATATTAGCCACCAAGATGGAAAGCGAAGATTGGCTCAGCCAATCAGAGTGCTTAGAATGTTAAAACTGACTACTGCTGTTTACCTGCATCCTAAGTTAAGCATGTGTGCATGATTCGCAGAGGTGAAAGCTGATTCGGCTCCACTTCCGCGTTGTGCATGCATAGCCCTATGTCTAGGCTTTTTCATAAATATGATCACAGGAAGTGAAATAATTTAGTAGGGTGTATGTCTATTGCTGGGATCTCTGACAAACCTGTAGGTCACAGGTTCATATTTCAGCAGGGCCAATGTAATCAATCCAACATCCTCCTTAGAATGATAAATTAAGTACCGTTACGTTGGCTTATAGAAACACCAGAGGCCAGAGTACAAACAAGCTTTGGCAGAGGCAATAGGTTCTGGGATGATTAATGTGCTAACCCCTGCAGAATTAGTACATTAAAGTGAGACCCACAGGAAGAAGCCAGCAGAAACAGGCAGAGAAGGCTGGTATTGTAAAGAGGTCCCTCATGCAGATCAATGGTAGCACTTGAGTGGAGATGGAAGTATAGACCCAAAAAGCCAATAGCATTAGGTTAAAGATGAATGCTCCAATGGCCTGAGCCAAGACATGAATGAGAAATTCTCCAGACAATGGCTAAAAGAGGCTGGTTGAAGTCAGCCAATGGTTAAACGGGGCCGACTTAAAGTCCACTCTGTGTATGTTGTTAGCAATAGATCTGTTTGACAGCTATGCTGTGAAAACCCACACCTGATTAGATGGCACGGCTATGGCATACATAGCTGCACAATTCAAACTGGGTATGTATGCCATGGCTGTACACCCCATTAGAAAAAATGTAAGTATATACGTTCCATTTTGTGAAATGTGCGTCAGATCGGACAGACCCACGCAAAAACAAAAAGGGTAAGGCACAAGTGTTTACTGAGAGAGAGAGTGTTTGTGTGGGTATGTATATGTGTGTGGCATTCCTCCCAAAAACAATGAGAAGCATTACCCGAAACAAAACAATAGGGAACCAGCATTACTCTAACATTGTCCCAGGTTCAAGCAGCAGCCCAGTGGTAGATTTTGAACACCAGACCTCAACCGAATAGGACCTAGTCACTTGAGTTTGTGATTCAAACTTTCTGGGGCCACAGGGTATGATCACGCTTACAGGCTTGCACATGACGTGACAACAAAATCACCTCTTCAGCGACCTAGTGGTACACTTGGTGGACTGATGTCGGGAGACTAAGGGTCATTCCATCCTCTGGATGCGTGTGACACTACATGGTCCCGCGGATCCATGTGACACTACACGGTCATTGCCCATTAACTCAGATTGCACAGTGGAGAAAACAAAACTGGAATTTATAAGTACATGATGATACACAGGAGTGCGGTAAACTCATGGGGGTACTTAATATTCTTGTCTTCGGAAGGCTGTCTTCAAGGCGCTTGGAGGCACACCAGCAAATACTGAGCTTCTACATCTTCCTTGGGGGCTACCTTGAGCAGCACAGATCCACTCTTTGCTTGACACTGTATGTGGCTTCTTGCTGGCTACTGCTGGACTGCTTATCGACTATTGACGAGCCATGTCACATAGCTACTCAGACATATCTGGGCAGGTGGGTCAGGTACATGGCATACTGACTTTTGTTTTTATTTGAGATGCTATTTAGGTAGTTTGTTGATCGTTGAAAGTGTGGCTGTGGTTTTGGGACTATCCAGTGCCAAGGAAAGTCCCAGAGTTTACCAGTGCTCTACTGACAGTCTATCTGATGAAAGTTAAATTGAGTGTTGTTCCTACACTGTTGGTAGCAACAATGAGCTTCTGATCCGAGTTGGCAGTGTGGCTGCTCTATTAAAAAGCACCGACCCTGCCCTTCTCCATCTTATCATAGTCACTCAAGTGCTGATCATTTCTTGCTGCCACCCCACAGCTGCCTCATCTTGAGAACAGCTGGATTTGGTAATATTTCAATGTTATTGTATTTGTCCATTGGCGTTAATATCTGGTAATAGCGAACTTCTTAATAAAGGTCTCAACCTGAAGGTGAGTACTGTAAGGAAAGGGATGCTTTTGCATGACCAGCCTCCGGTTTGTGGACTGATGCTGCTGGTTTTTAGACTATGAAGTGCACTGGGCCCTGCCCACCCACACACCCCCCACCTGCATACACTATGATGCCGTAAATTTGTATGTGCAATTGGCTAATCCCTGATTGGCATATTTAACTCACCTAGTATATGGTACAAAGTGTACGCGGGATTAAATGTAATCAGTGGACTGCAGCACTTACTGTGCCACCCCTGCAAGTGAAAACGTGACTTTAGGTCTATCATTGCAGCCTTGTGGTGCAGCTTTTAAACTGCTAACTCAATATGGTAAAATAACCCTTTTGCCATGTCCAAACCTTCCTTTTTAGGTTGACCCTAGCGCAGCACGCATGCGCTGCTCTAGGAGAAGGCCTCTTGGTATCACTTCAGACTTTCTGCAAACTCGTGCTTGTGGTGTTCGATTTTCCACACATGCTATTGGCCTTTGCGTGTGGCTTTCAAAAATGAAAGCACGCAATTCGCCACAGGCGGGTGCATGTCCCAAGTTTTCTGAAAATGTTTACTCACACAGCGTTTAGCTGTCGGGAGCGAGCAGGGGCGCGCAGATTGCCATTTGTTGTGAATCATGTTTCATTTCAAGACCTTGCAGCTCTCCTTACAAGGCGCGTCCCCTTCACCCTGGCCAAGGGACAGACCCCACCGCCACAAGAGTGTGCGCTTCTTTTCCAGCACTCGCATTCATGACAATAAGATATTAACAAGGCACGTCCCCCTCCACCCCGGCCAAGGGACAGACCCCACCTCCACAACAGTGCTTGCTTTTTTTTCCAGCACTCGCATTTCATCTATGTCAGCACTCTCTTCCTGCACCGTTATCTTTGTATTAGCATGCTATTGTCAAGACATTTGCTGTACTCTGTAGTTGACCTCTATAGTCGCCTCTTTTTCGATACCATCTTAAAAATTTCCCACACCTTTTAACATTAGCGTTTTTTCATCACTGTGGTGCGTGTTTCCTTTTACACCTCTGCGCAGCTGTAGTGCGTGCTACCTTTGACATCTCTGCATAGTGCACAGCTGTGTTGCGTGTTTCCTTTCCCCGCATTGCTTTTGGTGCTCGCTCGATCCAGGGGCGTAATGCAGGCCCTTGTTGGGGGTTCAATTTGAGCCGGTGTCTGCCGGTGCGCACATGGGCACTTGCTTTTTGTGCATGCTTGCTGGCACCAGCTGCTAAATAATGCCTCTGCGCAGTTGTGGTAAGTGCTACCTTTCACAACTCTGCACAGTGCACAGCTGTGGTGCGTGCTTCCTTTCCCCCATTGCACAGTACACAGCTTAAAAATTGACAGCACCTTTTAACATTCACGTTTTTTCAGCGCTGTGGTGCGTGCTTCCTTTCACACCTCTGCGCAGCTGTCGTGCTTGCTACCTTTCACATCTCTGCACAGTACACAGCTGTGGTCCGTGCTTCTTTTCCCCCCATTGCACAGTACACAGCTTCAAAATGGACCACACCTTTTAACATTCGCGTTTTTCCATCACCGTGGTGCATGTTCCTTTTCACATCTCTGCGCAGCTGTGTTGCGTGCTACCTTTGACATCTCTGCACAATGCACAGCTGTGGTGCGTGCTTCCTTTCCCCCATTGCAAAGTACACAGCTGTGGCAAGTGCTTCCTTTCACCCCACTGCACATTAGTGGTGCGTGCTTCCTTTCACAACACTGCACAGTCCAGATATGTGGTGTGTGCCTCCTTTCACCCCAGTGCACAGCTGTGGTGCGTGCTTCCTTTTACCTTATTGCATATTTCACAGCTGTGGTGCGTGCTTCCTTTCACCCCACTGCACAGTACACAGCTGTGGTGCGTGTTTCCTTCACCCCACTGCACGTGCACCCTCCATCACACCCACGTGGTTCTCTTGTTTTCTGTTTAATAAACAAACTTCACACACAGATGCCCAGGTTTCCGATGTTAGCATTTGTGAACTCACTGGACCGCACAGCTTTTCTTACAAGGCACGTTCCCTCCACCCCGGCCGAGGGACATACCCCACTGCCATAAACTGGATTATAAAGTGCCCTGACAAAAGCACCAAGGCACTGGACCTTGCAGCTTTCCTAACAAGGCGCGTCCTCTCCACCATGGCCGAGGGACAAACTCCTCCACCACAAGCTGCTGTGATAGTGTGATAATATTATTCCTTTTTATAATTCCTTGCAACTTTGGCATTGAAATTGTTGCCCTTTATTACACTATTTGTTAGTTTTTTAAATCGTCATCAGCAACATTTGTGCCCCTGTGCTGCTCGGACAGGAAGCACACCAGTACCACCACTGTAACAGGAGGCAGACCCACCACGCCTCCCACACTTACAACAGACCGCTCTACAGTAATCAGTCTGTGTATTGTTTCTTATCGCTGCAATATATCTCCCTTCACTGGCTCCTCACCCACCCCCTTCACTCTTCCCCCCGCTCTCCCTCCCACTGTCTCCTCCCCGAGATTGGTGCAGCAGACGTAAGTGTTTAGGCTCTGTTAATCTGCAGGAACGTTAATACCCTTAACAGGCCCACGCTGCCACCGTTATTTTATTTTTCAGCTACACTGGTTATATTGATATGCCAAAACCATCCAAACATCTATCTAAATAAAATACTATTTCACAACATCCACCCTCCCGTTGTTTATATCACACACACCTAACAATAACAAAAATTAATTACAACAAGCAAGTAAAAATTGACAGCATTGCATAAACAAATAAACTAGAACGCATTTTTTGTATTCATTTTGGTTTTTACTACAATACTTCAGTTGTATATAATGTTTTTTTGGTTAGATATAAGGTGACAGAAATAGTTACAACACTTGGATTATTATAACGTATACATTTTCAACATGATGCACAACATTCACAATGCTCTACAACACATATTAAAAACGTTAACAAAGCCAATAGCTCTGTCTAAACACTTATAGCACCCCAAAGGCGAGACCTATTGACTATGCCAATGCTTGTTAATATTTGTAAGTCATCCCTAAGACAGGCCTTAGTATAAGGCAGGGCGCCAAATTAAAAAGAAGGACATGTTGAATTTAAACGTTGCGTGTTCTGACAGTGAAAACTCGAAAGTGTCATTTTCGCTGGACGGCCAGTTCCCCCATTGGCTAATATGCAGTGCTAACTTCCATTTGGAACCACTGAATATAGTACTCCAAGGTCTCAAATTAATCGTTACATTAAACCCGACTTTATGCTGAAGTCGAATTTGAAATAACTTTTATTGCAAAGGTGAGTTTAGAAAGTCACCACCTTCTTGCCCCAGAGTTCCAGCAGCCGTTTCTGATAACTCCAGCAGTTGTCACCTGCTACCTCCTGCCAAGGAATGGGAAGCCATCTAGGGACCAGTAAATAAAGGGACTATTGGTGGAAGGAGGTGCGACATCCTCCAGCAGGATGGCCAGAGGGCTGTGGTGACAGATGGTCCACCTTCAAAGGGGCTACTGCCCTTGATAAGCAAATGTTAATCACACTGTAACCTGTCCTTCCATTTGTGCAGGTAGACTGTCTGGTATCTCTGCTAAGGGAGGATGAACCTGGTTTCCCAGGAGGGGTGTCTAATTATACTGGACACACCTCAAAGGTGAACCCAATGCTCGATCCCATGGAAAAAGGGTCCTGACATATTGGATTTGGACAGAGAGATGCACTGTGGGATTGCTTGGTGTTAATGCCACAGGAAATGATGTAAAAGTGTGTAGGGTTGACCCATGGGAATAGTAGCTCCACTGACTAGTGAGTCCTCCCCACCAACAAACTCAAAATTGGCATAAAAGTGGCACCCCTGACTTCTAGCCATTGAACACTGCTGTACTCCGAAAGAACTGAAGAAGGACTGCACCTTCTGAGCCTGTGAAACGCAAAGAAAGGCTACACCTAGGAAGACCGCACCTACTGAGCCAAGGGGGGACTTCAGAAAGAGGAGGGCTGCTCCTGCTGTTGAACCCTTGGAGAGAAGAACCACCAGGACTGGACCTGCACCCACTCATGCCAAGGACCAGTGAGCCCACTCCAAGGGCTAGTTGGCTAACCTCCTGTTAATCTCCAGGGACTCAAAAGCTAAAGACGCCCTGCAAAAGACCCAGTTGGCCGCCCCGTACTCTGCTGGTGTAGCCCAAGAGATTGAGCTCTAGCCCTCAAAGGGGTTCTTTTGAGGGCCTGGATCTTTAGCTAGTGCTGGAGTGGACACTTGATGGCTGCGTCTAAATGGACACAGTTTCGATAGAGAGCCATCTGCATTATCTCCACAGATAATTCAGGCACTGGCAACCATAAACAGTTCCTTGGCTTATTTGATCCCAACAAATAAAGAATTATATCATGATATTATATTACCACCCAACTATGTGGCGCACTCCACAAACTTTATTGCATGTATAAATTCAGAGCTATTACTGGAGTTATTGAGGGCAGTAACTGCGGTTAATTACCTATTTACACATTATGGGCCCCAGCTGAAGGTGAGAGAGTGTAAATAGAAAGCGGGCAAAAAATATGGTGTTTATTGCTTGTGGCAAAAGGGTTTTATTACTACCCCAATCTATCCATATGTTGTCCCCCTGTGTATGTTTCTGCAAAGGCCTGCACTGGCATCTCTGCAATGTACCCCACTTCATCTGCAATGAGATGCATTCCTACATCACATTGCAAATTTGCTCTACCACACTCAGGCCTCTGTCTGTACCCACCGGCACTCTACTTACCAGCCCTTCACCTTGCCCACTTAGTACCAACTAAGAAACCTCATAAAAGAGGATGGTAAACACACTGGACCAGACAGGCAACCCCACATTCAAACAGGGCTCGAGCAGTAATGAAAGTGTATAAGAAAATCCAGTAGTGTGATAGGCTAGTCAGGCACAAATATTTCACGGCGAGTGTGAATAAATGTTACTAGCATTGTATAGTTAGTGCTTATGTTGGTTCATCTATGTTGCAGGTTAACAATTCAAGCACTAGCTGGGGTTTATTTTCTGAATTCATTATTTTATGAAAATATATGTGTTTTTGTGTATGGGGGATGGGATTGGAAGTGGGTGTTCAAATGCTACTTGGTGTTAACAGCTGTTAATTACACGTTTCCCTCGTATGTGTCCTTGTGATAAAAGTGGATTATCAGTTGGGGCGATTGTGAGATCTCACCAAGTAATAATGTCACTAATCCGTACCAGGTCCAGTTGTTTCTTTAATTCAGTCCTTTAGCTCGGTCCTGGGTAGCTGTGACACAGAGCAGTCCGGATTAACTCAAAGGAAACTTGTGCAAAGCATTTATCTGTACCTAAACAGTACATTACTAACAAACCAGACACAATCAAAACTCCAGTCCAATTTATAAAAATAGAGTATTTCTGTATCCTCAAACAGACTCCAAAATGACAAAAATCGGATGAAGGGAACCAGAGTTTCGGTGTCCAGCACCCACCGGAAGCTCAACTCAACCAAGACAGAGTTCTTGTTATCTGTCAAGAACAACAAATAAGAAACAGTACACACCCGGCTCAATGACATGAACCATGATCAGTGCTGAGACACTCCTTGGAGTATGCGTGCACTATACAAATACTTTTTCATTTCAGAGCTTCAAACACCAACTTTCACTAAAAGTCAAGTCACTGGAATTCACCCTGGACACTATCTTCACGTTAAAGGAACACATAGCCAAAAAAGACTGCCTGGTACCAGCTGGCTCTTTAAATAAAGCAGTGGCGGATGCCACCAGTCTAAACTGGTGGGGTGTGCCACAGGGGGGTAGGGGCCGAGGGTGTTAGGGAATAATAAATACAATTATTAAAAATACTGATTTACCTGCCACTGCTGGCCGCCTCGGGCTGGGGTTACCCACATCATTGGAAAAGCGCTATCTATACACCATGCGACCGCCAAGTGCAACATTCTGCATTGCACTGTCCCGAGGGAGGTGCACAGCACCGAGCTCACAAACCGGGATAAAGACTGCGCACACTGGACTGCATATGAACCCCATCAGTCGCACTGGAAACAGGTATAGCACCTGTAAGTCCTCTGAAGCAGACAGTGCCAAGGACACATAGGGCTGAAGGAGGCCTGTACTGACAGTAGCATCACTCGCAGAGCACAAAGGAGACCTGAGCACTTCAGCAGCGCTCCTCTCCTGGCTCCCAGGAGTCCATGGTCCACAAAGCACAGGCTCCCCACTCAATCCAGATGCTGCTCTCATGCTTTACCTAGCATGAGAGAAGTGCCGGGATTGGCCTGAGCGGGCCAGTTCTAATGCTCGCTAAAGGACTGCAAACCTTTGCCTTTTCTCCACCCGGCTGTACAACATAGCTCGGGTTGGAGAGATAAGTGCGCATGTCTGTTTGGCCGGCCTACGATAGCCGGCCAAACTGACATGCGCACTTATAAGTGCCCCCGACTCCTCCTCCCTGGATTGGCCCCGCCCTAGACTACTCCATTGACTTCGGTGCTCAGTCAGATAGTGATAAATAAAATGATAATAACATTGTTTTATTCTCATTTTATTTATCATCTGCTGGTTCTGAGCAGTGGGGCAACGCTCCTCCGCCATTACGGAGGAGCCGCCCCTGAAAGAAATTGAAATTACTCCTTCCTCAAAGCAGATTCAAAGCTGCTGTTTAAGTCCTCGTACTCTTGCATCTGAATGGTAGTATGAGTGCCCCCATAATCCTGATTCGGTGTAAACAGGAAAGTGCAATCCATTTACGATTTTTCAGTAATGCGGATTTTTCGCACACCTAAATTCAGGGCACAAGTCCTAAAAAAAAAGTGGGGGGACGCTGACGTCACGACAGGAAGTGACGTCACTAAAGCTGGCTTGCACCATCAGACTCATTGCCTCCCCTCGCTCACCCCTTAGATGCGATTGCATCAGAGAAGTCAGGGCGCGAGCAGCGTTCTGAATGAGCTCTGAGCTCACCCCAGAGAGGCCAAAGAGTGAATGTGTGGCTCCATTTGCTCCAGTTATCGAGCTCCCGGTAAAATAAGTGGGGGGACGCCGTCCACCCGCGTGGTACCCCGACTCGAGCCCTGCCTAAATTGTTTCCCTGTGCAAATTTCGCTTGGAAAACCTTTCAAGCTTAACGGCATCAGTCCAACACCCCCCTTCCCAAACCTAACCCCCACACCACTCCGAGTGAGATGGGAACTCTGATCTGGGAAAATGGCGAGCTCGGCAGTCTCCTGGCATTTAGCACAACGCCCCAGTGCTGGCCCCCGCTGGGTACTTGAAATGAGGCTTAATTCCCGCTGTTATAGAGTTTAAGAACTATTACAGTTATTATTTTGAGTGTATTTTATATTTTCTCTTAGGCGTGTGTGTTGACACTTTTATGTCTGTCATCAAACGTGTGTCACTAAATAACTAGTTCCCCGTGGCTCCAGGTGTAAAATCAGCGTGTTCAGAAGTTGTGCTTCGAGAAAAAAACAGAGAAACCACAAAGCTTTTTGAAAAACATAAACACAGGAATACTGGAAATTCAATTCCTAATTGATAGGTTCAGGCCTAAAGGTCACCGAGGCGAATGACTATAGTTGGAGCCGGTAAACAAGGTGTAATCATGGAGTTTCACGAGTACCCAAGTCCTGGTTATTACTCGCATACCTGCCGCCATTACAGGCGAGTCCCACGTCATTGTGTTTGTCACAGGTGACGAGGCGGTGAGCAGGGGCGCCCGGCGTCGGCATGGCACCGCCACACCTGTAATTGCCACCTCCTGGGGTAGAGTGACTGTTTTTGTGCAGGGAGGGCAGGGACGGAGGCCTGTTTTCAGTCCCTGCAAGTAGGTCATTGAAAAGGATTCCAGAGGAGGGTGTCACCTGTGAAAGTGAAGCCGTCGGCTGGCACTGCCCACTCCACTGTCCTGAGGGATTACAGGCTCAGTGGAAAGCGGTGGCTCTCTGTGGCTTCCTCATGCGGTGGCACGCTGCGATTGACCAGAATTCTAAAGCCAAAAACCGGGACATTTCCCAAAAATAGGACTACAATTTTACTTCAACCCAGCTCACAGAATGACAGCGCTCCTGCCCTGAATTACAGAAGAGGCGGTTAGAACACACACAAAATGACATTTTTAAAGCCAGTAGCATGTACGCAGTAGCATTAAAGCGCTTTCTTATAATAGCTGCTAACTATCCCCGCTTTGGAAAACAAAACAGGATACCTCCCCCCGTTTTCATCCGACCCTCTCTAAAAACCGGGACAGGAACTTAATTTCCTACAATCTGCCAGGACAGCTGGTGAAAACTCGGGATTCTCCGGGGAAATCCAGGACGCGTGGTCACCCTAGGTCAGGGGCATAACGCAAGCCCCTGCATTACATTGAGCCCTCCAACCCTTCAGGGCCCCCCCCCCCCCCTAAACGCTTCAGGGGGCCGCATTTAGCCCTTGGCCAATGAATATCTGTGCGATATGGAGACGAAGGGCCCCCCTTCACATCCTGCATGGGAGCGCCATCATTTTGTGTTAAGCCATACTCTGGGTTTAGGAGCCGGCAAGTGAACTCTGCCCAATAGTTGCCACTGTCACTGTCTGGTGTGTGTCTTATGTTAAGTGTTGATTGTCTGGACTTGTTTCATTGGTGCTTACTTCTCCAATGTAATCATCTCAGGTGCCACTGATGGGTGTCCTCTGTTATCCTATTGGTCAGCTCTCTACAGTTGATTTCTAAATAGTATATTGTTATTTTCGTTAGGCCAGATTATATATTTTTAAAGTTGTACCTGGCAGGGGTGCATTGTCTAGATTGTCAGAATTCACAAAGGTTTACAAGAATACCACTTGAAACTATCCCAGGTTTTCGGCAGAACTCTTGGAAAACAGTTTAGAATTCAGAAAGTTTTTTTATTCGTTTTTTTGGTTATTCAACAAGTAACAACAGCAAGTAACATTTCCATCAGAAATGTTGCACATTAGGGCAGGTGTTCATTTCCGAACATAGGGCAATAAAGTGAGTGGTATTACAAAAATCAGTTTGCTTCAAGGACATACAGACATCTGAATACGACGCCAAACAGACACAGTTTATGACTGTAGGACCGGGGGTCACCAGGCCCTATGGGGGTAGCGTGGCGCGAGCAGGTAGGCACCCAAAGGCTTACGTGTAAAGTGACCATACAGCGCACACATCCACTGATACAGGGAACGCACGCAATAATTGACACCACAGCAGTAGGTTGCATAAAACCAATCAGCTTTATCTAGATCAACATTAGGATCAAGGCATTTCATTAGAAATAGATTTGGCAGTTCCTTAAAACGTCAAAACATGGCATTAGCTCCAAGCGCTGCACCTGGCGATTCCTGAGAGCGTCAAACAGCATTTACGCAAAGCGCGGCACATGGCCACTCAGTAGAGCATTACCCATGGCATTTCCTTACAGCGCTAAACATTGCATTTCATTAGAGCATTAAACAGTACAAGTCACTACAGCGCCAAACAGTGCATTTCATTAGAGCATTAAACAGTACAAGTCATTACAGCGCTAGACTGGGCATTTCATCCGAGCGTGAGACATTGCACTTCATTATAGTGCTAAACAGGGCAATAACACAAGGCGCTAGATGTGGCAAGGACTCAGAGCATTACACTGGCAAGAAATCAAGCGCTCTACATGGCAGTACATTAGAGCCATACGGGGGGCAATTCAATCGTCTCTTCCCCCCAGGACAACTTGGGCGGACTCTCCGTGCCCCACAACGTCCGGCGTCTCTGGGAGTTAATTAGCCCTGCACGGGGCCAGAATCACGGGGGCCGGGGGCCAGCTTATTCCCCCTCTTCGGGGTCAGTGGGGCCCACCAGGTTCAAGGAGAACTTCCCCGGGGGAGGGGCGAGTCCAGGGCCTCTCACCGGCCCTCCGCCCGCCTCCCCCAGGGGTTACCTGTGCTGGCGGTCCTTCGCGGGTCGTGTGTGGCACTCCTCGGCCGGGCGGGGGCTCGCTCGTCTTTGAGCCCCTCCCGCCAGCCGTGTGTAGCTCCCGGCGGCGTCCGGGTTGAGGGGTCTTGCGCGGGGCTCCCGGCAGGTCCAGGCGTGGCCGGGGTGCTCTGCGGGGATCAGGAGACGGCTCCGGGTCCTCCTCTGTTTCCGGGGGCTCGGGGATTTCCTCGAAGGTTTCGGAGGCCCACGCCCGCAGCCGCCAATGTTAGCGCGGCCTGCGGGGGCGCGGTTGCGGGAACCAATGAGAAAGCGGCGGGGGCGGCGCTCGGGAGACCGCCCCGTCAGGTGATGGGAGTCTCCGGCTTCAGGCCTAGCGCGGCCTCTATGAGATTGCTCGGCCCAACGAGGCCTTCACTGGGGGCCTCACGAGGCCTACGCTGGATTCCGGCGGCCCTCTCCTTGTTGAGGGCTGCCAGGGGAGGCACGAACATTGGGCCCAGAACGCGCTGGCGTCGGCGGGGCCCCGCAGCCTGCAGCGGCCCCGGGAGGTGAGTTCTGTGGGGCCTAGGACTTAGTCCTTGGGGGTGTCGTTTTGGTGCCCAGTGTTCCCCGGTGCCCAGCACGGGCGATCACGCTAGTTACAGGCCGGACAGGCCAGAGGGGCAGGCCACACGACGGTGGTACTTGGGTAAAGGGTGGGGGGATCCCAGGTGGGGCCAGGGAGCGCAGGGGTGTCACAGCGCTGTTACCTGGTCGATCCCCCAGCAGTTCAGTGGTAGGTTTAGTAGGTCTTCTTTGGCGCTTGTTGGTTCCTGCGCCCTTGGTAGCTAGTTTCTTGATGGGGGGGCATAGGTTGAGTTGGTGACTAGATAGGTCTTAGTCCGGCTTGGTAGGTTGTCCCTGGGTTCCCCTCCCGCTGGGCCAGATCAGTGGGCAAGGTTCAGGATCCCTCACTTAACTTAAAAGGCAGCACCTAAGCCTTGTCACCTTTGCTTAAGTATCCCTAGGTCTGGTGACCACTCTCTAAGGCGGCAAAAGTAAACCCCACCCTTATTCTAGAAGGTTCCAGCAAGTTCCAGGAGTTTCCCCACTCTAGCTATAGGAGAAAAAAGGCGGGCTGGTGTCGCAACAATGTTGTAGGATCCCAGCCAGCTCCTGGCAACTAGGGTGCTACTACAAAGGCCACTGCGCAGTGGCAGGGGCCTGTGGCAGCCATATTGGGGGAAGAGAGCACCTGCACCTTAACACTGATTAGAAATGGAAAGGCGAACCTAAGGCCAACGAAAAAGAGGGTGGAAAGAATGAGGCAAGGGCAAAAACACAGGGAAAGACCACCGTAGGGCTGACAGGTCTAACAATGACCATGTGGATCAGTGTTCAATTGTTCATGGGGGAAATGTCCTTCCACTTTTCTTTTAATTTTTTTTCCCAAGGGGAATTAATTTTCCTCTTGGACTAACCCCTTCCGTGACAGCCCAAACATTGTTATTAGTCTCCAATCCCATCCTGGAAAATAGTGCACTCGTGCCCTGACACAGGTACCGCTCGGACCATTCCCAGGGTGGGGATGGACTGAAAGACACTTTCTGAACAACCCAATCATTGATAAACTCTGAGTGTTTCCAAACTTTTTAAGGTATCCCCGTTCAAGTTATATTTGACAAATGCAGGGTGATTTTGCGCAGGAGCAACAAATGCTGGGTTACCTTTAGAAGCATCCTGCTCTAGTAAATCAAGCCATTTTCACCTGTTAGTTGGAGTATACCGGGTAGTAACCTTGTGCAGGATGCTATTGATTTTGGACTTACTCCTGCAAATAGACTTGTTTATCGACCAATTGATTTCAAGGTTGAGTTTGAAGCTCACAGGCTCGTACTAGGATGTGACCCTATTTATTTTCTGACCACAGCAATGCTTTAAGTAGAGAAAACTAAATCTACACAATCCTGACCGCAAACTTCCCTTAAGCTGGTGGGAAAACCGTGCGGGTTGGTGGATTTCTGGTTTTGCAAGAATTGTAGAGATTTGGGAAGAGCATGATGGTGACCAAGGGAAGTGTTGGGTTTACTTCCAATGTTTGAACGTTGTGATTGTTCACAAACTTTTCCAGTGCATTTTCCCACACTTAGTGACATTTGGGTCTGATAACACTGCAACAAGTCTGCATTTAGAGTGTGAAAGTTACCCTTTATCCCAAAAATGTTAAGGGGGGCCTGAGAAAAAGGATTTTTTCACATAGCAACTGACTTCCATGTAGTGAAGAAAACTGGGACAAGTGATTAGGAGGAAATGCACATTTCCCCTGAACCAAAATGTAGGAGAATTCCCAACAGTGTGATCAGCAGTAAGAGGCACTGGATTGGAAACATTTGTAGATTTCTGTGCTTGCACCCTGGGAATCCCAACAAAACATTATGGCCTGATTTAGAATTTTGCAGATGGGTTACTTCGTCCAAAACGTGACAGATATCCTACCCGCCTTAAATCAAGAGCACTATATCCTCTGGCACTTGTAATAAGGTGGACAGAATATGTGTCATGTTTTGACACAATGCAAAAACAAGAGTTGATGGACAGAATGCAGAACAATGTCATACATTCACCCCAGTACAGAGATCTGGACCTAAATCCATCGTTTTTTTGCTCACCATGCCATTCCAGTTTTACACAATAACCTGTCACGCCCTAATTCAATGACATTTGTAGGAATAAGTCTGACTTGTCTACGTAATAAATTTTTCTGCAAATTGAACCTTTTGTGATTAGTTTTTATGTTCCCTCATTTCTACATGGGTTCAGTCTTTTAATGGCCCCACCATGTCGTCGACTGTCAGGGGATGCTGGTGGCATAAAGGCGGTAACACTCAGCTCGCTCCAGTTCATTGTGACTCCTCGGTTGGCACATCTTTTCCAGTAGTCCTCTGGGCAAGTTTTAGTCTCTTTGACCTTGTGCTTGTCCTTTCATCCGGAGCAGAAACTCTCCTGTCTTGGGCTGCACAACACCTGTAATTCCAGGCAGGGCACAGTGAGAGGGCGACTTGTCTACTCTTCTAGGCTTCACCCCATCCATTGGGGGGGGGGGGGGGGGACAGATTCCATTGTGAGACAGCTGCTCTGGGCTTAAACTGCTACTGGTTGTGAAGGGCCTGTACTTACGTCAAACTGTTAGCATTGGTGGGAAGTCAGCACCTGCCACAAAGTGTGCTATATGTGGGATCTCTGTCTACCCACCTAGTACAGGGTGCATCTTACTCACTGGCAGGGAGGGAAAACCAGCAAATATTTAAAGGGGATGTGGAATCAAGATAAACAGTGCTTGTCTTTTTATTGAGGTTTCTTCAGTGGTGGACACAGATGCCCAAAGGATTCCGTATTTGACCACTCGGCGTTCACACATCCTGAGCAGCAGGGCTTGCCAAAGCGGGCTGCAGAGCACTGGAGAAGGAAAGTCTATACAGGTTCACAAGCCCACAAAGACAACCTGAGAGGAAACACATGTCAAGTGCCTCAGTCCCATGTTCTCAAAGGAGACATCAATCGTAGGTTACTTGAACTCTCAAACACACACATAGCACACATCAGAGCCCATGCCATAGATGCAGGAGGGAATGAAGGACCCGAGTCATGGGGGACTGAACAGATGTTACAAGAAGGGCCAATGGAATCGCTCCCATGGCTATAGATAAAAAGGCCTCTAACTGTGTATTAAAGATTACGTTGCCACCAAATGCCAGACACTCTTTAGCCTCGTTAGGGGGGCACATGCATTAATTGCTATACTCTACTATGGCTGTTACGGTATATTTTTAAGGGCTGTGGGTGAACATACAGTAAAAATATTGATTTCAAGATATGAAACCACTCGAGGAAATCTGGCTTTTCTATAAGAGGTATTTAGTCTCGGAGAACCAATGTTTAAAAAAAGCTGTTTAAATTCAGCAATGCGGATAGACCTGTCACTCAAGACCTGTGAGTGGCTCTCACATTCAGCAGTCAGTAGAAGTTGTTCCACATCAGAGAAAGTCATGGGCTTGAGATTCCAGCTCCTAATACCACTAGTGATGTGTGTTAGAATAACACACACTATTGCCAGTATATCCGACCAAAGGTTGGCTTGTCGGCAGCCATTTTGAAATGGACTTGTGGTTTTGTTGCTGTTCCCAGTATTCCATTTGCCTAGATCTCTTTGGTGGCTCCAGCTATGTACTGCCTTTTACAAAGGTCTGCGCAAGCAAATAAGGGCTGATTCACAAAGGCTTTTATGAGTACAGTAGGTGAAGTCGTACTACAGGAGTACGAGTTCACATTCTCATAAATGTCTTTGTCAATTGGCCCTGAATTGCCCGAGTGCAAAGGGGGCACAGTCCTTCATGTTTCACATTTTATATAAATAGTCCATGAATATTTTTATTTTATTTCCATTTTAGAGGTTTAGTGGCAAGCCAAAAATGTATTTGTTTTACCTGTTTCCCGCCTAAAATTACCTCTGCCTCAGTAGAAGTCAATGGAGACAACATATTCTCAGATTTAGTTCTCAAAATCTCTCATGGTACTGGTTTCAAATGTTGGCATGCATCCAATTCGCAAAGCATGTAAGGAAGAGTACCACTTCACATATTCATACATGCACTTGCGAATCGACACCAGTGTCATTATAGTGCAAGAGTAAAGACAAAGATGGAGTCATAAACAAAAATACAATAAGCCCTGTCACAGTTCTAAATAATAGGTCGACATCGCGGGCTCGCACTAGAGGAAACTAATGCTTGTTGATTTTAAAGTCTTATTATGAAGAATTAATTTGTGACGCATTTTTGTATCAACAGGCGCTTGCAGATGACGCAGAGGAAATTGTTTAACTCCCTGTAGAGCGACCGCGCTATTACAGTGGCATAACGATAATGGAGCCTCCCCCCCCCCCCCCCCCCCCTGCAAGGTACGTGGAGGGGCCCCCTCCGAACTCTATCAGGAGCTCCCCGGCCGCAGTGCAGTGGGGGCCCCTGAAGCATGGGGGCCCCCGCACTGCGGGGGATGCGGGAGCCTGTGTTACGCCCCTGCGCCATTCCAGTATCTCGGAATGGCACGTACACCGAAAATAGCACGCGGTGCCCCTTTCCTCCCAGAAATACCCGTCTGCTCCTTGTTTTGTAGTGGTGGCACTAACACGCCTCCAAACGTGCATTTAACACCGCAGTGATCCGGCCTCCTCGGTTATACCTTGTCTCCAGCACCGGTGCAGGGTGTCATTAACTAGAGAAAGTCGGTGCCGAGAGGTGAAAGTTCGTGGTCTGCCAGCCTGCTAAATACAGACGGACTGCACTGGTGTCACACATTGTCAATTAGCACAAATACCTGTTTAGGTGGCGCTTGCTAACGGCTCGCAGTCCGTTTGTTTGGATTCTTGGTTATAATCCCTATATTTTGGTTGTTATTTCATTCATCCAGCTTTTCCATGGCGTGAATGCAGACAGCTTGGATCATGAAGTACTTTCAATATAAAGAAATATGTAATGCGGCCGCCAGAAGATGCAGGGTTGGGAGAGGGGAGGCTATAGAATCCCATAACGAGTCTGGGTTGCTTACATTCCCTCTCAGAGGACCTGGCCTGACAGGTAGGCCTGGATTGGTCTTTTTGGTGCAGGACCAAAGGATTTGCCTATGTCTGGTTCCTGCCTGAGGCGGCATGATGGGCAATAATTGATGGACTGGAATGATGCCCAGTGACTGAGATTGATTCTAACACTCCACCCATCATTGTTTTCCGTCAGTGTGGCGCACTGATGAGGCCCCATCAGGCTGAAAGTAGTTTGGGGTAGCTTGTGTTCCCGTCTGGAGAGGGCCATGCCTGGCAGCCAGATGGACTGTTCCCATGACGAGCAGGGTCAGTACTGATTTGCATAGGTGGACCTTTTCCTGAAGTGGCATGGTGGGCACAAAATAATGGACTATAATGCTACCCAGAGTGCTCACCAATGGCTTAGATTTGTAGGCATTCCTCCCATCAACCTTTGAGGTGGCATGGTGGGCGAAAGAACCGGGGACCCCAGTAATTGGAAGGCAAAGATCAATTCAACCATTCCACTCATCACTTCTTTGCTTTCCTTAGATTGATTTAAAGCCTTATTTTTTACAGATTTCTGAAAAAATGTAGAGCTGGGAGGTAGGGAGATGATGGGAGCAGCTAGCTTTGATAGGGAAGACTTTTTTTGTATTGAAAGCGAGGGGACGGAGGAGGCATCCTTTAGGGCGGTCAGGTAAGGTGTCTATACCACCCAATTGTATACATTCAGCAAAATATACTATTACTTCTGTAAGTTTTTCAGGAGCAGCTGCATCTTCAGTTTGTTTTTGAAGCAGGATAACAATGACCCTTTTCTAGAGGGCTCAAATTTTGAAATCCAAGAAACGTGACCAGTCACAAACATAGAATTGTGACTACAATTTTGCAGCGACCATGGGGCACACATTGACTTTATTGACAGCACTTGCAAACATAGAGAACACATGATTGTCAGAGACTGCAGGCTTTACTTGCCGGCCTGCCTCATCTTCAAAACCAGATGCATCATTTACAAATCTATCCTGGCCAAAACCCCCGCTTATCTCGCAGACAGGCTCACCATCTCTGGTGCCTGTTGGCACATGCGCAACCATGACAACATCATATTGTAAACTAGGAAATGGTAAACGGAAAAAACAAGGCAGCAGACCTTTTCCCTCTATGCACTCAGGATCTGGAACACATCCTCATGTCCATCAGGGCCACGACAACGTTGCCCCACTTTAAGAAATAGTTAAAGACATGCCTCATTAACAAAAATTACATCCAATGCAGTAACTATGAAAAAACAGCTGTTTCTCCTATCGCTCGTTGACTTTTTGCTTGCCTTTGACCTTGTACAGTCCTCCGTTGCCTTTTTTGGCTATATTGGCACTCTACAAACACCTCAGAATTCAAATACTAAATTCTCCGTTTATGTTTCAGAAAGGAGTATGGTGGTGCATAGCTAAATTGATGCATGTTGAAGACCTAAATCATGGTCCAAGTGTCAGAACTGGTAAGGAATGGCCATGGTGGCTCCCCCAGGAACGGAGGTCTTCAACATGCATTGATTTACTTACGGACCACCATACTCCTTTCTGAAACATAAACGGAGAATGTAGTATTTGATGTCTGGGTATTTTCTGCTCTTACAATTCTCCTTAGTGCTGGACTGACTGGCAGTCCAGGAATGTGAGTGGTACATACACAAATTCTGTAATTAATACGGAAATTCAGTATTCTTGACAATTATGTGGAGAACATACAACAGAAACCAGGACAAAAAAATTCAATGCGGCCTGAATTCCATGTGGACTAAATGTGTTGGCTACAGTGGAAAATCAAAGAAGAAAAATGAATTGTTTTAATGAAATGTGTTGAATAAATGATTCTTTTTGATTGTGAAAAAGATTCTGGGAGTTACTGCATTGTGTTATCCTAATATTGTTATAATAATCACAAAAAAATATACTCCAATTGACCACACAGTGGTCAGTGGTGCTAGTAAACTAGCTGTGCCCGGAGTTGGGGACCAAAAGAAAGGAGGGGAAAGAAGGGGAACTCTCTAGTGAAAGGTTGTACCTAACCCAGCCATGAATGTGGGAAAAAAACTATTTTAATTTTAATTACCCTCACACACCCTAGTGGTGTCATGCTTCATCATCGGGTCACCCCGACCCCTAAAAGTCAGGGTGGGCTCAACCATAGTGTTGGGAGCTCTTTTGATAGACAAGAGACAAGGGGGTTTACAGATAAAATACCTCCGGCAGATCCCCGGTTTCCCTTTATTCTTGGGTCTGTCTGGGTTATTAAAATAATTCAAAATTGGGTCTTTGTTAGAGTATTATGGTCCTAAGGCCCTAGTGCCGACATGTTTCAGTCTGTAGGGGCCGTAAAGGTCCTGGACTTTCTTCAGGGCAAGACTATCCCTCTATGTGAGTGAAACTAGAGGATGGGAAGTCCCTATCCTGTCAGTAAAGTGGGGACAGAGTAGCTGCTCCTCGTGGTATGTAAAAAGTGTGTGTCATCTGCCAGACTCCATTTCAATTTGAGCAGACACCCAGCAAACCTATTTAGGTTCCGGTCCTCGGCTCGAGCCATAATATTGTTGCCACTGGTTTGGGAACCACTAATCATATAATCATTGAGGTGTGAGTGCTGAGTCATCATTTTGTAAATTATGATTAAGGCGTCCTGTTTTCTGTTTCTACAGATTTTTACAGATAAATACAGACAAACGCATTTATTTTCTAGTCTGTATTTATTTTTAAATGTGGATAAAAACGGAAATTATGTTTTTGAGTGATTCTGAATGCTGTCAATTATGACTGCCAGGCCAAAAGCTGTGCAGATTGACAGACTAAGGATTTAGAAAAGAAAAGGAATTTTAGTAAAGGGCCTTAAACAGCAGTAGATTTGCACAACCTTGATACAAAAATGAAAAAGTTTTCTTATAAGTGCGTATTTTATCATCTGAGTGTGTGTATATCATTGAAACCTGTCAGGCGTTCTGGCATGAGTGTACATTAACTGAATGCAGAAATATACAGATTTCAGCTTCATTGTTTCAAAAAACCTAAAGTAAATATGGATAAATGCAATTAAAATTAGCAAAACATAAATATGGATAAATACAGACTGACATGACAAAAATATAAATACCATAAAACCAGGAGCCCTAATTATGATGGAGTTTTCCTGTAGCGAAGACTAAGAGTGCTGGTCCTCGAAACTCGAGCATTGCCATGTTCTAAATAATTAACACAATAAGTGTGGTGTATGGTATTCTGTGCCTCAGCCTTCTCTTTTGCGAATCCTCTTTGCTAGAGTGTTTGTGGTGCAAATAATGGCATTTACCACCCCTCCAGTGTGTGCCACCATCCCTCTGGGGCTCACAATGTTAGCTTGATCCCATAATGTGCTATTCTTCATGCAACAGAGTCCAAAGACCAGTCTCGGACCCAGTAAAAGTGACCAAGTCAGATCTCTTCCGTTTCATCATCCAGTGTGAGCCCATGTACTTGAGGAGTGCACAGCCTTCAGATTCAATTTCAGTTCAAAATAATGTCGGAGGAGTACTTTGAACAAGAGAAATGGTGGAGATATACTTACATATGCTGTATGAGTGAGTTTTATTTTGCTGATTACAGAAATTACTCAAAACCTGGTGACTAGGTGGGCGTTTTTTGCATCTCCCCTCCGTTCAGTCATCATATACAGTAAATGTGGGACTCTTGGTTGTAGGGGCTGAACAGAAAAGTCATAACTTCAAACAGTGCCTCCCTACTGTATCTAGTTCTTATATGCAGTGGAATCACCTACAAATGTTGTCTTCTTTTTGGACCACCAGTTACCCTTTTCTAAACAGATTGGGCCCGATTCACAGAGGTAAACTGAGACGAAACTTTAACTTTATGACTTTCTGCCATTTACTAGTAGTAAAGTTAGACTTTTGTCTCAGTTAAGTTTTGGTCTTAAGTTTAACCATCTGATACTTTTGGTCTCAGTTAAACCTAAGACCAAAATTTAAGATTAACTGAGACAAAAGTCTAAATGTACTACTCGTGAATGCCCATTGTGAATACTGAAAATCGTAAAGTTACTTTCATCTCAGTTTACCTTTGTGAATCGGGCCCATTGTTAGGGCTTCTTCTACCTGCTTCACACTGCTCAAATTCTTAATGAAAATTCTTCTCTTTCTGCTGGAAGCCTCTTGGAAAACAGTGGTTCATGCCATAATCAGGTTAAGGCTGGATTATGAGACCTCTTTATACACAGAGACCCCAGAGTACCTCATTCGCTGATTACAAGTGATCCAAAATACAGCAGCCAGACTAGCTCTGGAACATCATTCTTCTGTTTCTCTCACTAACAAGCTTAAAGAGCCTCACTGGCTGCCATTTTTTGGTCTCGCCTACACAGCGCGCATGCGCTGCATAGGAGGGGACCTCTGGGAATCAATCTGCTTTTTTGCCCAAAAACATTCACGCTTTGCATTGCTTTCAATTGCAACGCATGCACGTTTGGGGTTTCCCTTGCGGGAGCGAGCAGTGGCGCCATCTGTCAGCAATTATCGCGCCTTGCTGCTCGCTCCTGCAAGGGAAACGCCCTCTCCCCGCCCGCACTCTGCTGTCCGTGCCTTTCCGCCATTGCTAATGCTTGTTATTCTAGACTTGCTGTTCCTCAGAAGCTGCGCAGTGAAGGAGAAGCAGATGGCGCTGTTTGCCCACACCACACCTAATAATACAGCCCCCCCCGCCACCCCCCACCCTTAAATGCTTTCTTTCTCAGAAGCGGCTGCTCACAGAGCATGAAAAGTCACCCAATCTCCCTGCTTGGCCCCCGGGTCCCTGAAGTGTGGCCCAGCCTAGAGTGGCCCGCGACTGAGGAAGCAGATGAGCCCCGCTTCATGTCACGCGGCGGCCGCTGGTGGCTGCTCGCGTCATTCACTGGGCGCTATCACTCGACCTCTTTAATGCCGCTCAAATATTATTGTGCGATGGAGCCGCTCACATGAGCCCTGTGAACATGGAAAGACAACATTGGTCGAGCCACCTCCCTGAAGGGTTGCTGTTTGTACAGCTATAGTGCTTGACTTCTAGCCCCGTGAGCAGCTCGCCCAGCTCCAAGGCTGAGCCTCTCATACCCGCATGAAAAGCGCCTCTGCCTTGTTCACTATTGTTTTTCCGATGCTTGTTTGTTTAGCGGAACTCTCAGAAGGCATTTCCTGTCCATTAGCGTCTGTCATCGCCGTGCTGACTGCCACTGGGTGGGAATTAAACAACATGCCAGCCTTCAGTATCACGAGAAACCCACACTTAGCAAAATAAAGTCGGGGTTACCCTCCCACTCGTTTTCAGAGCACCCTGAAATTCTCTGAAGTCCTTTGCATTTCAAGAAACGGTCAGTGTTAGATATTAGTATATGAGATTGAAGAGCCATTTTATTAGTGTTACCAGGATTTACTCACAATATGGGTATTTCTGCCTCCTTGCTTTGTAAAGAGTTAAGGCCCCGAATATGATTTGCATAGAAATTGGAAGCTACGTGCGTAAACACTGGTACAGTACATACAGTTACATCCCTCGAGCACAGTGGAGTTAAGAGTTAAAATCAATTGAACTGGGAGTATATGGGACGAACGGACTAGATTTAATAATAAGATTCTGCGTGTAATTCCCAATGCAGTGGGATTTAAGGCTCACACATTTACCAACTGACATTAAAGCATCTTTCAGTGCAACCACTGCTCTTGTTAATCTCCCTTGCACTTAAGTGGGTTGTCAAATAATTCACATGTTTCTTGTAAGAAACCACAATGGCTTCAATCAACCACCTGCTTAGAATTGACACAGCGTACTTCAAAAGGAAACAAACAATCTACCTTTGCAAAGGGGTTTGTATTTCGAACCCCTTCCCGTAGAACCAAAAGTAACAAACGAGCTATGTTTGCAAAGGAGTTTTTTCTCTGTAAATAAATACCAGTACTCTGTTCACATCCAGAGTGTGGAGCAATCCCCAATCTGGTGAGGACGGAGAAGGTACAAGAACTGGCAAAACCAAGTGAGTTGAACAATGAAACACTTATGGTGCTTTTGGATGCAAGGCAGGACTGGGTCTGAGAATGATCTTATCCGGAAAGATTCTCAAAAATGCTTCTGATCTCTAGAGAGCTCCTATTTCCCCATTCCTCCTCCCGTGGAAATTGCCACTAAAAGAAAACTTTATAGGACATGAAACTCAAGTCCGCTGAATCCGGTGGCTCAAATGAAATCGTGGCAGGTCCCACGAGGGCGCAGGACAATGAATTGATGGTCTTTTTAAAAAAAACAAAAAACGTTTCAATGGCTAAAGGGAATAGGTTCTCAAAATGGGGGATCCAGAAGGCTCTTGCAGCCTGCACCAAGCAGTAACAAGCATTTGCAATGCAATAGGTCTCGCTGTTACCCGAGTTTAAGCTAATGGCATTGTAAATGACAATGCCTTTTATTTATGTTTTTAAAACAAAAATAAAATTCATTGTTATTTGCAATGTCAGTAGCTCAAACTCGCATAAATGCGAGACCTATTGCATTGCAAATGCTTGTTAATCCTAATGCCTGGTACCAATGACACCGACAAAAGGGACCCCTTGTGAATTTTAACGTCTATATCCCGTGGCGCACCCTTTGCTCGGCTTTGTTAACTCTGGTGTCCATTCCTCTGGTGAAATGTACCTGGCTAGCTGAACATTCTTTCTTTTCTGGCTGTAAACACTGCATCAAAGTTTATCCGGTGCACTATAAACACCACTCTTATCAGGAAAAATCCTAAAACTTGGCTTTTTTTTATGTCCCTATGTTTCGCTGTCCAAATTTCTACAAAGCCAGAGACATAAATTGTCCTGGGCGCAAATACAGGCACATAAAGGCGTCTGCAGCAATTGGACCCGTCTCAGTTCAGTACTGGTGCACAATGACAAATTTGTAAAAATAAACAAAAAATAAACCAAAAATCATAAGTGCTTGGGGGCAAAGGTTTTCTTAGGAGCCCATGCACTGCCGGTGGTGCTGAAAGCTGGGATTGCTGAATCCCAAGGCTGCCTACTCTTGATTCCACCTCACGCCCCTCTCTCTCGCAACTACAGCTACCATTCAGTTCCCCTCTGCACTTCCTGGCTTTCTGTCTCACTCTGCAGGTTCTCTTCCGTCCCTGCTTTCTTCCTTTGTCACTGTTTTCCTAAATTGTTCATCTCCCTGTCTTCCTCCCTTTTCTGCTTCTCTCTCTCCTGCTCCGGGTCATAGTTTGATATTAAAAAATAAGTCTTAGCCCGCTCAAATGAGTGTCAGTGCCAACCCCCTCCGTCCGCCAGCAACAAATGAAGTTTTCTCACTAGCCACAAGTGACCACTGGCCCTCACTGGGAGGGGGCGCTGAGCCGCCTGCTCCTGAAGCAGGTTACATTTGTCCAGTCCGGCTGCTCTGTGCCAATGTGTTTGGGGTTGGACATCCCACACAATTGCACCAGGCACACTTTATGAAAAAAGGTCCCTTGTGTAAGTTGGAAAAAAATGAGTTGTAATCCTTAACCTGACCTACTCCACTTTAAGAGGCAAGCGCCTAGATTTGCGGCATGTTTTTGAGGCACTTAGCTGTTATTAAATATTGAGTCAACAGGTGTGATGCGCAGCACTGCTGGGCCTTCCTCCTCTCTGAAAACACATAACAAAGAACCCTCACTTGTAATGCGGTCAGTGATATAAAAGTGCCTTGTGGAAGCCATGACTAGAGCGAGAGGTGAAGCCGTGTCTGTGATCCGCGGATAAAACAGAATAGACACCGGGCACAGCACCACGGGAACAAAGCGCTCCTAAACCCAACCAGCTTGTTTTTGGTTGTGGTTATTTTTTTCCATCAGTTTTTATTTTGAAAACATCTTATTATAATAGAAGTGTATTTGGTGTTCAGAAAAAGCAAGCCCAGGTGCACACGAATGAAGACCACAGTGTGTTTATCCGTCCGTCACCTCATTAGCACATTCCTGGAAACCTGCCCAACACGCCGAGGTAAACAGAGTCCGTGATGAGAGGAAACTCGCCTCTGGGTGAAGGACCAGTGGCCAGGTGGCTCTTTATGGACAGATGCCACCTGCTCAAAGGTTGTCAGATTTTGAAGCCAGACCGCCTAGCGCACACCGAGTCAAGGTTCAAATGCAGCCGCGGCCTGTGCAGGTAAGAGTGGTGAGGGGATTCGGCTGCCTCACCGCTCTTACCTGCACGGGCCGCGACTGTTCAAATGTTCCTTCAGGCAGAGATATGAGATAGCCTGGTGCAAAGTGTGCAAAAAGGTTATGCCCAAATTTACAAACACCTTGTTTCAGGTTTGCGTTCCTTTTTAACCACAAACTCAATGCACAGGGTGGTGGGATTTGCGTTGACTCTTAACCCATCCACACACCAGGAAGACCCTAGAATTGGCACCTGCTTTTGTGAAGCGCTTAGATATCAGTTGAGTGAACAGGTGTGGTGCGTAGTAGTGCTGGCTCTGGCAAAGTAACACAAAGCTTAGCTAGTGGCGGCTGGCATCTACGTGGAGGAGGGGGCAGGCGTGCGTGTGTGCAAATATTAATATCAAAACAAATAAAACTTACCTGAACCTACGTCCTCTGCTCCGGACCTCTTCTGACGAATAGGATGCTGCAGTGCGGGCACCAATCCTGGCGCTGCTCTCTTGCTGTGAGAGCAGCGCCCTGATTGAAGGGAGTGGCCTCACTAAGGGGCTCTGCAGCACCTTGGAGGTCTGCGCTTAATCTAACCCAGACAGCTGGGCTAGAGGTTTCAAATTTCGCATGTCTGGCTGGCCGGCGCAAGACGGCCGGCTAAAGGGACATGCGCACTTTGAAAAGTGCACAAACAACCCACCCTCCTCCCTGCTGCTGTCATTCAGCAGCGGCCCTGCCCCGTCCTGACGCTCAGCTCAGGATGGGAGGATGAAAAATAAAATGGTATTGAATTACCATTTTAGTTTTAATCTTTGGGGGCAATTTAAGTGTGGCGACGTTCCTTCGCTCCAACGAAGGAGCCGCCCCATGAGCTGAGCATTTTGCAGCCTTGCATTCCTTTGGGTCAAGTGAGCGTTCCACAGATGGGGCATGGGTGTTCCCCTGCAACTACCCATGGGTTTTGATGCAAATCTCTGTCTACAAAGAATTGTAGATGGGTATTCGCATCAAAATCCTGCGCCTCCTTGAGGCAGGCGTAATGAGGAGAAAAGTTTCATTTCTCCTCGTTTTTCCCTCTTTGCATGCGTTCTGCATTCAACAGCACACATACAAAGTGGCAAATGCCTTAAAGCATACGTTCTGTACTGTAAGGACACCTTCCAGTTCAAAAACTGTGCTTCTCACAACGCACACACACTTGTACGACAGCTCAAGGGTGTCTGTGTTGGTGCATGGTGGCTACAACTGCACCAGCGCAGGGAGAGAGCAGACCAGCGCCACATCTTAGTGAATATAGACCTGTTCTGCTCTCGCCCTTTCAAACAGTGCCGCGCAACAACAGGGGCGTAACAATAGCCCTCGCTATGATGGGAAATCAATGTTTTTGCCTGTAAAGTCTGTAAATAAACACAGGCCTGGTGGGGACCTCTATCAAAATCAGTTTTTAATCACCTCTTGGTCTGAGAACTGGTAGGACCCTCCACAATTAAAGCCCTGCATCTACTATTACATAAATCCGGCTAATGGCACCTAATGGTGGTTTAAAAATGTGCCCTCACTAGGACTGACTCAGCCATTTCTCTACTCAACCAGTCCTCAGTCAAGGCACGGTCCGTGACACCTTCAAGGAGGCGATAGTGGTCCCACTTCAAAAGATTTCTGGAGAGTACCCATTTATCTCGAAAACGTTTACCAATCTCCTTGCTGCCATACCTAGCAAAGGTGCTTGAAGGACATGGTGCCAGATACCTCTGTTCGTTCTTAGAAGAATCTAAGTTCCTCGACCCCCATCAGGCAGGTTTCCGGCCTGTCTATTCAACCAAAGCTGTCATTCTCTCAGTTGAAGTTGTCATGCGGGAGGAAGCCGACAGAGGCCCCACCCATGCACCTGTTCTTTTAGATCTTTCTGCGGCCTTTGACACGGTTGATCATGAGCTTCTGGTTAGCCGTGTCGAGGCAGCGGGACTCCAGTACTCGGCGCTTGCATAAATTATATCCTTTTTAAATCCGTCCAGGTATTCCCTTTCAAATCGTCTAAGGCACAGTTATCTTGTGGAGTTCTTCATGGGTCTTCCCTGTCCCCTCATCTTTTTAACCTGTATATTCGTCCCTGAGAGCATTCCCTCAAGAACATGAATGTTTGAATATATAACTACGTGGACGATATGCAACTCCTCTTCGCTATTGATGATTCCATCGAAGCCAAGGAGATCTTTTCAAACACCAATCGGTTTATCAGAGACTGGATGATCAGCAACCAACTAAAACTTAACTCTGATAAAACAGAGACTGTTATAACTGAACATGATGTGGAATCCTTCTTTTTGCCCCCCCCTCGATGGGCACTATTCCACAACCTAAGCACTAAGTCTAGGAGTCCTCGTCGACAGATATCTATCGAAGAATCCCCAATTAAGGTGTAGTTACCTCTGGCTGCGTTCTTCAGCTGCGAAAAATCAAGATTATCTGCAAGTTTTTCAACCTCGAAGCCCTGGTCCTGGTCATCCTTGTCCCAGTCATTTCACAAATTGACTATACAAATTCTCTTTATCTTGCCCTTCCTAAATGTCTTTCTCGCAGACTCCAACTAGCACAAAACCAGGCAGCCAGACTAATATTTCAACAACCGAGACACTGCCATACCACCCCCTGATGAGGAAGCTTCATTGGCTACCAGTTGTGCAACGAACCCTCTTTAAGACAGGCTGTATCATTTTCAAATCCATTTACGGTAGACGTCCTGCCTTCATTTCATCCAGAACAAAAAAATACACCCCTAACCACAACTTAAAGTCTACCTATATGAATCTCCTCTTCATCCCTTCTTTTAAAAAGAAGAGACTGAGGGGCTCTCGCTTCTCAGTCCTTGCCCACACACATTTGGAACTCAGGAGCTCAGATCTACCCCTTGCTATTCGAATTTCAGGCAACTTTTGAAAACTTGGTTATTTAAACAAGTCAATGACTAACTGTTCTGAGGAGGGCTCTGCTTCTGCTTCTGTTACCTAGCGCCATGAAACCGATCGGTGTATGTGCGCTCTATGAAACTCTGTAACATAACGTAAGAGGAGGTGGTCAGAGAAGTCACACACCTTTGCCCAAGGAAGGAATAAACTATTAAACTCTCTTCACAGCAACCCCTGGATCTTTGACGCGGAAGTGTAGAGAGTGTAATCCTGTCTCGATTTTGACCTCACTTGCACCTGACCATTGACAAGAGCACGCATTGGTCCAGCTGTGCCTAACGCGAAATATGCATAACTGGCCCATTTATTTTGTGCCAGTCTGTTTGGAATTGGCCAAATTGCAAAATCGTGGCTGCCATTCTCTTCCTTTGCCTCAAACTCACAACAGGAAGTTACACGAACTGGGGCCGCCTTTTGTATAGCGCTTAGATGTCAGTCATGTAACCAGGTGCAGCGCACAGCAGTGCCGGTGTTCCATAATGGATTGCTCCCCTCGGCTATGCGCTCCCCCTGAGCATTTGCGCATGCGTATCTCTTTGCGCAGGCGCGTATGCAGCCACAAAACTTGGAGGCTATAATTATCTGCTCCCCAGCGCACAAGTCTACGCGCATGCGCAAACACCGGCCCACCGCTTCAATGTATCACCTGCCAAGAGCAGGTTGTAAATGGAAGCTTGCTTATCCCTCGAACGGTGAAACCGCCAGCACTTTTGGGACTCGTATGCGTGAGTCTGCAATTACTCCCAGTTTCAGCGGCAAGTCGTTGTCACAGCCAGATGTATGCGTGGGCCAGCCAGAAACGGTATTCCAGGCCACAGGCTGCCTCCATAATACATCTGCCCAACTCACATTCAGTGCCATTGAGTGGTGCGGTAATTCACACATTTGTATTACCACACCATTACCAGTTTGGCATTGAGGAGTGAGTTATCTACGGATGGTAACAATGTCTTATTACCTTTTATAGAAAGAAGAACAGAGTGGATGGTAACGTAAAGGAAGGCAGCCCAAGGCAAGAGAGGGATACAGCTGTGTACAGTAAGTTCCTCTGATCCCATGTCTATGTTATCTTGAGTGCCGCGCAGCTCTCCTTCTGGGTTAGAAATTGCAGATCCACTTGGTTGAGGCTGTCAGGAAATTTGTTCATCTTTATCCTTGAGAGTGACTCGTTAGTAATAGTGTCTGAGCAGTGTCTCGAGGCTTGAATATAAAGCAAATGCCGTGTCCACCCACCTCAGCTTTCTCCACCTGATTAAGAGGGCTGCCTCACACCCCACTGGGAGTAAGGCCCTTGTGTGTTGTTGCTCTGGACACTTGATTCACGGTAACAGACCCACCACCATTACCGATGTTTGTCAGTTCTGTTTGATGGCCATGTGAACCTTGTCGGTTTCACAAAAAGCCATTAGAAAAGGGCCCTAACACTCTGGTACAAATTTCCCAGCGCATCAGAAATAGTTAAAATGTGGGTTCACTAAACCTGCGCTAGAGGAGTACATTTCCAGGACCCAGATCAGTTTGGGGAGAGGAGGTGGCGAGAGAAATTGTTTATGTGGTGGCCAACCATAGCAAGCAACAATGGGAAATGTCATGAGGGGAACATCGTATGGAAGAGTTATGAGAGGGGCAGAACTGTCCCTCAGACGCTTTTTCATCCAGAAAACAAGCAAATGGCCACTGTGTCTGGATTTGTGGCATGTTCATCAAACTCTAATTCAGGACGTGACAGGTAAATCAGATTAAAAGGGAGGACAGGAGTATGGGAAGTCAAGAGATGGTCAGTAAGAAAATAAATGTCCTCTGTAGTCGGGCTGTTGCTGTCCCCGGCATAATTCTACCACAAGACTGGAAGTAAAGCAATCAGTATGCAAAGTGAGAGGGCACAACACAGGACATAAATGCAACCAACTCTGACGGAAGTGACAACTACTACCTCATGTAATGCTGCATTTTATTTTTTTGTCTTGAAAGTCCAGCTAATTGAGTTTTTTTTTATAAAAGATTATATAAAACTGAACCCCACAAATACCAAATGAGTTCGCATGGTTTAAAAGACAGTATCATAAACAAGAAATTGGTAATTTAGTTACTTAGTGGAATAATAGTACTCATAGTTTAAAGCTCCGTAGGGTAGATTGGATTTAGCAGACACTCCATAAGCCAGAACAGGAATGTAAAACCTTCAAAGGGTGAAAAGATCTTGCAATATCTAACTATGGGACTGCTTTATATATGTATCAACTGGGGCTATAGCTTACTGACCATGTGTGAGAAGTTGGCCTGGCATATGCTGGTCACTAGTTCTAGTGGCCACCTTGCACCAGTCCAATTCGACTCTTGGTAGATAGGTTTAAAGACAACCTTTTAAAAGAAAGCTATCCTAGTGGTAGCTGTGGAGAGCAGCCTTCAGGCTAAGTCTCTGAGGAATGTAAAGCAGCTTGTTTTACCTTATAATCTCTTGAATTACCAAATGAAAAGACACCACACAGGTATATATATGAAATATATATGTATTTATTACTAAATATACTCTACTAATCTCTTTATGAGATTAGTCCCAGGTAAACATTTAAAAGATCAACATTTCTCAACAAATTAAGCACATAAATCACTGTAGCCCTAGGGGCGTACCAGACCATATACTAAGTAAATGGTATAACAAATTCGACAAGCAAAATGAAGAGGCCTAGGGCCTTGGGAATCGCTGGGGCTTCACTGCTGTAGTGTTTTCAGGTAAGTAACTAGCCCACAGGGGACGCGTGCAGTGTCTAAACACGCACGCGAGTTTCTCATAGACTTCAAGGCAAAAATGTCGCGATTTGTATTTCAAAGTTTTAGGGCACTTCTGAGTGGACAACAAGCACACAACTTACAGGGTAAGTATTTCGATAGCCAATGCACACTTGGGCACCGTAATGCCAGAGTTACCTCACCCAGGGAGTCCGGGTGCACAGGTGTCCTTTGGTGTCGGGTCGCAATGCTGATTTCAATGGGAATCGAGGTGTTCTTGCTGCTTGTGTCGTCGAGAGAGGTGTCCGTTCGGTTCCAACGATGGATTGGAGTTGCAGGCGACCTGGAAATTGAGGGGACAGAGTTCAGAGTCACTTGCCAGTGACCGGTGGCCTTCAGGATAGATGACCACAACTGTCGCGTCGCTTTCGTCGCTGATGGTGTTTTGTCTCTTCGCCCACGCCGTCCAGGAGGGATCGATGATGACCAGCAGCTGGAGTTGGAGGGTCCCACGACGTCTGCAGCTGTTGGCGGTGTCGGCACTCGGATTGGAGCCAACAAACCTTGGCAACTGCAAGTCTCGGGGAGAGTGAAGATGGTGGATAGCTCAGACCAGCAAGGTCCGAGAGACTTACCCAGCAAGGGTGTGTGAGGGTAGGCCCAGAGCAACCAGGCCAGCCCTTGGAATAGTCGAGGATGTCTTCAGGAGGGCTACTAGCCAACGGACAAGCAACCGCAAAGACGCCTTTGCAGGAAAACTTCAGCAACAGCCCACGGTCACTCGGGACGGGGTAGGCCGCTGATCTTTGGTTCAGTACCTGCTCAGGACTTGGACATTAGGTGGTCCAAAGCACAGGTTTGTAGTTTGTCGTTCAGGGCTTGCACTCGAAATCAGTGCACGGTTCCCTGGTATTGTCGTTCCTCGTCACTCGTGGGGTCCAAACGCCACAGCTTCGCTGGGGACTCAAAATGGCCGTAGAGAGGTCAGGAAATCAACTTCAGGGGACGCAGGGACTTCGGGCTCCGGCGGGAGCGGTAAAGTTTGCAACCGTTGTTCAGTCCTTAAGGTGCCTGCAAAGCAGGGGAGCCACTCCTTGGCTCCAAGGGAGATCCTTCGGTCTTCTAAAGGTAGTAGAACGTTGAAGGGACCGGATTCTTCTTCGTAGAGCGTCGTCCAGGTGTAATCTGAATTGCATTGGCAATATTTGGTATCTTATACTGTAAAGATGGGAGGGACTAGCTCTATGGCCACTCCTCTAGGAGGGCCAGGGTAGGGGTGGTTCAACCCACTTCCCTTTGTCCAGTTTTCGCGCCAGGACAGGGGCAGAGGCCCCTGAACCGGTTTGAGCTGGCATATGCACAGGGGAGCCTACTGCTCCCCCAGTGCAGGACTTCAAAGGCACTCTAAGAGTGCACCCACCCAGCTCCAATACACTAAATCCTGTCTGGAAGGTTGTGACACCTCCCTGTGACAGGAAACCCTTTGTTGAGCTCCCTCCACTGCGAGTTTCGGTCAGCAGCAGGAGGGCAGCCCGGTGTCTGGGCTGGTGGCATCCATTTTGTGATGCCAGGGCTCTAGAAGATTTCTACCGTTTGGTACAGTGGGTACATGTCGTCCCCTCTAGTAGGGTGGGATCATACTCCCACACCAGTTACTGGTGTGGGGGTATGATTCCAAAACGTTTGACACCAAACACGACATGTTTTGATGCAGTCATTCCAAAGTTAGCATTAACCGGGAGGTTATAATGCACTTAAGAGTATATGGTTTAACCGCATCCACAAACAGCAGCAGAGAATAGACTCTGCCAGCTGCAGGGGGGTCCTGCTCAGGCAGAAGCACCCCCTCACATAGTAAACCATGCACCCTGCCCTTGGGATTGATAGGGCCTACCATAGGGGTCACTGATAGGTTCATATGTGTGTGTATGGTGAGATATAGAAACCTATACCTCTGTGAGGAGTGCTAACACTACCTCACACAGGCTGCAGTAGCAGGCCTGTGGTGTCAGATTGAGAATGCTTCCCAGGGGTGGCATAATACATGCTGCAGCCCCTGGTAGGCCTGTGAAGTACCAATGCCCTAGGTACCTAAGGTACCATATACTAGGGGCTCACAAGGTACCACAGTATCCAATCACTAGTGCATCTAGTATGCACATCAATCATTTTAGGGAGTAAGCAGATAGTCTGGGGTCCTGAATAGCAGGATCCCAGCCAGACTAGTCAAAAACCACTCAAACACCAGGAAAAAAGTGGGGGCAACCATATAGTCAGATTCCACCTTCCTACACCATGTTTAAAGTCAATCAATCAATCAATCATTCAGGGATTGGTGAAGCGCGCTACTCACCTGCGAGGTTCTCAAGGTGCTGGAGGGAGGGAGGGGTGGGCAGCTCCGGATCAGTCGAAGAGCCAGGTCTTGAGGTCTTTCCTGAACATGTGCAGGGTCAGGGCGTGCCTGATATTCACGCGGAGCTCGTTCCAAGTCTTGGCTGCGATGTAGGAGAAGGCTCTCCCACCTGTTCTGATTCTGCGGATGCGGGGGACCTCTTCCAGGGCGAGTTCGGCAGAGCGGAGGTTCCTTTTGGGTACGTGGAAGGATACTCTCTCGTTGAGGTATTTGGGTCCGATGCTGTTGAGGGATTTGTAGGCGTGGGTGAGGAGTTTGACGGTGACTCTCTTCTCGACAGGGAGCCAGTGGAGGTCTCGTAGGTGTTGGGTCATGTGCTCCTGGCGTGGTGTTCCTAGGACGAGTCAGGCTGCGGCGTTCTGGATGGTTTGGAGTTTGTGAAGTAGAGCTCTGTTGATTCCGGCGTATAGGGCGTTGCTGTAGTCCAGTCTGCTTGTTATGAGTGAGACTAGGCATGGGTCTTTTCAGCATTATCTGCATCATCAGTGTGCCAAGTGATGGAGAGATTTTTTTCTGCTTCAGCTAGGACCATAGGGAACCATTCTTTATCACTCAGTCTTTTCCACGCATGCCTTAACCACGCAGATGCCTTTACTACGCATGCCTTTAGCATGAATGGTAAGTATGGATAAGGTAAGTATACACACACACATATATATATAATTATCTCCCACTTTTGCTTCTAATACATTGCCCACATCAGAATCTTTCATGAAAAGTACCCCATTCAAAAATAAATCTAAATTCACTCCTATATCAGCGAGAGAACGTCTTGATATTTTCAGTGACAATGTAATCAATGAAATTAAAAAATTGAATCACAAAACTTTAAACATCAAGAAGAAAACTAACAACAAAAACAAGCAATATTACTCGCTTATAAATAAACTGCAAAAAGACAAAAATGTCATTATTAGAAACTCTGACAAAGGTGGGAATGTGGTGCTGTGGGCGCTAAAAGACTATGTGGAGGAGACCATATCTCAGTTGAACGACAGAACCTGTTATAAGCTCAGCAATGCAGTGGCATCAAGGGAAACTTCAAACAAATTTTATGGAAAACGGGTGTCTTGGAAAAGTGCTGGACTTTTAACAATGGACGAATACCAGTTCATCAGAAAAGATCATCCAACCGTTCCCAACATATACTTTATTCCAAAGATTCATAAAAATGCATTAACGCCACCAGTTAGGCCAATAATATCCGCCAGGTCAAGCCTACTAGAAAATGCTTCCAAATACATTGATTTTTTCGTTCAGGAATGGGTCCAGGGATTACCCTGATACATAAGGGACGCAGTTGATTTTATCCCCAAATTGAAAGATTTTAAATGGAACAGCAATTACCATCTTTTAACTTTGGACGTTACCTCCCTGTACACTTGTATTAACCACAAAGACGGACTGCGTGCTGTAGAGTTTTTTCTGGGTAAAAATAAGGCTACACGTCCCCAACACAATATTATGTTGTTAAACATGATCAGTGTTTGTTTAAATAGCAATATATTCTTGTTTTATAAAACACTCTATCAACAAATGCAAGGAGTCGCAATGGGAGCCAGCTTCTCCCCCAGCTATGCCTGTTTGTTTATGGGCTGGTGGGAGGAGCTGGTTCTCATGGAGACGCATTAACGATATACGAATGATCATGTCAAGTTGTTTTACAGATATATTGATGATTTATTCATTGTGTGGGAGGGGACCCAAGAGGAAGCTATGAATTTTGTCTCAGATATTAATGAAATCAGTATCAATCTGAATTTTACCTCTAACATCAGCAACACCAACATCAATTTTTTAGATGTAGAGATATACCCCAATAAGACAAATTTGAAACCAGGGTATACAGAAAGGAAACTGCTGGCAACTCCGTGTTACACTTTTATAGCTTCCACCCAAGGCATCTAATTCAGAGCATTCCCTATGGGGAAATGCTGCGCCTTAAAATAATTTGCAGCAACCCCGCTGATTTAATGAAAGCCCAACAAGACAGCAAGAGGAGATTTTTATCTAGGGGGTACTCAAGGAAAACCATACAAGAAGCTATCAACAAAACACAAAGGTGCCGATCACGATCCGGTAAAAACCGGGTACGAACCGTCGGACGGAGCAAATTCTCTGTCCGACACGTACCCGGTCGTCAAAATTTACAAACAAGGAATTACGATTCGTACGGAACACCATTTCCGTACGATTCGTAAAAAAGCCCGACCGAACAAAATAAACCTACCAATGTGATCCGGGAAAGGGCCGACCTGACGTCGGGACGCTCGCAGCCTGCCATTCACGAACCAGGAATCACGATTCGCACCGACGTCATCCCGCACGTTGAATATTTTCCGGCTGCCAAAAACTGCCGGGAAATCAGGACGACGCGAACAAGGACCACCACTACGCGACGGACAGACAGGACTCCGCGATCAAGGAGGACCAGTACGTGACGGACACACAGGACGACGCAAACAAGGAGGACCCGTACGCGACGGACAGACATGGACCCGAACCTACGTGTCATCCCGGCCCTCATAGCAGTCCACCTCCTCTACAGGTTCCGACGCAGACGCCGCAGAAGGTCAGAACAACTAAGGGAGGGGGGAAAGTGGGGGGGGTGGGGGTGGCAGGACCAGGGCAGGCCACAAAACCCCCACCATAGTCACACACCACACATGCCCAGGACATACCTGACACCCATGCCCTGGTCACTACGAGGGGGTGGGGGCGTGTCCAGCTAAGCCAGCGACCGCCACAACGGAAGTCCGTCACCACGCGAACCGGCAACACAACCAGACCGGTACGTCCCGTACCCACGCCTCAAGAGCGTGGGTACGAGACGTACCGCGCCCACACCCACGTCACCCCAACAATGGCGGGACGGATCATACCCACGTGGCAAAGGCCTGGGTACGGCCCGCACAAGCATCACATAGCGTGGGGACGGAGATGTACGGACCCTACCCCCACCCCCCCTATGCATGGAACGTACACCCACCCCACCAGTGTAAGTACGACTCGTACCCTCAGCCTCGTATGCATGGAGCGTACCCCCACCCCAACAGTGTATGTACGACCCGTACCCTCACCCGCGTATGCATGGAGCGTACCCCCACCCCAACCGCGTATGTACGTACCGTACCCCCACCCCAACAGTGTAAGTACGACCCGTACCCTCACCTCGAATGCATGGAGCGTACCCCCACCGTGTATGTTCCAAGCGTACATATCCAGAAATAGGAGGTGTGTGTGCAGAGTCCTCCCAGCAGTGCCCTGAGACAGGAGGGGTGGGTGTGGAGTCCTCCCAGCAGTGCCCTGAGACAGGAGGGGTGGGTGTGGAGTCCTCCCAGCAGTGCCCTGAGACAGAAGGGGTGTGTGCCTATCACTCCCAGCAGTGCCCTGAGACAGGAGGTGTGTGTGCAGAGTCCTCCCAGCAGTGCCCAGACGCAGGAGGGGTGTGTGCAGAGTCCTCCCAGCAGTGCCCAGAGACAGGAGGGGTGTGCGCCTATCACTCCCAGCAGTGCCCAGAGACAGGAGGTGTGCAACACATGTGTGTGAGGCTGGAAGTACCCACATGCATACTGCCTACAAGGGAACATGTCCCCATGAACTCATGTCAACAGACTCCACACACAAGTACAGTGATCACCAAGGATGCCACGAATGTTGCAGGTGGAGACATGGCCCTGCATGCATGGCCAAAGTAGAAGGGCTCCGTCACACACACAGCTCATGTAGACACAGCTCTGCGCTAAACATTGGGAACACCCTGCAGGGAAGATATCAGGGTACACAGAGGAAGGAATACACCCTGGGACAATTGCACCATGCAGTAACTGCTTACATGAACAAAGAAAGTTAGCTAACACCTTGTGATGGCACACAGATCCCAGGGTCCCCCCAATGAGCAGCACACTACTACATATCCCACACACCCAACACATAAACACCACCCAAAACCATGTAGCAGCCCCACCAACACCAATACCAGCATAGCAGTAGTGTTATAATGAAAAGAAAATTAAGCTTTATTCAGCATGAGCACAATGTCCGTGGATCGCAGGCAGTTCAATATTCACAAAGCCCATAGGGCAGTCAATGAGTCTCAGCTGGATGGGGGACACAGTGGGATGCGTGTCCCCTACCTTGCCTGCACAGTTACATGCCATCGTCTTCCACAGGGGTGAGGGCATCAGGGGGGGGGGAAGCAACAGGCACCGCAGGGACATCAGGGCAAAGGGGAGGCGTTGTGGGTGCAGGGATGGAGGACTCCACCACAGAGGGTGGGGCAGGGCCAAAGGCGGAGGCCAGGATGGCACTACACACCTTTGCAAGGTCCTCCAGGGATTCCCCTGCACCCGAAGGATCCACAGGCCCCAAGGAGGAGGGGGGGGTCAGAGGGATGGGTCGCAGCACCACCGGGGGAGGGTGTAGACAGGGGGGAGAATCAACCACCCTGACCGAGGACTTCCTTGACCGCTTGCGGGGTGGTGTCACTGTGGGGCTCAGGGACAGAGCGGCCATGAAGGAGTCCTTGGGGGAGATGTGGCCAGGAGAGCTGAGGGGAGGGGATTTGGAGGGAGTGGACTGGGTGGAATGCGGACTCCCACTATGGCTGCGTGTCACACGTTTGCCCCCCGACCCAGTGGGTGTGCCTACCTCACCCTGTGTGTGCGTGTCAGGAGGAGTGCGGTGGACCTTCCCTGCTGGTGTGGTGCCTGTGTCTGTTGATGTGGGTGCATGCCGACATCTGGGTGTACGTGGGACAGGCATGGGAGTGGGAAGTGTGGATGGGGCAGGGGTAGGTGGGGGGAGGTCGCGCTGCAGGAGACCCACTGCTGCAGTCAGTGTGGAGTCTATGGACCTCAGCAAGTTGCGTTGGTCAGCCTGCGATGAATGAATGCCCTCCAAGTATGCCTCGATGTTTTTGAGGGTTTGCCCGTGGGCATGGAGGACATTAAGGATCGCAGCCTGACAAACCTGCAGTTGCCGCTGGATGTCCACAGACTCAGCATTGGCGGCAGCAGTGGAGACAGGGGCAGGGGGTGCGGTGCCTGGCATGAAGTAGACATGCGGTGACCGGGCACGCTGGGAAGGGACACAAGCAAGTGGGAGGCGGCTGATGGGAACTGAGGGGGCGGTGCGAGGTGTTGTTCCACTGTCAGCTGCTGGTGCAGCCTCCGCCCACTCGGAGACATCCTCCTCGGACCTGTCAGCTTCGTATTCTGATGTGCCAGTCGACAGGTCCTCGGCCGCACTTTCCTCCGCCTCTGTCCCACTCGATGTGCCAGCCCCGATGTCACGGCTGGCACTGGTGCTCGGTCCCTCCGCCTGGTCTGTGTCCATGTCTCCCTCTGTGTCCCCCGACGATGCTGTGGGCAGGGTGGAGAGACAGAAATTAATCAGACACCTGTACACATCTGTCACATGAGTCCAATCTACATAGGTAACATTGCATAGCCTGAAAAGGAAGATCCCTAACATCTACTAAACAAGGTACCGATGTAGGGCATGAAACACACAGTTGGTTGAGCCACCATGCCACTGAAATACCATGGAGAGCATGAGACAATAGCTAAAGACAGGAAACGGAGTCTGACATAGCACCCAGGCCCTGGGGACAATCCAGCACTGCATCTGCACCACACAGCGTTGGCGAAAATACCGATGACCAGGGACCATATCCATGAACTTGAGACACATGCTGCATAGGTAATGCTGAAAACATGCACAACATGACTCGGTCACTGCACCTTGCGTGTGTGTCCAGACAAACATCACACACTGCCCAGACCCAGCAAGTAGAAATCTGGATTTGACATATAGGCTTTGCCCGCCCCAACCACCCCATACACGAGGCAAATAGTTGAGACACAGGTGGCACCAACATCTCATAGTCTGGGTGATAAACACAGGGGCAGGCAAAATGCAAGATTGGACGCCAAACAGCCAAGGTGCGCCTGTACAAATAATGAGGTACCAGTGCCCATCCTCAGATGAGTATAACAAGACACACAGGCACTAGCAACTGTGAGTATGAAGAAGGACATTCAGGTCAGGCTGCACAGTGGACACCTGTACAAAATAGCACGTCTATATACATGGTGCCAGGGGACAATGGCACAGAGCACAACCTACGCTGTAGACACTGAGAGTGTCCACGTTTATGATGACACATACAACACCGATGAAAAGGTGCCCCAGGTGACAGTAGTGGCCACGCAACTCCATGCTCCTGAATGGTAATCACTGCAACCCACGCCACCATCCCTGCACTATGCGTATCGCACACTCATGCACATCATGTCACAGGCCACTACATAGGACATGCGCGCTGTAAGGCATGACACATGAGAGACCAACTCCCATGTCTGGAGTCAGCATCAGTGCCAACTGACATGGAACCCACATGCAGTGAACTTGACAGGGCACAGCCAAGGTCCCAAAGCCTGTTACACACCACCCCCACACATGATGCTACAGGCATAGTTCTCGTGGACAAAGCGCCAGCCTACATTACCTTGTGAAGGAGTGACTACACACAGACCAGGGATTACATTGCAAGGAGGGGAAGGGTGGCAGGGGCGCAGCGCTATACTGGGGCAAAATGGATCTGCACAGCACCTTTAAACCCTGGCAGTGAATTCATGCTACTGTGCTGTAGGAGAGTAGGGTCTGCTATCCTATGGTCACCCCAAATTTTTGCTTTTTGCTTCACTGGTTTTTGACATATTGAGGCTGTGGGCCTGCCAATCAGACCCCCAGCCTGCTGTTCTCTCTACTAAATTAAAACTATGCACCCTAGGTGCATAACCAATTGAAAGTGGATCACCCTGTCAGCCCCTGTACCAGTGTACACTAGGTACCCAGGGCATTGGTGTATCCAAGGCCTGCCAGGGGCTGAAGCATGTATTATGCCACCCCAGGCTTGGCCTAACAATCTGACACAACTGGCTGATCACTCAGCTGGGGTAAGTTGGTGTAATCACCTCTTACTTAGGTGTAGTATACCTATACCTAACCTTAAATGGGACACCTGGTAACCTATGAGTCACTCCTATGGCAGGCCTTAACAATCCTGAAGGCAGAGTGCTTGGTTCCATGTGAGATGGTGCTCTGGCATGAGCTGAGCCTGTCTGCAGTGGTCGGAACAACTTCCTTCTACTGTTTCCAGATATCGTCATACCATATACTCTTAAGTGCATTATGAACCTCGCGGTTAAATGCTATCTTTGGTTTGGCTTTATCAAAACATGTCGAGTAAGGTGTCATACGAATTGGAATACTAACCCCTCGCCAATTCTGGCGACGGGGTTAGCATTCCACCCTTCTAGAGGGACACGACATGTACAGTACCTGAAACCCGGGTAAAATCAGACATAGCCTCAGCTCCACAAAATGGATGCTGCCACCACAGACACAAGTCTGCCCTCCTGCTGCTGGGAGTCCTTCCAGCTTGGGAGGTGTGGACAAAGGGTTTCCTGCCAGGGGAGGTGCGTGCACCACCCCAGACAGGATTTTGTGTATTGGTCAGGTAGGGCTTGAAAGAAACCAGACATGCCTGTGGCTCACAAGGAGCCTCGGTGCATATGCCAGTTCAAACCGGTCCTGGGGCACACCAGTCCCGGGCCTGGGGCGAGCTGGACAAAGGATTGGGGGTGTAACCACCCCCCTTCCTGGTCCCACCCATAGGGAGGGACCTAGCAGGTAGTCCGGCCCCTAGAATCCGAATAAAGGTAGGAGCTGTGTCCTAAGACTTCAGACATCCTGGAATCAACTTGAAACTAAGAAGAAGACGGGAACTTCGACATTCTGCTGCACAGAAGACTGAAGAAAATCTCCCCTGTGGTCAGGGAGTGACCACCTTGCTAACGCAAGCACCATCCAGCGAATCAACGTCTGCTTTGCCGCCGCCTCCCGCCGGAGCCCGAGCCCAGAGACTGACAAGACCTGGACCTCCAGACCTCTCACCGCCCGATCCACAGTCCCTGAAAAGAGGAGACCCGTGGAGGCCCCGAGACACGTGGAGCCAGCCATCTTGGAACGACTACGACAAGCTGACCAGTGCAACAACCGAGGCTCCCTCCAAGTTGTGCTTTGGGTCCTGAGAAGCCCAACCCTCGAGCAGCATCTGCACCAAAGGTGAGCCCTCCAGCATCTCCACGATCTGCGTGGGGCCCTTCTGCATTTTGCCACTCGACGCGCCTAACCGGTTGCTGGCCCGCTGGCTAGTGGCCATCTTGGCGACGAAATCTACAACAAACACCGCTGGTCTGGTTGCTCCAGACTGGCCCTTGCTCCCCTCCCAAGGAGCAATCCCTCTGACCTTGCTGGTCAGAACCAACAGCTGATTTCCGAATCCTCCTGCAATTGCTTTTGCCAAGGCTTGTTTGCTTCGATCAAGTCGCCGACACCGCCGACAGCGAGAGCCTGCGTGGGACAGCTCGTGAGCCGACTCCTGGACGTCGTCGACCTTCAGGGACCACGTGGCTGCGGAGACAAGCTACCCCTCATCACCTGTTTGCACCCGACATCGCCTGGTACCCATCTGGTGCCACGCTGGTCACTGGCTAGTGACTGTGAACACTGTCCCCTCTGCTTACAGGTCTTCAACATCTCCGATCCACTCTTGGATCCACTGCATCTCTCCCGGACCGACCGCCTGCAGCATCTTTGTCTTCAAGCTCCACGGAACAGATAGAAGAAACCCGACGCACTTCGAGGCCTATGCACCCGCTTCCTGTGGGTGAGGTAAAGCTGGCACACCTGTGCCCAAGTGTAGTATTACATCTCTAGTGCCTGTGTTCCAAATCTTGAGTTCCTAGTCCATCCGGAAGATCCTCTTTGCAGTAACTTTGTACTTTTTACGCACCCATTGAAACCTATGGGAGCACGCGTGTGACTATTTGCTCTGCACACGCCACCCGTGGACCTCCTGGTCACTAACTGACGTTAGCTCCTTGTAGGCCCAGCGATTCTAGAGGCCCTAGGCCTTTTCCCTTTTCTGTTCGTGGTACTTATACCACTATTTTAGTATATGGTTTGAGTGGCCACCAGGGCCTATCCATATAACGTGCAACTTCTGTGTATTCTGTGATAATCTTGTTTGACGATTGGTGCTCCTGTGCTCATAAAGAGACTAGGGGTTACTTTGATAAATAAATACATATATATTTTGAATATATATCTGTGTGGTGTCCTTTCATTGGTATAAAAGGGGGTTACTATTGGTAAAACAGCTTGCTTAACACGCATCACGAGTTTAGCCTCAAAGACTGCTTAGCCTACGCTACCACTAGGGCAGCTAGTCCGAAAAGGTTGACTTACAACCACACCATAAGGGTTGCTTGGCATGGTACAAGGTGGTCACTAGAACTAGTGAACAGCATATACCAGGCCAACTTCTCACATTAGTGAGCAGCGGTTGGATTTGAGCTTGCTGTGTTTTACCATTGTAATCTCTTGGTTACCAATTGAAAGATCACATAGGTACCTGTAGGTACATATAAAACAAGATTAGATATACATAAGTTCTACTGAACTTAGTTGTTGTAGAGCAAAGGGAGTAGCACACCCTGACTACAACTACTAGATAGGTTTAGTAGGTAAACCCAAGTGTAGGTAGATTGCAACACATCCACCCACACTTAAGAGCAATGGCCGGGGCAGAGGGGTCCACTGTACCCATCTCTGTTGAGAGTGACCCCCAGAGGGCACCATCCAGCTTTGCTACCCTTAATCAGAATGAGCTCAGGCATTTGGCAACTCTTAGAGGCCTTAAACAGCCCAAGAACCCAAACTCTGCTGAGCTCAGAGAGCTCTTACAGAATGATGAGAATCAGAGAGCACTCAAGAAAGCTTCCCAGTTAGCCCCCTTAGGGACAGGAACAGGAGGCCCCCCTTCTAAAGATGCCACTGAAGTACCCCTTCCCAATAGTCACCCCTTAGATGGGATGCCTACCACAGAGGATGAGAGTGAAAAGGATACTGACAGTAGTGAGGATGAAGGGAGAACTAGCCCAGTGCCAAGTGTTATACTTGGCCCAGCTAAACCAAGGCTATTGGGGACTGACAGTGGGTTCAACCCACTGGATCTCCCCAGTGGACTTAACACAGGGCTGGGAAGGCAAAGGAATCGCTCAGGTGACTCCAATGCTTCCCATGGCTCTAGAGGCTCTCAAGGTCACTCCAGGAGAAGGATGACCACCCCTCAGAGGAGGGAACATGAGGCCAAGATGCAAGAGGCCCAGCTGAGGATCAGGAAGCAGGAGCTAGAAGTAGCCCTGATGGAAGAGAAACTTAGCAAGGCTAGACAGCATAAAGAGAGTGGGTCTATACCCACTGGTGGCAGCATTGTCCCTAAGGACAAAGATAGGGTTTTCGACAATAGAAACCTGTCTAAGGTTGTGCCCCCCTACAAAAGTGGGGATGACATCCACAAGTGGATAACTGCTCTTGAGAGAGCCTGCAAAGTACAGCAGGTTCCTGAAGATCAGTGGGCAGCAATCCTCTGGCTCTCCTTTGAAGGAAGAGGCAGAGACAGACTCCTCACTGTTAGAGAAGAGGATGTCAGAAACTACAGAGTCCTGAAGAGTGTTCTAGTTGATGGGTTAGGCTTAACCACTGAGCAGTACAGGTTAATGTTCAGAGACACCCAAAAGACACAGACTCAGGACTGGTCTGAATACATTGAATGTGCCACTAAGGCTTTGGAGGGTTGGTTGCTGGGAAGTAAGGTATCTGATTTTACAGGATTGTATAATTTGATGATGAGAGAACAGATTTTAAATAACTGTCAAAACCAGCAACTGCATCAACACTTGGTTGACTCTGATCTGACCTCTCCCCAAGAATTGGGAAAGAAGGCAGACAAATGGGTCAGAACCAGGGTTAAGCAAAAGAACCAGAACCAGGGCCAAGGGGGTGATCAGAAGAAAACAGACCAAAAGGGTGGAGATCAGAAACCTAAAGACCAGAAGTCTTCAACAGGGCCCCAAACTACTGCTAAGGAGGGTGGGTCCCAACAGTCCAAGAAGAAGAAAGAAGGTCAGAAGAAACCCTGGTGCAATCATTGTAAAAATACAACTCACTGGACTAGTGATTGCAAAAAGGGTGGAGCCCCCAACACTGTTGCCCCTAAGGCACCTGCTCCCAGTACTACTGTTAGCAGTGTTGGTCCCCAGACAAAGGGTGTAGTGGGAATCACTATGGGAACTGAAGGAGATTCTGACTTAGACAGAACCCTTACACAGGCAGTCTTGATCTGTGATGGGGACATTGATTTGTCCCTGACTGTGAGCCCCAGTAACCTGGGCAAGTACAGACAGACTCCTTTAATTAATGACAAAGTGGCTCAAGCCTACAGGGACACATGTGCCAGTGTCACTATGGTGACACCAGGCTTTGTGGATCCTGGACAGTACATACCAGGTGAGAACTACCTGGTGACCAATGCCAGCAATGCCACTACTTCACATAGTGTGGCAGTTGTTAACTTCTCATGGGGAGGGGTAACTGGCCTCAAAAGGGTTGTGGTTAGTGCAGACCTCCCAGTAGAATGTTTGTTGGGCAATGACCTAGAGAGTTCTCTATGGTCAGAAGTGGAGTACAGGACTCATGCAGAGATGTTAGGTATATCATCACATGTCCTTGCTGTGACCAGGTCACAGGCCAAAAAGTGCCTCACTGAACCACAGGTCTTGGATCCTGGAACAATGGACCAAGCACCTACCAAGAAGAAGAACAGGAGGGTCAAGGCTGTGCCTTCCCCCCTGCCTCAGAGTGATGATCAGCCTTCCCAGGAAGCTGATCTAGAGGACCCTGAAGGAACTGTCCCTGAAGAGCTTGAACCTGATCAGGTTGAGTTTCTGGGGACAGGGGGACCTTCAAGGGCTGACTTGAGGCAGGCTCAGTTATCCTGTCCCTCTCTTGAACCCCTCAGACAGCTGGCTGCTGCTGAGGCTGCTGGGAATGCTCAAGGTACCCATAAAGTGTATTGGGATGAAGGGCTCCTTTATTCAGAGGCTAGAGACCCCAAGCCTGGTGCAACCAGGAGGTTGGTTATACCTCTGCAATTTAGGGGCTTCCTTCTTACCTTGGCCCATGATATTCCTTTAGCAGGACACCTAGGCCAGAACAAGACCTGGGACAGACTTGTCCCTCACTTTCACTGGCCTCATATGAATGAAGATACAAAGGAGTTTTGTCGCTCCTGTGTTACCTGCCAAGCCAGTGGCAAATCAGGTGGCACAACAAAGGCCCCCCTGATACCACTACCTGTGGTGGGGGTTCCCTTTGAAAGAGTGGGAATAGACATAGTGGGTCCCATGGATCCTCCCACTGCATCTGGGCACAGATTTATACTGGTGGTAGTGGATCATGCCACCAGGTATCCAGAGGCAATTCCCCTTAGGACCACTACAGCTCCTGTTGTGGCCAGGGCCCTGCTGGGAGTATTCTCCAGAGTGGGGTTTCCTAAGGAGGTAGTATCTGACAGAGGTACCAACTTTATGTCAGGATACTTGACAGCTATGTGGAAGGAATGTGGTGTCAACTACAAGTTCACCACCCCTTATCACCCACAATGCAATGGGCTTGTTGAGAGATTCAACAAGACCCTAAAGGGTATGATCAAAGGGTTACCTGAAAAGCTCAGGCGAAGATGGGATATCCTTCTACCCTGCCTTCTGTTTGCTTACAGAGAGGTCCCACAAAAAGGAGTTGGCTACAGCCCCTTTGAATTGTTGTTTGGGCACCCTGTGAGAGGCCCACTGTGTTTGGTGAAGGAAGGATGGGAGTTACCTCTCAAAAAGCCTAAGCTAGACATAGTGGACTATGTACTTGGTCTCCGCTCCAGGATGGCTGAGTATATGGAGAAGGCATCTAAAAACCTTGAGGCAAGCCAGGCCTTACAGAAAGCTTGGCATGACCAAAAGGCTGTCTTGGTTGAGTATCAGCCAGGACAGAAGGTATGGGTGTTGGAGCCAGTGGCCCCAGCAGCACTCCAAGACAAATGGTCTGGACCCCATACAATCCTGGAAAAGAAGGGAGAGGTCACCTACTTGGTGGACCTAGGAACTCCCAGGAGTCCCCACAGGGTACTCCATGTTAACAGGCTTAAAGCATATGTTGACAGGGCAGACATGGGCTTGCTCATGGCTACAGATGAGGGACAGGAGGAAGAGAGTGACCCTCTCCCAGACCTGTTGTCTCAGAACCCTGAAGATGGCTCAGTTGAAGGAGTGACCCTTGGAGGCAACCTCACTGCCCATCAGCAGACTGAATGTAGACAGGTTCTACAATCATTTTCACATATGTTTTCCTTGATACCTAGTCAAACTGACTGGTGTACCCATGTTGTGGACACTGGTGACAGTCTGCCTGTAAAGAACAAACTTTACAGACAACCTGACCACGTCAGGGACTGTATAAAGGCTGAGGTACATAAAATGCTGGAATTAGGTGTCATTGAACCCTCAGAGAGCCCCTGGGCTAGCCCAGTGGTTCTGGTCCCCAAACCTCACACCAAAGATGGCAAGAGAGAGATGAGGTTCTGTGTGGACTACAGAGGACTCAATGCTGTCACCAGGACAGATGCACACCCTATTCCAAGGGCAGATGAGCTCATAGACAAACTAGCTTCTGCAAAGTTTTTGAGCACATTTGACTTGACAGCTGGCTATTGGCAAATCAGATTAGCTGAGGAGTCTAAGGCCAAAACAGCATTCTCAACCCCAGGTGGGCATTATCAGTTTGTGGTGATGCCCTTTGGTCTGAAGAATGCACCTGCCACCTTCCAAAGGCTGGTGAACCAAGTCCTTACTGGGTTGGATGACTTTTGTGCAGCATATCTTGATGACATTGCTGTCTTTAGTTCCACCTGGGAGGATCACCTGATCCACCTGAAGAAGGCTCTTGAGGCTCTGCAAAGGGCAGGCCTCACTATCAAGGCTACTAAGTGCCAGATAGGGCAGAGTAAGGTTGTGTATTTGGGCCACCTTGTAGGTGGGGGCCAAGTTCAACCACTGGAGAGTAAGATACAGTCCATCAAGGATTGGTCCCCTCCAACCACCCAGACTCAAGTTCGAGCTTTCTTGGGCTTGACTGGGTATTACAGGAAGTTTGTTAAGAACTATGGGTCCATTGTGACTCCTCTTAATGATCTGACATCCAAGAAGATGCCCAAAAAGGTTCAGTGGACAGTAAGCTGTCAAAAGGCATTTGATGACCTGAAGGAGGCCATGTGCTCTGCACCTATCCTGAAAAGTCCTGACTACTCCAAAGAGTTTATTGTCCAAACAGATGCTTCTGAGTTGGGTGTGGGAGCTGTGCTGTCACAACTTAATGTAGATGGTCAAGACCAACCCATTGCTTTTATTAGCAGAAGGTTGACCCCCAGAGAGAAGAATTGGTCAGCTATTGAGAGGGAGGCCTTTGCTGTGGTGTGGGCCCTGAAGAAGCTGAGGCCATACTTGTTTGGCACTCACTTCAAGATTCAGACCGACCATAAGCCCCTCTTGTGGCTAAATCAGATGAAGGGTGAAAACCCCAAACTGCTTAGGTGGTCCATTTCCCTACAGGGGATGGACTTTACAGTGGAGCACCGGCCAGGTACTGACCATGGGAATGCAGATGGTCTCTCCAGGTACTTCCACTTAGGACATGAAGACGAGACTGGTCAAGGCTAGTTTAATGTCCCAGCGTTTGGGGGGGGGGTTGTGTAGGAGAGTAGGGTCTGCTATCCTATGGTCACCCCAAATTTTTGCTTTTTGCTTCACTGGTTTTTGACATATTGAGGCTGTGGGCCTGCCAATCAGACCCCCAGCCTGCTGTTCTCTCTACTAAATTAAAACTATGCACCCTAGGTGCATAACCAATTGAAAGTGGATCACCCTGTCAGCCCCTGTACCAGTGTACACTAGGTACCCAGGGCATTGGTGTATCCAAGGCCTGCCAGGGGCTGAAGCATGTATTATGCCACCCCAGGCTTGGCCTAACAATCTGACACAACTGGCTGATCACTCAGCTGGGGTAAGTTGGTGTAATCACCTCTTACTTAGGTGTAGTATACCTATACCTAACCTTAAATGGGACACCTGGTAACCTATGAGTCACTCCTATGGCAGGCCTTAACAATCCTGAAGGCAGAGTGCTTGGTTCCATGTGAGATGGTGCTCTGGCATGAGCTGAGCCTGTCTGCAGTGGTCGGAACAACTTCCTTCTACTGTTTCCAGATATCGTCATACCATATACTCTTAAGTGCATTATGAACCTCGCGGTTAAATGCTATCTTTGGTTTGGCTTTATCAAAACATGTCGAGTAAGGTGTCATACGAATTGGAATACTAACCCCTCGCCAATTCTGGCGACGGGGTTAGCATTCCACCCTTCTAGAGGGACACGACATGTACAGTACCTGAAACCCGGGTAAAATCAGACATAGCCTCAGCTCCACAAAATGGATGCTGCCACCACAGACACAAGTCTGCCCTCCTGCTGCTGGGAGTCCTTCCAGCTTGGGAGGTGTGGACAAAGGGTTTCCTGCCAGGGGAGGTGCGTGCACCACCCCAGACAGGATTTTGTGTATTGGTCAGGTAGGGCTTGAAAGAAACCAGACATGCCTGTGGCTCACAAGGAGCCTCGGTGCATATGCCAGTTCAAACCGGTCCTGGGGCACACCAGTCCCGGGCCTGGGGCGAGCTGGACAAAGGATTGGGGGTGTAACCACCCCCCTTCCTGGTCCCACCCATAGGGAGGGACCTAGCAGGTAGTCCGGCCCCTAGAATCCGAATAAAGGTAGGAGCTGTGTCCTAAGACTTCAGACATCCTGGAATCAACTTGAAACTAAGAAGAAGACGGGAACTTCGACATTCTGCTGCACAGAAGACTGAAGAAAATCTCCCCTGTGGTCAGGGAGTGACCACCTTGCTAACGCAAGCACCATCCAGCGAATCAACGTCTGCTTTGCCGCCGCCTCCCGCCGGAGCCCGAGCCCAGAGACTGACAAGACCTGGACCTCCAGACCTCTCACCGCCCGATCCACAGTCCCTGAAAAGAGGAGACCCGTGGAGGCCCCGAGACACGTGGAGCCAGCCATCTTGGAACGACTACGACAAGCTGACCAGTGCAACAACCGAGGCTCCCTCCAAGTTGTGCTTTGGGTCCTGAGAAGCCCAACCCTCGAGCAGCATCTGCACCAAAGGTGAGCCCTCCAGCATCTCCACGATCTGCGTGGGGCCCTTCTGCATTTTGCCACTCGACGCGCCTAACCGGTTGCTGGCCCGCTGGCTAGTGGCCATCTTGGCGACGAAATCTACAACAAACACCGCTGGTCTGGTTGCTCCAGACTGGCCCTTGCTCCCTTCCCAAGGAGCAATCCCTCTGACCTTGCTGGTCAGAACCAACAGCTGATTTCCGAATCCTCCTGCAATTGCTTTTGCCAAGGCTTGTTTGCTTCGATCAAGTCGCCGACACCGCCGACAGCGAGAGCCTGCGTGGGACAGCTCGTGAGCCGACTCCTGGACGTCGTCGACCTTCAGGGACCACGTGGCTGCGGAGACAAGCTACCCCTCATCACCTGTTTGCACCCGACATCGCCTGGTACCCATCTGGTGCCACGCTGGTCACTGGCTAGTGACTGTGAACACTGTCCCCTCTGCTTACAGGTCTTCAACATCTCCGATCCACTCTTGGATCCACTGCATCTCTCCCGGACCGACCGCCTGCAGCATCTTTGTCTTCAAGCTCCACGGAACAGATAGAAGAAACCCGACGCACTTCGAGGCCTATGCACCCGCTTCCTGTGGGTGAGGTAAAGCTGGCACACCTGTGCCCAAGTGTAGTATTACATCTCTAGTGCCTGTGTTCCAAATCTTGAGTTCCTAGTCCATCCGGAAGATCCTCTTTGCAGTAACTTTGTACTTTTTACGCACCCATTGAAACCTATGGGAGCACGCGTGTGACTATTTGCTCTGCACACGCCACCCGTGGACCTCCTGGTCACTAACTGACGTTAGCTCCTTGTAGGCCCAGCGATTCTAGAGGCCCTAGGCCTTTTCCCTTTTCTGTTCGTGGTACTTATACCACTATTTTAGTATATGGTTTGAGTGGCCACCAGGGCCTATCCATATAACGTGCAACTTCTGTGTATTCTGTGATAATCTTGTTTGACGATTGGTGCTCCTGTGCTCATAAAGAGACTAGGGGTTACTTTGATAAATAAATACATATATATTTTGAATATATATCTGTGTGGTGTCCTTTCATTGGTATAAAAGGGGGTTACTATTGGTAAAACAGCTTGCTTAACACGCATCACGAGTTTAGCCTCAAAGACTGCTTAGCCTACGCTACCACTAGGGCAGCTAGTCCGAAAAGGTTGACTTACAACCACACCATAAGGGTTGCTTGGCATGGTACAAGGTGGTCACTAGAACTAGTGAACAGCATATACCAGGCCAACTTCTCACATGTGCCCTTACAAATGCCGGTGACACACAACAAACACACATGTACCTACCCCCTTCCGGCTGCTGCTTCGCCTGTAAGCGCCTATCCAAGTCTGGAAAGACCACCGGCAGCACACGCCGGTGGAGGTGGCTCAGCACCGGATATCCTGCCAGCGTTTCCTCACCTGGGACAGGCTCCGCCTCCGACCATCCACACCCCTCACGGCACTGACGGCGGTCAGCCAGATCTGCTCCTTGGCAGTGGCGCCTACCTGTGAGGAAGAACAAGTGACACCACATCAATACACCAGCCACATGTCACAGAGAGACATTTGATGACAAATTAGCTGGTAACAACAAGGCATGTCATGCAGCCAACGCATTGCACCTTTGTCATAGGGACATGATCCTCTGGTGAGGGAAAAAGCAGTACGTGCCATAGTGGGTACACAGGTGGAATGATGGCAATGTCACAATCAATGATCAAGGCTCACACTGTGCATCACACCCACCCCTCCTGTCTCAGGGCACTGCTGGTAGTGATAGGCACACACCCCTCCTGTCTCAGGGCACTGCTGGGAGCACACTGTACCCACCCCTCCTGTCACAGGGCACTGCTGGGAGCACTCTGTACCCACCCCTCCTGTCTCAGGGCACTGCTGTTAGTGATAGGCACACACCCCTCCTGTCTCAGGGCACTGCTGGGAGACATCAGGCATCCCCCCCCCCTGGGACCCCCCAACAGTACATGGCATGTGTGTCACACCAGGACACAATGCCAGAAGTCACAGTCACAACATAGGGACAGTCTGTGCCAGTGGCCTATGCACTCACCTGATACCCTGGTCGCCCATACAGCATGGGGTACTGTGGGAGGATCACATCCAGCAATGCCATGTTCTCCTCCAGGGTGAATGGCTGTGACCTCTCCACAGCCCTTGACATGGTTCCAGGGAATCAGTAGCAGCAGCTGGGTCGACGAATTCAAAGATGTGCAGGCAAGTACTCCCTCATGGGACCTGGCTGCCTTATATGTGCCTTTCTGCCCTGTCTCATGCACAGGAGTACAGAGTGATTGGTCACTCACATTTGCATCCTATGTTTCCACCAATCCCTTCAAACCTAGCAGTCTGTGTGTACTCTATCGGTTTCATTCTCCTGCATGATGTCAGCTCCACAAACACATTGCAACAAAGTATTTTTATTCAAACTGACTTCTGCTGTTCACCTTCCAGAAGAAATTCGAATTTTGAACTTTGTCTCCATGACAACCAGCATGCTTGTAGGCCTTAATACTTGTCCCTCATGTGTCCCCTATGTAATTTTGAGCTCCACACACAGGTACGGTGCGTTCCGGGGCCCTAGGGCACCCCAAATGCATTGCAACGGCCCGTACACGCGTGACTACGTTCACTATCAGTATGGGTGGCCTCGCGTATGCGTACTCGTAGTGGTACGGGCCGTACACACGCCTGTACGCTCCCTATCACTACGAGTACGCATACGCGAGGCCACCCATACTGATAGGGAGCGTACAGGCGTGTGTACGCTCCCTATCAGTATGAGTGGCCTCGCGTATGCGTACTCGTAGTGGTACGGGCCGTACACACGCCTGTACGCTCCCTATCACTACGAGTACGCATACGCGAGGCCACCCATACTGATAGGGAGCGTACACACGCCTGTACGCTCCCTATCAGTATGGGTGGCCTCGCGTATGCGTACTCGTAGTGGTACGGGCCGTACACATGCCTGTACGCTCGCCATCACGATGGGTACACATACGGCAGCACTCCCATAGTGATATGGGAACGTACACAGGCCCTCTTTGCAGCAGTACAGCGGTATTCACACATCACAGTGGTGACAGGCGGCACACAGGTAGGGATAGGGCGGACATACTTGTCCATGGATGGACATACTTGTCCATTAATTGACATCGAGGCATCGTCTGTGCATCACTACATGTGTGGGGCACAGGTGTGAAAGGCCTGTGATGTGGAACATTACTCCTGAGTCGAGAAGGCACCAGATGTATGATGAGATGTGTACAGATGTACTGTGTGATGGTGCAATGTGTGCCAGGCATGCCCTTGACTCCTTTGACATGTGTGCATGTCGTACTGCGCACTTGGGGTGAGCGTCACTGGCATGGCACGGACACCAACACACGGAAGGGTCCCCTGATGCCCGGTACAGGGGTTATGACACCTGACTTGTCACTACCCACGGTGCACAATGTGACTATGTCATGTATGTGTGGGGGCTTCCCATCAGGTTGATGTTGGAGCACCCTCAAAAGCTGCAGCCGTTGCAGCAACCAACATGTGTCTGTGTGTAGATTGTCATTGCACACTGTTCCGCACACCATGCCACATGTGGTATCGGATTTGAGGTGCACATGTATGCATGTGACACGGAGTAGCGTGACAAGGACATGTCAGCATCCTCACAAGGTATGTGTGGTGAGTCATGACATGTGCACCTTCATGGCAAGGTGTGTGGGCTGGCCTAGTGTAATGTCATGTGACCTGTGGCTCCAGTGTTCCGCTACCAATCTCTGCAATCGGCATCCTACTGCTGCTGATGTGTGGGCGTATGTCACTCCTGTGTTGCGTCTTGCTGTTCACTTGCACTGGGACACAGCTATTCCCATGGCGTGGCATGGGGAGGTTCTCAATCTCCGTGTGTAGCTGGGTCTTTGAAGGAGTGTCACCTTGCATCCATACGTGTCCTGGCCATGTAGCACATACCTGACTCCCTATGTAGCATGTGTGTATTGCCAGATTAACATGTGCTCAGTACACATGAGTTGTTGTCGTAGTGAACTCACTCTTCGTTGTCACTTCCAAATTACTGCAGAGCGCCGCCTCTTGCCCGAAGAATTCCAGACTTGGCTGCCATGCAGGAGAATGACAGCATCCGGCTCTACCGCTTCACCCAACCGTTGATTCTGGAGTTGACGGCGAGACTGGCACCACACCTGCAACTGCAGCACAGGTATCCCACGGCACTGACACCCCAGCTGAAGGTAATGGCTGCCCTACATTTTCTTGCCACGGGTACCTTTCAAAATACCATAGCTAATGTTGGTGGCATGTCCCAGAGCACGTTCAGTGGTGTGCTGCATGATTTCTTAGAGGCCATGTTGATTCACCTGGATGACTTCATCAAGTTCCCAACCCCTGAACAGATGACTGAGGTCAAGCGTGGATTCTATGCCCTGGGAGGGATGCCCCATGTCATTGGGTCCATAGATGGGACACATGTAGCTTTGGTACCACCACACGCACGGGAGGTGGCGTACCGCAACCGGAAGCACTACCACTCCATCAATGCCCTTGTGGTGTGTCTGTCCAACATGGTGATTTCACATGTCTGTGCTCGTTTTCCAGGATCAGCACACGATGCCTACATCATGAGGCGTAGCGGGATGCCTGATATGATGATGCAGCTGCGCAACGAACGGGCATGTGTTGTTGGTGGGTACAGTCTGTCTGTCCTGTATTCAGTATAGCCTACCAGCACGACCGCTTCACCACTTCTAACGATGACCATGTGCTTTCCATGTAGGGGACGCTGGCTATCCCAACATGCCTTGGCTGCTCACACCTCTCCGCAACACCATCACGCCGGCCCAGCTCCGCTACAACACCGCCCATGGCCGCACAAGGCGAGTGATAGAGAGGACGTTTGGCGTGCTGAAGAGCCGATTCAGGTGCCTCCACAAGACCGGCGGCGCACTCCCATATGCCCCGGCGAAGGTCTGCAAGATCTTCATGGTCTGCTGCATGCTGCACAACATGGCAGTTGAAAGAGAAGTGCCACTCATCCTGAATCAACATGACGAGGACCATCCACCCATGGAGGACGAAGGGCTTGGCAATGGGGCTAGTGATGTGGAGGATGTGGAGCCGCAATAGGACATCCGGACTCGGCTCATACGCGACTTCTTTGCATAGTGGTGAGTACCAGTGTCTGAGTGTGCACGCATTGGTCCCCGTGTGGCATGCGTTGTGATGTGTGTCTCCACCTGCATGTATGGCACGTGAGTCAGAGGTGTGTGTGGATGTGTCACTGGAGTGATGGTGCCAGTGATGGTTGTACTTCCTCAGTCATAATTGTGACCTAGCATGTTGTCATCCATACATGTGTCGAGTAAATGCACATGCAAGTGGCTGTGCTTTTTGTGGCTGACTTCTTGTGTGTCTCTCTTCCCCAGGTACCTGCGCATGCCGTCTGCTGGTTGCATTGTTGTGGCACTGCTATTCCTCATGGACATGACATCGTGGGCTGACTTAGCGTTACAGGCACAGACACGTTTGGAAGTCTCCATGGGGTAAGGGATGCATCTGGGGTGTATTGGGTGTGGCAGTTGTTCACGATGTGTGCACACTGCCCCTGTCGGTGTTTGGTTCCTCTGCAGCCATGTCGCATCCCCATGGGACACGACATGCAGCTGTGTACACCTGAATAGATGGTCTGCCTGGTTGACAGTCATCAGTGATGGGATAGGGGATTGTGATGATGGCATCAATGTGTATGACACTGCCCTCGGACACATTCGGTTAGCATTGGCTTGACATGGTGTGGGACTTCGACATCCGCGGATCTATGGTGTATGGCAGGCTCTCCGTGTGCAGCTGTGGGTATTTAGCTGTTAGCCGACGCTTGTGTGCCAGTTCCATGGCGAACACGCATGTGTGCTGCTGAAGGGGGGTGACAGTGTTGGACCCACATGTTACTCCACATGATGTGTTCATGTGTACTTCGAGTTGCCTCTGCAATCCCGAATACATGACTAATAAAGGTGTCCCTATGCCTCCAAGGTGCCTCTTCTCAGTCAATGCTGGTGTGTTGCCACGGTGCATCCTGCTTGTCTGGCATGGTATTCCCTGATTGTGGCTATGTATCAATGTGTCGAGTGGCAAGATGCAAGCTGTGTGTGTGGGCTGAGACTGTGTATTGGGCATGATGTCCATGACTGTGTGGCTATTGTGACATGTGCCATCCCCATGCATCCAACGTTGGCCAGGCCCCCATTCTCTGCATCCACCGGACTCAAGCTTGCAGGACATGTTTCTGCCACCTGTCTACACATACCTGGGTGCCCCCCAGGACACTGGACTGGATCCCTGACCTCTGCGCATGACTGTTGCTGTACTCAATGTGTGTGTCAGCACGGTTGTTCGGTAACCCCCTCAGCTGGTTGGGCCCATCACGGGTGTGTATGGTGCTCCATGTCTGTCTTGCCTAATACACTGTGACCCATGTGTCCTGTGCCAGACTCAGGCCCCAGGGTGTGGGTGGTTGAAGACAAAAGATGACTCAGGCATGTTTTGACTTTACAAGACACATGTTGGGTAATAATGCTACCAGCAGGCATCTACTCTTCATAGTGTGATTTATTATTGGGGGGGGGGACAACAAAGTGAGTGTCTTTCCGGGAATTTGGAATCCAAAGTTCAGTAGGGGAGTTGGTGTCCTTGCCATTGGATGTCCTCAGAGTCCATGCCACAGTCTTTGTCAACATTGGTCAGCCAGTGACCAGCAGGGCCATGTGGCAGAGAATGTCTCTTGATGCTGTGATGCTGTTGCTCCAGTGGGCCAGGTGCCAGGCCAGGTGTCCTGGGAGATGTTGATGTAGCGCCGACCCTCACGGTCCTTTCCGTGGACGACCCGGCCTCCTGCGGGGAACCTCAGCAGCAGGCCGTGACGACATCTGGGATGCTCCGTCGGATTTTTCCTCCTCCTCCTCCTCCTGATCCCTCCCTGTGGGTGGTGATGTTCTCCGCCTTCTGGCACAGGGAGGGTCGGCCATGTTGTCGGCCATCCGACGGAGTGTAGCGTGAATCCCCTGGAATGCCGTCACTTGCTCAGCCTGTCTGTCCTCCGTTGGTGTACCAGTAGACAGGCATGTAGCTCCGCATGTTGCTGGGCCTGCTGGGTCTTTATCTCATCGAGGCTCCCCTTGATCTCATTGAGGGTGGACACAACCTGGGCCATGCCCGTGGTGTCCTGCCGGTATGAGTCCAGGATGTTACGGACATGGGAAAATACCGGATCCCCAGCCAACTGGTCAGGCTCGTGCCTCCGCCGTCCTCCACTCCCACCACCCCTGCCCACTTGCGCCTGGCCTGCCCTTGTGGGCACATCGGGTCTCCGGGACCCCTGAGGGGTGGCATTGGCGTTGTCGCCTGCCTCCTCCTGGGTGCCCGGGACACCGTGTCCCTCCTGGCCAGCCTGGCTGCATTGTGGTGTTGGGGCAGGGATCCTGGGTGTCTCCTGGGATGTGGCAGGAGTGGGGGTGGTGGTTGGCACAGTTGTACCTGACGCAGGTGCTGCAGGCGGTTGGACACCAGAGGGGCCAGGTCGGTCGGGGTCGTCCACAGAGTGGTGAGAGTGGTCGCTGCCGGTGGGATCGGGCTCCTGCAGATCCGGGTCCTGTGAGTGTTCCCCCCCAGTGTTGGGGGGTGCACCACGACGTTGACCTGTGTGTGAGAGAGACAATGTTAATTTTGGTCCATGCAACATCCATGTTTCATCATTTCCAAAGTTGGCACATTTCCTCTTGGAATTAGGATCTGTCTTGCATTCCACTCACAGTGCACTTGTGCATGGGTGTGTCCCTTGGGCACCACTTTGGCCCCTTTAACTATGTGTGGCACAGTCTTACTTGCTGCGAGCATGTGTAAGTCGGTGCTTGCACCACTTACAACATAAGTAAGGTCCCATATTTATAAAGTCAATACACTTTAAAAATTTAAGTTACCCATAGTGCAGGCTCTTCAAATCCTAAATTTATTCTCCATTAGAAATTGGAGGTTGCCATTGCATGAACCGGACTACCCTACAGCCTATCTAGTCTATTCACCAGTGTGGCAAGTGAATCAGTGATTACGACATATAGAGTGACCATGCTTCAATAAGGGTTAAACAACTCAAAACAGTTATTAACAATCGATGTAAATTTTTGAAACCAAACATGTTGGATTCATAAATCCACACATGTAAACATTGTTTGATGTATCTTTACATGAACGTTAAAGCTCCTCCCAGGACCTTTGTTATAGACGTGTACAGCAAGATAGAACATCTGCCGCCCAAAAACATGTTTCTCACATCCTGCTGTAGAGCCTAGCTTTCTTAAGGGTAAGGCAGAACCGAACATATCCTGTCACAGTGAGGTATGAACACCACCCGATATTATTTATTGTATTGCGTTATGGTGGGGTCGCATGGCAAAAACACTGCGACTAATTAAACGACACAATTGTTGCCTTCCCTGCATACTCCAATTTGCAACTACTTCATGGTGACCTTGCCTACCACTCTGCCGTAAAACTGTACACAGGACATGGGAGTTTTTTTCCCGACGGTCTACCCCATCTTTTTAGGTTTTTCCTAGGCACCTTATGCCCTGGCTCTGCGAGAGATGCTTTATACAGTGTACCGGGTGAAGCTAAGCCCACTTTCAAGCCATAACTTTGATTGCCTTGGATAAAAAATCTTAAATAAACACGTTAGTTAGATTCCTCACCTTAGAATATCCCCAGGCGTCAGACTGGATCCGGAAGAATTTTCTTCAGCAATACCCCTTGCGCGTCGCTAGGCGTCATCTGCGGCTCCGCGTCCATCGTTGGCGTCGTGCGCCGGAATGACGTCGGAGTACTTAGACGCACCTTTGCGCGCTGATGTCAGTTCTTCTTTTTTCCGCGCCAGTAAGTGCCGATCCGGTAGAGCTGCCCCTTTTAGTCTTTTTTTAATAAGTATTTTGATCCCTTTTGATCACTGTCTCGACATCTGGTGCCGGTAGGATGCCTGGTTTCAAGGCCAGCGATGACTGTGACCGCTTGATGTCGGTGACAGATCACCACCGCTGGTGCCTCTACTACGATGCGGAGTCGTGTTCGGACTGTAAGGCCCTGACCTCGAAAGCTAGGCGTTAGCGGTCCCGTAAGCTTCTCGAGCTTCGCCACTCGGCTCCGCGCCCCTCTCGATCCCGGTCCAGGAGGAGGTCCAAGGATCGGTCACAGAGCCGCAGCCGACATCATCATTGCCTGGCTGGCTCCTCGACCAGACCACTGACAACATGACCGCCCTCAAACACGCCACCCACAAGCACCACCAGCTCATCCGCACCACCAAGAAGACATCTCTGAAGGATCGACTGGACAACAACGCCCACGACAGCAAGGAACTCTTCAGCATCGTCAAGGAGTTCTCCAACCCCAGCACCGGCAACAACGACATCACCCCCTCACAAGATCTGTGCTACTCCCTCGCATCGTTTTTCCACCGCAAGATTGCCGACATCCACAACAGCTTCGGCACACCACCCTCACACCCAAGCGTCAAACCAACGCCCCCCACCGCCATCCTCCGCACCTGGACCACAGTGACCACCGAAGACACAGCCCACACGATGAATACCATCCACTCCGGATCTCCGACTGACCTACCCCTGCCCCCACCACGTCTTCAACAAGGCCGCCTCCACCATCGCACCCCAACTCCGAGACGTCATCAACACCTCCTTCAACACCGCCACCTACCCGGAGAGCTGGAAGCATGCCGAGCTCAACGCCCTACTGAAGAAACCAACAGCAGACCCCACCGATCTGAAGAACTTCCGCCCCATCTTGCTCCTCCCTTTTCCGGCTAAAGTCATCGAGGATCGCCAATAGACAGCTTGCTGCCTTCCTCGAGACAAATGGATCCCTCGACCCCTCGCAGTCCGGTTTCAGAGCCAACCACAGCACCGAGACCGCCCTCATCGCAGCCACCGACGACATACAAGCCCTGCTCTACAACGGGTAAACAGCGGCACTCATCCTCCTGGACCTCTCCGCAGCGTTCGACACTGTCTGCCACCGCACCCCTGTCCAACGCCTCAGCAACACTGGTATCCAAGAGAAGGCACTGAAGTGGATCATCTCGTTGCTCGCCGGAAGAACATAGAGAGTCCGCCTCCCCCCTTTTCGATCAGAGTTCACCAAAGTCATCTGCGGCGTCCCGCAAGGATCATCACTCAGCCCCACCCTCTTCAACGTCTACATGAGACCCCTCGCTATCATCGCACGCCAACACAACCTCAACATCATCTCCTACGCCGACGACACCCAGCTGATCCGCTCCCTCAACAGAGACCCCGATACCGCCAGAAACATCCTCCACGAAGGGATGAAAGACGTCGCCGAGTGGATGAAGAACAGCCGCCTGAAACTGAACTCAGACAAGACGTAAGTCCTCATCCTGGGACCATCACGCTCCGCTTGGGACGACTACTGGTGGCCCCCAGACCTGGGCACCGCCCCCAAGCCGACAGACCACGCACGCAACCAGGGCTTCATCCTGGACTCCTCCCTCACGATGACCAGAAAAGTCAACGCCGTCTCCTCTTCATGCTTCCACAACCTCAGCTTTCTCCGCAAGATCTTCCGATGGATCACGACCGAAACCAGGAAGACGGTCACCCAGGCCCTCGTCACCAGCCGACTGGACTACGGTAACACCCTCTACGCTGGAACAACAGCCAAGCTTTAGAAAAGACTCCAACGCATCCAGAATGCCTCCGCCCGACTCATCCTGGACATCCCCCGACGCAGCCACATCTCCAGCCACCTGAAGGACCTGCACTGGCTCCCCGTCAACAAGAGGATCACCTTCAGGCTCCTCACCCACGCACACAAGTCTCTTCACGACCTGGGCCCCAAGTACCTCAACAACTGCCTGACCTTCCACACGCCCACCCGCCAGCTACGGTCTGCTAGCCTCGCCCTCGCCGCCGTACAACGCATCCAAAGGGCCACCGCCGGAGGCAGATCCTTCTCCTACCTGGCAGCCAAGACATGGAACTCCCTCCCCATCCACCTTCGGTTGACCCAAGACCACCTCGCCTTCAGGAGACAACTCAAGACCGGACTGTTCGAGCAGTAGCAGTCCCCTTCCCCCTAGCGCCTTGAGACCCTTCCGGGTGAGTAGCGTGCTTTACAAATCTTTTGGATTGATTGATTGATAGATTGATGTATCTGTAAGAAACATTAATTAGTTAGATTCCGCACCGAACCACACAGCCTCCCCGTTCTGCGAACTGACATCTAGGGTTAAGGTTATCCTTTTCAGGCCCCTAGACTTTTTTGGCACCAGTGTCGGTCTCTTGCATGGCTCTGCGTTCCTGTTGCGGAAAGCTATGTACAAGAACTTACGTCAGCGCACGAGGGCGGCGTCTAAGTACTCAGACGACGTCATTCCGGCGCACGACGCCAACGACGGACGTGGAGCCGCAGACGACGCCTAGCGACGAGCAAGGGTTATTGCTGACGAAAAATCTTCCAGATCCAGTCTGACGCCTGGGGATATTCTAAGGTGAGGAATCTAACTAACTAATGTTTCTTACAGATACATCGTTACCGAAGGAAAGTAACTTGTTCTTCATGCTTTTTGTTTTTTTATTGGTGTCTTAGTACCGCCTACTGACTGCCATGGCGTCATTTTCCCTCTTCCCAGTAAATCAGCCCCTTTACTACTAAAACCGTTTTGCTTCTCTGTCTCTCGTTGGTCCCTTCCGCTATCTGATAATTGTTGTACCACACCTACAAACCCTTCCCCCCCCCCAAAACATCACATCCGTGCCTTCTTTCATGATGGCACTTCCATTTAAAATTCCATAGGACGCATGGAAATTACATTCCTATTGCATTTTCAGTCTTTGTTTGTCTCGTGATTGGTTGGTGACTTTTCACTATATTTTGTGGGGTGGGGTGTTCTTTGTAGTTTGGGGTATGTGTGTTGTTTGTGTTTAATGTGTTATCCGGAGGTTTGAGTGCATGCTTAGTATATTTTATAGTGCATTGTGTGGGTGTTTGAGTGAGGAGAATTTCTTGTGGGATTTTCCAACGCGCATGTATTCTGTAGTTGAGGGATGGTTGCTTTGTCATGGGCAGGGCGCGTGCCTTTGACGATAAGGATGACGAGGTCGGTGAGCTTTGGAGGTAGGATGCTTTGCCTACGCCTGCTATGCGGTTTTAGCTGTGCAGCTAAAGTTAGAGGAGACATGCAGCCGTAGTGGCTGTCTCCTTCCCATAATCATCCTCACATTTTGAGATTCTTCTGTTCCCAGAAAATCTTCACACACACAACATAAGGCACAAGAGCCGTTTTCTGCAGAGAACAAAGTTGGCCCGGCAAACCAATGCAGATATGACTCTCTGCACAGCACCACATTTTTCACATTAAATCAGTTTGAAAACGAAAAAATGCCGTGAAATACACAATAGTATGTGAGTGCTTTTTAAAAAAAAAAGCAGTTCTCAGGAACACAGCTATATTGAGCCGCTGACCTCCTCACCTTGCCGGGGCACATTGTGCCCTGGCATTTGCAAATCACCTCTGTCGTGACATAGAGATACCCTACGACTTCAAGATCGAACCAGTAGCGGCACAAATCATTTTGTGTCAACAGGCATTTATCCAAATTGAAAGGTCTCAATATTGTTGCTGCGTTAGCTCGGTTAAGTAGAAAGCAGTCAATCTTCGTTTTCATAATTGAAACATGTTGCTTTGTGAGGGTGGGCTCCTCCCCTTGTGCCAGCCCTGGTGGTCAGTATCCCAACTTTGCATCATCGTCACAAGACTTGTGCACTTCTTTGGCATGTGACCACTTTCACAACAACATGCAATGTGGCCGCCCATAACCATTCCACAACATCCGATACAAACACAGCTCTTTCTGTTTTAGCACCCAAGATGATATGATGCATTGCTTAAAACGTTAAATTTCCCAAAGGCGAAACCCGTTGCATTTCAAATGCTTTTTTTTTTAGGGACACTGTCTTTATCACAACCATTTATCGGTGGTACTTAAAGACTTATTGGAGGTTGGGTCCATGGAATCTTCATGTGCAAGATTCAAATAACATACCATTTCAGTTGCGACCATCTGTACACTCTGAACTCCGTTGGACATCACTTAAGGAATACATAATACAAGAGGGGAGATTCATGCTGCTCCTGGTATCGTGATCTTACTTGTCTTTTTTTATGCAAAGTCTGTGTCTGTGCTCTATACAGGTTATTGAACATGCCTGTGGTTATCAAACACACCAGAAGTAATATCCCTTGGAGAGAAGGAGTCAATTCAATGCATCTCCGAAAACAGTAACGCTGCTGCAAATTTTGCCAATTGTGGGCTCCAATGCACTCCGACATGCTGAGTAACACAGATTATAGTTCAGCATCACTATCGAGGCATGCGCAGTCTTGACAATAACTTTGAGGCCTGTTTCACCCATTGGAAACCCTTTAACAGAACCCCTGTCCAATGAGTGAACTTGCATAGGCTGCTTGGCTCTCTAATCCATAGATCTTCAGGCTCAAATAAGTTACTAACTCCAGCATCCTCTTCTACAAAGATCTCCGACCCCATCACATTATCTGTAATTTGTGTGCCTGCATCTCTTGGCTAGAGGTCCTCGTGCTACTCGTGTTCATTCGGTCCGTCACTTGTACCAAGGGTCAGGTTACGCACCTGTGTGCTCCAACACTTACATGTTGCCTCCTCCGACTCACATGCATGTGCGGAGTCCCTTTGACCTTGCTGTTCTTGACACTGCTTCCTTCTTTTTTGTTAACCTCATTGTTTTTAACTGGCAACGCATGTGTGTGTTCCTGTCGCACAGTGACTCCTTTGTGCTCAACATCAGAGATTGGGACAGCTCGTATCCGGCCCCTGGTCGTCTAAGGCGTCTCCTCGTCCACAGAGCTGCTACTTAAAGGACACCATCAACATCTCCTGCATTCTGACATTGTTGGACATTCGTCTTCAGTGCCTCATGTTCACTTTTGAGTGTCTTAAACTCTGTAACCTTTGCTTGCAGGTACCTCTTAACTTTCTATCAGCTTTGGGTTCCACCGGTCTCCTTCATTTTATTATCCAGTCTTTACTTTTTAAGTCATTTATTTTTGTTCTATGCCTTTTTAAAAACGGCACGTCACAGTATCCGTAAAAGAAGCATATCAGCTACAATTCTCTTCACAACTCCATCCACGGCTACGAGACGCACCAGCTTGCAACAGGTACGAAAAGAGCAACAAGCAGCGTGTACAACACGAACACATCTTTAATCCCATTGCACAGGCCAAAGAAGTACTCTACATCTATGACCGGATCAGGAACCGACGCCAACAGCGCAGGCGGTAAGTCAGACACCAACCACACAAACAAATGACACGTACCCGCAATCTGGACTCTGATGTTCACTCGCGCGTGTTTCTCCGCTTTGTTCGCGCTGACTTTCATACGTGTCGGTTTCAGAGATCTCTATTACTTGTGTTCCCGGTTATCTGTGCGTGTCGGTTATGCTGCTTGGTCTTTGTGCGAGTAGATCAGGGTTTACACACATTGCATCGTACAGCACAGATCGGACATCGCGGTTAGTTGTCGGTCGGGTTCATTCCAGGATTGTGTCGGTTGTTGCAACTAGCATTTGTTTTCCAGCCAGATCATTGTTTTCCCTATGGCTCGGTTGTAAGGCTTGTATTCCGTACATGACGTTTGTAATTCACACGCGTTGCATTGTACTGCACGGGTCATAGGGTGCCGGTCCATGTCTGTTTGTTTCTTGTCCGGCTCCGTGTCAGTCGGTACGTTTTGTGGACGGAATCTGAATCGGCCCCTCTGTGTGCTTTTTTTTTTTTTTGTCACTTAACCTATACTATATCATTTTGCATTGTGAACAAAAGTGCTTTATAGTCCTTCTCGACTAAACATGAAATCTGTTCTGCAAATCTACCACTTATAGAGCTTTGTAAAGTTGTTTTTGAAAACTGGAATCACCAAAAGTGTTCTCTCTATTGGTGCACGATGCTACACTTTCATAAGTGAGAACCATATACCAAGCCAGTTTTTAAAAGGGTGGATTTTAATATTAATCATACAAAAAACTTTTTATTGTGGTTAGTACTGGGTTTTGCCATGTGGCACGACCCTACACCCCTATAAACATACTTTAATAAGGAATAGTAAACATTATAAATGGAAACATTACAGTCTAATTTCATAATGAGGCCTAAGAACTATTGTGAATAATTTTGTTAGTAATTGTGTTAAATTTACAATTCATATGAGGTTATATTTATGTCTATAGAATTGAATTTAATTTAATGTTCTATACCTATGTTGATACGAACAGATATTTTAGTAAGTAAAAATAACATTTAGTTATTGCGTTTGTCTTTCTGAGTATGTTTTTACAACAAATTTCACTTAATTCACCACAGGTATTGAAACCTCTTACAAAGAAAATTTTACTCTATGACTCATTGACAACAAATCCCCAAACTTACGAAAAGTTATTGACTAATTGGAGGTACCCTTTCCCCAAAAATATTTGCTTTTTCTATTTTGTATTTGTAAGATTTCTTTAAAAAAAAAAACATGTAATGTTGTTTTTCCATTATAACATTATTGGAGACCATGTTTTTTTATTGTTTGTTAAGGATTACTTCAGATGGAAAACCAGTACATTTGTAACATCTTAATTCATATGTCTCAAAAGCACTTTCCTAAAGGGTGTGAAGCGTCCAGGCTACCATGATTGGGATTTGGTGGTACAATGTACCCAAAAGCAAAGAGACGTCTTCAATTGCGGTGTTTTTTGCATGATGGTAACGAATTTTCAAGATATTATTAACCTTAACTGGTGTTATGAAATGTAATAGTGGATAATTGTAAATTAAATAATAACTGATTGCATTGAGTTTTAGTAATAATTTTTTTAACAAATTTTATAAAATAGTCACAAGGGCTTTTTCTGAAATAATTTGCAGGAGAGGGAGAGTTCATTGATGATAAAAAGCCAGCGTCATGTAAAAACACTTAAAGACACATTGATCCGGATTACGATGTCGGTTTTGAATCGCATTAAACCTTCATGATTGCGTAAGCCGAACTGCCAACAAGGAGTCCAAGTTCATATTTTCAAATTTTGAATCTGATATCTGAGTTTGCTGTGTGATACAGAATTTTTTCAATTGCACCTTATGCTGATCTTCGCAGCACAAGCCACATTAAAAAAATGCATAGTTTAATGAACACTGCATAGTCTTGCAGGCTTCTTGAGGTGGCAGCCACATGTGGCTTGTATTTGATGTGGCACTACATGTGCCCACAACTACACAATGTGGAGGACAAGGGGAGTATGCAGCCCTGTTAGTGGTTACCAAAGTCATTTTTCAAAAGACTTTTAATTGGTGTTTGGCCATTGTGAAAGTGCTGGATAAAAAACAAAAATGTGCCTTCAAAGTGGAAGCAAGGCTGTATCGGTTGCCTTTCCGAGATTAGATTGCTGACGGCGGCACAGACTAAGTTAAATCGGCCATTGGAAGCAGGTTGGGATTCCAGCTTGGGTATCAACAAAACCAAAAGTAGTGTAATAATGTGGTTTGATTGAGAACTCTGATGTTGTTCCGAATAACGGAAATAAGTTGTATGGCTTTGAAAATGACATCCTATTAACACAATATTTGTTTTTACGCACAATAATGTAAAACATGATCTTCTTAATAACATAGACAGTTTACTCTAAAATTAATTAAGGAAAGTAAGAATTTCCAATATTTTCTTAGTTTGCAGATCACTACCTCAGTCATCAGTCGCTAACATAAATTACCCAAAATCCTAAATGTATGGATGATTTAAGAATCAAGATTGTGCTTGATCTAATGGAGTCATCAGGTTAGAGTTTAAAAATGTATATGTCTCTTTTTGGTTTATATGTAATCCCTTTGTGGCAACTGAATGTTTTGATTCCATTGCTAATTATTAATAAATTTAAAAGTGTGAATATTATTTAAAATTAAATGTAAATGTTTGAGTATGTTAAAAAATGACATTTCTCTTGCCATTAAGTTTTAAAAAATTATTACACCGTCAAAGAAGTATGTCAAGTTTAGAATATAAAATATATATTTTTTTGGTAATTACTGATTATTACCTATATGATCTGTACTTAGGGGCTGATTTAGATGGCAGTCGGACATAAGTCCGCCCACCATATTAATGGTGATGGGACCGGCAGCCAGATTTCCGGCAGTCCCAACAGCCCAATTCGGATGCGCCCCCCATTATGGCAGGTGCATACTGGCCATTTAACATTGCGAACGGTGCTGCAGGCAACAGCACATTCCGCAATGTTAAAAGGCTCTTATGTGCATTTTAAACGTACAAAGTATCAGGCACAAGGTGGTGCAATATGCAGTAGCCGTTATATTATTTCTAACATCCATGCCCCATAGCCTTTTCCGAGTGGTCCAACAAAATCAGAAACTGTAGAAAAGTGAGTTTGTGTCTGCCCATAACAGGGGTAACAGCAGCCTTTGCAATATGCACCTAATCCTGAAGCCTATATTATTTGAATACTATTGCGGATTTTGAGATTAGCATGTAATTCCAAATTTTTAGTAAATTTGATGTTACTTGTCATTTACTTTACAAAACATTCTACAAGTAAGCATGTTGTATTAATAATTTGTAAATATTAATAATCAAATTCACACACTAGGCATTTATAAATTAAATATCGTCACCAAATAGTAGTGTTGTAGCGGTTTCCCACATTGTCTTTTTGGGATTATTATAGTAAAATATTAGATAATGAATAAGCATGAGAAGAAAAAAAAATATGAATTAATACCAATTTAGGTGCCAATTCCGTTCCGGTAAAAAAATTCCCCGTCCGACTCGTATCCGGATTTTTTTCCGTCCGAATCGTCAAAGTAGCGTACAAACTGCCAAGTACGATTCGAACGGAAAAAAGTCCATACGAATCGCATTGGGAAGATTTCCCCACACGTCCTCGGGTCGGGAAAAGTCACCGACACGTCCCCGGGCGAAAAACCCACCGTGCGGAAAAATAAAGTCCGACTGCGCAAGTACGATCCCTCCCGTCCTCCCCATTTCACAACCGTACGCAAAAAACACCGTCCGAACCGAACTCCCATAGCAACCATGGAGACATGTGCCCGCATACGCGCCGAACACCCCACCACCCCCCCCGCCCGCGTATGTACGCACCGAACCCCCACCCCAGCAGTGCATGTACGCCACGAACCCCCACCCGTGTATGTACGCCCCGAACCACCACCCGTGTATGTACGCACCGAACCCCCACCCCAGCAGAGTATGTACGCCCGAACCCCCACCCGTGTATGTACGCACCCAACCCCCACCCCAGCAGTGTATGTACGCCCCGAACCCCCACCCGAGTATGTACGCACCGAACCACCACCCGTGTATGTACGCACCAAACCCCCACCCGTGCATGTACGCCCCCGAACCCCCACCCGTGTATGTACGCCCCGAACCCCCACCCGTGCATGTACGCCCCCGAACCCCCACCCGTGTATGTACGCACCGAACCCCCACCTGTGTATGTACGCCCCCGAACCCCCCCCCAGCCGTGTATGTACGCACCGAACCACCACCCGTGTATGTACGCCCCCGAACCCCCACCCGTGTATGTACGCACCAAACCCCCCCCCAGCCGTGTATGTACGCCCTGAACCCCCACCCGTGTATGTACGCACCTAACACCCCCCCCAGCCGTGTATGTACGCACCGAACCACCACCCGTGTATGTACGCCCCCGAACCCCCACCCGTGTATGTACGCACCAAACCCCCCCCAGCCGTGTATGTACGCACCAAACCCCCCCCCCAGCCGTGTATGTACGCACCGAACCACCACCCGTGTATGTACGCACCACACCCCCACCCGTGTATGTACGCACCACACCCCCACCCGTGTATGTACGCACCGAACCCCCACCCGTGTATGTACGCCCCCGAACCCCCCCCCAGCCGTGTATGTACGCACCGAACCACCACCCGTGTATGTACGCACCAAACCCCCACCCCACCAGGGAATGTACGGACCGCACCCCCACCAGTGCATGTACGGACCGTACTGACGCCAAAAAAACACGTACTGAACCAGGACAAACCATATTTACACAAGGAGAGTCAAGTAGAGTTTCCCCACACCACCAAACATGCCCAACAACCCCACAAACATCACATACACTCACCTGCAACTGCCAAACTGCCAAACAGAGGCCCAAAACTCAATCACTCCTCATAACACACCCACACAAATTTCAAACACAGCCACACCCACAAATGGACCAATAAAAATGGACCACACACACAAACCATGAGCCTTTGCAACAGACCCACTGCTGCCAGAGCCCACAGACGACCCACACCACCATACTTGAACCTCACACTTGCATACCTTCACACAACCACCTACACAAACACCCCCTCATCACATTCACACACACACCTCCACTACCACACCCACACCCCCACAACCATCCACACCCACACCCCCACAACCATCCACACCCACACCCCCACAACCATCCACACCCACACCCCACGCCATGTCCACCACCAAGAATCCAAAGTTCACGATCCTTGTCGACGAAATCCTCAGAGTCGAGCCACAGCTCTTTGGGACATTGGTCAGACAGACCAGCATATCCGAAAAAACGGCCATGTGGCAGAGGATCGTCGATTCTGTGAATGCTGTTGGGACCACCAGAAGGACCAGGCACGAGTGCCAATCCAGGTGGTACGATCTGCGGAGGACGGTCAAGAGGAAGATGACTGACAATCACAACCAGGGGAACATCACTGGAGGAGGGCCGCCCCCCAGACCGGTACAATACCATCCCTGGGAGGAGAAGGTGATGTCCACGCTGGCGGTGGAGGGACTACACGGACTGCCAGGACTCCCAGACCCTGGTGAGTACACAAACAACTCACCTCACATGGGGGGGATGCCATACACAATCAATCATGCATGCCACCCCCCCCAAGCCACCACCGGACACAACAACACTCCACAAACACACACATGCCACTAGCGCCTCCATGCCCCATGCATCAATCAGGGCCATGCCAAGTCACAGGCCACACAAAACACCAACACAACACAGGATGTGGTCGATGCTGGGAGTGGGGGCATCAAAACTAACATTGAGCAACTCACAAGCACACAACAATGCCCTCAGCCCATATGGCCCAGGGCACAGCCATACAAACTGTGTGTACCCACACAGTACTGTCTTGCCTGCAAATGGTGGCTGCCATGCAGGATGACATGGGTCTGAAGGCACAATTTGCACATAACAGCAGACAATGAAGATGCATCGCTCTGATAGAGTCTCAGCACACACCGCCACAGCAGCAGCCTACACTCAGACACACTGCCCAATGGGTGCCCGGAGAACAGGGACTAACTCACATGAACAAGCCAATGGCCATTCAAAGACCGGCTAACTGTGTGTGCCCAGGAAGCTGGCCTGAGGTGACAGAGAGTGACAAAGAGAGGGAGGGAGAGGGGGAATGAGAGGGAAGGAGACAGAGGGGGACACAGGGAGACAGACAGAGGGAGGGAGTAGGGTGACAGAGGGAGACCGACAGAGGGAGGGAGGAGGGTGACAGAGGGAGGGAGGAAGGGAGACACAGGGAGACTAAATCACCCTTGGGTGGTGTGGCCATGTCCACTCGTCAGCCGGTGGACTGTGTGCATGCAGACCAGGTCTGGCAGTGCCTCAACCCCCCCTTCCGTAGATGAAGACCGGTCCATGTGTCAATCTGTGCACGAGTCCATCCGTGCTGCAGGCACAGACCTAACCACACACCCAGTATACCCACCCACTGTGTCGGTAAGAACCCTGTCACAAATGCTTCAGTCCCCTACCTGCAACATCAAATTGCCTTGGCAAAACACCATTTGGCCACGTACAGTGCAACACGTAAGGCGCCTCTGCATGGCTCGCTACGCCCGCACACCACACTGCTGACTGTGTACCCAAATAGATGCATCAACTAAGATTGTGTGTCACACATGCGTAAAGCCCTGACAGCTGTGGCCAAGGGACATAGCCATGCCCAAGTGCACTGTGAGAGGAATGCAGGACAGATCCAACTACCCAGAGGAAGAGTGCCAAATCAGAAATGCATGCAACATGGATGCCACATGTGACACTGTTAACATTGTCTCTCTCACACACAGGTCAACGTCGACGAACACCCCCCAACACTGGGGGGGAAGTCTCACAGGACCAGGCTCCGCGGGATGAGGACCCCACCGCCAGCGATGACTCTCACCACTCCGTGGATGACCCAGACCAACCTGGCCCCTCTGGTGTCCAACCACCTGCAGCACCTGCGTCAGGTACAACTGCGCCAACCACCACCCCCATTCCTGCCACATCCCAGGAGACGTCCAGGAGCCCTGCCCGCACACGACCACCCAGCCAGTCTGCCCAGGAGGGACACGGTCCTCCGGGCACCCAGGAGGAGGCAGGCGGCAACGCAGATGCCATCCCTCAGGGGTCCCGGAGACCCGATGCACCCACAACGGCAGGCCAGGTGCACGTGGGCAGGGGTGGCGGGAGTGGAGGACGGCGGAGGCGCGAACCTGACCAGGCAGCTCAGGACCCAGTAGTGTCCCAGGTCAGCAACATCCTGGATACATACCGGCGTGACACCAGGGGCATGGACCAGATTGCGTCCACCCTCAATGACATCAAGGGGACCCTCCAGGAGATGAAGACCCTGCAGTCCCAGCAACATGCCTGTCAACTGCAACACCAAGGAAGGATGGAGGATAGACAGGCTGAGCTCGTGGCGGTGCAAACCCAAATGACCGGTGTACTCCGTCGGATTGCCGACAACATGGGCAACCCTCCCTGTGGCACCAGGCGAAGGCCATTACCAGACACAGGGAGGGATCAGGAGGAGGAGGATTCATCCGACGGAGCGTCACAGACATCGTCACGGACTGCTTCCGAGGGTCCCCGCAGGAAGGTGGGTCGTCCACGAAAAAGACTGTGAGAGTCAGCAGAACATCACCATCTCCCAGGTCACCTGGCCTGGCACCTGGCCCTCTGGCCCAATAGCAGCACATGACATTCTCTGCCACATGGACTTGCTGGTCACTGTCTGACCTATGTTGACGAAGACTGTGGCATGGACTCTGACATTTTGCTACGGCAAGGATACCAACTCCCCCAGTGAACTTTGGATTCTACACTCCCGCTGTGCACCTCTTGTCATCCCCACAAACCCGTACCCCACCACAAATAAATTAATCACACTTACAAGATGATTCCGTGATTCTACATTATTACAATACATGTGTGTGTCGTACAGTCAAAGCATGCCTGATCTCAGAATTAACTCCAACCATCCAAACCGTGGGGTCGCAGTCTTGCCCAGGACACACATGGGTCCCAATGTCTCATCTGATACAGACATGGAGTACCATACTCACCTGTGCTGGGCCCAACCAGCTGAGTGGTTCCCGCACAACTGTGGCTACAGACACATTCAGGGGAGCAACAGTCATGCGCAGAGGTCAGGGATCATGTGGAGTGACCTGGCTTGCCGCTCCCAGGTATGTCTAGACATGTGTCCCTACAATGTGCAGCATGCTTGCGTCAGGCGGATGTTGAGAATGGTGGCTAGGCCAAGGTTGGATGCATGGAGATGCCAGAATGCAGTTTAGGATCACAGTGCCACATGGTTGTGTTGGGGTTGTGGGCTGCATCATGAGTGTGGGCGTGGATCGAGAAGGTCATCCTGCAGCTGGCTGTGAAACATTCCCCCCATCCCGTTTGGAGGTTGATGTGGCCTGGTTGCCCGACGCAGTAGCAGAGCTGTGCAGATGCACTCCGGATATGGACAAGTACCATGGGAGTCGTAAGGCACATGTCCGTAGACTGCAGGGTAGGATTCGACACGGATGTTGTAGTTGCCCTGGGGGATGGTCTCTCTTGCCTTGAGGTGGATGGAACTGTGCATCTTGTGCATAATACAGTTCCCACTCCCTGACAAACCCCTAGCATCTTGTCACTCTACACATAGACACATATGCACCACCTATGAAAACTATGCCAGACATGCCGCACGCACAGTGGCAACAGGCCACCATTGACAGGGAAGAGGCACCTTGGAGACAGAGGGACAAATTTATTAGTCATGTGTGTTGGAATGACAATGATACTCTGTCAACACATACACAGGTCATGTGGATGAACATGTGGGAGCAACACTGGCACCCCCCATTGCAACACAGATGCTGGTATCCCATTGACCTGGCACACAAGTGACGGATAACAGCTAAACACCCCCTGCTGCCACGGAGAGGCCGCTATACACCATTGAGGCCCTGATGGGGCAATCACACACCATGTCAACCCGGTGCAACCTGTATGTTTCCGAGGCCAGTGTTACACACAATGATGGCCTCATCACAATCCCCAATCCCCTGCCACATGACAGTCACCAAGTCTGACCATGGCTCCAGGTGAAGCCTGCCCCATGTCATGTTCCCCATGTAGGATCACCATGTATGCAAATGGAACACACATGAACCGGAGAAGTGCACACAGACTACAAACAATTCACACACCCAAAACGACGTGAGGCATCCCTTACCCTAAGGAGATTTCAACACTTGCCCGTGCATGTGACGCTGAATCAGCACATGTTGCTGTGTTCATGAGGAGTAGCAGGAGCACAACAATGCCACCAGCAGACAGCATGCACATGGACCTGTGGAAGAGAGACACACAAGGATTCAGCACAAAGGAGCACATCCGCAAGCATGTACTCAACACGTATCATGTTGTTAACATGACAGGTGACAATGATGACCCTCAGACAACATCCTTCCATTGCGCCATCACTTGAGTGACACTTCAATACACACCACTGACTCACTTGGCAGACATGCAGATGGACACACACATTGCAACACATGCCACACACGGCCCAATGCGTGCACACTCAGACACTGGAACTCACCACTAAGCAAAGAAGTTGCGTATGAGCCGACTCCGCATGTCCTCCACAGCCTCCTCCTCCTCCACATCACTTGCCCCGTCACCAAGGCCTTCATCCTCCACGGGTGGATGGTCCTGGTCATCTTGATCCAGTATGAGTGGAACAGCTTCCTCCACTGCCATGTTGTGCAGCATGCAGCAGACGATGATGATCTTGCACACCTTCACCGGGGCATATGGGAGTGCTCCGCCGGTCTTGTGGAGGCACCGGAATCGGCTCTTCAGAAGTCCAAACGTCCTCTCAATGACTCTCCTGGTCCGCCCATGTGCGTTGTTGTAGCGGTGCTCGGCAGCCGTGCTGGGGTTGCGGACAGGCGTCATCAGCCATGGCATGTTGGGATAGCCAGCGTCCCCTACAAGGAAACATCATGGACAGAAGTGTGTCAGCACAGGCAGTGAGATTGGAAGATGACGCCAAACACTGAACTGACAGAGTCTACCCACCAACAATACATGCTCGCTCGTTCCGCAGCTGCAGCATCATTTCAGGCAGCCTGCTACGCCTCATGATGAAGGCATCGTGTGCTGATCCTGGAAAGCGAACACAGACATGTGAAATCACCATGTTGGACAGACACACCACAAGGGCATTAATGGAGTGATAATGTTTGCGATTCCTATACACCACCTCCTGTGCCTGTGGTGGTACCAACGCAACATGTGTCCCATCTATGGACCCAATGACATGGGGCATCCCTCCCAGGGCATAGAACTCACGCTTGACATCTGTCAACTGCTCACGAATTGGGAATTTAATGTACTCATCCAGGTGAACCAACATGGCCTCTAAGAAATCATGCAGAACACGGCTGAACATCGTCTGGGACATGCCCCCGACATCAGCAATGGTATGTTGGAACGTACCCGTGGCAAGGAAATGTAGGGATGCCATCACCTTCAACTTGGGTGTCAGTGCACTGGGATACCTGTGGCGCGGGAGGAGTTGTGCTTCCAGCCGGCCAGTCAACTCATCAATCAACCGTTGGCTGAATCTGTAGCGGCGTATACAGTCCCGTTCATGCAGGGCAGCAATGTCTGGCATACGTCGAGGGAGAGGCGGAGCCCTGCAGTGAAATGGAAGGAACACCTAAGAGTGAGCACTGTACAACAACATCGTCAATGCACTGAGCACATGTTACACAGCCGATACACATATGCCACGTTGTGAGTCAGGTCTGTGCCACATTTCCTGGACACGTACGCCAGTCAGGTGACACTCCTACCAAGGGACAGCCACTAACGGAGGGGGGCAAGATCACGATGACATGGCATGAGACTAGCTGTGGGCCAGTGTAAGTGAACATGCACACGCATCACAGGATTCACAGACATCCACACATGTGCAGAAGTAGTATGCGTATGGTACAGACAGGTAGTTGGATGCGATATGCACTGGTCACATGTCATAGGAATAGGACAGGCCACACACATTGCCTTTGAGGAGTACATGTCGAGACAGAACATACATAGGGAGCATGTGGATATGTACTTGTGTTGATACTCCGTGTAGTTGCATACATACACACCTCATGGCAATCACATATGTGGGCTGGTGTGCGGAACAGTGTGCCATGCCCATCGACACACAGACACATGTTGGCAGCAGCAACTGCTGATGCATTGAACCACACACCTACAGCAAAATCATGGAAAGACATGCCACACACATGACATGGTTGCAGCGTGCAACGCAGCCATACACATGTCATGTGTAATATTCCATGTACCTGGCATCAGGGGACAGGTGCGGGTGTCCGTGACTGGGACATGCAAGTGACTCATGGCTCCACTAGTGTGTACGACATGCACACATGTCAAAGGAGTGCAAGGGATGTGTGGTACAATGCGCACCATCACACACGACATGTGTACACAGCTCATCGTACATGTGCTTTGCCCACACCTCAGGGGTAAAGTGCCACATCACATCCTGACACACCTGTGTCACACACATGTGGTATTGCACAGACAATGCATTGGTGTCCACCCCTGGCAATACCTGTCCGCTCCATTCCTGTCTGTGTGCCGCCTGTCACCACTGACAGTTGTGAAACGCACCGTACATACGCTCGGAGTGCGTGTATAGGGTCCCTGGGCCAATATTGCCGCTGGCGTATGCGTACGCCACAGTAGTACGGACCGTACAAGCGCTTGTACGGTCCGGATCACAATATGGGCGCTGGCGTATGCGTACGCCACAGTAGTACGGACCGTACAAGCGCTTGTACGGTCCGGATCACAATATGGGCGCTGGCGTATGCGTACGCCACAGTAGTACGGACCGTACAAGCGCTTGTACGGTCCGGATCACAATATGGGCGCTGGCGTATGCGTACGCCACAGTAGTACGGACCGTACAAGCGCTTGTACGGTCCGGATCACAATATGTGCGCTGGCGTATGCGTACGCCACAGTAGTACGGACTGTACACGCGCTTGTACGGTCCGTACTACTGTGGCGTACGCATACGCCAGCGCCCATATTGTGATCCGGACCGCACAAGCGCTTGTACAGTCCGTACTACTGTGGCGTACGCATACGCCAGCGCCCATATTGTGATCCGGACCGTACAAGCGCTTGGACGGTCGGTATCACTGCTTGTGGGGTGCCCTAGGGCGTGGAACGCACCGTACCTGTGTGTAAATGTATGAAAACACATAGGGGACACATGAGGGACAAGTATAAGGGCCTAAATGCCTGATGGTTGCCATGGAGACTGAGTTAAATTTTTGAATTTGAGCACCAGGTGCACAGCAGAAGTCAGTTTGAAAGAATCTACATTGTTGCAATGTGGATGTTGACTTGACATCATTATCAAAACTGAAACCATGCAAAGCCACACACTGGGGTAGGTTTGAAGGGATTGGATGAAACGTAGGATGCTAATGTGACTGACCAATCAATCTGTACTCCTATACATAAACAGGCCAGCCAGGCATATATAAGGCAGCCAGGTCCCATGAGAGAGCACTTGCCTGCACATCCATTCATCCATGACCACTGCTGCTGATAGTGATTCCTCTGGCACCATGTCCAGGACTGTGGAGAGGTCACAGCCATTCACCCAGGAGGAGAACCTTGCCCTGATAGATGTGATCCTCCCACAGTTCCAGAGCCTGTATGGTCGACCAGGGGTTCAGGTGAGTGCAGACTCCGCTAGCTTAGACTGTGCCCCTTTTGTGTGACAGTGACTTCTGGCATTGTGTCCATGTGTGACAGACATGCACTGTTGTTTGGAGTGGGTCCCAGGGTGTGGAAGGCCTCATGTCACCCATGCAGAGCATGCTGTGTTTCCTGTGTGCACTCCTCACTTGCATAGTGCCTACTGTGACAATGAATGCAAGGTGCATGCCACATTCTGCCTGCATACTCCTCCTGGGGATGTTGTTTCCACAGTCCTGATGTGATCCTGTGTTCCCCCCAGTGTGACAGGTGTCAGTACCCATGGATGTGTGTTTGTTCAGTGTACCTGTGCTGTGAGTGTCCAAAGGCCGTGTTCGTCCCCTGCACATTGGTGTGTGTGTTAGTCCCCTGTCATGTGGGTGAGTGCATATGGGGAGTGTTGCACACAAGCAGCATGAGGGATGGATATGGCCTGGCCATCCGATGTGAGCAGGGAGCAGTGCTGTGTGCATGCCGTGCTGAGCCAGCCCCACACCTGTGACACCCCCGTCTACTGGCACATGGGCAGAGTGAGGTGTGTACCCGCAGTTGGCAATGCCATGTGATTGTCCTGTACCTGTGTGTGTCTGTGTACTCTGCTGAGGTAGCATCAGTGTGCTGGGGCAGGTGACTGCTGTGAGGTGCTGTACATAATCCTGGTGTAGCCTGTGAGGCACAGTGTGATCCCTGGTCAGTGAGTGTGTGGTACCCCTCATGCCACCCGTGTGCTTTCACTGGCACGTAGTGCATTTGGCCTTCCACAGTGGATAATGTCCCTATGACAAAGGTGCAATTAGTTGCATGCATACCATGGCCTGTTCATAATGAGGATTGTTCTATATGTGTGTCTCTGTGTCTTTGCTCATGTGGATTAATGTATTCTCTCTTTTGCATCCTCACAGGTAGGCGCCATTGCCAAGGGGGAGATCTGGAGGGAAGCCGTCAGTGCCGTGAGGGGTACAGAGGGTCGGAGGCGGAGCCTGTCTCAGGTGAGGAAACGCTGGCAGGACATCCGGTGCTGGACGAGGAGGATTGCACGGCTCCTGCTGGGGGACTCACCTGAGAGCCGTAAGAACCGTGGGCGCCGTCGTCTGACCCACATCCAGAAGCGTGTGCTGGCGGTGGTCTTCCCCGATATGGACAGGCGCCTACAGGAGAGGCAGCAGCAGGAAGGGGGTAGGTACATGTGTGTCAGTTGTGTGTCCCCAGCCAATGTAAGTGTGCAGTTGCATGGATACACTGCCAGGGTTTGATTGTGCAGTGCGTCAACTTCTCCACAAAGTAGCACAGTGCTGTTCTCACTCCCTCCCTTCCCCTCCTTGCAATGTGTTCCCTGGTCTGTCTGTAGCCACTCTTGCACAAGGTTATTTAGGCAGGCAGTTCATGCAGGTGCCCTATGCTATCAGCATCATGTGTGGGGGTGATGTGCCACAGGTATGGGGACCTTGCGTGTGCCATGGCCAATTTCAGTCATTGTGGTGTCCATGTCACTTGGCACTGATTGTGAATCACGACATAGGGGTGTGTCTCCAAAATGTACAGCCTTCCAGCATGCATGTCCAATTGTGTGCCCTCTGACATGATGTGCCTGAGTGGGAGGCCTGCTAAGTGCAGGGACGGTTGCTTAATTTGCAGTCATGTCCATCCTGGACCATGGAGGAGTGTGGGCACTACTGTGCCCTGGGGCACCTCTTCCTAGGTATCATGTGCGTCATCCAACAATATGGCCATTCACTGTGTCTTCACCATGGGTTGGGTAGGGTGGCATTGTACCCTGGGCTCAACTGTTAGGACCTACAGGTTGCTACATGTGTCCACTGTACAGGGGGACCCATTTTGCTTGTGCATACTCACAGTGGGCATTACCTGTGTGTGTTGTTGAGACAATCTGATGATGTTTGCCTGTCAATGATGTGTGGACATGGCCACCAGGGGCTGTGTGTGTACAGTCATGAATTAGTGGAGGCCATGTGTTTCCATCCCAGAGTAAGAGGTGTACATACTTTCTCCGTCTCAATGAGATTGTCTCAGGTGTGGGTGGTTTGTGCGTACAAGGCCTACATGTCAGAAGCTTCATCCTCCTTGCTGGGTTTAGCCTGTGTGTGATGTTTGACTGGACATACGCTCAAGGTGCAGTGACCCTGTCATGTGTGGCCTGGTTTCATGTATTGCCTTTGCAGCATGCGGCAAGAGTAAATGGATATGATTCATGCTCATCCCTTTTTGACGACGCAGTGTGGTGCAGGTGCTGTGCACATTTGTCCCCAGAGGCTGGCTCCTCTCTAAAATTTCAGGTGCAGTGATTTGCTGTTGTGTCATGATCTCCATTGTGTCTCAGTGGCATGGTGGGTCGAAAAACTGTGTGTTCCATGGCCTACATGTGTACATTGTTTTGTAGGTGTTACTCCTGTTGCTTTTCAGGCTATGCAATGTGACCTATGTATATTTGACTCATGTGACATAAGTGTACAGGTGTCTGATTTTCTCCTGTCTCTTCACCTTGCCCACAGCATCGCCGGGGGACACGGAAGGAGACACTAGCACGGACCGGGAGGAGAGATTGAGCACCAGTGCCAGCAGTGCTGTCCTGTCTGGCACATGGAGTGGCACGGAGGCCGAAGGGAGTGAGGCAGAGGACCTGTTGACTGCCAACACAGACTATGACGCAGACGGGTCCGAGGCTGAGCTCCCAGAGGTGGCGGAGTCTGCCCCCCCAGCTGATGGCAGCCCTCCACATCCCCCCGCCACCTCAGGTTCCATCACCGGCCTCCCACATGCTCGTGGCCCTTCCCTCCGTGCTCGGTCCCCACATGTCTCCTTCCTGCCAGGCACCGCACCCCCTGCCCCTGTCACCACTGCTGCGGTGAGTGCGGAGTCTGTGGACATCCTGAGGCAGTTGCAGGTTGGTCAGACTGCGATGCTAAATGTCCTCCATGCCCACACCCAGGTGCTGACCCAGATGGAGGCATACATGGAGGGCATGTCGGCTGCGCAGTCTGACCAACGGCAGTTGCTGAGGTCCATAGACTCCACACTGACTGCAGCACTGGATCTCCTGCAGCGCTGCGTAACACCCCCTACCCCTGCCCCATCCACAATTCCCACTCCCGTGCCTGTCCCACGCACATCCAGACGTCAGCGTGCACGCACCCCAACAGACACAGGCACCACACCACCAGGGAAGTCGAAGCGCACACCTCCTGTCACGCACACACAGGGTGAGGAAGGCACACCCACTGGGTCGGGGGGGAAACGTAGAACACGCAGCCACAGTGGGAGTCCGCATTCCACACAACCCACTCCCTCCAAATCCACTCCCCTTAGCTCTCCTGGCCAACAGTCAGTGACAGCATCATCCACTGCGAGTGTGCCCCCCAGCCCCAGGATGACACCACCCCGCAAGCGGTGGAGGCGGGACCCGGCCAGGGGAGTTGAGTCCCCCACCCTGTCCACACCCTCCCCCAGTGGCGCTGCGACCCATCCCTTTGCCCCCCCCTCCTTGGGGCCTGTGGTTGGATTGGGTGCGGGGGAGTCGCTGGGGGAACTTGCCGACGTGTGCAGCGCCATTCTGTCCTCCACCTTTGGCGCTGGCACCCCCCCGTGGCAGAATCATCCCTCCCTGCACCCACAACACCTACCCTTTCCCCTCCTGTCCCTGCGGTGCCTGTTTCCACCCTCCCCCCTGATGCCCCCTCTTCTGTGGATGAAATGGACTTGTGAACTGTGCAGGCAAGCTAGGGGACACACGTCCCGATGTGTACCCCCCCCCCCGGACATTGCTGCTGGGCTGGCCCATGGCCCTTGTACATAGTGGACATTTTCTCAGATATATTTTCCTGCTGAATAAAGCCTTTTCTTTTGGTTTTGCACACTGATGCTTTCCTGGACTTGCTGTTGGTGCTGGTGCTCCCTGCGTTGGGGTGGTGATAATGTGTTAGGGGTCTGTGAAATGTTGGAGTGTGCTGCTCATGGGGTGTACCCTGCCATCTGCGTGCCATCACAAAGGTCTCTGCCAATGGTATTTGGTCATGTTTGCTCTCACTGTATGGTGACATTGTCCCAAGGTGTGTTCCATCCTCTGTGGAGCAGGCCATTTTCCCTGCAGGGTGTCTCCCAAATGCTGTGCTGTGCTGTGTCTACATTTCCTGGATGTGTGAGGGTTGCCGTTCAATATAGCCATGCTGGCTCAGCGATGGCTCCGCCTGCATCTGGGGTATCACCCTTGTAGGTCACTGAACTTGTTGATGGGGTATATTGTCCTATGTCTGGGCACTGCTGGGAGTGATAGGCACCCACCCCTCCTGTGTCTGGGCACTGCTGGGAGGACTCTGCACCCACCCCTCCTGTGTCTGGGCACTGCTGGGAGTGATAGGCACACACCCCTCCTGTCTCAGGGCACTGCTGGGAGGACTCTGCACCCACCCCTCCTGTGTCTGGGCACTGCTGGGAGGACCCTGCACCCACCCCTCCTGTGTCTGGGCACTGCTGGGAGGACCCTGCACCCACCCCTCCTGTGTCTGGGCACTGCTGGGGGTGTTTGGCACACCCCATTCTTATAGCAGGTTCGGTGCGTACATACACGGGTGGGGGTTTGGTGCGTACATACACGGGTGGGGGTTTGGTGCGTACATACACGGGTGAGGTTTCGGTGCGTACATACACGGGTGGCGCTTGGGTGCGTACATACACGGGTGGGGGTTTGGTGCGTACATACACGGCTGGGGGTTTGGTGCGTACATACACGGGTGGCGCTTGGGTGCGTACATACACGGGTGGGGGTTCGGGGCGTACATACACGGGTGGGGGTTCGGGGCGTACATACCAGGGTGGGGTGGGGGTTCGGTGCGTACATACAGGGCTGGGGGTTTGGTGCGTACATACACGGGTGGGGGTTCGGTGCGTACATACACGGGTGGGGGTTCGGGGCGTACATACACGGGTGGGGGTTCGGGGTGTATATACACGGGTTGTGCTTGGGTGCGTACATACACGGCTGGGGGTTCGGGGCGTACATGCACGGGTGGGGGTTCGGGGCGTATATACACGGGTGGGGGTTCGGGGCGTACATACACGGGTGGGGGTTCGGTGCGTACATACACGGGTGGGGGTTCGGGGCGTACATGCACGGGTGGGGGTACGGGCCGTACTTCCACGGGTGGGGGTACGGTCCGTACATACCCCTGCCCACGCTCTGCGTGCCTGGGTACGGGCCGTACCCATGCCTTTGGTGGGTGGGTACGGTGCGTCCCCCCATTGTTGCGGTGCCGTGGGGTCCGCACCGTACACAGGCCTTGGGGGCGTGGCTACGGGTCGTACCACGCGTACCCCTACATGACCCCAGCAATGCTGGTACGAGCTGTACCAAGGCCTTTCTGACGTGGGTACGGGCCGTACCGCCATTGTTGGAGTGACGTAGGGGGACGCGTGGTACGTTCCGTACCCACGCTCTTGCGGCCTGGGTAGGGTACGTACCGGTTCGCGTGACCATCCACTTCCGTTGTGGCGGACGCTTGCGTTGCTGGCCTCGCCCCCACACCCTGGCAGTGTCCAGGCCCTGATGGTCAGGTATGTCCAGGCCATGTGTGATTTGGTACCATGTGTTGGTGTTGTGTGTCCTGCCCCTGCCCCCCCCTTTGCCCCTGGTTGTTGTGCTGACCTTCTGCGGCGTCTGCGTCGGTTCCTGTACGCCAGGTGGACTGCTAGGAGGGCAGGGATGGCACGTAGGTTCGGGTCCATGTCTGTTCGTCGCGTCCAGCTGCTCCTTGCGTGTGTCGTCCTGATTTCCCGGCAGTTTTTGGCAGCCGGTAAATATTTACCGTGCGGGATGACGTCGGTTCGAATCGTACTTCCTGGTTCGTGAAACGTAGGCTGGATGCGTACCGACGTCACGTCGGCGCCTTTCAGGATCGGAATTGTGTTTAGTTTCTGTTCGGTCGGTGTTTTGTTCGATTCGTACGGAAATGGTGTTTCCGTATGAATCGTACTTGCATTTTCGGATGGATTTCGCACCGGGTACGAGTCGGACGGAGAAAAGGCTCCGTCCGACGGTTCGTACCCGGTTTTTACCGGATCGGAATTGGCACCTTAGTTTTAATAAAACATGTGTATTACAAATAGTCACAACGAAGTAAGTCTGGTAACCTTGCTTCCCGACCACAAACATGAGCATGTTCATACTATCAAAAATTTAAAGAACAAACTTATATTTGAATAAATATTAATCCTATAGTAATTAGAAACAAACTGTTACTAGTAATAGCTGATTCTTGACGCACTCTTGCTGCCATTTCCGCAATTTCACTAACATCATGTCACTAAGTCCCCGATTACCATACTGTAAGCAAAGTCTCTGAAAGTCATCTGATTACCTTGAATCCCATTTCCAACCCGCATTGTAAAATTACTAAAACAGTTTTGAAAAACAACAAATTACGACGGCTGGAAATTGTACGAACTGTCAAAGTATGTTACGAAAGGCATTGGTATTATCCGAATCTTTGAAAGCGGAATGGTGGCAGGCAATAGCCTGTGTTTACAGCTGAGATAAAAGGATGTAAGATTCAGACAGCATTTACAAATTGCTCTGTACGAACACGAAAAGTTCAACGACAGGGTGAAAGGATTTCAAGTGATTATTTCACCCATGGGAGCCAGTATTGATGGTCGAAAAAGGGGATCCGATAGTATTCAATGGGAGTCCCTACAAATGTTGTTTGGAAGCTTTGTAATTGTTGTTGTTGGGCAGGCATTATGTTTGTTCATGAATCCAAAACAATGTCTGGAAGAAAGATTACGCCCGACATCTAGGTGAGGCCCATAGTTTAGAAACAAGTAAAAGTAAGCACTATTATACACGCAATATTTCCTTTACCAATTTTTAAAAATTTTTTAATGTTTGTGTAATTTACAAATCAGACTTTTAGTATTATATTTATTGATTTCAAAAATTTTAAAAAATATATATTTTTGCAAAAATGTAATAAGTAAAATTAAATCCTTAGTGATAGATTCATTCCGTTCGAATTGTGCACAGCGTCAGTCTGGATATGGATAATTTTCGGTGAGTAGACAAAATATCTGAAATGTAATATCGATATACAGAAATATCGAAGTCAAAATATCGATGGAACAATATATCTCTGTCATTAATATAGATGTAAAAAATGTCGAAATTGTTATGTGTAGTAAAATATCGAGGTATAGTATATCGAAAGACATAATATCGTGTAGTAAAAATATCGAAAAAGGATAGTATTAAGTCATTTTGTGATTTGTTAAAAATTATTGTTTAGAAGTGTCAGCAAATGTTTATTTAAGTGTATTAAAAATAACAATTTTGTTTTTATTAATATAATTTTTTAAATTTTGATATATAATTTTAGGAGCGGGATGTTGGGTTTATAGGGGATAAGGCTGGGGAGTGTTTTAAAAATATATATTTGAAATAAAATATTTTAATACATTTTTGTAGAATTTTAATTTAAATTTTGAACAAAATTGTAATATTTAAATTTTAATTATGAAAAAAAAACATTTTTAGTGGGATGTTGTGTATATAGGGGTTAAGGGTGGGGAGTGTTTTGGAAATAAATATTAAATTTTATATTTTAGGATATAATTTTTGAAATATTATTAATATAATTTTTTAAATTTTGATATATAATTTTAGGAGCGGGATGTTGGGTTTATAGGGGATAAGGCTGGGGAGTGTTTTAAAAATATATATTTTAAATAAAATATTTTAATACATTTTTGTAGAATTTTAATTTAAATTTTGAACAAAATTGTAATATTTAAATTTTAATTATGAAAAAAAAATTTTTAGTGGGATGTTGTGTATATAGGGGTTAAGGGTGGGGAGTGTTTTGGAAATAAATATTAAATTTTATATTTTAGGATATAATTTTTGAAATATTATATTTAAAAAAAAAATAAAAAAATTCTAATGTGTTTTGAAATTTTAAATGTGAAAATTGTAATAATAAAATAAATGTAATAAGTGGGATTTTGGGGTCATAGGGGATAAGGGTGGGGAGTGTTTTAGATATATATTTAATATTTAATATTGAATTAAAAAAAATGAAATTTCAATTTTGGTATGAAAATTTACAATTAAAATTTTTACTAATAAAATTTAATAATTTATGATATAATTTTTGAAATATTATATTTACAAATAAAAAAATTTCAAATTAGTTTTTAAAATTTAAATGTTAAAATTGTAATAATAAAATAAATGTAATAAGTGGGATTTTGGGGTTATAGGGGATAAGGGTGGGGAGTGTTTTAGATATATATTTATTATTTAATATTGAATTACAAAAAAATTAAATTTACATTTTGGTATTAAAATTTACAATTAAACATTTTACTAATAAAATACATTTAAGAAGTGGGATTTTGGGGTTATAGGGGATAAGGGTGGGGAGTGTTTTTGAAAAATATTTAATATTTTATAAAAAAAAAAAGAAAATTTAAATTGGTATTAAAATTTAAATTTAAAAAAATTACTAATAAAATAAATGTAATAAGTGGGAATTGGGGGTTATAGGGGATAAGGGTGGGGAGTGCTTTCGAAATATATGTAATATTTTTTATTTGAAAAACATAAGGGAAATTTCTAATTTGGTAATAAAAGTTAATTTTAATCATTTTAATAATAAAATAAATGTCATAAGTGGTATTTTGCGGTTATAGGGGATAAGGGTGGGGAGTGTTTTAGAAATATATAAAAAATTTAATATTAATAAAAAATAATTTACATTTAGAAATGTTCTTTGAATTAACATTTAACAATTTTAAGAAGATAATTTATTTAATAAGAGTGATGTAGGATTTATAAGGGATAAGGGTGGGTAGTGTTTACAAATTAGTAATTGTTTTAAAAAATCTAAAATATATAGTAACCCTAATTCAATATAGATTGGAGTGGGAATAGTAAATTATTTATGGTCAGTGTCCAGCACCTACTCTAATTTTTTATAGACTGGAGTGGGAATAGTAAATTATTTATGGTCACTGTCCAGCACCTACTCTAATTTTTTATAGACTGAAGTGGGAATAGTAAATTAGTTATGGTCAGTGTCCAGCATGTACTTTAATTTTTTATACACAGGAGTGGGAATAGTAAATTATTTCTGGTCAGTGTCAAGCATCTACTTTAATTTATTATAGACTGGAGTGGGAATAGTAAATTATTTATGGTCAGTGTCCAGCAACTACTCTAATTTTTTATAGACAGGAGTGGTAATAGTAAATTATTTATGGTCACTGTCCAGCACCTACTCTAATTTATTATAGACTGGAGTGGTAATAGTAAATTATTTATGGTCACTGTGCAGCACCTACTCTAATTTTTTATAGACTGGAGTGGGAGTAGTAAATTATTTATGGTCAGTGTCCAGCACCTACTCTAATTTTTTATAGACTGGAGTGGTAATAGTAAATTATTTATGGTCAGTGTCCAGCACCTACTCTAATTTTTTATAGACTGGAGTGGGAATAGTAAATTATTTATGGTCAGTGTCCAGCACCTACTCTAATTTTTTATAGACTGGAGTGGGAATAGTAAATTATTTATGGTCAGTGTCCAGCACCTACTCTAATTTTTTATAGACTGGAGTGGGAATAGTAAATTATTTATGGTCAGTGTCCAGCACCTACTCTAATTTTTTATAGACTGGAGTGGTAATAGTAAATTATTTATGGTCAGTGTCCAGCACCTACTCTAATTTTTTATAGACTGGAGTGGGAATAGTAAATTATTTATGGTCACTGTCCAGCACCTACTCTAATTTTTTATAGACTGGAGTGGGAATAGTAAATTATTTATGGTCAGTGTCCAGCACCTACTCTAATTTTTTATAGACTGGAGTGGGAATAGTAAATTATTTATGGTCAGTGTCCAGCAACTACTCTAATCTGTCTGGTATTTAATGAAATTAAATTACATTGATATAGCAATAATAAAAATATATTTAAGTGAATATTATTTGTATTTTATTATTATATATTGGATTTGTACTAATTAATTCAATATTTATAGTTTAGGGTAATAAATACATGTAAAGTTTTAATGTGATATGTTTGGAATATTTAATATTATTATTAGGAAAAATATATGAATATTTTGTATTGGAATAATGGGTAATGGCATTCTGTAATTTTATAATATTTATTGTTTTTTATTTTTTTATAAAAAAAATATTCTATATGTTAAATATTCTTAATAGAAGATCAATATTAATAATCAGAGAAACACAATTAATAAGACAAGAACATGGTTTTTATTGTAGTTTTTTAAATTTGTTATTGTTTATTCATTTGAGTAAGATCATTCAGAATTAGCATTAGTTACATTGTAATTAAATTCAAACATATTGAATATAGGTCAGAACAAATTTTATGTACATTTAGTATATTTTCTAACATTTTTTAGTAAATTAAAAATATTATTAATAATGTTGTACAATGTAGTGTTTTAAATTAAATTTAACATAGCAATAGATTTTGTAAATATTTATACAAAACTTTTGGCAAATATTTTCATTTATAAACATTTTAATATTTGTAGTACAAACATGTTATACCTTTTTTATTAATATTAATATGTAAAATATTAATATTAATTATTTTTACAATGTTTTCCAAACAAACATATTTTTAACATAAATAAAATTTTAGCATTCATGCAAAAAATGTGTAACAATTTTTCATACATTGTTCTGTAGTATTATCTTTTTAGAAATTATAATAATAAATATTTTAAATTTTTTAATATTTATTTATATAATTTTAAACATTAGGAACATTTGTTGACAATTTGTAGGTAAATGAAAAAAATAGGTCTATTTTTGCTAAATAATATAAAATATTTGTGTGTGAATTTACTGTTTTACCTGATTTAATTAGGGCTTTTTAGTATAGTTAAATGTTTTATTATGTTTTGGGCACTCTATTTTGTAACCCGGTAATGTTGTTTTGGGTCATTTGGTTTGAAGGGAAGCTCGCGGTTGGGAGTTACTTCGCGTCGTGAAAGGTAAGGTTTGTTTTATATGTTTTAGATGGTTTTAAACTTTATTTTGAGCCTAGTTAGATAATGTTTAGTGTAGCTGTACATATATTAGTTATATTTGGAAATGTTATGTGTTACAGTTGCGTGTTGTGTTTTTACGTGTTTTTAACGATGTGTAGGCATGTTTCGAGAGTTAGGTTTAAGGTGTTTAATGTATATTTAGAACTGTTTTAAATCTAGTATTATTGTTAGTAAGTGTTTATGTGTTGTTTTATGTGGGTGGGAATGTATGTTGCTTTGTTTTTACAATTTCTTTTCTAGGTTATTCGTTTCGGATGGACTCGTTTTTTTTTTTAAAGAAGTGTGTGTTCGTTTTATTGAACAATATGTTTTTTACACTTCTTTAAATGTTTCGGTTTTCATGGATCGTTTTTTAATATTTTTAGCTATTTTCGGGTTTTTCATGGTTTTTCGAAGGATATTTGGTGAATGGATTATGGATTTAATCGGCAGTTGTATTTTTGCATTTTTTTTTGGGAAACTTTTTTTTTATATTTGGATTGTGTAAGCAGGAAATGGATTTTTCAGACTTTGGAATAAACTTGGTAAGTTAATTTATTATTATTTCTTGTGGGTGGGTATTGTTTAATATTATTGATAATTTTTATTTTATTACAAATATTATTAATGTGTGTTAATATATTTTTGACAATATGTATAAATATGTTACACACAGTAATTATTTTTGTAATAAGATAAATATATTTTATGTGTTTGATAGTATTGAAAATGGGTAATTAGTCATTTTTTTGTATTTGTACTTTAAAGAAGTGTTTTAGCTATGATGTTTAGGTATTCTAGGCCTTTGGTAGTAGGGTACAATTTTACTTGTTGCTCTAGATATTTATACATTTTTTTAGTTTGTTTTGAGGTTTTTGGAGTTAGCTGAGTTATGGATTGTTCCATTCGGAACTCTTGATAACTCTGTTCTTTTTGTAGGCATGATATAAATCTTTCTAGTGTTGGTTTTGTTCTGCCTGTTGATTGTAGGAAGGCGTTATGCCATCCTTCAACTGCGTTATTAGTTTTGGATTCTCCATTCAATGTGCTTCTGTATACGTTCCACCAGGGAATTAAGAATTTAGGGTTTCTTCTGTGGCCAGATCTATGTAGTCTGCCGACCCATGTATCTTCGAAATAGTCCAATAGTGAACTTAGTTTTTCTTCATTTTGTTTGTAGAAGGCGCTGTCTATTAAAATGTTGTAATGTTCTGTTACGTCTGTGTCAGGTACATAAGCTAGTGCTATGAGTTTTTTTATTTGATATGCAAAAGATGAATTAGTTGCATATTCAATGCTTAGGGCTGATTTTTGCAAGTGTCTCCATAGGCATTGATTAAAATGATAGTAACAGCCTTGTATGGAGGTATGGGGGTGTGTTTTTAATATAGTATTAATCATTGCATGTTCAAAATCTAGGATTATTTTTTGTGGGGAAAAGTTATTTGTTTTATTATATTTAATAGTTCAGTGTATGTGGAGTTATGTTTGTTTGGTAATAATGTGTAAATTAATGGTATATTGCAATTGTGATATAGGACATGTATTGTATATAGTTGGTAAAAGGGTTTGGGACATATGGTAAAAGTCCCATCCATCATCCAGTTCTGTGATTCTTGTAGTTTACAGAGATTATTAGCTGTTCCAAATATTATTATTCTTTTGTCATTGTTTTTATTATCAAAAATGACAAATGGTTCTTTGTTTAAAGTTATACTTTGTTCTGGACTTAGAATAACTTCACTATATGTGTGAGGAATTGGGGTTGAAGTAGTAGTGGTTTTTTTAGTACGTGCTATAGTTCTTTTGAGTGAAGTTACAGATGGCATTTGTGTAGTAGCAGTTTTAGGAATTTTGGGAAGTTGCTCTTTTAAAATTACACTAGTAGGTTTTTGAGAACTTGTGCTAGCTTCCTTTATAGTTTCTAAAGCAGATCTGACTTCGATTTCAGTAATGTTTGGTGGGTGGTTATGTTCTCTAGTGTATAGTACTGTTGTTTGTCGTGTTGTAGCACGCCCATAGCACTTATTAGAGTAGTATTTAGTGCATTTCCAGTTAACTTTTAAACCATACACTTTTTCCTGTGTGTAAGTGTATCCCATATAGCATAGTAACATTTTTCCCTTCTGGCTTGTTATGAATTCAGCTCCTTCAGTCATTTTGATGTAGCTTTATCTATGAAAAATATATATTATAGTTATTATATATGATGTTATATTAATTTTCATTAGAAAAAAACAAGATTTAGTTACTATATACTTACAAAGTTTGTTTTGATGTGTTTGAGTAGAATGCTCTTGATTCTTTATTTGTGGAATTTTCTTCTAGTATTTTCTTTGTCTGGAAAAGAAAAGGAAATTTGTTGTAATAATTGTTTCTATATTTTTATAGGGAATGGTTAGGGGATTTGCAATTGGGATTTAATTAGGGTGGTATTTTAATCTATTAGTTGATTTTTGGTTGTGAAATACTTACTTTTTAGTTGTATCTTTTTTGGTGCTGTTCTGTATTTTCTTAGTTTCTTTTGGAGTTTCCTGTAGTGAAAACATGAAATAGAAAGAAGACATTAATTTATTTATAGTGTATGTATATTGTAATTACAATTTATTCGATTTGAGTCTTCATGAGAATAATATAGTTAACTTACTTTTGATAGTTTTAAATATTTCCTCTATGTTGATTTTCTTATATCTGCAGTTGCAATCCAGTAAATTTTCCTCTTCATTCAATTTTGTTTTTTTGGTTCTGGACTGTGAATGAAGTTGAACTTCTTTTTATAGTGCTTGGGATGTTGTAATATGTGTTTTATTGGTTAGTTTGAATTCGGAGTGTTTTTATTGGTTAGTTCGAATTTTTTTTTTTTTTTTTCTGGTAGTTAGTTTCCTAATAAGGAAAACGCTAATTAGTTGTTTTGTGGTGTATTATTCTATATGTATTTTTCTAAACATTATATTATGTATTGGATGTATGAATTGATAAAGTATAATTTAATAATATAGTTGTTTAATGTAGGAAGGTTGTTAATAATGTTTTAGTAAAGAGTTAATTATTTAAATCCATTTTTAAATGTAGTAAATATATAATTGTTTAATAATAATTTTGTGTAGAGTTAAAAGACATTATTTGGTGTTTATGTTGTTTGATTTTAGGTTTTAATTAAATGTTATATAGTCGATATTAGTAAAATGGAGATATTTTAGTGGTCGATATTTTAGTTTACGATATTTTGTTATGAAGTATATGTATATTACTGAGCATCGATATTTTAGGATTTCGATATTTGTGTTGGCGATATTTTGTGTACCTATATTTCTGTAGTTCGAAATTGTGTGTTCGATATTTTTGTAATGTTTTAAATAAGTATATGATGTCGATAATAATGTAATCGATTATTTTGTATCGATATATTTGTAGGTCGATTTTTAGTCTTTCGATATTGTGTCAGTGATTCATAATTTTCATCATCATGAACACTGCTTGTCAGAATGTTGGCGTCCTGCGGCTCCGCGTCAGTCTGTGTGGTTGTGGTCGCAGTGATGACGTAGCGTATGCTACTTATACGCCGTACTTGCGCACTTATATCAACTCTATCTGAAAGAAACACGTTAGTTAGATTCCTCACCTTCGAATATCCCCAGGCGTCAGACTGGATCCGGAAGATTTTTCGTCAGAAATCCCCCTTGCACGTCGCTAGGCGTCGTCTGCGGCTCCGCGTCCGTCGTTGGCGTCGTGCGCGTATCAATGGCGTCGTCGGAGTACTTATACGCCGCCCTCGCGCGCTGACGTCAGTTCTTATTTTTTCCGCGCCAGTAAGCGCCGATCCGGGAGAGATTCCCCTTTTAGTCTTTTTTGACTAAATCTTTTTGATCCTTTTTGATCCTGTCTTCGACATCTGGTGCCGGTAGGATGCCTGGTTTCAAGGCTTGCGAAGATTGCCACCGACTGATGTCGGTGACAGATCACCACCGCCGGTCCCTCTACTGTTTGGGCCTCGACCACGACGCGAAGTCGTGTTCCGACTGCCAAGCCCTGACATCGAAAGCTAGGCGGAAGCCGTCCCGCAAGCTTCTCGAGCTTCGCCACTCGGCTCCGCGCCCCGCTCGATCCCGGTCCAAGAGGAGGTCCAAGGATCGGTCGCGGAGCCGCAGTCGACATCATCATCGCTCGTCGGGCTCGAAGTCCTCGGGTAAGTCCAAACATTCTAAGAAGTCCAAGAGGCGACACCGCTCTTCGGACTCCCCTCGCCGGTCGCGTGCCTCGGCCGAGGGTCAGGGTAGTTCCACCCCCGTGGCTCCGTCGAAGCCACAGGCGCCGCGCACGTCCCCATACCCGCCGGTCCCTGGGACTGACGCGACGCCGGCGGAGGTCAGTGCCTTCCTCTCAGCCATGAGAAGCCTGGGCCCGCCGTCGACGGCCGCTGGCACGCCTTCGGGCCCCGCGGACTCGACTGGGCGACCTTGCGCGCCGCCGGCTTTGGCCCCGGCGCCGTTGGAGACTACGGTGCCGACGCCGCAGGTCCCCGCGGGGCCAATGCCTGGGCCCCCGTCAACGCCGGTCGACCTCGTCACGCCTCCTCCGCATGCGCGGACACCGGTATCACCGACGCCGACTCCGGTCAAAGTCGAGCCTCAGTTCAGCCCTGTTCAGGACCCGACGCCGGTGCGGCGTCGGCCGACGCCGCTTGAGACACATTATCTCTATCGTCCGACTCAAAACGTTCCTCCTGTTTATCACGAATCGGATGACGGGGGCGACTGTGAGGGGTTCGAGGACCCTATGGCTGTTCAGTCTCAGCTTTCACAGGAATGGGCAGATGAAATGGGGGAGGCCAGTGGTCTGGATACCTCGCCAGACACTGGCTTCAACTCTTCTCCGACTGTGGCTTTGGAGGAGGGTGCAGCGTTCTCTGTGGTGCTGAGCAAGGCGGCCGCAGCCCTTGGGCTTGAGCTGCCTGCCGTGGCTGTGAGGACTAACATCCTCACTGAGGTGCTTCAATCTGCAGCAAGCTCCACTAAGCCTCTGCTGCAGTTCAATGAGGCCCTCACTGACGTTCTGCAGGGCACCTGGTGAAAGACCTCCACAGTTCCTCCTGTGGATAGGAACGTTGCCAGCGCCCTGCTCGGGGCGACCACAGTTTTCTGTCCCAACAACCCACCCCCGAGAGTCTGGTTATCCAGGCTTCTACTCCCCAATCCTCCATCCCGACCGCTCCACCGGACCGAGACTCCAAGAGACTGGAGCAGTTTGGCAAAAAGCTGCTCTCTTCCCTTAGTTTGGGCCTGCGGTCTTTAAACACCGCCTGTCTCTTGGACCGTTATTTCCACTCTCTGTGTGATACGGTGGAGGAAGTGCTGCCCCTGTGCACGGAGGAGGCCCGGACACGACTTACCCAGGCTCTGGCCGATGGGAGGGATGCAGCACGACATGCAATCCGATATGGGCTTGACACTACGGACTCTCTGGGTAGGGCGATTTCTACAACGGTGGCGCTTAGACGTCACGCCTGGCTGCGGTCCACGTCCTTTTGAGGGGATGTCAAGAGCACTCTCATGGACATGACCTTTCATGGCAGTCGCCTTTTTGGTGAGCAAGCGGACAGTGCGCTGAATCGCTTTAAGGACTCCTGGGCTACGGCCAAGTCCTTGGGCCTCTTGTGCCCGCGGTCGCAACCCTCCGCTTTTTGCCCCTTTCGTGACCAAGGAAGAGGCGCCTCCTCACGTCCGCCTAGCCACCAGCCACATAACTAACCTGCGTGCGTACGTGGTTTCCGCCGAGGCGTTTCTGGAGGACGACGCGGTCAGCCCACATCCACCCCGGCAGCATCCGCCTCCAAGCCTTCCGAGTCCGAGCTTTCCGGCCCATTCCTCGCCAGTGGGCGGAAGAGTTCGCCATCCCTTGCTCCAGTGGCATACCATCACTTCGGACAGGTGGGTGCTGCAAATAGTCAAAAGGGGCTACTCCCTCCCCTTCGAGACGAACCCTCCACCCATGCCACCGCAATACCACCAAAAGTCGTAGGATCACTTGAATCTGCTGCGGGAGGATTTTACGGCCCTCTTGGCAAAAGAGGCCGTCGAGCGCGTTCCTGGGCATGAAGTAGGTCGTGGTTGCTATTCCCACTACTTTCTGGTTCGCAAGAAGGGCAAAGGGGACTACGCCCTATCTTGGACCTCAGGAGCATCAACGCCTTGCTTATGAAGGAGCGGTTCAAGATGCTGACGCTAGCTCCGGTTCTGGCTGCCCTCAACCCTGTAGACTGGATGGTAGTGTTAGACTTGGAGGACGCTTATTTTCACATACCCGTGCTGCCGGCCCATCGGCGTTACCTGCGGTTCACTGTGGGTCAGGAGCACTTTCAGTTCACCGTGCTCCCCTTCGGCCTCACCAGTGCCACTCGGGTGTTCACAAAAGTGATGGTGGTGTTTGCAGCTCATCTGGGCAGATGAGGGCTTACAGTCTGCCCCTATCTCGACGACTGGTTGTTGAAGGCGGGATCGCCCCAGCAAGTCGTCTCCCACCTCCAGACTACGGCGGATCTCCTGCATTTGCTGGGGTTTTCCATCAATGTGCCGAAGTCACACCTGAGCCCCTCTCAGAAGCTCCTCTTCATCGGAGCGGTTATCGATTCGGCGCAGTTCAGAGTCTATCCACCGGAACAGCGGGTCCGGAATATTCATGCCCTGATTCCCATCTTTCGGCCTCTATCCTGGGTTTTGGTCAGGCTAGTGTTGCGGCTTCTGGGGCTGATGCCCTCCTGCATCCTACTAGTGCATGACGACAGACGTCGCATGCGGGCTCTGCAGTGTGACCTGAAGTTTCAGTGGGCACAGCATCACAGCAACCTGTCCGACCATGTATTGATCTCGGAGGGCACCGCACAGCAGTTGCAGTGGTGGCTCACGGACCGCGATTGGGTCACGGGCAAGAGCCTCTCCCTTCCCCAACCGGAGCATGTCGTAGTGACGGATGCGTCCCTCCTGGGATGGGGTGGCCATATGGGAGAGGCGGAGATCAGAGGCCTCTGGTCTCCGGCGGAGTCTCGTCTCCACATCAACCTGTTGGAGGTGAGAGCGATACGACTTGCACTGAAAGCCTTCCTTCCCTCTGTCAGGGGAAGTGTCGTGCAGGTTTTCACGGACAACACCACCGCCATGTGGTATTGCAACAAACAGGGCGGGGTGGGGTCGTGGACCCTTTGTCAGGAGGCTCTGCGCCTCTGGACATGGCTGGAACACCAGGGCATCACCCTAGTGGTTCAACATCTGGCGGGCTCTCTGAACGCCAGGGCAGACGAACTCAGCCGGCGGTGCATGATGGATCACGAATGGTGTCTGAACTCCGAAGTGGCGCAAGGTCTCTTTCAGCAGTGGGGAGAGCCTTGGTTAGATCTATTCGCCACCAAAGAGAACGCGTAATGTCCGCAGTTCTGCGCGTTGGAATTTCCAAAGCGGCACTCGCTCGGCGACGCTTTTCGTCGCGACTGGAGTTGCGGTCTGTTGTACGCCTTTCCGCCTATACCACTTCTGCCCAGAGTGCTGAAGAAGATCATGCACGACCGGGCCCAAGTCCTCTTGGTGGCTCCGGACTGGGCACGAAGGTACTGTTATCCCGAGCTACTCAGTATGTTGACCGATCCTCCGATACGTCTGCCCCTTCGGGAGGATCTTCTGTCGCAGCAGCAGGGGACGGTCCTCCACCCGAACCTGTCCAGCCTCCACCTCCATGCGTGGAGATTGAGCGGTGGCAGTTGATGCCATTTGACTTTCCTCCTGAAGTCTGTGATATCATTCTGGCAGCCAGGCGTCCCTCCACAAAGTCGGTATAAGCCTGCCGGTGGAAAAAAATTTGTGGAATGGTGCACAGCAAAGGCTGTGGATCCCCTTTCCGCCCCTCTTTCTGAGGTTCTCCTCTTTCTTCGGCCCAGCAGGGCTCTGCCTTGGGCACCTTAAAAGGTTATCTTGCTGCCATTTCTGCCTTCTTACGGCTTCCTGATCAGCCTTGTCTTTTCAAGTCACCGTGGGCCGTTTTGTGCATCAAAATGTGTTATTCCTTGGCAAAAAAGGACCCTCATATTGGGCTGCGCGCCCATTCTACTCGGGCCACAGCGGCTACTACTGCTTTGGGATGGGGAGTCCATTTGCAGTACATCTGTCAGGCGGCAACGTGGGCTTCGCTACATACGTTTGCCAGGCATTATTGCCTAGACAGGCAAGTACAGAGGGATGGCTTCTTTGGCCGTCCTGTCCTCCAGGAGTTTCTGGTGTGGTCTTGGTTCGCAGACCCACCACCGGGGTTGGTATTGCTTGGGTATCTATTCTAAGGTGAGGAATCTAACTAACGTGTTTCTTTCAGATGAACAAGTTACTTACCTTCAGTAACGATGTATCTGTAAGAAACATTAGTTAGTTAAGATTCCTCACCAACCCACCCATCCTCCCCGTTCTGCGAACGGACATCTAGGGTTAAGGTTATCCCTTTCAGGCCCATAGCATTTTTTGGCACCAGTGTCGGTCTCTTGCATGGCTCTGCGTTCCTGGCGCGGAAAGCTATGTACAAGAACTGACGTAAGCGCGCGAGGGCAGCGTCTAAGTACTCCGACGACGTCATTCCGGCGCACAATGCAAACGACAGACGCGGAGCCACAGACGAGGCCGAGCGACGCACAAGGGGTATTTCTGACGAAAAATCTTCCGGATCCAGTGTGACGCCTGGGGATATTCTAAGGTGAGTAATCTAACTAACTAATGTTTCTTACAGTGTGGAAATGTGGATTTTCCTGATCAGTTATGTCCCCTATCTTGGACCCCAACGGTTCTATGTGCATGTCACAAGTACATGTATGTTCCCTCCAGTTCCAGTTTCCAAACGCAAACATATGTGCGTCCACCGTCAACATGTTCTCTGTCAGATCCGCCATCAATGGGCTGGATATTCGATTCCTAAGTATGAAAGGCCACCGACTTTATATGGCTAAGTTACTCCATTTTTACAGTTCAGGCAAGTAGGCCCGATTCTGTCCTCAAAGCCTTCCCTGCTCTCTGTCTCTGACAGCTTCAGCTTGAGCTCGCATCTGTATCCATGAACTTTGTCCTACTCCCTGTGCAGCTAACGGTGCCTGCCTCGGCCAGTTTTGCCTGCCTGCCAAGAAGCTGTATTTCACCTTCGAATTATCTACTTTGCTCTTCAGCCGATGCATTCCTGTCTAGTGATTTAGGTAAACATTTCCTTTAGCTCACAAGCAAAGGACTCGGCCTTTCCGTCCTCCTGCAAGTAATTCATAGCCCTGTTGCCATGGAAAGTTTTCTGCCCCTCGCATCTCATATAGATACTTAGACGCTTGTACACGCACACAGTCAGTATAGAATAGATTCTGTCCGAGAGTCTTTTCTTGTGGATAACATAGTTCTCTAAACATAGGATGTTAGATATGATTTGGGATTAGGTTGACTTGACCCCCCAGACTTCTCGTCTCCACATGTAGAGCTAAATGTCAAGTCCCCTTCACCCCCTAGTTGCACGTCAATCACACGTCATGCTGCTGCGCGCGCATCTATGTTAAGTATTATCTTATAGATCCACCTATGCATGATAATCAGAGCCAATCATGTTTCTTTCTGCTCCTTATTACGCCTAGTTTCGATTACGTACCACTATGTCATTTCTCTTATCAATTGTTACGCCTTTTGCATTCGTTTCATTGTAATGTATGACCTATAAAAGTTACTTCTTGTCAATAAAGTATGGTACTTCACTTCCTGAACCCTCGTGGTGACGGAACCTGAAGGCCGCCACTCGAGTCGGCCATTTTGGAATAAAGCCCATTCAGAAAATCTCTTATACCACGGATTCTGCCTCTTGTTATTCTGAGCTATTTTACTTTATTTTAGATTCCGTATGAAATTCAGTCAAGGTAAAAAGAATATTTACCACATAATGGCGCCCGAATAGGGACACTTTCTCATCTCACGCGCCGGCGGTGCGTTGCAGGCCCGGTCTCCTGCCACAGCTGGACGGACCATAAACGCGTACCAGCAGGATTTCCTGTAAGCTCCCTCCGGTCAAACGGGGGCGACTGAGGCTGCGATCAACCCAGACGAGGCGGTGAGAAGTGCGAAGTATCCCGACCAGAGCCTAGCTGAGAGAGCAAGATCCGAGGTATACAGAGGCCCACCAGGTTTTCGAAATCCCGATGTCCAGAGGGTCCGCTGTCCGCAGTCATCGAGTCCCGTTCATTCTCTGAGGCCTTCCGTTTCAAGGAGCTACTCGGTGAGTACCATCGCCGGGGAGGCGTGTTGACAGCACATAGGTTGTGCCGGTCAAGACGGATTTGGGTACACAAATCCGGTCTGCACTGTTTAGCAGTGTATATGTACTGTTTAGCAGTATATCAAGTATTCCGAAGTATTCAGTTATTGTCAAGAATTCAGCTTGGTGATTAGTTATGCAGACTGTCATCATCGTCGGTCATTTTTAAATGTTTAATGTTTAATGTTTAAAGTGTTCAAATGTCTTGCATATTGTGGTATGAATGATTGTTCATTGTTCACCGTTCATTATTGTGTTTTTAATATTAAGTGAATTCAAGAGTAAGTATCAGATCAGTTGTCAAGATGCCGCTCTTCTCGAAGTTAAGACAGATTACTACCAGAAAAGGGGTGCTTGAAGAAGCAGTTCCTATTCCTCCTAGGGACACTCCAGGGCATTTTATGTATCACAAGCATGGCTTAGATGCCATATTGTTTCTTGATCTATGGGTAGATTATACCAAGGGATTGCCGGAAAGTCAAAGGTGGCCCGCAGCGGGAACCTGGGATGCAGAGTGCATCATGAAAGTGGAGGAAGAGTTATGGAAAAGAAAAGTCAGACAGTCACAGAAAGACGCTGTTGAGTTATGGCGTAAAGAATCTCATAGACGTACAGAAAAAGCACGTAGACAAGAAGAGAGGAGTAAAGAGAGTTCAAAGGAAGTTCAAGAAAATATATTAATTGAGGAAGGTATCCGAGTGAAATCAGAACAAGTAGATAGACAAAGAAACGCTCTTATGAGTGGTATGTATCCCCTCCTAGCCGAAGGACTACCTAAGGCTGTTCCAGAGATGCCAAAAGACTTGCCACCCCCATTATTTCCAATTAAGGTACATCCAAAAGGGCATCCCAGAACCGCAGAAGATGTTTTTCTTTCCTCATATCTAGATGACGCAGCTCCCGAGTATGCTAACCCCACACCACATAGACCGTCTGGCGGAGGGGTTCAACGTCAGGATCAGGTATCTGTCCCCGTGCAACAGCAAGTCCCGACACGAGCTCCGGCAAGCACATCTGTTTCCGCATCTGTCCCCGCAATCGATTCTACAGTGGTATCGACACCTATAGTTGCTGTATCACGTTCGACGAATCCATTCACACCCGACGCCCCTGAAGGGGCCACGGGAGGTGCAAGCAATACTTTTACGCCACCTAGAATAAATAAACTTGTTTTTCAAGAATCAGCGCATTCACGTACACCCAAATTCGTAAGTGAACGTACGCTTAAGGAACTCCTTATAGATTGTAGATATGACCCGGTGGTCGGTAAAGAGGACGAAATGGTCCTGGCATCATTACGTATCAGACGAGCCGCAGAGTATTTAGCGAGGTTACCAGGAATGATTACGCATCTAGATAAAATATATCATTTTGTCCAAACAGGGCGAGACCCAGAATGTATTAACAGAGCTATGGAATTCCAGAAAGTAGAGATACAGGGGGAACTGTTACGTTTCCTCATAAACTGTGTGATCAGAAATCAAGACCGTCCGGGGGTAGACCCGAATACAATGCTTACTCTTACAAGATGGAGCCAGAATATATCAGAAGGGAGACACGATAAGAAAAACTGTATAATAGCCATGTGCCGAAAAATCCGTAGAGAAATAGAACGTATTCACGAAGAAAGATTGGAAACAGACGAGTTCGAGCAAGATGAAGTATCCGAATCAGGGAATTCCGCAAGACAGTCAGAAACCATAGCATACGTGGGCAGAGGAAGATCCTGTGATAATACTAGATGCTTTTCTCATCCCATACACTCAGAATGTCCAAATAATAGCAGAACGTATCCGACGCCTGTAATAAATTTAAAGTCTCCTGAACATTTGTTCCAAGCCGCAGATAAACTACTACGAGAACGAAGGGGTTACCATCTCCTCGATTCCATGGATGAGCAAGAATTAGCCAGATCAGCCGTTCACTGGATTGACAGTCCTGAAAAATACGGTGATGAGACCGTAGCACACACGTTTTTTAACCTTAGTGCAGATGAACAACGTTTAGCTGGAATCTATATGATTCAGCAACTCCTTATACTATATAAGAGCCAACATGCTGACCCTGGTCCTTTACCTGATATATTAACGGAACTACTCACGAACAGATGGAGAGGTTCTAGTAACAAGTTAATTAAGGAAATATTAGTGTCACGTAAACAGTATGTCCTTTTTGTAAAGCCGGATTCTTTCTCGCTGCCCCGCAGAGAAAGAACGCCGTATTATATGGATAGACAAAATCCCTTACGAGAAGTGCACCCAATAAAGGGCGAAGACAATGAGTTTCACCGTGTATTTGTATACACACCCATATCAAAAATTGAATTGTTAGAAATGAAGAAAGTAGTACCAAGTCATGACAAAGACCCAGCGGGTTTCCACCGAGAAATTAAGGACATGTTGCTGATGGGAGAGTATACCTATCCTGATATTATGACGATATTAAAGGTGCTCTTACCTGCTGGCATTTATGAAAAACTGAAAGAAAAAGAGTGGGAAGTGGGAGACCAAAAGATAGATTGGACAGCATTAGAAACGGAAGAAAAGGCCCGAGCTGCAGGTTCAGGGCTCGGGGATAAAGTCAAAGCATTACCAGGTTTACTAGTACAAGTACTGCCACGTTTATTAACTACGAAAAAGGAAGATTGGGGTGCAATCACGGCCTGTAAACAAAAGCATGATGAAGACACAAGTGACTATTATGCCCGATTTGAAAAATGTTTTGGAATAAATAGTGGTATAAAAACAAGTAGTGAGTCGTATCCACATTTATTTGTGACAAAATTAGTAGAAAATGCTTTACCTCCAGTAAAGAATAGAATATTGAAATTCGAGAGTACCTGGCAAAGTAACACTCCGTCACAAATGCTACAAATGTTACAGTATCATCACAATAGAATTAGAGATGAACAAGAACACGAACAAAGACGTATGAAAGATACAAAAATGAAAATGCTAGTGTCTCAGACAGTACCGGCTGAAGGACATAAAAAGGGTATGACACAGTCCGATTCAGCAGGACCGGTAAAAGGGACATGCAATTATTGCAAAAAGCCAGGTCATTACGTACACGATTGTCCAGTTCTAAAACATAATATCGCCATAGGTAAAACACAAGAAAGGTCACGGCCACACAGACAAGATCAGAATGAACAAGGAGCTATGCCGCATTCCCAGGCCATGCCAGCCGCACAACAGCCAATACAGTTTGTGCCAGCTGCACCACCGTTGCCTGTTACTGCCACACAAACCACAACACGACAAATGTATCAGACTGCACAGTATGAATATCCTGAGTATCAGCGTTACGCATGAACCAGCCTAGAGAGGGAAGTTGACTTACCGCTTATCGAGATTCCTGTAGATCAAGAAGGACCTTATGTACATAGTGAATTATTAGGTCAAGATAGAAAATTCTTACTCGATACAGGGGCAAGTCGAACAACTATAAAACGTAGTGAAGTTCCAGGGGCACCCCTCTCAGGCTCTCAAAATGTTTCCCTTGGTTTTTCAGGAAAACCTATTGTTAATGAAGTATCGCAGCCTCTTCCACTTACGATAGGACCTTTGACACGAACTACAGATTTATTGCTTACTAAATCATGCCCAGAAAATCTGTTAGGAATTAAAACTCTGAAAGCCCTAGGAGCCATAATATGTTGTTCTCCGGGAGGAATAAGGTTGTTTTTACGTGATTTTAAAGGTCACTATGTGTCTAGAGACATGGATCCCCGACTACAGACTTTACCAGCGCATCTATGGGCACAAGGCCCTACTGATGTTGGTTACATGAACATTACACCATACCGAGTTACACTCAAGGCAGGAGTGGTATTACCACGAATGCGACAATACAAGTTACCGCAAGATGCTGTAGTGGCTTTGTTGAAAATCATTGATGAGCTAATTGCCCAAGGAGTAGTTGTAGAAACAGACTCCAATGTATGTAATTCGCCGATAATTCCGATTCTTAAACGAACTGACCCTACTGCTCCGCCAGTATACCGATTGGTCATTGATTTGCGTGAACTAAACAAGTGCATTGTGCCACAATTTCCTGTGGTCCCCGATATATCATCATTATTGACAGCAATTGATTCCGAAGCAACATTCTTTACTGTAATTGATCTCAAGAATGCCTTTTTCAGCGTCCCAATAGATCCGGAAAGCCAATATTTGTTCGGATTCAGTTTAAATGGGCGCAGCTTTAAATTCTCACGCGCTCCCCAAGGATTCACAGAAAGCCCCAGCATCTACAGCCAAGCACTGAAACGAGAACTTGACAGTATCCACATGCCAGTCAACACTGCACTGCTTCAATATGTCGATGATCTGCTGATCACCGCGAGAAGCGAACCTGAATGTGAAAAGGCTTCTCTGACAGTTTTACATTTTCTAGCCGACAAGGGGCACAAGGTGTCTCCTTCTAAGCTGCAATTCTGTGTCCAGCGAGTTATTTATCTTGGTCACTCGCTGTCCAAGGAGGGAAGGCAGCTTACACCAGATCGCATCCAGTTAATTGCTAACATGTCAATACCCCAGACACAAAAGGAGGTGCGGGCTTTCATAGGCCTCACTTCATATTGTAGGCAGTGGATCCCTCAGTACGCATTTCTAGCAAAACCACTCATTCAGTTAACCACACAGGAGGCAGCCACATCGACTGTTCTCCCTTGGACTCAGGAACATACACAAGCTTTTGAAAGCCTAAAGGAAGCTTTATGCCAAGCACCTGTTTTAGCAACACCATGTTATAGCAAACATTTTACACTCTTTGTTACAGAACGCGAAGGTACTGCTTTGTCAGTACTCACTCAGGATCAAGCAGGATCACGCAAGCCATGTGCTTATTTTTCCAGTACATTAGATCCCGTAGCTCAGGCTTTGCCCGCGTGCCTGAAATCAGTGGCAGCAACAGCTTTAGCAATCAGACAAAGCGATGCCATAGTGTTAGGACATCCATTGACAGTACAAGTACCACATGCAGTAGAAGTTCTTGTGAACCGAACACAAACACAACACTTGACCATAGCAAGACTTACCGGTTATGAACTGACATTGTTTCAGCCACACATAGAGATCCGACGGTGTAATACATTGAATCCTGCTACACTATTACCTGTAATTGGAACAGACCCACTAGCTCATGATTGTGTTGAAATTATTGAAATAAAGACGAAACCTAGACAAGACTTGACAGACGTTCCATTGTTAGATCCAGACCTGACGTTGTATGTAGACGGATCGTGCATGAGAACAAGTACAGGAGACTTAGTGGCCGCGTATGCAGTCACAACAGACACTGAAGTTATTGAGACAAATTGTATAGATACTTTGTCAGCCCAAGCAGCAGAACTTATTGCTCTAACACAAGCCTGTATTCAAGCCACAAATAAGAAAGTTAATGTATACACTGACTCACGTTATGCATTCGGAGTTGTACACGACTTCGGCGTGCTGTGGCGAGAGAGAGGTTATTTAACCTCCCATGGTGCCCACATTCAGCACGGAACCCTCATTCATGCCTTGTTAGACGCAATACATCTACCAACTGCCATATCGATTATGAAATGTAAAGCACACACGAAGGTTACTGATATCATTTCTCAAGGCAATGATTTAGCTGACAGAACAGCTAAACAGACTGCTCAGAATCGCACATTAGACATGACAAAGCCAATAGTTCAGACACCAACACAGTGTATGACAATTAAGGATCCCGCACTTGACGTAATTGACATACAGACACATGCTACTGCAGAAGAAGTAAAGAAATGGACTGAACTAGGAGGGATCCAGACAGATCAGGGATGGATGACGAAGGAGAAATCTGTATGGTTTCTTCCTGACTCTATGGTCCAAGCCATTATAGCTACAATTCACAGCCCAGCGCATTTAGGAGAGAAAGCTATGCTAGATAGCATTCAACACATTTGGTTCAACAAACATTTACGAGCAGCAGCTAAACAAAAAGTCCGTACCTGTATGATATGTTGTCAGTTCAACCCAGGAAAAAGTGTTCCCGTAGAACAGGGTGGATTCCAGACTCCTGATCATCCTTTTGAAGTGCTCCAAATGGATTATATCCAGATGGAACGATGTCGAGGATTCAAATATGTTCTGGTAGTTGTCTGCGCTCTCTCCCGATGGACTGAGGCGTACCCAGTATCAGATTACACGGCCCCGACTACTGCCAAACAGTTAGTTCGAGAATTCTTCCCGCGGTACGGTTTACCACGTGTTGTATATTCAGATAACGGCCAGCCTTTCTCATCCGAATTAATGAAACATGTCTCACTTTTGTTGGGATATCAGTGGAAATTCCACTGTGTCCGACACCCCGAGGCAGCAGGTCTCGTGGAACGACATAATCAAATTTTGAAAATCAGATTGTCTAAAATATGTAAGGAGAAAGGTGTTGACTGGATAGTAGCATTACCAGTTGCACTATTTTACATAAGAATGGTAGCACACTCTCGAACAGGGCTATCCCCGTATGAGGTGATCTTCGGAAGGCCACCAAATATGTGGGGGACGCCTATACCACGTAAAATAACTGATGTTAATTGTAATATGCTGACAGATTACTTGGCTTCCTTGATGTCTGCACTACAATCTTGTCGTTCACAGGTAGCTGCAGCTTTTCCTGACAACACTGAGGTGAAACCCCATGACGTTGCTCCGGGGGATCTGGTGTTTGTAAGAAATTTTGATCGGAAGACCCAGTTGGAGCCCAGGTGGAGAGCACCGAAGCTAGTCCTGCTGACCACAAGAACAGCCGTGAAAGTTGAGGGCCGCAAGGGCTGGATACATTCCAGCCACATTAAGAAATTTCATAGACTATCCTCGGATATAGACACTGTGCCCTGCACTCCCTCACAGACTGATTCAAAACTTCCTTTTGTTGAACAGAATGACTCTCAGTGCTATAAATTAAAGCTTAGGCCCAAACAGTCGAGCAATTTGATTGTTTAAGTCCTCTCCAAGGTGAAGCGGTTGAATTGTCTCCGACATGTATCCCTTGGACCTGAGTAGAGAAAATACCCGAGAAATGTTGAAACGACAGGCGTATTGTAAATCACTGCGTAGCTACTGTATGAGGACATTATTAATTTTGTTTTTATTGAGTGTTTTAATAATTATTACGAGTGTGATTTTGCACATATATCATCCTATTTCTAGACATGTTTATAATGTTGCTGCTGAACATTCTTTTAGTGACCTACCGCCACATGAATTATCTTATAGACTTGCGCTGCGCAATAACACCTTCATTAGTATGTTACATCATTCCCATCAGACTAGTAATGCCACCAATTGTTGGGTGTGTGGCCGACTCCCTCCCTATCAGAATAACAAAGGAGTTCTGCCTTTCTTTCCACATCCGTTCACACACAATGGCTCCTGTGGAGCATGGTTTAGTTTACTAAATTCCATAGACCCAGACACAGCCGTTTATCAACAACATTGGATATGGGGAAATCTGAATCTAGTTTTATTCAAAGTCTGTCATCCTAATAAGGAGGGTCGCCCCAGTAGAACAGGAACTGATCTAGAAAATGAAGTGTATAAATTAGGTAATTTTACACCTAATCTTATGATTCTGAATGTCAAATCCGAAGTTGAACTAATTCTGCCCACTATGTCAGTATTTCCAGTTAAGGGTGAATTATGTGTAAGAAAAGTTGGTTCCATACATATGAGCCATAGCCAATGCATTACTACAGTAGAATATAGGGATCAAGGTAAATCTTCATTTAGAGCTTCTCGCCATTCTTACTTTATATGTGGTCAGACGGCATATATGCGTCTGCCTCTAGATTGGGATGGTATCTGTTACATAGCATTCCTTCTGCCACCTGTTTTCCTAGCTCCCCCTGATTACTATCGGAATGTTCATTTAGTACACAATAGAGAGCGAAGAGATCTCCCAGTTGTCGATTATACTGAGACGGCATGGGACAAGTATGTAGATTTCAATAAAGGTATCTTTCCCTATATAGGTACAATATCAAATAGTAAGCTGATACGTAGACTAACCAAGACTCTCGAAGCTGTAGTAAACGAGACTATAGCTGCCCTAGGCAATCTGACAGAGGAACAATCAGTGATGAGAATTGTTGTTCTCCAGAATCGTCTTGTCCTTGACGTCATCCTGGCCGATAGGGGCGGAGCTTGCAGGGTCATCGGATCCAGCTGCTGCATATTCATACCAGAAAATTCGCCATCTGTATATAAAGCTATAACACGCCTTCATAAGATTGTGAGCCAGATACACGAGAATCCAGGCACTTGGACGTGGTCCGGGTGGTTTTGGAGTGTGATATCAGCCTGGGGATGGAGAGTTCTATCCTTCCTAGGTATTGGCCTTCTTATGCTCTTCAGTTGTTGTCTATGCCTGCAATGTGGACCAGCGATTTGTGGTCTGTGTGCAACATCATGCATTCCATATCAAAGTTCTCGTTCAGAATGCCGGAAGAAGAAGGAAGAAGAAATGATGCTCCATGAGCAAATCGATGGAATGATGAAGATTGATATCTCTTGAAGGGCAAGTAGGGGACAAGGAGGGAATGTGGAAATGTGGATTTTCCTGATCAGTTATGTCCCCTATCTTGGACCCCAACGGTTCTATGTGCATGTCACAAGTACATGTATGTTCCCTCCAGTTCCAGTTTCCAAACGCAAACATATGTGCGTCCACCGTCAACATGTTCTCTGTCAGATCCGCCATCAATGGGCTGGATATTCGATTCCTAAGTATGAAAGGCCACCGACTTTATATGGCTAAGTTACTCCATTTTTACAGTTCAGGCAAGTAGGCCCGATTCTGTCCTCAAAGCCTTCCCTGCTCTCTGTCTCTGACAGCTTCAGCTTGAGCTCGCATCTGTATCCATGAACTTTGTCCTACTCCCTGTGCAGCTAACGGTGCCTGCCTCGGCCAGTTTTGCCTGCCTGCCAAGAAGCTGTATTTCACCTTCGAATTATCTACTTTGCTCTTCAGCCGATGCATTCCTGTCTAGTGATTTAGGTAAACATTTCCTTTAGCTCACAAGCAAAGGACTCGGCCTTTCCGTCCTCCTGCAAGTAATTCATAGCCCTGTTGCCATGGAAAGTTTTCTGCCCCTCGCATCTCATATAGATACTTAGACGCTTGTACACGCACACAGTCAGTATAGAATAGATTCTGTCCGAGAGTCTTTTCTTGTGGATAACATAGTTCTCTAAACATAGGATGTTAGATATGATTTGGGATTAGGTTGACTTGACCCCCCAGACTTCTCGTCTCCACATGTAGAGCTAAATGTCAAGTCCCCTTCACCCCCTAGTTGCACGTCAATCACACGTCATGCTGCTGCGCGCGCATCTATGTTAAGTATTATCTTATAGATCCACCTATGCATGATAATCAGAGCCAATCATGTTTCTTTCTGCTCCTTATTACGCCTAGTTTCGATTACGTACCACTATGTCATTTCTCTTATCAATTGTTACGCCTTTTGCATTCGTTTCATTGTAATGTATGACTTATAAAAGTTACTTCTTGTCAATAAAGTATGGTACTTCACTTCCTGAACCCTCGTGGTGACGGAACCTGAAGGCCGCCACTCGAGTCGGCCATTTTGGAATAAAGCCCATTCAGAAAATCTCTTATACCACGGATTCTGCCTCTTGTTATTCTGAGCTATTTTACTTTATTTTAGATTCCGTATGAAATTCAGTCAAGGTAAAAAGAATATTTACCACAACAGATACATCGTTACCAAAGGAAAGTAACTTGTTCTTCTATTTCAACACAGCGCAGATTTGGAGCGCTTGTCCCACCAGTCACTTATTAACTTGAGTTTTTTCAATGATTTTTATATCTGTTTTCCAAGTGGATGGACTCCTGGTGCACTATGGATGACAGGCTTCAAGTCCTGCGGGGACTGTCATCGCATGATGTCGTTGACTGACCAGCACTGCATGTGTCTTTGAATCATGTGACACGACCACGACCCCACTTTGTGGCTCGACTGCCAGGCCATGGCGACGAAGACTTAGTGGGAACGGCACCGAAAGTTGCCAGAAGTCCGGCAGTCGGCTACGCGCCGTTGCATGTCCTGGTCTTGTGTGAGGTCAAGGGACCAGTCACGCAGCCAACACCATCGTTCAGCGGGATCAAGTATTCACAATTGTGTTAAAGTAAGACGAAGCATTGCAAGTAGTCGAAGAAGCAGCGTTTTGCTCTCTGACTTACTATCACCGGTTGCGCAACACAGCTGGGTGTGCAGGTGGTGCTTCCCTCTTGTATGTGGCGGAGCCTACACAGTCGCTGGAAGCCTACCTGCCTTTCACGGGTCTGTCGGCGACTCCTGCACAGATTTACTAAATTTCTGTGAGCCATAGCTTTGCGCTTTTGGTCGTTGCATACTGCCTGTGCGCATTGTGTCACTGCGGGAAAGAATGGGGCCGTAGCATGTTTCCACAGGTGGCTAGGTCCACGGAATAGGCGTTGGGTCGGGCTTCTGAGCTGCAGGTCAAACATGGATCCAGGGCTGGATCACGGTGGTGTACCTCGTGACACCTCCACCGATGTCGACAATACCAGCACTACTTCAGACATTGCACAGCAACGCCAGATTATGTGGGGATGTGGTTAAGGCCGGAAGTGGATACGTGGACGGAATGGCATTGCTCGATGTTGATTCCGACACAGATGTTGAATTTCTATCCCTTTGTCCATCCTCCTTATTTTTAGCCTGTCCATCAGCCTATTGGAGGAAGGGGAGCCCTAGGAGTGGTCTGAGGAGCATCTCACAGTAGAATGTGAGTTTGACCCAGACTGGCCCGAGGAGTTGGGGGACGCCAGTGGTATGAAGATCTCTCAAGAGCTTTGCATGCTGTATCCTCCTACCTTGGCTACGTAGGAGGGTGCAAGTTATGCAGTTTTGTTGCGTAGGGCAGACGAGGACCTCCACCATGAGCTACTTACAGTGGCCGTCAGGACTAACCCACGACCAAAGTGCTTTAGAGCAGAGCAACCTTTGCTTTGCCGCTGCTGCGTTTTAATGATGCACTTTGGGACGTTATTTTTGGCACCTGATCCAAGCACAACACAGGTGCTCCTGTAGCTAGGAACGTGGCACAACCCCATTGCATAGCCCTGTGCGAACCCATTTTCCTCTAAAAACACAATACCCCTGAGAGCTTTATATTCCAAACCTCTGCGTACACATGAACCTTCCCTTCGACCACCCCGGCCAGATAATACTAGCAAATTGAGCAATTGGGTAAGAAGAATTTTCCTCTTTCAAGTTTAGGGTTTTGGTCTGTGAACTGTGCATGTCTCTTGGGACGTTATTTCCAATCTGTGTGTGATACAGTGTCGCAAGTGCTGCCTGAATGTACGGAGGAGGCTTGGACAGTTAGCACAGAAATTGAAGGGAGGGTTGCAGACAAGTTCACTATTATTTCTGGCCTAGACACAGGAGAGAAGATGTGCACAGCAATTTCAACAACACTGTTGGTCCGTCATAAGTCCCGGATGAGGACTACAATTTTTTATGTTGATGTCCAGAACTTTCTTATGTAAATGTCCTTTGATAGCAATCGCATTTTTGACAACAAAGCAGATAGTGTTTTGGACCAGTTTAAAAACTCGCAGGCTAAGGCCCAAGTCCTTGATCCTTTTGGCCAAGCGCCCTCCTGAAACATTTGCTTTTCAATCATTTTTAGTCAGCTGGAATTGTGCCCAAAATGTTTGTTTACGAGGCACAGGCATGCGCAGCAACAGTCTCAGCGCGTCTGCGGAAGTTGGATCTGGCGAGACGTGTCAGGGGTACAGTGAGCGTGTGATTTCACCTCCACCAAAGCCACCACTGCCTCCAAACCTTCTGATTCAGGTCTTTCATGCCCACCAAAGTACAGTTTGCGGCAGGATTCGCTGTCAACTCCCACACTGGTGTCCCTTTACTTTGGAAAGGTGGGTTTTACAAATAGTCCCAGAGTGGCTACTCCCTACGAGACTACCCCTCCAGCAATGCCATCTCAGTTTCACTGCATGTCGGGAATCACAACGCACTTAAACAGGAATGTGTGGCCCTCTTAGCCAATAGGGCCATCGGGCGCGTTCCGAAGGCAGCATTAATGTGTGAAGTTATTCACAATACTTTCTGGTCCCAAAGTTGAACAAGGACCTGTGGCCTATTTTGGACCACCTCAACACCATGTTTGCTTCATCCTGAAGGAGAAGTAAAAAATGTTGATGCTAGCCCAAGTCTTATCTGCCCTTGACCTGCAAGACTGGATGGTGGTGTTTTACAAGCAGGATGCTTATTTTCATATAACTACAGGTCCAAAGGCGTTATCGCCGTTTCATGGTAGGCCACAAGCAGTTTCATTTGACCGTGCTCTATTTTTGCCTTCCCACCAGCCCTCTGTTCACAAAAGTGCTGGCGGTGTTTGCAGCCCATCTGCGCAGATTTGGGGTTGAAGTCTTCCGCTATCTCAATGACTGGATGTTGAATCCGGGCTTGCCCCAGACTGCATTTCCCCCCTCCAGACTAAGGCTGACCTCCTGCATTTGCTGTGGTTGTCAATCTGCATGCCAAAATTGCAACTTATTTGCTTTCAGAAGTTCGTCTTAATGGGAGCGCTTATGGACACAATGGTGCCAATTCCGATCCGGTAAAAAAATTCCCCGTCCGACTCGTATCCGGATTTTTTTCCGTCCGAATCGTCAAAGTAGCGTACAAACTGCCAAGTACGATTCGAACGGAAAAAAGTCCATACGAATCGCATTGGGAAGATTTCCCCACACGTCCTCGGGTCGGGAAAAGTCACCGACACGTCCCCGGGCGAGAAACCCACCGTGCGGAAAAATAAAGTCCGACTGCGCAAGTACGATCCCTCCCGTCCTCCCCATTTCACAACCGTACGCAAAAAACACCGTCCGAACCGAACTCCCATAGCAACCATGGAGACATGTGCCCGCATACGCGCCGAACACCCCACCACCCCCCGCCCGCGTATGTACGCCCCGAACCCCCACCCGTGTATGTACGCACCAAACACCCACCCGTGTATGTACGCCCCCGAACCCCCCCCAGCCGTGTATGTACGCACCGAACCACCAGCCGTGTATGTACGCCCCCGAACCCCCCCCAGCCGTGTATGTACGCACCGAACCACCAGCCGTGTATGTACGCACCTAACACCCACCCCAGCCGTGTATGTACGCACCGAACCACCAGCCGTGTATGTACGCACCAAACACCCACCCGTGTATGTACGCCCCCGAACCCCCCCCCAGCCGTGTATGTACGCACCGAACCACCAGCCGTGTATGTACGCCCCCGAACCCCCCCCAGCCGTGTATGTACGGACCGAACCACCAGCCGTGTATGTACGCACCAAACACCCACCCGTGTATGTACGCCCCCGAACCCCCCCCAGCCGTGTATGTACGCACCGAACCACCAGCCGTGTATGTACGCACCAAACACCCACCCGTGTATGTACGCCCCCGAACCCCCCCCCAGCCGTGTATGTACGCACCGAACCACCAGCCGTGTATGTACGCCCCCGAACCCCCCCCCAGCCGTGTATGTACGCACCGAACCACCAGCCGTGTATGTACGCACCAAACCCCCACCCCAGCCGTGTATGTACGCACCGAACCACCAGCCGTGTATGTACGCACCAAACACCCACCCGTGTATGTACGCCCCCGAATCCCCCCCCCAGCCGTGTATGTACGCACCGAACCACCAGCCGTGTATGTACGCACCAAACACCCACCCGTGTATGTACGCCCCCGAACCCCCCCCAGCCGTGTATGTACGCACCGAACCACCAGCCGTGTATGTACGCCCCCGAACCCCCCCCCAGCCGTGTATGTACGCACCGAACCACCAGCCGTGTATGTACGCACCAAACACCCACCCGTGTATGTACGCCCCCGAACCCCCCCCCAGCCGTGTATGTACGCACCGAACCACCAGCCGTGTATGTACGCCCCCGAACCCCCCCCAGCCGTGTATGTACGGACCGAACCACCAGCCGTGTATGTACGCACCAAACACCCACCCGTGTATGTACGCCCCCGAACCCCCCCCAGCCGTGTATGTACGCACCGAACCACCAGCCGTGTATGTACGCACCAAACACCCACCCGTGTATGTACGCCCCCGAACCCCCCCCCAGCCGTGTATGTACGCACCGAACCACCAGCCGTGTATGTACGCCCCCGAACCCCCCCCCAGCCGTGTATGTACGCACCGAACCACCAGCCGTGTATGTACGCACCAAACCCCCACCCCAGCCGTGTATGTACGCACCGAACCACCAGCCGTGTATGTACGCACCAAACACCCACCCGTGTATGTACGCCCCCGAATCCCCCCCCCAGCCGTGTATGTACGCACCGAACCACCAGCCGTGTATGTACGCACCAAACACCCACCCGTGTATGTACGCCCCCGAACCCCCCCCAGCCGTGTATGTACGCACCGAACCACCAGCCGTGTATGTACGCCCCCGAACCCCCCCCCAGCCGTGTATGTACGCACCGAACCACCAGCCGTGTATGTACGCACCAAACCCCCACCCCAGCCGTGTATGTACGCACCGAACCACCAGCCGTGTATGTACGCACCAAACACCCACCCGTGTATGTACGCCCCCGAATCCCCCCCCCAGCCGTGTATGTACGCACCGAACCACCAGCCGTGTATGTACGCCCCCGAACCCCCCCCCAGCCGTGTATGTACGCACCGAACCACCAGCCGTGTATGTACGCACCAAACCCCCACCCCAGCCGTGTATGTACGCACCGAACCACCAGCCGTGTATGTACGCACCAAACACCCACCCGTGTATGTACGCCCCCGAACCCCCCCCAGCCGTGTATGTACGCACCGAACCACCAGCCGTGTATGTACGCACCAAACCCCCACCCCAGCCGTGTATGTACGCACCGAACCACCAGCCGTGTATGTACGCACCAAACACCCACCCGTGTATGTACGCCCCCGAACCCCCCCCCAGCCGTGTATGTACGCACCGAACCACCAGCCGTGTATGTACGCACCGAACCACCAGCCGTGTATGTACGCCCCCGAACCCCCCCCAGCCGTGTATGTACGCACCGAACCACCAGCCGTGTATGTACGCACCAAACCCCCACCCCAGCCGTGTATTTACGCACCTAACCACCACCCCACCAGGGAATGTACGGACCGCACCCCCACCAGTGCATGTACGGACCGTACTGACGCCAAAAAAACACGTACTGAACCCGGACAAACCATATTTACACAAGGAGAGTCAAGTAGAGTTTCCCCACACCACCAAACAGGCCCAACAACCCCACAAACATCACATACACTCACCTGCAACTGCCAAACTGCCAAACAGAGGCCCAAAACTCAATCACTCCTCATAACACACCCACACAAATTTCAAACACAGCCACACCCACAAATGGACCAATAAAAATGGACCACACACACAAACCATGAGCCTTTGCAACAGACCCACTGCTGCCAGAGCCCACAGACGACCCACACCACCATACTTGAACCTCACACTTGCATACCTTCACACAACCACCTACACAAACACCCCCTCATCACATTCACACACACACCTCCACTACCACACCCACACACCCACAGCCATCCACACCCACACCCCCACAACCACACCCCACGCCATGTCCACCACCAAGAATCCAAAGTTCACAAAGGAGGAGCTGGAGATCCTTGTCGACGAAATCCTCAGAGTCGAGCCACAGCTCTTTGGGACATTGGTCAGACAGACCAGCATATCCGAAAAAACCGCCATGTGGCAGAGGATCGTCGATTCTGTGAATGCTGTTGGGACAACCAGAAGGACCAGGCACGAGTGCCAATCCAGGTGGTACGATCTGCGGAGGACGGTCAAGAGGAAGATGACTGACAATCACAACCAGGGGAACATCACTGGAGGAGGGCCGCCCCCCAGACCGGTACTATACCATCCCTGGGAGGAGAAGGTGATGTCCACGCTGGCGGTGGAGGGACTACACGGACTGCCAGGACTCCCAGACCCTGGTGAGTACACAAACAACTCACCTCACATGGGGGGGATGCCATACACAATCAATCATGCATGCCACCCCCCCCAAGCCACCACCGGACACAACAACACTCCACAAACACACACATGCCACTGGCACCTCCATGCCCCATGCAACAATCAGGGCCATGCCAAGTCACAGGCCACACAAAACACCAACACAACACAGGATGTGGTCGATGCTGGGAGTGGGGGCAGCAAAACTAACATTGAGCAACTCACAAGCACACAACAATGCCCTCAGCCCATATGGCCCAGGGCACAGCCATACAAACTGTGTGTACCCACACAGTACTGTCTTGCCTGCAAATGATGGCTGCCATGCAGGATGCCATGGGTCTGAAGGCACAATTTGCACATAACAGCAGACAATGAAGATGCATCGCTCTGATAGAGTCTCAGCACACACCGCCACAGCAGCAGCCTACACTCAGACACACTGCCCAATGGGTGCCCGGAGAACAGGGACTAACTCACATGAACAAGCCAATGGCCATTCAAAGACCGGCTAACTGTGTGTGCCCAGGAAGCTGGCCTGAGGTGACAGAGAGTGACAAAGAGAGGGAGGGAGAGGGGGAATGAGAGGGAAGGAGACAGAGGGGGGACACAGGGAGACAGACAGAGGGAGGGAGTAGGGTGACAGAGGGAGACCGACAGAGGGAGGGAGGAGGGTGACAGAGGGAGGGAGGAAGGGAGACACAGGGAGACTAAATCACCCTTGGGTGGTGTGGCCATGTCCACTCGTCAGCCGGTGGACTGTGTGCATGCAGACCAGGTCTGGCAGTGCCTCAACCCCCCCTTCCGTAGATGAAGACCGGTCCATGTGTCAATCTGTGCACGAGTCCATCCGTGCTGCAGGCACAGACCTAACCACACACCCAGTATACCCACCCACCGTGTCGGTAAGAACCCTGTCACAAATGCTTCAGTCCCCTACCTGCAACATCAAATTGCCTTGCCAAAACACCATTTGGCCACGTACAGTGCAACACGTAAGGCGCCTCTGCATGGCTCGCTACGCCCGCACACCACACTGCTGACTGTGTACCCAAATAGATGCATCAACTAAGATTGTGTCTCACACATGCGTAAAGCCCTGACAGCTGTGGCCAAGGGACATAGCCATGCACAAGTGCACTGTGAGAGGAATGCAGGACAGATCCAACTACCCAGAGGAAGAGTGCCAAATCAGAAATGCATGCAACATGGATGCCACATGTGACACTGTTAACATTGTCTCTCTCACACACAGGTCAACGTCGACGAACACCCCCCAACACTGGGGGGGAAGTCACACAGGACCAGGCTCCGCGGGATGATGACCCCACCGCCAGCGATGACTCTCACCACTCCGTGGATGACCCAGACCAACCTGGCCCCTCTGGTGTCCAACCACCTGCAGCACCTGCGTCAGGTACAACTGTGCCAACCACCACCCCCATTCCTGCCACATCCCAGGAGACGTCCAGGAGCCCTGCCCGCACACGACCACCCAGCCAGTCTGCCCAGGAGGGACACGGTCCTCCGGGCACCCAGGAGGAGGCAGGCGGCAACGCAGATGCCATCCCTCAGGGGTCCCGGAGACCCGATGCACCCACAACGGCAGGCCAGGTGCACGTGGGCAGGGGTGGCGGGAGTGGAGGACGGCGGAGGCGCGAACCTGACCAGGCAGCTCAGGACCCGGTAGTGTCCCAGGTCAGCAACATCCTGGATACATACCGGCGTGACACCAGGGGCATGGACCAGATTGCGTCCACCCTCAATGACATCAAGGGGACCCTCCAGGAGATGAAGACCCTGCAGTCCCAGCAACATGCCTGTCAACTGCAACACCAAGGAAGGATGGAGGATAGACAGGCTGAGCTCGTGGCGGTGCAAACCCAAATGACCGGTGTACTCCGTCGGATTGCCGACAACATGGGCAACCCTCCCTGTGGCACCAGGCGAAGGCCATTACCAGACACAGGGAGGGATCAGGAGGAGGAGGATTCATCCGACGGAGCGTCACAGACATCGTCACGGACTGCTTCCGAGGGTCCCCGCAGGAAGGTGGGTCGTCCACGAAAAAGACTGTGAGAGTCAGCAGAACATCACCATCTCCCAGGTCACCTGGCCTGGCACCTGGCCCTCTGGCCCAATAGCAGCACATGACATTCTCTGCCACATGGACTTGCTGGTCACTGTCTGACCTATGTTGACGAAGACTGTGGCATGGACTCTGACATTTTGCTACGACAAGGATACCAACTCCCCCAGTGAACTCTGGATTCTACACTCCCGCTGTGCACCTCTTGTCATCCCCACAAACCCGTACCCCACCACAAATAAATGAATCACACTTACAAGATGATGCCGTGATTCTACATTATTACAATACATGTGTGTGTCGTACAGTCAAAGCATGCCTGATCTCAGAATTAACTCCAACCATCCAAACCGTGGGGTCGCAGTCTTGCCCAGGACACACATGGGTCCCAATGTCTCATCTGATACAGACATGGAGTACCAAACTCACCTGTGCTGGGCCCAACCAGCTGAGTGGTTCCCGCACAACTGTGGCAACAGACACATTCAGGGGAGCAACAGTCATGCGCAGAGGTCAGGGATCATGTGGAGTGACCTGGCTTGCCGCTCCCAGGTATGTCTAGACATGTGTCCCTACAATGTGCAGCATGCTTGCGTCAGGCGGATGTTGAGAATGGTGGCTAGGCCAAGGTTGGATGCATGGAGATGCCAGAATGCAGTTTAGGATCACTGTGCCACATGGTTGTGTTGGGGTTGTGGGCTGCATCATGAGTGTGGGCGTGGATCTAGAAGGTCATCCTGCAGCTGGCTGTGAAACATTCCCCCCATCCCGTTAGGACGTTGATGTGGCCTGGTTGCCCGACGCAGTAGCAGAGCTGTGCAGATGCACTCCGGATATGGACAAGTACCATGGGAGTCGTGAGGCACATGTCCGTAGACTGCAGGGTAGGATTCTACACAGATGTTGTAGTTTCCCTGGGGGATGGTCTCTCTTGCCTTGAGGTGGATGGAACTGTGCATCTTGTGCATAATACAGTTCCCACTCCCTGACAAACCCCTAGCATCTTGTCACTCTACACATAGACACATATGCACCACCTATGAAAACTATGCCAGACCTGCGGCACGCACAGTGGCAACAGGGCACCATTGACAGGGAAGAGGCACCTTGGAGACAGAGGGACAAATTTATTAGTCATGTGTGTTGGAATGACAATGATACTCTGTCAACACATACACAGGTCATGTGGATGTACATGTGGGAGCAACACTGGCACCCCCCATTGCAACACAGATGCTGGCATCCCATTGACCTGGCACACAAGTGACGGATAACAGCTAAACACCCCCTGCTGCCACGGAGAGGCCGCTATACACCATTGAGGCCCTGATGGGGCAATCACACACCATGTCAACCCGGTGCAACCTGTATGTTTCCGAGGCCAGTGTTACACACAATGATGGCCTCATCACAATCCCCAATCCCCTGCCACATGACAGTCACCAAGTCTGACCATGGCTCCAGGTGAAGCCTGCCCCATGTCATGTTCCCCATGTAGGATCACCATGTATGCAAATGGAACACACATGAACCGGAGAAGTGCACACAGACTACAAACAATTCACACACCCAAAACGACGTGAGGCATCCCTTACCCTGAGGAGATTTCAACACTTGCCCGTGCATGTGACGCTGAATCAGCACATGTCGCTGTGTTCATGAGGAGTAGCAGGAGCACAACAATGCCACCAGCAGACAGCATGCACATGGACCTGTGGAAGAGAGACACACAAGGATTCAGCACAAAGGAGCACATCCGCAAGCATGTACTTAACACGTATCATGTTGTTAACATGACAGGTGACAATGATGACCCTCAGACAACATCCTTCCATTGCGCCATCACTTGAGTGACACTTCAATACACACCACTGACTCACTTGGCAGACATGCAGATGGACACACACATTGCAACACATGCCACACACGGCCCAATGCGTGCACACTCAGACACTGGAACTCACCACTAAGCAAAGAAGTTGCGTATGAGCCGACTCCGCATGTCCTCCACAGCCTCCTCCTCCTCCACATCACTTGCCCCGTCACCAAGCCCTTCATCCTCCACGGGTGGATGGTCCTGGTCATCTTGATCCAGTATGAGTGGAACAGCTTCCTCCACTGCCATGTTGTGCAGCATGCAGCAGACGATGATGATCTTGCACACCTTCACCGGGGCATATGGGAGTGCTCCGCCGGTCTTGTGGAGGCACCGGAATCGGCTCTTCAGAAGTCCAAACGTCCTCTCAATGACTCTCCTGGTCCGCCCATGTGCGTTGTTGTAGAGGTGCTCGGCAGCCGTGCTGGGGTTGCGGACAGGCGTCATCAGCCATGGCATGTTGGGATAGCCAGCGTCCCCTACAAGGAAACATCATGGACAGAAGTGTGTCAGCACAGGCAGTGAGATTGGAAGATGACGCCAAACACTGCACTGCCAGAGTCTACCCACCAACAATACATGCTCGCTCGTTCCGCAGCTGCAGCATCATTTCTGGCACCCTGCTACGCCTCATGATGAAGGCATCGTGTGCTGATCCTGGAAAGCGAACACAGACATGTGAAATCACCATGTTGGACAGACACACCACAAGGGCATTAATGGAGTGATAATGTTTGCGATTCCTATACACCACCTCCTGTGCCTGTGGTGGTACCAACGCAACATGTGTCCCATCTATGGACCCAATGACATGGGGCATCCCTCCCAGGGCATAGAACTCACGCTTGACATCTGTCAACTGCTCACGATTTGGGAATTTAATGTACTCATCCAGGTGAAACAACATGGCCTCTAAGAAATCATGCAGAACACGGCTGAACATCGTCTGGGACATGCCCCCGACATCAGCAATGGTATGTTGGAACGTACCCGTGGCAAGGAAATGTAGGGCTGCCATCACCTTCAACTTGGGTGTCAGTGCACTTGGATACCTGTGGCGCGGGAGGAGTTGTGCTTCCAGCCGGCCAGTCAACTCATCAATCAACCGTTGGCTGAATCTGTAGCGGCGTATACAGTCCCGTTCATGCAGGGCAGCAATGTCTGGCATACGTCGAGGGAGAGGCGGAGCCCTGCAGTGAAATGGAAGGAACACCGAAGAGTGAGCACTGTACAACAACATCGTCAATGCACTGAGCACATGTTACACAGCCAATACACATATGCCACGTTGTGAGTCAGGTCTGTGCCACAGTTCCTGGACACGAACGCCAGTCAGGTTACACTCCTACCAAGGGACAGCCACTAACGGAGGGGGGCAAGATCACGATGACATGGCATGAGACTAGCTGTGGGCCAGTGTAAGTGAACATGCACACGCATCACAGGATTCACAGACATCCACACATGTGCAGAAGTAGTATGCGTATGGTACAGACAGGTAGTTGGATGCGATATGCACTGGTCACATGTCATAGGAATAGGACAGGCCACACACATTGCCTTTGAGGAGTACATGTCGAGACAGAACATACATAGGGAGCATGTGGATATGTACTTGTGTTGATACTCCGTGTAGTTGGATACATACACACCTCATGGCAAATCACATATGTGGGCTGGTGTGCGGAACAGTGTGCCATGCCCATCGACACACAGACACATGTTGGCAGCAGCAACTGCTGACACATTGAATCACACACCTACAGCAAAATCATGGAAAGACATGCCACACACATGACATGGTTGCAGCATGCAACGCAGCCATACACGTGTCATATGTAATATTCCGTGTACCTGGCATCAGGGGACAGGTGCGGGTGTCCGTGACTGGGACATGCAAGTGACTCATGGCTCCACTAGTGTGTACGACATGCACACATGTCAAAGGAGTGCAGGGGATGTGTGGTACAATGCGCACCATCACACACGACATGTGTACACAGCTCATCGTACATGTGCTTTGCCCACACCTCAGGGGTAAAGTGCCACATCACATCCTGACACACCTGTGTCACACACAGGTGGTATTGCACAGACAATGCATTGGTGTCCACCCTTGGCAATACCTGTCCGCTCCATTCCTGTCTGTGTGCCGCCTGTCACCACTGACAGTTGTAATACGCACCGTACATACGCTCGGAGCGCGTGTATAGGGTCCCTGGGCCAATATTGCCGCTGGCGTATGCGTACGCCACAGTAGTACGGACTGTACACGCGCTTGTACGGTCCGGATCACAATATGGGCGCTGGCGTATGCGTACGCCACAGTAGTACGGACTGTACACGCGCTTGTACGGTCCGGATCACAATATGGGCGCTGGCGTATGCGTACGCCACAGTAGTACGGACTGTACACGCGCTTGTACGGTCCGTACTACTGTGGCGTACGCATACGCCAGCGCCCTTATTGTGATCCGGACCGTACAAGCGCGTGTACAGTCCGTACTACTGTGGCGTACGCATACGCCAGCGCCCATATTGTGATCCGGACCGTACAAGCGCGTGTACAGTCCGTACTACTGTGGCGTACGCATACGCCAGCGCCCATATTGTGATCCGGACCGTACAAGCGCGTGTACAGTCCGTACTACTGTGGCGTACGCATACGCCAGCGCCCATATTGTGATCCGGACCGTACAAGCGCGTGTACAGTCCGTACTACTGTGGCGTACGCATACGCCAGCGCCCATATTGTGATCCGGACCGTACAAGCGCGTGTACAGTCCGTACTACTGTGGCGTACGCATACGCCAGCGCCCATATTGTGATCCGGACCGTACAAGCGCGTGTACAGTCCGTACTACTGTGGCGTACGCATACGCCAGCGCCCATATTGTGATCCGGACCGTACAAGCGCATGTACGGTCGGTATCACTGCTTGTGGGGTGCCCTAGGGCGTGGAACGCACCGTACCTGTGTGTAAATGTATGAAAACACATAGGGGACACATGAGGGACAAGTATAAGGGCCTAAATGCCTGATGGTTGCCATGGAGACTGAGTTAAATTTTTGATTTTGAGCACCAGGTGCACAGCAGAAGTCAGTTTGAAAGAATCTACATTGTTGCAATGTGGATGTTGACTTGACATCATTATCAAAACTGAAACCATGCAAAGCCACACACTGGGGTAGGTTTGAAGGGATTGGATGAAACGTAGGATGCTAATGTGACTGACCAATCAATCTGTACTCCTATACATGAACAGGCCAGCCAGGCATATATAAGGCAGCCAGGTCCCATGAGAGAGCACTTGCCTGCACATCCATTCATCCATGACCACTGCTGCTGATAGTGATTCCTCTGGCACCATGTCCAGGACTGTGGAGAGGTCACAGCCATTCACCCAGGAGGAGAACCTTGCCCTGATAGATGTGATCCTCCCACAGTTCCAGAGCCTGTATGGTCGACCAGGGGTTCAGGTGAGTGCAGACTCCACTAGCTTAGACTGTGCCCCTTTTGTGTGACAGTGACTTCTGGCATTGTGTCCATGTGTGACAGACATGCACTGTTGTTTGGAGTGGGTCCCAGGGTGTGGAAGGCCTCATGTCACCCATGCAGAGCATGCTGTGTTTCCTGTGTGCACTCCTCACTTGCATAGTGCCTACTGTGACAATGAATGCAAGGTGCATGCCACATTCTGCCTGCATACTCCTCCTGGGGATGTTGTTTCCACAGTCCTGATGTGATCCTGTGTTCCCCCCAGTGTGACAGGTGTCAGTACCCATGGATGTGTGTTTGTTCAGTGTACCTGTGCTGTGAGTGTCCAAAGGCCGTGTTCGTCCCCTGCACATTGGTGTGTGTGTTAGTCCCCTGTCATGTGGGTGAGTGCATATGGGGAGTGTTGCACACAAGCAGCATGAGGGATGGATATGGCCTGGCCATCGGATGTGAGCAGGGAGCAGTGCTGTGTGCATGCCGTGCTGAGCCAGCCCCACACCTGTGACACCCCCGTCTACTGGCACATGGGCAGAGTGAGGTGTGTACCCGCAGTTGGCAATGCCATGTGATTGTCCTGTACCTGTGTGTGTCTGTGTACTCTGCTGAGGTAGCATCAGTGTGCTGGGGCAGGTGACTGCTGTGAGGTGCTGTACATAATCCTGGTGTAGCCTGTGAGGCACAGTGTGATCCCTGGTCAGTGAGTGTGTGGTACCCCTCATGCCACCCGTGTGCTTCCACTGGCACGTAGTGCATTTGGCCTTCCACAGTGGATAATGTCCCTATGACAAAGGTGCAATTAGTTGCATGCATACCATGGCCTGTTCATAATGAGGATTGTTCTATATGTGTGTCTCTGTGTCTTTGCTCATGTGGATTAATGTATTCTCTCTTTTGCATCCTCACAGGTAGGCGCCATTGCCAAGGGGGAGATCTGGAGGGAAGCCGTCAGTGCCGTGAGGGGTACAGAGGGTCGGAGGCGGAGCCTGTCTCAGGTGAGGAAACGCTGGCAGGACATCCGGTGCTGGACGAGGAGGATTGCACGGCTCCTGCTGGGGGACTCACCTGAGAGCCGTAAGAACCGTGGCCGCCGTCGTCTGACCCACATCCAGAAGCGTGTGCTGGCGGTGGTCTTCCCCGATATGGACAGGCGCCTACAGGAGAGGCAGCAGCAGGAAGGGGGTAGGTACATGTGTGTCAGTTGTGTGTCCCCAGCCAATGTAAGTGTGCAGTTGCATGGATACACTGCCAGGGTTTGATTGTGCAGTGCGTCAACTTCTCCACAAAGTAGCACAGTGCTGTTCTCACTCCCTCCCTTCCCCTCCTTGCAATGTGTTCCCTGGTCTGTCGCCACTCTTGCACAAGGTTATTTATGCAGGCAGTTCATGCAGGTGCCCTATGCTATCAGCATCATGTGTGGGGGTGATGTGCCACAGGTATGGGGACCTTGCGTGTGCCATGGCCAATTTCAGTCATTGTGGTGTCCATGTCACTTGGCACTGATTGTGAATCACGACATAGGGGTGTGTCTCCAAAATGTACAGCCTTCCAGCATGCATGTCCAATTGTGTGCCCTCTGACATGATGTGCCTGAGTGGGAGGCCTGCTAAGTGCAGGGACGGTTGCTTAATTTGCAGTCATGTCCATCCTGGACCATGGAGGAGTGTGGGCACTACTGTGCCCTGGGGCACCTCTTCCTAGGTATCATGTGCGTCATCCAACAATATGGCCATTCACTGTGTCTTTGCCATGGGTTGCGTAGGGTGGCATTGTACCCTGGACTCAACTGTTAGGACCTACAGGTTGCTACATGTGTCCACTGTACAGGGGGACCCATTTTGCTTGTGCATACTCACAGTGGGCATTACCTGTGTGTGTTGTTGAGACAATCTGATGATGTTTGCCTGTCAATGATGTGTGGACATGGCCACCAGGGGCTGTGTGTTTACAGTCATGAATTAGTGGAGGCCATGTGTTTCCATCCCAGAGTAAGAGGTGTACATACTTTCTCCGTCTCAATGAGATTGTCTCAGGTGTGGGTGGTTTGTGCGTACAAGGCCTACATGTCAGAAGCTTCATCCTCCTTGCTGGGTTTAGCCTGTGTGTGATGTTTGACTGGACATACGCTCAAGGTGCAGTGACCCTGTCATGTGTGGCCTGGTTTCATGTATTGCCTTTGCAGCATGCGGCAAGAGTAAATGGATATGATTCATGCTCATCCCTTTTTGACGACGCAGTGTGGTGCAGGTGCTGTGCACATTTGTCCCCAGAGGCTGACTCCTCTCTAAAATTTCAGGTGCAGTGATTTGCTGTTGTGTCATGATCTCCATTGTGTCTCAGTGGCATGGTGGGTAGAAAAACTGTGTGTTCCATGGCCTACATGTGTACATTGTTTTGTAGGTGTTACTCCTGTTGCTTTTCAGGCTATGCAATGTGACCTATGTATATTTGACTCATGTGACATATGTGTACAGGTGTCTGATTTTCTCCTGTCTCTTCACCTTGCCCACAGCATCGCCGGGGGACACGGAAGGAGACACTAGCACGGACCGGGAGGAGAGATTGAGCACCAGTACCAGCAGTGCTGTCCTGTCTGGCACATGGAGTGGCACGGAGGCCGAAGGGAGTGAGGCGGAGGACCTGTTGACTGCCAACACAGACTATGACGCAGACGGGTCCGAGGCTGAGCTCCCAGAGGTGGCGGAGTCTGCCCCCCCAGCTGATGGCAGCCCTCCACATCCCCCCGCCACCTCAGGTTCCATCACCGGCCTCCCACATGCTCGTGGCCCTTCCCTCCGTGCTCGGTCCCCACATGTCTCCTTCCTGCCAGGCACCGCACCCCCTGCCCCTGTCACCACTGCTGCGGTGAGTGCGGAGTCTGTGGACATCCTGAGGCAGTTGCAGGTTGGTCAGACTGCGATGCTAAATGTCCTCCATGCCCACACCCAGGTGCTGACCCAGATGGAGGCATACATGGAGGGCATGTCGGCTGCGCAGTCTGACCAACGGCAGTTGCTGAGGTCCATAGACTCCACACTGACTGCAGCACTGGATCTCCTGCAGCGCTGCGTAACACCCCCTACCCCTGCCCCATCCCCAATTCCCACTCCCGTGCCTGTCCCACGCACATCCAGACGTCAGCGTGCACGCACCCCAACAGACACAGGCACCACACCACCAGGGAAGTCGAAGCGCACACCTCCTGTCACGCACACACAGGGTGAGGAAGGCACACCCACTGGGTCGGGGGGGAAACGTAGAACACGCAGCCACAGTGGGAGTCCGCATTCCACACAACCCACTCCCTCCAAATCCACTCCCCTTAGCTCTCCTGGCCAACAGTCAGTGACAGCATCATCCACTGCGAGTGTGCCCCCCAGCCCCAGGATGACACCACCCCGCAAGCGGTGGAGGCGGGACCCGGCCAGGGGAGTTGAGTCCCCCACCCTGTCCACACCCTCCCCCAGTGGCGCTGCGACCCATCCCTTTGCCCCCCCCCCCTCCTTGGGGCCTGTGGTTGGATTGGGTACGGGGGAGTCGCTGGGGGAACTTGCCGACGTGTGCAGCGCCATTCTGTCCTCCACCTTTGGCGCTGGCACCCCCCCTGTGGCAGATTCATCCCTCCCTGCACCCACAACACCTACCCTTTCCCCTCCTGTCCCTGCGGTGCCTGTTTCCACCCTCCCCCCTGATGCCCCCTCTTCTGTGGATGAAATGGACTTGTGAACTGTGCAGCCAAGCTAGGGGACACACGTCCCGATGTGTACCCCCCCCCCGGACATTGCTGCTGGGCTGGCCCATGGCCCTTGTACATAGTGGACATTTTCTCTGATATATTTTCCTGCTGAATAAAGCCTTTTCTTTTTGTTTTGCACACTGATGCTTTCCTGGACTTGCTGTTGGTGCTGGTGCTCCCTGCGTTGGGGTGGTGATAATGTGTTAGGGGTCTGTGAAATGTTGGAGTGTGCTGCTCATGGGGTGTACCCTGCCATCTGCGTGCCATCACAAAGGTCTCTGCAAATGGTATTTGGTCATGTTTGCTCTCACTGTATGGTGACATTGTCCCAAGGTGTGTTCCGTCCTCTGTGGCCCAGCCCATTTTTCCTGCAGGGTGTCTCCCAAATGCTGTGCTGTGCTGTGTCTACATTTCCTGGATGTGTGAGGGTTGCCTTTCAATATAGCCATGCTGGCTCAGCGATGTCTCCGCCTGCATCTGGGGTATCACCCTTGTAGGTCACTGAACTTGTTGATGGGGTATATTGTCCGATGTCTGGGCACTGCTGGGAGTGATAGGTACACACCCCTCCTGTGTCTGGGCACTGCTGGGAGTGATAGGCACACACCCCTCCTGTGTCTGGGCACTGCTGGGAGGACCCTGCACCCACCCCTCCTGTGTCTGGGCACTGCTGGGGGTGTTTTGCACACCCCATTCTTATAGCAGGTTCGGTGCGTACATGCACGGGTGGGGTGGGGGTTTGGTGCGTACATACACGGCTGGTGTGGTGGTTTGGTGCGTACATACACGGGTGGGCGTTTGGTGCGTACATACACGGGTGGTGGTTTGGTGCGTACATACACGGCTGGGGTGGTGGTTTGGTGCGTACATACACGGGTGGTGGTTCGGTGCGTACATACACGGCTGGGGGGGGGTTCGGGGGCGTACATACACGGGTGGGTGTTTGGTGCGTACATACACGGGTGGGCGTTTGGTGCGTACATACACGGGTGGTGGTTTGGTGCGTACATACACGGCTGGGGTGGTGGTTTGGTGCGTACATACACGGGTGGTGGTTCGGTGCGTACATACACGGCTGGGGGGGGGGTTCGGGGGCGTACATACACGGGTGGGTGTTTGGTGCGTACATACACGGCTGGTGGTTCGGTGCGTACATACACGGCTGGGGGGGGGTTCGGGGGCGTACATACACGGCTGGTGGTTCGGTGCGTACATACACGGCTGGGGTGGGTGTTAGGTGCGTACATACACGGGTGGGGGTTCGGGGCGTACATACACGGCTGGGGGGGGTTCGGGGGCGTACATACACGGGTGGTGGTTTGGTGCGTACATACACGGCTGGGGTGGGTGTTAGGTGCGTACATACACGGGTGGGCGTTTGGTGCGTACATACACGGCTGGTGGTTCGGTGCGTACATACACGGCTGGGGGGGGGTTCGGTGCGTACATACACGGGTGGTGGTTCGGTGCGTACATACACGGGTGGTGGTTCGGTGCGTACATACACGGCTGGGGTGGGGGTTTGGTGCGTACATACACGGCTGGTGTGGTGGTTTGGTGCGTACATACACGGGTGGGGGTTTGGTGCGTACATACACGGCTGGGGGTTCGGGGCGTACATACCAGGGTGGGGTGGGGGTTCGGGGCGTACATGCACGGGTGGCGCTTGGGTGCGTACATACACGGGTGGGGGTTCGGGGCGTACATACCAGGGTGGGGTGGGGGTTCGGGGCGTACATACACGGGTGGCGCTTGGGTGCGTACATACACGGGTGGCGGTTCGGGGCGTACATACACGGGTGGGGGTTCGGGGCGTACATACACGAGTGGGGGTTCGGGGCGTACATGCACGGGTGGGGGTACGGGCCGTACTTCCACGGGTGGGGGTACGGTCCGTACATACCCCTGCCCACGCTCTGCGTGCCTGGGTACGGGCCGTACCCATGCCTTTGGTGTGTGGGTACGGTGCGTCCCACCATTGTTGCGGGCCGTGGGGTCCGCACCGTACACAGGCCTTGGGGGCGTGGCTACGGGTCGTACCACGCGTACCCCTACATGACCCCAGCAATGCTGGTACGAGCTGTACCAAGGCCTTTCTGACGTGGGTACGGGCCGTACCGCTATTGTTGGAGTGACGTAGGGGGACGCGTGGTACGTTCCGTACCCACGCTCTTGCGGCCTGGGTAGGGTACGTACCGGTTCGCGTGACCATCCACTTCCGTTGTGGCGGACGCTTGCGTTGCTGGCCTTGCCCCCACCCCCTGGAAGTGACCAGGCCCTGATGGTCAGGTATGTCCAGGCCATGTGTGATTTGGTACCATGTGTTGGTGTTGTGTGTCCTGCCCCTGCCCCCCCCTTTGCCCCTGGTTGTTGTGCTGACCTTCTGCGGCGTCTGCGTCGGTTCCTGTACGCCAGGTGGACTGCTAGGAGGGCAGGGATGGCACGTAGGTTCGGGTCCATGTCTGTTCGTCGCGTCCAGCTGCTCCTTGCGTGTGTCGTCCTGATTTCCCGGCAGTTTTTGGCAGCCGGTAAATATTTTCCGTGCGGGATGACGTCGGTTCGAATCGTACTTCCTGGTTCGTGAAACGTAGGCTGGATGCGTACCGACGTCACGTCGGCTCCTTTCAGGATCGGAATTGTGTTTAGTTTCTGTTCGGTCGGTGTTTTGTTCGAATCGTACGGAAATGGTGTTTCCGTATGATTCGTACTTGCATTTTCGGATGGATTTCGCACCGGGTACGAGTCGGACGGAGAAAAGGCTCCGTCCGACGGTTCGTACCCGGTTTTTACCGGATCGGAATTGGCACCAATGTGTTTTAGGCTGTATCCTACTGAACTGCGAGTCCGGGATATTCTGGCTATAATTCCGATATTTCTGCCCTTGTCCCGCTTTTCTGTCCTGATGAGCCTGAGGCTGATGGGGCTCGTGGCCTGCATCCAGATGGCATATGCAGGCTCTGAAGTGGGCCCTGAAGTTCCAGTGTGCGCAGCATCAGGGCAACCTGTAGGATTACGTACAAATCTGTGAGGGCACTGGCCAACAATAGAAGTGGTGTCTCATGTACCGACATTGAGTCAATGGAAGATCCCACTCCCTTTCCCAAACTGTGGATTCTGTGTCCGGATAGGGGTACCTGCCACACAGTGCAGGAATTATCACAACAACAAACATAGGGCGCATGGATAATGGAGGGAACAGGTAGCGGCACACAGAGATAGGTTTCCAAAGGTTTTTCATGTATTAAAGCCCACCATAGAAAGCATAATGGAAAACAACATTGTAAAAACAACAGCAAAAACATGGAGCTTAGTAAATACGGTAAGGCCTCTGACTTGTCCAAGGTCTACTTAACCCAGTTGAAATTGTACATAATTAACCTTCCTGTTTATCTTTCGATAACCTGCATTGTAATGCGGCATTGACACATAACATGTAACTCCGAATGACTCAGACCTGAAATCTAACGCTCACAAATTGACCTTGTAAAGAGGCACATCGTTAACTAATGTACAATGTCAACTCCCTACTACTTCAATAAATGTTTAAAAGTGTTGATAGATAGATAAACATACCAAATGTATTATTTACAAAACAATATTATTTAACCCCTTGCATGCCCGCCCCTTTCCCCGCCCAGTGCCGCGCCTTTCATTAGCGGGCGGAGTTTATGACGAGCTGGACTCGTCATGGGCACAGCGCCACCGCAGCCCATGACGAGTCCAGCTCGTCATGGGCATTGAAGGGGTTAAATCTAGGAAGCCGTGTAACAGTAAATATTGGGATTTTGTTTTTTAACCTTCCGAAAATCAATAAATATATATATAAAAATGTTAAGAATAAATGGATAGAAATTATTCTTTCCATTCCTATTGTAACATAATTCAGTGAAGCTACTGGAAACTTAAAGGCAAATAATTAACTAACCACATTGCACAACTAAAGTAAGTAAGGTTAATTAGTAGTTAATCTGGCTAAATATTTCAATATTCCGAATAATATATTTTTGCTAAGTAATATATTGTGTATGATAATAAAAACTGTAAATATAAAATTTACATTGGATAATTAATCGAATACAGATGAAGTAATTAACAAAATAATAAACCCAAAGAACTATTCCCATTAGGAAACCTTAACGAAATTATTGCCGGTTTTGGAAAACTAAATTTAAGTAAATAACTATCACAAAGCGATAAGTAAATTAATGTTAAAAAACGTGATGGACAGTCAAAATTAAAAAATTTGCATTCTATCTTCAGTATCACATTACCGTGTGAAGCAGCTGTAAAGTACCTAAAGGAATAGTACTCACACAAAAAATAATATGAAATCCACTGAATGTGCAGGCATTAATATGTTAAATAATTGAAGTCATATGAAACACCAAACATTTACTAAAATTTGTTATCATTAAACATCAAATTAATTCAATTATCCCAACGGAAATCTAACACCAATGATGAAATGTCAAGAGGCAAACAAAAATATAAATTTCACCCTTCAATGAACATAAAGTAGAATAAATTAGTAGTCCCTAAACAGAAAACTTTAACTTGTCGTAAAACAAAATCAGTAACGTAACACCATATTAATATTAATGAATATTGTAAATTGCTGTATGAATTCCTAAAACATGTTTATTTAATATATATGTATTCATTACTGTATGATATATATTAAATGTACCATTTAGAAAGTTAACATTTTAAAAATATAAGAAATATAAAAAAATAAAGTCCAGATTTCAAAATTCTGAAATGTCGTAACTGTTTACCATGCAATTGGTATAGTCTACTCCCGTTGGTGGGGAGGCTGTTAGAGGGACATTGCATGTCTTCAATTTGACACACCACATAACAAAGTTGGAAAATGGAATTCGATAGTGGCATGGAGATCGGAATGGAATCCTAAGTTGTCAATTATAATGATGTGTAGTTGGAAAGGCCTAATGATTGCTTAGAGAAGGCATTTACACTTTTTTTAAAAAGATGTTGTTTTCCTAAGTGAAATGCATGTAGGACTTTCAGGCATGTATTTGGTGTTATAGAGAGTCTTTATGGACACCAACCAAAACCCTGTTCCCCCATAACCCTATGCATGTATGAGGTGCACGTCACACTCTGCATGGATTTAGTCAAATGTGTATTTCTATATAGTAGGTAGTGCTGCGATGTGTTTCCAAATGCAGCACAATTTCCCATAGGGAAATGGTAGTTTGAGACCACACCATGTGCACTTGCATCCAGATGACAGTGTCAGGAGCAGCGACTGTATCTCTGTCCGGATTCGGGTATGTTCAACCCGACATTGTAATAATCCCCTAAGTATGAAAGGCCAAATTCTAGTATTCACCTTTTGTCAATATATAAGTAACATATAAATATTCAAAAATAAGATTTGTTTAAAATATTAAATGTAAGGCGGTATAATTTTTTTGTATTATATAATTGTAAGCAAAAGAAATGTTGACAAAGAAAGAGAAGAGAAATAAGGATTAGAAAGTATGTTATTTATTTTAAAAAAAAAGATTGTCTTGGAGTTCTTCAATGTCAAAGAAAAATAGCTATATTTTGACAATACTACTCTGCCAGTAATTAACCCTCTCGTTATTTTTTTCTAAACCAAAATGTTTGAATACAATATGTGACCAACCAGTCAAAAACAAAATCTTAATGTCACCTAATCAGACTTCTATTAATAACACCTCCAAAAAAAAAAAAAAGTAATTAACTTTGTTAAAATTGCAATAGCATAAAGAAGATAATTACAATATTTTATTTAATCTCAAAGTAATATAAATAATTAGAAAAAAATGTTTTAAAAGCTGTAATTTAATTAACCTCCAAATGTTAAGGGAAAAAAGAAAAAAAAAAAATGTACCTCAAACATCCAACTAGGATATTTAAAGTAAATGTAGTTACATTTAAGAATGTTTTCTTTTGAAGAAACATGTTTCTATTGTTTTTAATTAGTCCCCTTGTTTATCCGCCAGAAAAAAAAGAAACCTTCAGAGAAATTTATCATAATGTATTTATAAAGTTAAAAAAATATAGATCTTAACCAATGTTAAAAAAAAAGAAAATTTATAAAAATTAAATAATGTTATAACCCGGAAAAAATTTGGAGTAAAAAAACAAAAAAACCTCAGATAATCCAATATTAGTAGAATTCAAAGTTTTAAATACATATACATGTGGCAAAAAATATAAAAAATATTGTGATAAATTTCCAAACCATATGAAAACATAACAAAATAATGACTATTTTGACATATTTACATCTCATTTTCATAACAATGTATTTTTAACAGACTTAATTCACAAAACATAAATCAGTTCATTAAAATGTCAATTTTAGTATGGGCGATCGGCAATATTTAAAATGGTGGTGCTTCCTCAACTCATATCAGCTCCAGAATCATCCGTACAAGATTCAGCACGGTTGGTTCAGGCAGGTGAATTCGGTGCTTGGGCAATTCCTATGGGAGGGGGGTAAGGTGCGCGTGGCTAAACGGACGTGTTTCCTGTCCAGCCAATGTGGAGGGCTGGCGAGTTCGGATATTCTGTCATATTATCAAGCTTCACATCTTCTAGTCCTTAACGAATGGTGGTACGGGTACAGGGGAGAACCGGGATATGAGCTGGAACGGAAGCTTCTGGGACGCAATACGCTGCATACGCTCCTCTACTCGGAGTCACTGAGGGGTGCTATGCCCCCGGTAACACATGTAGTGTTTCAAATCTGGAGGCAGGCCTTGCGCCGTCTGGGGTGGTGGCGGACCTTGACTCGGGAGACTCCCCTGGGGCACAATTTGTGTTTACCACACTTGACGGCCCTACAAGGTTTTAAGGCATGGGATGACATTAACATCTACACGCTGGGAGATGTAATGAGAGAGACAACACTTAAATCTTTCCATGAGCTACAGCAGGAATTCCAAATGGCACGTGGGCAATTTTAAAGATATCTCCAGATCAGGAATGCCCTGTCGCCCACATTTGTGGGACTGGAATCGCTTCCTGACTTCAGCCAATTGGAGGCAAAAGTCTTCATGGGGGGATATACCAGATAAAAAAATATCCAGGATCTATGAATCCCTTGTTATACACAGCTCCCCCATACTGAACAAACTTCCGGGGGACTGGGAGGCAGATGTGGGTGCTCTGGAGGAAGAGGATTGTAGGGAGGCGCTGGCCGGACCGAGAAGTGCTCCCATAAGCATAAGGCTCCGGTTAGTTCAATTTAAATAACTGCACCGGGTGAACTTCACAAGGGAGCGTCTGTGGCGGACAGGGCTGATTGCATCACCGGAGTGCCTGAGGTGTGGCAGGGAAGAGGGCACATTCTTTCACACTATCTGGCAGTGCGCTTCCCTTGATCGATTCTGGAAGTGAGTGTTGGCGTGCCTCTCGGAAGTACTGGGGTGGGGGCTCCCCCGCTAGCAGCGGCTGGCTCTACTCCATGTCATGGAGGATATAGGGGGAAATATATACAAACGTCATCTCTTGTTGCTGGGAATCACTCTGGCCAAGCGGGATATTGCAAGGGAGTGGAAGGTGGCACGAGCACCTTCAATGATGAGATGGAAGAAAGGCCTGGACTTTTGTATGGGGCAGGAGCGGCCCATTTTCGAGGCAAGGGGCTGCCCACGCAAACACTTTAAGATCTGGAAAGGATGGGCAGACTACCGGGGAATTGGGCTGGAACCCCCCGCAGAGAGGGAAATCACTCCATAGGGGCAGCTACACACAGACGCTGGTGGTCCTGAAGGGGCAAAATGGACGAAAGGGGGAGAGTAAGGCTAGCAGTAGGAAGTGCGATCTTTGGGGGTTGGAGGGCGGAGGTGGAGTTGGGACGGGAGTTGGGGAGTTATTGAATATACAGCAGTCTATTGCCTTTATGTCCATGTATGATGGATTTGGCAGACGTCTCGGGGTTACAGGGCTGTGCATGGTAATGGCTATATTGACAAAAATAAAAATTGTTTAAAAAAAAAAAAAACTGTTACATATTGCTAACAAAACCACTAGATAATACGGATTAGACCAACTACTGGTCGGCGGTTGAACATGACAGAATATAATGAATGCCAAAAAATGTTGAAGGACTCGCGTTCGCTTCTAAGGGAGCCTGCGTTCCAAAAAACAACCACAGAAACTACTGTATGGGAAAAAAATATCTGCGCAAAACCATAGACTATGACAAGTGTCCTTATAGAACTCCCAAAAGTCAGTATCCAAAAGCATGAGTACGTGTTGGACATACCAATTAAGAATGGCTTTCAGAATAACAAATCTTAATGTGGCAGTCGCAAACTGTATATGCAGAATTGTAAGGATGACCTCACACCAAGTTAGTTTCTTCGATTTCCATCCGTGAACAATTGAGAATGACCAAACAGTTGCCCTTCCGTACGTGAGCATTTGAATAGGTTATTAAGATTTTATTACGGCCTACTCGGGCAGATGGTTTATGAGTCAGGCGAAGGAAACGAGACTGTATGTCAGATATTTTTAGAAGAAGAAAATAACGAGTAACGTAATTTTGATTATTTTTAAATAGTTATTATAATGCATGATATTTTAACCTTACAATATTATGTAGAAGATATTTGGCTAACAAAATATTTTTACTGTTAAGTTTTGTAAAATACCAACTTCATGACCTATTGTGTTTCTACGCAGTGTGGTTACCGACGCAGCCTTTATACTTTAGCCTTTAGCCTTTGTTTGCATGCCCCATGTACCGTGGGCATTCACAGTGACAAACAACCCCACGCCTTAGGAGAACTCTGTACTTGTCTACTCTGGACTGTGGAGAAGAGGACCAAAGTTGTCCCAAAATCAATAATCGTCGTAAATCATGGCTTTGGTAAAAAATTACTTGCATTTTCAATCAAATTTTAATTAGAAGATTTTATTATTTGAAGCCTAAATTCACTGGAAGTAAACTGATGTTGCTGCCATTGAACTTGCCCGTATTAAACTTAACAGAAAGTGGGTTCTGTTGTAAGTTGCATCAAAGATATTATAATCAATATGTGTTTCTCCTGCCAAAGGACAACTTTGCAACCTCTGAAAAGGGCATTGGCAACATTGTAAACGTCAAAATGTTTATCTTGCTAACCGTACTTATCTGATCTTATTTGTTTTAGTGACAAAATATACATAAAGGTTCCTTTGTTTTGTTAAATAGTTTTAACGGTCTACTTGAGTCATGTAAATCAATTTTTGAATATTGAGTATGTTTGCAGTTGTGTAACAGTCCTCGGTTATGAGCATAAGGGTACTCTACGACAATACCACGTAAAAGAAAACTTGTGATTGGTAGAGAAAGCCATGTACATTTATTTTAGAATACTAGGACTCTTTGTAAATAATATCTATTTATAAAATACTATTTAAAAGGGGCAGATTCCTAAAGGAAGGGGCAAGGGCATCCGGATTGTAAGCCAAGAAAAAGACCAGAAGAACAACAAGTCCAAGTTGCATGCGAGCGACGTTGACAAAACCCAGGATTTAAGTGACAACATATCTTTTGGCAAGATTATATATATATATATATGTATATATATAATATTTTATATAGATATTTTAAATATATATATCTGTGTGTGTGTGTGAAACAAATGAAGTACATATGTATATATATAATTAGTAAATAAATTTTGGTTTAAAAAATAAAAGTAATAAAATATTTAACCAAATATACCGCTATAAAATTAAGGTAAAACAAACATACATAACCAAAAAAGTACAGATTATAAAATAAATACAATATATATTTGTGTTTGTTTAAACGTAAATTTATATCAAACTATAAACACACAGACACCAAAAAAAAAAAAATATATATATATATAGACAGATCAATAATATTAAAAAATAAAACATAAATATAAAAGTATTTTAACTTTTATATTGTAATAAAGTCAGTGCAACAGTAAGGTAAAAGTTGAATAACAATAGAGTTCTAAATACTATTCCCACTTAAGTGACTACAACAATATTAAAAGTGTTGGATAGCGGAGGTGTTAAAAATACTTGTCAGACTCGAGAAAGTGTATCAGAAGGTGAAAGTGTTACATAGGGGAGGGGTAAAAATTACAGTTCACACTCCAGTAAAGGCAAGAAAAAGGATGCTGGTTGTTAAAGTTTCACAAACAAATAGTTTGGGAAATAGTTTGCGACCCACTCTGATCGGGAGAGTCCAACCGGCAGAGTACGATGCATCCGGATGCTTCCAGATACAATATGGTTGGATTCCCCTTGACTTAAATGGGAGCATATGTTCCTAACCGCATGATAATTGGACCCTCGGTCAGGAAAAAATTTCCCGATACAATTTGGAAGGAGAAAATGTCATTAGGAGGCATTCGTAACCGCATCAGAATCAGGCCCTGGTGGGGAATGCTTTAATAAATGCATCAGAATCAGGCCCTCAGTGTAACAATAAGGAAAGCCTTGGATAGCGTACGGCGAAAAAATAAATATTCACAATCCAATGAGTGCAACAATTGGCAAAGTGCTGGGTATCGGAGGTGTAGAAACTACTAATCACAGTCCAAGTGGGTGCAACAGTGGTGAAAGTGTTGGATAGTGGCGGGGTAAAATGTAAAATTGCCAACAAAATGAGTGCAACAGTAGGTAAAAAATGGAATTTGCAAGGGATAACCTTTACTATTGCCACTACAATAATTGAAACAGTAGGGAAAGTGTTGGAAAGCAGAGGGGTAAAAATTAAGCTTCACATTAAAATGAGTGTAACAGTAGTGAAAGTATTGGATAGCGGAGGGGTAGAAATATACAATTAGAAATGCAATGAGTGCAAGAATAGGGAAAGTGTTGGATAGTGGACTGGTTAACAAAAAATATTCGAAATCACATGAGTGAAAGAGTTGAGAAAGTGTTGGATAGCAGAGGAGCAAAAAATATTATTCATACTCCAGTGAGGGCAACAGTAAGGATAGTAGCAAGCTAAATGTTAATATTCACACATCAATTAATAAATCGAATCAATATTATCACTACAGTCAGTAACAAATTAAAAAGAATAGAAATATTACAAACAGCAAACGTACTCACACAAAATATTTATTAATAAATCTGATTAAAAAAAATTAAAAATATATTTAATATTACATATTGAGGAAAACATATACTAAGGATAAATGCATATAACACATGAAAATAATTATTATATTAAATTATAAAAAATTAAGAAATTGGCTTGACCTAAAAAAAAAAAAAAAAATTTTTTACTTAAACATAGAAATGTAAATTACCTCCCCTAAACAAAAACACAATTGAAAAGGCACCTCTAAATGTAAAAAAAATAGTACTTACCTAATACTTTTAGGTGCCGATTCTGATCCTTAAAAAATATTACCCATACAAATCCAATCCATATTTTTTTAAGTACAACTCGTACAAGTCACGTACAAACTGACAAGTACGATTTGTATGTGGAAAACTACATACGAATCGCATTGGGAAAATTGCTCGACACGTCGACGGATCGGAAAAAGTCCAAAAAACTTCCCCGTACATTTTTACGTCCATTTTGTAAAATTGAAGACCAAGCGCAAAAGTACGATCCGTCCCGTCCGTCAAAATGTACAAACGTATGGAAAAAACACCCTATAGAGCAAAATCCAATAGCAACCATGTAGACGTCTAAACATGTGCCCGCATACGGGCAGAACACCACCCCCAGATGGACGCGCCGTACACCCAGCACACCCACGTATGTACGCGCCGTACACCCAGCCCCCATATATCCGCACTGTACCCCCGGTCCCCCGTATGTACGCACCATACCCCTGGTCCACAGTATGTACGGGCCGTACACCCAGACCCACCTATGTATGCGACTTACACCCAGCCCCCCCGTATGTACGTGTTGTACCCCCAGTCCCCCATATATACCGCCTGTACCCCCAGGCCCCTACACCATGGGCGTGCCTGTAAGCACCGTACCCCAACACCGTACCCCATACCCATGCCTGTACGCACCCTACCCCAGGCCCATACAAAAGCACCATGACCCAGCATTGCGCATTTAAGAATCGTACCAAACCATTGCAAATGTGAGCACTGTACAACAACATGGCCGAAGACGCAAAAACAACTAGCACTAAACCAGGACACTGCTAAAACCCACCAGGAGGGTAAATTAGAATCGCAGAACACGTCCTTCAAGGCCAAATACATGGAATACACTGACCTGCAACATCAAAACAGGTAAACAGAGGCCCAAAACACAACCACTTCTTATAACACACCCACCCAAAGTTCAAACACAGCCACACTCACAAATGTACCATTGAAAAGGGCCAAGACACAAACAAACCATGAGCCTTTGCAACAGACCCACTACAGACAGAGTCCACATACAAACCACTGCAGCATACCTGAATCCTGACTACAACTTTCACTTGCCCACCTTCACACAACCACCTTCACAAACACCCCCTAATCACATTCACACAAACACCGTCACATCCACACCCACACACCCACAACCATCCACACCCACACCACACACCATGCCCACACACAGGAATTCAAAGTTGTCAAGGGAGGAACTGGACATACTTGTCAAAGAAGTCATCAGAGTCGAGAAACAGCTCTTTGGAACATTGGTAAGGCAGACCAGCATAGTGGAGAAATGAGCCATATGGCAGAGGATCGTAGATCAGGTGAATGATGTTGCGCCCATCAGAAGGACCAGGCATGAATGCCAAGACAGGTGGTACAATCTGAGGAGGGCGGTCAAAGGGAAAAACGAATGAAGAGCACGGCCAGACAAACATCAGTGGAGGCGCCTCCCACCGCAAACCAGCAAATTACCATCCCTGGGAGGAGAAGGTGATGGGCACGCCTCCGCCGGTGTGAGTACATGGACTTGAAGGAGTCGTAGAGCCTGGTGAGTACACAAACAACTCAAGTAACATGGAGGGAACCAAGTCCACAAGCCAACTGCAAAAAAAATACAAGCAACTACCCCAAAGCCCACACCGGACACAACCACACTCCAAAAACACGCACATGCCACTAACGGGTCCATGCCCCATTCCCCAAGCAAGGCCATGCAAAATCACTGGCCACATAAAATACAAACACAAGACTGGATGTCCGCGATGCTCAGAGGGTGGGCATCACAAAACACATTGTGCAACTCAGAAGCAGACAGCAATGCCCTCAGCCCATATGGCCTAGGGCAGAGCTTGCCAAACAGTGTGTGCCGACACAGTACTGTGTCGCCTGCAAATAGTGGACGCGTTGAAGGATGACATTGGTATGAAAGGCCATTTTGAACATAACAGCAGCTAATGAAGAGACATCCCTTTGACAGAGTGTCAGCACACACCGCCGCAGCAGCGCAGTCAGAGACACTCTGATCTATGGGGGACAGGAGATTAAAAACTAAGCCTCATGAAAAAGCAAATGGCCTGTGAAAGAACTGCAAAGTGTGAGTGCCCAGGAAGCTGGGCTGAGGTAACCGAGGGTGAAAAACAGACAGACGGAGGGAGAAGGAAAGAGAGTGAGATGGAGGGAGACAGAGGAAGACAGAGGGAGACAGACAGAGGGAGGAGGGTGACAGAGGGAGGGAGAGAGGGAGAAAGAGGGACACCAAATCACCCTTGGGTGGTTTGGGCTTGATTGCTCGTCAGCAGGTGGACTGTGTGCATGGTTACAAGGTTTGGCAGTGCGTGAACCAGCCCTTCTTGTGTTTTAAATCAGTGGGGCATGTGTCAATCTGTGCATGAGTAGATGCTTGCTTGAGGCACAAACCTAACCTTAAAACCAAGTTTTTCCACTGACTGTGTTTGTTAGAACAGATTGACAAATACTTTAGTAACCTTCCTGCTTTCTCTAATTGACTTGAAAATGCACCATTTGCCCACTTACAGTGGAAACCGTCAGGTGGTACTGCCTCACTCGCTACGCTTGCTGACTAGACTGCCTTACTACGTCCCAAAATGATGCATCTACAAAAAGTGTGTCAACAACAGAAAAAGTGTGGAAAGCAGTGGCCTAGGGACATACCCATGCAACATGCTCAATGCACAGTGAGTTGGCAAGTACAGACAAAGTAGATGACACTTGGCCCTGCTGTAGACAGCACAAGGCACTCATGTGACCACTGTACAATCAAACAACACCAACTGCACATGCGTCCTACTTACCAGAGGAACTCACATTCACTGTCATGCCAACATGCACCATGAGGGGATAAACACATCACCTGGTAGACCCAATGACAAATCACACCACACCCAACAGCATGCCCGGTCACACACCCCCCCAAACCCTTAAACAAGCACACACCACTGTGGCAGGCAACGGATTTTGACACTACCACAATGGACATGTGACACAACCAGACCAATCCATAGCCAGATAAGCACTCATTAGACAGGCCAAAGACTCAGGAGTACATATCAATCTGTCCCCCGCATCATACCCATGCACAAATGTAATTTGAGAGGAATGCTAGCCATATCCAACTACCAACAGGAACTGTGCCAACATAAATATGTATGCAACATGGATGTCGCAGTAAACACCATTACCATTCTCTGTCTCTGACAGACAGTGAAAAGTGATGGATCTACACAAAACACTGGGGGGGAAGAATCAAAGGCACAGGATCGGCGTCAAGAAGACACCACCGGCAGCGACGACTCTCACCACTCCGTGGATGACCACGACCAACCTGGCCCCTCTGGTGCCCAAGCCACTGCAGCACCTGCATAAGGAAAAACTGTGCCAATCACCACCTCCATTCATGCCACATCCCAGGATACACACAGGAGCCCTGCTCGCACTGGACAACACAGCCAGTATGACCAGGAGGGACAAGGTTCTCAGGGCACCCAGGAGGAGGCAGTTGACCCCGCAAATGCCATCCCTCAGGGGTCCCTTAGACCTGATGTGCCCACAACGGCAGGCCAGGCTCGTGTGGGCAGGGGTGGTGGGAGTGGAGGACGGAGGAGGCGAGAACCTGACCAGCCAGCTGAGGGAACCGGTATGGCACATGTACGCCACATCCTCGACACATACCGGCATGACATCAGGGGCATAAGGCAGGTTGGGTCGACACTCACAGACATCAAGGGGACCCTCGAGGAGATGAGGACCCTGCAGGCCGAGCAACATGCCAGTCAACGACAACACCAAGGACGGATGGAGGCAAGAGTGGCTGAGCTTGTGGCAGTGCAAACGGACATGAGCCGTTCACTCCATCGGATTGCTAACAACATGGGCAACCCTCCCTGTGCCACCAGGCGAAGATCACCAACAGCCACAAAGAGGGATGAGGAGGAGGAGGATTAGTCCAACGGAGCATCACAAACATCGTCAATGCCTGCATCTGAGGGTCCCCAGAGGAAGGTGGGTCGTCCACAGAAAAGACCGTGAGAGTCAGCAGACCATCGACATGTCACAGGTCACCTGGCCTGTTACCTGGCCCTCTGGCGCAACAGCAGCGCCTCACATGGACTTAGTGGTCACAGTCTGACCAATGATGACCAAGACTGTGCAATGGACTCTGATGACTTCCAAATCCAAGACACCCGGCGAGCACCTCTTTTCATCCACCGCAAAACAAAAAACACGCCACAAATAAAAATCCTCACAATCATGAGATGAAGCAGTCATTTTGCATTATTCCATTACATGTGTGTGTTGTAATATCAAACAATGCCTGAATGTTGAAGAAACTCAAACCATCCATACCCTGGGATCTGAGTCTGGCACAGGACACACATGGGTTACAATGTATAATTCAATACAGACATGGTGCACTATATTTACCCGTGATGGGAGCAAACTGCTGAGGGGGGGCTTGCACAACTGTGCGGACAGACGTATTTTGAAGAGCAACATTCATGCACAGAGGTCAGGGCTCATGTGGAGTGTCCTGGGGTGGGAGTCCCAGGTATGTGTAGCCAGGTGGGAGAAATGTGTCCTGCACGCTTGAGTAAGGTGGATGTGGAGAATGGTGGCCAGGCCAAGGTTGGAAGCATGGAGATGGCACAAGGGGGTCTTGGATGACAGTGGCACAAGGTTGTGTTGGGCTCGTGGTCTGCCTCATGAGTGTGGGTGTTGATTGTGAAGGTCATCCGGCAGCAAACAGTTATCCATTGCAGATATCTCTGCTGGACGGTGATGTGGCTGGGTCGCCGGATGTTGAAGCACAGCTATGCAGGCACCCTAGATGTAGACAAATATAATGGGAGTTGTAATGTACTTGCTCAGTAGAGGGCAGGGTAGGATTTGGCACAAATGTTGTAGTGGACATGGGGGATGGTCTGTCTTGCCTTGAGGTGGACCGAACTGGGAATCATGTGAATAATGCAGAGTGCGCTACAGCCTGAGGTACAGATGCTGGTGATCAGCATAGCTCATGTGAGCAAGCAACCCATGATACACACCAGATTGTGTGCGTGGACACTGTGTGCTTGTGCAGGGCCCTTGCGGGTGGAACACAAGCAGTTGAACCAGCTGTAAGGGGACAAGCCGCAGATGATCACCTCAGTCCTGTACAAGTCCAGCATCAGGTTGCTGATGTTCAGCCATCTACAAATGGATCTCTTGCATTATTGAATATGAGAACTGGCAAGGTGAGTGTCTTTGGGGAGGGTGAGGAGCACCTGGCTGTCAATGGCACACAAACTGATGATGAGATGCTGTGCGCATGTGATGGTGTAGAGGGGAATCCAAGATACATTGTAGACTGACAAGCTGAGACTTGATACCTCTGCCATGTGCCCGACAACTACAAGATACTACATGCAGATGCCTGGAGTCCCGCTGCACACCAGACACTTTCGAATGTAGATGTTTTTCATTTAATAAGGCAAAAAATTAAAATATTTAGAAAATGTATATGTACCTTGCACGGGAATTAAAAAACACTGCGTACCTTTCAAATACTGCGGTTGTTGGGAAAAAGGGGAAAAAATTAACATTCAAATACGGAGTAGGTCGCACACTGCTAGTCATACTAGCAAATAGCCCCAAAGAATTCTGGATAATGTAGTGGCAGCGGTGAGTACACCAATGCCGCGAGTATGTCCATATAATGCCATCCCTGGACACGTGTTTCGAGGTAATTGCATCTTGTCAGCAGGGAGCAGGTAAGTATGTGGGGTGCCAAGTACTCGGCACCTCACATACCGCACCCCACATACTTACCTGCTCCCTGCTGACGAGAGGCAATCACCTAGAAACACGTGTCCAGGGATGGCATAATACAGACCTACTCGTGGCATAGGCGTACTCACCGCTGCCACTACATTATCCAGAGTTCTATGGGGCTATTTACTGGTATGACGAGCAGTGTGCGACCTACTTTGTTTATGACAAAATTAACATTGATACCTTATGTGGACAAAAAGTTACAAGGGCCTAAGTGCAAAATAAAAAATAAATAAAAAAAAGAAGGATGAACACAGGGTGGTGGGGAAAGGCACTATTTTACTTATGTATAAATATATACATATTTGTAGAAAAAATTATGGCATTACTCAAACACGAATAAACTCCTTTTTTCAAAATCAAAAAATAATTTAAATAACAAAAATTTCGGAAAATTTAAAATGTTCAAATGCCTGATGCATATGCTACATATGAAAATATATTCAAATGTATGGCCTAAAAAAGTAAAGGTTTGACTACTTTACCCATGCCATAACAGATTCTGGTAAAATCGGTAAAATAGCTGCAGCGCTTTAAGGGAGGCATAAACTTATGGCCAGGCACCAACAAGCAAAAGACATAGGGGGAGCAAATGCCGATGGGGGAGCAGAGCTCGATAGATATATGCTATATTTGTCAGCTCCCCTCTGACGTAGGGGGAGCATTTCCCGATGGGGGAGCAAAGCGCCTTAGAACACCGGCTCCTGCTAACCTGTCCATGACGTGGCCTTCTTCCTCTCTGAAAACACAACAAAGAACTCTCCCTTTTGAGGCGGTCGGTGATTAGGAACAATGTGTCATTATGAAGTCATGGCTGGAGAGGCGATGCCGCGTCTGTTATCCGCAGAGCTCTCCGAATAGACACAGACCTGGGATTGGTACAATGGGAACAAAGCGCGGCTCAACACCAGAGAGCCCATTTGGGCTTGTTTTGTATCTCCATTCTCAGGTGTTATTTTGCAAAATACCTTATGGAGAAAACATCTATTTGATGCGGAAAAAAACACACTCAGCTGAATACAAAGGATTTCAGAACCTTGTATTTACCCATCAATTTACTGTAATAGCATTTTTCTGGAAACAGGCAGAAGTAAACAGTTAGTGAGAAGAAAAACCTCACATCCGGGAAAACATGAATGTCCACATCTGCCCCAGGCGGGGCGATGACCGCACGGAGTCCTGCACACACTGCTAGGGTTAAAATGTTCATTCACATAAATGTTCATCCACGGATACATCCCAGGAGCCATGCCACTTATAATTTGGACCACCTCAAATTTAATGACATAGTAATATATTAAATTGCTACAACTAAACGACCCAACCCACTTCTTACCAAATGTTGCCTTCCCAGCAGTGCGTGAAAGGATGTTTTTGTTATATGCAAACTTGTAAAGGCCGATTTGGCCTCAAACCACCTTTGACTCGAACCACAGAAAAGTCTGGAAATGTGTTAATCCCAGTGATCTATGAAAAGGACACGATCAGGACAGTGCTTTATTTGAGCCGGTGGTTTCCAGTGCTCAGCACCGGCATTTAATCACCAGCGCTTGTCATGAGCACCAATTAAGGACACATTCATTTACGGGGAGATTAAGTGATTTGCCCAGAACCACAGGATGTTGAGCCGACGCTTAGACTCAAACCAAGTTCCTCACCTCCGAAATCAGCAGCTTATGCCATTACGCCACATCTCCTCCCAACTTTTATGGTTAGTGGTTGGTTTTGTTTTAGGCGGTGCAAACAGGAGAAATGGGCTGGTGCACGCTGCTTCCTGACGAGAGCGCTGGCACATATATTTTTTTTTACAAATTAACCACTGGATCAGGACCAATTCACTCTGCAGTGCCTTATTACGAGTCGCGCCGGTTTTCTGTGCCATAATTATTAGACACGATAAAATATGACTCCGAGATGTTCTGAATTTTTTGGGTGTGGTAATAATCCTCTGGTGTTTTCTGGGCATATTTTCCCCTCTGTAAATATTTATAGGTTTGATTTGCTGAAATGTATTTGGAAGTTGCAAATAAAATTCCGTAAATCATAATTCAGATATCCCCTGTAACAGAACTGACTTCACCTTTTGTAATTATATATGCCACTCAAAATGTCTGCCTCTGTGTGAAAGACTGCTTTACAGTGAAATTGTAGGTTTACCCTATACAAAGTACACACTGACAATTTGCCTTACTTCCCCAAAACAAGTGTCTCACTAATAGAGAAAAACAACCTATCCCCCAACTACCATTAAACTCCCCTCCTCTGAGCCTTTGGCCACAAACCCTCTTCAACTCCCGCCTGTTTCTTTCGTAAATACTTTCAATCTAACCTCCCCTAGATAATTTTCCATGTTGCGCGGTTGTCCTCTCCACCCCCGTGAACATCTTGCACCACCCTCCCTTGCGGAAGCAAGGTACAGCCCTCTTTACTTTGTGTTCATAGTAATGCCTTTATGATCCCTGATAAAACCAGGTGTAGCAAAGGCGGCGCCATGGGTAGCAAAGGGTATCCATAAGTGATGCTTATGATGCCTCACAAGGGCACCTACTTTTCACCCAGCCCTGACGAGGCAGCGAACTAGGGCCAATGAGAGCTGTTTTGGACCAGATCTTCATTGATGATGGTGCAATTACTTTTTCTTCAGGTGGCTGGCACAACTGGCACTTTACGCTTTTTACGATCACTGGATCTCAGCCGGCAGTCTCAACCTAAACTCTGCAAAGTCTAAAATAATCCCCTCGACCTAAGGCAAGCTCACTCTTAACTTTTGCTTTGTCCTCATTCCTCAACATTGCTAGCAGGTTCCTCCAGGTTTTTAGCAGAATTTATGAATTCAATGCCTGCCAGTGTTCCCGGTCAACGGAGGTGTCCATCACCGCCCCCTGAGGAGGACTATTGGGTCTAGAAAAATCAGAAGACCTGCACCAACATCAACATTCCAATCTCAGGGTATCTCCACTCAGTCTCACTCAAAGACTGTGAAGAAAAAGCCGCAACATACTTTTCATCATCTCCCTTACGTGAAAAGACCACATCCAAACCACGCAGTGAAGCATACACGGCACGTTCTCTATTCCAGTGGTTCCCAAACTCTTGACTCCTGAGGACCCCCACTGAATCACTACTGGAGTCCGGGGACCCCCAAGCAATTTTTACAATTTAAATTTCAAAAAATTAAAACAATAATTCGCAAAGAATACAAACAAGTACACACCAAACAAATACTTGCATTACTAAAGCTTGTATTATTTTATCTTGAAAAATATGCAAAAATAAAAACATTTTAATGGGAAGGATGGTGCTACATCTCGGCGACTAACTTTTCAATGTTTTGTTTTATTTCGGAAGAATCCTTAGGTCAGATTCTACATTTTGCAAGCAATTTATTTTTAAGGTACATAAGATTTGAGAAAGCCTTCTCGCATAAATATGTGGTGGGGAAAGGAGTAAAACCTTAAGTGCCTTGTTTGATAATTCAGGATAATCTGTTCGTACTTGCATCCAAAAGTTTGTCAAACTCAGAGACTTTTCCTTGAATTGAAGTTTAAGTGCACTATCTGTCGAGATTTCAATCAAACCGTTTTCTTCAGATGCTGTCAGCCCCATTAAATTGTCAATATCTACATTAAAAGGATCTATAATCCAGTTTTTGCTTTCATCCGGAAGTGGAAAGTACTGACGGAAACTATACCGCATATCTTGGAGATGCTGGATAAAAATTTCTAAGACTTTGTTCGATAACTCATCATCAGCAGATTCCAAGAATGCCTTCAGGTTCTGAAAAGAATCAAAATGTCTTTGTGTTAAGCGACGAGCCCATAAATCTAACTTTTTTATCATTGCCTCAATCTTGTCTTCAACATTAAAAATTGTGATACCTACTCCTTGCACACTCAAATTGAGTGCATTTAAATGCGTGAAGATGTCTGCCATATATGCCAGCATAGCTAACCAAGTATGGTCATGTAAGCGCTCACCAAGTGCAAATGGAGATTCCAGTTCAGTGACGAAAACTAATCTCTTAATTCAAAAAGGCAAGACAAAACTCTACCACGAGACAGCCATCGGACTTCTGTATGCAGCAAAAGCTGATGATGATCACTATCCATGGAGTGACAAAGCTGTTCAAAAAGCCGTGAATTTAGTGACCTAGCTTTGATAAAATTTACAATTTTGACGGACTCATTGAAGACCTTTTTTAATTCCTCTGGTATCTTCTTAGTGGCTAATGCTTCTCGATGAATGCAACAATGATGCCATACAACTGAAGGGTTAATTTCCCTTATTCGTGCTACAAGTCCAGTTAGTCTCCCAGACATGGCACGTGCCCCATCTGTGCTGATTCCTATGCATTTGGACCACTGAATTCCATTTGATGTCAGAAAGTCATTGAAACTCCTGAAGACTTCTTCAGCAGTGGCATGTATCAAATAGCGGCAGAACAGTAAATCTTCACAAATGTTCCCCTCAAAATCGTATCTAACGTAACACAGGAGATGAGATTTGTTTGCTATGTCCGTACTTTCATCTACTTGTAGGCTATAATGCAGACTTTTACAAATTCTTTCGATCAACTGTTCCTTCATGTTGTCTGAAATGTTGTCAATTCTCTTTTTTACAGTGTTGATAGATAATGGCACCAAATTTAAATCTTTTGCTGCTTTTTCTCCAATCATTGCTGTCACCATGGCTTTAGCAGCAGGTACTATTAGTTCTTCAGCAATTGTATGCGGTTTTCCAGCTTTTGCTATGAGCATGGACACTTCATATGAAGCTTTCAGAGCATTTTCATTAACGGAGCCTGTTGTAGTTTTCTTAATTATTTTTCTACTTTTTAGGAGCTCTTGCTCTTTATTCTTGAAGAATTCTATGGATTTCGTTGCATGCTCTTTATGCTTAGTGTTGTAGTTTGAAGAAGACTCATGAAGCAATGAAGACGAGGTAAGCACAGCCTTTATTTCCTGTCATCCGCTCTCCTGACACTGGAGAGTTCTCCTGTCAACATTCTACTGTCACCTCTCGGGGGGCCATACCAACATGGCAATGGCAGAGGGGTGTGTGGAGCATACCAACTATGATCAGAAACTGAGATTACAACACATCTCCCTATATATATATGGAAAACACGACATTCATCAACTCACATTGTTCGCATTGCACACTTCACCATAACTTAAGGTTGAGATGATGCAGTGATTCTGTCCTTACTCCACGTCTGACCATTCTCTAGGCGAACCATATTCTTGCCTTCTTTTTGCACCCTTTGGTGTGCATGATACTTGCTCAAACCTGGTTGTACATGTGTGGGCTTCTTAACAACCACTGCGGTACCCCGCGTGTACTCTTGTGTTTTGACTCCATGACTCTGATCATACCACCCCTTGTACTTCCATTGGTGTTGGGATCTCAGCTGCTTACTCACCCCATGGTCTAGGATCACCTTGTTTCCACCCCTCAACCAGTGCGGGACCAGTTTGGTACACGGTTCCCTTCCTCTTAAGTTAACAAAGGGAGACACTCCCGTGACCAGATTAGGGGTAGTGTGGTATGCCCAAATGCACTCTCTCAGAGAATCTTCCACATTGAACCCACTAGAGATGGCCAACTGAATGTGCTCTTTTATGAATCTGTTTGTTCTCTCCACCAACCCATTGGCTCTCGGACAATAGAGTGCAGTTCTCTCGTGTTTTATGTTTAACTCTTCAAGAAATGTGGTCATAGCTTCTGAGGTAAACTGCACTCCATTGTCTGTAACCAATGTTGCCGGAATGCCTTCATACACGAATACATTCTTCAAGAATGTGATTAGGTTACTCGTGGTAGTCTGCGGTGTGAACTTAACATTTACCCAATGGGACGTGTAGTCCACCAACACAAACATAAACCTCTTCTGGGTACCTAGAACTTCCATGGGACCAATTATGTCGACTGCCAATTTGGTCCAAGGAACTTCTGGCACTTCTACAGGGGATAAAGGAGTTTTGCGTGTAACTTTGCTCTTATCGCTACTTGCACAGCTATTGCATTCCTTTACTTTAAGTTCGATCATGGAGTCCATCTTTGGAAACCAGAAATAGTTCCTGACTTTGTTTTTGGTGAGGCTCCTCCCCAAATGACCCTCATGGGCCAGGTCAATTATCTTGTCTCTCAAGTTGCAGGGAGGAACAACTCTGTTTCCCCGATGTATCATATCTGACATTAACGACAATTCATATCTCACTTCCCAAAAATCCTTTACTTCTTCTGGAACCTGAGAACGGTGTTCAGGCCAACCATTGAGAATTAACTGTCTGAGGATGCTCATTTCCTTGTCGCCCTTCACACTTGCATCCCACTCTTCCTTCGACAAAGAAGAGAGATGCAAGGAAAAAATAGGAGCATCCAAATGTTCCTCTTTGGCATACTCCAGGAGTGGTGACCTTGACAAATAATCGGCGATTACATTCTTTGGACCTGGCAAATACTCTACTTTGAAGCAATAGTTTTGTAATCCCAGGACCCATTTCGCTATGCGTGGGGAATTATTGTGTGCATTTTTTGGCGAAAACATGAAGGTCAAAGGCTTGTGGTCAGTGTGTATAACAAATTGTATCCCCCACAGGAAAATTTAAAATGGTTCACTGCCCAGAAACACGCCAAAGCCTCCCTCTCAATGACGGAATAGTTCTTCTCCGCAGAGTTGAGTGACCGTGATGCAAACGCAATAATGGTAACTTGCCCCTGTTCATGTTGAGATAGCATTGCTCCCAACCCTTTGTTGGAAGCATCTGTGGTCAGGACAGTTTTCTTGCATGGGTCGAATGCACCCAGCGCGGGTGACTCTAGGATGCTCACCTTTATTGCCTTTACCGCCCTGCTGTGTTTTTCCTCCCACAGAAATTCCTTTTCCTTTTTCAACAGTTCACGCAACTCATCACACATATCTGCAAAATTCCGTACATACTTAGACATGTATTCAGCTAGACCTAGGAATGATTTAAGTTCTTCCTTGTTAGTAGGGTCGTGGGCGTCCATAACTGCTTGAACCAAACTGGATTTTGGTTTGAAACCCTCTTTAGATATAGTATGACCCAAATAGTCAACTGAGTCCACCTTGATCTTACACTTTTCCAGTTTCACGGTTAATCCTGCCCTGGTTAACCTTTGACACACCGTGTTAAAAATGGCATCATGTTCTTCTTCCGTAGCCCCATACATCAAAATATCGTCTTGGAAACATAATGTGTTCTTGATACCATCCAACACCTGTTGCATCACTTTCTGGAAAATAGATGCCGCCGAGGCTAAACCAAACGGCATCCTTACAAACATGTAAGCCCCAAACGGCGAGGAAAACGCCGTAAGCAGTCTCGACTCAGGGTGTAACTCGACCTGGTGGTAGGCCATGTACAAATCGATGACTGAGAAAAAACACCCTTTACCCATCGTGCTCATCATTTCATTTATATTGGGCAGAGGAAACCTCTCCACCCAGATGTTGTCGTTTAGGCTGCGTAAGTCAACACAAACGCGGATACCCTTATCGTTGGCCTTAGACGCTAGAACCAGGGGGGCCAACCATTCGGATGCATCTATGGGTTGTATTACCCCCATGTCACATAGTTTGTCCAGTTCGTTTTTCAGAACTTCTCTCAGGCGCAACGGCAAAGGGCGCGCCCTACGAACCACTGGTTTTGCGCCTTTCTTAACTCTGATTTTGTGCTGGAAATCTTTCAATTTCCCTAACTTTTCAGTAAATAAGTCAGGAAAGGCGTTTTGTAGACGACAGCATTCGTTGTTTTCGGGAGTGTCTACCAAGATGACTTGTTCCTTGTTATTAGGATCTAGGATAATGCCCAGTACTTTTTGGTGCTGCCATCCTAACAGGTTCGCGCCCCTTTCAACCACATACACCTTACCCACCATAGATCTGCCTTTAAACTCTATGTGGCTACTCAACATCCCCACCAGGGGAATGGGGTCTCTAGTGTACCCCTCAGGAGAAATGTCAGGAGAATGTAGCATGCTTTTACTGCAACCTAGAATTTCCTCGAAGTCCTTTGCATTTATAAGCGTATACGGGGAACACGAATCAGCAAACACTTCAATGGCTTTGTTGTCTATGTGTATAACACATTTTGGATAGTTGGGCTTGGTTGTTTCGTCGCTGTCCTTGACCTGGAAAATGAATCTTGCCTGTGTTTCCCCAACGGGATTGCTGACCCTAGAAGTGTTACTCGACCCCTCCCTGCATACTCTGGCCAAATGTCCTCTTCTATTGCATTTTTTACACATAACACTACGTGCTGAGCAAAATGGACTGTTAGCTAAGTGGTTGCTGCTTCCACACCTGTAACATTTCAAATTTTGACTTTCCTTGTGAGTGGTTAGATTCTTCACGCCTTCCCTATTATGCACTTTTAACACTTCCCCTTCAAACTCTTCACACTGAATGGGAGCGACCACTTCTTCTTTTGCTTTTATTTCTCTCACACACTTGGCTGTGTGCTCAATAGATTGGGCAATGGCAATGGCATCCTTTAAGGACGGATTTTTGGCAAGTAATTTTTCCTGCACCTTCACACTGTTAGTACACCTTACCAGTTGGTCTCTTATTAACGAATCATTAAGCTCACCAAAATCGCACAATTGCGTCAAACCTCTAAGAGCCGCTATATAATTATTAATGGATTCGCTCTTCCCTTGCACCCTGCTAAAGAATTTGTGGCGTTCAAGCACCACGTTGACTTTGTCACCAAAATGAATCTCCAATTTCATCAGTGTTATGTCGTACACATCTGCATCATCCTCTTCCTCCAATTCAGGCTCGGGTAGAGTTTCGTAAACTTTACGACCATGCACCCCCAAATTATGCAATAGTATATGTTGTTTACGCAACGGAGAGAACCTTTCTCCGCCCATCGCAATCAAATAGGATTCGAACAACTTTGTCCAGTCCTTCCAATGAATATCTGGATCGCCACAGTCATTTAAAAATGATGGCGGTTGGCTCATTCCAGGCGTACCCATCTTGTGTAAGATGGAGGGTACTTGGCTGACGAAGCTGGCCTGAATAGTATGAGGATACACCCTAAGGACCTAGGAGAGCAGGGAAAGCAGAAGGGTGTGCTTTGCTGTAAAACCACCACAAGCTAGCGGAAACCCACTCCACCAGAGGCTTACATAAAAAGGATAATGTAGCAGCAAGGGTCTATAACAACTTCCAAGTCTCCTTGTGACAGTAAAACAAGGAGAGACAACCTTTGAGGTGATAGATCAAGGGCCACACGTCACCTTCCTGACTGACATGACTTGCCCGACCCTGGGGGATCCCTGCTGGAGCTACACGGTAGGGAAATTTAGTGGAGTAGCGCACAGTGTGTGCGCATCACAGAAAAAACGCACTGCAGCAGAAGAGACGTAAGGATTCTGTCTCCCTCAATGTGTGCGCATCACAGGAGCATTCAGAAGGCACGTAGAATGTGTGCCTATCACAGTGGTAACCCAACGAAAGGAAATGGAAAAGTCTTACTTGAGAAGACGACCTTTTGTCCTTGCTGACAGATCGCTGCGCAGGAACAGAAAATGATCGGTGCCCTTGTGACCCAAAACGGAGGCAGGGACGCTTACGCCGGACCTGGCGTTGAACCGGCTCTCGTTGACTGGTGCGCCGGTGAAACTGACAGGAGGCGTGTCGAACTCTCAGCTTCGCCGGACCTGGTGTTGTACCGGCTCTCGATGACTGGTGCGCCGGTGAAACTGACAGGAAGCGTGTCGAGCTCTCGGCCGCTGACTAGAATTTGGCAAGGGCGTGTCGACTTTCCCCAGCTGACGTGACGGAGCCTGCCTGCTGACTGAGGCGAGCGCCAAGGTACGCACACTCCTCTCGTCCTGTCAGACTTGCAGATGGGAATCCCAGAAGTTCCACGGAGACTCGCAAACACAACAGCAAGTACGGAGGGCACTTCCTTCGAACGATGACAGGGCTGTCATCTGACTGCTTTTGCTCGGCTGCACGTTTCGCAGGTTCACCGCTCCACAAAGCATCAACTCCTCCTTAATAAATTTCCACGAGGACAATGTGAACATGTAGGCTGTTAAGGAATCCGTGGCCACGGTTCTTCCATCTGTTTACATTTTAGATGGATTGAAAATGATCCAAGCTGCTCCAACTCGTACGCGACAGCAAAACCAGGAGAGAATGTAACGAAAGGGGAGATGACAGGCTGCCCCCTGCGCAGAGACGTCGCCAGTGTTGTAGTTTGAAGAAGACTCATGAAGCAATGAAGACGAGGTAAGCACAGCCTTTATTTCCTGTCATCCGATCTCCTGACACTGGAGAGTTCTCCTGTCAACATTCTACTGTCACCTCTCGGGGGGCCATACCAACATGGCAATGGCAGAGGGGTGTGCGGAGCATACCAACTATGATCAGAAACTGAGATTACAACAAGTGTCTTTTTATTTTTGAAGGTTTCAGGGCCTCATTTGACAAAATTTCATAGCAAAGCACGCATTGTGGTTGCTGTTCATGTTCTGAACCTGAACATGTGAAACCCAATGATAAATATTCACCATCGTACTTGCGAAACTTCCTTTTCTTTTCACTTAATTCCCTTTGTTTTGAGCATGATGGCCCATCATTGATGTCTTCAGTGGATTTTCGCTTGCGGTTAAGCAAGCGATCCATCGTCGTTATGTTTTTTAGGATACCCACAGCTGACCAGTCTATATTGAATCACATTCGGTTATGTGGAATAATTTCCTAGCAAAGCTATTTGGTAAAGCACATATTTAGACCTTCGCTACTTTACCTACTACAGGCTGCCCTCGTCAGATGTTTCCAGACTACATATGCTTTGACGCTGAGAGATTAAGCAGCACCTGTAAGAAGATTTTAACACTGTATGAGCACTGCTTTCAAGGAAAAGACAGAGGACACTAGCAAATCATATGCATGGATATGGCAATTTTATGTATTGTGGGTTCAAGATAATTCCATTTGCTCAGTTTAATTAAACATAGCTCATTCACTGTGGAAGCAGTCCATTGTTGATTGCACAGAGAGGTTCGCACAATAGTATGGGAAAACATGACCAGGGTTGGAGTTAAGCGAGAACACTTCAGAAAGTTATTTTGTCTGCTACACACTGGCCGTAAATGTGTTGAGGTTGAGATTAAATTCAAACCAGGATGTCACAGACGTTTCCTATGTGGCTTGCTGGAAGCCATGGCACATGGCATGAGCAGCTGATGTGACACCGAGAATAGTAAATTAAATCATACAAATACATGCCAACATTTTAGAAGAGGAAAGCGGGTTATATCTTCAAAAAACAAATGTACTTGGGAGAAAGCATTTCCTCCATTTACATCCAATGAAGAAGAGGAAATGTCATGCGGGAGACAGCCTGAATCAGGTCTCTTGGAATGTATGACTGCAGTGGTGCATTTAGCAGTACAAGGTTTCTGCTCTCAGCCATACCAAACACAAGGAGACGATGGACGGAGTGCTGAAACTTTTTGGACCCCCCCACCGTAATAGATCTGGGTTGAATCCATCATCGTTCTTTAGCTCACTTCGTCACCCCAGTTTGGACCCATTTGCATATTACTGGGTCCAAACTATCGATTGTTGTTTTTTGCTGTCCTCTTTCACTTCCATGAGGCTGATAGCATAAATAAAAAGGAAACACTTTTTAAATGCATGCATATGCTTTTAACATATGCATATTTCATCAAGGAAGGGCTGTGTCTCCTGCGGGGGAAGGTGCTCAGTGTATGATGTGACATTGTGATGACAATCACGCTGCACCTGCTTCGGGTAAATACAGTTTTCAGAATGAGGATTATCATTACATCATTACACGCATTGATTGCATAATGTGCCACGAAGAAACCATTTTAAAATAAACCATTTTAAAATCAATGCAATAATTTGGAGTGGGCTACACTTGGACTACACTTGCAGCCACACTTTTCATGAAACCAACCCTGACGGCGGGAATAAACCATAATGTCACTGCCACTAGCACACAAGCTGATCACTCGTCACACACGAGAAGAATTATAGAAAGGCTGCTGCTAAATCATAGCTGCCAAGGTTTCAGATTGCTGTGTGTGACATTGTCACTTTTGCGAGCTCTCCGGTCTCGTTGCTCCGATGCTGCCTCCTGTGCGGCTCCGCCCCCGGATCCCATTGGCTGCCCTCACCTCCCGCCTCCCGCCTCCCTGCTGCCCCTCCTACCCTCCTGCCCTCATATGGCGGCCGCTGTGTGGCCGCGTGCAGCGTGCGCGCCGCTGACGCGCCAAAGGTAAGCCCGTCTGCGTCCGTCCGTACCCGGACCGCGCCCAGTGCCAGGACCCCTGGTCCCCTGCGACACCAGACCACCCGCCTGGTCTATGACACCACCACCCTCCATGCACCCAACACCGGCTGGAACCCCACCTGCCACCGAGCCAGCCTGAAACGCACCCACGGACCCTTCGCCTGCCGAGCCTGCAAATTCACCTGCCTCCGGACCAGCACCGCACCCGCCAGGCCAGGCACCGGCAACAACCATCTCAAGTGCATCCTGCTCAACACCCGCTCCGTCCACAGGCACGCCGTCGAACTCTGGAACCTCCTCGACACAACATCGCCGGACGTCGCCTTCCTCACGGAAACGTGGATGAACGCATCCTCAGCCCCCGACATCGCCATAGCCATCCCGGAGGGCTACAAGATTGCCCGGAGGGACCGCATCAACCAAACCGGAGGAGGCATCGCCATCGTCCACAGAAACACCATCGGCATCACAACCAACTCCGAGGACACCCTCACCTCCGCCGAGCACCTCCACTTCCAGATACACACCAACCCCAAGACCACCCTCAGAGGCACCCTTATCTACAGACCCCCGGGACCACGCACACAATTCAGCGAAGCCATCGCAGACTTCGTCAGCCCGCACGCCCTCACCTCCTCAGACTACATCCTCCTTGGGGACCTCAACTTCCACCTGGAGAACAACAATGACAACAACACCACCACCCTGCTGGACAACCTCGCCAACCTCGGACTCAAACAGCTGGTGAACACCCCCACCCACTACGCCGGCCACACACTCGACCCCGTCTTCTCCTCCAGCAAGCACGTCTCCTTCAGCCACTCCACCGGACTACACTGGACAGACCACAGCTGCATCCACTTCAGCTTCAGGAAAACGACAACCCACCACCACCCGCAACAGGCTCCCCGTAGAAGCTGGAGCAAGATCACCGCCGAGCAGCTCACCACCTCCCTCAGCCAGAACCCTCCTACCAACACGACGGACCCCAACGAAGCAGCCCGCAACCTAACACAGTGGCTCACCATCTGCGCCAATGACCTTGCTCCGCTGAAGAATCCTCCCAGCAGACCCGGCAGCAAGAAAGTCTCATGGTTCAACAGCGACCTCAAAAACTCCAAGAAAACTTGCCGTACCCTAGAAAAAACCTGGCGCCACGACCAATCAACAGAAAACATGACAGCCCTCAAGAACGCCGTCCGCGAACACCACCGGCTGATCCGAGCCACCAAAATGACAGCATTCAGAGAACGACTAGACAACAACGCCCACAACAGCAAGGAACTCTTCAGCATTGTCAAAGAGCTCTCCAATCCCAGCGCCTGCCACAACGACATCACACCCTCGCAAGACCTCTGCGACTCACTCGCCTCGTTCTTCCACCGCAAGATTGCCGACATACACAACAGCTTCGGCGCACAGACCACGCACCCAACCACCGAACCAGCGCCCCCCACCACCACCCTCTACACCTGGACCTCGGTCAGCACCGAAGACACCACCCGCGTGATGAACACCATCCACTCTGGATCCCCAACAGACCCATGTCCACACCACATCTTCAACAAAGCCGACTCCATCATCGCACCCCAACTCCGGGAATCATTAACAGCTCCTTCGCATCCGCCACCTTCCCGGAGAGCTGGAAACATGCCGAGCTCAGCGCCCTCCTTAAGAAGCCCACTGCGGACCCCACGGACCTTAAGAACTTCCGCCCCATCTCGCTCCTCCCTTTTCCTGCCAAAGTCATCGAGAAGACCGTCAACAAACAACTCACCGCCTTCCTCGAGACGAACGGCTCCCTCGGCCCCTCGCAATCCGGTTTCCGAGCAAACCACAGTACCGAGACCGCCCTCATCGCAGCCACCGACGACATCAGGTCCCTGCTCGACAACGGGGAAACAGCTGCCCTCATCCTCCTGGACCTCTCTGCAGCCTTCGACACCGTATGCCACCGCACACTGACACAGCGCCTCAGCAACACCGGAGTCCAAGGGAAGGCCCTGGACTGGATCATCTCGTTCCTCGCCGGTAGAACCCAGAGAGTCCGCCTCCCCCCCTTCCGATCCTCGGCCACCGAAGTCATCTGCGGCGTTCCTCAAGGATCCTCGCTCAGCCCCACCCTCTTCAACGCCTACATGAGCCCCCTCGCAGCCATCGCATGCCAACACAACCTCAACATCATCTCCTACGCCGACGACACTCAGCTTATCCTCTCCCTCACCAACGACCCCGCCACCACCAGAGCCAGCCTCCAGGAAGGAATGAAAGACGTCGCGGAATGGATGAAGCTCAGTCGTCTGAAACTGAACTCAGACAAGACGGAAGTCCTCATCCTAGGACCATCCCCCTCCGCCTGGGACGACTCCTGGTGGCCCGCTGCAGTGGGCACCGCCCCCAAGCCTACTGACCACGCACGCAACCTGGGCTTCATCCTGGACTCCTCCCTCACGATGACCAAGCAAGTCAACGCCGTCTCGTCATCCTGCTTGAACACCCTACGCATGCTCCGTAAGATGATTGTCATAAATATAGTGTAATTATGAGTGACATTTCAGTGACTATGAGTGACACTTGCTCACAAGCAAAATAAGGCAATGAAGATGAGGGAAACATAAATACCAGAAATTACACCAATTTGAGCAACAAGACAGGCTAAGTTAACTGCTCCAAAGCATAAGAAACAATTCATTTATCAGACCACATTAATTGCCAAGTTTTTTCTGTCACGTTTTACTTTTCCAGCCACAATACCGTTTTAACCAAATGCATATTACATTTTCGTGCTAGCAGCTAGTCATTTCTCTTGTAACACTAAAACACTGAGCTGCCCTGCGCCTGCAGATTTACTGTGTTTCAAATATTCAGATCATGATAATATCACTCTTAACATTCTACAAAAGGAGTGCACGAATATGCCAACATTAAAGTAAACAGACTTTGAGAGCAGCAGCACAATAGGAGTCTGTTCACATTGCACTGACTGAGGAGCAAGCAGACAAGTCATAAAGCGCAAATAGGTACAAGTTACCAGGCATACGCAAATGGTCACCAAATCCAGACTGAGTGATCATAAGCTAGAAACAGAACCCTCTCAAACAGATCTAATGAGAGAGGGCAGAATCCGCCAGCAGCTTGACCTGCAGGAATGTCTGAGAGGCCTTTTTTCCTAATCTGTCCTGAATAAAACCTTATTTGTTACTGTCCTCAATCTGAGACGAAATTTAAATCAAGCAAGAAAAATGGGGCACGATAAATAGCATCTGTTTTGAGTTTTTGGAGACTAACATGCAGATTATGGTACTTTGGTACTATAAATAGCACAATTTTCCCCTGTAAGTTTACAGCAGGTTTGACCGTCCTAAATTTTAAGAAGGGTGCGATATTTAACATACCTGGTAATTACATACGCAGTGAATACCACCCAATCACTGCGCAAACAGGGCTTACCCAGAGGTGGGACAATTCCAACCAAATTGTAATGTATTTAGTAAGTACCAGAGGCGCAACTAGAGCCAAATTTCGGGGTGGGGCTAAGAAAAAATTTCGGGGGGGGGGGGGGGGCTGAATATTAAGCAAAAGGTAGAGTGGAGCTGCAGGGGTTCTTAGAAGGGGTGAAACAACAGTAAGGCCTCATTAACGTGCAAATGGTCTTTTAAAGACCTGTGAAGTCCTCGGGTGCGGTCTCATCCCAGGCTAAGGGCTGACACACATGACATAGGCAGAGTGGAGCTGATTTCGGGGGGGGGAGGGGCCTGAATCTAGCTTAAGCAAAAGGCAGAGTGGAGCTGCAGGGGCTCTTAGAAGGGGTGAAACAACAGTAAGGCCTCATTAACGTGAAGATGGTCTTTTAAAGACCTGTGAAGTGCTCGGGTGTGGTCTCATCCCAGGCTGAGGCCTGAGACACACGACATAAGTCCAATGGGTGTTGCGCGACTGGTGCACACGGCCTAAATAAACACGGCGTCCTAATTCCCCTGGCCTTGTCTACTAGCTGTAAATGTAACATTTTTTAAAATAAATTAATTAAGAAATAAACACTCACGTGCTCGAGTGGTCCGAGGTGCCGGAATGCTGGTGTTTAGCGAGCCGAAAGCAGAGACAGGGCATTGGGCGGCAAAATGCTCCTGGGCTGGCCGCATACGTGAGGGAAGACGCACTGCCGTGCGCGAGCGTGCCGGCTATAAAATAATAAGCCAATCACCCTTCAGCTTCCCCCTAAAGCTGAAATGGTGATTGGCCCGATTTTTTTTTGGTCCCACCGCCCGTGCGCTGTCATTCACAGTGCGCATTCACAGTGCTTGTACCTTACGTAGCGCATGGGCGCTTCAATATTTAATAGTCGAAGGCACTCCAGTCCGCGGACCCCCTGGGAATGTGTCACTGACCCCTGGGGGTCCGCGGACCACAGTTTGGGAAACGCTGATCTATTCACAAACCCTTTCATCATTGCGCTTCCACTATAGATGTTTTGATATCCACAACAGCTCTTCCTTTTTCTTGTCTCCAACAACTTCCCCCTTCATCGAGTGTTGTAGCATTTTCGAAATATGTGAAATGTGCACATATCGTGTGATAATTATTTTTGATAATTAGCGTTTTTAATGAAGCATAAAATTGTAACCAATGAACTAATGATGTTGCACCTGAAACGAGGTACCTAGGTCACCTAGAAGTGTAAATGATGCAATGAATAGTTAAGCCGCATTTTCGTGTAATACGCCATTTTTAAAAAAATGGTTGCAGTTTCTAGTGTTCTATTCAACTTGCTCCTGCTTTTTCCCCTTCCAATCAGTGTCCCGCTGCAAAGCCGTCCCTCCACTTGTTTGTGAGGAGCATCAAGTGAATGGAATCAATGTATTAGCGATATACAATATTTGTTACAAAACATATATTGTGAATGAAGCTTCTATCATGTACTCAAAATATCATGTTCAAGGACTTCTGCTGGAAGTGTGGTGTAGCCGTGCTAATTCTCTGAGCCAATCCTTTAGAAATATTTCATTTTGGGTTATACGTTAGTTGAAGAGGAAGCAAGCGGAAGATTTCTCTTTCCTTAAGAAATGGGTTAGTACTACAGACTCCAAATATTACGATGTTGTATCTGATTTGCAAATGCGACCATAACCATGATCATACCATGCTGAATTTGCAGAATCTGTTAATAGTTTTTGTGATGTGTCTGTAAAACCTTTGGGTTTCTGTCTTTCGTGGGATTCTTTACTATTTTCCTTGTAGGTTTCTTTTCATTCTCCTCTTTATCTGTCAGTGCTCTTTTCCAGTTTGACACTTTCACTTTTTGTTTAGATTCTACCTAGCTAGGGATTATACATTTTGGCATTTATTTGTACTTCTGTAATTGGGTCTGCATGGAAATTCATGCATTTTTCTTTGTACCACATTTTGACTGTTCTGTAACCAATACACTTTTTGCTCTGATTTGATGTAGAATTCAGTTCTTTATGTTTTCAATATACTGTTCTGTTTAACTCTGCTTAATATGTTTTTCTGGTGAGAAGTGTAGTCTCTAACAGCTAGATCAATTGGAGACACTAGAGTTGAATTATTTTGGTAAAAATTGGGGTGATCAAATAGTGTGGTTCAGTTGATTATTGGAGTTCAGCTCCCACAATAATATTCCAAAATATTCTGCCAGTGTTCTCAAATGTGCCACAAACTTTGAAACATTCGACAAGGCCCATGAATGGCTGCAATTATTCTTCGTCCTTAGGCGCTGTTGAGTTCCTGATGATTTGCACCATATCTTCTTTCTGACTTAGACCCTCGATATCTTGTGTACTCATTATTCAATTGCCCATTCCCTAATGTTTCTCCATGGACAGTGTCTATCTGTTTTAGATAATCTCTCAAACCCAGATTCCAAGGATCTTCTGAGCTCAACCTCATCTTTCCTAAATTCCGGTAAGCCATCTTGGAAGCTCAAAATTTAATATTTCCTCTTAAACGTTGATGGATCACTTCGGAAAACTGAGTTGCTGAAGCAAAACCAAAAGCAAACACAGAGACTTGAAAACATCCTTAATATTTTTAAATGCCGTTAATGCATTTGTTTCCAGGTGTAGACAAATATGATTCTAGGCAGGCTTCATGTGTAATTTTGTAAAGTAGAATCATCCGCTTAACATTACCCATATTGAACGTTTGCTTGGTGGGGTAAGCACCAAGGTGTATTTTTATTTTTTATTTTTTTTTAAACGTATTTTTATTGCCATTTTCATATTTCACACATCGTACATCATACAAAGTTATCGAAGCACCAAGGTGTATTTATGTAGATTTCTCTAATATTTGTCCTTTTGTGCATGAAGAGTACTTTTCTATGGACTCAGCTGGTTGACCATTCCACTCAACCTACTCTTAAGTTGCTCCCTCTTAGTGATTGGTACCCCACTCAAACAATGATTCACAGGCATCCTACCCTTTTTATTTTTATCTCATGCACTTAATGGCATAGAAAACCAGCACCACCTGGATACACTGTCATATTTAGTTAACAAACCTTCCTCTCCACTTGCTTCTATAGCCAGCACTTACCCCAGCCAATCACCAGCCTAAAAATAGAGAGAGACAGTTTCAGAAACAGAATTGTGTTAAGTTTGACTCTTCATTTAAAACTCACTCTCCCCTCCCTGAACCCTTCCAAACGTATAGTCTCACTCTCACTCACAACCAGCTCGATTGTCGTCCTGGTTAAGTCTTTCTGACCCCAATTTTTGCAAACTCATTTTTATGGCAAAACTGTTCACAATGACCCTGAGTCTACTGGGACTCTGCCCCTTTTCTCTCTCATTCCAAACCATAGTTTAAAAAGATCCCTGTTCTCTTATCTCTGGTCCACCTGTCATACCATGCTCCAAACCACTTTCTTTACCCTCTCTGCACAACACTTACCTTCTCCTCTGCAGAAGATTCAGTTTTCCATCTCTCTCTGCAAACTTTCACAAAATTCTATCTTTCAGACATGTATTACATTCTTTGTAACTTTATGCCTGTATGTAAACAAGGCATTGCTCCTAGGGCACAAATCGGTAAAAGGGGAAGTGGTGGGGGGGACTAACTAAGTTAGACAATATGCAAGTGACATCACACGCAGCATCACAGGAAGTTGCATCTGTAAAATAATTAAATAAAGAAAAGGGGTATTTAAATGGCTATTTGTGTAAATACTCACACAGTTCACACAGTGCGCTCCAGCTTCAAAAGCTTGCTTCCAAATCATAGTTTCTTTAAATGCTTGTTGAGTATTAATGAGCTGTGTTTATCCTCCACTGCTCTGTCTCCTAGGAGTGAGGCTGCAGATAGCTCCCAGACAAGATTGTACTCGCACAAAAGGTGAGCTGATGACCTTTAAATCAGTCCTTTGTCTTGGGCCCAACTAGAGTGGACATTTGTTTTTAAACCTCCACAGCCTGCACGTCGACGCTCGGTGGAAAGCATTCAACGGTGCAGGCACTGCTGAATGTCCCCTGGGGACAAGTTCAGCTGAGTTTACTGGGGCCCAATGTCTTACCAGGTGGACAGCGTCCACCCTGTAAAATTAGTGGGGAGACTGTCTACCTGCGTGTACCCCCGACTTGTGCCCTGATTGCTCCTCCCATATGTGTAACACCTACTTTCTTCTTTCATTCTTCCAGAAATATCCCACTGGTCTCTTTCTCAGTTCATTTTTTAAAAATATTAATTTTCTTCAATACCACATATCTCACCTCGGATCCTCTCCTTTGTTATTGTATCTCTTTCATGCAAGTCACCGACTCTTCCTCCAACTTACAGCCTGATGGAAAGTTAAATTAGCCTCAACTGCAGCCTCTTTCAACCACTGGTTCGAGAGTTTGTGAACCACCTCCTAGATCAGTGATGGAGCAGGTAAAACAAAATGTTGTATACCTCCTCTATTTTGCATGAAATTAATTACGTAATCATTCTAAGGATTAACTTGTACTAATTAGTTTGAAGTGAAAAATATTAGCCAACCCTTACACCTTGATAAACACAAGATACACGTGGGACTAAAATGCTAATTGCATGGCAGAACAATTAAAATAATTAACTGTGGTACGCAAACTAACTTTAGATTGTGGTGAAATAGAGAATTGCATGATTTATGTTGCTTTTGTGATGGTTTGTGCTTTCAGTACTGCAGAATGGTGAGTGTTATTGCTTTAAATGTTGCTACAAGCTAGGAAAATACTAATATACATTGGGATTAGAGTGGGATTAAATATTAGAATCTTCATTTCTGTATTCTAATTACTGTTATGTCTGTTTTTGCTTAAGTTGGCATTCGGGCCTGCTAGGCCGCAGTGCTTAAAATGGAGCTCCTGTGATGCCGTCGTCATGTGAGCGCGATGACTACTGCGCAGAATCGGATGGCTCTGGAGATCTCCAAGTGATCTCAGCCCCTGTACCAGCGTGTTCCTCGTCAAGGATAGGAGCATGGAGGGTTGCCAAGTGATGAACGGTGTGAGCTACCAAGGAGACAATGAGGGTCCTGTACAAGCAGGCTTGCTAGTTATTACTTGGAAACTTTCGCCTGTGAACCGAAGGATACGGAACACTTTCCGCTTTGCTATGCCAAGTCTCACGGAAAACCAGTTGGTCCTTGGAAACCTTTAAGAACTTACAAATTGAATTGAATTAGCCAATCAGAACACTTTCCACCCCTAAAATTGTTGCATGTTGATCTGAAGTAAGAAGGAAAAATGGTATAAAAATCCCTCATCTGCCCAAAGGGAGGGTTCTCTGGGCTGAGCGTCTATGGAGTTGGGTCTACGTTGAGCTAATGAAGATTTCCATGGTTTAACTTGGGTTTCGGGAAATTATTTCATCTGATGGTTTGATCATTGCTGTGGGTTGGACAGTTTTCCCGGAGAGTGTAGCAGAGACTTTGAATAATCCTCTGTTTGATCGGAGGGTCGCCAACTTTTGCTACATGGTAACTATCAATTGCATTTCTAAATCTATGCTTATGTTCCAAAGATTTGATTTTCTTCTTGAAATAAACTGAATTATGTTATAATCTGTAGCGCCTAAATGCTAATGCAGAGCAAATTAATAATAGATAAACAAATTTGAATTAATAAGAAATGAGTTTGTGATTCTTTAATGGAGTACTGAAAATTAATCAAATGTTTCCTAGGCTTTAATTGTATTTTAGCGGGTTCTAAATCACCATCAACCAGTCCAACTAATTGGTCCGTCGACCAAGTGGTGGAGTGCCTTGATGTCAAGGTCAGGATTCCATAGGTCCAGATGTATATAATGTATATAATGTAAAGAAATGTAATCCTGATAGGTAATAAGGTACCCACATGTCCAGCGCTTTTTCTCCTGTGTACAGATTCGAGTGAGACGAGTGCGTGTTGGTGTTATCGGCCCACCAATGAATGAGTGTATGGATGAGTGGTTGTGATGACGAGTCTGTGACATAGGGAGAATATGTAGATTTGCCATTTCCGCTGGAGCATCAGCATAGTAAAGTATTATTCTCCCACCTAATGCTAATGGCTGTTTGAGTGTGTTCCTCCGCCGCCACTCAAGTGCTTGCATAGAACTGCATGAGGGACTACTTTAAAAATATAGTCCTCTCTCTTCATGCTGGCTCCCTCCTGTGTGTCTCACTCTAACGTGCCACTGCTTCATGTGTTAGCATGTTAAACCCAGACCTATTGGCTTTGCCAGTGCTTGGTGTGAACTGGTCCAGATCTACCTGTGTGCACCTTACAGCAGTTTTCTCTTGAGTCAGTGTTTAATTCGTATAAAAATGAGTGCTGGTGCCCAAAGTTCTGCTCATTAGTGCGCGGCTGGTATTATAAAATGTCGACACGCTGAATGCGTAGTCTTGAATCCCCCTTATGCCTCTTTAATGCACAACCAGACACACCCTGACCATTTATGTCACTCGCAGTTTCCTTCTTTCTCACTTTGTGATGGTGTTTCCTTCTTCCTCTTTCTTCTTTTTTACCTTGTTTGTTCTCGGTCAATGTCTGATGAGGGAAAATAAGCGCTGAGCCCAAAAATGTGTGCATGGGGCTCAATCAGCAAGCACCGGCTCAAATTAAGCACTGCTTCATGTGCACATTGAAGGCTGAAAACCTGGACACAGCCTCGGGCCTCCTTCCTGCAGCGGTGTTTTTGTGATTAGCCTGGAGCACGGTCAGTGGCCGCTTCCTGTTATTAGTGATGTTTGCTTCCACAGCAGACTGCATAGCCTGCCATTTCAAGCCTTTTGAGGTGGACCGCAGCAGCCCTTTCTCCTGCAGGATGTATTTGTCAGGAAAGTCGTGTCACCTTTTCAGCTGGGCCTTGTTCATGACCTCATCAGGTGAAGAAAGGACCTGGGCTTATTTGTGGACACTAGTCACACAAACAACTGTGACAAAAACAGCACTAACTCAAAATAGCCCCACAACTTCTGTTTGGATGCAGAGGGCACTGTGGTACAAACAAAGACATGGTGGGCGTGGTTAAAGCTTTGTTGATGCATTGCAGCCCACAGGTGCAAGATCTGACCAGGAAAAGCAGACCAAGCATGAGGAAGGCGGGATCAAAGGAGCAGAGTAATGTGGCGGGGACACTTCTGATTTGAGTTATGTTTGGTAACTGAGGTCACAGTGTTTTGAATTCATTCGTCGGTGCTAGAGGGAAAGAATGAGCGTAATGCGCTTGGAGTCAGCCATTATCTCAGTGCTGGTAGGGCTGAATGCCTCAGGATCTGTGCAGACAGGGAGATGGAAGAAAAAGTCATACATTTTGGGAGGGATGGTAGTAGTTAAGGGATGGTCAAGGCTCCTCTCCGCCTCTTAGCCTTCCCCTTGTGTTGTTGGGTAGAACACTTGTGCACATCAGTGCAGAGGGTAGGCCTCTGGTGCAGTCTGGGGTGGAATGGGAGCTCTGCTTGCTCCAGTGTTTCAGATGCCCTGAATCACCATGTTGCACAGCAGCTTTCCAAGCATGTACACATGTATTTATGTGTAGGGGTTTATGGAGCAGGAACCTAGCGACAATGCAACAGAATGCTGTACTAAGGTCAAGTACAAGGGAGCGAGTGCAGGCAAGGTAATGAGAACTACTGAAGGGGATGTCCATCATGCAGAGGGTTACAAATGGATGAGGTTTTGCTTGATGAGAAGGGGCTTCAGAACCTTCTACAAGAGCAGGAGAGAGGGATTCATTTCGGGTCTCGATGTGAAGCCAACCACAGCAGACAGCCATGATCTCCGCAACAGACGTTATCCTAGCCGTACTCGACAGAGGACATCTCCGCAGCTTTCGACAACTTCTCCCACCACATGCTCATTGATCAACTATGTTAGATTGGAATCACAGACGATGTGCTCAGATGAACGGCATCCTTCCTCACGGGACACACTCAGAGAGTCCGCCTCCCTCCCTTCACCTCGCAACCCAACCACACCATCTGCGGAGTACCCCAATGTTCATCCCTCAGCCCAATCCTCTTCAACATCTACATGACACCACTTGCAGACATCATCAGATCACACGACATCAACATTATCTCCTAAACCAACGACACACAGCTCATCCTCTCACTCTCAGCAGACCCCACCTCGACGAAGACCAACTTCCACAACTGCATGAAGAACATCGCAACATAGTACAGGACAACTGCCAGAAAGACCACACCCGCAACCTTGGCATCATCCTGGACAGTGAACTCTCCATGAAACATCAGGTCAATGGCATCTCCTCTGCTTGCTTTCACACGTTCCACATGCTATGCAGAATCTTCAGAAGGCTCCCCATCAGCACAAGGAAAACTGTGATGTGTTCGTTCATCACCAGCTGGCTCGGCTCCGGCAACACATTCTATGCCTGCACCACCACCGAACTCATGCAAAGATTCCAGACAATCCAGAACACAGCGGCCAGACTGATCCTCAACCTGACCAAGAGGATCACCCAGCACCTAAATTACCTCCACTGGCTCCCCGTTCAGAAGAGATGCTATTTCAAGCTCCTGACCCACGCCTACAAAGCCCTTCACAATGAAGAACCAGCATACATGAACCACTGCCTGATCTTCCAACAACCTACCAGAAACCTCAGCTCCGCACACCCCACCCTCTATTTATTTATTTTTCTCTATCCCATCATCTGTTGACGTCCCCCCACCCCGCCCCGCATACCTGCACTGGCCGTCGCTGTGGAGGACGCTCCTCCTCCCACCTTACCGCCAAAACATGGATCATCCTCCACCTTCACCTCTGCACTTCACCCTCCCTGACCCAATTCAGGAAGGGACTCGAGACCTGGCTCTTCGACTGATACCTACAGCACAGCCCCTGGATCCCCCCGGGATGATTAGCCGCGCTATACAAATATTACTGGATTGATTGATTGAGGGAGTTCTACAATTTAGGAACTTAGAAGATTACAATTTGGTGTCTCCCCTTTCCTTTCCATGTTTGTCTGATGAGGTCCAGCTTTAGGAAATGGAATGCAGAGCTTGGAAGACACCCCATCCCTCTGGTCGGTGGAACAAAAATTTCAAGGGGAATTTCAACCTTTTCACCCCTACTAGTTTTCAGAAACTAAAAACAATGTGTCTGATTCTCTTTTTTTTATTTCAAAAGAATTCAATTCAAGCAGTCAACATATAGAAGTTTGAACAGGTAATAATACATGCAGTGGTGCAGAAAAAACAACAAAGGGAGAAAGTAGAAGAGAAAGTCAATCCCCAAACGTATACATTTATGTAAAAATAAATTGCAAAGGTGCAGATAGCCTGGGGTTAGTCAGGTGGAATTAGACAATCTCAAACAACCAAATATTGATCAATTAAAAAGCGGAACTAAAAGCTGGTTTATAATTATGGAACCCTTTTCCCCTGTAACTGGAGGATTGCTACCGCCATCTCATATATCTGGCCCAAAAATTCCAACCAGTGATGCACTGCAGAGGACATCGCCATAGCCCAATCTCTCAGTATACCCTGTCGCGCAGTAATGACAGCAATGGAAACAATCGCGGAGATACGTCTGCCAGCACCTCGCTTAGGACCCAACCAAATATCCCTAACTTAAGTTGCTGAACACATTTTAGTAGCTGAGAAAGAGAGCAGGCAATGCTATCCCAAAATTAAGTAAGACGTGGACAACCGGAAAACATGTGAATGATAACTAATATCTCAAGCTACATAAAGAAAGTCTTATGTGGCAGGTCATGGGCAGTTTGCAGATCAGAAAAAGAGTGAAATCCTTGAGGATCAATGAATTGATCAGCCATTCTAAGACCTCCGGCAGTCCATGACTTGGCGAACGGGTCATGAAAAATAGTTGGTAAAGACGGATTCCCCCAAAGCGATGCATAATAATGCAACGATGGGATCATATAAACCAAGCAAATTTGAGTCCAAATTCTATGAACATCAGCAACCAGCTTGAACCACACCCTCTTAAAGTAATTAGGATCAGTTTGGCTAGCCAATAAGAGCTTCCAATCCTTCCCCATAAGGATCTGCTAGGGGAAAGAATTACAGTCGGGCTGACAATTAACCAGGAGGCAACATAGGCGAGATCCAGAAGCACCCCAAAAATAACTCCTAAAATCTGGCAGCTCTCAGCTACCTTTGAGAGGGTGAAGTTTCAAATGATGAATAGCCCGACTAGTCCTTTTGTATCCCTGTAGAAAGCTATTCACTGCCCCGTCCCAATGGTGAAAAAAGGATTCAGGATTCTGTAAGGGGATAGAACGAAAAAGACATAGAAATTTGGTTAAAATATTTGTTTTCACAATATTACACTGACAATGATACTTATTGGCAGCTTACTCCAAACCTGCATCTTAGCTACACATTGTGAAAGCAATTAGTTCATAATTTAACTTACTAATATGGCTAACTGATGAGGTAATCTTGATACCTAGATAAGTAGCAATTGAGACCACGTTCGACTCTCCCATGGGCATTATAAATTTAACAATTATTTGAGTTTTAAGTATATTAAGTCGTTTCCCAGAGAAAGCCCCAAATCTATTGGCTTCTGCAGTAATTGGTTGTGAAAGGGGTCAGATGAATAAAAGGCCACATCATCTGGCCACACACTCATTTTGATATTGTGGCCATATATCAAGACTGGTACAATCCCAACATTAAACTATGTGCCTTAAATAGGGCTCCAGATAAAGAGCGAATGTAAGTGAAAAGAATGGACACCACTGTCCGGTACATCGGATGATTCTAAATGGTGAAGAGATGGACCCGGCTAAAACTGTACAAGCCAATTGCTTCCAATATAAATTCTAGATCCAGTTAAAAAAACGATTTCCAATGCCCATAGCATGCAGACTTAGCCACATACATGGCCATGAGACCCTATCAAACGCTTTTTTGGTGACTAGTAAGATCATACCGGCACGTATCCCAAGAATATTAGAAGCGTCAAAAAACACAATAGCAGCATCGATATGGCCGGCAGTATATTTACTCAAGAAAGCCATGTGGCTGCAGTGATACCAACTCTTGAATATAGGTGGCTAGTTGAGTAGCTAATACGTTTGCATAGGTTTTAGCATCAGCATTAATCTGAGATATCAGATGATAAGATCTCTACCTACTACAGGTTTGTCCTTTTTAAGAAAAACCACGATATTACCATGGCGCCAGGAGTCAGGTGTGTTGCCGGTTTGTTCAGCATATTGGGTGATGGACACAAACATAGGTGCCAACGTGTTTGGGCCTTTTGATCCTTATTCTGCTGCATAATTAATTGCACCCCCTGCCCCCCACATATGCTTTTAAAGTATCCCAAACAACATGGGGGCGGAGGAGCCGGTATCTAGGACAACAAATGCAGTGAGCTCAGTATTCATTCTTTTAATATATTCGGAGTCCAGCAATAAGGATCTAGGAATGGTCCATCTTTGCAGCTCTCGCATAAGGTCGCCACTGGGAAGTATTCGTAATAAGGGAACGTGATCCTTGGACAAAGCTCAACTTTGGATTTATTAATGAAGCCCTGAGCAGTAAGAATGTCCATGAGCAGAGGGGTGTGTGTGTGTGGGGGAGGGCGGAATAGTCTGTATAGCCAGAAGTAGTCTGATGTAAGGTTCTACACGCCCATGTACTCTGACAAGCTCATTGATCGCCTGTGCAGTGTTATTCATGCTAGAGATGGCGACCCTATTTGTTGTATCCTGGGCTCCGATTCTCAAAGAAAGTCAGTAAATTACAGGCAAAGATCTCCGTCTTTGCTTAATTTTCTCACTTCATGGTATTCACTAAAATTCCCAGAATTTGCCTGGAAATCTGCACCAGGTTTACTCATGGGAATGTCATGTGACATTCCCTGCAGGGTCCTGTTCTCCACGTACACAGTATACAGCAGTGGCGAACTGTGCACAAGTAGAATAGGATCTCCTCTACAAACACATTTTTTTTCTCTGCAGGAAAACAATTTTGCACCCGTGGAGAAACCGCCTCCCCTACACCACTACCAAATCTGGGGGTTATTAGTTGCATTTCCCACTCAAGAACCGGATTTACGCCAGCCCTTGGCTTGCCTATCCAGGGCGGAAAAGGGAGTGAGAGGAATTTAGGAATTTTTGTTGGCACTCACGAACATCGCAGGCTTATCAAGTCCTGGAGCACCTCAAACACCCACATGCCACAGGCATTTACGGGTGCAAAGAACTCTCTACTTGTGGTGGACATCTCCACTCACATAAATGGGTTTACGCCTGACAGGAATCCCGTGGTCAGTTCCTGACCGGGGTAAAAAAGGTAAATGTAGTCATAGACTTGTGTTTACGGCCGAAATCACCTTTGAGAATAGAGTTCAATGTTTCGTAAACCTCTTTTAGTGACAGGATCTGCAATGGGTCAAGATTGATCAATTTCCAATAAAGGCTTGGCAAAATTATTTTGCGTTGTGCTGATGCCTACATTGATTTCCTTTTCAGCCAAATGTCTGATCAATAAGAGAATGCTAAGCCGTGAACAGCACACGTAAGGCAGAGGTAAATGATCTGAGGTTATAATTATATTAAAATACATCTATCCTGGTGTGGATGCGGATAGACGCAATCTGATACAGCCTCAAATGGTGGCCCTATCAGAAGCTCCTCGTGCACACCAGGCATAATAATGACCAATCGGAAGCTCCTCGTGTACACCAGTCATACAAATGACCAATCAGAAGCTCCTTATGCAGACCAGCCATAAAAATGACCAATCAGAAGCTCCTCGTGTACACCAGTCTTACAAATGACCAAACATTCTATCCACAGTACAGCCTCACGATGTCCACGTATATGATCCAGTATAACCCTGTATACTGAGTGTGCCTCTTATCAGTATGTATAGCTCCTTATGCCCTGTGCAGACTTTTTATGTGTAGGTGGAGCCAAAGATGCTTATGCATTTTTTGCATTTAATACGGACAGGCCTTAAATGCTCAAGTATATCCTGCATGCTCATACTGTGCAAATATTGCCCCATATGCCCGGTTCACCCTCATTATGCATTGATGTATCCCTTATATACTCAACACAACCTCAAAATGGGCAGATAGAGCCTTGCATATTTAGCATAAGCTGCCCAGTGCAGCCTCATAATGCTCATTACTCTTAGATGCTTATTTGTAGCTTCGTACTGTACAGATGGCAGCATCCATGTTCATGCACAGCCCCTTATGCCCAGTGCAGACTTGTGTGCATAGGAATTGCAGCCATATCTGCTCAGTAAAGCCAGTCCCTATAAGCTGAGATCTAAGAGTGCTATATGCTTAGTATAGCTCCATATGGGTGAGGTATTGGCTCAGGTGCTCAACTATAGCAACATGCTTAGCTCAGCTGCTCATACCTCTGGTATAGCCCCATATGTTTAGTGCAGTCCCATATCTGTAAGTAGAGCCCCATGTGCACATAGAGTCTAGTCATTGATGCGCCATACCTCCTGCACGCTCAGTGCCAGCGGTAAAACTGAGCTGATCATGGTCTGCAATGACAAGTCCACTGTGACCCATCATGTGAAGTCAAGAGGTGTTGTTCTCGACTAGGAACCCTCCCCCCCCCCCACAGCACATATCACTAGGATGATTAGGTGTTGTTTCCACCTCCTCCGACATCTCAGAAAAAGCCTGCTCTTATTTCCTATGCACACCCATCATATGGTACTTTGCCCTTGCATAGTATCTTTTGTGACTACTGTGGTATTCTTTAATTTTGACCTCTAAAATTACACATTTCACAGGTTGTTACAGGCACAAAACTCTGTTGGAAGAGCTGTGCTGTGCCTGTGCAAATGTGACCTTGTGTCGGAGGCCCGCTGGTGTCTGGAATGATTGGCTGTTGAATGGAGCAAAGAATAGAAATTCCTAAGCCCTACTAATTAATGTTTCTATGGCAAGGGAGTCTCGTGTCTGGCATCCACTGCTGGCATCAGTACCAACTTGATCAATACCCTCGAAGAGTCTATTGTTTCGCCATGTCCCATGAATCTAGGGTACAGACTGTGGTGGGCACCACCCCAGATATCTGGGCTCCAAGCTGTGGGACAAGTTAATGATGGAATAAAGACAAACCCAAACAATGGCTGACCTTCTGAAAGACATCAAACACTATGTTGTTTTGTTAGGACCTGGTTCTTTCCGGGAATGGCAAATTGTAATTATTTTTGAGGTTGTCTCCATTTCCAAGAAGCCAATGAGCGATACAAGCTGGGCATTTTAAATAAATAAATCAGTCACATTCATGGGGACAGCCCAAAAAAGCAGGTATATTATATTTTTGGTCCCGACCATCCATTTAAATGCTTCAAATAAAAGATACAAGCTTGAAAGTCCTTAAATTATGCAAAACTAGTTTAAATCTTTGAACGTTGCTCGCTGAGTCTCCATGGAAGCAGCTTCAGTATTTTAGGAAGCAGCATTTCAGAGTAATCGCTTTTTTGCATTAAAGGTTCAATGCCAAATTACATTTTTCAATTTCAAATAACATTTTTTCAGTGGTAAGAAGAATTTTTTTTAGCAGAAGGTTCAGAACTCAAATCTGAGTCTCTCGCCCACACGGCGCAATGATCTGGTCTGCTGTCACAAGTTAATGGGCAAAAATACATTTATTATAATACATTCCACCCGAGCTATTTCTATCTTGGACCAACACCTTTCATTGGATGCTCCTGCGGAATTCGAAAAAGGTTTTAAGGATCCTGCAGTTTAGATTTAGAAACGCTAGAGGGAGCCAAAGTATAATAACGTAAATACATAACACAGTTGTGGTTGCAAAGCGGGAGATTTTGGAAAGGGCGCACACTGTCTGTCCCAAGGACTTGACATTTCTCAACCTTGACTTTTATTAAGTGAAACGAATGCCTTTCTGGTTTACTTGACAAGATGCGGGGTGTGGTAAAATGTGCACCGTGCTCTGGACTGAAGTGAACGGTTCGTATGTCTAAGGAGTCAAATGCAATTATAGATCCAATAACCTTTTCGCTTCCCTCTCTTCCCTCTGGGGAGGAGGAGGGGGCGGAGAGGGGCGGGGATTAGGAGCCCAGAGAGAACCTGAAGGTAGATGTGTGTACAGAGGATACGAGGGAGCCCCGAGTGCATACGTCATGTTGTCAATATCTGCAAAGCGCCACCGACCATTCGTAAGACACATTTAGGAACATGTTGGTTTGTTTGTTGCAGCTTGTCTCCCTTACCCAGTTTTGGTATGTTCCGGCGGTACTGCCATCCTTTATCATATAAACGTCCCGTTTGTTTATTTATTTAGGTGCTTTGTGCAATAATAATAACTTTTTAATACAGTGCCTCATTCCGCGCGTGCAGCTTCTAAACGCTGCAGATAACAGGTGTTACTGTTACCTATCTTCAAATGATACTCAATTTACTGACCTCTGAAGAACGAAACGCTGGGACGGTATTTACCAGAGTTTGACCTCACGACCTGCAGAACACTGCATAGCTCAACAGTGATCGTTAACTTACCGAGCCTTCTCACTACGTCACGATGGCAGTCCCCCAGCACCTGTACAGGTTGTCTAAAGGCCACTGACTTCTCACAATGGAGGACGGATCAGGAGCATACAGGGCAACCCCCTGTGGGTGCCACACCTCTGCTCCACCAGGTGTTAGTTCTGGCCGTCCATTGATGTTGGCCACCACCTGTGTTGATGGTTTGGCGATGGTGTTTCAGAGGGTCATGGCGAGGGTTGTGCTGTGACGTTGGATCTGATCCTAATGCCAGGGGGTCATGGGAGGACTGAAACGCACAAAAGGTGATGGGAGGCTGCTTGAAATAAGTCTAACCACGGGCATAAGCTTGGGGTAGCATTTCAACCCATGTTCTTTTGCTCATAATGCCACCACAGTTTGGACCCAGCCATATGCCCTAAGTGGCATAGGTGTGCACAGATGTGAGTACCATGCTCACTATGTCACTGGACCCAAGCTGTACACTGCTGATGAGCCCAGTGGAGTGGTGTGGCTCACTGGTTAGAGTTGGCAGACCCGGAAGCAGAGGTCGGCCTGGGACCAGGGTTCGATTCCCGACGCGGCAGGGTCTTGGGCCAAGGTCAGCGGACTCGACAATTCTCGCCTCGGTGCCTTCTCTAACCATGGATCCCACTCAGCAACTCTGGGCAATAGCTTGCTTAATCTCCACTTACGGCCCCATCAGCGCCGGGGATGCTTGTCTTCACCTTGGAGATGCCCAGTAGGGACCATCTCACAGGGAAAGCCAGGATGGGTTCCCCAGCGGTATACAGCGCCGGGACGCCCCGTTGCTGGGGCAGCTGTGCGCTTTACAAGTATACAACATTTAAGTTTACGTTTAACTAGGGTGAAACAGGTCCTCGGTTGCTTGTGTTCCGGTCCAAGGACTTGGCCTGGCAGTTCGAGCTGGACTTTTCCCATGAGGAGCAGGGCAAGGCTGATTTGCATATAACTGGGTCCAAACTGAGGTGGCATGATGAACAAAATAACAATGGGTCGGAATGCCACTTGAGTGATTGCCAGTGGTTCCTCCTGTTGCCTTTTGTGTGCGTCATCGGAGGACTAGCTGACTTGAGAGGCCCGAAACACAATGGAACAGAATCTTTTTTCAGATTTCCTGAGCTCGGACGGACCCCTGAGGAGCCACTGCAATCGATTGACAAATGTCTGAGGATCAACCATGTCATTGGGACCTCCCTAAATGTCTGCCCTTTTTTTCAATTGGCTTGACATGAACTTATGGGTTTCTCCTGCTGAGCTGTCAGCAGATTTTGCTATCGCCCTCTGCTCCGCTGAGCTGCTATTTAAAGGGCAGATAAAGCTGTAATTCCCTTGGTGATTTACAACACTTTTGAAATCTCAGTACTTCTGCTGCCTGAGCAAATGTCCACAAATGCTTCACGGTCCAAGCTGCCTGGAGCAAGGACGCTGACACAGTTACTTATTAGTGTGATGGCGTCTTTGTAGAAGCACCAGTGCAGTTCATAACTGTCCTGTGCGGCGGTACTGTGGGCGGGTTCATCAATACGCGGCGACCTGGGAATGACCTCTGGCAATGGAGGTGGTGGAAGGCCTGGCGCAGCGTGCTGACGTGGCTGGATACACGACTGCGACAAGTCAATCTTCGGAATTTGTAAGGGCGTTTGGGTGATGCACCACCATCACGACACTCATTGTGCACAAGCATTGGCAAGGCCAACAAGTCTGTCTTTAATGTGTCAGTTCATATAAACACAGACAACACAAATACTGTGCACATGAGATGCATGTATAAATGCTGTTTATAACATTAAAGGCACTGACAATGATTCTTTTTTTATTTTCTTTATTAGTTGTTATGATCAAGAAAAAAAATTACAGTACATACAATTCGACCAAAAGAAAGAAAATAAAAATAAACAAAAACACAATTGGTCACAGCGATCGTGAGTATACTTCAAAGCACATTACTGGTAGGGGATTGTAGAAAACACTGAGTGTTTGACTAGAGTGACACCTGTACACATTTCCAATAATAGCACCTGCTATTATGTTCGCTCATTTCTGGCTTTCTAAGTAACTCTTATATAAGCTCTAAAAATTCTTAGGGCGGCTTCAAGGGGGAGCAGTTCGCTGTATGATTCAGATTGATTATTGCAGAACAGCATATCTCTGGACCATTGAGTCAGGGTAGGAGAGGGACCTCGCGCACAATGGATTGCCACCACTTGTTTTGCTATCACGGGTCCCATATCTATTAGGCACCTAATATCTTTACGAACCCGTTTGGAGAAGCCCAGTAGAGCTAGCAGTGGGTCTGGTCTCAGCGTTTCACCAGTAATCTCACTTAATTTGGAGAATATTAGTATCCAAAAGTTAGCTATTGAGGGGCATAACCATGCTAAGTGTAGAAAGCCAGCCGACTCCTCTCCGCATCTTTCGCATTTGTCGGTATCTCGCAGGCCAAACCTATACAACTGGACTGGAGTATGGTATATTCTATTTAGAAATTTAAATTGAATGAGACGGTGTCGACCGTTTAAGGAAATGAGTTGTGTTGCCTCACAACAGTACTTCCATGTGTCGTCATCTAACCGGACTTCTAAGTCCGATTGCCACTCTAGCTTGGGTTTAGGGTACTGGTAGCAGCGGAGTTCCTGTGTTTTACTGTATATATGCGAGACTAGCCTACTCGGGGAGTCCGTGCGTAGCATTGTGGTGAGGAGCACAACTTACGGAGGTTCCAACAACTCCTCGCCCAGCAACTCTCAGAGTGCACGTCGGACTCTATAGTAATGGAATATCTTAAGGGGGAAACATCAGGTTTATTACAGACCAGCTCTTCCCAGTCCTGCCCCCTTCCATCTGCAAAGAAGTTTCCAATTACTGATATGTCTAGGGTGTGCATGGACCGCACTACTTCTGGTTCTATGATAGTTGGGAGTGGAGCGCACCACTCAATGGGAGTGAGGGGGGAATAAAGTATGGAGACCGCTTGGCGGTTAGTTGGGTGATGCCAAGCGTGTGTGGTCGTGTTTATAGAATCTAGGGTCCCAGTGCCTCGTGCCGCCACGCGGAATAGCGCTGTAGTCAAGTGAGAAGGAGACACTGCTCCCCTCTCTATGTAGAGATGGGGGGGTGTTTGTTGGTGTAGCCAGTAAAAGGCGTGTGAGCATTAGGCTGCCCGATAATAGAGATCTAGTTCCGGGGCTCCCAGCCACCCCATCGAGTAGGTGAGAGTAAGAACGTCCCATCTGGCCCGCGGTTGTTTTCCGGCCCAAGCCAATTTGATCTGCATAGACTTAAGATATTGGAAAAAATGAGCTGGGAGAACAATTGGTATATTTAAAAAACAAGAAGAGGAGTCTGGGCAGCATTACCATCTTCATGAGCGATATCCTTCCTAGAAGCAACAAGGGGGGACGAATCCTCCTACTTATATAGTCTTCCAGTCTAGCCATCGCTCTGCCGTAGTTTTCTTTAAATACTGTTTCGAGCACATGTGTACTTGGATCCCTAAGTATCGCACCGGGTCAGTAGACCAAGCCAAGGGGGAATCCAAATCCACTGGGAGCATCGCTGGGGTGAGGGGAAATACAGCAGACTTTGACCAGTTCATTTTTAGTCCAGAAAATTCCCCGAACTTCACTACCTCCCTTAACACTAGGGAAAGGTTAGACTCTGAATCACGAATGTACAGGAGGGTATCGTCTGCATAGGAACAGATTATCAAATTGTAATTGGGGGACCGGATCCCTCTGTGGCTATGGTATTCCTTGAGGGCACACGCCAATGGCTCCGCGACCAGTGCATAAAAAAGCGGGGATAGCGGTCAACACTGACGGGTGCCCCAGGAAATCTCCAGAGGGGAAGTGACAATGTTGCCCACTCTCACTCGGGCTGTTGGGGTAGCCTACAGGACTTTCACCAGACGAATGAAGAGGCTCCCCAGCCCGATGCGTTCGAGCACTAGCAGCATAAAATTCCATTCCACGTAATCAAAAGCTTTTTCAGCGTCTAGGAAGATCACAGCCACTTTAGTATCTGGTCTGGTGTGTTGAATAGTGCCAAACACTGTGCGTACGTTGTGGGTTAAGGTATGCCCGGGGATGAACCCGGCCAACTAAGGACGGGATAAGGGGAGCCAATCGGTTCACAATGATCTTGGCAAATATTTTAGTGTCCATATTTAAAGGGACAGGGGCCTGTATGAAGCGCAATCGTGGGTGGCATGGATCTGCATTCGCCCATTTCCTCAAATAAAGAAATCAAATGAGGGGTCAGTTGCTCTCTGAACTCTTTATAGAAGGTCACTGTGAGCCCATCTTGAGCTGGAGCACCATTGGCTTGCACTGATCACAGAGCATCAAGGACTTCCCAGGCCTCTAGAGGTCTCATCAGGTACGCTCTGTGATCGTCTGACAACCAAGGCAGATTAATTTGGTCCAAGTATTGCAGCATATTCGTGTCCATGCTGTGCGATTTGGAGCCATATAATTCAAAGTAGTACCCCCTGAAGTGCTCAGGGTTGCTGGACTTCTCACCTGAGTCAAGGCAGATCTCTATGGGGCCTGCATTCTCCTGCCCACCTCTCATTGTAGCTGCCAGCGTGGCACCGGGACGTTCCCCCTTCCCGTATGTTCTTGCTATTGCGTATTTTCCCATTGGTTTAACCTCCCTTTTGGCCTCATTGTGATATTCCTCTAGCGTATTCTTGAGTTCGTCCATAACCTGATCGCTGCCTCCCTCAAGGGCTTCCCGCTCTAAGTGCGCCAGCTTCCGTTCCAGCAATTCTGAGAGATAGCTATCCATCGGATATAAACCTTGAAAGTTTCCCAAATGGTGACAAATTGCGGGACTGAGTCAATATTGGTGGCAAAGAAAACATCTATGGCTTCTGACGTCTCCCCCCTAAAGGCTTTGTCTAATAGTGCATAGGGAGGGAATCTCCAAGTAAATGGGGGTGGGCGCTTTATAGGGCACTCCATGTCCAATAGTATTGGTGAGTGGTCTGAATACGAACGGGGAAACACCTTGCATCGCTGTATGGCATGCCTCAGTGAACCCGCCATGAACCAGTAATCTATCCTGGTGTGCAAACCATATGGGGCAGCATTATGTGTAAAAACCCCCATGTCTCCCGATTGGGAACGGCAAGCGTGAATCAACCATAATTCAGTTATTGCGTCTACAATCGCTTTGGCTGCTAATGACTGACGCCTAACCGAGCCTCCAGAACGGACAATGGCTGGATTCTATACACAGTTAAAATCCTCTCCTCAGATTTGCGGCAGAGAGGGTAATTGGCGTGCTAAGTCTAAGAGGTTCCGAAAAAACTGCGAATGATCATAGTTAGGGCCATATTCATTAATGAGAAAACATTCCATGCCTTTCCCCTTACATTTACATATAGTATATCTGCCCCTAGTGTCTGTATACAGTTCTTCTAGGGAGAATCCAGCCCTAAGGTTTACCCAGGTGAGCACCCCCGAGCATGTGTGGAGAAGACGGCAGCGTGGAATATGCCAAATATCCTCCTATGGGCCAGCACCAGCACCAGCTTGTCAGGTGGGAGATGAGTTTCTTCTAGTAGCACAATATCTATGTTGTGCGTAGCTAAGTATTCCATCGCTTGCCTGGTCTTACGCTGCTCGTTCAGTCCCCTGACATTCCAGGTCAGCGATCTTACCCTGTCACCTATTGCAGCTGGAGAGGGGGGAGCAATTTCCCTTCTGGGTGACTCTTGTGCCCTCAAACTCGACAGCCTCTAATCAGCCCTATACCACAGCCTACTCCTGTTGCTGATGTCCGATACAAGACTCTCACTGTGACCAAATTAAAACATACAAACAGAAACAGTTACCAAAATAGAGAGCCCACCCCCACCCACGCCATGCAAACTCAAACTTAGCACAGTCGGTATCCCCCCTCCTCCCACCCCTATCTCTTAGATTAATAAGGCAAAGGCCATGTAGTGTGTAACACGCAGGGGCAGATGTTACCTAAGCACTACAATTGAACACAGGCAGTATGCCACGCCATCGGAACAAATATGGCACATCCAAGACTATCCAAGCTATCATTGATACTTATACATGATGAGGGAGAGTACTTCTTCGCATCCCTGTGGATAGAGCATCCTCTAACAGAGTAAGGTAAAGAAAAACAATGGCAACAACAGCGAGTGCGGTGGGTAAATTGTCAACAATACTTGCGAGAGTTCGGGTTGCTTCACCCCCGCGTCAGTCTTCAGGAAGTCTTTGAGTGAGCATAACCGGCTGTAGGTCTCTGTTGCACCCCTCGCTCAGCCGGGTGCACCGCCATCTGACCCAGGCAGACGAAGAACCAGGGGGCCCAGCACACAGCGGTCAGTCCAGGCCGCCACCTGACGCCTTCCGGCCGCCTCTTCAAATCGCTCCGCCTCTCTCCCCATCCAACTGCGGCTCTAGACCACGAAACCTCTGCCTTTGCGACTGCAATAAATAAGGAGAAATTATCCACAACAAAAAGGTGCCTCAGTCTAAAAATGAGAGTATGTGTTCTATATCCTAAGAGTACCTACTGGCCAAAGCCATGACTGCTCTGTCAGCACTGATGTAAACTTTATTAGCCAAAACGTTGGCCCAAAATCCAGATGCCACTGCCAAAGGAATGAATTCCAGAAAAGCAATGCTGAAAATTTCTCGCACCCAACTCTCCGGCCACTTCTCAACACACCAACATCAATGGCAACACAAATCAAAACCTCCTGTTCTGCTTTCAGGCCCCATAACGTTACGTTACTCAAAGACCCCATCATAACACCATTGGAATGCTGTCAAACAGCCATTTACACCCTCAAATGCGCTTGTAGGAACCAAAAAAGCCTTTTCTTCACCAGGACTGCACCCAGTCTTCACCCCTTGATCCACACTAATATAATGTACCATATTGTCCTCCGGCTCAATGGATTCAGGCGCTGACTCTCCTTCCGACTAAGACAAGTAAGTCAATGATTCTCAACTCACCTGCTGCCTTTTTGACAACAACCCCAGGTGACTCATATTTGTCGCCTGAAATATCAAGTAGGGAATGTCGAGTTACCAGAAGGTTGTGGCCATAATATTGCGGACCAAAATATTGAGTAGGTAATTAAATACATCTAGTTATGAATTAATTCTTTTTTTTGCTGCACATCTACGTATCTTAAGGATATTTTATCAAGATACATATATACAGAGTAAAGTATAGTAAACCTATACTTATCTATAAATATTTATCTTTTGCTAATTTGGCCTTCAATATTTTAGCTGCATGGTTCAGGTAACTTGATATTCCCTGCTTGATCTTCTGTACCTCCACCGCGCCCCATTAGGGTGTCCATACGGCCCTAAAGCCCTGATTTCTCCACCCTCCTCCTCAATGTCTTATCCACTACCTCTGGCATAACCCTTGCAGTCTACAAATATGTTACTAAGCCTGCTGGTGTCCAGTGATACCCTTGACTCAGTAGCGGCTGATGTAAGGGAAATGTGGTGGGGTTCGGGCAGAGCACGAAGGGAACCGCGGGGGTGCAGCACAGGAGTGTGGGCAGTGTGAGGGGGCTGAAATGTAAAAAAAACCAAAAAAACTTACCTGCCAGTCTGCTTGTTGCGCTGCTCCCCGGGTTTCTTCTCTGTCACAGGCTGAAGCTCCCAGCATCCCCTGCAGCCAATCCTGACATTGCTCTCACCAGGAGAGCAGTGTAGGGATTGGGCGGAGCGCACTGGTTTAGCGCTCCATCGGGACATGTGACCCTGTGCCTGCTGATCTCTCTATCCAGCAATACAGCTGTGTTGGAGAGATATCAGTGGGCATAATCATTTGGTCGGCCTCAATCAGCCGGCCAAACCGTCATGTGCACTGATAGCAGGGCCCACCACTCCTCCTCGCCCTGTTGCAATGCTGTGGTCCCGCCCCCAAGACAGCCGCAGGACGAAAAATAAAATGACCTGCAATTAGATCATTTTATTTTTCGTTTGCCTATGCGGGGAGTTGGGCGACGCTCCTGCGCCATAGCGGAGGTGCCGCCCCTGCCTTGACTGCCTAGCCAATTCATTCATTCCTTCAATTGAACCATCTTTCGCCTGCACATCCACTCTCTCACCCTTCCAATTTTTTTCCTTCATTGCCGCCATTGAATGGAAGCTAAACTGTGTCACGATAACCAGGTCAGGCAATGTCTGCACTGTTTTTTCAACTCTGTCTATTGCATTGCAGGCCTGTTAAATCACACAGTGCCACCTGGTGAAGTGTTTATATCACACTGTGACCACAGTGTGAGATGAAAATCCCTAGAAAGAGCGGATTTACAGCTCTTGTCTGGAGGATCTGCAAAGTTAAGTTCCATTTCCAGATTTTAAGCCGTCCTCAGGACATGGGAGGCATTGTTTATGGACAAGGTAGTTGCTTTCACAGGTGGTGGGCACCAACCCCGCCCAGTTGCTCTAGCCACTCCTCCTGCAATGTCAGCCTACAGCTATAAGGCACTGATGGACTTTAGGTCCCACACCCTCTCCATGCCCATTCCTTTTCAAGATCCCACCTCGTCACTCACTGTGAGAATTTGTTCAAGGTTGACAGGTCTGCATCCTTCCCTCTAAGTTCTTTTACTCTCAAGCCTGCCTAGTCCTCCTCCACCAGGCCTTCTGCCCCCTTTCCTTTGCAGACCACCCACTTAACCTATATAACTTTGAACTCAACTGAATGTTCATTCACAGTGTGTGTCCACACCCAGGTTCAGCTGTAGGCTCTCCTCCACCTCCAACGTCTTCCTTCATTCTTTGCTGCCCTTCACATCCCATTACAACATCCTCTGTTACTGCAGATACTCTGGGAATTCAGACACTTTGACTGTGTGACTCAACCCGCTCGCCTTTGTCCTTTATGTCCCCACCCTCTTCGCCTCTCCTCTCATGTTCTACTCTTCTACTTCCTCCTCCAGCCCTCCCCATGAAACATTCATTCAACTTATGTCCTCCGTCTCACCTTGCACAACTCCACTTGTAAGGGCGTTCATTGTTTCTTCAAAAACCAACCATCAGTGTGTGTCCACTGTCATTGCTGGACCACTCGGGATTGATAACAGAACAGAGTTGAGTTGGCAAGAGAACAGATTGAAGAAAAGCTTGGTCATGTGTCAGGTTTGAGGTCTCATTGGGGACCACTTGAGTTTGGCTGCCCAAGACCCCCATCTCCTTGGAGCAGGCCCCATGCTGCCTGTCTCTTTGTTGTTCCTCCTTCCTTCTGCTTTTGTGGTGATGGGCACCCCTGACCGCAGTCTGCTCCCTATGCACCCAAGACTACTCACTCCTTCCCTGTTTCTCTCCCGCCCTGCTTTGCATCCTCCCCGTTTCCCTTGCAGACTAATCTCCAAGTGCCCGGCCTATGTCCCTTGTCCTGAGCTTAACTTTACTACTCTTAAACTGAGACAAAATCTTAACTTTACGACTTTAGGTATTCACAAAAGGCATTTAGGAGTAGTAAAGTTAGGATTCCTAACTTTACTACTCCTAAACTGAGACAAAATCCTAACTTCACAACATTCGGTATTCACAAAGGGCACTTAGGAGTAAGCTTTACTACTCCTAAATGCCCTTTGTGAATACCAAAAGTCGTAAAGTTAAGATTTTGTTTCAGTTTAAGAGTAGTAAAGTTAGGAATCCTTACTTTACTACTCCTAAATGCCTTTTGTGAATACCTAAAGTTGTAAAGTTAGGATTTTGTCTCAGTTGACTTTTGTGAATCGGACCCGAAGATACCTCCACTCAAGCTTGTTTTAATTTTATTTTACACATCTGACTTCCCAAACACAATAGCTGGTATTACTTGGGCCTAAAAGCAGTATGAAGCAAGGTAAATCATTAGGCACTACTGTTACCTTAAAGTGGTACCCTCATGCCTAAATCGTTAGGGTTAGCAAGTTTCTGCCTTACCCAGAAGCAGAGCCACTCACTGCCTTCCTTTATACATCATGGCCATTCCGTGTGAGGTACTCTCTCATTCTCTATGGGTGGGACAAGCTCAATGAGCCTCTCTATTTGCTCCCGTTCTCAGACCGATCATGCCTTCCTGCATTGTGGCTTTCTGTCACAGATGCAAAAAGAACAATTAATGGACGGAAGGCTGAACAATGTCAAACACTCACCCCCAGTCGGAAACTTGGGCCTAAATCCATCGCCGTTCTCATTCCATACATCAATTGTTTTTTTTGCATTTGTCAAGCCAAGTGGGACAGGGATGCCCAGACGTAGGTCCCTTACTCACTGTGTCACTGGATTCAGGTTATCCTGGCTGATGAGGGGTGAAACCCTGTAACCGGTCCCAGGATGCTTGTTTCCAGTCCATGGAGGGCCTGGTCTGGCAGTTCGGGCTGGACTGTTCCCATGGGGAGCAGGGTCAAGACTGATTTGCGTATGGCTGTGTCCACACTGGGGTGGTGCGGTGAGCAAAAAACACATAGATCTGGGCCCAGATCTCTGTACTAGGGGTGAATGTTTAACATTGTTCAGCATTTCATCCATCAATTGTTTTTTTTGCATTCCTTTCACAGATGTCTGTTCTCTTTCTGGAACTGCCCCTCACCACAAAAGTCACTAGTCCCCCTCTCCTTCCCCCACAAGGGATCAATAAATAAAGAAAGAAAAAAGAACTCTACCCCTGTTCATCACATGAAAAACTATAAGGAACCTCCAGCAACCCACAGATCACAAGACAAATACAATGGAGCCACCATCAGATCGCACCATCCATCCAAGTGGACCTGGGTAGATGCCAGAGGCCGTATCTACTGCTCCAGGCATCCAATGGTCCTCAACCTAAGCACCAATACAGCGATGTAGGATTTTTTGGGGACATTTGAATTTTGCACATTGAGCGGTGATGCCCTCTTTGTTGGCAACAGAAAAGGTTGGCGTGGCAGGTGCATTGAATGAACACTAGTGATGTGTCAGGTTAAAGGTCTCACTGGGGAAGCCTGCACGTGAGACTACGTGGTGTTCCAAGGTATTCTTTAAGGTCAGAAAGACTGGGGATCTGGAGGCACATTTTGGAAAAAGTTTGGCCATGCAAAGTTCTTGGAATTGTTTCCAATGGTCGTTTGGTGTCTGCTCAAGAAAGGCCGACCGGGTCCCAGTGGCTGGAGACCGTGGAGGCATGTCTGAGCCCCTGCGTGTTAGCGTGACACAATAGAGGCTATTTTCCTATGGGGCAAGGTGTATCAAAGAGAAGGGTAGAATTTACCAGGTATAAACAAGAAGTGCTGTGTTTGGCATATCATGTCATCATTTCATACTTTGTGGAAGTGCATCCATTTACCGGTATTGTAGATGGTCTCTGTTTTATTGCATCGATGGGGCTAGCCCTCAAGCCCTAGGTTTAGACAAACCGGCAGGGCTGGGGCAGTTGTTCCATATAGAACATTGGACCTTTGAATACCCCATTCATGTTCCATCTAGGGGGTCTGCTGTGCTGTTGGAGAGGAGATTGAGCCCTGAACCACAATACCTTTCCAAGTCTTATTCCTAGACCCTGAGCACACATAAGCTACAGGGGTGCTCCATTTGACCCTGAGGGTGGAAGTGCAGGTCACCTGAGGGTCTGACTGTAAGGAGTTCTAATGAAACCCACAACCCTTAGGTTGGACTGAGCATCAGCATTAATAGGAGGTCTGGCGGCATGACCTACCATCGCTGGTGTGGTCAGTTGGTGTGATGATCGAATCCAGAAAAGGTTCAGGAAGTGGGTGCTTCTAAACCCTAGTGCAGTGGTTCTTAACATTTTTACTTCTGTGGACCCCCACTTAATCACAACTGGAAAATGGGGACCCCCCCACTGAATCATTGCTTGAATCCATTCACCCCTACTGAGTCATTACTGGAAGCCGGGGACCCTGGTCTAAGCATTTTCGACGATTTGAACCACAAAACAACACATAAACAAGCATTCATCTACCAAACATATGATGAAATACTTTATTTAATCCACAAACCAGTATAAAACAAATCAACATTTGTATTTAATGAGAAGGATGAAGCTTTTCTAAATTCAATAGAGGCTCTCATCATCCATGCTATATCTTGTTTGATGCTCACATGACTCAATCTGAGGATACTAACTTAATCTTAGCCTCTAATTGTATCTTTTACTTCTTTATTTAAATACACTTTATCAATCTTTATCAATCTATGAATTTTATTTTATTATCTAAGCATCCACGCATCCCATGGGCAGGCTCCACTGAACCCCAGGGGTCCCCGGATCACAGGTTAAGACCACTGCCCTAGTAGATAACCCAAGTGAAGCATTTTGGGCCCCCAAATGACCAGAGTTGCAGGTTCCGTTTAAGTATTGGCTAGATAGGTGCCAGAACCAGTATATGACCCCAAGACGATGGTTTCTCTCTCTCTCTCACTCACTTTCTCTGTATCTTTCTCTCTCTCTCTCTCTCTCTCTCTCTCTCTCTCTCTCTCTCTCTCTCTCTGTATCTCTTTCTCTCTCTCCCCTCCTCCACCTCCATCATCTCCAGCCAGGTAGAGAGGAAAGTCTCCAAGCACAGCTACAAAAGCTGCAAGGTCTAGAGAAATCCATTGCTAGATACTGACCCACCCATTCATCCATCATTCCCAAGAGAAGACCCTGACAGAGGAGCAGCAGACTCTAACACTCCTTAGCACCTTTCACCCTGGCAGCCTCTAGCCAGATTCCTAGGGGCAGATTTACAAGAAACTGACGCATCTGTAGAGATGCGTCAGTTTCCCTGCGCTAGCCTGCGATACCCTTGCGCCACCATGGATGCACCGTATTTACAATAATGCGCACCATGGCGCAAGGATTGACAGATGTGTCAGAAATTCTGATACATTTGTTGGCCCAAAAGTCATGCATTGCTGAAGTCGTGTCGCAAGCAGGATGCAACTCCAGCAATGCATGATGAGGCCTATACTTATTGTACTGCGTCACTACTTAAGACGTAAGGTTTTGACGCAGTGGCGCCCTAGAAGTGGAGCAGTGAAATCTTGTAGATTTCGCTGCGTCACTTTTATGCGGCTTTCCTGCGTGGGAACGCCCACCCTGTATACCTGCCGCAGGTATATTGCGACGCAGGCCTTTACAATGTGACGCATATCCCTAGATGCGTCAAGTTTTAAATTGACCGCATTGTTTACGCCACCGCTGCGTCACAAAAGTGACGCAACAGCAGCACAAAAGTGTTGCAAGGGGCTTGTAAATCTGCCCTCTAGTTGCTAGTGGTCCTCTGCACACAGCGCCCATGTGATATCACCATAACCAAATAAGACTGTTCCCATAGTACTCAGGTGCGGATGCATTTGTTGTTTTTTTTTTTTTTTTAAATATTTTTATTGAGTTTTGCAAACAAAAAGCAACACATCTTGGTATCAAATTTAGCAGGAAATCAGCCCAGAGGTAATGCAATAAGTCAGTACAGGCACTGTTAATATACAAAGACGTTCCGTCTGTATAATACATTCGTATCCATCCCACACGATGGCAAACGATAGGTTGGCTAGTCTTGGTCACTGAGTTCAGAGTCTGAGGCATCGTGCCCATTTGTTGGTTTTATAGGTGATAAACCCACGTGATATAAGATACATTGGAGGCTACACACTTGATGTATACTAGAGGTACTTCTACCACATGATATATCCAAATAAGTACTTGTGAACACACTAACACCAGTCTCAGATACATGACTTATCTGCTTTTATTATTGTTTTTACCTTATCCAAATTGCATGTTGTACTTTACTAAGCTTTTATGCTTGTATGCTCTATTATAATTCTAATAAAATATTTGGAACACTAAAAGAAGGCTGCTCTAGTGCTAGAACGTTTCTGTCGAGGAGAAAAGCTTGTACTGTTATCATGCCAGTCAAGAGAGAGGGAGAAGCTTGCACTGTTGATGCCCAGCTGTACCTGTTCTGTGGGGGGCTGCTTGCACTGATGATGGTGGACTGTACCAGTTCTGTGCTGTGCTGTACCTATTTTGAGACGACTGGATACTAAAACTGGGGATACTGTCCTATACATTTTCTGTGAGAGATCGAAGCTTGCATTCAAGTTGCTGTGTTGTACTTGTTCTGTGAAGGGGGAAAATTCCGCTGTTTATGTCCAGTTGTACCTGGTATATGAGGGATTCTTACCCCGCTGATGATGTGCTGCACCTATTATGTGAGGTAGGGAGACATGCAACTGCCCTTCCATTGTCTCAGAAGCATTAGGCACACAAGCTATGATGTCCCTGCCTCTCGGTGCCGAGCGGTGCATTTGGGTATGGGTGCTATGCATGTGACCTTGAATGTGAGCATCCAGTGCCTGCCTCCATCTTCTTTGAAGATCTGCAGAACTGGACTCATGAGCCACTACAAGGCCAGCTCTCGCTGCCCTCCCCAAGCCTAGTTTGCTCATGTTAAAGCTGTGCTGGTAAAGTCAAAAGAACCTAACCTAAGGGAGAGGGAGGTGTCAGGAATCTATTGGATTCTGAAGTTCACCAATTAGAGAGAAAGGAAAAAATTATCTCTTTCTTGAGTCCCCTCACTCACCAGGGTTTCCCCACGGTGACATGCTTCATCATTGGGGTCCTCCCAGTCCTCTACGGACTGAGGCGTGCTGCGACTTGCGGATTACTTAGGAGCACTGAAATCAGATTATGTGTAGTGCAAGTGAAAGTGTGGTGGAGTGGGATAAGGTAAATTAAAATAATCAGCTAGTGGGCCAAATATATTTTATTAATGCTCCTAGCTAATTGACTTAAAAACGGGGTGATATGCTAAAGGCCCTAACTATAATGGATAGGTGTACCTAGCATATGGTCAACTAGTTTCGAGCTTCCCCAGCTCTTCTTCAGGACTACACCGGGACCAGCCCAGTGTGAAAGCACCACTCCTAGTTAACCTGATTAAGGTGCAAAAGTGAGACGCTGCAACTGTAAGGCATGCGTTACAATTAATACATACGTAATGTACGTCAGGCAATATCTGTAGGATACAATAAAACAAATATTAAAGGAACAAAAAGTAATATGCACTGTTGTCATTATCAATTGTGAGCACACTACACCCAAGTGTTCGTACACTCTTGCCTCTGATGTGCCTCTATGTGGTTTAAAAAAAAAGAAAGAAACGATAAGTAACTTTCTCCATGCCGGCGATGTGCTGAGAAGTGAGTCGAAACTCGCAAAATATACAAAAAAAACTCACGCGTCTGACACAACATACAAAACATACAAGACTAACGATAAAGAGACATTACATACATTTTAAGAAACAACAATGTGCCTCATGGTCAACGGAGGGGGTGTGGCGATCTCACTTTTGCACCTTAATCAGGTTAACTAGGAGTGGTGCTTTCACCTCCCTCTCCCTTAGGTTAGGTTCCTTTGACTTGACTAGCTCAGGTTGTTTATGATACATGTACTGTTGGAGGGTGGACCTAACCGTTAACCTCTATTTCCCCCCTATTTTTTGATAAAGCTGTGCTGGTGCCAGGTCCCCTCTTCTAGGCCGCCCTCCCCTACACTACTGTGCAGAGTAATTGGACTAGAACAGACTAAGAAGGCCAGATTATCTCACTGTGGCCCTGTGCTGACTAACCCTACTTTTCTAAATACCTCAAAACTAAAGTGTGTAACTCTGTTCATTAACCGGCCAGCAGCCCCAGCCCGACCTATCTTAGTTGCGTACACCACTTTGCTTGTTGGGAAATCTCAGACTGACAGCCCCCTATACCATTGACTCGGCTACGCCCCTGGTGGCAGACACAGAGTATGTTCAAGGATTTGGACTTGGCTCTTCAGATCTCAGTTGCCCCTTATCTTACCTTGCTAATTTACCACATGGCTTGTGTCTCGTATCACAACCATCAAAGGTGCACGCCATTTTCCTGAAGGTTATCAGAGCCACAGCATTGGCACTACATCAACCGAAGTAACTCCGCAGATCAATTTGTGATGCCCTCACAGTAGCAGTGGAACAAATAGCGTAACCAGCGAGTCATGAACTCCATTGCAAGGAGGAAAATGCTCCCACCTTCTGTTTGAATTATAAATTATAGCAATAATCATGGGTCACTGGGTCGGGTGCCACTGCACCTGCTGCACCAGACGCCCTGAGTTAGACACCCACGGGACCTGGGGCACCAGAAGGGCGGTGAGGCTGGCACAAAAGTTAATATCTATGAAGGGTTCGGGCACTAAATCCCCAGCAGTGCCAGCGCCATTATGTGACCCAGGTAAATGCGCATCTTGTTTGCCTCCAGGATGGACGGTCATATATATTTAATTGGAAATGGCTCATTATTTCAATAGATTCTTGAAAAGGATCAGCTCTAAACATAATCACCCCTGCTTAATTCTTTCCTGAGTGGCTTTGCCAGATTGCAAGTATTAATCCTGTTAATTAAATGCATTTTCTGTAATGGTTTAATTCCGCCAGGAGCCCTTGGTTTAATTGAGGCCGTCTGAGTCCATGATGGTCTGTCTGCACTGAGCGACAAGAACAGACTACGTGACACGCGGGTCACACTGCAGAAGCCATTTTAAGAAAGAAACTGATGTGCGTGATGCCTCTTCCGGCGGATAAGTATAACAAGCATTTACAATGCAATGGTCTCGGCATTGGTAAAGTTAGAGCTATTGGCATTGCTCATGACATTATTTTTGTTTGTTAGTCGCGTAGAAATCGACTGAAAGCCCAGTGTCATTCACAATCACGTGTCAGACTTCAGTGCCTGGAGGCGTTTCATATGTAGGCGCTATAGCAATGTGTTCAGACGATGCTTGATTTCTGCAGTGTGTGTTTATAAAGTGTTAAATGTAGAGGCCGACTCATTTTCTCAGGAGCTGGGGAATTCCCAGTCCGACTGAACTGCTTCCTTCCCATGGCTATAATATACTCACTATCCGATTTGACCGCCAGCTCTTTTCGACAGTTAGGTGCTGTATGTACGAGCTGTCACAAGGGCCTCTGGAAAGAATTATGCGGCAATGAACGACCAAAATAAGCCTTACGGCTAACTCAATCAATTAGCAGACTTCTGCAGCACATCATGTGACAATATACACTTGCTATTTTGTCATTGAATTAAAGATGCAGATTACACAGTAGATTATAGACAACGAGGCAATGCAGTAAATTCACAACTATACGGTAAACACCGCAGATTCAAAATCGCATAATTCCAGTGGCCCTGACTATAGCACGACTTGCAGGAATTGGTAGCTCTGATAGCAGGAGGATAATGGATGTCTGCACTCGTAAGAAAGTACGTCTTGTCTTTTATTAAATAAAATAACACATTTATGAGAGACATGACATGCTCAAAACCTTTTCTTATTGGATATAATTTCTCCCGCCCCCTTTCTTTTTATCTTAAATCATCTCCCGCTTTCCCTTGCTTTCGCTCCCTATGCCCCTCTCCCCCCCCCCCCTCTCTGTTTCTCCTCCCCTCTTTCTTACTCCTATAGATCCGGTTGTCATCCCTCTTGCACCCAGTTCTTTCTTTCTGCCTCCCTTCCCTCTGTGCGCTATCACACCATCCTCCAAGCCCCTGGGTGCCCGTGTCACACAGGCTTTTTGCATCTTGATTGTGAAAGCAGAGGCGGACACCGAGAAGCCCCTAAACCGGAACACCCAGAGAGGCCCGGAGAATGAGGTGCCAGGGCAAGCATGGATGCAGGAGGTAGAATCCACAGCTTCTGGGCTCGGCTCTCTTAGGCTCGAGGCACTAAGGGGAGCTCAGGCCGAGTCAGTGGTGGACATCTGACTGGAACCATGCTCAAGCCGACATTGGCTCGCGCACCACTACCCCCAGAGAGGGGAAGGCCTTGGTTGAGAGATGGAATCTGAGAAGTGTAGAATACACGTGGGTCAGCTTCGGATCAGCCAGCCAGGCTAGGTAGTGGTTAAGTCTGGGTGACGAATTCACAAACACGTTTTGTCCATAAAGATAAGACACATTATTCAGAAAAGGATACTTACCTGGTGTAATCTATTTACACCTACACAATTGTACGCTAAGAGTTTGTCCAATTACACAGGAGTAACTTTACGCTAGGGGCTGGACGTAGGCTTTTCAACGTGTGGTTAAGTACAGGCTGCAAAGAACTGGAGCTCTAGTCACTGACGAGGGAACACAAAGGAGCACGCTGGGTGGGCGTGGCCCCGGCTGCGTTCAGTCAGTGGGGGTGGAATGTGGTGGTGGTGGGTTACGGTCTGGTGGCCACTTTAATGACTGCGGAGCATTAAAACGTGGTTTCAAATCCCATCTTCTTCCCCTGACCACATTGTGTGATCCGGGCCAATCGTGGTTCGGTTTGGAAGCGTTTAGAAACAGGATAAATGACGCCCAGCGCTACAAATTCCTGCCACTTACAGTTGAAGCTGGACGCTGGAGGGGCGTGGCGACTTTCTCCTCCACTGAAAGCGCTGGAGCAACATCCTTTGTGGATTCGTGTATTGTTTCTTATTTTGCCCTCATAAACCCCTCACCTGTAGAAAGGGTTTTAAACAGGACCCGCCCGTTTCTACCTTTGAATGTGCCGAAGGGCATTGCGTAAAAGGCTTTTATTTCCGGGGCATGTTAAATGGAATGTTTTTAACACCCCACACGATAGCAAAGCGCACGTGAGCGGACCTCTTTCCTCAGACCCCAGGAGGCAGAACCCCCAAAATAGTATTCCTTACCCCCGGCACCACCACCTAAGCGTCAGAGTCGGAGTCGGTAAATGTGCACCGCGCAGGTAACTTGACGCCTCTGTTTGACTAGAAATGCTCGATTTATCACGTGAATAGAATTTCCTGCTCTGTCAGCTCGCTGTATTTGTCTTTCAGTTTTACATACTGAGGACATAGGCAGGGAAAACGGGTGCATAAGGTCGCCCAAAAAGAGTGGAAACCATTGTTGAGAAATCCGTTTTTTTTTTACTTTGCGTTTTGATGACCAAGAATTAATGCTGTCCCCTGGTAACCACGGAGGCCGGCTGGCGTGTCTAAAGCGAAACTGGAGTCTCCGAGTCGGACGTCCTTGCACAGTAAACAAGGAGGAAGCTGCGAGCTGCACGAACCTGATGCTGGACACCACCGCCTTTCTCCGAGGCAGAGCAGAAATGCCTCGGAGAAAGGCAGCGTCCTTTTCGGATTCGGGGGCGTGTTTTGCTGTTGTCTCCTCCTTGAGACTTCTTGCAAAAAACACGCCCCCCGATCCGAAAAGCACGGGGCCTGATCTGAATGACTGACCTCTTCTCCAGTGGCTGGCCAGCATTCAAGAGGCCAGCCAATGGAGAACAGGGGAGAAGAGGGGCTGGTTCAAGCCCCTCTTCTCCAAGTCATTAAATCTCTCGACTTCCGGTTCTGCCTTCGGCAGACCGGATGGTCCCGAGACCTAAAAATATGCCAAAGTGAAGAGTTTGAGTGAGAATAGATGAAACAAAAACGGGGTTATATTACGAATCTACCCATTAATTTAATGGAAAATATAGAAATAATGCAACTCAAATAACCTTTCTTAATATGACGTTTAGGTACATGTATCTTGAATTTATTGCACTATATTAAAATGGAGGTAAACCCTCACATCTGAGTTGGAGTGCCTGAAAACCTTCCTACTTTAATGGTAATTTACCATCTATTTCTCGCATTCAGCTGGTTTACAGTATGCTGGAGGGCGGGTCTGTGAATCTCTTACGCAGGATGCACTAGGCAGGCCCTGGCACTGCTCCAGTGGGCCTGTGGGGACATGTCAAGGCTACTTAAAGATCCGAACAGAGGTCAGCCTTTAGTCACATGGAGAAGCTGGGATTTGAACAAAGGTTCATATCTATTAATAAGGTCAAGCCTGCAGCCTGTGCACATGCGCTGTCACTTGGTAACAACCTATTCTGTCTTTAAAGAAAAATTCTAAAAAGGGGCTTTTAGCCCGCCCATAACTTACCATTCGTTGGCATCATCATCACTCTTGTTTGCTGCCTTCTTATTCAGCAGGCAAAAGACACACAATTGATGGGCGGAATGCAGAACAAATCAAAAACTTCACCCCCAGTCAAGAGATCTGGGTTAAATCCATCATTCTTTTGCTCACCACGCCACTCCAGTTTAGACATGGCCATATGCAAATCAGTTTTGACCCTGTGCCTCATGGGAACAGTCTACCCGAACTGCCAAGTCAGGTCCTCCCTGGACCGGAAACAAGCATCCTAGGACCGGTTTCTAATTCAGCATAGCATGCGACACATCACTTCCTGCATCACTTCCTGTCCTTTTTGTGGAGCATAGACCAAGTACTGATTGATTTGTTTAGATTAGTGTTTATCCGCTGATGCGCTGTGATTGAGATACTATTTCTTTTTTTTTTTTTGTATTTTATGTAGTGCAAACTCGGCCTAAACTGAAAGTATTAGAGTGCTCTACATTATCACCAGATACATTACAAAAGGTCAAATTCAGTGGGGTAGCTAGAGTGCTAGAGTATTTGCCGCCCGTGGTGGTCCCTGAGTTTGCCACCCTTCTAATGGTACTAGCAGTACTCTGCATGACTCCCTAGTGGTACTAGCAGCACTCTTGGTGACTCCTTAACGGTACCAGCAGTACTCTGTGTGACTCCCTAATGGTACCAGCATTACTCTGTATGACTCCCTAATGGTACTAGCAGTACTCTGTGTGACTCCTGGTACTATCCGTGATATATGATTTTGAAAAACATTCCGATGATACTAAGTACTCCAGCATAACCCAGACCATCATCATTTCTGCTGTGTGTTTGGCGCTGCATTTCTCATGGGAACACATGGACAGTAGCACATTTGCTTCTGCAGATGAATGCTGCGGATGCTGTGATTTAACCCGGAATATTGGGTAAATTAACTTCAAGTACGAACTGAATCTGAAGACTGTGGCTTTATAATCATTTAGGAAAAGTATGTGTAAAATGCACTTTCTGCAAAAATTTTTAAAAGAGTCTTAGGTATATCACATTAAAAAGCGCTGTGATAGGGAAGGCCCATTGTTCCACTCTCTCAGTCTGTAGAGTTTACCAAAAGCCACTCTTTTAAATGTAAACAATATTTGGGGGTAAGAGACTTTGAGCACCTAATTTAGTAGGTTTTATGCACAGACATTAATTCATTATAGTAAATTGACTGAAAAAAACCCACAAAGGTTAAAATGACACTCGTGTTAGGTCTTGTAATGATATAAAAACTATTGTTTTAGTTTGCTGCCCCTCTCAATTCATACCAAAAACACTGTATAGTGAAACAAATTAAAACACTATATTTAGTTTTTGAAGTAAAACTTAAATTCCAAAGTTCTGACATGTTATTTTTCTTGCTTTTCTGTAAGCAAAATCGTCAATGACATTGTAGAAATCTATTTCATCACTCAGTTGCTGTTCTATAGACAGTATGGCAAGATTACTTAAACGCAACGTACTCATTGTCAATCTTAGGTAATTCATAATCAATTTTAATTTAGAAAAACTCCTTTCACAGCCAGCAACAATTGCAGCAATTGTGAAGAAAATTCTCAGTAGTATTAGAATATCTGGAATTGAGTTCTCAAGACTGTATCTTAGAATAAACTTCAAAAGTTCAAGGGGACCGTCCTTCCACATCTCTGTTTCGTCTTGCATAGCAGCAACAGAAATAAAACTTTGAAGTCTTTTTCACTCAATGAGGAACTCTTCCTTATTAATGTCATCATGATTTAGCTGACATTCGTATTTATCATTCAAAAGATTTGATGGAGTAAGGAAGACATATTTTTCAGCAAGAACATGAAGCTTTTGAAATCTCGTGGTGATTTCTTGGATCACTCTGTCCAGTGAGAAAACATTTCTCTCCTCAACTCAGTTTCGTATGACAATTCAGCATCTCGTGATTCTTCACCTGCCATCAGTTTCTTCTTTTTTCAGCGACGATCCATGACTATCCCAAGATCATCACAAATTTATTTTGTGTAAGCTACTGAATTGATAACTAATTCATCCCGATATTCAGTTAAAAATGCTATTAAAGCCTCGGGTCTTATATCACATTTTTGTATATTCAGTCCTTTGGTTTGGAGGTAGACCTGTGTGTCGTTAATTTCTAGAAGGACGGATTCCCACAGGCCAAGAGAGCACAGGAAGGAAAATGACTGTAACGCAACAAGTAGCACACCAGCATCTGACCTGGTAACTCTTTCTTCTGCACCATTTAAATGTTCTACAGAACTTAAGATTTTTGATTACATTTTTTTTACAACACTCACAGCATCTCCCCGTGCACTCCACCAAGTTTCCACCACACGCTCGACACTTTGACCAGTGACTGAAGTCAGAATGCGCAATCAAATGAAGGAAGAATAAAAGCGTTGAAGACAGATGGGCTATATTTAATGAGGTCCAGTATACAGGCCCTGAATTGGTTAAACGGAAAGGGTATACAGTTCCTCTGTTCGTAAAGGAGAGAGTGAAGGATACTCTCTTTGGAATTAGACTAAGTGGGGGGTAGTGTTCAATAAGCCTAAAGGGTATAGGACTGTGTGGGGTGGGGGAACCCACATTGGTGGAACTAAAACCCTCACACACCCAGCAAGCTAGGTGTCATGCTTCATCATCTGGGTTTTGCTCCTCGTCGGGTCGGCGCTGCAATTCCCGACGGGCACCCAGGGATGGGGCTCTTTGGCGGAGATCTTTTGTTCCTTGCCGAAGTCAGAATGCCCCAGCGATGGGTGAGGAGGAAAAAAAACATGAACACACACTCCATAGTTCCAAAAAAGGTAACAGAATTCACAGCAACAGAAGCTGCATGTACACCAGTCAAATTCAGCGAGTGATTTGTAAATGCGACAAATTCTGCTTTTCCATTAATTTCCCTGATGTGTCTCTGAACGCCAGTATGTTGACCAGCCATCATAGCAGCGGTATCCTATGCTTGTCCTCTAGAAGTTTGAATATCAATTCCATTGTTTTCTAATTTTTGCAAAATCATAGTTGCAATATTCTCTGCAATTTTACCTTTTGTTTCAATTAAATCAACAAATTATTCCACAACCTTCACTTTTGTTCCATAGATCATAACGTTGCATAAAACTTGTCTCATTTGATCCTTATGAGAAATATCAGGGGTGCTGTTGAATATCAGAGAAAAATACTTTGCTTTTCTTACTTGCTCGATAACTTTGCTACTTACTTTCTCTCCCACAATTTCTACAAACTCATTCTAAATAGTAGACAACATACATGATTTAGAAAACCTTTTTTTCCAGCTTGATTCTTACAATATGTTAAGGAAGCACTGGATCATATTTTGCCAACAAATGAACTAATTCTAAAAAATGTCCTCTATTTCCTGTTGCTTCAGGTTCATCATCAGTCTTGTAATGAATTCCTTCTTTGTGACCCCGTAAAGCCAAATCTTGTTTAGCTAGGAATCGAATGATATCCAACAATCTCCTTCCACTTCTTCACTACATTTTCAACTCGTTCTTGTTCCTTTTGATCAACTGTTGCTCCACGTCGGATTCTAATTTCCAACTCCTTCCATTGAATGAAAGATCGAACATCGGCCACACTAGATTCATGGTGAATATTTTAGAATTTAGTTTCCACCACAGAGTTGAATCCATCCGAGGAATCAAAATTTGAATGACTTCTGTCTGCAAGTAGTCTGCAACAAAACCAGTAAAGAGCTTTTTTGGAAGGAGAGTACAGTAACCACAACCTCAAGATTTTTTCATTATTTGGCAGAGTATGAAAAAAACACTTGCGTGTAAGATTTCTGTTTCATCTTTTGATTGAAGCACCCTCATGAATAACTTCACCAAAATCAGAATCTAGATTTTGAACCACAGACGCACCTTGACGTACCAGTAAGATAGGTGTGTCATTGTTAATCTTACTTGGCCAAAGACCAACATCTTTTCAGCCAACAGCTTACACTCCTTATTGCATGTTGAAGTTGAAGAATCACTTGACTTTGACGATGATTTGAATTCGGATTTGGAAATTGCTTCAGCAACAGTAGTAGTAGTTTCGCACCTGAGGTATTTCAGTAGTGCACCTTCATTCTTTTTTAATTCTCCCTCCCTAGCCTTTTTCTTTTTTCTAAAGGCTGCACCACTTTCTTTTATTCGCTTCATCTTAAGTAAGACTGAAAGAATAAGAAAAAGAAAGATATTCATAATAGCTAATAATTAAATAAGGAATAACAAGGATAAATACATCCCTTTTAGAGTGTTAGTTTGTTTAGTCTGCACACCTAAAAAACTGTGATACTGTAACTCACCTCAAAAAAACAAGGAAGAACAATGATGTAAAATCACAACGATGTAGCACGCACATAGGCAGAGGCTTAGTCACTGTCACCACTCGTCAGACTGGCAGGCGTTTTCGCTGCCGCTGCAAGAAAAACAGCGCGCATTCAAGTTGTGCATATCAGATGTCACGGTGGCCAGATTGTGAAGCAAACACAAGGGACAAACCTGACTAGAGGCAGGTGTCGGACATTCTTGCACATCAGGGAAACAAACAGAGTGTAGGAGCCAGGTGCAGGTGTCAGATCTGCATGCACATGTGTACACCAATGTAAGTAGTCAGGTGCCCATATTCCATATAGGCCTGCTTACACAAATTTGCGCCCTGGGTAGTTTGGGGCCAGGAGGCTAACCCGATCTCACAGGCAGACGCTATTCAGCTGCCCCTGCCTGGTGCACACCTTGTCCAGGGGCAGCTTCTCCGCTAAGGCGGAGGAGCGTCGCCCCACTGAGCAGGTCAAAAAGGAAAAAACTAAAATGATAATAACTCATTGTTATCATTTTATTGTTCTGTTGTTGCTCAGCTGGGTGGGGCGGGTGGGGCTGGGCTCTCACAGAGGAGCTGGAGGAGGAGTGGTTCACACTCTCTTAAGTGCGCATGATGGTTTGGCTGGCAGTCTCGGGCCGGCCAAACCGTCATGCGCACTGTGCATGTTTTCCACCCAGGCTGCATTACAGCGTTGTGATTGGCTTAGGGGAGCCTGGGTGCTTCCTGTTCCTGCCCTGGAGTTCTTGAAGCAGGCTGCGGGTGAAGAGGGCCGAGAAGTAGTGGCAAAACACAGGTAGGTGATTGCTTAATTATTTTTTTTATTCCCTTCCCCTAACCCCTGTGACCCCTCCACCAGTGCTAAACAACATGAGCCAACAGCTCTGAACTGAGTTTACTCAGGGACGGGGAGGCAGAGAACCAGATGTGGCAGGTGAGGACACAGGGAACTCCGAAGCCATGGAGGCGGGAACAGGGCAGGGAGCAATGCTGAGCACGAGCAGGCGGGCCTGCCAGGGCTGCAATGAATGGCCGCACTCACTGACCACTCTTGAATCTCGATCTCACTCCCTGGACAGCAGGGGTGCGGGCTGTGTTGACATAGTGTGTGAGCTCTAGGCTGTGCTGATGTCATCACTTGCAGTGGGAGGGGCAAGAATGTGTGGGGGGAATGAGTAGATGGGAGAGCAGTCCAAAGAAACTACTTTTCCTGTCTGGATAAATAGTGGGAGCTATGAGGGTCACCCCCACTCCTGCCCAGTACTTACCACCTCTGAATCATTCCTTCTGGAACTTTCCTCTCCAGAGAGGCTGGATCCTTCCCTCTCAGGTGATATCTTGCAAGGGCCCAGGAAAAGGTCAGATCCTGTGCAGATGATCCCGACAGCCGAGAGAGGATTGCGGAGGAGCTTCAGGAAACACGGAATCCTGAGTCCTCCCAGAAAAGAATGTGCAGACCAGGTTCTGCTGCAATGCGCATGCCCAGAACACAAGAGAAATTTCTCATATACTGCGCATGCCCAGCACAGGCAACACTAATGTCCGATCACTATAGTGCGAGTGCCCAGAATATTAGCCACAATCGCCCAATTTAACGTCAAGCAGGAGAAGCAGCTGCTTTTATTATGGCCGATGAATGATGTGCCGAACTATAGACGCTCTCACGGCTGTGTATGTTTCCTCTAGGCCCGCCTCCTCCTACTTCTCAGCTGCAGGATCTGCTCCCAGCAAAAAGAAAATTGTCTCACCTCACGTGAAATGTGCTGCCGCCACCTCCAAAAAAATGCTGCCCGGGGCGGACTGCCCCCTCTGCCCCATATTTGGAGGATGTTTCAGGGAAGGGGGAAAAAGTATCCCGGTGGAGAAAAAGAGAAAGAAAGTTTGATGTCATAGCACACATTTTCTCTTAACCTACTCTTGCGGATTGCCTAGCCACTGGACTATCTGCATTAGGAGGTATGAGGCAGCAAGAATGCAATCTAGGACGTAGACATATTTATATATTTGCTTTTAGGGATTATTGGGAATCCCCCAAAATATCATCAGAGGAAACTCATGATGAGTAGCTTTATAATTTACAAAATAAAGTTTGTAAATAGACCCCATCGTTTATACTATTATAGTACATGAAATGTTGCAATTATTATACAAAAACCTGCTTCTTGTATTGTTAATACAGTCTAGTTGCATAATTAGTCAACTGATTGCCTGCTGCCTTAGCTAGCAGACATAATGAAAAGCAATGTATTGAGCAGAACAGTTATCTGCCATTTAAACGTTTGATGGGCATACTACAGAGCTTAATTTGTAAATGAATAAGTGCTGGTACCCAAAGCTTTGCTCAGAAGCCCACAGCTTGTACAATTTCATGTCAGGGCACCGAATACCAAAGCTGTTTAGACTTCAACTGATCTCAGGCCTCTTTAGTCCACTGCCAAGTCACTCCCTCCCCTTTTATCTCCCTCTTGGTGGTTCCTGCCTTCTCTTTTTTGATGGTTTTACTTGTCTTTTTGTACTCCTTCTTTCCGCTTTGTGCGAATTTCCCCTCTTTTGCTACAGATAAAGGAAAAAAATGTGTGCAGGTCCCAAAAAATAAGTGCCGGTAGCACCCATTGACAACCACTGGCTCACATTAAGCTCTGGTATATACTTCAGAACCCCTCCTTTCAAACTTTCTTGCATGATAAGCCAAGGTCCATACCTGCTCTTGTAAAATATTTTGTCTTACATTGCCAGGGTTCCACAGACACCAGGGGAAGTCTTCATGCTGTCCACATATTCTAAAACACAAAACTACTTTTGATACTGACATACATTAAACAGCTTTAGAGTATGTGTTTATGAGAAATGACAAGATGCACATTGATGTGTTTATTTTTGCAGTACCAATTTCACATTTATGATACATTATCTGCAAACAGAAGATCTCTTTGGTTGGAAGAAGCAAGGGGCCAATAATTTAAAGGTAAGTCATGTGTTATAAGAAATAAAATACCCCCTCCCATCCCTAAAAAGGATATTGAAAGGCTCATCAGAGTTCAGTGACCTTATGAAGCATAGTTACTCACTGTACGTCCCTCCTGGCCTCTTTTTATACTGCCCCTGGTAAGCAGCAGCACTCGGCTGCAGTTTACCAGGCTAAACATTGAAAACCTGGAAGCTGTCAGACAAACAGGGACGAGCTATGCAACCCCTTGCACAGCCTAGCACACAATAAAGAACACAGGGGTGGAGAGAATCCAGCAGAGAAGCTGCCTTCACAAAAGTATCAGGGACATCTTTACATTTAGAGATGCTATAATGTGGAATGTAAACATTTACAGAAAAGCAGCTCTGAAGCAACAGAGGACCAACAGAGGACTGGGGGGTACCTACCAATATGTGAGCAGGTGCAGTGGCACTGGGGCCTGCAAGTGTTTGGATGTTATGGATCCCAATATTGCTGTTTTGTAATGTCGAACTATGGGTAAGTTGCCCATTGTCCTTGCTTGCATGAAGGCCCCGGGCTCCCTTGCTACTCCACTAATACCTTTACAGTATCCAAATTGAATACATTTCCAATCCTTGAGCTAGTGTTAAAAATTGCCTCGATCCCACGATTACCTATTTATGTATTTGGACCATTACTACTGTCTGTGAAAAAGAAAAATATATTTTTGATTCAAACAATGTATTTTCCACCACTAAGGGACCTGTTGGAAGTTTCGAATTGCCGCACAGTTTTACTGAAGCGTTAATATAAGAGCATAAGGAAAGCTTTACACATGATAGCAATTTATACAGTTACAGTGGAATTCCAGGGGGTCAGTTCTATTCCCACTTTACCCCCAAAAAACTAAGATAAATAACTACCATGCGTGAATTAAAACCGCACGCGGGCCTGTGCTTGGAAAAGGTCTCTCGTGCTCATTTCCTTTAATGAGTGTTTTTCGAAGTTCTCACTTAAGGCAGATAAGAGGACAAAGTTATAGCAAAGCACAATTTGCCTAAAATCAAACAATTCGGTAAAGTAGGTAAACCAAGACTGCAATGCAGGACTATTTGTTTCATCTTCTATAACTTTCTCATTATATCTAATTTTAGAGAGTAGATTATGAGACTAGGGACTTGGAGATGTCTTTCGAGGAGATAATGCCCCATATGTGCTGGGTTCTAGGTCAGTTGTCTTATGGCATTGAGAAAAGGGCAAGGAAAGTCTCAAAAGAACCCGGGTCTGCAATTCTGAAGATGAATCCTCCTACAACCCAGAGGGAGATGAGGATGTTCCTGGGAATTTTTAGCTGCTGTCGTCAGTAGGTTAAAAACTGTTCCTTTATTGCAAAGCCTTTAGTAAGGCTGACCCACAGTGACATCATGGACCCGGTACTATTTGATGATGAATATTTAGAGGTCTTCCGGGTATTGAGGGAAAAATGTGTAACGTACCCGCCCTTGGAATACCAGATTAAAATATGGAGGGGCAGATTTACAACTTCTGGCGCATCTCTGCAAATCAGCAGGAATGCGCCAAAACAGATGCGTCACGTAATCCCCCCCTTGCGCCACCATGGATGCGTCGCATTTACAATGCGGCGCATCATGGTGCTAGGAGGGGAAGATGCGTGGCGCATCTTGTGGTGTACGGGCGGCGCATTGTTGCTGGAGTTGCGTCGCAAGCGCGATGCAACTCCTGCAATGCACAGGGGCCGCCCATACTTCACGTGGTGCATCAATCCTTACGCCTGCTTCAAGCAGGCGTAAGGATTTGAAGCAGCAGCGTCGTAAAACTGACTCAGTGAAACCTTGTAGATTTCACTGCGTCCGTTTTACGGGGTTTTCCTGCGAGGGAACGTCCACCCTGCGACAGAACGCCCACTTGAAACCTGATGCAGGTTTCAATGGGCGCAGGGCTTTACAACGTGATGCATCTGCCTAGATGCGTCACGTTGTAAATAAGTCGCAACATGGCGCATTGTTTACGCCACCGCTGCGTCACAAAAGTGATGCAACGGTGGCGTAAAAGTGTCACAAGGGGCTTGTAAATCTGCCCCGGAGTTTTTTCTTTAGTGTCAGAAGAGAAGCGGCTTGCTATTTTAGTCCTTACCCAAAAACATGGTGGAGTCATGAGGCCTGTGGCCTACCTGTCAGATGTGCTAGATCCAGTAGCTGTAAGTCTTTATGGTTGTCTGAAAGTGGTTGCAGAGGTTTGCATTTCATTGAGCAAAGTGAAATAAACTGCAATGTTAATTGTGTTGTTCCACATTCTATTGACATTTTGCTCACCCTGAAATGGACTCAGCAAATGACAAATAGTCGTCCGATCAGATATGAACAAGTCATACTGCCAGCTGAAAATATCTCTATCAAAAGGTGTTATTTTCTAAACCCAGTGACTATGTTTCATGTTCTAGGCAATAATGAAGACAGAGACAGGAGTGATGATGGTAATGAACTAAAACATGACTGCATCACTGTCACAGAGTTATGTACCAAGCCAAGCCCAAATATTAAAGAAAATCCCCTTGAAATGTCTAAACAGATTTTGTTTGTAGATGCTTCTTGTTTGAGGGACCATCGTCGAGCACTGAAGGCTGCCTATACAGTATGTTACATTTCTGAAATTCTTGAATCATCGTTTCTGCCTGATGTAACTTCGGCACGAGTGGCAGAATTAATTACACTGACAAGTGCTTGTTGCCTTGCAGAAGATTTGAATGTGACAAACTATATAGACGACCAATAAGGTTTTGAAGAGGTCCATAACTTTGGAAAGTTGTGGTCACAAAGGGGTTTTATGACATCCTCTGGAAACCTTATCAGGAACAGTTCCTACATATGTGTGAAAGCAATACAACAGCCAAATTATGTTGCAGTGGTCAAGTGTGCTGCCTATAAGGCTGGAAAGATATGGCTACTCTTAGAAATAAATATGCAGAGTAGGCAGCCAGATATTGCACACTTGAGAATGAAACAATGAGATCAAATGAACAAATTATGATTCAAAAGATAGAAGAAAATGAACCAAGTGCGAGTTCTGTTGAAAATGCACAAATGAAGGTTGTTTCTTATTAAATCCAATTCAGACTTCCTTGAGAAAATTGAGGGACCAGGAGGAACCCCCAGAGGATCAGAAAAGAATATGGGAAAGGTTGGGTTACAAAAAGAATTAAGATATGTGGATCACTCCTGAGTATAAATAAATATTACCAGGTTCAATGTTAAATTGCATGGCTAGGAATTTTTATATGCAGGGAGAGACTCATGGACCAGAACATTCAATAAGTCCTGGTTAAATTCTATATTCGGAAGTGTTGCAGAGGATTTTTGTCAGAGATGCTTAATATATCAGAGAAATAATCTGGGGAAAAAGGACCACTGTTCTTATGATTCATATTGTAAATCAGAGCGTCCATCTATGAGATTTCAAACAGATTTCATTGAGATGCCACTTTACAATGGCCTTAAGTACATTCTCGTGATTGTCTGCTTATTCTGTAAATGGATTGAGGCATACCCTACCCGTAGATCTGATAGCAAACAGTTGTTGAGGGAATTAATACCCTGTTCTTCCTGCCGACCTCGATTGACACGGATTGTGGCTCCTATAAAAAAAAAGAAAATCGATTTGTACAGATCTCCAAATTGTTCAAAGGATCCGTTGTAGCTATCATGCCCAATCATCTGGTATTTTGGTGAGGTTGAATGGACCATCAAAAACATATTGGCCAAAGTATGTGCATCAACTAGTCTGTAATGGCCTGATGCTCTTCCTCTGGTCCTGGTGAGTATTAGATGTACCCCAGATAAAAGAACGGCCCATCCCACCATGAAGTGCTAATGGGCAGAGCATGAGATTGGCCAATATTTCTGCAGCTACATTTGTTTCAATGACTGATGATATTGTTGTAGACTAATGCAAAGGTCTACCTGATATGCTGAAATCTGTTTCTCATCAGGTGAATCTGGCAACAACATCAACAAAAGTAATTAATTGTCACCCTCTGAACCCAGTTGTTGCCTTCCCCAATGCATGCCAATATCCCTGTTCACTGGCATAAATCCCAAATTACAAAACAAAAGCTGGGCTCTCAGCAGATTGACATCACAAGCGATCGCTAATAGGCGAAACTGTGGAGACAAAGGAATGACCACGTCCAGCTCTTTAACAATGATGGCCCAAGTACCCAATAATAAGGGGACATTCCCACAGAGTGTGTATAAATGTGCCCCCCCCTAATCACAGACAAAGTGGGCTCGGAATCTTGCCCATTTTATATAAATGGCCAAGATTGTAGTAGGGCCTGTGCAGGATTTTCAGCTTGGTTAGTGTCAGTTTAGACTTAGTGGCGACTTCTCTAGAATGCATGAGGGCCGCCTCCCAGTCCACATCCTCCATTGGGCCCAAGTCTTTATCCCAGGTTTCCGTAAGAGCTGCAAGTGTGTCGGGTTTATTATTTATTATGGAGCGGTATATATGGGAAACCCCTTTACCAGTCATCTCTTCACCCAGTACTTTTCTTTTCAAGGGGCTGCTGTCAGGAACCGAGGCCCATTCTAGTTTCTCTGCCTGCAGGGCATGATATAGTCAATGATATCTATAAGACACCATAGGTTCTAGTTCTAGTTGTAGTGTTTCAAAGGATTTCAGCCCACCCATGTCCAATACATTCCCTAATGTGGAGATACCTATGAGACCCCATTGATGGAACCCAGCCCGCTTCCCAACATCTGGCTGCATGTGTTCTTTCCATAGTGGTGCTTGTGTGGTCATCCGGCCTCATCAGCTCAGGTGCCTAGAAGCCTTATCCCATGCACCTCCTCTTACCTAACTATCCTATGCACTGACTGTAACCTAACAGTGACCCCTCCTCTTACCTTACTACTAAATCACATTATTAATACCGGAATCTTTCCATTGGAATGGAAAAAAGTATTCACTGCTTAAAGAAATTCACACTGGATCCTAACGAAGAGAGGGAATACCATCCCATTTCGCGGCTCCCCTTTCCCACAAAAACTTTAGAGTAACACATGAATATCGCGGTCTCAGAATAACTTAATTAGAACGAGAATCTGGATGGAGCCCAATGTGGCGTCAGAAAGGCACACAACACTGAATCAGCACTGATAGATGCTACAGAGGAAATAAGGGACATCATGGACTAGGGAGGAGAGGCTGCAGTGGTCCCATAGGACCTATCTGCATCCTTCGGTATGGTGAGCCACTCTGTCCTAATGCATAGAATAGTGGAGATAGGAATCGCTGGGCTAGCATATGACCTCCTGTGCTCCTTCCTTTCGGAAAGAGAGCAATCGTTCATGTTAGTAGATTTCAGGGCAGATTTACTAAGATTTTGCACCGTGTTTGCATCACAAAAGTTACGCAAAACAGCCCAAATTTTTTTTGCCTAATTTGCTTTCCAGCGCTAAAATTGTTTAGCGCTGGGAATAACGTAAAAGTTTGCCCCATGGGGGCGTACCAAGGGTGGTGCATTCGCATTCCCATGCAACCACCCAAGGTTTTTCATGCTAAACCAATTGACTAAATACAGTAGATTGGGTTTAGCGTGAGAAAACGGCGCCCTTTTAAACTAGTCGCAAGGAAGGAGAAATGCTTTCATTTTTCCTTCCGTTTCCGACTTTGCATGGGTGCTGCACTGTGCAGCACGCATACAAAGTGGGAGAAGCTTTCCCTTGTGTCTAGGCATAGAATTTTGAACAGAAATGGTACCCTTCCTGTACAAAACCTATGCTAGACTCACACACACACCCTAGCGCTATGGCGTGAAGGTGATGCATAGCGCAAGGCAGCTGTAATCAGCACTGGCGCAAGGGAAAGGGGAGGAGAGAGCCATGTCTGAAAATATGGTACTCTCCTGCCCCTTCCCTGTCATGCAACGCAGTACAGCCTCGCAGGAGGCTGCGCTGCGTTACGTGGAGATTTTCTAAATCTCCCCCTTCATCTCCAATCCCTTATCCTTGCCGTGCGGTACCCCGCACGGGTCATCATTCAGTCCAATCCTATTCAACATTTATGATGCCCCGTTGCAAAACTAAGATGGGTTGGTTTTTTCAACCATCTCTTATGCTGATGACACGCAAATTGTTGTGTCCATCACTAGTAACATCGAGGAGGTGGCACATCGGTTTAACAACTGTTAGTGAGCAGTGGTTAGCTAGATGAGCAGCCACTGTCTCAAACTGAACTCTGAAAAAACTGAGGTACTCCTCTATCGTAGGGACACCTCTTTTTGGAGTGATACCTGGTGGCCCCAGATCCCGGGACCTCTTCCCACCCCAGTTCCTAAATTGAGAAATCTCAGAGTCATTTTTGATTCCAAACTCTCTTTTATGGAACAGACAAATAAACTTTTCTCTACCTTCTTTTACCAGTTAAAAATCTTGAGGAAAATTCTGCACTTCATTCCACCAGGTTTACAGAAAACCATTATCATCTCCCTGGTCTTATTGAGACTAGATTACTGCAAAGCCCCTTATTTGGGCATGCAGCAAGGCCCGCTTAAGGAAATGCAGAGAGTGCAGACTGTAGCAGCTCGGCTCATTAAAAGCATCAAGAAATGCGACCCAGTTGCAAAAGTCCTGGAGTAGCTCCACTGGCTCCAGATAAAAAATAGAGTAGCGTTCAAGGCATTGTGTACAGTGCTCCATCTCACTGGCCCAGGATGTCTAAAGAGTAAATTCTCCTGGTACGCCCCTGGAAGATACCTTTGATCGACAACTTCCAATGCTGACCGTCAGGAAACACCTTAAAATATGGCTATTCCCACTCCCTTTGTAATCGTGGATACTCGTTCGTTGCAGCCCTGCTTTCCTTTTCAGACGCTAGCGCCAAGACGCCTTCGGGCATAAGCCGCGCTTTATCAAAATAAATATCAAAGTGTCCGCCTGTGCTTTGTAGTGTACAGATAGTGTATGTATGTGTGGTCTTCCATTTCCAGCCTTTCCAGTCGCGTGGCTGAGTCAAGTCTTGAGGCAGGCCGGGCCGGTCATGAGTTTTAATACTGTCAAGGCCAACTCAGCCTCCCATTCTTCAGAGAGAGAGAGACAAATGGAGCACCATTAAATTGTGCTTGTTGCAGTCTATAGAACCGCCAGAAGCGCTGGAGGAAACCCAATAAAAAACAAATTATTGTTATTAAAAAGAACTGTGCCTACAGCCTTGCTAACTCCTCTGTGACTTCTAATATCCATAGGGGGTATTTTAGTCCATATAACACATCAGAGATGAGGTCAGGGACAACCCTGAAATGGTTTTAAGGAAGTGAATCAATCCAAAGTATTACAGTTTGTTCTGTTTCCTTTTAGATTTGCAAGAATGTATCTCTTTTACAGCCATTTTAGCAGTTTGCAATTATTTTGAGTTTCACTTGTCCTTAAGTCTTTCCATTTCCGGAAGCAGGCTGAAACTGTGAAGTGGGGCCGGGTGGGGGGGATTTCGAGGGACGATGCAGAGGGAAAATTAAATAAATAATAAAGTTTCCCTCGTTATCGTCCCTCAAAATCCCCCCTCACATGGCCCCACCGCTGTTACCTGTACTGACCGCGGCTGACATATACTTGCAAGAATTGCTTATTTAGGGTCAGACATGGACAGAAAATAGGCCCGGGCACTAAAATAAAAGTGGCCCCTATTAATGAATTAGAAAGTTAAAAAAGTGGCCTGTGTTTGCAAACTAAGGCAGTTTTGAACTTGTAGGAACACGCTGTATACATGTTTTACAAGGGATCGAAAGCTGCATGAATTTGAGCTTGCTGCAGGTAATGTTTATTGTAAATCATGAAAATGAACAGTAAAAACCAGCCCAGCAGACCATAAAACAGGCCCACAAAAACCCGACCCAAACACTGACCGATGAGACCAGCCTGTCAGGCACTGCCTAATTGCCCGAAAGGCCAGTCCACCCCGGGCTTATTATGTAAAACAGCAAGTGCACCCCCAGAGTTTTGCTCAGATGCCCACAGCCAGCGCTATCGAATATCGGAGGTGCCGAACACCAAGCCTGCGTAATCTTGGTTCCACCTTATCACACTTTCATCCACCCTTAGGCACTCCCTGACTCTTTTTCTTACTCTTGTGAGTTCTTTTCCATCCCTGCTTTCTCCCTTTGTCACTGTTTTACTGTTTTTCTCTTCTTTTTTAGGTTGAGCCTAGTTGTTGCTTGCAATGATCTATAGTATAGTAAAAAAGAGAAAAAAAAATCTAAAAAGGGGCCTAAAGCCCACCCATTACTTACCATTCGTTGGGATCAGGGGCGGCTCCTCCGGTATGGCGGAGGAGCATTGCCCCACTGCTTTTAAGCAGTGCACTGCAAAGGAAACATATAATGATAATAACTTTGAGTTATGATCATTTTATGGTTCCTGTTGCTTTGCAGGTGGTTGGGTCGGCTCTTCTCTCGGAGCAGGGCAGGGCACGGCAGGGAAGGAGTGGTTTGCCCACTCCTAAGTGCCCAAGACTGTTTGGTCGGCCCTCTCGGGAAGCCCAAAGCAGTCATACACACTGTCCCTATTCTCCATGCAGGCTGCATTACAGCATGCCTGGAGAACAAGCCAAGGTCCCCATTCCCTGGTTGAGCGTCGAACCAGGACACTCAAAACCAATCACAAGGCTGCATTGCAGCATTGTGATTGGGCAGGGGAGCCTGGGTGCTAACCAATCACAACACTGCATTGCAGAGTTGTGATTGGTCAGGGGAGCCTTTTCTGTGCTACCTGTGCCTCAGAGAGCAGGAGCAGAGACGTGGGACCAGCGTGGCAAGGTTTCTTTTATTATTTATTTTTACTGTTTCACCCCCTCTACCCCACTCGCGCCCACACCCTCCCCACCAACTGCACTCCGCTCCTTGAACTAACTTATTGGCTCTCTTCTAACCAATTCTACAGTAAGGACATATAAAATATGAAACAACAAATAAATACCCAGAGAGAGAGAGTGAGGGGGGTTAAACATGTACAATTGATACATAGATAAGCATCAATATTGCACAGTGAGACAACACATGGATATTTAAAAAATATGATGAAGTGATTACAAAATGTGACTATGCATTTGAGAGCCAATGAAACAGGTAAAACAAAGCAGCAACTCTTAAAGAAAACTCCTGCAAATACAATAACGAGTCCCAGTGAATGTGTATATGACCCCTGTGCCTCCCAGCGGATTCTTGGAGTATTATTGCACAGAATACAAAACCTGCACTGTCCTGATTGGCATCGAAAGGGACAGGAATCAGGACAACACCGCTTTAGGGCTGTGCGACCGCACAGGGGGCTGACCTGTGGAGGGGGCGCTGATCTCAGGGGGGGTGTTGTGTTTAGCAATAGCTTATGATTGGAGAGATGAGGGGCACTTTTGCTCGGTGGTAGTGAGAGAATCCAAGGAGGTGGTCATGGGTTGTGGTGGCGCCAAAAATGATTGTCGCACCGGGCGCCACCAGTGCTGATGCCGGCCCTGGAAAGGGATAATCAACAGAGGTATTTCTTTACTTGTTCCATTATTGCTACGCAATTGTACAATGGGGCTATTGCCCTATTCGGTCGCCACGTCACTCCTTAACGACGTACTTGCGGATGCAGATTACAGACTGTTGGTGGACTGTGTGAGCTATATCTAGCATTTGTTTTCATACTTTACATTAGCAGGCTATAGGAACAAGCACTGGCAAAGCCAATGGGTCGCATCTATGGGAGAGCTATTGGCTTTGTCAATGTTTTGTTTAGCCATGTAGCAAGCAGCATGGCTGAAAACAGCAGTGGCCACATCATGGTGCTGTGTTTCTTTACTTTCAGCCATGCTGCACAACGTGGCTAAAAGAGAATGAGAATGCAATAGCTATTGTTTTTGCCAATGTTTGTTCTTTCCCTCTTTGTATTTATCTCTCCTGAGTTAGGTGAAAGTGTGTTGAGCAAAAAAAAACAAATGCCGGTCCCCAAAAATGAGTTCTGGTGGGTACCACCTGCAACCACCGCCTGTAATTACGCGCAGCTGGCAAGTAACTGTGATCAGCTGGTATTTCTCTTGTAATTGTTGGTGAGTATCTTAGAAGGAGACCCATGTGGAGAGTTTCAGCCACTTTGTTTCTATTACAATAACATCTGGCTTGTAATTGGTATTATCACTGCAGTTCTAGATTTGCTGTGGATAACATTACAGTTTTAGGGTTTGCATCTTTCTGCTGAGTAGTTTGTTTAATAAGAATGTGTTAAAGGTTGTAAGTAAGTGAATTAAATGTATTAAATATAAATACAGAAACTGCTTATCCTGACTCAGTGTTTTCACTCGTGGATAGGTGTCCTGGTCTTTAAATATTCATTCTGTAATATTATCTCCTTTACTGTTGTGTGTCACATTCCCTTTCTACTCCTCTGATAGGCTGATGCATTATTGATGGTCATAAGCCCCTGTCTTTGTGCACCTGAGCGCGGCTCATTGTTTGGTGGTGGCTGCACTTTCGATGCTGGAAGTTGAGAGCGGTTCGCTCTGGTTTCAAACAGGCGTCCATCGACCTGCTTATCACACAAACCACTGAAGACTGACCTACTACCCTTACTACAGCTGATGTCAGTGCCCCTGCCCTGCTACCGCTTACCTGCAATCATATTTTAATTATCGGATTACTTACCAGTAATCATCATTACCTCAAGCCTTACTGTAACTAGTGATTGTCCTCACAGTATGAAAGATGTGCCCACCCTCGGAGACGGGTACCTCTGCTCCATCTTCTTTATATCAGCCCATTGTGTAGTATTCCTGCGTTATGATTCATGATCTATGTTGTCTTGTTCCTAGCTGCTCAGCCTGTGTGTGTGTGTTCTGTATGGAATGTTGGTGAATGGGCCATGAGTGGAATGTTTGGGTGACTGGGTGAGTGATGACTGTTGGTGGATGGGGCTGAGCATACCAGCAGGGATGTGATTACTACATAAATTTTGACGACAAGTTGAAGACGTCCCCACGCTCTACGGTTGGTACAAGTGGCCTTAAGAGACTTCAAGATGCCTTCTACAACATGTTCTGAAGAAGCTACAACAAGGAGAAAACGACAGGTGCAGATAACAAGAACAAGACACAGCAAGTATGAGCCTCAAGATGCATAAACAGAAACTTAAGGAGCCACAAACAGAACATATAGAGCACGCCAGGCAGCCCCACCAGTGTCCATTTACATCAGACAACCCAAACCAAGCGTGCTTTACCCCGTCTCACGAGGTCATAACAACAAGAGCTGAGACTTCAAATGCAGTGAGCCTTCAAGTACAGTAAGACTATTCTTTTATTACATGGACGCTTGGCATAATGTGCTTCTCAAATACATTTTGACAACAACAAACTCTACAAAATTATCTTGTGTGTCTCACTTGGGAAGAGCCTGCACTATTGTTTAAGTGCTCCTCGGAACCTGCACCCGTGGTCTTTATGAAGGGATTTATCCTGCATTGGAGCGGTGGTTCCTGTACACTGGGACATGCACAGAGACACGCATGGTTGCGTACAACTGTATTCACATTGGACTTATATCCTAATTTACAGCTGCAGGCTGTATTGTGTCATCTGTAAGAGTGCGTGCTCAAAGTATTTTCAAGTTAAATGGACAATTCTTGGTACTAGTCAGGATCTTGAACCAATGTGAATACATTCTAGGGGACCACACAGGACTGTGTGTCTCATCAGTGTAGTGGTTTTGATGAGAAACTACTAGTATTCTGCGTTATTCCCAGTTGCCAGCTGACAAGTCTGTGTTTTTTTTTTTAAGTTCTCAAGTGTGTGCCAGCGGCTGGTGTGGACATCCTAATTGCCTAAGTTTGTTGACATTTGTCTAGTTGTCTTCTGGGCTCAAATTTACTTGAGGGCATCACCGTCAAGCGCTTGTGTGGTGAGTCAATTTTTGTCCATTAATTGGGAGCGCAGCTGAGACTTGTCGACCGCGGGCGTTTTTCAACCGTCGTGCGGCTTTTTAAAAATATTATCAATATAGTACTGACTGAGTCTATATTCATTCCGTTGTTTTCCTATCTTGATCTTTCTGAGGACCATTGTTGTTTAAAATAAATGTTTAAAAATAGTGCCACGAGATCTACATAGCGCGCGCAACATTACCTGCACTTTCTGTCTCCTTGGATCTTTGTGACTGACGCTCCTCCTTGTTTCTTCTGTTCTGCTGCCTCTGGATCCCGCATGCACAGATGTGCCATGTGCCGCCATCTTAGGATTGTATACTCTTGCATACTCGATTTAGTTCGTGGTTCCTGTTTCTCTGCCAACCACGTTGCTTCATGCTTGCCTCAATAAAGTTTTTAACAAAACTTGATGGAGTCCGGAGACATTACACATAGCAGTGTTTCTATGTCTGGAAGTACTTGACATATCATCGTCGTCGTGGCATTCTTTTAGAGAGACTATCCGTTTCATGTATGTCGGAGGTAATATCACTTTTGGTTTTGACTTTCGGAGCCGTTTCCTGCACGTTTAGTCTTGAGCATGAGTGTGACCACGCACGTTATGGGCAACGCTTCGTTCCATAAGCTTTGGATCATTTTGCGGAAGACCCGTTTTTTTTGTGAACACTTAATTACATGCTTCCACCTGTTACACTATGAATATTTCTGTGCCTTGTGATTTTTACTTACTATTCATGGTTTATGTGGTTTGACATGCCTTAAGTGTTGTATTTAAAAGATATAGGGCCATATGTAGGAAGCCCAATACCGGTCGGTAACGGCCGATTTTCGGTAAAAATCCCGTTACCGACCGGTATTCAGGCTTTTGGTATGTAGGGGGCACATTTCAGGATTCGGTAATTTACCGAATCGGTAAAATTATCGATTCGGTAATTTTACTGATTCGGTAAATACCGAATCCTGAAATGAGATGTAGGGGGAGTGTGTGGGTGTTGTGTGGATTCGTTATTTACCACCAACTAAAAGTTGGTGGTAAATGACGAATGGCTTTGAAAAAGCATTTTTTTGCACTTAGGAGTGTGCAATGTGGCAGACATACATGCCCTTAGGGCATGTATGTGTGCCACATGTGCACACATGCAGGAATCAGGGGTGCAATAGGGTGTCACTGTGACACCCTGCCACCCTTGATTGTGCTCCCCCCATTACCGAATCGGTATTTACCGATTCGGTAATGGTAACTGGCTTCCCATTGATTCCTATGGGCCTCCTGGCCCATAGGAATCAATGGGAAGCCAGTTACCATTTCCGAATCGGTAAATACCGATTCTAAAATACCGACCCATTCCGAATCAGTAAATATTACCGATGGATTACCTACATAGCATTTACCACTTCATAAATACCGAATCGGTAAAATTCGGTATTTATGAAGTGGTAAATGTTAGGCCACCTACATATGGCCCTTAGAGTCTTCATTACTTAGAGTTTAAGTTAAAGTAAGTTTCTTCTACAGCACATTTGTTGTCGTGATGCCACAGTTTATGCATTCCCATTAATGGTGGGCCGCGAGTTCTAGTGGGTGGTCACACAGTTTTTGTCTTACATGAGGGATGGGTTTGGGTAACAGTTCTATTTACATTTCACAGTTTTTGACCCCTACATGGGGGTAGGTATATGGATGAGCTCCCTTATACTTGGTTATGGAGTTAACCCTTACACAGGGTTGGGTTGTGGGTGTCAGCCCCACTTACATGTACAAAGGTACATCCTAAAACTTTGTTTTCCCCTTTTTGTCCTGTTGCAAGGAGTCACTTTCCTTGTGTGCGTAAGACACCTTGTGCTGCACATTTTCTGTTTCAGGGTTTATTTCCGGTGTGCGTAAGAGACCATGTGCCACACGTTTGTTTTTGTTGTGCAGGGTTTTGTCCTTGTTTGCCTCCCTACATGGAGAGCATATATGTAACGTTGTTGTCCCTTGTTTAACCCCTTCTGTGCCCCGCCCTTTCCCCGCCCTGTGCCGGGCTTTCTATTAGCGGGCGGAGTTCATGACGAGATGGTCTCGTCATGGGCACAGCGCAACCGCGGCCCATGACGAGACCATCTCGTCATGGGCACTGAAGGGGTTAAGTTGGGGGCAGGATATTGGGTTTAGTCCCTTTAGTCCACATGTCTTGTTTGTCTCCTTACATGGAGAGCACATACGTAAGATTGTTGTCCCTTGTTTAAGTTGGGGGCAGGATATTGGGTTTTATTCCCTTTGGTCCACATGACTTTACATTTTGATGCCCATTTTTCCTTATTAGAGGAGGGGGATGGGTATTCTTTATCCATCTTTTCTTCTTGTCTCTAGTTCCTTTACCTCTCGTGATGCGGTGTTTCCGTCATCCCTGGGTCTGGGCTTTTGACCCTTATTTTAATCGTTTTTTTTTTCCACTTTATGATGTGGACGGTGTTTCTTTCATCTTTGGGTTGTGGACTGCTTACGTTTGCTGTACTTTCATGTTTATAGTTTTCCTTTCATGCTCATAGTTTTAATGTTTTGTTTTTGTCATTCTTCTGTTTATTAGGGAAGGGATATGTAGTATTCCTGCGTTATGATTCATGCTCTACGTTACCTTGTCCTCGCTGCTCAGTGATGACAGTTGCTGGATGGGGCTGAGCAGCTTGCAGGCTGCTCCTGGTGGGGCTGCCCTACCGCGCCTATACCCCTGCTTCTGAGATGTTATGCTACTTGTTTATTTACCTGAATAAACCTACTTGGATTACAGCATACCAGTGTGGATGTGATTACTACACATTGCCTTAGCGGGGGCATTTATGACTTTATCCTCCCTTCACCCACCCGCAAGGTCCTGAGGTATCCATCGCAGGGCTGATAGTCCCTGCCAGTGTGACCAGATCACAGCCTGCTCCTCCTTATCGCATTCTGAGTGACCTGGCCTCTTCTTTTGCAGGAGATCGGTGTCACGAGTCTCCATATGATTATAGTCAGTTGCATCAACAGAGCGATTGACTGCAGGATGACAGGGCTCCCCGTGGAGTCGTTATCCTTTTATCGTGGGTGTAACGGTGCCCATGACCCTGCCATGACAGCCGCCACACGTCTGACCTTTGCTGGCTACAGTACTTGGTTTCAGGCCTTTTCGCCTAAAGCCCTGTGGCAGACTGCTCTCCATGTACATCAGTGTGGTATGTCGATCATTAATCCATGTATTCCCTTTGACTGTAGGTGGGCTCTTGAGCATGCATGAGATGGGGCCTCCATGTTGTTGCACCCCCAGATGTATTTAGTCCCTAGGCTTTTACGGTGCTGCATCTACTTTAATGATATCAGCGCCTTCGTCTCACCCTTGTCCCTTCATGCCCACCAGGTGCACCTCTTAAGCTTCCTGTCCGGCATGAACAACAAATGTGGAAGGGAGGAGAAAACAGATCCCCTGAGAAAGAGATTTGCCTCAGGATTTGCTTGCACGCGTGTGGACTTCCACTGTAACTAGAGGTGCTCACAAGAGATCTTCTCTTAAAGATGTGCTTTCAATGCTTATTCACTTTTACATGACTATTCCTATTCCTTCATAACCAGAGACTCCTTCCTCGTGCAGTGGGAGGTACACGGCAGAGTTGCTTTATTAACACAACATCTTTCTTTGCCCCTACATACTCTTGAGTAACCGGCACTGGAAGGCCGATCCTCCTGTAAGCCCTGAAATGCATGTCGTGCCAGGAGGTTAGTCATCGGTTACTCTACTCTGGCTCCAGCATCTTCCCCTTTTTTCTTCCTGGCCATCTAACCCTCAACACTGTCCCTTCATCCTCTCATTTGCCTGTAGAGAAGAGATGGCAGTTGTCAAGGATCCAGCTTCTCTCTTATTCTGGAAAAACACCCCCTCATATAGGTATAAATGCAGGGCCACTGGAATTATGCAATTGTGTTGCTGTGGCGATTTTCGCATTATTATAGATTTGCCGCATAATACATCATCTGCAACATAATTGCAGTTTTTTACAAAAAAAAAACATTGTGTTTCTAGCTCAGACAGTTCAAAGGTTAATAAAAATGCAGCAACATAAGTTGCCGTGCAGTGGAAGGCATTGTGCAAAGCTAGCTGGACTGATCACCTTTCTGCTACTTAAAGCTGTATTTGGGTGTTAAACTAGTTCTAATGATGTGCAACCAATGCCCATACAGTGTTACCAAGTTTAAAAATGGAATAATGACCTCATACTATTACAAAACGAGCCGCATTATGCTGCATAATTAGCTTTTTCTTGCTGCATAATGTACTCAATCCTGACCCATAATTTGGCCCTCTCCTGCGCATAATTCCAGTGGCCCTGGATATATGTACGAAGTTACCTGTGAGACATTCCCCCTGTTCCCTTCATTGGCTTCCACAGGACTGTCCTCCCCGCCCCCACCTTACTGTCCACTCAGCATCGTTGCTTGAGGAGGCGGCAAGCCCTTACCCGTAGCTCCTTCTGGTGAACATCTCTGTCTGCCTCAGTCCCTGCTGGGGAATGCATCTGTGGCCACTGCTCCCTTCTGATCTTCTGGAGGCTGGCTCCCAAACCCTCCAATCCCTTACACCATCCTGCCCTTGGGAGCTGGCATAGAACACAGAGAGTCCCAGATTTATAGACCTCTGCACTGGCGTAACCTTACACAACGTCACGCAAAGTGGAGCACAATCTTTCAAGGGTATTTACTTTCCAGAGGTGGAAAGTAGGCGGCGTCATTTATGAAATTAAATTGTGGCACCTTATGTGACGGGGTGCCGAAAGACGAAGGGGTATATTTACTAAGATTTAGCACTGTGTTTGCATCATAAAAGTAATGCAAATCAATGCAAAATCTTTTTTTTTTTACGAATTTACTGTCCAGCGCAAAACTAGTTTTGCACTGGAAAATCCCTTGAAAGTAGCACAAAACAGCAATTAGTGCTGCTTTGCATTACTTACCCCTCAAAGGGGAGTTCCATGGGTGATGCATCGGCGTTTTCATGCAACCACCCATGGTTTCTGATACAAAACCCTATTTACTGAAAAAAGTAGGGGTTTGCGTTAAAAACTAGCCCCCACTTCAGCCGAGCGCTATCACGGAGAAATGTTTTTTTTTCTCCTTTCTTTTCCGACTTTGCATGTGTCCTTCACTGTACAGCACACATACAAGGTGGGAAAACTGTTCAAGTTAGTCTAAGCATAGCTTTTTGTACTCGAAGGGTGTCCTTCCAGCACAAAACCCATGCTAAACTCACGCAGACACCCTTGCACTATGGTTCAAAGATGTGAAGGTGGTGCACGGCAGCACAATTCTGTGGTAGGGAGAGGGGAGGAGAGTGCCATATCTCTGTAAACCACTCTTCCGCTCTCTCCATCTCACGCAGCGCAGCATTCGCAGCTGCTGCACTGTGCTGCGTGATGATTTTGTAAATCTGGGTCGAAGACTGCTAATTTCTTTGTCCTCACAGTGTCAAAGCTTTGTAAACGAGACTCCATCGTGTGCCTATAAGATTCCATATTATTGAAAACGCTGCCCCATCATATCTTCTTTCAAGCTGTAGCTTTTAAATTATCTGTCCCATTTTCACCCACAGAAGGATCAATTTATGAAAAACTGCATTTGTCAATTTTTACTGCGTGTCGAATGTTTATTTTTGGAGTATGTTAATATTTATTGACCGTCATTTTTCTCCACGGTGACAGTTGCCACTGGGACCATGTTTCTGTTTTGGCTTCCGTTTTATGCTAATGTTGGCGACAGATTTAGGGCCTGATGTACACATCTTTTTGGGAGGTTGCAACGGCTCTTTTCCCAGAATTGGCCCGGTTGCGAACGCAAAAAAGCATTTTAACATGTACAGAAGCCAAATTGCGATTTGTAATCTGTTACTGAATCGCAGTTTGGTTTAGTGATTCTGTATTTGGAAGGGGCGTGTTTAAGGCATTCCTTCCAAATTGCGAGTCACAGTGACCTGTATTAATGTTTTGCTACCGAAATACGATCACAAAAACATTAATTTTTTTACCGACTGCTAAAAGGTAGTGGTAACCATTTGGAAATCGGAAGGGGTCCCTATGGGAACCCTTCCTCTTTGAGAATGTTTAACAAAATATATATTAAAAAGAGGCGAACCTTAAACACTTCATTTTTTTGTTATTGAAATGCATCCCATTTTCCTTTAAGGAAAATGGTCCGCATTAAAAAAAAATGCTTTATTAAAAAAGCAGTTACAGACATGGTGGTCTGCTGACCCCAGCAGGCCACCATCCCTGTGATGGCTGTGATTCCTAATGGGTCGCAAACTGCACCCTACCTCATTAATATTCATGTGGTAGGTCGATTTTCAACCCAGTAGGAGTTACTGATTAATAGTTCTAAAATATCTATAATTAGGGCTCCCGGTTTTATGGTTTTTATTTTTGGGCTATTTCCGTCTGTATTTACCCATATTTACTTTTTGGCTATTTTATCTGTATTTATCCATATTTATTTTGTATTTTGCGTATAAATGAAGTTGTAAAACTGTACATTTCCATATCTATTTAACTGATAGACGCGCACCTCTTACTTTTAAGTCTGTCGTGCTTTAGCTATTTAAGCTGCCAAATATTACATAACCATACATCTATTGGTAAATACTAGCATTATACTATAAATTTCTTATTTAAAGAAATGTCATCCTGTTTTTAATTAACCATGCTGTTCATCTGCTCGGCTGCTGGCCTATAATTCATGAAAGACAGCTCTTAGAGTCACTTAAAAGAAGCACAATTTTCTGTATTTATCCACTTTTAAAAATAAATACAGACAGAAAGCACATTGTTTTCTGTCTGTATTTATCTGTAAAAATCCATAAAAACGGAAATCAGGGAGCCCTATCTATAATTAGGAATTGCGATTTTCGAATTGCGATTCCGTAAGAATTGCAGTTCCTAACTTTTGTTCATATGGCCCTAAGTTTTCATATTTGATAGGTTCCCTTAAAATGTCCTTTTTAGGTCTCGTCTGAGCCAGCGCTGCAGCGCTGCTCTCGCGAGAGCTTTTGTAAAAGGGGGATCTGGAAGTGCAAACTAGTGCTTTTCAGGCCTCCAAATACAGTGCATGTGCACCGGGCGCGCGCACCATTTGGCAGCCTGAAAGCACTAGTGCGCACTTTCAAATCCCCCCGTTTACAAAAGCTCATTTCGCGGCCGCTTTGATGAGAACATCAAAGCGGCCGGAAAGTGCTCACCATTTGCCACCCCCTCTCTTATCCCACTTCCCTCACAATGGCGACAGATTGTTGTTGCTCTGCTGTGAACTTGTCGGTGTTGAGCTATCAAACCTGCTCTCACTCTGCTTAGCCTACTAGCGCCACAAGGATGTCTGTGTCTCGCCGTCCCGGCCTTCAGTGGGACCTCAGTCGTCATATTGCACCCCAGGCAAATGACCAGTGCCTTGTCCAAGGACTCGCGCTGCACAGATGGCGCGCGCTGAGTCCGTCGTAATCATACTCCTTAAATGCGGCTGCCACTACCTCTAAAACAGCCATGGGTTCGAGGCAGTCTGGCAGAGGATACTAACTCTCCCTATCTTTGATGCTTACTTGTCTTGCTTCACCTCACTTCATATATCAGCACGGCACGCGCTTCTATGACACCGTGCTTCATGTTTTGGACAGCACGTTGCAAACAATGCTTGCTTATTTTGTCGCAGTTTGTTGAAGGGCCTCGCCTCCCTCGGAGCGCACACGGCCTCTGCAGCAGTGGTCCACCTCAATCCTTTGGCACCCTCTTTTCCGATACCGTACTTAATGGTTTGAGCAGCACGGTGCTAACAATGCTTGTAAATTTTAACATAGTTTGGCTAAAATAAACAGGCATTGTTAGCACTGTGCTGTCCAAAACATCAAACGCGGTAAACTAGGACACCGCCCTTCCATGTTTTGAGCAGCACAGTGGTATCGCGCGATCACTTTCACTTTTGCGTCGCAAACCTTTGTAGGTCTGGTTTACACAGCATTTGTGAAGCCCTGCCTTAACGTGTTGGCATATAATATCCAGAACTATCAGCTTTGCCAGTGCTTGTTTCTAGCGATGCTAGAATCGCTTATTGATGTTATTAGATTTGCTCAGTTACACGCATCTTTAAAAGTGAGCTTCCACTGAAAATGCAGCTATCTTTAATTTCAAATATTCAGGAGTGGTAAGATTTGTCAAGTATGTACTGTAGAGAGAATGATGCATGCAGAAATGCTAATCTCTCGACTAAGGGTTTTGTTTTATTTACATGTCGGCATCATCAAGTAACAAAAATTCGTACTGCAACCTGAAAGTACAATTCAGTCGAATAAACAGACGTTTAATTCCTCTGTAGCTTAAATTTCACACCCCTTCTATAACGGCAAGCAGATTTCTCGAACAAGCTGCTAATGCACATCATGTGTGCACGGAGATTGGCTGCATAATCTTCCCCACTTCCCCCATCCATCTTGGTCTAACCAGGCCTGCCAACCTGAGAAAGTTTTCACTGCGGGAGATGGAGGGGTTTGGACAAGGGTATTTCTTTTAGCTCACTCACTTCACTACCCAAACAGCCTGGGTGGGGAAATGGAAGGGGCATGGCAAAGGAGATGGGTGGAGCTTAGTGCCCGTTGTTACCCAAGAAGCTTACCCCGCCCCTTTATTTATGCATTTTATATAGCACGAACTTTACCCAGAGGTTTCAGAGTCCTTACAATAACAAAACACAAAACAAAGGCCTCTGAGCTGCCTCTACTACTCTGAAAAGGATTCGGAACCCATCATGAACAAGGCGAGCGCAGAGCCTCCAACAAACGAGCTGCAGAGCACACCTACTATATGCTTACGCTTCCATACGTAAGCAAACTATTGATATCGTGGATACCAGTTGAATGCTAGGCCTGCCAGGTACTTTGAGAAGTATCGTGTGGCCTAAATGCAAATTGCTGACATAATGGGTAATCAAGAATACCCTCTCTATAAGGACTGCGTCAAAGTAAAAAAAAACTGCTGGATGTTACCGCCTTGTCACCAGACTCAGGCCCTCAAGGGAACACACAAAGACACTCCGCATGACGGTTAGAATTATAAAATATTTATTGTCTCTGCTAAAAGTCACACAACACTGTCTAAAAAAAAGTTCACACTGTGAATTGTGGCATGCCATGAGGACCAATCTTATGCTGGTACAGGGAGTAAAATCCACACCTAAGTCGGGTAGCATAATGCCAGCATGCCTTTACAAAGCACATTAACTTCAAGAGACCGTTGTTTTTAGCACAATAATATGAAGTGACTGCTTGTTCCCTTGTTACAAACCCCATGATCACGAGACCAAGACGCTGAGTGACAATTACGGTTATCCTTGAGGTACCATTTTGCAGTGGAAGTAACAACAAACAGGACCCCAGGACTGAACTGTGAATACCAGGGGCTGTATTACGCATGATAGCGCCGGCGCTAGTTGTTGATGTGCGCCAGAATATACGCCCGATCGCACTATGAAGGATCGGTTTATAATGGGCAGTGATGTTGGCGCAGACTTCGAGCTCTGTTTGTGTGTTTGCGTCTGTGCGCATATTGTATTAGCTCACAGACGCAAACGCACATAAACACAAACCTATTCTGGCGCACATTGACAACTAGCGCCGGCAACGTCATGCGTAATACGGCCCCAGGAGCGCTGAATCTCAGGTGAAGTTATATCGAAGCATGCTAAAAAACCAAAAGCTTTCATGGCTGCTAGGTTTTAGGATAGCAAGGAATCCTCGCTGGCACCAAAGAGAACCACCACTTGCTTCAGTTGCCAGCAGGGCTCTTCGATAACTAGTCCGAAGACCTTTTTATGTTGGACTAAGTTCAAAAGGTCTCCACAGCCGACCGTTTAAATGATTGCACTCCTTGGAATCTTTCCTGCCCATACTGTGATGATGTTTCCCCATTTACTTGCATTTTGTGGATTCCATTTCACATAAGTTTACCAGTTCTCCGCTGTTAGAGGGCTCGCACCCACAGTTATTTCAATGCACCTCTACCGGAGCCTACGGCAGAGGATCTTTCCATGCTCTGTAAATGCCAGCATAGTTCAATAAAAGCGCTTCCTTGGGGAACGGACCATCTACGCAGTTAGAAAGGAAAGCCTCATGGTTGAGCACCAATTTAACAAAGACATTTGGAACCCGAAGAGTTTGTGTTGATCCTTCAAGCTCTCGATCACCCATAAATGGTTACAAAGAGGATATCATCCAATGTGACATGCTGGTAGTGATTCATGAACCTCAACATTTTACTTCTGTTTGATAAGTCAAGAAGACCTTGCAAATTATAGAGGAGGTTAACAGTATGATAATTTTGGTCCTCTTCACTCCTCATCTACCCATGTACTGCCCCCTACTCTTCTTTATTGTCATTAAGGATGCTGACTTGAAGCATTAAGTCCTGGCATGGCTAGATCTGGAGATAGGGTTTCTCTTGTTCCATGCAACTCCCTGGTTCCACATTTCCCCAGAGCAAACTTTTTCTATGGTTAGGTTTGACAAGTCATATCTTTCAGGTTGAGTATTGGGTAGGCCTGATATTTATTTATATCTATCCAGTGGGTTTAGCTCAAATATTTTTGCACCTGTTCTTAACATTGTCCTCATTGTCGGCGACCTTATCCAGTTCTGGGACCAGTCTTGGTTCATTTACTTTGCATTTATATGTAAATAGCTTTACTTGTTTTGGCCTTGGCGCATAGGGAGAAAAAGTGATTTGCCCAAAATCACAGGATGTTGAGCCTACGGGGAGGCTCAAACCTGGCCCCCTCCGCTCCAAAGTTGGCTGCTTTGGCAGTTATGCCACACCTTCTCTTTGTTATATCGACTTTAAAAAAAGAAAAAATAACTTGTACGATGATTAAAAAATGTTAAGGGTATGTGGGCATGCCAGTGGGGGATAATGTACTGCATTGCTAAACACTTATAAGGTCCCAAAGGCGAGACCTATTGGCTATGCCAATGCTTGGTTTTGTAGCCCTTCAACATTGGGTGTTACTTTTACCGACTCTTCAGGGCTCATTTTATCACCCCTAGAGAGATGGGAGGCTGAAAAGGACGGAATTCAAAACCCCTGACCTGATGGGCGCGCGCAGGCATATCTGAATCAGGCGCCTTAGCCCACTGAGCAAGCGCATTTTTTCACATTGAGATTTTATCCCACTAATGAAAGCCATAAGTAGACAATATACGCCTTCTTCGTTTGAAGTAATTTGGGGAGAGGGAGTGGGTAAAACTTTTGGAACCACCAGCCTAATGTCAAGCGGCTGGCTCACGTCCTCCCGTTCTACTAATATGGTGGACCCCCGATTATTTATTTATTAATTTTCCTCTTAGCGCGTTCACTTATTAATATCTTCCTCCAGCAGTCGAGATTACAAAAAATATGAATTGCACCATAAGTGCTATACTATAATCTGAAAACTGCACACCTTCTGCAGAAAAAAAGAGTAGTGATTAGTTTGTGGCGCGGCTGTCCCTCAAGCTCAGCCTGTGTAAATAGGTTCTATGATGGTGTTAACCTCCACAAGTTATTTTTATACGTTTTGAGTTGTGCTGCTGACCAGTGCAGCCTGATCACTGTGAATCACCCGAGGGGCTTTCCTGGTGTTCAAACGACCATTTCACACCCTCATATTTTGGGGTATGCTAGCCTGCTTGCAAGATTGCAGCCCCATTACCCTGCCCTCTGCAGAGATTGTGGGGCCTAGACCGGTGAGACTGCCAGTGGGGCATGGTCTGAAGGGCCGTCCAGATTTGAGTCAGGGATGAGGTTGCCTTTCATCCTTGCAAGGTCGATGGCATAAGTACCTGTGGCGTGTGTTACTGACGTCCCTGTCAACAGCTCATTTTTTTAAGGGTGTGCATGCCATACAAATCCTGCAGTGTATACATGCATAAATAACAATGCAGCATTAAGGTAGTCAACAGCCAGGAAACATAAATAACAATGTAGCATTTTGCCTTGCGGGTGTGGTTTTATGTTGTTAGTGTTGTATAAAACGAAACCGTATTGTGGGCTCAGAGTCATGTGGCCCACGTTGTTGCTACCTCCTGCTAGCGTCTCTGTAACGCCAAGTGCCTTATTGTATATATGTCACTAATTGCTGTCACTTTAGCGGCCGGCCGGAAGGTTGTAGGCCCATACCTGTATATATTCGAGATTGTAATAAACGGTTTCAAAAAAAAGAAAAAAAAAAAAAAAAAAAAAAAACAATGCAGCATTAAGGTAGTCAACAGCCAGCAAACATAAATAACAATGCAGCATTAAGGTAGTCAACAGCCAGCAAACATAAATAACAATGCAGCATTAAGGTAGTCAACAGCCAGGAAACATAAATAACAATGCAGCATTAAGGTAGTCAACAGCCAGCAAACATAAATAACAATGCAGCATTACGGTAGTCAACAGCCAGCATACATAAATAACAATGCAGCATTACGGTAGTCAACAGTCAGCAAACATAAATAACAATGCAGCATTAACCCCTTCAGTGCCACGCCCTTTCCCCCTCCTGTGCCGGGCGTTGCATTAGTGGGTGGGGTTCATGACGAGATAGTCTCGTCATGGGAACAGCGCAACCGTGCTCCATGACGAGACTATCTCGTCATGGGCACTGAAGAGGTTATGGTAGTCAACAGCCAGCATACATAAATAACAATGCAGCATTAAGGTAGTCAACAGCCAGCACACATAAATAACAATGCAGCATTACGGTAGTCAACAGCCAGCATACATAAATAACAATGCAGCATTAAGGTAGTCAACAGCCAGCATACATAAATAACAATGCAGCATTAAGGTAGTCAACAGCCAGCAAACATAAATAACAATGCAGCATTACGGTAGTCAACAGCCAGCATACATAAATAACAATGCAGCATTAAGGTAGTCAACAGCCAGCATACATAAATAACAATGCAGCATTAAGGTAGTCAACAGCCAGCAAACATAAATAACAATGCAGCATTAAGGTAGTCAACAGCCAGCATACATAAATAACAATGCAGCATTAAGGTAGTCAACAGCCAGCAAACATAAATAACAATGCAGCATTACGGTAGTCAACAGCCAGCATACATAAATAACAATGCAGCATTAAGGTAGTCAACAGCCAGCATACATAAATAACAATGCAGCATTACGGTAGTCAACAGCCAGCATACATAAATAACAATGCAGCATTACGGTAGTCAACAGCCAGCATACATAAATAACAATGCATCATTAAGGTAGTCAACAGCCAGCAAACATAAATAACAATGCAGCATTAAGGTAGTCAACAGCCAGCAAACATAAATAACAATGCAGCATTAAGGTATTCAACAGCCAGGAAACATAAATAACAATACAACATTAAGGTAGTCAATAGCCAGCAAACATAAATAACAATGCAGCATTAAGGTAGTCAACAGCCAGCAAACATAAATAACAATGCAGCATTAAGGTAGTCAACAGCCAGCATACATAAATAACAATGCAGCATTAAGGTAGTCAACAGCCAGCATACATAAATAACAATGCAGCATTAAGGTAGTCAACAGCCAGCATACATAATTAACAATGCAGCATTAAGGTAGTCAGCAGCCAGCAAACATAAATAACAGCATTAAGGTAGTTAACAGCCAGCAAACATAAATAACAATGCAGCATTCAGGTAGTCAACAGCCAGCAAACATGAATAACAATGCAGCATTAAGGTAGTCAACAGCCAGCATACATAAATAACAATGCAGCATTAAGGTAGTCAACAGCCAGCATGCATAAATAACAATGCAGCATTAAGGTAGTCAACAGCCAGCATACATAAATAAAAATGCAGCATTAAGGTAGTCAACAGCCAGCAAACATAAATAACAATGCAGCATTACGGTAGTCAACAGCCAGCATACATAAATAACAATGCAGCATTAAGGTAGTCAACAGCCAGCATACATAAATAACAATGCAGCATTAACCTCTTCAGTGCCCATGACGAGATAGTCTCGTCATGGAGCACAGTTGCGCTGTGCACATGACGAGACTATCTCGTCATGAACCCCACCCACTAGTGCAACGCCCGGCACAGGAGGGGGAAAGGGCGTGGCACTGAAGGGGTTAAGGTAGTCAACAGCCAGCATACATAAATAACAATGCAGCATTAAGGTAGTCAACAGCCAGCAAACATAAATAACAATGCAGCATTAAGGTAGTCGACAGCCAGCAAACATAAATAACAGCATTAACCCCTTCGGTGCCCGCCCCTTTCCCCGCCCTGTGCCGGCCGTTACATTAGCGGGCGGGGTTTGTGACGAGCTGGACTCGTCATGGGCACAGCGCCACCGCGGCCCATGACGAGTCCAGCTCGTCACGGGCACCGAAGAGGTTAAGGTAGTTAACAGCCAGCAAACATAAATAACAATGCAGCATTAAGGTAGTCAACAGCCAGCAAGCATAAATAACAATGCAGCATTAAGGTAGTCAACAGCCAGCATACATAAATAACAATGCAGCATTAAGGTAGTCAACAGCCAGCATACATAAATAACAATGCAGCATTAAGGTAGGCAACAGCCAGCATGCATAAATAACAATGCAGCATTAAGGTAGTCAACAGCCAGCATGCATAAATAACAATGCAGCAGTCAGGTAGTCAACAGCCAGCATGCATAAATAACAATGCAGCATTAAGGTAGTCAACAGCCAGCATACATAAATAACAATGCAGCATTACGGTAGTCAACAGCCAGCATACATAAATAACAATGCAGCATTAAGGTAGTCAACAGCCAGCATACATAAACAACAATGCAGCATTAAGGTAGTCAACAGCCAGCAAACATAAATAACAATGCAGCATTAAGGTAGTCAACAGCCAGCAAAGATAAATAACAATGCAGCATTACGGTAGTCAACAGCCAGCAAACATAAATAACAGCATTAAGGTAGTTAACAGCCAGCAAACATAAATAACAATGCAGCATTAAGGTAGTCAACAGCCAGCAAACATAAATAACAATGCAGAATTAAGGTAGTCAACAGCCAGCATACATAAATAACAATGCAGCATTAAGGTAGTCAACAGCCAGCATACATAAATAACAATGCAGCATTAAGGTAGTCAACAGCCAGCATACATAAATAACAATGCAGCATTAAGGTAGTCAACAGCCAGCATACATAAATAACAATGCAGCATTAAGGTAGTCAACAGCCAGCAAACATAAATAACAATGCAGCATTACGGTAGTCAATAGCCAGCAAACATAAATAACAATGCCGCATTAAGGTAGTCAACAGCCAGCATACATAAATAACAATGCAGCATTAAGGTAGTCAACAGCCAGCATACATAATTAACAATGCAGCATTAAGGTAGTCAACAGCCAGCAAACATAAATAACAATGCAGCATTAAGGTAGTCAACAGCCAGCATACATAAATAACAATGCAGCATTAAGGTAGTCAACAGCCAGCATACATAAATAACAATGCAGCATTAAGGTAGTCAACAGCCAGCAAACATAAATAACAATGCAGCATTACGGTAGTCAGCAGCCAGCAAACATAAATAACAGCATTAAGGTAGTTAACACCCAGCAAACATAAATAACAATGCAGCATTAAGGTAGTCAACAGCCAGCAAACATGAATAACAATGCAGCATTAAGGTAGTCAACAGCCAGCAAACATAAATAACAGCATTAAGGTAGTTAACAGCCAGCAAACATAAATAACAATGCAGCATTAAGGTAGTCAACAGCCAGCAAACATGAATAACAATGCAGCATTAAGGTAGTCAACAGCCAGCAAACATAAATAACAATGCAGCATTACGGTAGTCAACAGCCAGCATACATAAATAACAATGCAGCATTAACCTCTTCAGTGCCCATGAAGAGATAGTCTCGTCATGGAGCACAGTTGCGCTGTGCCCATGACGAGACTATCTCGTCATGAACCCCACCCACTAGTGCAATGCCCGGCACAGGAGGGGGAAAGGGCGTGGCACTGAAGGGGTTAAGGTAGTCAACAGCCAGCATACATAAATAACAATGCAGCATTAAGGTAGTCAACAGCCAGCAAACATAAATAACAATGCAGCATTAAGGTAGTCGACAGCCAGCAAACATAAATAACAGCATTAACCCCTTCGGTGCCCGCCCCTTTCCCCGCCCTGTGCCGGCCGTTACATTAGCGGGCGGGGTTTGTGACGAGCTGGACTCGTCATGGGCACAGCGCCACCGCGGCCCATGACGAGTCCAGCTCGTCACGGGCACCGAAGAGGTTAAGGTAGTTAACAGCCAGCAAACATAAATAACAATGCAGCATTAAGGTAGTCAACAGCCAGCAAGCATAAATAACAATGCAGCATTAAGGTAGTCAACAGCCAGCATACATAAATACCAATGCAGCATTAAGGTAGTCAACAGCCAGCATACATAAATAGCAATGCAGCATTAAGGTAGTCAACAGCCAGCATGCATAAATAACAATGCAGCATTAAGGTATTCAACAGCCAGCATGCATAAATAACAATGCAGCATTAAGGTAGTCAACAGCCAGCATGCATAAATAACAATGCAGCATTAAGGTAGTCAACAGCCAGCATACATAAATAACAATGCAGCATTACGGTAGTCAACAGCCAGCATACATAAATAACAATGCAGCATTAAGGTAGTCAACAGCCAGCATACATAAACAACAATGCAGCATTAAGGTAGTCAACAGCCAGCAAACATAAATAACAATGCAGCATTAAGGTAGTCAACAGCCAGCAAAGATAAATAACAATGCAGCATTACGGTAGTCAACAGCCAGCATACATAAATAACAATGCAGCATTACGGTAGTCAACATCCAGCAAACATAAATAACAATGCAGCATTAACCCCTTCAGTGCCACGCCCTTTCCCCCTCCTGTGCCGGGCGTTGCATTAGTGGGTGGGGTTCATGACGAGATAGTCTCGTCATGGGAACAGCGCAACCGTGCTCCATGACGAGACTATCTCGTCATGGGCACTGAAGAGGTTATGGTAGTCAACAGCCAGCATACATAAATAACAATGCAGCATTAAGGTAGTCAACAGCCAGCATACATAAATAACAATGCAGCATTACGGTAGTCAACAGCCAGCATACATAAATAACAATGCAGCATTAAGGTAGTCAACAGCCAGCATACATAAATAACAATGCAGCATTAAGGTAGTCAACAGCCAGCAAACATAAATAACAATGCAGCATTAAGGTAGTCAACAGCCAGCAAACATAAATAACAATGCAGCATTAAGGTAGTCAACAGCCAGCAAACATAAATAACAATGCAGCATTAAGGTATTCAACAGCCAGGAAACATAAATAACAATACAACATTAAGGTAGTCAACAGCCAGCAAACATAAATAACAATGCAGCATTAAGGTAGTCAACAGCCAGCAAACATAAATAACAATGTAGCATTAACCCCTTCGGCGCTCATGACGGAACGGTTCCGTCATGAGCGTCGGTTGAGCTGTGCTCATGACAGAACCGTTCCGTCATGACCACGCCTGCGCAAGAAACGGTCAGCGCTCAGCGGGAATCGGCGCCGCGTCGAAGGGGTTAAGGTAGTCAACAGCCAGCATACATAAATAACAATGCAGCATTAAGGTAGTCAACAGCCAGCATACATAAATAACAATGCAGCATTAAGGTAGTCAACAGCCAGCAAACATAAATAACAATGCAGCATTACGGTAGTCAAAAGCCAGCATACATAATTAACAATGCAGCATTAAGGTAGTCAGCAGCCAGCAAACATAAATAACAGCATTAAGGTAGTTAACAGCCAGCAAACATAAATAACAATGCAGCATTAAGGTAGTCAACAGCCAGCAAACATGAATAACAATGCAGCATTAAGGTAGTCAACAGCCAGCATACATAAATAACAATGCAGCATTAAGGTAGTCAACACCCAGCATACATAAATAACAATGCAGCATTAAGGTAGTCAACAGCCAGCATACATAAATAACAATGCAGCTTTAAGGTAGTCAACAGCCAGCAAACATAAATAACAATGCAGCATTACGGTAGTCAACAGCCAGCATACATAAATAACAATGCAGCATTAAGGTAGTCAACAGCCAGCATACATAAATAACAATGCAGCATTAACCTCTTCAGTGCCCATGACGAGATAGTCTCGTCATGGAGCACAGTTGCGCTGTGCCCATGACGAGACTATCTCGTCATGAACCCCACCCACTAGTGCAACGCCCGGCACAGGAGGGGGAAAGGGCGTGGCACTGAAGGGGTTAAGGTAGTCAACAGCCAGCATACATAAATAACAATGCAGCATTAAGGTAGTCAACAGCCAGCAAACATAAATAACAATGCAGCATTAAGGTAGTCGACAGCCAGCAAACATAAATAACAGCATTAACCCCTTCGGTGCCCGCCCCTTTCCCCGCCCTGTGCCGGCCGTTACATTAGCGGGCGGGGTTTGTGACGAGCTGGACTCGTCATGGGCACAGCGCCACCGCGGCCCATGACGAGTCCAGCTCGTCACGGGCACCGAAGAGGTTAAGGTAGTTAACAGCCAGCAAACATAAATAACAATGCAGCATTAAGGTAGTCAACAGCCAGCAAGCATAAATAACAATGCAGCATTAAGGTAGTCAACAGCCAGCATGCATAAATAACAATGCAGCATTAAGGTAGTCAACAGCCAGCATGCATAAATAACAATGCAGCATTAAGGTAGTCAACAGCCAGCATGCATAAATAACAATGCAGCATTAAGGTAGTCAACAGCCAGCATGCATGAATAACAATGCAGCATTAAGGTAGTCAACAGCCAGCATGCATAAATAACAATGCAGCATTAAGGTAGTCAACAGCCAGCATACATAAATAACAATGCAGCATTACGGTAGTCAACAGCCAGCATACATAAATAACAATGCAGCATTAAGGTAGTCAACAGCCAGCATACATAAACAACAATGCAGCATTAAGGTAGTCAACAGCCAGCAAAGATAAATAACAATGCAGCATTACGGTAGTCAACAGCCAGCAAACATAAATAACAATGCAGCATTAAGGTATTCAACAGCCAGGAAACATAAATAACAATACAACATTAAGGTAGTCAACAGCCAGCAAACATAAATAACAATGCAGCATTAAGGTAGTCAACAGGCAGCAAACATAAATAACAATGCAGCATTAAGGTAGTCAACAGCCAGCATACATAAATAACAATGCAGCATTAAGGTAGTCAACAGCCAGCATACATAAATAACAATGCAGCATTAAGGTAGTCAACAGCCAGCAAACATAAATAACAATGCAGCATTACGGTAGTCAACAGCCAGCATACATAATTAGCAATGCAGCATTAAGGTAGTCAGCAGCCAGCAAACATAAATAACAGCATTAAGGTAGTTAACAGCCAGCAAACATAAATAACAATGCAGCATTAAGGTAGTCAACAGCCAGCAAACATAAATAACAATGCAGAATTAAGGTAGTCAACAGCCAGCATACATAAATAACAATGCAGCATTAAGGTAGTCAACAGCCAGCATACATAAATAACAATGCAGCATTAAGGTAGTCAACAGCCAGTATACATAAATAACAATGCAGCATTAAGGTAGTCAACAGCCAGCATGCATAAATAACAATGCAGCATTAAGGTAGTCAACAGCCAGCAAACATAAATAACAATGCAGCATTACGGTAGTCAACAGCCAGCAAACATAAATAACAATGCAGCATTAAGGTAGTCAACAGCCAGCATACATAAATAACAATGCAGCATTAAGGTATTCAACAGCCAGGAAACATAAATAACAATACAACATTAAGGTAGTCAACAGCCAGCAAACATAAATAACAATGCAGCATTAAGGTAGTCAACAGCCAGCAAACATAAATAACAATGCAGCATTAAGGTAGTCAACAGCCAGCATACATAAATAACAATGCAGCATTAAGGTAGTCAACAGCCAGCATACATAAATAACAATGCAGCATTAACCCCTTCGGTGCTCATGACGGAACGGTTCCGTCATGAGCCACGGTTGAGCTGTGCTCATGACGGAACCGTTCCGTCATGACCACGCCCGCGCAAGATTCCGTCAGCACAGCGGCGGAATTTGCGCAGCATGGAAGGGGTTAAGGTAGTCAACAGCCAGCAAACATAAATAACAATGCAGCATTACGGTAGTCAACAGCCAGCATACATAATTAACAATGCAGCATTAAGGTAGTCAGCAGCCAGCAAACATAAATAACAGCATTAAGGTAGTTAACAGCCAGCAAACATAAATAACAATGCAGCATTAAGGTAGTCAACAGCCAGCAAACATGAATAACAATGCAGCATTAAGGTAGTCAACAGCCAGCATACATAAATAACAATGCAGCATTAAGGTAGTCAACAGCCAGCATACATAAATAACAATGCAGCATTAAGGTAGTCAACAGCCAGCATACATAAATAACAATGCAGCATTAAGGTAGTCAACAGCCAGCAAACATAAATAACAATGCAGCATTACGGTAGTCAACAGCCAGCATACATAAATAACAATGCAGCATTAAGGTAGTCAACAGCCAGCATACATAAATAACAATGCAGCATTAACCTCTTCAGTGCCCATGACGAGATAGTCTCGTCATGGAGCACAGTTGCGCTGTGCCCATGACGAGACTATCTCGTCATGAACCCCACCCACTAGTGCAACGCCCGGCACAGGAGGGGGAAAGGGCGTGGCACTGAAGGGGTTAAGGTAGTCAGCCAGCATACATAAATAACAATGCAGCATTAAGGTAGTCAACAGCCAGCAAACATAAATAACAATGCAGCATTAATGTAGTCGACAGCCAGCAAACATAAATAACAGCATTAACCCCTTCGGTGCCCGCCCCTTTCCCCGCCCTGTGCCGGCCGTTACATTAGCGGGCGGGGTTTGTGACGAGCTGGACTCGTCATGGGCACAGCGCCACCGCGGCCCATGACGAGTCCAGCTCGTCACGGGCACCGAAGAGGTTAAGGTAGTTAACAGCCAGCAAACATAAATAACAATGCAGCATTAAGGTAGTCAACAGCCAGCAAACATAAATAACAATGCAGAATTAAGGTAGTCAACAGCCAGCATACATAAATAACAATGCAGCATTAAGGTAGTCAACAGCCAGCAAACATAAATAACAATGCAGCATTACGGTAGTCAACAGCCAGCAAAGATAAATAACAATGCAGCATTAAGGTATTCAACAGCCAGGAAACATAAATAACAATACAACATTAAGGAAGTCAACAGCCAGCAAACATAAATAACAATGCAGCATTAAGGTAGTCAACAGGCAGCAAACATAAATAACAATGCAGCATTAAGGTAGTCAACAGCCAGCATACATAAATAACAATGCAGCATTAAGGTAGTCAACAGCCAGCATACATAAATAACAATGCAGCATTAAGGTACTCAACAGCCAGCAAACATAAATAACAATGCAGCATTACGGTAGTCAACAGCCAGCATACATAATTAGCAATGCAGCATTAAGGTAGTCAGCAGCCAGCAAGCATAAATAACAGCATTAACCCGTTCGACGCTTGTGACGGAGCGGTTCCGTCACGTGCGTCGGTTGCGCTGTGCGCATGACGGAACCGCTCCGTCATGGCCCCGCCCGCGCACGGAATCTTCAGCGCGGCGCGGAAATCCACGCCGCGCTGAAGGGGTTAAGGTAGTTAACAGCCAGCAAACATAAATAACAATGCAGCATTAAGGTAGTCAACAGCCAGCAAACATAAATAACAATGCAGAATTAAGGTAGTCAACAGCCAGCATACATAAATAACAATGCAGCATTAAGGTAGTCAACAGCCAGCATACATAAATAACAATGCAGCATTAAGGTAGTCAACAGCCAGCATACATAAATAACAATGCAGCATTAAGGTAGTCAACAGCCAGCAAACATAAATAACAATGCAGCATTACGGTAGTCAACAGCCAGCAAACATAAATAACAATGCAGCATTAAGGTAGTCAACAGCCAGCATACATAAATAACAATGCAGCATTAAGGTAGTCAAGAGCCAGCATACATAAATAACAATGCAGCATTAACCTCTTCAGTGCCCATGACGAGATAGTCTCGTCATGGAGCACAGTTGCGCTGTGCCCATGACGAGACTATCTCGTCATGAACCCCACCCACTAGTGCAACGCCCGGCACAGGAGGGGGAAAGGGCGTGGCACTGAAGGGGTTAAGGTAGTCAACAGCCAGCATACATAAATAACAATGCAGCATGAAGGTAGTCAACAGCCAGCAAACATAAATAACAATGCAGCATTAAGGTAGTCAACAGCCAGCAAACATAAATAACAGTATTAAGGTAGTTAACAGCCAGCAAACATAAATAACAATGCAGCATTAAGGTAGTCAACAGCCAGCAAACATAAATAACAATGCAGCATTAAGGTAGTCAACAGCCAGCAAGCATAAATAACAATGCAGCATTAAGGTAGTCAACAGCCAGCATGCATAAATAACAATGCAGCATTAAGGTAGTCAACAGCCAGCATGCATAAATAACAATGCAGCATTAACCCCTTCAGTGCCCATGACGAGATGGTCTCGTCATGGGCCGCGGTTGCGCTGTGCCCATGACGAGACCATCTCGTCATGAACTCCGCCCGCTAATAGAAAGCCCGGCACAGGGCGGGGAAAGGGCAGGGCACGCAAGAGGTTAAGGTAGTCAACAGCCAGCATACATAAATAACAATGCAGCATTACGGTAGTCAACAGCCAGCATACATAAATAACAATGCAGCATTAAGGTAGTCAACAGCCAGCATACATAAACAACAATGCAGCATTAAGGTAGTCAACAGCCAGCAAACATAAATAACAATGCAGCATTAAGGTAGTCAACAGCCAGCATACATAAATAACAATGCAGCATTAAGGTAGTCAACAGCCAGCAAACATAAATAACAGCATTAAGGTAGTTAACAGCCAGCAAACATAAATAACAATGCAGCATTACGGTAGTCAACAGCCAGCAAACATAAATAACAATGCAGCATTAAGGTAGTCAACAGCCAGGAAACATAAATAACAATACAGCATTAAGGTAGTCAACAGCCAGCAAACATAAATAACAATGCAACATTAAGGTAGTCAACAGCCAGCAAACATAAATACAATGCAGCATTAAGGTAGTCAACAGCCAGCATACATAAATACCAATGCAGCATTAAGGTAGTCAACAGCCAGCATACATAAATAACAATGCAGCATTAAGGTAGTCAACAGCCAGCATACATAAATAACAATGCAGCATTAAGGTAGTCAACAGCCAGCAAACATAAATAACAATGCAGCATTACGGTAGTCAACAGCCAGCATACATAATTAGCAATGCAGCATTAAGGTAGTCAGCAGCCAGCAAACATAAATAACAGCATTAAGGTAGTTAACAACCAGCAAACATAAATAACAATGCAGCATTAAGGTAGTCAACAGCCAGCAAACATAAATAACAATGCAGAATTAAGGTAGTCAACAGCCAGCATACATAAATAACAATGCAGCATTAAGGTAGTCAACAGCCAGCATACATAAATAACAATGCAGCATTAAGGTAGTCAACAGCCAGCATACATAAATAACAATGCAGCATTAAGGTAGTCAACAGCCAGCAAACATAAATAACAATGCAGCATTACGGTAGTCAAAAGCCAGCAAACATAAATAACAATGCAGCATTAAGGTAGTCAACAGCCAGCATACATAAATAACAATGCAGCATTAAGGTAGTCAACAGCCAGCATACATAAATAACAATGCAGCATTAACCTCTTCAGTGCCCATGACGAGATAGTCTCGTCATGGAGCACAGTTGCACTGTGCCCATGACGAGACTATCTCGTCATGAACCCCACCCACTAGTGCAACGCCCGGCACAGGAGGGGGAAAGGGCGTGGCACTGAAGGGGTTAAGGTAGTCAACAGCCAGCATACATAAATAACAATGCAGCATTAAGGTAGTCAACAGCCAGCAAACATAAATAACAATGCAGCATTAAGGTAGTCAACAGCCAGCAAACATAAATAACAGTATTAAGGTAGTTAACAGCCAGCAAACATAAATAACAATGCAGCATTAAGGTAGTCAACAGCCAGCAAACATAAATAACAATGCAGCATTAAGGTAGTCAACAGCCAGCAAGCATAAATAACAATGCAGCATTAAGGTAGTCAACAGCCAGCATGCATAAATAACAATGCAGCATTAAGGTAGTCAACAGCCAGCATGCATAAATAACAATGCAGCATTAAGGTAGTCAACAGCCAGCATGCATAAATAACAATGCAGCATTAACCCCTTCAGTGCCCATGACGAGATGGTCTCGTCATGGGCCGCGGTTGCGCTGTGCCCATGACGAGACCATCTCGTCATGGACTCCGCCCGCTAATAGAAAGCCCGGCACAGGGCGGGGAAAGGGCGGGGCACGCAAGAGGTTAAGGTAGTCAACAGCCAGCATACATAAATAACAATGCAGCATTACGGTAGTCAACAGCCAGCATACATAAATAACAATGCAGCATTAAGGTAGTCAACAGCCAGCATACATAAACAACAATGCAGCATTAAGGTAGTCAACAGCCAGCAAACATAAATAACAATGCAGCATTAAGGTAGTCAACAGCCAGCAAACATAAATAACAGCATTAAGGTAGTTAACAGCCAGCAAACATAAATAACAATGCAGCATTACGGTAGTCAACAGCCAGCAAACATAAATAACAATGCAGCATTAAGGTAGTCAACAGCCAGGAAACATAAATAACAATACAGCATTAAGGTAGTCAACAGCCAGCAAACATAAATAACAATGCAACATTAAGGTAGTCAACAGCCAGCAAACATAAATAACAATGCAGCATTAAGGTAGTCAACAGCCAGCATACATAAATAACAATGCAGCATTAAGGTAGTCAACAGCCAGCAAACATAAATAACAGCATTAAGGTAGTTAACAGCCAGCAAACATAAATAACAATGCAGCATTACGGTAGTCAACAGCCAGCAAACATAAATAACAATGCAGCATTAAGGTAGTCAACAGCCAGGAAACATAAATAACAATACAGCATTAAGGTAGTCAACAGCCAGCAAACATAAATAACAATGCAACATTAAGGTAGTCAACAGCCAGCAAACATAAATACAATGCAGCATTAAGGTAGTCAACAGCCAGCATACATAAATACCAATGCAGCATTAAGGTAGTCAACAGCCAGCATACATAAATAACAATGCAGCATTAAGGTAGTCAACAGCCAGCATACATAAATAACAATGCAGCATTAAGGTAGTCAACAGCCAGCAAACATAAATAACAATGCAGCATTACGGTAGTCAACAGCCAGCATACATAATTAGCAATGCAGCATTAAGGTAGTCAGCAGCCAGCAAACATAAATAACAGCATTAAGGTAGTTAACAACCAGCAAACATAAATAACAATGCAGCATTAAGGTAGTCAACAGCCAGCAAACATAAATATCAATGCAGAATTAAGGTAGTCAACAGCCAGCATACATAAATAACAATGCAGCATTAAGGTAGTCAACAGCCAGCATACATAAATAACAATGCAGCATTAAGGTAGTCAACAGCCAGCAAACATAAATAACAATGCAGCATTACGGTAGTCAAAAGCCAGCAAACATAAATAACAATGCAGCATTAAGGTAGTCAACAGCCAGCAAACATAAATAACAATGCAGCATTACGGTAGTCAACAGCCAGCATACATAAATAACAATGCAGCATTAAGGTAGTCAACAGCCAGCATACATAAATAACAATGCAGCATTAACCTCTTCAGTGCCCATGACGAGATAGTCTCGTCATGGAGCACAGTTGCGCTGTGCCCATGACGAGACTATCTCGTCATGAACCCCACCCACTAGTGCAACGCCCGGCACAGGAGGGGGAAAGGGCGTGGCACTGAAGGGGTTAAGGTAGTCAACAGCCAGCATACATAAATAACAATGCAGCATTAAGGTAGTCAACAGCCAGCAAACATAAATAACAATGCAGCATTAAGGTAGTCAACAGCCAGCAAACATAAATAACAGTATTAAGGTAGTTAACAGCCAGCAAACATAAATAACAATGCAGCATTAAGGTAGTCAACAGCCAGCAAACATAAATAACAATGCAGCATTAAGGTAGTCAACAGCCAGCAAGCATAAATAACAATGCAGCATTAAGGTAGTCAACAGCCAGCATGCATAAATAACAATGCAGCATTAAGGTAGTCAACAGCCAGCATGCATAAATAACAATGCAGCATTAAGGTAGTCAACAGCCAGCATGCATAAATAACAATGCAGCATTAACCCCTTCAGTGCCCATGACGAGATGGTCTCGTCATGGGCCGCGGTTGCGCTGTGCCCATGACGAGACCATCTCGTCATGAACTCCGCCCGCTAATAGAAGCCCGGCACAGGGCGGGGAAAGGGCGGGGCACGCAAGAGGTTAAGGTAGTCAACAGCCAGCATACATAAATAACAATGCAGCATTACGGTAGTCAACAGCCAGCATACATAAATAACAATGCAGCATTAAGGTAGTCAACAGCCAGCATACATAAACAACAATGCAGCATTAAGGTAGTCAACAGCCAGCAAACATAAATAACAATGCAGCATTAAGGTAGTCAACAGCCAGCAAACATAAATAACAGCATTAAGGTAGTTAACAGCCAGCAAACATAAATAACAATGCAGCATTACGGTAGTCAACAGCCAGCAAACATAAATAACAATGCAGCATTAAGGTAGTCAACAGCCAGGAAACATAAATAACAATACAGCATTAAGGTAGTCAACAGCCAGCAAACATAAATAACAATGCAACATTAAGGTAGTCAACAGCCAGCAAACATAAATAACAATGCAGCATTAAGGTAGTCAACAACCAGCATACATAAATACTAATGCAGCATTAAGGTAGTCAACAGCCAGCATACATAAATAACAATGCAGCATTAAGGTAGTCAACAGCCAGCATACATAAATAGCAATGCAGCATTAAGGTAGTCAACAGCCAGCATACATAAATAACAATGCAGCATTAAGGTAGTCAACAGCCAGCAAACATAAATATCAATGCAGCATTACGGTAGTCAACAGCCAGGAAACATAAATAACAATGCAGCATTAAGGTAGTCAACAGCCAGCAAGCATAAATAACAATGCAGCATTAAGGTAGTCAACAGCCAGCATACATAAATAACAATGCAGCATTAAGGTAGTCAACAGCCAGCATGCATAAATAACAATGCAGCATTAAGGTAGTCAACAGCCAGCATGCATAAATAACAATGCAGCATTAAGGTAGTCAACAGCCAGCATGCATAAATAACAATGCAGCATTAAGGTAGTCAACAGCCAGCATGCATAAATAACAATGCAGCATTAAGGTAGTCAACAGCCAGCATACATAAATAACAATGCAGCATTACGGTAGTCAACAGCCAGCATATAATAAATAACAATGCAGCATTAAGGTAGTCAACAGCCAGCATACATAAACAACAATGCAGCATTAAGGTAGTCAACAGCCAGCAAAGATAAATAACAATGCAGCATTACGGTAGTCAACAGCCAGCAAACATAAATAACAATGCAGCATTAAGGTATTCAACAGCCAGGAAACATAAATAACAATACAACATTAAGGTAGTCAACAGCCAGCAAACATAAATAACAATGCAGCATTAAGGTAGTCAACAGGCAGCAAACATAAATAACAATGCAGCATTAAGGTAGTCAACAGCCAGCATACATAAATAACAATGCAGCATTAAGGTAGTCAACAGCCAGCATACATAAATAACAATGCAGCATTAAGGTAGTCAACAGCCAGCAAACATAAATAACAATGCAGCATTACGGTAGTCAACAGCCAGCATACATAATTAGCAATGCAGCATTAAGGTAGTCAGCAGCCAGCAAACATAAATAACAGCATTAAGGTAGTTAACAGCCAGCAAACATAAATAACAATGCAGCATTAAGGTAGTCAACAGCCAGCAAACATAAATAACAATGCAGAATTAAGGTAGTCAACAGCCAGCATACATAAATAACAATGCAGCATTAAGGTAGTCAACAGCCAGCATACATAAATAACAATGCAGCATTAAGGTAGTCAACAGCCAGTACACATAAATAACAATGCAGCATTAAGGTAGTCAACAGCCAGCAAACATAAATAACAATGCAGCATTACGGTAGTCAACAGCCAGCAAACATAAATAACAATGCAGCATTAAGGTAGTCAACAGCCAGCATACATAAATAACAATGCAGCATTAAGGTATTCAACAGCCAGGAAACATAAATAACAATACAACATTAAGGTAGTCAACAGCCAGCAAACATAAATAACAATGCAGCATTAAGGTAGTCAACAGCCAGCAAACATAAATAGCAATGCAGCATTAAGGTAGTCAACAGCCAGCATACATAAATAACAATGCAGCATTAAGGTAGTCAACAGCCAGCATACATAAATAACAATGCAGCATTAAGGTAGTCAACAGCCAGCAAACATAAATAACAATGCAGCATTACGGTAGTCAACAGCCAGCATACATAATTAACAATGCACTATTAAGGTAGTCAGCAGCCAGCAAACATAAATAACAGCATTAAGGTAGTTAACAGCCAGCAAACATAAATAACAATGCAGCATTAAGGTAGTCAACAGCCAGCAAACATGAATAACAATGCAGCATTAAGGTAGTCAACAGCCAGCATACATAAATAACAATGCAGCATTAAGGTAGTCAACAGCCAGCATACATAAATAACAATGCAGCATTAAGGTAGTCAACAGCCAGCATACATAAATAACAATGCAGCATTAAGGTAGTCAACAGCCAGCAAACATAAATAACAATACAGCATTAAGGTAGTCAACAGCCAGCAAACATAAATAACAATGCAACATTAAGGTAGTCAACAGCCAGCAAACATAAATACAATGCAGCATTAAGGTAGTCAACAGCCAGCATACATAAATACCAATGCAGCATTAAGGTAGTCAACAGCCAGCATACATAAATAACAATGCAGCATTAAGGTAGTCAACAGCCAGCATACATAAATAACAATGCAGCATTAAGGTAGTCAACAGCCAGCACACATAAATAACAATGCAGCATTACGGTAGTCAACAGCCAGCATACATAATTAGCAATGCAGCATTAAGGTAGTCAGCAGCCAGCAAACATAAATAACAGCATTAAGGTAGTTAACAACCAGCAAACATAAATAACAATGCAGCATTAAGGTAGTCAACAGCCAGCAAACATAAATAACAATGCAGAATTAAGGTAGTCAACAGCCAGCATACATAAATAACAATGCAGCATTAAGGTAGTCAACAGCCAGCATACATAAATAACAATGCAGCATTAAGGTAGTCAACAGCCAGCAAACATAAATAACAATGCAGCATTACGGTAGTCAAAAGCCAGCAAACATAAATAACAATGCAGCATTAAGGTAGTCAACAGCCAGCAAACATAAATAACAATGCAGCATTACGGTAGTCAACAGCCAGCATACATAAATAACAATGCAGCATTAAGGTAGTCAACAGCCAGCATACATAAATAACAATGCAGCATTAACCTCTTCAGTGCCCATGACGAGATAGTCTCGTCATGGAGCACAGTTGCGCTGTGCCCATGACGAGACTATCTCGTCATGAACCCCACCCACTAGTGCAACGCCCGGCACAGGAGGGGGAAAGGGCGTGGCACTGAAGGGGTTAAGGTAGTCAACAGCCAGCATACATAAATAACAATGCAGCATTAAGGTAGTCAACAGCCAGCAAACATAAATAACAATGCAGCATTAAGGTAGTCGACAGCCAGCAAACATAAATAACAGCATTAACCCCTTCGGTGCCCGCCCCTTTCCCCGCCCTGTGCCGGCCGTTACATTAGCGGGCGGGGTTTGTGACGAGCTGGACTCGTCATGGGCACAGCGCCACCGCGGCCCATGACGAGTCCAGCTCGTCACGGGCACCGAAGAGGTTAAGGTAGTTAACAGCCAGCAAACATAAATAACAATGCAGCATTAAGGTAGTCAACAGCCAGCAAGCATAAATAACAATGCAGCATTAAGGTAGTCAACAGCCAGCATACATAAATAACAATGCAGCATTAAGGTAGTCCACAGCCAGCATACATAAATAACAAAAATAACAATGCAGCATTAAGGTAGTCAACAGCCAGCATGCATAAATAACAATGCAGCATTAAGGTATTCAACAGCCAGCATGCATAAATAACAATGCAGCATTAAGGTAGTCAACAGCCAGCATGCATAAATAACAATGCAGCATTACGGTAGTCAACAGCCAGCATACATAAATAACAATGCAGCATTAAGGTAGTCAACAGCCAGCATACATAAACAACAATGCAGCATTAAGGTAGTCAACAGCCAGCAAACATAAACAACAATGCAGCATTAAGGTAGTCAACAGCCAGCAAAGATAAATAACAATGCAGCATTACGGTAGTCAACAGCCAGCAAACATAAATAACAATGCAGCATTAAGGTATTCAACAGCCAGGAAACATAAATAACAATACAACATTAAGGTAGTCAACAGCCAGCAAACATAAATAACGATGCAGCATTAAGGTAGTCAACAGGCAGCAAACATAAATAACAATGCAGCATTAAGGTAGTCAACAGCCAGCATACATAAATAACAATGCAGCATTAAGGTAGTCAACAGCCAGCATACATAAATAACAATGCAGCATTAAGGTAGTCAACAGCCAGCAAACATAAATAACAATGCAGCATTACGGTAGTCAACAGCCAGCATACATAATTAGCAATGCAGCATTAAGGTAGTCAGCAGCCAGCAAACATAAATAACAGCATTAACCCGTTCGACGCTTGTGACGGAGCGGTTCCGTCACGTGCGTCGGTTGCGCTGTGCGCATGACGGAACCGCTCCGTCATGGCCCCGCCCGCGCACGGAATCTTCAGCGCGGCGCGGAAATCCGCGCCGCGCTGAAGGGGTTAAGGTAGTTAACAGCCAGCAAACATAAATAACAATGCAGCATTAAGGTAGTCAACAGCCAGCAAACATAAATAACAATGCAGAATTAAGGTAGTCAACAGCCAGCATACATAAATAACAATGCAGCATTAAGGTAGTCAACAGCCAGCATACATAAATAACAATGCAGCATTAAGGTAGTCAACAGCCAGCATACATAAATAACAATGCAGCATTAAGGTAGTCAACAGCCAGCAAACATAAATAACAATGCAGCATTACGGTAGTCAACAGCCAGCAAACATAAATAACAATGCAGCATTAAGGTAGTCAACAGCCAGCATACATAAATAACAATGCAGCATTAAGGTAGTCAACAGCCAGCATACATAAATAACAATGCAGCATTAACCTCTTCAGTGCCCATGACGAGATAGTCTCGTCATGGAGCACAGTTGCGCTGTGCCCATGACGAGACTATCTCGTCATGAACCCCACCCACTAGTGCAACGCCCAGCACAGGAGGGGGAAAGGGCGTGGCACTGAAGGGGTTAAGGTAGTCAACGGCCAGCATACATAAATAACAATGCAGCATTAAGGTAGTCAACAGCCAGCAAACATAAATAACAATGCAGCATTAAGGTAGTCAACAGCCAGCAAACATAAATCACAGTATTAAGGTAGTTAACAGCCAGCAAACATAAATAACAATGCAGCATTAAGGTAGTCAACAGCCAGCAAACATAAATAACAATGCAGCATGAAGGTAGTCAACAGCCAGCAAGCATAAATAACAATGCAGCATTAAGGTAGTCAACAGCCAGCATGCATAAATAACAATGCAGCATTAAGGTAGTCAACAGCCAGCATGCATAAATAACAATGCAGCATTTAGGTAGTCAACAGCCAGCATGCATAAATAACAATGCAGCATTAAGGTAGTCAACAGCCAGCATGCATAAATAACAATGCAGCATTAACCCCTTCAGTGCCCATGACGAGATGGTCTCGTCATGAGCCGCGGTTGCGCTGTGCCCATGACGAGACCATCTCGTCATGAACTCCGCCCGCTCATAGAAAGCCCGGCACAGGGCGGGGAAAGGGCGGGGCACGCAAGAGGTTAAGGTAGTCAACAGCCAGCATACATAAATAACAATGCAGCATTACGGTAGTCAACAGCCAGCATACATAAATAACAATGCAGCATTAAGGTAGTCAACAGCCAGCAAACATAAATAACAATGCAGCATTAAGGTAGTCAACAGCCAGCAAACATAAATAACAATGCAGCATTAAGGTAGTCAACAGCCAGCAAACATAAATAACAATGCAGCATTAAGGTAGTCACCAGCCAGCATACATAAATAACAATGCAGCATTACGGTAGTCAACAGCCAGCAAACATAAATAACAATGCAGCATTAAGGTAGTCAACAGCCAGCAAACATAAATAACAGCATTAAGGTAGTTAACAGCCAGCAAACATAAATAACAATGCAGCATTACGGTAGTCAACAACCAGCAAACATAAATAACAATGCAGCATTAAGGTAGTCAACAGCCAGGAAACATAAATAACAATACAGCATTAAGGTAGTCAACAGCCAGCAAACATAAATAACAATGCAGCATTACGGTAGTCAACAGCCAGCAAACATAAATAACAATGCAGCATTAAGGTAGTCAGCAGCCAGCAAACATAAATAACAGCATTAACCCGTTCGACGCTTGTGACGGAGCGGTTCCGTCACGTGCGTCGGTTGCGCTGTGCGCATGACGGAACCGCTCCGTCATGGCCCCGCCCGCGCACGGAATCTTCAGCGCGGCGCGGAAATCCGCGCCGCGCTGAAGGGGTTAAGGTAGTTAACAGCCAGCAAACATAAATAACAATGCAGCATTAAGGTAGTCAACAGCCAGCAAACATAAATAACAATGCAGAATTAAGGTAGTCAACAGCCAGCATACATAAATAACAATGCAGCATTAAGGTAGTCAACAGCCAGCATACATAAATAACAATGCAGCATTAAGGTAGTCAACAGCCAGCATACATAAATAACAATGCAGCATTAAGGTAGTCAACAGCCAGCAAACATAAAGAACAATGCAGCATTACGGTAGTCAACAGCCAGCAAACATAAATAACAATGCAGCATTAAGGTAGTCAACAGCCAGCATACATAAATAACAATGCAGCATTAAGGTAGTCAACAGCCAGCATACATAAATAACAATGCAGCATTAACCTCTTCAGTGCCCATGACGAGATAGTCTCGTCATGGAGCACAGTTGCGCTGTGCCCATGACGAGACTATCTCGTCATGAACCCCACCCACTAGTGCAACGCCCGGCACAGGAGGGGGAAAGGGCGTGGCACTGAAGGGGTTAAGGTAGTCAACGGCCAGCATACATAAATAACAATGCAGCATTAAGGTAGTCAACAGCCAGCAAACATAAATAACAATGCAGCATTAAGGTAGTCAACAGCCAGCAAACATAAATCACAGTATTAAGGTAGTTAACAGCCAGCAAACATAAATAACAATGCAGCATTAAGGTAGTCAACAGCCAGCAAACATAAATAACAATGCAGCATGAAGGTAGTCAACAGCCAGCAAGCATAAATAACAATGCAGCATTAAGGTAGTCAACAGCCAGCATGCATAAATAACAATGCAGCATTAAGGTAGTCAACAGCCAGCATGCATAAATAACAATGCAGCATTTAGGTAGTCAACAGCCAGCATGCATAAATAACAATGCAGCATTAAGGTAGTCAACAGCCAGCATGCATAAATAACAATGCAGCATTAACCCCTTCAGTGCCCATGACGAGATGGTCTCGTCATGAGCCGCGGTTGCGCTGTGCCCATGACGAGACCATCTCGTCATGAACTCCGCCCGCTCATAGAAAGCCCGGCACAGGGCGGGGAAAGGGCGGGGCACGCAAGAGGTTAAGGTAGTCAACAGCCAGCAAACATAAATAACAATGCAGCATTAAGGTAGTCACCAGCCAGCATACATAAATAACAATGCAGCATTACGGTAGTCAACAGCCAGCAAACATAAATAACAATGCAGCATTAAGGTAGTCAACAGCCAGCAAACATAAATAACAGCATTAAGGTAGTTAACAGCCAGCAAACATAAATAACAATGCAGCATTACGGTAGTCAACAACCAGCAAACATAAATAACAATGCAGCATTAAGGTAGTCAACAGCCAGGAAACATAAATAACAATACAGCATTAAGGTAGTCAACAGCCAGCAAACATAAATAACAATGCAACATTAAGGTAGTCAACAGCCAGCAAACATAAATAACAATGCAGCATTAAGGTAGTCAACAGCCAGCATACATAAATACCAATGCAGCATTAAGGTAGTCAACAGCCAGCATACATAAATAACAATGCAGCATTAAGGTAGTCAACACCCAGCATACATAAATAGCAATGCAGCATTAAGGTAGTCAACAGCCAGCATACATAAATAACAATGCAGCATTAAGGTAGTCAACAGCCAGCAAACATAAATATCAATGCAGCATTACGGTAGTCAACAGCCAGCAAACATAAATAACAATGCAGCATTAAGGTAGTCAACAGCCAGCAAACATAAATAACAATGCAGCATTAAGGTAGTCAACAGCCAGCAAACATAAATAACAATGCAACATTAAGGTAGTCAACAGCCAGCAAACATAAATAGCAATGCAGCATTAAGGTAGTCAACAGCCAGCATACATAAATAACAATGCAGCATTAAGGTAGTCAACAGCCAGCAAACATAAATATCAATGCAGCATTACGGTAGTCAACAGCCAGCAAACATAAATAACAATGCAGCATTAAGGTAGTCAACAGCCAGCAAACATAAATAACAATGCAGCATTAAGGTAGTCAACAGCCAGCATACATAAATAACAATGCAGCATTAAGGTAATAGCATTAGTGACAGGTTCTTTGGTTTGGGCCCTTGCTTTCCGTAAGTGCTTTAACTTCTTGTCAGGAACTGGCCCTCTGGAACTAACACCTCGTGTTCACCTTCACCTCGCGCAAGCTCTGCTGCACCCACTGAGCAGAGGACGATGATGTACCATGACCAAGGTCTAGGAGTGGCTGTTTCCACCATAGTTGTGAAGAAGATTAGGTCCTCAAGGGAAAGCCTTTAGTGATAGATCACAAACTCAATGTTGAAATATTGTTTACATTGGGCGCTGCTTCTACATGTCCCAGGTTATATCTTTGTTATAAAGGAGGGAGCTGTGTTGGGCTCTGTCCTGTCTGTGCCCTTCCAGGCCTGCTGCACCCAGCCTGGAATGTTAGTTCCCTATCATGGAATGTTAGGGATGTCATTCTGTGATGTGTGTGAATGTGAAGAAGGGGGGAGGAGGCTGAGCCGGAAGCCCCCCGACACCTGATGAGGCTTCGAGAGAGGTACCTATCATCATCTGCACTTTACTGCTAAAAAAATGACCTCCGAGGCCAGCTTCTTTGTCCATCTTTACAGTGGTGATGAATTTAAAGGAGCAACGAATGCAGAAGGCAAAAAACAGAAGGAAGAAAAAGCTGGAAGCCCTACCAGTGTCAACAAACATCTGACAGTGCACCTCCAGAGAAATAGAAAGGGGTCTCAGGACAGCAGGATAAGAGACCCGCTGCACTACGTCTAGGTATAACAAAGTAACTAAACACAACAAGCACTGGAAAATACAATAGGTCTCGCTGTGAGATCTAGTGGCTTTGCCAATGCTTCTTAACCATGTTGCACCATGCCTGAAATTAAAAGCTGGATGACACAGCCAGCATTGACCGCGTCATTGCGTTTTTTTTTTTCACTTTCCGCTGTATTACACTGAAGCCAGCGCTGCTGTACAATATGGCTAACGGTACATTGAGAATGCCAATAGATCTTGCACAGGCAAGACCTATTGGCTTTGCCAATGCAGTTTTTTTGTGTTTTTTTTTTACTTTGAGCCAAGAAGTCTCTAGGTCATCAGTGGGCTGTGTAAGTATTAAAATCACCTGCCACTGACGGTGATTTTAATGTCAGTCATTTTAATACTTTTTAATAATTTGTTGGCTGAATTCTCGCACCTAGGGCCTTATGTAGGTGGGCTTGCATTTACCACTTCATAAATACCGAATCATACCGATTCGGTATTTATGAAGTGGTAAATGCTATGTAGGTAATTGGTCGGTAAATATTACCGATTCAGAATAATTCGGTAATTACCGATTCGGTATTTACCGAATCGGTAATGAGGCATACCTTCCCATTGATGGGAAGGTATGCCTCATTACCGAATCGGTAAATACCGATTCGGTAATGGGGGAGCACATGCAAGGGTGGCAGGGTGTCACATTGACACCCTGTTGCACCCCTGATTCGGCACATACATGCCCTGAGGGCATGTGTGTCTGCCACATTGCACACATCTACGGGCAAAATAATGCATTTACACACATATTCATCATTTACCACCAACTATTAGTTGGTGGTAAATAACGAATCCCCACACACACCACACAGTCCCCCTACACCTGATTTCTGTATTCGGAATTTACCGAATTGGTAAAATTACCGAATCGGTAATTTTACCGATTCGGTAATTTTACCGATTCGGTAAATTCCGAATACAGAAATTCTCCCCCTACATACCAAAAGCCAAAATACCGGTCGGTAACGGTATAATTACCGAAAATCGGCCGTTACCGACCGGTATTTGGCTACCTACATGAGGCCCCTAGTGTTATTTACTCCTGACTTCCCAATATTTCCTCAGCAAAATGCTCCTCCGCTTACACCCTGCTGGCTCCTCTTAGCAGTCTGACTGGCAAACCTGTGCAGTAAAATGCGTGTTTGGCAAAGCAAAATGTTTGCATACATGTTCTGTAGCAAAATTAAAATCTCAATACATAAAATCTAGGGGCATTTGCATCAAGCCTGCATTTTGCGAATCCCAAATAGCAACATTTTACTGATTCCCTATTTGGGAATCGCAAAATGCTATGCATGTAGGAATCACAAATAAGGAATGGCTTCCCATTGATTCCTATGAGCCCTAGGCCCATAGGAATCAATGGGAATTGCATGCGCAGTTTGCAAGTACCAAATAGGTACTCGCAAATTGCGCATGCAATTTCAAGGGTGCAAGGGTGCCAAAAGGACACCCAGATGCACCCCTGAAAGTGCAATTAAATAACATGTTGCACACACACATGCCCTAAGGGCATGTGTGTGTGCAACATAGAACATTGAAAAATGCACTTTTGTGCATTTTTCAAAGTTTTCGCAAACTACCATCAACTTTAAGTTGATGGTAATTTGCATTTCTTAATAGCGAAATCGCAGATTTTTTGTTGTTGTTGCATTGCATTTAGGGAATCGCAATTTGCGATTCCCTAAATGCAATCGCAATTTAAGTAATCGCAAATTTTGCGATTACTTAAATATTGCTTTTTGCATGTATCCCAAATGCAAAAATTGCGGTGGCAAAGGGGCAGATTCTGCGAATCTGCACCTTTGTGACCGCAATGATGCATGTGCCCCTAAAACCTAAAAACAACATATGGCAAAATATGCATGCTTGTTTTGTACACGTGGGGCTTACAAGCCGCTGCTTTAGCGAGTGCTAAAATTGCTATTGTTACAGTGTTTTACAAGCGCTTCCTGCGTGCTCTGATGCACTGCACAGTGCTTGTGAACATACGTCTATTGAGTCCAGCCTATGTTCTGGGTGTTCTGCAGTGCACCATCGCATGTGGCATTGAGTACTTTGTGGGGTCCTCGAATGTACAGCAAGTCGGTTATTTGCAGGAAGTGGCGTTTGCGCAGTCTTATGAACACTACGGGGCATATTTACAAGTCCCTTGCGCCACTTTTGCGTCACTTTTAACATGGGAAAAGTGACGCAAAAGTGGCGCAAGGGGCTTGTAAATATGCCCCTACAACTTTTTAATGTATAATCAATTCAGCACAGCACATTCCTCGGTATGCACAGTTCTGTGCAGTGCACATGCCGCTGACAACTTTAGGATGTACAACACGTCGTATTTCTCACGAAATGCTGAATCGCTTGTGTTATGCAGGCTATGTACTTGAAACCGACTGCACAGTGCACAGCACAATACCACCTGACTCAAAGCACTAGATGAATCCTTCGGGGTTCAAGAACATATCTCGAGTTTGTATAAAGTGCTGGCCGTGTGCATTCCGTGATGATATCCATCTGTGACTGTACTGCACTCTGCTGCACGACGAGACACAGCATGCGGCATAGAGGCGTTATGCTCACAGTGAGACGTGCTATGCTTTCTTAGAGCGCTGGGCAGTGCCGAGTGCGGACCCGGCCCTCACTGCAGGCACACACGAGACATACCACCGATAACCGATAACTATCTCACCTCTCTGCCCACCAGTGTTCCTAACAGAAGCACTCTGATGTACAACACATCGGTTCTGTTAGGACTACCAGAGCAAAGCAGAGTCCGGACGGCTACCAGTGACATGTCTACGTCGTGCCCGGATACTCCCCGCGGCGGCACAGGAGAGCGCATAACTCAGACGAAGAGCACGCGGTCTGCTATCCGTGCTTCACTTTGGTGTTATGCATCCAGATTAAATCCGATAGCAGCGTTTCTGCCTGCATCCCTCATTTTATGCACATATGGATCCAGGACATTGTGTGAACTAACTTGTGCCGTTTCTTTAATCTTCAGTGTCACGAGTTCTAAATGTGCACTCAGTATGGGCATACGGGGTATACAATTGAGAGACAGCTTACTGGGGAGCCGGGTTTGAGTCTCGGTGCCACTGAATAACCTGTGATTCTGAGCAAATTGCTTAATTGCCCCGTACTCAAACCAAAAAAATAAATGTAATGTCCGGGTGCTTTATGGTGGTCTTATATGGCGCACATTCGAGCGCTTTACAACACTGGAAAAAAACGTGCATTCCTCTTTCCTCATAAACGCCCTCACTTTGAAGTCTGAATGCACAGTAAATGTGACCAGTTAAGAACAAGATTTACAGGCCTGTTTACAGAAAGGAGCACTCGGAAGGATAAAACAGAGCCTGACATTTGACCTCGCTCTAAGATTGCCGAGCAAACCTGACGGGATAAGAACAAGATTTAAAAGCCTGTTGACAGAAAACGAGTTTGTGAAAGAATACAGTGAACGTGGCTTTCTCATCAGGCAGTACGAACTGAACCTGGACAGCCTAAAGCACATAAAGCCAGCAAAAGGGAAGCAAGAAAACGTGGGTTAGAAACCACCATGCCAATGGCCAGCGACGGGCAGAAGGCATTCCCAGGTCAACTTTCTGAAACACCCCAAGATGTCTTTCGCATATCACGCAGCTGCACTGAATGGAAGGATGCGGCCTAAAAAGGAACTGAGGGGCATATTATCAAGCACGGCGTTAAAATTATCGCCGCTTTAGCGGCGATAATGGGCTTGATAATATGCCGCAGAGAATTCCCATAGAAGCCCATGTTCACACCAGAACATGGGCTTCTATGGGAATTCTCAAGGGCATAATATCAAGCCCATTATCGCCGCTTTAGCAGCAGTTTTCTGCCTCTAAAGCGGCAATAATTTTAACGCCGTTTCTTGATAATATGCCCCCAAGTCTGCTGTGGAGTGCTGACCTTTTGCTGACTATAAGATGGTTCTGCCATCAGCTGTAGTAATTGAAGAAAAGGAGAATCACAAGCATTGGCGAGCCCTTATACACTGCATCTTCTGCACCGTATATTTGTATTAATGTCCATTTCAGGAGACTTGTGAGCAAGGCAGAGATTTGTTTCCACAAAGGCTTACTGTGCCAATGACAACGTTAGGTGTTTCGTATATAAAAAAGTAGAATTTCAGCTAACTGGAAGGGAGTCAGTGACTCATATGTGCCAACATTCTAGAAGAGGAAAGTGGATTAAAAAAAAAAAGTAACGAGAGAATGTACCCATTGACTTCTATTGAAGCAGAGGCAATTTTAGGCAGAAGGCAGCCAAAAAAGAGCCATGCTTGGCTTACAAAATAGCGAGTTTCCAGCCAGAATAGGGTATATTGGTTTGTATGGTGACTATAAGGAAACGAGTGAGCTGTGAAGCTGCAACCCAGGGCCGGCCACAAGGCTGCTGGCTCACAGGATGTGGGTCACGAGGGAGACGTCAGTTCCTTGCGCAGTGTCACGCGTCTCTGCCGACGGGTTACTGGAACTCTCAAGAACATGTGAATTTCAAACTGAGGCCTGGATTTAAGCAGAGTGAAAAAACTTGCTCTGTTTGCAGAAATACTAATTTGGCAATCTGGATGTTCTTCCAAAATCTGTCCTGGTTATTCAGGGAACATCCTAGCAATTGATAGAGCGCCATGTGATTCTGAGATTTGTAGGGGTGCACCATATTCACTGTTAGTCGGCACCCGCATATAATCAATGTATATTTAGAAGCGTTATAGAAATGTATTTGCTATAATCATGTAACACAGAAGTGTTAGAATGTAATAACGTTTTGTGAAGTTTAACGTTGCAAGTTATTGTGAATGTATTCATTATAACGTAGCTGATTAGGTTTCACAACCAATGTAATGCGAATTAAATGTGTGTCATGTTAGAATTAAAGTGTAGGTTGCTTATTTACATGATGGTAATGTCGAATGAATGCCTAGAATGTGAGTTCGTAGTGTGTTTAATTTCGTAAGGCCTAACCGCATATGTAGACGAGAAGGCCTGTTTATTTCTTATTTTAGCCATGTTGAAGGCCTGCAGGGTTTTCTTGGTTAAGGCTTGAGTTGCAGCGAAGTGTAAAACTTCAAGATGCGAAGAGTTTTTCTTTTTCGTTCCCATGTTTCTGTTGCAGGTGCAAGGACATTTAGCTCGTTAGTGAGAATAAGTCTTTGTTTTAGGAGTTGAGATACGGTGTGGAGCCAACAGGGGAGTGCATTGGAATGTGCAACTGTAACTCATGGGATGGAAGATGCCTGGGACCCAAGGACAAGCTAACGGACGATGGAAGATGGACGGCTTTGGATGGAATTTTACCGGAGGAAGACCTGGCTGAAGAGGGGTGTCAAAGGGCGTGTTCTGAATTATTGGGGTTTTGTATTAGGGACAGTGCCCCGTGGGTGGAGCAGAGGAGGCTTAGGCGGGAAGCTAGAAGGAGCATCGAAGATCGAGCTCTCACTAAGTGAAGTCTTCTTAGGGAGTTTCACTTCTGACACCTTTTTACAGAGATTCTCTTGCATGGGAGGGAATGCTAAGTAGGGATGCCACTTTAGAATAGAGTAGGGATAGAAAGGCTTTGACTGATGATTCCCAGTATTGACATCAGTATTTCGATTTTCTATCTGATGCTTTTAGAATCTGTAATTCTTTTCATTTTTAGTCGAAGGCGAATTCTTCGTAGGCTAGCTTTTGTGTTAGTGCCCATTTATCTTTTGTGCCTTGTACTAAGGTGCCTTTATGTTCAGATGTTTTTGCTCATAATAAAAGCTCGGAAATTTTATATCTTGAGTCCTTAGTCCTTTAATGATGTCAACCTGTGGTAGTTATCTGCTGATAATTGTGTTTATTCCCTCTACGCTATTTGGCAAGTAAAAAGATCCTGGCGACCTGAAAGGGTTCTTGGAGATAATTGGGTAGACAAGAATCCGGCCCTATAACAATTATTCTGTGATACTGCTCTGTGAGGGATGAACTGTCAAAGAGTGAGGGGCATGGATGTGAGTTTCAATGGACAGGCAGCCTAACACAACTAAATGCACTCTTGCAGATGTACAGAGCAATGTTGTGAAGCGCAACTTTTTTGGAAGAGTTCTCTGCTTGATTATACTTTTTTATTGGGACTAGCTCATGGTCATTTGTAGGACTGAATAATGGCAACCACAGCAGTCCTTGAGCTTCTGGAAGGGTGCAGAGTTGTTGTTTCCTTGGAGTGATTGCATTTGTGTAATGTGCTGGGGCAGGTTTCGGTGCATTCACCTGTGTTGTGTTCACAGTGGGCCACTTGGTGGCAGGGGCAAAATTGACACCCCCCACAGACCCTGTGGCAGGGGAAGGGGCAGTCTTCTATGCTTGAAGGGACCCCCTCACCTTGTCAGCTCGAGTGTAGGGTATTGCCAGGAGCCCCCTCACCATCCCTTGCAAGGGGGGGATTGTCCTTACGCCACTGCTTGGTGGATGGGACAATGCAGTGTAGGACTGTGCCAGGAATGTCTCATGACAGGGGAGAATGTCACATATATGATCCTGCCGGGTATCTGGGAGTTGGAAGGGCACATATGACCCTCGGAAAGGGATGAGTGTAGAGGTGTAAACATGGAATGCCCTGTGACAGGGTGAGGTCCCAGCATTGAATGCATGGAGTGCCCTGGTACAGGGTAAGTGCAATGGGGCCCTAGGACATGGTGTATGTGAAAGTGTTGAGTGCATGGAGTGCTCTACGACAGGGTGGAAGCAGTTGGAACCTAGGACAGGGTCAGAGCAGTGTTATATGATGTGCTAGCACAGGGTCAGAGCAGCGATATATGATGCGCTATGGTGCCCTATGACAGGGTGAGTGCAGAAGAGAAGTTCCCTAGGACAGGATGAGTGCAAATATACTTTGCCTTGAATGCCCATTTCAGGAACAAGTGCAGAATATACTGTACCAGGCGATGTGCGGGAGCGGGATTGCATAAAAGGCTCAATGACAAAGATAAGAGCAGTGACATACGTGTGCATAGTGCGCTATGGTAGGGTGATTGCAAAAGTGTTGAATGCTTGGGGTGACAGGCTGAGAGTGGTAAGTTGCATGGATGGCACTCTAACATGGGTGGTGTAGTGATGTCTGTTGCATGGAATACTCTAAAACAGGGGGTGAGTGCAGTGATGTATGTTGCATTGAATGCTCTATGATGGGTGAGTGCAGTGATGTATGTTACATGGAATGCTCTATAACAGGGTGAGTGCAGTGATGTATGTTACATGGAATGCTCTATAACAGGGTGAGTGCAGTGATATGTGTTGCATGGAATGCTCTATAATGGGTGAGTGCAGTGATGTATGTCGTATGGAATGCTCTATAACATGGGTGATGCAGTGATGTATGTTGCATGGATGCTCTATAATGGGTGAGTGCAGTGATGTATGTCGAATGGAGTGCTCTATAACATGGGTACTCACAAACTTTCTCTCAGGGGCCAAATTTACAGTGTGGTTTGAGGCCGAGGGCTGCACCGGTGGGGGCGGGGTCAGAGGGGGAGGGGCGGGGCTAAAACAAAAAAAAATTGTGATCATGAGGTTGAACACAGGTCCCTGCAGCAGACGCCTTCGTCCACTGAGCCACCAGACCCGGCATACACACATCTCTCTCCTCTCTCCCGCTCCCCATCCCTCCCCTTCTCTCCCACTCTCCCTCCCTCTCTTCCCCTCCCTCTCCCTCCCTTCCCCTCCCCCTCCCTTTCTCTCTCCCACTGTCTCTCTCTCCCTGTCTCTCTCTCGCTGTCTCTCTCCCGTCTCTCTCCCCCTGTCGACCTCTCTCCGTCGCCCTACCTCCGTCGCCCTCCCTCCGTCGCCCTCCACCCTCTGTCTCCCTCTCCCTCTGTCTCCCTCCTCCCTCTCTGTCTCCCTCTCTGTCTCCCCTCTTCTCCTCTCTGTCGCCCTCCCTCTGTCGCCCTCCCTCTGTCACCCTCCTCCCTCTGTCTCCCTTCCTCTGTCTCCCTTCCTCTGTCTCCCTCCCTCTGTCTCCCTCCCTCTGTCTCCCTCCCTCCGTCTCTCTCTCTGTCTCCCTCCATCTATCTCTCCCTGTTTCTCTCCCTCCCTCTGTCTCCCTCCCTCTCGCTCTGTCTCTCTCCCTCTGTCTCTCTCCCTCTGTCTCTCTCCCTCTGTCTCCCTCCCTGTCTCCCTCTCCCTCCCTCTATCTCCGTCCCTCCGTCTCCCTCCCTCTCCCTCCATCTCCCTCTGTCTCCCTCTGTCTCCCTCTGTCTCCCTCCGTCTCCCTTTGTCTCCCTCCGTCTCTCTCCATCTCCCTCCCTCCCTCTGTCTCCCTCCGTCTCCCTCCCTCCCTCTTTCTCCCTCCCTCGTCTCTCTCTCTGTCTCCCTCCCTCTATCTCTCCCTGTCTCTCTCCCTGTCTCTCTCCCTGTCTCTCTCCCTCCGTCTGTCTGTCTCTGTCTCCCTCCCTCTCCCTCTGTCTCTCTCCCTCTGTCTCTCTCCCTCTGTCCCTCTCCCTCCCTCTGCCTCCCTCCCTCACCCTCAGTTTCCCTCCCTCCATCTCCCTCCGTCTGCCTCCCTCTCTGCCTCCCTCTCTCTGTCTCTCTTCCTCTCCCTCCCTCTGCCTCCCTCCCTCCCTCTGTCTCCCCCAGACTGCGCCTCTCTGTCTCCCTCTCTCTGTCACCCTCTGTCAACCTCTGTCTTCCTCCCTCTGTCTCCCTCCGTCACCCTCTGTCATCTCACCCCGTGTGTGTGTCAGCCCTCAGCCAGGGCTGAGACAGCTTCCCAGCGCGCACACACAGCCGCACCGGAGTACTTCACAGGTCTTTACAAGACCATTTACATGTTAATAAAGCTTTGTTGTATTTCACCTCTTAGGCCCCTGCATCTCCACTTTGACAATCCCTGTAATCTCCCGGCCCCCACAGAGCAGAGTCTCAGAGTCCGGGCTGCTGCACCCGGCAGTGTTTGCAAACACTATTTAAATGTTTTTTTAAAAACACAGGTAGGATGTCTGCAAGGTCCGCGGGCCGCCAAGGAAGGCCTGCTGGGCCGCTGGCGGCCCGCGGGCCTTACTATGAGTAACCGTGCTCTATAACATGGGTGGTGCAGTGATGTATGTTGCATGGAATACTCTAAAACGGGGTGAGTGCAGTGATGTATGTTGCATTAAATGCTCTATAATGGGTGAGTGCAGTGATGTATGTTGCATGGATGCTCTATAATGGGTGAGTACAGCGATGTATGTTGCATGGAATGCTCTATAACAAGGTCAGTGCAGTGATGTGTGTTGCATGGAATGCTCTATAATGGGTGAGCACAGTCATGTATGGCATATGGAATGCTCTATAACAGGGGTGAGTGCAGTGATGTATGTCGCATGGTATGCTCTATAACAGAGGTGAGTGCAGTTATGTATGTTGCATGGAATGCTCTATAACGGGTGAGTGCAGTGATGTATGTTGAATGGAATTCTCTATAACAGGGATTAGTGCAGTGAGGTATGTTGCATGGAATGCTCTATAACAGGGGTGAGTGCAGTGATGTATGTTGAATAGAATGCTCTATAGCAGGGGTGAGTGCAGTGATGTATGTTGCATGGAATGGTCTAAAACAGGGGGTGAGTGCAGGGATGTATGTTGCATTAAATGCTCTATGATGGGTGAGTGCAATGATGTATGTTGCAAGGAATGCTCTATAACAGGGTGAGTGCAGTGATATGTGTTGCATGGAATGCTCTATAATGGGTGAGTGCAGTGATGTATGTCGAATGGAATGCTCTATAACATGGGTGGTGCAGTGATGTATGTTGCATGGAATTCTCTAAAACGGGGTGAGTGCAGTGATGTATGTTGCATTGAATGCTCTATAATGGGTGAGTGCAGTGATGTATGTTGCATGGATGCTCTATAATGGGTGAGTACAGTGATGTATGTTGCATGGAATGCTCTATAACGGGGTCAGTGCAGTGATGTGTGTTGCATGGAATGCTCTATAATGGGTGAGCACAGTCATGTATGGCGTATGGAATGCTCTATGACAGGGATGAGTGCAGTGATGTATGTTGAATGGAATTCTCTATAACAGGGATGAGTGAAGTGATGTATGTTGCATGGAATGCTCTTTAATAGGGGTGAGTGCAGTGATGTATGTTGCATGGAATGCTCTATATCAGGGGTGAGTGCAGTGGTGTATGTTGCATGGAATGCTCTTTAACAGGGGTGAGTGCAGTTATGTATGTCGCATGGAATGCTCTATAACAGGGATGAGTGCAGTGATGTATGTTGAATGGAATTCTCTATAACAGGGATGAGTGAAGTGATGTATGTTGCATGGAATGCTCTTTAACAGGGGTGAGTGCAGTGATGTATGTTGCATGGAATGCTCTATATCAGGGGTGAGTGCAGTGGTGTATGTTGCATGGAATGGTCTATAACAGGGATGAGTGCCGTGGTGTATGTTGCATGGAATGCTCTATAAGAGGGTTGAGTTCAGTGATGTATGTTGCATGGAATGCTCTATAATGGGTGAGTGCAGTGATGCATGTTGCATGGAATGCTCTATAACAGGGATGAGTGCAGTGATGTATGTTGCATGGAATGTTCTATAACAGGGATGAGTGCAGTGATGTATGTTGAATGGAATTCTCTATAACAGGGATGAGTGCAGTGATGTATGTTGCATGGAATGCTCTTTAACAGGGGTGAGTGCAGTGATGTATGTCGCATGGAATGCTCTATAAGAGGGTTGAGTTCAGTGATGTATGTTGCATGGAATGCTCTATAATGGGTGAGTGCAGTTATGCATGTTGCATGGAATGCTCTATAACAGGGATGAGTGCAGTGATGTATGTTGCATGGAATGTTCTATAACAGGGGTGAATGCAGTGATTTATGTTGCATGGAAAGTCTTAGTACAGGGACGAGTGCAGCCGGCTTTAAGGTTCACTTTACGTAAGTTGGGGGCCAGTTCTGTCCATTCTATGCTTTATGGTTTTAAGCAACGTTTTTTGGGTCCTGTTTGGAGTCTGTTTCTAAACAGCAGACACGTCTCAGTTGTGTGGTCATTGTAAAGAAGGGAGATATGTTGGGTTCCGCTTCTACATGCTGCAATTTATGTATTTGTTGTAAAGGAGGGAGCTGTGCTGGCATCTTTCACTTCTAAGCCCTTTATACCCTGCTGCGTTTTGTGTGAATCTGAAGATCAATTGCGGGATGAGGCTGAGATGGAAGTTGCCAGGTTCCCGTTGGGGCATCTAGACAGGTACTTGTTATCATCTGTACTTTGGTACTATGAAAACAAGCTACCTGTATGAACACAGGAATCTATCATCTTTGTATATGTTTACAATTTAGTGTCTTACCTTGGCCCCAGTAGATTCTAGTACCTTCATGTGGTCATTTTGTTGTGCTGTATTTTAACCCCACACATTTCCAGCATGTTAAGAAAGACCCAATGCCCAATACACAATGTCTTTTTTAGCCGTAATCGGAAAATTATGGCTGAAAATGACTGACCTTACGCCTGCTAGGTGTACAAAAATGGATCAAAAGTACATGTCCTACCTTCTAAATACACTGCACCCTGCCCACAGGGCTGCTTAGGGCCTACCTTAGAGGTGACTTATATGTAACAAAAGGGAAGGTTTGGGCCTGACAAGTAGGTTAACTTGCCTGGTCGAAATGTCAGTTTAAAACTGCACCCACAGGCTCTGAAGTGGCAGGCCTGTGCCATGTTTAAAGGGCTCCCGAGTGGGTGGCACAATCAGTCCTGCAGGCCTACTAGTATTTAATTTACATTCCCTGGGCACATATAGTGCACTCTACTAGGGACTTATAAGTAAATAAAATATGCCAGTTGTGGATAAGCCAATTTTACCATGTTTTGAGTACAGAGCATATGCACTTTAGCACTGGTTAGCAGTGGTAACGTGCCCATAATCCTAAAGCCAGCAAAAGGGATGTTATGAAAACAGGAGGTCAGAAGGCAAAGTCGGGGGAAACCACACCAAGGATGCCAGGTCCCACACTAGGTATTCACAAACATTTTCAAGCATTAACATTCCCCTTGTATTTCTGGTTTTGCACCTGCTGAAGGCAGATAAGGATGACCGTTTTCAGTCAAAAGCTAGTAACACAGATTATGTCACCAAGCAAGTCTGAAGATTAAGGTGAATACAGTACACAGTACTAAGCCATTGTCTTGTTATTGTTCGTGCAACAGAAGCACGGGAACCGAGAACTGCTAAGAGCTTGCTTAGAGTATATCTTCGGCACTATGTAACTTCACACCGCCTTTGGTTTAACAATTGCATAGTCAACCGCTCTCAGCTTATGCAACACTAATCGAAATTACTTTTCACCAATAACAGTTCCACAGCAATACCAGCATCCAGAGCACAATTAAACAAGGATGCAAAAAGGCTCTAGAACATTCTCAAATGGTTTGCACCAGTCAGTCCAGTCGGCCCGATGACCCCTGAATATCTTGCAATGCAACTGGAATCAACGGTCTCCCGATGTCTCTTGATGCCTGTAGACCCAGTGGACTCCCGACATTTTTCATAAACAATAACCAGTGGTCTCTGTTATTGCCCAAAGCTTGCCACCTCCACAAGAAGCCCTCCCTCGTTGCAGAATGCAACAGACAGAGTGCAAGAACATCCTTTCTTTTATAGCGTGTGTGCATCAAAGATGGCCGCTGCACTGAACTTCCTGGCAGGGTTGTGGCTTCAGAGGGGTGCTTGGGGTGTTACACCCCACTAATAAATGTTTTTTCTGGTAAATAGTTGGCTAAAGGGCTTTCAGTCAAGTTTTGTGAGGTGAATTCACCAGGTATTTTAATATACACACAGACATATATACACAAACACTTTTCTCCCATTCTGTTTTGAAATTCTTCAAAAATGTTGGTTATTTTACAAAATATTTTCTCTCACCTTATACCCCTACCAATCCGCATTCATCTCCAATCCCACCGCACTTTTAGCCCCTCTCGTTCAATCTGCTTGTTGTATAATGTATTTTAACATTATATGCCACTGTGATTGTTGGAAAATCTGAATCCTCCCCCACGCCCCCCCCACCACCACAATTTTACTGACCAAGCTATGTCCCTGCTTTCTGGGAGAGTGATCCGTTTTCTTCTGTTTACTCCAAATGGTCACTTCAGGACCACGTGGCTGTGGAAGCACGAGCCACAGAACATACTGGGAATCACGTCATAGAGAAAACCACCAATGGGGTCCCTGCGAGGACTGTGCCCGCAGTGTTTACGCTGGCTCATTAGGATAGGTCGTGAGCCAGTAAGTAATGTTGGACGATCACATACGGAGGTGAGGGAGATTCTGTAGATCCCTTCACGTATTATTTTCCTTTACCTTTTTGGGGAAGGTCATATTTCTGTTTTTTACGGTTCCCCTATTACTCTGGAGGTCAGAGAAGAAAAGGACGAGGCTGTGATGGCGTGACACTGACGACAGGTGCTGTCCTCCGTTGTCACTCTTGCTGTCTCTGTCGCCTTATGTCCAGGAGGGCGATACAGGTGCTCACGCACAGGCACAGCTTTAAAGAGCCAGCTACCTTGCTCTGCACTGCAGTGAAGTCCAGGGGTAAACGGCCTAGACACAACCTGGCAGTGCAGATCTCTCCCTGGGCTACGGTTGGCCAACTTCAATTCTTCCTTCTCAGCTCACCACAACCTTCCTTTTCTAGGCAGGTACCTCCAGGACCCCTCCTTAGAAGTCAGTGGGCTACTCGCAGAACGATGGGCCGGCCACTTCCACCCCAACAGCAAATACTGTGTGCAAATTCACAAAACTTTGAAGTGAGCAAAATGAGATGTATGTTTGTGTGCAAACTGACTTCACAGCAAGATGCGCTGAAATCTGTGCTATGCAAAAGAAACAATTGATGGATGGAATGCTGCACAATGCAAATATTCACCCCCCCCCCCCCCAGTCACAAGGATCTGGGTTAAATCTATCATTCTTTTGCTCACCACGCCAGTTTGGACCCAGCCATATGCAAATCAGTCTTGACCCTGCACCCAATGGGAACAGTCCAGCCCGAACTGCCAGGCCAGGCCCTTCCTGGACTGGAAACAAGCATCCTAGGACCGGTTTCAGGGTTTTACCCCTCATCACCCAGAACAGCTTGATTCAAGTGGCATGGAGACCAAGGGAACCATGTCTGGGCATACCCGTCCCACTTGTGTTGACTAATGCAAAAAGAACAATTGATGCACAGAAGCAGAACAATGTCAATTGTGATCGCAATTCGGCTTAGTGGCATGTATCAATGAAAAACTGCCTCGCAAAATAAGGAATCGCAAAATGTGCGATTTCCTATTTTGCAATTGCATTGAAAGAATCGCAAATTGCGATTCCTTAAATGCAATGAGCACAGAAAAAGTGCAATTTGGCCTTAGGGAATCGCAAAATTACCACCAACTTCAAGTTGGTGGTAATTTGCGATTTCTTTCAAAAATGCACTTTTTTGCATTTTTAAAAGTGCAATGTGGCGCACATACATGTCCTTAGGGCATGTTTGTGCGCCACATGTGCATCCATGCTTATTTCAGGGGTGCAACAGGGTGTCCTTTTGACACTCTGGCACCCTTGAACTTGCATTCTCAATTTGCGATTCCCTAATTGTGATTCGCAAATTGAGAATGTCTTCCCATTCTTTCCTATTCTCTAGGCCCATAGGAACGAATGGGGAGGGTTTCCTTATATGCGAATCACACTTTGCGATTAGCAATTAAGGAATATGTAGGATTCGCAAATTATTTTGAAAATCCTACATACATCTCGTTTTGCGATTCTCAAATAGCGATTCTCTAAAATTCACTATTTGAGAATCGCAAATCCAAACTTTCATACATATGGCCCTAAGTCCAGCCCCGCTCTTCAGACTGGGCTCCCGCCCCGGCCGTGGCAGAATATATGCAGACCCACCTGCGCAAGAGCTTCGATAAAGAAACCAGAGCCTGCCTCAGATATGAATGTCCCCGTCCTGACCAGGCTCACAATGTTGCCCTCACACCAGATATTGACTCCTCTATGATCACCTTCCTAAAGAAGTATAAGAAAGATCCCAAAAAGGGCATAGATCGCGTTCTTAGAGCTTGCCAAGACAAGCTGCTAGACGTTTCAGGCACTCTGGCAAAGATTCTGGAACTAGCCTTCCAATAGCAGGAGACTGGGGCTGCTATCCACCTGGATGTTCCGGCAGGTTGGACCCAGAGAGCGATTTGCCTCCTTGGCAACACCAATTGCGCACTTTCGTCAGAAAGGCGCAAGTCAGTTCTTTTACGAATCGACCCGCAATTGGTTTAATTGGCTTCTGCCGAACCAGGCCCTCTAGCTGAGGGTCAGCTCTTCGTCAACACTTTTGCATCTTTGGACAAATCGCAATCCTCGCTCAAGAGGGTTTTCCACCCACTCTCTGGCAGGGCTGGTCGTGGCAGGGGACACTCGGCCTGCCGCTACAACAATCCAAGTCCCCAGCGCGGCTTCGCCTCACGACGAAGAGGCTATACCCAGGAACCGGATCAAGCAAGCTTCTACCCCTCCAGATCCCGAGGCTTCCGTGGCCGGTATAACAGGGGCGTCAACAGGGGTTTTAAGAACTTCGACGCCCAGTCATCAGGTATGTCTGCCAATTTTTCCAATGATCCCCCAGACTGTTGCATTTTGTGACGCATTGGGCAAAGTTAACCACGGATGCGTGGATCATCCACACGGTTCAGGGTTATCAAATAGAATTAGCAGATTCCCCTTGTCAATCAGCTCCTCCTTTTCCTCTCTTTTTTTCCGTACAAGAGCAAGCTTTTATCAATTCAGAGCTTCAGGTACTTTTGGCAAAGCAAGCTATTGCCGTGGGACCCTTCATTCCCGACGGGTTTTGCAGCAATATCTTCTTGGTACAAAAGAAGGGAGGAGGTCAGAGATTAGTTTTAAATCTCAGGGAGTTCAACCCTTTTGTGGTGTACAGACACTTCAAGATGGAGGGCATCCATCTTCTGAGAGATCTTCTTTTAGAGAAAGACTGATGGTCCACTTGGATCTAAAGGACGCTTACCTCACGGTTCCCATTTGCTCCTCCCATCAGAAATGTCTTCAATTCTCATGGAATGGGCAATGGTACCGGTATCTTTCCCTTCCTTTTGGCCTGTCCTCAGCCCCTTGTGTGTTTACCAAACTACTGAAGCCGGTGGTCACTCGTCTGCGAGAGATGGGAGTTCGCATGATCGTTTATCTAGACGACTTTTTACTTCTTGCTCAAGACCAAAATTTTCTGCTCACACATTTATGGTCGACAACCTTTCTGTTGCAAGCGTTAGGGTTTGTGATAAATCTCAAGAAATCAATGACCCCTCTGACGCAACAAATGGACTTTCTGAGGCTTCAAATAGATTCAGTCAACGCCCAATTACTCCTCCCTATTTCCAAAATCAAATCGATAAAGAGAGAGATTCGTTCCAACTTGTCGAAACAGATGCTCTCGTTGAGATCCTTAGCGAGGATTGTGGGCCCACTGGCTTCATCGATTCAGGCCATCTTCCCAGGGCCCCTCCACTACAGGGCGTTGCAGCGACTCAAGATCTTTTAACTTCAGAAGCGATATTCGTATGATCACATGATTTCCCTGTCTCCAGATGCTCAGGAGGAGCTTCGTTGGTGGTTGGAGCACATGGAAGCGTGGAATGGCAAGGCCATTTTCGGTGCCTCCCCCGACGTCATCATAGAGTCAGATGCCAGCCGATGGGGCTGGGGAGCAAGATGTGGAAACTTTGCCACAGGTGGAAGATGGTCCGCCGACGAGCTAAAGTTACACATCAACTGTCTGGAGTTGTTAGCCGGCTCCTTTGCCATAAAGTCGATCTCCCCTCTGAAGAGCAATTGTTGCATCCTTCTCAGGATGGACAATGTTTCAGCGGTGCAATACAATAATCGCCTGGGAGGGACGACATCCTGAATGTTGGCCAACATTGCGAGAGAATTTTGGCATTTTTGCCTAGATCAGAAGATCAGTGTGATAGCGGAATACCTGCCCGGCAAGTACAATCAGATAGCAGACCGGAATTCCAGGTCTCTGAGAGACTTCAGCGACTGGAGACTCCATCCTTCGCTTTTTATAGAGATCATGAGTATGCGAGGCCCTTGCATGATAGACCTTTTTGCCTCCCACCTCAATACTCAACTCCCACACTTTTCAGCTGGAGACTGGACTCGATGGCGATGGGAACGGATGTGTTCCTTCAACATTGGGGTTCTCAGAGGAACTATGGGGCAGATTTATAATAACTGGCGCATCCCTGCATATCAGCAGGGATGCGCCAGTTATTGTGCGCCACAGCTCCGCCACCATGGATGCGCCGCATTTACAATGCGGTGCACCATGGGGCAAAAACGGCACAGATGCGTGACGCATCTGTGCCATAAAAGTGGCGCATTGCTGGAGTTGCGTCGCAAGTGTGACGCAGCTACAGCAATGCTTTGGGGGGACCTATCTTCACAATGCTGCGTCAATCCTTACGCCTGCTTCAAGCAGGCGCAGGGTTTTGACGCAGCATGGGCTCAAAACTGACTGAGTGAAATCTTGTAGATTTCACTCAGCCACTTTTAGGAGGCGTTCCTGCGATGGAACTCCCCCCCCTGCACAGGTACGCCTACTGCTGGCGCAGGGCTTTATAACGTGACGCATCTCCCAGATGCGTCATGTTGTAAATACCCCGCAGCATGGCGCAGGATTTGCGCCGCCGCTGCGTCACAAAAGTGACGCAACGGCGGCGTAAATGAGGCGCAAGGGCCTCATAAATCTGCCCCTATGCGTTTCCTCCCTTCGCACTAATTCCGAGAGTGGCGGCCCAAGTTCGTCGACAGGAGACGTCATTATTGTTGGTCACACCATTATGGAGGACTCAATCGTGGTTTCTGACACTGTTGGAATTGTCAGTGGACTTACCGTTTCAACTATCTGTGTTTCCGATGATACTCCAGGACCCAGTGGGATCCCCTCATCCCCTGGTCCTACAGAATCTGTTATCCCTCATGGTTTGGACGCTCTCAGGAGACACGAACGAAGTGAGGGCCTTTCATCGGCGGCTGCCGAGTTTATACAACAAAGCAAACACAAGGAGAAGAAGGATGGAGTGCTGAAACTTTTCAAACACTCACCCCCAGTCACAGATCTGGGTTGAATCCATCATCATTCTTTAGCTCACTTTGCCACCCCAGTTCAGACACAGCTATATGCAAATCAGTCTTGACCCTGTGCCCCATGGGAACAGTCCAGTCCAAACTGCCAAGCCATGTCTTCCCTGGACCGGAAACAAGCATCTTGGGACCAGTTTCGGGCTAACAGCCCTCTTCAGCCAGGCTAGCTTGAATCCAGAGGCAACGTGAGCAAGGGACCCACGTCTGGGCATACCCTGCCAACTTAGGGCGAACAAAGCAAACACAAGGAGATGATGGACGGAGTGCTGAAACTTTTCAAACACTCATCCCCAGTTACAGATCTGGGTAGAATCCACCATCAACTTGATGATTAGCCAGAAACCAGTCCCAGGATGCTTGTTTCCGGTCCAGGGAAGACATGGCTTGGCAGTTCGGGCTGGACTGTTCCCATGAGGCACAGGGTCAGACTGATTTGCATATGGCCATGTCTGAACTGGGGTGGCAGAGTGGGCTAAAGAACGGTGATGGATTAAACCCAGATCAGTTAACTGGGGGTGAGTGCTTGCAATGTTTAATACTCTGTTCATCATCCGCTTTGGTTTTGCTTTGTTTGCCCTAAGTTGGCAGGGTATGCCCAAATGTGGGCCCCTTGCTCACTTTGCCACTGGATTCAAGCTAGCCTGGCTAATGATGGCTGATTAGCCAGAAACCGGTCCCAGGATGCTTGTTTCCGGTCCAGGGAAGACATGGCTTGGCAGTTCGGGCTGGACTGTTCCCATGAGGCACAGGGTCAGACTGATTTGCATATGGCCAGGTCTGAACTGGGGTGGCGGAGTGAGCTAAAGGATGATGATGGATTAAACCCAGATCAGTTGACTGAGGGTGAGTGCTTGCAATGTTTAACACTCCGTCCATCATCCCCATTGATTTTGCTGAGTTTATACAACAGGCTTGGGCTCCATGCACCCGCAAACGATATTCTGCATCATGGAATCGAAGGATGGGTTGGTGCCTTCAACGACAGGTGGATCCGTGGAATCTGATGTGAAGGAAGTATTCAATTTTTTATCTGAATGTGCTGAATCAGGTCTTTCTTATAGGTCTGTTAATAACTTCAGGTCAGCTCTCTCTGCTGGACACAATCACATTGATGGAAAACCAGTGGGAATGCATACACTGGTGTGTAAGTTGTTGAAGGGCATCAGAGCTGCTCGTCCGCCCCGTCCCAGATACACTACGCTATGGGATGTTTCTAAAGTTCTTTCTTTATTAGAATCTTGGCCAGATAACAAAGATTTATCATTAAAACAATTATCTGCTAAACTTCTTATGTTATTGTGTTTGATTTCCTGTAGAAGGGTTTCTGATGTTCATGCTTTAGACATGGCAGGAAAAATTTTCTCTCCACCGGGTGTGTCTTTCCTCATCTCTAGGAGAAGTAAGACGATGTCGCGTTCGATTGCGTATCCTGCTTTTCCTCATAATGACAAATTAAGTGTTTTAAAATGCTTGAAGGTATATGAGGAACGTACAATAGTTCATAGATCGGACCCTTTGGGTCAATTGCTCTTGGCAATCCAGAAACCTTTTCGTCCAGTTTCAGCGGCTACCTTGGCACGTTGGGTCAGGGGGGTGATGGCTGAAGCAGGGATTGAGATTTCTGTGTATGGTGCGCACTCCACCAGAGGCGCTATGGCCTCTAAGGCTTATATTTTGGGTTCTCGTTTAGAAGATATTTTAAAAGCTGCAGATTGGTCTTCTAACTTGATGTTTAAAATATTTTACTAAAAACCTATTACTCATGTTTCGTCTGTTGTGGTTGGTCAACTTTGAACCAGCATAATCTGAGCCTCCGTTCCTGCCATAGAGTACAAAATTTTCCAGCTATCACGACAAGAATTTTAGATTCTATTAAGGACACGGAGGCGAGGATTATCCCACCTGTTGGGACAGGTAAGAATGACAACTGTCATGTTGTAGGATGATTCATAATGTGATGTTATTTTCCCACCCTGAGATATCAAACCTTTCTTGGTTCCATATTTTTCAAACTTGTTTCTGTTTTCAGGAACAGATTTCAAACAGAATTGACTCTATGATACTTCATGTTATGGATCTCCTCGCTGTTGGAGGATGGCTGCCGCCTCTGGGAACTGTTGAGAACTGCTCTCCGTTGGGAGCCTGATATGCTGTTGTTGCTCTCCGTTGAGAGCCAGGACTATTGTTTTGTTTTTGGACACTTAAAGAACTGTTTTTGCAAAGAAAGAGGTAGTCAAGATGGTGCCTCGTTATTTTGTATGTTAACCTCTATTGGTTGATGAAGGAGGCGTGGTTCAAAGCCTCATGGGATACGTAGTTTATTGTAATGTTTACTTTTTTCTCATTGGCTGCTGTTTGAGTAGTTAAGAAATTGAGAAGCATAATCCTCACCTCTGTGTCCTTAATAGAATCTAAAATTCTTGTTGCAATAGCTGGAAAATGTTGTATTCTTTATTACAGCAAGAGAAAAAACAGCAGCGGTGATCATGTGGTGCATTACAGTCGGGGGCACCTGGAATTATGCGGCAAGAGAGGGCCAAATTATGTGGGCGGGTTGACTAAATTATGCGGCAAGATACGCCTAATTATGCGGTGTAACGCGGCACCTATTCTGATAGTAGTACTTCCTTATTTTGACATTTTTACACTTGTTAATACTGTCTGGGCACAGGTCACACCTGATCAGTACCAATTTAACACCCAAACATAGCAGTAAACAACAGAAAGATGACCAGTCAACTTTTGCACAAAACGCCTTCCACTGTGCAGGAACACGTTGCTGTGATTATAGTAACTATTGAACTGTTTGAGCGAGAATTTTTTTTTTTATCTGCAGATTATGCAGCATATGATGGAATATGTGGCAAATGCAGGTGTTCCATAATTAATGCGAAAAGCATTGCTGTCGCACAACCACATAATTCCAATGGCCCTGTTTACAATTTCACACATAAAATGGAAGAAAGCACAAAACTGGTTTATGTTACCTTGGGTTTAATTTCTAGTGCGTTAAACACTACAATTCAAAGAAAATCAGATCCGCAAAGGCACCTTGATAAGAACTTCAAGCCTTAATTTCCCACAACCTTTCAGCAGCCAGGCTGAAACAGTACAGGACATTTTCGCAAACTGGGGCTGTGGTGCGTAAAAGGTAGTTAGCAATGACAGCGTGATAGATTCTTGCAGTGGAGAGGCGGTGGGGGGAGGGGTGGATGGGTGGGGGGTCGGGCAGGATCTCGCTGCGGCAGCTGCATTCTTTCGTTGCCGCACTCTCTCTAGGATTCAATCTGTCAGGAGAAGAGAGGGCCTGACGTCATCAAGGCGACAACTGCAGCATTTCTAATCTAATTACACTGAATGGCTGAAACCTCGACGCCCCCTTTAATTTCAGAGCTCTTTGTCATTGGCCTCGTGTTTTGTGACGTCACAGATCCTTTGGCGGCTCTAAATAGCTGCATTGTGTGTGACTGGGGGCACGGGAGCTATTTTTACACCGTATCCAGTGCTTTAAGTGGGAAAAAAAAACTGGGGGTGCTCTAAAAGGGGCGTGGTTAATGTCTTGAAGGGGCGTGGCCTATCCGAGTAGGGGCGTGGTCTAAATCAAAATAACTAGCACTGTGTGCTTAAGAAAATCATGAGTACCGGCACTTCTCCGTGTTCTCCCATTGAGTACCGGGACTTCTCCTTGTGTTAAGAGAGTACCGGTACTCCTAGTGGCATGCTGTGGTCAGTCTCTAGGTTATGGGTGCTTGACAGTTAATGTCGAGTGGATTCCGGCGCTAGGTTGCGGCTGCAGCCCTACACTCCGAGCCGGCATTTGATAAGATAGCGCCTTAGGCGGAGAGAAATTTGGCGCCCTTGCTAATAGAGACTGAAATGCGGCAGCAGGGGGTCCTTTTTGAGTTTAGCTAAGCAGTGACTGCCCCCTGAACCCAAACGCCTCGGGACCTCCCCAGCTCACCTAAATCACCAATAGTTTAGCTGCCTCACGGTGATGGGTCTGTTGGTGTGTGTATCAGCACGAAAATAGAGCCTGATAGAGACCCGTTTCGAGGGCCCCAAAAAAAACCTGACGGTGCTCAGACCCGGCCCACTTAAAGCCCTGGTCACCCTTTCGCCCCCACTGGAAACATGATAGACAATAAGAGCTCATTTTAATACAGATAGAAATATAATCATGTTCTGACCTTCATTCATTGTCAAATGAACATACAGATAACAGTGGGACTGTACAAACCAGAATGATCAGTGGTGCTATTGGATAAAAGGTGATTTGGAGATTTGGAGCCAAGCTCAGGGAGAATATTGTAACAGCTACAATGGTTCAGGGGTTATTTAGTGCAAAACAACACAGCAATGCTGATATTTCTATATAGAAGACTCTGTGGTACCTAACAGCACCTGGAGAGGATTAAAGAAAGACAGTGGCGTCTGTGGTCAGATCTGCAAGTAATGCATGTTTGAGGACATCTTGAAAACTCCGTCATCACATAGCCGCACCTGGAGATGTTTGAAGGAATCTGAAATAGGTCCCATCGAAAGCAGGTTGATCTCAGCATGTTGCAGGTGGGCAACTAGAGCCAAATTTCGGGGGGGGGGGGGGCTAAGTCTTCCAGCCATAGGCAGAGTGGCTGTAAGAAGGGGTGAAAACACAACAAAAGCCTCATTAACGAGTAAATGGACTTTTAAAGACCTGTGAAGTACTCCGGTGCGGCTGCAATTAGACGGACGCCAGCCCGCGAGGCTGTCTCAGCCGGGCTGACACACATGACGGGGGGGGGGGGGGGCTGAAGCCCGGTTAGCCCAATTGGTGTTGCGCGCCTGGGCCATGTTGATATCACCAAGATGTTCTTTGCATTGCTAGAAAAGGGGTTTGAAGGCTTTCCTTGACTGGCCATAGAGAGGCTCCTCTTCTGGTACTGGTTGGCAGGGAATCCACATTTTCCACCCACTCCAGCTCCCCAACGAACTGACAACCATCCATCAGATTTGAAGACTCAGAGCTTGGCCATCAAACCATGTGGGGGGGGGGGGTGGGTTAGCAACCATCAGGCACAATATAGTTGTGCCACCAAATTATGAAAAAAAGACATAAAGTTGTCTATGCCAGTGTATGGGGAGCACCACAGGTGGAAAAATGCCACTTTGCTTGGAGCTTTGGAATTGCTTGCACTTTTCCTAGGTAGTCATACAAGGCACAATTCACAACTACAGCGTTCCAGCAATACTTCAGGAAACCTTGTGAATTCCAAACAAAAAAGCCAGAAATGTCACATTTTGTGACTCGGACCTGCAGTATTTCTCCCAGTGACTTCTCTTCCCCTGAGACACCCTTCTCTTAGGAATGCTAGGAGCTAAAGTTACACCCGCAGTCTCAGAAGAGCTGCTGCCCCTGCCAGAGGCGCAACTAGAGCCAAATTTCGGGGGGGGGGCTGAGCAAAAATTTCGGGGGGGGCTGAACTTTAAGCAATAGGCAGAGTGGAGCTGCAGGGGCTCTTAGAAGGGGTGAAACAACAGCGAGGCCTCATTAACATGCGAATGGTCTTTTAAAGACCTGTGAAGAGATCGGGTGCGGCTGCTTTTTTGCCCGGGAAGGTGTCTCATCCCGGGCTGCCACACACGACGGGGGGGGGGGGGGAGGGGGGGGGGGCTGAAGCCCTTTGAGTCCAATGGGTGTTGCACGCCTGGCCCCTGCCTATGGTCCACTCTAGAATAGCAAATCAGACCCGGGCCCAAAAATGGCCACAGTTTCCGTTCGCGTTCTCAGTAGAGTTTTAATGACATGGCACTTAGAGATCTCTTAAATTAGCATCCACAGAATAAGCTCCTTTATCTTAAGGCTTATGTTTGTTGCTCACATATCTTTCAATTATTTTGAACTGAGCTTGCACTTAGTAAAGTATGTTTTACATAATAAAGACTGTAATGGGTTGTTATTATTTGATCTCACATTGTGAACCTCAGAAACTGATCACCAATTAATGAATGAGCTGTTGCTATATGAATGCTGGCTGAATATATGGGTGCTGCATCTACACATGTTCCGAGCTCCCATAAAATAGGGCTAGAGATCTAAAAATCACACAAAATAAATAACTGGATAAGGATCAAATTGGATACGGTTAAGTCTGAGCACCGGCAGTTTTTTTTTGGGCCCTCAAAACGGGTCCGAAAAAAAATAAAATAAAGAACGGACTACCTTTAGTAGTCACGAAAATAGAGCCCGATAGAGACCCGTTTCGAGGGCCCCAAAAAAAAACTGCCGGTGCTCAGACCCGGACAGACCCGGCCCACTTAAAGCCCTGACCGTATCTATTTTTACACCAACGTGTGGGGAACAGTAAGAAAAGGATATTTCTTGTTGAACAGGAAGAGAAGGGCATTTGTCCTTCTACTGTTCAAGAAGCATTTCCCGAACAAGGAAAGGCCTATTCATAACATAAATATGTAAATTATGAAAACCTGTAAATGATTCACGTTCCACGCACAACATTCTTAGAACCTTATAGAATTTTAGATAAATATTTCGTTGTTATACGGTCCACGGAACCTAGAATTCTTTCGATAGGATCGGTTGTTCTCAGGCAATGTACTGCTAACAAACGTTAATGCCCACTGGTTCATGACATAAATGTGGTGCACGAAGTGTGGGGCGTAACACAGGCCCTCCGCAGACCCCGCGATAAGAGGGGAGGGGGGCGAGCTGCAGGGGGCCCCCTCCGCACAGTACTCAGGCCTAATAGCTCCGTAATAAATCCGGAGAGGGGGCCCCTCCGTGTACGTGTGGGGGGGGGGGGGGGGGTGGGCTTGCTCAACCTTCGTTACGCCAGCAGTGTGATGTGCTTTATTTGCCCCAGTTATTTCAGCCACTGGCTTCAAATCTACGAAGCCTTCAGTGGCCCTGCTTAGTGGGGCACATATGCCATTGCCAACTGTTATAAAGACGTCTGCTGATGTCCTTGCTGGAGAAGGTAGTAGATTTAACCCTGATCTTTGACTGGTGGTGAATGTTTGCATTGTTCTGCATTCCGTCCATCATCTGTTCTTTTTAGGTCTTGCCTGAGCCAGCACTTTAGCGCTGCTCTGGCGAGAGCTTTAGTAAACGGGGGATTTGGAAGTGCAAACTAGTGCTTTTCAGGCCTTCAAATACAGTGCATGTACGCCGGGCGCGCGCACCATTTGGCAGCCTGCGTGATCATTTCGCGGCCGCTTTGATGTTCTCAGTGAGCCGTGCGGCCACTGAGAACATCAAAGCGGCCGCGAAAGTGCACATCATTTGCCAGCCTGCGTGCCTCTCTCCCCTTAGAGGGCGCGACGTGCCCTACCCACTCCCTTATCCCTCTTCCTGCTTGTTTTCTCTTCTGAACTGCTTGTTTTGCTTTCTTTTCTTAACATGTTTCATTTTCAGGTCACACGTCCGGCGCCGCGCCGTGCTTTTGCTTGGTTTCCTCGAGTGTACTTTCTGCTCGATGCCCTCTTGGTTTCCCTGGCTCGCTTTACTGACGAAAAGACCTTTCCCAGGATCGTAGATATCGCCCGATGCACGTTTCTTTTATTTGTTGAGTCTCTTTTTACTTGTTCCACTTTTTCTGCTGTGTAATAAATTCATATTTCATTTTAGAGGCCAACATCTATCTGACTTCCCTTTGACTTTTATGGTGAGTGATTAATTTTACCATACTGGCCGGATACCCTTACTAATATCCGCCCTCTATAGTACTGTGCAATTGCTTTAACCCATATAACAATCTACTTAAGAAATTATTATATATTGATGTGATCAATTGTTTCTGGGTGTATTGATATATAAATTATCTTTTTTATTATTTTGACAACCCTAAGGAATCGAATCTTACCGTGGAAGACATGTTGGCTAACTTCAGTTTGATTTGTATGAGACTGAGGGTACATGAATAAATATTGGATTGTTGGACAAAGAATTTTGTGATGAGGGATTTCTACGTGATAAAACAGATTTGATCAGAATATAGGGACCGATTACGATGACGGACGGACTTATGCCTGTAAGGCGGCGGTCCCGTGGCGGCCGCATTGTGCATTTTTAACATTGCGGTAGGTGCTGCTGGCTGCAGCACCCGCCACAATGATAAAAATGTATGTTGTGCGTTTCCCTGCACTATGTGGCAAGCATCACGCGGTGCCTGCCACCTGGTGCAGGGAAATGTAGTGGTGTACCATAGGTACCCCTCAGTGCACACCCACCTCTGCCAACACAAGGGGGGCCCACAACGGGCCCCCGCCAGCCTTTCCATGGCATTTTCACCACCATGGAAAGGCTGGCGGGGATACAGCATTGTAATTTGGTGGGCGCCGCCACCATTCTACAGATGCATGGTGGGTCCGCCAGGCAATCGTAACGATTGCCTGTGATGGACCCGTGGTGGATGGACTTTGTGTCCACCAGCACACCACCCGCCATTGTAATATGGCGAGTGGAGAAGTGCTTCACGATGACAGTGAAACCACCACCGGCAGGCTGCTGGTGGCGGTTTCACCGCCATCGTATTCAGGCCCTAAGTGTGCTTCCATCACAACAGTGACAGCCCTTACCACACATAACCAACACACCAACGATAATCTATATTTGGGCTTTTATTGAACATTTAAATCACTCTTTAGCTTATAATAATAGCACTCACCCACCATTGTGACCCATAAGTACAAAGAAATGTCACACATAAGCAATCTGAAAACTTGGCAGCTATGATAACATACACAAGTTTCTTTGACTCATAAAGTACAGTATGTGACATACATTCATATGTACTGGCCCATGACATACAGGGTGTGACACAGATTGCATGGGTGGCTGGTATATCCTTTAAAAGTCACGGGCGAGTGAAGGGTATAAAGATAGAATATCGACGGGAAAATATCGACTAGCATTAATATCGTGGTAAGAATATCGACTGTGAAAAATATCGTAATAGAAAATATCTTTGTAAAAAATATCGTTTCTTGAGAATGACAAAAATATCGTCAAGAAAAAATATCGATGAACAGAATATCGTTGATCAAAATGTCGTTTCATATAATATCGACAGAAAAATATAAGTTGTTATAAAATTTATAAAAAAATATGTATTATGTTTTTAAAAAACTTACAAAACTCCTACTAGTAATAATATGTGTTAAAAAATATTTTCTACAAAAGAATTGTTAAAATTTTAGTAGCGGGATATTGGTATTATAGGGGATAAGGGTGGGTAGTAATTTAAAATTTGGTTTTTACAAAATTTCTAAAATATAAAAATATTAGGAAATAATTAAGAAATCGAAATTTTAATTGGAAATTTCGATTTGTTCACGAAATTAAATTTTTAATTAAATTTTAAAATTCCCCAAAAATGTTTTAGGAGCGGGTTATTGGTAATATAGGGGATAAGGGTGGGTAGTAATTTAAAATTTGGTTTTTACAAAATTTCTAAAATATAAAAATATTAGAAAATAATTAAGAAATCGAAATTTTAATTAGAAATTTCGAATTGTTCACCAAATTAAATTTGTAATTAAATTTTAAACTTTCAAAAAAAAATTTTAGGAGCGGGTTTTTGGTATTATAGGGGATTAGGGTGGGTAGTAATTTAAAAATGTCGTGTTTTAAAAGTGTAGAAAATATTAATAAATTAGAAATTTATCATGAAATCAAAATTTAACTTCGAAATGTTAAATTTTACATGAAATTTATTTTTTAATATTAATAAAAAATATTAAATTAATATTGAAGAAGCGTTATTTTGGTATTATAGGGTAATAGGGTATAAAAAATAATTTAGATAGAAAAATTTATATTGTTTACTAACCTGCACATTTCCTGACTTATGTTGGATTGGAGTTAGAATAGTAATTTGTTATGGTTTACTATCCAGCACTTTCCCTGACTTATGTTGGAGTGGAATTAGAATAGTAATTTATTATGGTTTACTATCCAGCACTCTCCCTGACTTATGTTATGTTTGGAGTTAGAATAGTAATTTATTATGGTTTACTATCCAGCACTCTCCCTGACTTATGTTATGTTTGGAGTTAGAATAGTAATTTTTTATGGTTTACTATCCAGCACTTTCCCTGACTTATGTTGGATTGGAGTTAGAATAGTAATTTATTATGGTTTACTATCCAGCACTCTCCCTGACTTATGTTATGTTTGGAGTTAGAATAGTAATTTATTATGGTTTACTATCCAGCACTTTCTCTGACTTATGTTGGATTGGAGTTTGAATAGTAATTTATTATGGTTTACTATCCAGCACTCTCTCTGACTTATGTTATGTTTGGAGTTAGAATAGTAATTTATTATGGTTTACTATCCAGCACTTTCCCTGACTTATGTTGGATTGGAGTTTGAATAGTAATTTATTATGGTTTACTATCCAGCACTCTCTCTGACTTATGTTGGATTGGAGTTTGAATAGTAATTTATTATGGTTTACTATCCAGCACTTTCTCTGAGTTATGTTATGTTTGGAGTTAGAATAGTAATTTATTATGGTTTACTATCCAGCACTTTCCCTGACTTATGTTATGTTTGGAGTTAGAATAGTAATTTATTATGGTTTACTATCCAGCACTTTCCCTGACTTATGTTGGATTGGACTTTGAATAGTAAATTATTATGGTTTACAATCCAGCAGTTTCCCTGACTTATGTTGGATTGGAGTTAGAATAGTAATTTATTATGGTTTACTATCCAGCACTCTCCCTGACTTATGTTATGTTTGGAGTTAGAATAGTAATTTATTATGGTTTACTATCCAGCACTTTCCCTGACTTATGTTGGATTGGAGTTAGAATAGTAATTTATTATGGTTTACTATCCAGCACTTTCCCTGAGTTATGTTATGTTTGGAGTTAGAATAGTAATTTATTATGGTTTACTATCCAGCATTTTCCCTGACTTATGTTGGATTGGAGTTAGAATAGTAAATTATTATGGTTTACAATCCAGCACTTTCCCTGACTTATGTTGGATTGGAGTTAGATTAGTAAATTATTATGGTTTACAATCCAGCACTTTCCTTGACTTATGTTTTGTTTGGAGTTAGAATAGTTAATTATAATGGTTTACTATCCACCATTTACCCTGACTTACGTAGGATTGGAGTTAGAATAGTTAATTATTATGGTTTATTATCCAGCATTATCTATTTACTCTTTTTAATAAGAATAATATATGTCATGTTGTAATATTCATTTCAACAATATAAATTAAAAACATTTTTATAACATTTTTACATACATATGACAAGTTTCTAAATTAAGAAATAACAATTTTTAGATCTTTTTTTTTATTCATAGTTTAAATTGTTACTGCAAAGATTTTGAACATTTTATAAAACATTTAATATAATTTTTGTTAACAAATTATATTGCAGTTTTGTACATAAATACAGTTTCAATTATGCATACATTAGTATATTAAATTTTTATATTTTTTATAAAAATTTAATATATTACATATTTTTATGACATTGATTTTATCACGATATGTACATAACATAAATTTACTTTTTTTAACATCTGAGAAAAATATTTAACAATGAAAAACATTTTTTAATATACAATAAACAATTAATATATAATTCTATTGAACATATTAATGTATATTTTACAATATTCATTTGTTTTTTAAGAATAAAAAGTAAATTATTACTAAACATGGTAAATTTATATTTAAAGGATGGATTTAGCTATTAGGTCTAAGTATGCTAGACCTTCTATACTTGGGTACAGTCTAGTTTTTTGCTGGAGATATTCGTACATATTTAATGTTTGTTTACTTAGTTTAGGGCCAATTTTAGAAAGGGATTGCTCTATGTCAGAAACTTCAAGTAACACTGGAGTCGACACTGATCCCTATGCCCACTACCTCTGAAAAAGAACTCAAGGAACACTCTGGACAATTGCTGTGAATTAATTGGAAAATAACAGACGAAGTCTCTTACCCTCAATATATTCTGTACAAGCCCCAGGAGGTGATTGATGACAGGCGATGTTCTGTTTAACCTCACAAGAGTCAATAGAAGGAACAATGGAGAATGGTCTGACAACACTCTTGAGGAATTGTATGGAGTAGTCCCGACTCAAGGAAATAACTATGAAGTAGACACTATGACTTATAACCTAGCTATGGGTAAACTAATATTGTTCTATTGAACTGACTGAACTGTGAAGGAGTACTGACCCCAATTCTGGTACCAGAGATAATTAACTAGAATTTCGTGAAGTGGCACCAACTAAATACATACTACGAATTCTTCAATTAAGTCACTTGCCAGAATCCCACGTTGCGCATGCGATAAGAACAACCAAAACAGAAGCGCTGACAGGAATTCCCTCAGAACAAGAACTTCACACAGAGCCGCGCTGTAACTCCGGTGAAGAGGTCAGTTGAAGTGCGCAGATTCCTGAGCAGCTGTGCGCTTCATCTCCACAGCTGCTCGCGCGCTCTCGATGACTAGAGCGCTCACTCCTCGCTGTTTGTAATCCCCTTCGGCGGCCATGTTGGGATACTCGCTTCTTCAGGTTCTGTACACAGCGCCGCAGGAACAACATGGTGACTCTATGCTGCCTTCGCCAACATGGATATTTGGAGCCCTGCTTTAATGACCGTTGAGTTTTTGCTGGCACTGATCTAATGCTGGCTATGGTTCTGGAAGTCTTGACAGTACCCCCTTTCAAGAATGTCCCTTCCACAGCGGGCTTGTTGGGGTGTGCCTGATGAAAGACTTCAACTAGTCGTGGGGCATTTACATGGACTGCTGGTTCCCACGACCTTTCCTCAGGTCCGTACCCCTTCCACTCTATCAAGTAATACAGTTTGTTTCTCGCCACCTTGGAATCTAAGATTCTGCTGACTTCGTATTCTTCGCTCGATTCTACCACTATGGCGGGTGGAGAGTTTTTTAACCTGACCTTGTCTGGACTTTTCTTCAGAAGGGAAACATGGAAGGTCGGATGAATTTTCAATGACTTCGGTAATTGTAACTTCGCCACTACAGGATTTATGATCTTCTGAATTTTAAATGGCCCTATGAATCTAGGCTGAAACTTCCGATTACCCTTTAATCTCAAATGCCTTGTGGATAGCCACACCTGGTCACCTTTTTTAAACTGTGGGCCTTGTCTTCTCTTTTTGTCTGCCTGCTTTTTATAGGATTATTTGGCCTTGATTAGATTGCTCAAAGCTCTTTTGTAAGAGCTCTGTAGCTCTTCCATTACTCTAGCCACGGCAGGGACCTCCCCAATCTGTTTCCCCAGTGTGATAGCTGGATGTCTGCCTGTGTTCAAGTAAAATGGAGTGAACCCTGTGGAATCATGAGTTGCGTTATTGTATGCGAATTCTGCAGTCCACAGTAATTCGGACCATTCAACATCCTGCTCTAACAGATAGAGGCGTAAATATTGTTCTAGCTCCTGGTTCACCCTCTCGGTCTGACCGTCTGTCTCGGGGTGATAACTAGTTGAATAACGTGCGTCTATGCCTAAGTTGTGCATAAAGGTCTTCCAAAATTTCGACATGAACTGTGACCCCCTATCTGAAATGATTACTTGTGGAATTCCGTGTGCCCGAATGATGTGCTGGTTGAATGTCTGTACTAATTGCGAAGCTGTGGGTACAGTCTTGAAAGGAATGAAATGTCCCATTTTGGAAAATGAGTCCACCACCACCAAAATCACTGTGTTACCTTGACTAGAGGGCAGATCCACTATTAAATCTAATGTCACGGTGTGCCAGGGGTAGGGTGCGTTAGGTAAGGGTTGCAATAACCCTTGCGGGGCCTGACGACTGGGCTTCCCTTTGATGCAGATTTCACAGGTCGAAACATATTGTCTTACTTGGGCTGCCAGATCTGGCCACCAAAAGTGTCGCCGGACCAGTTCTTCGGTCTTCTTGACCCCCTTGTGGCCTGCCATCCGATCATCGTGACAACCTCTCAAAGCCTCTTCTTGGAGTGTTCTGGTTGGAAGATATAGCTTGCCTTCATGATATGGGAGTCCTTCGACAAGGTTTCTTTTACCATCTGCCTCGGCCCACTTACGAAGATCCTCTTCTGAGCAGACTTGCTGAATTTGTTCATCGAATTCTTTCATTTGCATGGCTCCGATTATTTGTTTCAATGGGACTATGGGTTCTTCGGCTGAAGGTTTCTCTTCGGCTGTTGGGTTCATGCGCGAAAGAGCATCGGCCTTCCCGTTTTTCGCACCTGGTTTGTACGTGATCACGAAGTCAAATTCTGAGAAGTACAAGGACCATCTCAATTGACGTGGCGAAAGTGTTTTAGCAGACTTTAGGAATTGGAGGTTGCGATGGTCTGTAAACACAGTGACAGTATGCTTGGCCCCCAGTAAGTAGTGTCGCCAATCTTGGAATGCTTCTCGAACAGCCAGTAATTCCTTGTCGGCGATGGAGTAATTGCGCTCCGTGTCCGACAGCTTCCTGGACCGGTAGGCCACCGGATGCAGTTGTCCCGTCGTTTTGTTCCTCTGTGACAAAATTCCTCCGGTTGCGAAGTCTGATGCATCAGTTTCAACGAAAAAGGCTTGTTCCGGATCAGGGTGCATTAGAATGGGGGCGCTAATGAAGGCCGTCTTCAAGTCCTGGAAGGCTTGTTCTGCAGTTGCAGTCCACACAAATTTTTGTCCCTTCTTTAGCAGGTGAGTGATGGGAGTGACCTTAGACGAGAAATTAGGAATGAACCTCCGGTAAAAATTGGCAAAACCAATAAAACTTTGGATTTCCTTCACACTTCCTGGCGATGACCACTCCTGAATGGCACGGACCTTTGAATTATCCATCTCGACCCCAGCTGCGGACAACATGAATCCCAAGAACTCCACCTTCTCGGCATGAAAAGAACACTTCTCCAATTTCACGTACAAGTGGTTATCCAAAAGCTTCTGGAGTATAGCTCGCACATGCTTGACATGATCTTCCATGTTGTCGGAAAAAATCAATATGTCATCAATATAGACGACAGCCACTCGGTCCAAGAATTCTCTCAGAACATCATTAACGAAGTTTTGAAATGCTGCTGGGGCATTGCTCAACCCATAAGGCATCACTTGATACTCAAACAACCCATACTTGGTCCGAAAGGCTGTTTTCCATTCATCCCCCTCAGCCACTCTCACCAAATGGTAAGCTCCACGCAGGTCAAGCTTGGTGTAAATCTTTGCTCCTTTGACTTGATCCAATAGTTGATTGATTAGTGGCAATGGGTACCGATTTTTCACAGTAACTTGGTTCAAGGCTCTGTAATCGATACACGTGCGGAGAGTTCCATCCTTCTTTGGCCGGAAGAAAAGCGGAGACGAAACTGGAGACTGTGATGGCCTTATGAATCCCATCCTGGTAAACTCTTCCAAATACTCTTTGAGGTAGAGGTTCTCCTTTTCAGTGAGTGCGTAAACTCGACTGCAGGGCAGGTTGGCACCGGCTTCCAATTCGATCTTGCAATCATAGCTTCTGTGTGGTGGTAATTTCTCTGCATTCCTTTTGTCGAACACACTCGCCAAATCTTGGTATTCTTTTGGTATTTCCACTGCGCTAACAGTGCAAATGTGGAGCGACAACTTGGCCAACCCCGTAGCCGGCGATCCCACGCACTCTTCTGAGTTCTTAGTAAAACAATTCCTCTGACAAAATTCCGAGTTCATCTTGACTGTTCTCCTCTCCCAATCAATAATCGGGTTATGCGTGGTCAACCATGGTAAACCTAAAATCAGCTGGAACTGGGGTGCGTCTATGAGGTTAAATCTAATAAATTCTCGATGACCCTGCAATCCTTCCAATTCTAAGGTCTCTGTTTCTTCTACTATGGGTCCTGAAGTCAAATTGGAGCCGTCGACTGCCTTTACGACTTCGAGATTCTTCTTCTTGATCGCCTTTATGCCCATTTCTTGCGCATATTTCAGGTCACAGAAGTTCCCAGTGGCCCCCGAATCGATCATGACTGAGACTTCTTCCAAATTCTGGGTTCCGAATTTGACTGTAAAAAATACTGTAAGATGGGGGGCCGCTGACAGCAATGTGTTAATCAGTTGCTGAGGTTCATGAGTTGACTGTTCGGAACATCCCACCAGGGCAACTCCTGTTACTGGTGGGATCGATCTTTTAAACCCTGGTTACTCTTGTTTCTCTTCGGACACTCCCTCACAAAATGTCCCGAGGTACCACAATACAAACACAACTGATTCGCTCGCCTTTTATCTTTTTCTTCTTGAGAGAGAGGGCCCCTGATGGAACCTATTTGCATTGGTTCCTCACCGGTACCCGTATCAGGTTTTGAGGGTTCGGGTCTCATACGGTCTAGGCGTGGCACAAACGACTTGTAGTCTCGCTTCTTTTCTGACCTTCTTTCAAACAATCGATGCTCGATTTGAAGAACTAAATCAATAAGTTCTGAGATTTCCTGAGGACGTTTCGGGATCTGCGCCAATGCATCTTTTATTTCATCTTTGAGACCACGATAGAATATCGCCGCACGTTTACTGTCGGGCCAATCTGTCTCGACGATTAGTTTGTTGAACTGAGCTATATATGTTACCAATTCTCGATTGCCTTGCTTAAGGTCTAGGAGTTCGTTGTCGGTGGCTTGATTGGCCGTTCTTCTGTCGAATATTCGTAGAAATTCCTTCTTGAAACGATTGAAATCGTACAAAGCTGCGTCGTCTCGAGAGACCAACGGCATAGACCAGGCTGCGGCGTCGCCGCTCAAGTAAGACAACATGAATGCGACCTTGGCTTGATCCTCTTTGAACACTACTGATCTGCACAAGAAATGTAGAGAACATTGGGTCAGGAAAATCTGGGCCTTATGGGGGTCCCCGCTAAAGCGTTCTGGGTTGGCTAAGGGGACAATAGGTGCCACTGAATGAATTACTTGCGTGGCCACTTCTGCACCAGAGTTCTGAGAAGAGTTGAAGCTAGGTAAAGGAGTTGTTCCCGCTAAGAGTTCCTCTAATTTCTGTTGAACATGACGAGTTTCTTGTTGGGACCTTTTTACCTCATCCCTCAGGACTCTATTCTCTTCTGTGGAACGTGTAAGTTGGGTCTGTAACCCTTCTAGGATTCCCGCCAAGGAGTTCAAATCAAATCCCTCAGCCATGTCGACTTGAGTGAAAGGTTGGCACTTCAATCTGTCAGAAACTTCAAGTAACACTGGAGTCGACACTGATCCCTATGCCCACTACCTCTGAATAAGAACTCAAGGAACACTCTGGACAATTGCTGTGAATTAATTGGAAAATAACAGACGAAGTCTCTTACCCTCAATATATTCTGTACAAGCCCCAGGAGGTGATTGATGACAGGCGATGTTCTGTTTAACCTCACAAGAGTCAATAGAAGGAACAATGGAGAATGGTCTGACAACACTCTTGAGGAATTGTATGGAGTAGTCCCGACTCAAGGAAATAACTATGAAGTAGACGCTATGACTTATAACCTAGCTATGGGTAAACTAATATTGTTCTATTGAACTGACTGAACTGTGAAGGAGTACTGACCCCAATTCTGGTACCAGAGATAATTAACTAGAATTTCATGAAGTGGCACCAACTAAATACATACTACGAATTCTTCAATTAAGTCACTTGCCAGAATCCCACGTTGCGCATGCGATAAGAACAACCAAAACAGAAGCGCTGACAGGAATTCCCTCAGAACAAGAACTTCACACAGAGCCGCGCTGTAACTCCGGTGAAGAGGTCAGTTGAAGTGCGCAGATTCCTGAGCAGCTGTGCGCTTCATCTCCACAGCTGCTCGCGCGCTCTCGATGACTAGAGCGCTCACTCCTCGCTGTTTGTAATCCCCTTCGGCGGCCATGTTGGGATACTCGCTTCTTCAGGTTCTGTACACAGCGCCGCAGGAACAACATGGTGACTCTATGCTGCCTTCGCCAACATGGATATTTGGAGCCCTGCTTTAATGACCGTTGAGTTTTTGCTGGCACTGATCTAATGCTGGCTATGGTTCTGGAAGTCTTGACACTCTATTCTGAGTTCTTGGTAGCTTTGTTCTTTTTTAATGCTTTGGATTAGTTTGTGAAGTGTTGGTTGACTTCTTCCTAAAGTGGCTTGGAAAGCATTATGCCATCCTTCAACTGCGTTGTTAGTTTTAGCTTTCTGTGCTATTGTACTAGCATACACATTCCACCATGGAATTGGAAATTTAGGTTGTCTACGGTGGCCTGAACGATGTAATCTTCCAACCCAGGTATCTTCAAAATAGTCCAAGAAGGGAGTTAGTATTTTCTCATTGGTGCGGTAGAAAGGGCTGTCAATTAATAAATTGTAGTAGTTAGCCACTTCTGTTGTTGGTACATATGCCAAGGCAATCAACTTTTTTATTTGATAAGCAAAGTGACTGTTTGTACAATATTCAATGCTTAAGGTAGATTTTTGTAAGTGCCTCCATATACTTTGGTTGTAGTGATAATAACAACCTTGTATTGAGGTATGGGGATATATCTTAAGGATAGCTTGAATCATGGCTATTTCAAAGTCAATTATAATTCTTTGAGTATAGTAATTATCTGTTAATTCTTTGATCTTTGTTAAAAGTTCAACGTAGGTAGTATTTGTTTTGTTTGGCAGCAGAGTATAAATTAGAGGGATATTTGTATCTTGGTATTCCCCATAGATGGTGTAAAGTTGATAGAAAGGTTTGGGACAAACTTTAAAAGTCCCGTCCATCATCCATGTTTCACATGATTTAAGTTTTTGCAAATTACTATTAGTAGCAAAAAGTAAAACTCGTTTGTCATGACTCTGGTTGTCATACATTAGGAATTTATCCTCATTATGTGTAATGGTATATTCAGGATATATTTTTATATCCTTAAAACTTTCTGGCGTTGGTGGAGTTGGATCTGAAGCACGTTTAGTTTTTGAAATTAATCTTTTTAAGTTGGGAATAGAAGGTAGCTGTCCTGTCACATGTTCTGGCACTTTGCTTAAAACATTTTTCAAAATACTAGTGCTTGTTTCTTGTGATCCTTTACTAGAATCTTTCAATGTTTCCAGTGCTTCTCTAACTTCCACTTCTGTTACATTTGGTGGGTGGTTATGCTCACGTACATTTACCACATTGTTATCAACAGTTGTTGCTCTACCATAGCATGCACTTGAGTAATATTTGCTACATTTCCAATGGGTCTTATTCGCTTTTACTCTTTCTTGGGTGTAGGTGTAACCCATGTAGTTCAGCATTAGTTTCCCTTTTTGCGAAGTAATCAAAGTAGCTCCAGTTGCCATGTCTAAGGTAGATCTGTAGAAAATATATATATGTATTTTTAAGAACATTGAAGACGATTTACAGAGATGTGTATAAGAGCAGGAAAAAGCGTGAACATATACTTACTATGTGGCTTCACTGGTAATTCTTTTATTCTTATTTCTCTTTCTGAATTTTCTTATTTTTAAGTTCTGTAGTAGTGTTCAAGAATAATTGAAAGACATGATTTAGTGTTATAGGTGTTTGATTTTACTTTCAGAATTGTTATACATACAGTGACTATACTTACTTGATGTAGTAGAAGATGTTGGTAGTGTAGTTGTAGATAGGTAAATAATTTTGTAGAGTCTGTGTAAAAAATAATCATTGTGTTACTTATAGTATTTGGATGATAGTAGTTGTTAACATATGAAGTAAATAGTACATTTACTTAGCAAGTTTAAATAATTTTTATCAGCTATCTAAGTAGACATGGATAAGGTAGTTTATAAATGTTTTTACATCTAATTTTTTGGTCGTTGTTGATAAGTTCAACATGTTTTGTTTTCACTCTAAAGAAGAACAGTTTTTAAATTAGGGAGTTTATCTACTTTTTGCTAAGTTCGAATGAAAAAAGCAATGGGATTTTACTTACTTGAAGTGTAGTATGACGTTTTGTAGTTGTAGTCGTAGGTTTGTATTCTCTTCTCTCAGCAAGGTAACCGTTTTTCTCCAAGTTTGTGCCAAAAATGGTAAATTACGTTAAGTGTGTAATTGTTTTTATATTAGTGAGTAAATTAATGGTAGGTTTTGATTGGTTCAATTAGTGAAATTTCAAAATCATTGGTCGAGAACGTAATTTCGAATTAGAAAACCGTTATTTTCGTAAGAGTTTGTTGCATCACTATTTGTTTGTTAAAGTACATTGTAAAAAGTTTTATATGTGCTTTTTTGTTTTATATGTAAATAGTTTATATGTAGAAAATAATGAAATGTGTTTCACATTTAGGCCATCGGAGTGTATGATAGTATCAGTAAATGTAATTTTTTTTAACACATATTATATATTTTTATATCAATAAGTATTAGGAAAACTAAATAATTATATGTGTGAATCGTTTTGTAAAGTAAAATAGTAAAAACAAGTGAGTAAAATAAAAGAATCGTGCATATCGAGTTGGTAATAAAAAGACGATATTTTTTGTATATTTCTATAAGCAGATAGGTCGTCGATGTTAGTGTAGTCGATATAAATGTCTAAGGTAATGATATTTAAAATAAAGTCGATAATGTAGTAGTCGATATTTATGTTGTAGATATTAGTGTGAACGATATTAGGGTTGTCGATAAAAAAAAATCGATATTTGTGTGAATTCTTGTTTAAGTATAGGATGACGATATTAATGTAAGCGATATTTTAGTGACGATATTTATTTCTGACGATATTTATGTTAACGATATTCCATCATGGAACCGAGTAAAGTGCCCCACCACTTTCCCAAAAATTAAATAAAACACCCCCTCCCTCTAAATCCTAAAGTAAACCACCCCTCCCAAAAAAATACTAGAATAACGTTTTAAATAAAATAAATAGAACTTACCCACAGCGGCACATCCTCCGTCCTCCTCAGTGTTCCACTTCTATATCTGCAGTCGGGTTCCCCTAACCAATCCAGATGCTAGGCTCATGCTGTTAACAAGCATGAGAGAAGAGCCTGGATTGGATGGAAGGGTCCGGCTGGACGCTCCTTCAGGCCCTGTAGGCCTGTGCTTGGTCTCCACCCATCTCTCTAAGACAACTAAGTGGAGAGCTTCAAAGTGCACATGTTACTTTGGTCGGTGCAAGACAGACGGCCAAACTGACATGCGCACATTGAAGCACACAGTCAGCCACTGCTCCTGTCCTGACACGCCCCATGTGTCTATGGGTTCGTGGTAGGCTGGCTGCTGTTGTGTCCACGTTGTAAAAATAAAATGGTAATGATATTTTTTCATTGCCATTTTATTTTGACTGCGCGGCTGACAGCAGGTGGGGGGTGCGACGCTCCCCACCCTTGGGCAGAAACCGCCACTGGGATTGATATCTATTTGGTTCCAAAATAACATTCCATGCGTAAGTGCCTATTTGCCCGTTCATGCATTGTGGTTCATACCTGTCTACTGGGCGATAACATTTGTTGTATTAAGTATGAATGTGCCTATTACCCCATGTCATATGGTGAATGACATACAATAATATCTACTGGACACTCACATATGGGCTGACATACAGAAGTGTTTATTAGTCCAACGCATGCATGGTATGAAATACACGTGTCTTTCAGCTAATGACTCGAGTGACAGTGACATGGCTTTTTAAGGATTGTTTTATTTTCCTCTGATTCGTGATTGGTTGAGGGATTTTTGACTGACCTCGAAAGCAAAGGTGACACTGCAGCCGGGAGAGAAGCTCACGCTTAAGCAAATGCACCAATTGACCGAGTTTTTCTTGGGTAGTTTCTTGAACTACTGATGAACAAAGCTATTTAAATGTTAATATGATTTTTTAAAATTCTTGCAAAGGATGAAAACAAGAACATCTATGCGAGGAATGATAAACAGGAACATTAGGGTTGATTTATTTCCTGGTGGACGGCCTGTTGTTCCACCAGGGTGACAGAGTAAATTACTCCGTCACCCTGGTGGAGGGACCGCCCGCCAGATTTATAAATGACCACAAAGCTGGCGGCCATTTACAACGCATTGCCCGGAACTGCAACAACAGCGGTTCCTGTCAAAGCATTTCACAGTTTGGTGCCAGGCCTCAATTCTTTATTTATTTTCAATAAGAAAAGCCCAAAACGGGATTTTCTTATTGACAGTAAAAAAGGCAATGCACCCCTCGTTACGGGATTCATGGTGAGGGGGCATTACTACTTTTTGACTGTCCCTTACCGCCGAGGTTTGCCTGGCAGTGACGGACAGTAAAAAACAGCTAATTTGTCAGCCCAACCTAATTGGGCAAGCAGACATATTGCCAATTCTTTGCGGGGTCGTCAGATACGTTTGTCCACGGCAGTGACGGAGTAGTCACCGCCAAGGGCGAACTTAAGGTCTGCCCGCATCTAAATCAGGGGGGTGGACCACTGTGTTGGTGGGGAGGGAACTCCACTGCCCTGGAGAACTCTGTTGCAACAGAGTTCCCTCTCCACCAACATATACACTAGGTCCATAGTTTGCAGATAGCCTGTATGCAAGAGAATGCTACATATGTATTGATGATCAATCCCTGGTATACTTTGGTACTGTAGATAACTTATGCACACGTGCTAGTTGATTGAATTAATATTGCTAACTCTCCAATTTGTTTCGCCAAAGCTTTGAGCCAAACAGCATTGATTTTATAGATTTTTCCGTAATGAAATGTATTAGCAAAGTGAATCTCCTGGCCAGGCAACAAGCAACCACCCCCAGGAACTCAAAACGAGCCTACCTCAAATGAGCCTTTATTTCAAAGAAGGGCGCATGACCTCAGATAGTATTTTAGTTAATATAGAGATTTTGTAAAGTGCTTCTAAGCACCATCAGTGGCCTAAGAGCGCTTTGGATGGGTTAATTTTTTTTGTTTGAATTTTTTTATTGTTGTTTTCCATTTTATAGTACACAGCCGTCCAGTAGTTACATAACAATGTAAGGGTTCTTGCCCCTCTTCCATTTCTTACATCCCTTGTTACATCAACAGGTAGTCTGCACGGTCGTACATAGCAATATGTTACCATGAAAACAAAATTATTTTTTTTCCCTTTTTTCTTAAACAGTTTGCAACATAACATTGATGCAACAGGGTGAACAATACATTTCTCTTCTCATGTGGTGAAGTGAAGGTATTTATAATGGGGCATCGTTTCCGAACTGTGCTTTCTTGACTGCCTTGCTGTTGGTCTACGCGCATTCGCATTGGTCATGGCTGCGCTGGTGTACAGGTGCATGCCTCTGGCAGACTGCCCACTATCTGATGCACACGTGTTACGCAACATAATATTCGACCTGGGTATATGTCAGCAGGGGGGCAGGGGGGAGAAGGGGACACATAGCCCTGTCACGTAGCTCGCAGCGCTGTGGCTATATCTTATGCGCTAGCTCGTCTTGCGCTTTCCGACTCAGACTCCGGATGTTAGTTTGACATTTACTCAGACACAGTACCTGAGTCCTCAGAGGCATTCTGCCACATGGTGCAAAAGTCTGTCAGTATTGTTCCCCACTGCACTGCCATTGGCTGCCTCCTAATGCCTATTGCGTCCTCTCGCCGCAGCGCCAGGCTCTCCGCCTGTGCCCAGTATAGTAGCGACCGGCACCAGGATTTTGCCGAGGGAGGTTCCGAGGATTTCCACCGTTTTGTAAGGAGGCGCTTGGCTACTATTAGTCCTAGGTCATTGTAACGGGATGTCAACTTACTACTGGTTAGTAGAGGAACCAGGCAATGAGAACCAGATGTTCAAGAACCAGGTAGTCATCTGGCATGGAGGAGGCACACTAGGAATAGCCCCTTCCTCAATATCCCAAAGATAACTCAACCTTAAAAGTCCAAGGTCCTGAAAGCCAGCTGTGGAGAAGATGCTGGTCTCAGGAGTCTGGGCAGAATTAGACCCTCTTGACAGCAGTCGTAGACGAGATGAAGGATAGATTCTTGTAAAGGGGACACAATGAACTGAGATTAGACTAGAAAACGAAAGGGCCTTAACAATTAAACAAACAGTTCTGTTGCAGAATTGTAGCACACACAATGCCGATTGTAGATTGACGCTAGGTTCAGAGCGTGTTAAAAATATATGGGAAACAGTATTCTCAAGACTCTGCATATCATAGCATGAGATTTCAATCGAAAGGATAAACATGGTACGTGTTTTTTTTACCCTATACGGATACTTATATCTACATGACCTACTGAAATAAGGTGCATGGACACAAAGTAAGCAACCCAGACCAAATATCAGCAGACGGCATAATCGGAGACTGTGTCGCACCAGAGACTTCAGAGACTTGTTACTACATGTTCAGAGGAGAAACACTGATTGCCAGTGCAGCCCAAAGAAGACTTTAGGCACCAGGCATGAGCAGTGTCCTACGCAATTGCAGATAATGTAACCTGTCTTGCGGCATGCTCTTTCGTGAGGCAACCTTTAGTGAGCAACGTCTCTCTCATCTTTGTTTATTCACTCAAGGCATGGATCAGTGGGAATAGAAGCACTTTGGGCTTCATTTACAAGGCCCCTAGCAGACTTTTGCGCACCCGGAGCATCTATTTCTTTTACACTCCAGTGGTGCAATGTGGCGCAGCATATTTACAAGGCCACGCAAAGCCACTCTGTGTGGCTTTCACGGCCTTGTAAATATGCATCCCTTTTACGGAGAACACTGAGCGGAGGGGGCGTTCCATGGGTGTTTCATAGAATCTGAAGCAGTCCCAGATTTGTGTGGAAGAAGAAACCTGTTCTACACGCTCAGAAGAGTAACACTAATCACAAGCATGTGATCAGAGAAGACATTAATGACCACATTTATTAAAAAGTAACGCAGTGCAGCAAGTCACATTGTGCGCTGCATTGCGTTATGGAGAAAGGGCAGGAGTGCACTGTATTTATCACAATACAGGGCATTCCTGTTCTTTTCCCAGTGCTGCCGCACAATGGGCTGCCTAGCGCCAACGCAGGCATCTTTGCACCATGGTGCACGGGTGCCTGCATTGCATGCAGGATTGTTTTTGTGCAGGAAGGGGCACCCTTCCTGCAAAAAATCAATCCCTGAGGCTTATCCCTGTATCTATGTGTGCTACAGAAAGACGAAGTAACTAGTAGAAATAAAGTTATTTCTCCTCATTATGCCTCACCTGGGAAGGCGCAGCATTATGGCGCATTCCCAGGTCTACCAGTAATGGTAAATCTGGTGGTCATGGGAACACCCAGGCAAAACCCATGGCACGCCTTCCCAGGGCAGAGTAACACAACACCGAGATTTGCACTTATCAAGCCACTCAAGGCCATGCAAAGTGACCTTGGTGGTTCAGTAAATCACATTTTGGGGTTGCGTCATGCATACTGCACGTTGTGTGGTGCAAAAGCGATGCAACCCCCTAGATAAATTGGGCCCCTAGTCCTGAACATGAGCAGCCCCATATAATTTCCAAATATTTTCAATCTATCTTGTGGACATGCTTTTTCATATCAGATCTTTTTTGACCAGTGATTATTTTCTGTTCCTTCCCATTTACTTCAGGAATGAATCAGTGACAATGAAATACTCTGAAAGCAAATTCACACAATGTATCAACAAATTAAAGGCTGCTGAATAATGAATACTCCTCTAGACTGAACCAAAATGAGGGTTACACTTTATTTAAGCAATGGTTTAAAGAGGCTCGCCTAAACGAACCAATGGCTGAAGGCGGCTGAGCCAAAGCCTCACCAAAATCCTTTTTTGTTAGTGATGTTCATGTTAAGAGCTCAGGCTGTGCCAGAACTGCAAGGGCTCTGTTTAGCAACTCTTGTACAACATGTCATGGATACTTGACCACGCCCTAGAGGCAGTGAACAAAAGATTTCAACTTGGAAGGCATTCTGAAAATAAAGTTAAGAGACTTCCTGGGGGGAGGTACAGATGAGCCTGCATTTCTTCCCTCCAATTAGATAAATCTCTATTGGTACTCGTTGTTGGTCAAATATTCCATTCCGTCGTTATCCCGCTTCTTTCATTATCTTTATGCGTCGCCGCAGTCTGGCACTACTTAGGCAAGTAGTATGCGTTCATGCAGCAGAACTTTAGGTGTTTTTTTTTAAACTACAAGTTTACTTCATGTGATGCATCAACAATCAACATGAGAATTGACTTACATGCGTATTGAAACACTGCTTCAAGTACTGCTCTAGCCGTTTATATGGGACTCTTCACTTTGGCGACAGCGCGATTGCTGAGTGTGTTTGTGCAAGTGCATCTCACAGGTCCAGAGACCCATCTAACTTTTGAAGATGAACTGGATACTTCGTTTTGAGTATGGCGATGAAAGGAACTTTTGATGCTCTGAAGCCCTCCGTGAGGTGTTCTCCTGTAGGCCAACTAAAACATCCTTTTATTGTAATAGGTATTCTCCGAGTCTGCTTAATTTATGCTTAGTTTGTGTAAGCTTTCACACTGTTTTTATATATTCAAGATTTTGGTTTAAAACTTTATTTTTAGGTTTTAAAATTCGTCCCAAGAAGGTCCAGAGCTGAAATGTGAAAACAAAAAGAAACACTGTCACATTCTATCATACAGGTGAATACAGTTCACAATGGAGCTTACAACAATTTATCACAAAATGTCAAAACACGAGTCCTAAAAAGTGGAAAGTCAGGTATACAGAGCAGATGTCTTCATGCTGAGGGCAGCCTTTCATATCTTGGTAGTTCATATTCAATATGACATTCATAATCACAGATTCAAAACAATCGATCATCTTCATGCTTACGCTCAGTCACGTAAAATTGTCGTCGCCAATGCATTTGGGAGTTATCAAACCTCTTCTTCTGAATTTTTACATGACTTGTAATCATTAATTAAATTCAATATCAATACGGTGCAAGTGGCTGACAGGCCTAACAACTACTAACCTTTTTGTGCACAGTTCCTTATTTTTAATAGTTTATTTACAATAGTTTTCAGAAAATGTACTTGCTCTTGCCAGTGCAGGATTTGCTTTTCATGTGCTTGTTCTTAAAATCTTAAAAAACGTATTTTCCTCCTTTCAGGCAGACAAATTAGGAGAGAGGAACAACACTAAAGAGCTGGGAACAAGGTAAAAAGTAAAACGTACCACTCATTACAAAAATTTGCTAATTAGGACTACCACAAGTATAACATGAGACAATTAGGTGAAAACACATATATTAAATTGTCAAAAGATGCAGCCACAGAAATTATTAAACTAATAGGGAATCATTATCTTTTCAATCAAGCTAAAGACAAACGTTGGATAGATAACAATGCAAATAATTCCTTCATGAATAAAAGTTCAACAATACTGCTCTTTTATAGTGTTTAAAAGATCCACAAATCTGTGGAACACCTCCTGGGACAACCCATATTTTCAGGTACAAATTTGATTTTACAGCCTTTTTTAATATATGTAGATATCATACTTAATCCTTTGCTTAACTGGATTACATACATACTAGACAAGGGAGGCGTTTTATGCCAATTTACCTCAACCTCATAAAAAACATAATGAAGAAATATTATGTTCACAATGGACATAGTGAGGCTGTACATAAGTATAGAACATGAGGAAGGAGTAGAGTCAATTGAATGACACGTGCTGAAACACATGAACAGCATAGGAGCAAACAAGGAGTTAACAATCCAGGTGATGGAAGTTATCTTTTATGATAAGTATTTCAGATGTAGTGGACAGTTTTAGGCTCAAATTATAGGAACAACTAACTATGGGTGCAACTGGAGTTTCAACATATGCTATTAAATTCCTACACTACTTTGAATTAAGGTACACGATTAACACTTAAACACCAATCCTTTCTCTGAGATGATGGAGCAGGTACGTTGACCATGTATTTTGTGTATGGGAAGTACCTGGAGATAGCTTTACACATTCCATAGAAAATTGATGAAAAGAATGAGAGAAATAGATTTGCATTAAATATTGGAAAACCAAACATCCATTTTCTGGATATGATGGTGGTAAAATCAGATCCACAGATGTTTGAAGAGCATGAACATCTGTTTTTAGGTTGTTGAGAAAGAGGTCACTAACAAAACATACTGCAAGAAGGACAGATCAATCTATTGAAAAGAAAGGAACTAAAGACAGAGAAGAGTAGAACAACAATATGTCTGCAATACTCAACATTTTCTTATAAAGTGAGTAAGATTATTGAAAGATATTAGGAGATGATATACAAAGCTGATTTATAAAAAATGTTTCTTCAGACATACCCATTATTTTTCAGAAATCAGGAAGCTCAAGAAACATCCTAATACAAGCTGAAAAATGAAACAAGTGAACAAGCCAAAAGAAGTTAGAACCACACTGTTTGTCTTATACAAATTTCCCCCAAAAATTAAGGTAGAGGTGTCAATATATTCACACTCAGGAAAGAAAACTAAGACTATGAGGATTTTCACCTGTGACACTATATTTGTAGTATGCAGTATCAAATGACCATGTGGACTTCTTAACATAGAGGAAACATTACAAGAAGCAAAAAACAGGTGAAATGAACTCGGGTCTAACATACTGTTACATGATCAAAAATCACAAATAAAATTACAGACTCTGGAAGAGCAGAGTAGGAAACAGACATATTTAAGATAAAAGAGAGATGCTTTGAATTCATTTGCTAGAAACTTTAAGTTCAGTAGGATGATTGAATATTTTACATGTTGCCTGTGATGTATAGTCAATAGATGGCTGACATAGATTGGACAACTGGTAGATCTAATGAACTCTAAAGATGTCCCGTGAACTGAAAAAAATCCAGAATCTGCATAAGTATTTGTTCTAGCAATTACTTTTTTTATAAATTTGACTTAATTAAGAATAAGGGAAAATAAAGATTACAAATACAGAACAATAAACTGATGTTAGGATTTTTAATAAGAATGAATCTTTTTTCTGAAAGACACCTAAAGTCAAGATAAACAGAAAGACATTACAACGTGGTTGCATGACTTTGAAATAGAAAAGCTGAAATTGCACAAGTATTTGCTGTAAATAATATTTTTACAAGGAATTATTATACAAATGATGTGAATATAGAACGTTAGAAGAATCAAATAGAAACATCTCTAATAGAATGTCTCGCAAAGTCATGCTGAACATAAAGAGAGCAGAAGATGGTGGACACATGTAAGCTATGTAAAAGCTAATGTGCTGCAGAAGTGGCAGGAAATTTCTGACTTAAGTATGTGAAGACGGAATTAAATAATAAAACTTAAGTGGATAAGTCGTGGTTTGCATAACGCAAAATCAGAGAAGTCTGAAAGACACTATGGATCTGACTATCACATTAAACACAGTCAAGAGGGAAGAGAGTTTATGACTTGAATATGTCAGGGTCTCGTAGTTCAGATCGACTCTGTCTTCATAATTTTTAAATTCTCGATGAACACGGACAGGACCACGCCTAACGTGGGTTGCAAGAGAAGTCCATTCTCTGAAAAGTATTATACATAGGCTATGTAAGAATAGGAAATTGGGTAGCAAAAGCATAATTGTGAATGAGACAAATACTTTCAAAGTAATGATCTTGAATTCGGTTAATTAAATTATGTGAAATACGGATCAGGTAAAAACCCTGTCGGAGAAACTTGATAACTTCGATAAGCATTAGTATTGACGATTCTACATGACTGGTCTTAAGCGTGACGATAAAGTATTCTTTTGAATGCTCTATTATGAATATAATGATACATATGAAATCCGAGTATAAGCCTATATCTGAAAAGAAGAAATTAAGCAGACTTGAAGAATAGTTATCTCTTTAAACGGATTTGTTTAGTTGGGCCACATAATAAGGCCTTGAATTGCATTTTTTGAGATTGGCATTTAAAGTACAGAGATCCTAGAAGCAAGTAGTACGGACAACAGATGGCAATGAATACCATTTAGCCTCCTAGGGTACCGGGATTGGGTTGCCCTTCATTACTGGTTAGTCCATCCGGACATTAGGAAGTTAGTTTAGAGGATGCTGTTGAGAAATAATGTTTGAAAAATAAATAAAAAATGACAGAATTCTTGACCGTGGAAAGGATATTTGAGTTTAGTCTAGATTTAATAGAAGCTTTTGTGGGGCCTCGGTCACCAGCATAATGCGGGGCCCCTCTCTGGTGCATAAATAAGGCCTCTGGACATTTTCAAGGCATTACCAGTATACAGCACCACCTTGCGGTGACTGAAGTTACCTGCCTCATAAATGATCCCAAAGGAAGTCTATGCATCCTTAGTAGACATATACATATATTTAGCAGCGGCCGCAGGGGACCATGAGAAGAGAAGGCCTGGGGCAAATGGCCCCAGTTGTTCCAAATTGTGACTGCACTGGTTTAACTCCATGACCAGAGGGTCAAATTCTGCCAGGGCTTTTCAGCCTCTTATCCTTCCAAGGTTGATAAAAGAGCGAAATGGAGTGGAGTGACAAAAACAGTAGCTATGAGTGCCAACAGAGTCCCCACGGTGAATAAACACTTTACAAATACACATTATCTGTGTACCATTTGCCTGTGTTTGTTTTTCATAATTATGCACCTACACCTTTAAATGCTGAGAATACTCTGAAACATTGCTCTGCAGATCTTTCTACACTGAAGTGCCTTGAAGCTAGACTTGGTACAACATTGTTTGAGCATTATACAGAAAGAGAAAGGGATAGGTGACTGGCTCGACGGAGACTAGGAGAATGAGGGTGACAGACTGGTAGATAGGTAGATAGAGATAAATAGATAGATAGATAGATAGACAGATAAATAGCAAACAGCAGCAGACATTTGCACCATGATAAGATTTACTGCTAGCAGAATACAGCCACATTTCATGTAGAAGTATTGATTACATTTTCCATGGAGCTCATCAGTATTGGTCTCCCTGCACGTGAGAGCAGTGGCCTTTCTGGAACAGAGAGAAGGCCTTGGTGTATAATAAGACATGAGACTTCCCGCCCCCCAGGCGCGACCTTTTGCTTGTGAAGAACGCGACGCTCTGAGTAAACATGGCCGGCACACTTGTGACGTCGTGTCACTAGGCAGCAAGGAGGCGGAGCGGCGCGAGGCGTGTGTGCTATCGGGTGTATCTGGTGGAATTAGAATGTTTGGGGGATTCTATGTTTTATAAGTGAGAGTTCTGAGGGGGTCAGTTTTTGGCTGACTGACTGGGAATGACTACGCTCCTGTCGTGGCGTCTCATTCTATCCCAAATGATGGACGTGTGAAGAGTTGCGCTTAGCAACAGATTTATATGTCGCGGGTTCAGGACCTTTTTCCACAGACAATTTGGGGAACGAATATAGCCAAACCAGGTGTAGTAAAACAATTTATACAAATATATTGTCTAAGCGGCCATATAGAGGCAATTCTTAATTGGAGTCAAAGCAATAATCCATGACATTAGGTTTGTCCTACCTGAGGTCACATTTTGTTGCAGCATAAAAATAAATATAAGTGCCCATCAGAAATCCGTGTTCCTGGCAGAAACACTGGGCACAGGGGAGATGCATGTTTACACCAGAGGAGAGATTGTACATCTAGAAAATGTGATTTCCTTGTTGATTTCGGTAGAGGGGCTGATACACATAAGTATGTGCATGTCTACTCCCGTTTGGGCATGGCATGTGAGCAAGAGGGTCTCTGGTGCTCATAATTGTGACCTGGGCAACCTAGTGGTGCAAAGAAAATGGGCACAATAAGACAGATCACATGTTTGATTCGAGCCGCAACAAAAGAATCATATTCAAACTCTGGCTGTCGGTTGACCATCCTCAAAACACATTAGGGCCTGGAGGACTCATAAGGGTGGTCAGTACACCCTGCTCGGTTATCACAGGACACAAGAACTGACTGCCCCTGGAACCAAAAGGTGGATGTAGTGAGTAAGGAGAACTTCACTGATTTAGGACAAAGGCCCTCACCCACCTAATAGGTGGCATGCTTTAGCCTCAGGACTCTCCTAGCACAACCCTGAATGTTCAGGGGCAAGATATTACCCACTAAATTGGTGGGGAGTTTAAGGAGGGTATGTTTTTTTATTGTGGTATGAATGTATGCCTACCTACCAAAGGGGGTTTTGGTGTGAAGAGAAAGTGCAGAGGGGCAAATGAGTGTGTCTTAAAACTATCTCCTGGGTGGCTTATTGCATTTTATTATGTTCTTCAGAGATAGGGTTAAAAATATGTGGGGAATAATTCAACTGACTTCCGGAGGTCGACATGTTTCTGCCTATATTAACCCTGTAATGAGGTGTCAATGGCATTCATCAGGACGAGTCGACCTATCTGCTAGAAAGTGAAACAATAAACTGTAATCACAATCTGCATCTATCTATATGAAGTATAATGATGTCGGGTGCGCTCCCTATGGGTTATTCATCTGTGACCTGGAAAAAAAAATCTGACAACCATTAGAACTCACGTAATGCTGACACGTTGTATGCAATTATTGTTTGTAGTGCAGGCAGCACACCTTAATCACGAATGGCTGAACTGGGAACCACTGCAAGCCATGTGTTTGGTTTGTTTGGAAAGCAATCTTACCATGTTATGTTATGTTAACAGAAGCTTATAAAGCGCACGGTCACCAGAAGGTTTCATGGCGCTGATCATTGAATGTGTCAAGGCGAGACGAGCTATGTGTAGACTTGTTCAAACAGCCAGGTCTTGAGCGCCTTTCTGAACCCCATCAGGTTATCATGCATCCTGATTGTGTACATAGTGTACATTAATAGATCTCCATCTTGTTGCTGGAGTAAAAGATTGGGGCACTAGTAAGTCTATTGGTCAATAATTAGAAACAAAAAGTGATGTGTAAGTGTGGATTCATAACTTGTCCTCTGGGTGATGGTTAATTAATGCTGATGATGCTGTGACAGGGACAAAGATTAGTGTCTCTGGTAGCTAAGTTTACTCAACAGGTAATTAAATATCGAAGTTGTAGGTTCGAAAGGCTTGTAAGTGATAGCGGATAATGGAAGGAGCAATGTGTGTCGCTGTTTATAAAAACATTGTTTATGAAAATGTCTCCTCTGATTCTAGGTGTGTCGTTCATGGGATACCAACTGTTTATAAAATAGAACAAACTTTATAAAATAGGGGGAGAAGTGCAAGGTAAAACAATCTACTCATAAAAATCTATTGTATGGTCACATGCAAATATGTTACGTATATATAACCGCATGGTTCATTACAGCGCCAAGTATGAGTGGCGTGAAGCGCCCTCATTTCCATTGAAACGGTCGGTTGCTCATAGGAAAGAACTGTATGGTTAGGAACACAAATGTAAGCAATGTTTATATCTCTGCTTTGTCCTGCGCCGTGGTTTTAAGGCATAAAGAGTGTGAGTAAGTGGCTTACCACTGTGAATTGGAGGGCGCTTACTGCAGTCTCTCCCGACCCGGCTACAGCATCTCCATGGAGCTGGGATGATGCCATATTCCACGCTGAATGATAATTTATGTGTATGTGATGACATTAAACATCGTGTGCCTTTGTGGGAGCAAGAGAGATGTAGGGGCTTATTTAGGAGAGGCTTGCACCGCTTCAGCATTACTTTTTTGGACACTCCGGTGGTGCAAGTATCTGAATCATATCTATAAGGAGCTGCAGAGCCACCCTGCGTGGCTTTGCAAGGCCCCATAGGTATGGAATAAGGCAAAGGCCCGCAAGCCGCTGCATTGCCTTACTCCACACCAGGGAGGTGACCCATGCATTTTGACGCTGCGCCACATTTACTTAATCACGTTAACCTGGGCAGCTTCACGCACACACATGAAAATAGGAAAACACCTCTTGGGATTGCTTTTGTGCAGGAAGGTGTCCCTTCCTGCACAAAAACAATCCTGCCTGCAAGGCAGAGACCATTTCACCATGGTGCAAAGATGACTGCGTTTGTGCTAAGCAGCAAATTGTACGAGAGCGCAGGGGTAAAAGACAGAAATGCATCGTATTTCATAAATACGGTTCATTCCTGCCCTTTTACATTGGCGTAGGGCAGCGCATCAAGAAGCCTGGCGGTGCTGCCTTGTGCCAATTCCCCGTAAATGAGGCCCTTAGTCCCATGGCCGATCTAACTATCAGCAAGCCATCGAGTCATCACAAAGACTGTGCTGATATCGAGGTGTAAAGCCATGTGACTCCGTGGTTGGAAACGAGTCTTGTGGTGTTTATCTGCCTTATAGGAGTTACCAATATTACTCACGAAATGTGGTATGTCACGCTTTATTGGCTTCCAGATGTTGCAGCTGTGCAGAGACTGAATCAATAACATCTCAATAAAACAAAAAATGTTGATTGATTATGTCCTAATAAGGCTACAGTGTTCATACGGGGTTTCCCGAAGATCGCTTACGTCATCAAAGTCTATATAGAAATGGGCATGGAGTAACAGTTATTCCCACAAGGATTTTAAAACAACCTCTGTAGTATTATAAAATGGTCTGATCAAGTGGCCTCATTATTTAGTGTTTAATCTGAGAAAGATATCAAGGGAATTTTATAATTCAAGCCAAGTGCATCAGTTTTCAATCATTGAATCCAGCCTTGTTCTTGCAGTAGTAAAAGGCCATACTGGTTAATCACATTGCAGTTAATTTTAGGTTTATCAATATGCATGCAAAGTAATTTTCTGTGTGTGTTTAGCAGCGATGAAGTGATTGGTTAGTTTAGCGGTGCTTCGTTGACAACGAATGTTGCTTCTATGATAGCTGAAGCAGACCTTCACCTTCCTGGTTGTCATGGCAATGTACCGCAATGAGCTAAGATATGTTACCATATAAATGACTCCCTCGTGATTACAATTGGTGAAGTTATGTTGTAGAACAAACAGCGAGTACGAGCTCGCTACCGCAGTATATTACCTCGTGAGATGTCCCTCGCTCATATGAGTAGGGAAACCCTTTAGGTTTATAATAGAACCCCCACCCACTAACACTAGCTAGTGGCATGCTTCATCATAGGGTTCCCTCCCAAGACGCCTAGTGCATCTGGGTGTGTTGCGACGCCTGTATTACAGTGGAGAGGGTTTTGTTTGTGAATCTCAAGTGAAAAAAAGTGGTTTTAAAATTGCCGCCAGGCTGTCAACCATTCAAGGTGTATTTTAATAATGGTAACCTTGGGCAAGTTTTAAAAACAGTGGTGGATGTGCTGTGAGATGGTGATCCTCCACATTCTTGGTCTACATGTTTCAGCCATTCTATTCATATGCCAATGGGTCAATATGGCTTTCTTCAGGACCGGTGCCACGTGCGCGCTAAGACATGAGGTCCTATTGTGACAGCTCGTAACTTACAATAATCTTTTTCATTCCTCGTGATTTTCTGTGGTAAATACAAAACGAGAAAGACATCATAGTTACACAGTTGCAATTGGTTAAGAGGAACATGAGCCAAGCCAGTGCATCGCGCATCAGCCATGCACCATGTCCAAAGCATGCTGGAACCTTCATATTCTACTGAAGAATTCCAAGTGAACTTGCGATCAACACGCCACATTGGTTTTCATGCATTGAGTTGTTTTATACATTGACTATACAGGCGTCTTCCACCATGGCACCAACATACGCGTTTCTTTGGCAGTACGATGTACTTGGACATGCATCGCGTGATGTTTTCAGGCTTAGAGTGTCTTAAAACATTTTTAAAACAGTGGTATAAAGAAACACTATGTTTCTCATGCATTAAATGTGCACAAAGAAGGGAAACATACTTGTGCGGAATTCCCTTACAGCCTGGAAACTCTGAGGGAGCGGACCCTGTATTCACACTCTGTGGGGTCACACATATGGTCAGATACTGCCCTTGTCTCTCTGGGCGTAAATGTGGCTTCGGAACACCTCCCTCCATTTACTTTGTCAAGGTGTCTTGCCTGCTATGTACCTCATTTGGTCCTCATGAGCTCCGTATCTTACTTTCCCGATGACTTCACTGGACTAAATACCTTTAGCGGTGAGGAGTGCTTCCGAGTGCGCCTAATGTGCACGTGGGCGTCTGTCAGCGACACATTTGCTGACGCCCATGGACTGTAGTCTGTGGGTGTCAAATGCAAAAACAACAGTTGATAAACAGAAAGCAGAACAATGTCATACATTCACCCCAGTACAGAGATCGGGGCCTAAATCCATCGTTTTTTGCTCCCCATGCCATTCCAGTTTGAACTCAGCCATATGCAAATCAATCTTGACCCTGTACCTCATGGGTACAGTCCAGCCCAAACTGCCAAGCCAGGTCCTCCCTGGACTGGAAACAAGCATCCTAGGACCGGTTTCGGGGTTTCACCCCTCTTCAGCCAGGATAGCTTGATTCCAGTGGCATGGAGAGCACGGGACTCACGTCTGAGCATACCCGTTCCACTCAGGGTGACAAATGCAAAAACAACAGTTGATGGACAGAATGCAGGTGTGGCCAGTCTTTGTTTTTGTTTCTAGCCACACGCCTAGAGGGTGTGGTGGCTCTAAAATCTATATGTGGCACAGAAATAGTTGGGTTATTCTCAATAATGCTGAACCGGTGCTGCGTCTGTTGTTAAGGACTATGAGAGGTGCATCGAAAACACACTACAATCGGCTTCTCACTTATAGCATAAATAATGTGTTAAGGCTGGTCACATTCATGATCAAGATATCCTCGTGGTATTATTGAGCCCTCAATTATGGTTGTATTATGAGTAGAGATCTCATCAAATGGTGCGCAACTCAATGCACCTGCAGTTCCACCTCTGAAGAAGTGATTGGCTTGATGCAAGCAATATATGTTCCCAGTTTGTATTTAGTGCATTATATCGCATGTGTTCCGTATGGGGTTGTGATAATGGGTTATATTCCCAACAGGTTCGAGTTACAGTGTAAACGGATGGTCAGTGTTTTGGGTCATTTTATAGCTGTATTGTATTCCATGGAATGTTATCATTCAACCCAGTTCTGTGTGTGGACAAAAGGTATATCCATTGTTGCTCTTTTTTCAAAGTAATCTCTCGGTATTACTGGTGTTACTCTCCAACTGTTCTATAGTGACCGATTTCATGTCATTTGTAGTGTGTCCCTCTCTGAGAAAATGATCTGTCATTTTTGTAGCATACCGTTCACACCGTATGTTGCTACGATGTTCACATATGTGTCTTTATCTTTCTTGTTGTCATCCCCACATAGTGGAGTCTGCACAGGCAAGTTATTAAGTATACTACATGTGTGGAGTTGCAGTTCTTGTGTTTCCTGATAGTTTACATTCTCCCTGGTTCCAGATTCAGGTTTTGGTGGTGAAAGTTGGTTGGCAAACACTACAGTTCTCTCAAGCGTAGTGTCCCACAACGTCAGGTCGATCCCAGTTATTAAGATCAGTAGTTCTTGTTTCTAAACTTTTTTTGGGGTGGGTTGACACTAGGGTATCCTTCAGGCTTCTTGATCTTTTGAAGGAAAACAAAGGTTTTGTAGTAACCATGAAGTGGAGAGGTCTCGGCCTCGGCCTACCTCTTTAGGTGTTCTTGTGAAAGGGTACACTGAACAAGACCCACATGAATGGTGGCCAACTGCTTTCAAAAGTCCCCATAATGCTGTCTGCGATGTGCATCCTGTCTTTTTGTACACAATCATGTCCCTCAAGTTTTTAATGCGTTTGAATGCAAACAAAGTTTTTTCAAAGATAATTATTCCTGAATTGAGAATGTGCCAATGTTTAATAATGTGTCTCTTTATGGTATTTGAGAAGCTGGAGTAAGTAGTCACACATATCAATGTATCCGTTTTTTTATTGTGGGTCTCTAACAGGTCTTACCTGTTATTGTTTTTTGATCTCTTATTAACCCTCTGAGAAGTGCTTGTGGGAAGGCTCTCTGTTGTAACTGATCATCCTGACATACAGCAAAAGCACAACCTTTCTTGTTACTAATATAGTAGTGCTCCAATGACCAACTTGCCATTTTTAAAGGTCCTTGACATATGGACAGGGATTTTTGTCATAAGTGCTTCCATACACAGATTTCTGTGACTGTTATCTACTGCAACCGTGAGATGTGGATTGTAACTCCTTCTCCTGTTTCTTAGTGTTTGGAAAATCCTCACCCCAACGTTGTAGCAGGACTTGGAAGTACTTCTCTTTCAAAGGGCGACAACTGCAATGGGTCTTTCAACCATGCCAACCTCTGACTGTGATCCCTCGTGCTAGATGCTGCCCAGGGCTGCCAGGTGTGAAGTCCCTTGAAGCCCACACGATGGAAATGACAACCTAAATGTTGGTGTTCTCCTGAGCCTGCTTTGTGAATATTAAAGTGTTTAAATTGGAAAAAAAAGTGCTTCCATACACAGGGCTGGAAGAGACTTTCAGCCAAAGTAGACAAGACTCACCTGCCTCCTGTGTTTTGGCATCAGCGGGATACGCCACCATACTCCCGGTTTAGTACAGCTGTAACTATTCGTGCTGTACCGACACTTTATAGAAACTAGACTTTTGCTCCTTGATTGACCTTGACAAGTATTACTGAATTTCTACTATTTAACAGATTACATAATTGCATAAAAAAATTTGGATATAGTGCTAAACAACTTCAAGCAGCTCGTTTCATCTTGCATAGGATCGATAATTGGGGAAAGTGTTCTGAAGTGGAATACTGAAACCTCTACCAGACTGTTTTGGACTACTACCATTGCTGTTGTTTACCTCGAAGTACTTAGGGAATCGTATAAACTTTTTACCATCCCTACTAAGACACTATTGAGCCTTGAAAAAGTCGTATACACGATGAAACACGTGTCGGCTGTCTTCAACAACACTTCAGACTTAGTGTCAACACAATCAAGATCAGTTGTGTTTTGATTTTGTTGTATTCTCATGGTTGCATTTTTTTATACTATTGCATGGTGCGATGTTCATTAAAGCGAACTGACAACAAGATTATTTGACATATTTGTGGTTGTGCTCTGTAATCAATTTCATATCTTAATGAATGTGCTGAAGATTAAACCAATGGCCTCATATAGTGGGTCACAATCTTACTAACATTAATATGCATAAGGTAAGTCACAAATTGCGACTCACTACAATAGGCTACAATCACTGGGATGATGGCCTGCTGGGGTCAGCAGCCCTCCGTGTCTGTGATCACTTTTCAATAAAGCAATTTTTAAAAAATGCAGCCCGATATCTGAAAATGAAAACTTTTACAAGCATTTTTTATGAGTAATTCAGTGATTCTTAGACCAGTGCCTACTTCTAAATAATTTTTTAAACATTCACAAAAGAGAAGAGGTCCCTTAGGGACACCGTCCTTTTTATGAATGGGTACGGCCTCTTTGAGTTGTGCGTAAAATATTATATGTTTTGCGACTGGATTTCCTAAACCCATTTAATGATTAAGAAAACCTTTTTTGAATCGTTAGATGGGCTTAGTACATTTCAAAAAGGGGTTTAGAATTCGTAAACCCAATGATTTAGACTAGAGCATCCGAGGTTTGTGAATGGTAAAACTCGCAGTACGTGAGGCCCCAGATCCCTGTAGATCCTGACAAAGGTTCAAGAGAAAAAGGCAAGTCTTTGCTGATGCCGAGGAGATTTGTCTCAAATGTAAACGTAAGGTTTTTTATCAGTGGTTGGTCTCTCACCACAAGTGATAAGCCATTCACTTGGGATATGTAAGTCAGGTATCTAGAAGATCAGCCATTGAGGACCACAAACGTTTGGTAGATTTGCATTTCTAAAGTGGTGAATGTAAGCAGGCCGGCACCAGCCCGAGTAAGGATTTAGGACCAGATGTACAAAGAATTATAATAGTCGCAAATGCTCTATTTCAGCAAATGCAAAACTTTTAATACTTCTTCTTTTGTACTAATCCCATTTCCGGAGTCCGAATAGTTTTTTGGGCTCCTAAAATTAGATTCTGAATGGATACCCATTCAGTATCTGGAACAGGCGTGTTGTAGGTGTCCCTTCTAAATACCAACTCAGTAGTTTACGTTCAAAACAGTTTGCTTTATTAAAAAACAGTCACAGACATGGTGGTCTGCTACTTCAGCTGGCCACCATCCCTGTTAATTTCCGATAGTTGTGATTATTAATCATAAGGTAGGTTTTATTCCACCTACTACGATTCAGATTTTAAATAAGCAACATATTAGTTCATAGGTCTGTTCTTTAAATTCTTTACCGGTTACAAAAATATTGGTCGCAATTTGCGACTAGTATTTTGTGACCAGATGTCTTCTCCTTCACTAGGAACCTGTGGAGATTCTTCAGCACAGGAGGAGAAAGCTTGCATCTGCTGGCTTCTCAAATGACAACTGTGGGACCTCAATCAGCAGCATATCATGGAAACATTAGAGAAGCTATTTTTATATAACGTGGTAAATAGTCACATTCAGATTCATTTAATTTTGATCAGTGTGTTTGTCCCTAAAATGTACTATTCAATTCAATTTGCTCTTAGCAGATATGCACTCAGAAAAGCCTGGTAAGAAATAAAAGCCATATCATTTGTAGAGAGCTTTCGGAGGAATGAGGAGAACTATGATACACTGGAGCGAATGTACTCGGCTCACCACTAAGTGAATAATTGATTGCTGATGGAAGGAGACATTCAGGGATTTATGATCTGAGAAATAGGTCAATGAATGAAAAAACAAACAAGTTAGTTACTGAAGTCACAAGGCCCATAAGAAATGTTCTGGTGAGCGCACAACTGAGACAACCGCCTCTTGCTATTGTTAATTACAACCACCAGTAGGAGCAAGAGGATCTAAACAAAAAAGTATGACATTTGAGAAACTGATGGAATCAGATATGGTCCCCAGTGGTCAGAGTGGGACTAGTCGGCTCTGTACTCCAGCAGACAGCCCCCAAACAGTGTTGTAAGACGATGGTCCTGAGATGTAGCACGGAAGACTCTTAGCGGCAGGTAATGTTCTTATTTTTTGACATTCATCATTAACTAGCTTCTGTCTGGATGAAAACAAAGGACAGACCAGGATATTGCTCTAGACAGAGTAAATGTCTGTGGATTGATCAGTACTGAATTTCCCAAATCAAGGGGCATATTTACAACGAGGCGATAAAAAATTATCGCCGCTTTAGCGGCTGTTTTCGGCCGAAAAGCGGCGATACTTTTATCGCTATATTAGCAAGGCCACGCTAACGTGTGAAACCTTGCTTTAGCGTGGGGATGTCTAACGCCCAGCTTTGCATCTCTAATGAGATGCAAAGTGAGCGTTCCTGACCTGACATGATAGGAGAAATGTCGCTAAGCGACATTTCTCCTATCATCAAGCCCCACGCTATGAATCATAGCGTCAGGAAAAGTAGCGATAACACCTGTTATCGCTACTTTCCTAACACCTGCTTCAGGACTGACTTAGCCATGATATCCTATGGAAGGTGGATATCATGTCTAAGTTTGTGAGTCCCTATCAACAAGCTAACTTGAGATTATCGCTGGGTTTCCAGCAATAATCTCACGTTAGCCAATTAGCGCAAGGATTTTTATCGCTGATGAGATAAGCGTTGCTAATAGCACGCTATCTCAGTGATAAAAATCGGCGCTAGCCGGCGATAATTATCTGAGCGCTAAGTGCGCTCAGCGATAATTATCGCCGGTTGTTGTTGATATGCTCCATAGTGTTGAGAAGACCAAAGCAATAGAGTTGGAAATGTTTAGACTTTGCAGTCATATGGACCTTTAGGATTGTCTATATCACAGAGCATCATTTTAAGGATCGTTTGAGGACAACCCAATTTGTAGACGTCTTTCCTCCATATGCCAAAAGGGGATGGTATTGTTTGCCAAATAAAAACAATGAGTCAGCATCCAGGAATTGATTGTGTTCTTAACCTTTTTTGCGACTGCCAACACCATATAAAGATAACCTTGATAGGATGAGACTGGTCAGAGGGTGGATTACAGTGGTGATCTTAACCAAAACCAATACTTGTTTACTAAAATGGATAGATTATTGCAATAAATGAAATCGATAGTCACAGGCAAACCTTATACAACAGCCTGCTCATCTTCTTATAATACATTAATGTTGGAAGGCGTTCACCGGGGAGGCTGCGGACTGCGTTTCTGACCACCCGGGGACCCACCCTTCCCAGAGTTAGGCCGAGCAAGAGCGGGGAGGCCCTTCCTGGAAGGGTCTCGTACCTAGGATCGCACACGCTGCGCTTACACTCTTCTGATAGAGGGTCACCACACAGTAGTTCTTCGTAAGACAGTATACTTTATCGTTAGTTGTAAGGGATCTTTATGATCTGGAAGGCAGGTATGGAATTAGTGCCACAAGCGGCGGCGATCTCGTGATGGGGGTATGGGGGTAGCGGGACAGTCTTTGAGTCAGTGTCTCTGCGGAGTATCCTGCGCACAGCTCTCAATCCTCGAGCTGGGGGGATTGTTGCTTCTCTCGGCAATCTCTGCCGATTCTCTTGGAGGAGGGTGCCACGAGTCACTCAGCAGGCACAGGTGGTTCGTAGTTCGGGGAGCCGCGACAGCGTCAGCAGGGCTCAGATGGTTCAGAGTTCGGGGAGCCGCAACAGCGTCAGCAGGGCTCAGATGGTTCAGAGTTCGGGGAGCCGCGACAGCATCAGCAGGGCTCAGGTGGTTCAGAGTTCGGGTAGCGTTCTTCGGTTCGGGGAGCGATCGAGCCGCGACCAGGTCAGCAGGCTCTCGTCAGTCCAGGTCTTCTCTGCCTCCCGTCCCTTCCGCACCCCTTGTTATACTTCCCCTCCTCTTTGAAGTCCGGAGTCCTCGCCGAGAGGGGTCTTGGTGCCTGGGGGTGGTGTGTCGGGGCTTCCTGTCGCTCGGCCCTTTGATCTGTTCAGGTGGGTCCGGGAGGGACTCCAGACACCCAGCAGGCGAGGCGGCCGCTCACCGGGGGCCTGGTGGCCGATCGAAACCTTCCTTGGGGAAGAGACCAGAGGTGTGACAGGGTCGGCGCCTCTCGGTCTGGCTTGGGGGGTTTCTCTCTCCCTCGGCCGGGCATGCGTGTTGGGGTCTGGCCGGCCATCGGGATGTTGGGCCGTGGTGGCTGGAAGTCTGTGACATCGAGGATCGGTGCGGTTGCAGGGTGGCTTGCTGGTCGGGAGGGCCCACGCCACGAGGCCGGTCTCACAATTAAACAAGTAAAAGCTTTCTAAAACTAGGTTCTCATAAGCCAAGAAAAAACCTCACATCACTGATCAATTCAAAATGTTCATACATTTAGCGTCAAGATGCATTATTCTTAGTAGCACGTAACTTGTCTGCTATCCAGTTTCTCATTATTTGCATTCTTGCTGCTAGAATATCATAGAATGTTAATCTCAATTTACCGTCCATCACATGTCTCTTCTATTAAAAAAAATAATTATGGTTGTTGGAGCTGGCTCTCTCTACATAGTCACCCCCAAACATTTTGCCTTCAGTGCTCCTGTTTTGGTGAATGTGTTTTTTTTTTGCCTTTAGGACTATGCACACTTTTCCACTGCTAACCAGTGCTAAAATGCTTGTGCTCTCTACCTCAAACATGGTAATCTTGGCCTACACCTGATTGGCACAGTTAATTTACTTGTACGTCCTCACTATATAGTGTTACATGTACATTAAAGGCTGGTGGGCCTTCAGTACTCATTGTACCACCAGCTAAAGTAGCACCTTAAAACATCCCTCAGGCCTGCCATTGCAGCCTGTGCGTGTGCAGTTTTAAACTGCCATTTATATCTGGCACAATAAACCTTTTGCAAGACCTAAACCTTCCTTTTTAATACTCACAAATCACCCCTAATTTAGGCCCTAAACCCCCATAGGGCAGGCTGAATGGTTTTAAAAAGAGGACATGTGGGTTTCAGTTTTACGTGTCCTGGTAGTTCAAAACTTCAAAAGTTGTTTTTCACTACTGTAAGGCATATCTCTCCCATTGGCTTACCTTTAATAAATGCTAACTTTGAATTTGGAGCAGATAGAGATATGTCATTTAGACTCAAATGATTTTTAATTTAAAATTATCTTTAATGGTACAATCGGTTTTTTAAGTCACCATTGTAGAAGAGACACTTTTAGAAAGTTAGCATTTTTCTTGTCCTAGCCATTTGTGGCTTCTGCCAGTGTCCTGAGTCAGGTGACTGTTAATGGCTCTGCAGTTAAGGTGTATATGTTCCTCTCAGACAGTGACACATAAGGGATTAGGAGTGGACAAGATGGGCCATTCTGTCAGGATGGCTGGAAGAGGAGCTGTTCCCTGTCCCACTCACACTTCAAAGGGCTTGCCTCCAGCACACACAAAGGAACCTGACACCAGCCTTTTGTCACCCTTAACAGTTCGGAGCTTTGACAGAGGAAGGGAAGAAGTTTACAGAACCAAATGTGGGCGTAGGCCAGGCTGCACTCCCACATAAAGGCTGGTGCCAGGTGTAAATATTGGACCCTCAGAACCACTCTTCAGCTCCTTGAACCCAGGACCACAAGAGTAACTCCAAGGCTAGTTGGCAGCCTCCTGTGTGAGCAACAGGGACAAAACAAGCCCCTGAAGCCTTGAACCCCGCTGCTGGTCTCTGCTGGAGTGAGTGCTTACACCCTAAGTGGTGACCCCAAGGTCCTTGGTAGTGGTGTTGGTGGTACTTGACCAAAACCTGAGACTTAGAAAAGTTTTCAACAAAAACTGGTCTGAGAACCAACAGGAGTCGGGCCCTACCTCTAAGCCAATCAAATGAAGATTAGACTTCACTGCAGCTCTCATCATGTTCCTTTCTGCAGTAGAAATTCCTTTCAACTGGACCTCTGGACGGAGCTGTCCGGCCCCGTGGAGCCCTCTTCAGCTACAGCCTGCAGCCTCAGTAGAGGATTTTGACTTCCGAAAAATTGTCTAAGTCCCGAGGTAGAAATCTTCATCGTGACCTTATCTAGTGGCTCCCTGACGACTATGCCTCTTTCTCAGACACTAAGGGAAAAAATTGGTCCCTGACACTCCTGAATACACTTCAATTAGTAAGTATATTATGGAATTAATCCATCTGGCAAAAGATTTCAACGCACAAGCACATTCAAGAGGAAAAATGGATGGTCACCAGAAATCAATTAAATTGGAAACACCAATTTATTCTTTATATCCAAAACATGGAGAAACATACATGAGACATAGTATGTAGCACGGTTATTTCCAAGGCAGGAGAAAGAAGTGAGAAATAAGTGCTCATGTGTGAAATAGCAAAGGAAAAGTAAGAGGACATCAAGGGATATTTACACAGAACAAGTTAAAATACTTCAAAAGAAGGGATCCGACCAAAATATTACTGATAGAGCCGGTACCCCAAGAAAGATGGGCCTACCCCTAATTAGTATGATGTTTCTAAATGTGTGTTGTTTGTGACCGAGTGTTTGTATGGGTGTGTAAGTGTGTGTGTGCACACATCTGTGTGTGTGTTGCGTAGGTGCTTTTATGTCTTTTGGTTAGCATGCCTTCCTGCTTGTATGTCTGTTGGTGTGTGCATTAATGGTGGCAGGTGACTTGGTCTTTGCATGCATGCTCCCTATATGTGCAATTCTCTGTCTCAATCAGCGCATAAATGCATGATTTATGTTGAATCTGTGCATGCATGTTGTGTGTCATTTCTTATGTTATATAACAAAACTATTGCCATGTGAATCACTTCTCTTAAAAGTAATTTGGACGAGTGAGTCCTTTGTTAAGAAACAACAAATGTCATTTCAATCAGCTTGGAACATCCACTCTTTCCATGCCTTGGGTTTGATCAGCTTGAGGGAATCAATGCAAAGATGGTCATCTCTGCTTCACTTGCTGCTTCTACTGAATCCGCCCCATGAACAGCCCCCCCCAGCAGGCATCTCATGTACCTTTCCTTCTGTGGAATAGACCTTTGAGGGGATGATTAGCTTGACAATTAGTTTTAAGATTTACTGGAACATGTATCTGCTTTCGACTTTAAGTAGAAATTCTTCCGTTCCCATACACTAGAGGACGTATTTTTATCTTCTAAATCTATTCATTTCCAAGAAAACAAAAAGCGAGAACATTTGTCTCTGTTCTGCTAGAAAAGGAACATGATGACAGCCCTGGGATCACAGTGTCTGATGAACTAGGAGAGCTACATGAGCGATGCATTATATCACATTACAATTATATCACACCCGCAACATCCACCTAACCACTTCATCGCAAGGTAGGTTGAGTTAAATGCAGAAGATGAATGGAGAAGTTATTAGGGTTAAGTAGAGGATGTAAAGGTAAAAATAATAAGAGGTTACTGTATAATTTTTATGGAAAGCTATATGTTATGTTATGTTACATGAATTTATTACGCGCACAGCTACTCAGGAGTGTCCCGGCGCGAGTCTAGTGGGGTGCCATAGTAGACTTCAGATAAAAAGATGAGTTTTCAGTTTCTTTTTAAAGCCCCTGGATCCTGAATAGTACGCAGAGCCAGCGGGAGAGCATTCCAAGCAGTAGTTGCCGTCACTGAAAAGGAGCCACCACCTATCCTCTGCCGCTTAAAGCGTGGGACTTGGGCACGGTATAGAGATGCGGAGCGCAGGGCGCGCGCAGGGGCATGAAAAGACACCCGCCTCTGTAGGTAAAGAGGCCCGCATCCATGAAGAGCGCGATGGGCCATAATCAATCATTTAAATCTCACTCTGGCTGCTACCGGCAGCCAGTGATATAGACGCAGCTGGTTCTGTACACTGTCCCTGACTGCCAGCCCCGACAGCAGTCTGGCTGCGGTATTCTGGACCACCTGTAGCTTCTTCAATAGATAGCCCGGAATGCCAGCAAAGAGGGCATTGGCATAGTCCAGCCGAGACATAATCAATGCACATGTAATTGTTTGTCTCGCTGCTGCTGGCAGAAGGGGAAAAAAGCTTCTAAAAGATTCAAGCAGGCCGAAGCAGCCACCAGCCAGCTTCTTAATGTGTGCCACAAAAGAAAGCTGTTCATCAAACCAGACCCCAAGGTTTTTTGCCGGTTTCCCCGAGGAGGTTGGACATGGGTAGTCGGGAGGCCAGAGCTGCTGTCGGAAATTCGGAGGAAAAGTGCCAAATAGCAGAATCTCCGATTTCCCTTCATTGCATTTGAGCTGTACATCCGCCATCCAGTTGTAAACTGAGGCTAGGCAATGTTGGGCCTGAGATGCAGAGCCCACCCCTTTATCCCAGGTGAAGAGCAGCTGGGTGTCATCCGCATATTCCCTCATCTTAGCCCCCAACTCCTCTGCTAAATATATCAGAGGAGTCATATAGATGTTTCATAGAAGGGGGCTAAGGGCAGACCCCTGCGGGACACCCGTTGAAACCCCCTGAGGGGAGGAGGAAAAGGGTGGAATCCAGATCTGCTCAGTCCGAGCTTCCAAAAAGGAGCGGAGCCATTCCCACAAAGCACCTGACAGCCCAATCCTGGCCAGGCGAGACAGAAGCAATGGATGTGGGACCATATTGATCGCGGCCGAGAGGTCAAGCAAGATGAGCGCCGCCCTTCCGCCCGCGTCCAGACAGTCCCGTATAGCCTCTGCCACCTCGACCAGCACTGTTTCAGTGCTATGTGACGACCGGAACCCAGACTGCGCTGGATGTAAAAGAGCCTCCTTCTCCACAAAGTCGGTCAGCTGTTTATTTACAACCTTTTCACATACCTTTGCTAATGCAGGGAGGAGAGAAATAGGCCGATAGTTCCCTGGGCAAAGGGGGTCTAACGATTGCTTTTTAAGACGAGGCCGAATCTTAGCCTCCTTCCAGGACAGGGGAACCACCGCTTCCTGCAGGGAAAGATTGATAATGGTGGTCACTTCTACATTGACAGCCTCAGTGACCGCTGCCAACGTCCTAGCCGGACACGGGTCAGACGGAGAGCCTGATTTTAAAGCCTTAAGAATTTTGAGACATTCTTGAGGGGCGACTGGCCTAAATTCAGACAATAAGCATCCAGTACCTCCTAAAGGGCCTACCAGAGCATCCTCTGCGTGGGCAATCCGAGGAGTGAAGGTTGCTTGAATTCCTAGGATATCTCCATTATATTGCATACATTATATCACATGCCAACTATATCATATCCGTTACATCACCCTAACCACTACAGTGCAAGGTATGTATAGTTAAGTACAATAGATCAGTAGAGTATTTAGTAGGATTAGTTAGATTATCTAAAAGTAAAAATATTAAGAGGTTCCTGTAGAGTTTTTATGGAAAGCCATATCTTCACCATATCGCAGGCATTATTTCATATGACAATTATATGACATCAACCACATCATCCAAACGAGTACACTGCAAGGTATGTGTACTTAACAACAACAGATGAGCAGAGTGGTTATTAGAGTTCTGTAGATGACGTAAAGGAAATAATAATAATATTAATATACTAATCATGGCGAAGGGATGATAGGCCATGTACTGGACGCGCTATAATAGTAGGTTGATATTTTTTACCTCACTATAGTGCCATACCACCTTATCTCTACGGTTGAGGACATTCCGCCAGTGGATACTGCTTCAGAGTTAGATATCCTTTTATAAATATGAGCCTTTCTCCTCACCACTCAGCTGTTAATGTGTGCCACAGTCTCTTAAGATATGTGGGAGCGAAGCTGGTGGCAGCAGTTTTAAGCGGGCACGCAAGACTACTCCGCCGCTACAGGCTTTGCAGAAATTAATGAAACACACACACCTAACAGTGATACAATTGTTGAGCTGAATACATTACTGCTCCCTTCTCTCCCAACCACATGCACCCTCTCCAAATGAAAGTGGCAGAGTTGTTAATCTATCTTTAACCTATAATCATCTCCATATCTCTCCAATATTGCGATACGTGTTGCAGCCCCCTAATGTTTCTATTGCGGATGTTGAGTGGACACCTTCTTAGATCTGTGATTGAAACAAATCTTGTGCCTGGAGTCTGACATACATGACAAATCCCGGGTCTTGGAAGACATGTAGGGCCCATTTTGGTTTTAAGTTTGGGCGGCAGATGTTCTGTCCCCTAAGTTGGCGGATGCATTGGCTCGGCCCCCGGGCATACTTACTCTGGTGATTTGAGCTGTGTGTGTGACATCTCAGACCCCAGTGCACATTCCCTGTGCAAGCCTTCACCATAAAGCCCAGCACAGGGGGTGCAGACTGCCATCTCAGATTTACTATCATAGGTTTACTCTGATGTTTAGAATCAGAATCAGTATTTACAGGAGCAGACCTAGGGAGCCGAAGCTGTTGTAGGTTTCCCTATAGTGCCCTAGAAATCTTTTGTGAATCCTATTAGCATACATTTGCTGGTGTGAAAATACCCAATCAACTTGTAACTAACGTTTTAAAAGGTTTTTTTTAAATAAAAATGTGTTTCTATCTGGAGAAGCCACTTCCTCATACACTCCCACCACTTTTGGGGGTCTTCTCTCCTTGTAGTTTGCAGTCCACAAAGTTTCTGTGGCAGATACTCAACTCACTGATCTACTCGTCGCATTTCACAAGCTCTTTTTATGCAACACACAGAGAACTCAAAACCTAGCTGGACTTGAAAGCAGAGGCGGCTCCTCCGCTAAGGCGGAGGAGCGTCACCCCACTGCTTTAAAGCAGCGCAAAGGAAAAACAAGATGATAATAACTGAATGTTATTATCATTTTAAGTATTGCAGTTGCACTGCAGCCAGGTTGTTAGGGTGGAGCAGGACGGGGCCGGGCTCCCCTGACGTCGAGGGAGGAAGAGTGGTGGCTGCACCTTAAGTAAGCATGATGGTTTTGCCGGCCGTCTCGGGCCGACCAAACCGTCATGTGCGCGTTGCATGCCCTCCACAGGCTGTATTGTGCAGCCTGGGTGGAGAACATGCACAGCCTTCCAGTCCGTCTCTGAGCGCCGAATCACAGCGCTCACACCAATCACAACGCTGCTGTAAGGCAGCCTTGTGATTGGTCAGGGATTCTGGGAGGCTGTGTGCTTCCTGGTTCCTGCTAGAGGCGAGGCGGCAGCTGGCGACAGCGACCACCAGGTAAGTTTTCTTTTTTTCCTAATCCCCCACCCACTTTCCCCCGCCCCCCACTACCGTTCCCTACCAGCCGCCACTGGCCTGACCCATACTCAGAGTGAGGATCCCTTTATAGATACACAGCAGGCAGTCTATCGGCATCTGTTTCATAGGTACTAAGGTACCTACAATCAAAATAGAGGCAGAAAACACAGAGGTCGCAGCCCCTGCGCCCTTAGGAAAGAACCGCCGCTGCTCTATTGACTGTAAAATGTCTGAAAAATGAAAACAGGTTCTAAGAAAACGAAAAGCAAGTGCTACTAAAGGACATTTCTGCCTAGTGGCCCCACGTAGGTCAAAATAAGTTTGTTCTGTAGGTCTTGTATGTATTTTTAAAGTTATCATAGAAGGAATAACCAATTAAGTACAGAAAGAGAAAGGAGGATGGGGAAGGTCAAGCCCATTGGCCCCATATAGCAGCCGGTAACAAATTGTTAGCTGGTGCTTATTAACTATATACATACATTCCTTGAAGCATAAATTGATTGTCGGCTCCCTAGTAGCATACAACAAGTTGAGTAACATAGACGTCCAGACATAAAACAACTCATTGGTATGGGGCATCCTATGGCTCGCTCAGAGTCGTTTATAGTCTCCAATAGAACCACGCGCCAGTTCCTGGAGAATCAAAGAGGAAGGATACACGTAAGAGTGGGGGTTGGGAAATAGGGGAAAGAAGTGCGAGCATGGTGGAGGTAATATGTTTAGACACATTACTCTGAGAGGTATTCAGCTGATGATCTAGAGTTATATGGAGATAATCGTAATTTACTTTGCAGCGTAAAAGTAGTTAATAGTAGCATATACATCCGATTAAAATGTATATTAATATCATTAACTAAGGGAAGAAAGGATGTTGAGGTGGGAAAGAGAGATCGGTATGTACGTTCAACTTTGAATAATATATGGAGAGCAGAGACTCAATTTCAGCGAAATGTTAGTGCGGTAAACATCCTTTAAAACAAAGCTTGAATCATGCTGTGCCTTTATAGCACCGGCAATAGAACAAACGCGTCCTGACCACGCATTCGTTTAGCACGGAACTCGTTACAGCGACTTGCTTTAGGGGGGCGCATTGGTGGAGTGGTGTTGGATTTTAAGTCCAACACCTCTCCTACTGTTGCGTAGACGAGTTGGAATAGTAAATGATACTATTCCAAAGGCCAGCGCCCCAACTAAGGAAAGTCGTTGTAACGACTTGCATGCTAAAGGAACGTGTTGAAATTATGCGTTTTTTCTAACGCCGGCGTGATGAAGGCATGTGGGCTAAACGCATGCAGAATTACGTCAAACATTCTATGCATAGTCTCAAATTGCTTGACTCGTCTAGAGTGTACGTGCCATTTTCAAGGAGACTTCCCATCTGCGGATGTGGAATACTGAGTTCCACCAGAGAAAAGGGCCAAATGGGAAACATGCTGAGTGAAGCACAGTCCACAGGACACTCCAGGAGTTTAATTAGTTCTCTTAAGGCGTAGATTTCGGAATAAAAACTGGTAGCTTTTTTCAAGAACAGTTAGCCTTGGGGAGCATTATTTTAGAGATATCCAATGGAATTTGTAACCAATTTGAGGTTAACATAAGGCAGGAGGGCAGATGCTCCAGGATACTGAATCCACCAATTGGACCTGGCTGTGAGATTGGCTTTTAAAAGCCTACCTAGAGAGTGGAAGCGGGTTTTAATTTCAAGATGTGACTCCCATCCTAGAGCATGTGTGAGACTGGCTAGGGATAGATTTCTGATCCCTTTGCATGTAAGGAGGCTCTAGAATGGTGCTTTGTGTTATTAGACAATAAACAGCAGCTTACACCTTGTTAAAGGTAGGCGCCTCTGATTGATTTACATAAAGCGTGAGACATTTTAACATAGTTGTGTTGCTTCCTTTCGGGAAGGTTGCACACACTTTGAAGAGGAGCAAATAGTTTGTATCTTTGATTAGAATTTGTTGGACAGTGAAAATTATTTTTTCTGTCTATTGTTGCCAACTGAAGGTTTGATTTGTTTTATTTAAATGGTCTCTGTGACCATAAAGTTCTCTTGCCCCACCTCTCATATGGCACAGCCTTACTGCCCCATTTAATCGGGATCTTCTGCACCGGTGCAGTCAGAACCCTCTGAATTGGGTACTCCGCACCGACAATATCTCAGTGTCACCTTTGAGTGTCTCCTCAGCTTACAAATTGTAGACCCCTTGGCACTAATCCTGCTTGCGCTCTTGATAATGGTTGTGGCACTTTTTCAACTGCGGAGAGCCTTATGCATCTATACAAGGCTTTTCACAGTAATTTGAAGTGGGCCTTTTCCTATTTTCGAGAGTGTATATTTAATGTTGCCTTGTAATTGTGTTAAACAGTCTTTTGCTTAAATATTTATATTGCTAATTTATTTCTGTTGAAAGGAGGAACACTGTAGTCAACAAAAAACACTCCCCCTTCCCAAGGTAGCCTCTATCAATCAATCAATCAGGACATTTGCAGAGCGCACTACTCACCCATGAGGGTCTCAAGGCGCTAAGGGGGAGGGGGGGGGAGTGCTGCTGCTGCTCAAACAGTCAGGTCTTAAGAAGTCCTCTAAAATCCTAACAGAGCCCCCCTTAGTGAGGCTGCATTGTATACCCTCAGAGTAGGTGTTGTTCTTAAGTCAAAATGAGGCAATGTCAAAGGTCAGTGCAGTCAATATCAAAGAAGGAGTGTGAGAGTGGTTTACACCAGTGCTTAATTTGTAAACAAATAAATGCCAAGTCCCTCGTCAGGAAGTCACTGCAGTTTGCACAAAACACTGCCCCCGCCAGCTCTGGCAATGACAATACCAACACAGCTACCAACCCTCACACTCCTGTAAGTGTGACAGTTCAGACTGTTCCAGGCCCCCAAAGCTATAAGAATGGCTTGGGTGGCAGGTATTAGACATTTTTAATGTAAATGGAATTAATAACTGTTGTGCTCATCTCTAAATTAAACAAACATCGCAACTATGTGGCAGACTGTCATAAGAGCCAGGGTTTCCATTTAAGTGGAGGTGCCGAGCACCGAACACCACCCGCTCAAATTAAGCATTGGTTTACAGAGGTTCACTCTCTTATAGTAGTCTGTCTCCCGCCCTTCAAGGGCCACCTTCCATCCTGGCAGCCTCTGAGAGTGCAGTCACCAGCCCTATCAGGTCTTTGACAGGGATACCCTTCAGTGAAACACTTTTTAAACCACAAACAACTGCAGTAATTATGAAAGCAGAAAAACGAGAACCAATTATTGTAATGAATGACATCCTTTCACCTCAAATTAATGGCGTGATACAGATCTTTTTAGTATATATAATCAATGGCATCAAACACACACACAATGATGGGAGGATGCTTGCAATAAGTCTAACCAATCAACACTAGCTCGGGGTAACATTCCAACCCATCGGTCTTTTAAGCACCTCAGAGTAGACCCAGCCACATGCAAATCAGTCTTGACCCTGGTCCAATAGGAACAGTCCAGCCCGAACTGGCAGGTCAGGTTCTATATGAATGAGAAAACACAAGTAACCCTAAACCGGTTTGTCCCTGGTTAGGGTTCTTCAGTCGAGTGTAGCTTGGTCCCTGTGGAACTGTGAGCAGGGGACCCATGTCTGGGGGGAATGGCGGGCAGCCCGAGCGATTGCCAGTGGTTAGACATATTGCAAGCATCCCTCCCATCACCTTTTGTGTGTTTGCTATTAGCAGCGGCAGTCAAAAGAGTGGTGCAGAGCTTGCTCAGGGTTAGGCGGTCATCTTGATTGGCGCCCAATCCTGGAGCCCTCCTTTAGGTTCTGGTAGCATTTCCTGCATGTTTGAGTGTGAAGTGCTATGTCCAGGTACAAAATCAATCCTAGGTGTCCACACTGATAGGTACAGCCTTCTTAACGGGGGGGGGGCAGGGATTTGAGGAGAAGAGGGAGAGGATATAGTGCATTCCTTTTTCCTCTTTCATCCCTTTCTGGAACTTGGGGAACAGAGCAATTTGTGTTCATTCTGCAACTCCTACTAAGACAATGGGGATGCTGAATTGTCTGCCCCTAGGGGGTATCTCTGTCCGTGTTAGGACAGCTCCCTAGCACTTACACACCTTGAATGGGACCCAGCATTTAAGCCGCAAAGAGTCTGTGTGAAGGTCACAGAACAAACAGCCCAAGTGCTCACATTGTACAGTCTGTTCCTGTGTCTCTTCACTGGAAGGGGAGGCATCTGCATCTGGCCTGAGCTCCAGAGGATGGCAGGCTGCTGGGCTCACACAGGCCTGAAGGATGCAGCAACTGGGAGGCTAAAATAAGCACCCTGCTATGGCAACCGAGGGGCCGTCAACAGCACACTGGAAGGTAGGCTGCATTCGGTCACACCAGGCACCGCCCACAGCGCGCGCCATCACTTAGGGTCACTTTCATGTTGTGTATACTGCTGTGCACGCCCTGGATGTGTCCTGTATACACACACCACAAACCACTCCTCTGCAGCTGTGCTGCAGAAATTCATAATATAAACTTGGCTCAGGACAGTGATATTGGCAAACGTCTTTGTGCTATTAAATTCAGCTGGGCGAAAATATAGATAGAGTTTTTTAAAATATATATTTGTTTTTGGGGGGGGGGAAGTTTTATATAGTGCGAACTTGACCCAAAGGAAGCAGGTATCAGAGCGCTTTACATGAGCACCAGTTGCGTTACAGAAGGACACATTCATTTTTGTTAGGTGCTGGCAGATTAGGGGCCAGATGCGAACCCATTTGCTCATGCAAAAATGGCATGGGGTATGTACAAACCCTATTTTGCGAGTCACAATTTTTTGCGACTCGCAAAATAGGGTTTTGCGACTTGCTATTAGGTTCCCTTCCTAATAGCGTGCGCAAACCTATGTGCAGATGTTTTGTGTCCACAATTGTGGGTGCAAAACAATTGCAAATTACAACCCTGGGGTCGCAAAAGGGAAGGGGTCCCAAGGGGACCCCTTGCCCTTTAAAAATGCAGGGGGAAATATTTTTTAGGGGCAGGCAGCGGTCTCCTGCCCTTACAAAATGAAACAAACACGCGTAAATTTAAAAAAAAAAAATGCACCCTGTTTGCTTTGAGGCAAACGGGCTGCATTTAAAAACAAGCATTGGCATTGGCAATAGGTCTCGCTTTTGGGACCTTCTAAGTATTTAGTTATGCAGCACAATATCCTTGGTGCAACCACATCAACTGTTGCGTGTCCCAAAGGCAAGACTTATTGGCTATGCCAATGCTTGGTGTGGTTGTGTGTTTGGTTGTGTGTGTGGTTGTGTGTGGTTGTGTGTGTGGTTGTGTGTGTGCGGTTGTGGGTGTGTGTGGTTGTGGGTGTGTTTGGTTGTGTGTGTGTGGTTGTGTGTGTGTGGTTGTGTGTGTGCGGTTGTGGGTGCGGTTGTGGGTGCGGGTGCCGTTGTGGGTGCATTTGTGGGTGTGTGTGTGGATGTGTGGTTGGGTGTGGTTGTGTGTGTGGTTGTGTGCGTGCGGCTGTGTGTGGTTGTGTGTGTGGTTGTGTGTATGGTTGTGGTTGTGTATGTGGTTGTGTGTGTGGTTGTGTGTGTGGTTGTGGTTGTGTGTGTGGTTGTGTGTGGGTGCGGTTGTGGGTGCAGGTGTAGTTGTGGGTGTGTGTGTGGATGTGTGGTTGTGTGTGGTTGTGGTTGTGTGTGTGGTTGTGTATGTGTGTGGTTATGTATGTGTGTGTGTGTGGTTGTGTGTGTGGTTGTGTGTGGTATGTGTGTTTGTGTGTGTGGTTATGGTTGTGTGTGTGGTTGTGTATGTGGTTGTGTGTGTGGTTATGGTTGAGTGTGTGGTTGTGTATGTGGTTGTGTGTGTGTGTGGTTGTGTGTGTGGTTGTGTGTGTGGTTGTGTGTGTGGTTGTGGTTGTGTGTGGTTGTGTGTGTGTGTGTGGTTGTGTATGTGATTGTGTCTGTGTGGTTGTGTTTGTGGTTATGTGTGTGGTTGTGTGTGTGTGGTTGTGTGTGTGGTTGTATGTGTGGTTGTATGTGTGTTTGTGTGTGTGGTTGTGTGTGTGGTTGTGGTTGTGTGTGGTTGTGTGTGTGTGTGTGTGGTTGTGTATGTGATTGTGTCTGTGTGGTTGTGTTTGTGGTTATGTGTGTGGTTGTGTGTGTGTGGTTGTGTGTGTGTGGTGGTGTGTGTGGTTGTGTGTGGTTGTGTGTGTGGTTGTGTGTGTGTGTTTGTATGTGTGGTTGTGTGTGTGGTTGTGTGTGTGGTTATGTGTGGTTGTGGTTGTTTGTGTTGTGTGTGTGGTTGTGTGTGTGTGGTTGTGTGTATGGTTGTGGTTGTGTGTGTGGGTGTGTGTGTGCTTGTGTGTGCTTGTGTGTGTTTGTGTGTGTGGTTGTGGTTGTGTGTGGTTGTGGTTGTGGGTGTGGTTGAGTGGTTGTGTGTAGTTGTGGTTGTGTGTGGTTGTGTGTGTGTGGTTGTGGGTGTGGTTGTGTGTGTGTGTGTGGTTGTGTGTGTGTGTGGTTGTGTGTGTGGTTGTGTGTGGTTGTGTGTGTGGTTGTGTGTGTGGTTGTGTGTGTGTGTGTGTGGTTGTGTTTATGGTTTGTGTGTGTGGTTGTGGTTGTGTGTGTGGTTGTGTGTGTTGTGTGTGTGTGGTTGTGGTTGTGTGTTGTGTGTGTGTGTGGTTGTGTGTGTGTCTGTGTGTGGTTGTGTGTGTATGTGTGTGGTTGTGGGTGAGGTTGTGTGTTGTGTCTGTGTGGTTGTGGTTGTGTGTGTGTAGTTGTTTGTGTGTGGTTGTGTGTGTGGTTGTGTGTGTGGCTGTGTGTGTGGTTGTGTGTATGGTTGGGTATGGTGGTGTGGTTGTGTGTGGTTGTGTGTGTGGTTGTGTGTGTGGTTGTGTGTGTGGTTGTGTGTGTGTGGTTGTGTGTATGGTTGTGGTTGTGTGTGGTTTTGTGTGTGGGTGTGTGTGTGCTTGTATGTGTGCTTGTGTGTGGTTGTGGGTGTGGTTGTGTGTGGTTGGGTGTGTGTGGTTGTGGGTGTGGTTGTGTGGGTGGTTGTGTGTGTGATTGTGTGTGGATGGTTGTGTGTGTGGTTGTGTGTGTGTGTGGTTGTGTGTGTGTGGTTGTGTGTGTGGTTGTGTGTGGTTGTGTGTGTGGTTGTGTATGTGTGGTTGTGTGTGTGGTTGTGTGTGTGGTTGTGTTTATGTGTGTGGTTGTGTGTGTGTGTGGTTGTGTGAGTGGTTCTGTGGTTCTGGTTGTGTGTGTGGTTGTGCTTGTGTGTGTGGTTGTGTGTGGTTGTGTGGTTGTGGTTGTGGTTGTGTGTGTCTGGTATGGTGTGGTTGTGTGTGTGTGGTTGTGTGTGTGGTTGTGTGTGGGTGTGTGGGTGTGTTTGTGGGTGTGGTTGTGTGTGGTTGTGGTTGTGTGTGGTTGTTGGTGTGGTTGTGTGTGCGGTTGTGTGTGTGCTTGTGTGTGTGGTTGTGTGTGTGGTTGTGTGTGGTTGTGTGTGGTTGTGTATGTGGTTGTGTGTGTTGTGTGGTTGTGGTTGTGTGTGTGTGGGTGTGTGTGTGGTTGGGTGTGGTTGTGGTTGTGTGTGTGGTTGTGTGTGTGTGGTTGTTTGTGTGGCTGTGTGTGGTTGTGTGTGTGGTTGTGTGTGTGTTTGTGTGTGTGGTTGGGTGAGGTTGTGTATGTGGTTGTGTGTGTGGTTGTGTGTGGTTGTGTGGTAGGGTGTGGTTGTGTGTGTGTGGTTGTGTGTGTGGTTGTATGTGGGGTTGTGTGTGTGGGTGTGTGTGGTTGTGTGTGGTTGTGTGTGTGTGGTTGTGTGTGTGGTTGTGTGTGGTTGTGTCTGTGTGTGTGTGGTTGTGTTTGTGGTTGTGTTTGTGGTTGTATGTGTGGTTGTGTGTGTGACAGTAATACTAAAAGCATCTCAAAATAAAGGGACACAAACATCGAGGTTGTGGAAAGAGAAAGCACGTTGTAAGTCAAACGGGCGCAGCAAAGCATTAACACAGCAACAAAACAAACAAGATCACTTAGCGAAGACTGAGTGCTGATAATGGATACACACAGCCCATCATCTTAAGAGTTGGATTGCAGCCAATGTGCACTCAAACCTGCCCCCTCCTTGTGAGTTGCACCCCATATTTCATGAGTTGTAACTGCTGCACCCACCATAGCGCTTTGAGACCTAAAACGCTACATAGGTCTAATCGATTAACCAGTCGCCAACATGCTGTGCTTTTAAAGAGAATGTGCCAAAAGTTTCCAGCTTCCTCATCATGTCCTCATGAAAGCGCCAACGAAAGGACTCCCTGAATGGTGCATCGGACATGAAGCAGCCGCTGCGATCAGAAATAAACACTGTGAACGTTGTCCAGTTTCACAGTAACATTTCCTTAATGTTCTTTAAGTCACAAAACAGTAATACTAAAAACATCTCAAAATAAAGGAACACAAACATCGAGTTTGTGGAAAGAGAAAGCACATTGTAAGTCAAACTTGCGCAGCAAAACATTAACACAACAACATGTTCTTTGATGTTTGATGTTCTTTGAACGAGAACATCAAAGGGGCGCCGCAAAAGTGATCACGGGCGCTTAATGAGCATGACGAGATTTGCCATCCTCTGCTCCTAAGCGCATGCCCGTGCACATGCACTGTAGCTCTAGGCTGGCCATGGTAGCATTTTTTTAGCCCTCACAAAAAGTCTCGCCAGACCACCGCATGTGCTGGGTCAGGCGAGACCTAAAAAAACTGCTTTATTTAAAAGCAGTCCCAGACATGGTGGTTTGCTGAGCCCAGCAAGCCACCATACCTGGGAGGGCCTGCCATTCCCAATGGGACTGCAAATTGCGAGAGGCTCATTAATATTCATGGGCCTCTCTATTTGTGACCCCATTGGGAATCGCTAACAGTGTGTTACACACTGTTGTACATCCTAAATAGCGCCTCACAAATTGCGAGTCGCAAATGACTCGCAATTTGCGAGGCGCTATCTTGGCCGTCGTACATCTGGCCCCTAGTGATTTGCCCAGAATCACAAGATGTTGAGTATCATTGCTGAGACTCGAACCCGGTTCCCCAGATTTGAGGTTGACCGCCCTAGCTGTTAGGCCACATCCTCGCCATTTTTTACTGTAAGAGCAAGTCTGAGAACAGTGGCCTATTTTGGTCTGCCTGAGAAGACATGCGCATTGATGAAAGCCTGAAATGTCTGATAAACACATACCTCAGCGAAAGTTCCAGCCCACACAGGGGCATATTTATGAAATTGCGCTGTATTTAAGGCATATGGTGTATTCATGACTTTTCCCCCTGGGCTGGTGCACAATGGGCTGCCTAGCTCCGAAGCAGGCACTCTTGCATGCAGGAAGGGACACCTTCCTGCATAAAAACAATCCTGAGAGGCGTATTCCTCTTTCTGCAGCACACATAGAAAGAGGAAGTAACAAGGAGAAATAAAAATATTTCTCCTCTTTACCCCTCTCTTGGGGAGGCGTATCTTTATGGTGCATTCCCAGGTTTACAAGGCCTTTTAAATCTGGGAATACATAAAAAAAGATGGCAGTTGCATGGGAAAACCCACGCAACACCCATGGAATGCCTTCCCAAGGCAGAGTAACACAATGCAGCAATTTGAGCTGAGTTGTGTACTCCAGATTTTTGGAGCCACTCTGAGTCACGCAAAGTGGGTTTGCATGGTTCAAAATCTTACTTAAGGTTTGCGTCACTCTTGCACCACGTTAAATATGGCCCTTAGTTCCTCTGGATATTTGTTGTATTAACTGCATCCATTAACTACTCTTTCTTTTACGTAGAAGATTTAAATTAAATATCATCTTTTCATTTCAATAAAACTTTACAAGCTTCAGACAACGGTTTCGAGCCTGTTGCAAGTTATGTTACTGACTCATTTTGGGCCTTGTTGGCTTGACTGTAAGAGCCCCTTCCCCTAGGGAATGAATCTGCACAACGCCCTGGGAGCTTTGTATTTTGTATTTCTTGCCTCTCTGATTTCAAGTGAAGCCTACAACTGGGGAGATACACTCTTCCACCCATTCTCTGTAGATGTCCCCAACTGTCTCCCCTTGCACCTTCCTGCTTAATGACCACTTCCAGGAAGTGATGTCACCTTTCAGGCTGGACTCCTGACTCTTCAGTCCTTGAGTTCACTAGAGAACAAAATGGATGACAGGACACTGACCAATGACAGCAAATCACTCTATCCACTTGGGCTGTTCTGATTTATTTCCCAAAACAATGTCCACTCTTTACTAGTCCAAGTCATATTTGTTGTCAAGGAGGTGCGCAAAGAAAGAACTGGGTTAAACCGTAAACTGCATACATTCTTTTTTCACTATCCTTCGAAAGCAATGCAGATTTGGTTGACTTTAAATGTATTAGAAACATACATGAACACGCTAAGCTTTCAGCACTACTTATGTCCTTGGCCCAGTTTTTCATTCCTAGGTATGTATTGGAGACAGGGTTGCCACCTGACTGGTTATTTACCGGCACTACTGGTACTTTAATGTCCTGGCTAGTAAAAAAATAAGCAAAATCGCCTAAAGCCAGCATTTTCAACCCTGACTTACTTCAAACAGCAAATGTAAATAGGAAGTCCTTTTAAATGTGTTCTGGAGGTGCGTTAATGATCTCGGACTAATAATTAAAATAAACAAAAGGCACAAAAGTCATGTTACAAATGAATACATCCAATTTTGCTTAAAGTCCTATTTAGTATCATGTTGTGGCCTTTGCAGACTCTTAAAACAACAACAAATGTTCGGTATTTTTCTCTTGGAAAGGTGGCAACCCTAATTGGTTGTCATGGTTGCCTGTCTAAGGCCAGGGCAGCTGCTCAGCTCCAGACATGCTGGAGCCAAACCAATGGTCTTTACACACTGGCTGCCTTCGAAGCTTCAGCTCCTACATGGCATGGCGGGCTTGGGGGCAAAAAATTAGGACATGTGCACTCTAGGGACTGCAGGGAGCCTGTTGGCAGGTGTGGCAAGAGGTCAGTTCTAGATGGGGTTAAAAGAAGAGGGTATAAGGTGTACGCTCCACTTTCTGGTATGAGGGCGGCACGTTGGCTACCTAGAAAGGATAGGCAGATTTGTCTGGGTGCAACCGTGGGCCGGGTGAGGGTCCGTGTGTAGGCATGGCTGGTTTCAAGTAATAAGGTGGTGGAGACTTTGCTAGCTCGTACGGAAGCTGGCAGGGAGAACTTCTTATTGCATGGAGTACTGGGCCAGGCTTGGGCGCCAAGGTAGGCAGAGACCACGTGGAGTTCCATGGATGAAGTTGCTACTTCGGGATTAGCATGCCCAGACACACAGAGGAAGATGAAAAAATCAGAGGTCAGTAGGTGTAGGAAAGTGCCTCCTTTGACATGGCTAGCCCCCTCTTTTAGCTTGATGCTAAGCAGGTTCCCAGTGCCAGATCTCTTTCCCAAAACTGTACCACGATTGGCACAATTTCAGCCACCACTCTAAGTCCCTTGTAAATGGTACCCCTGGTACCTAGGGCATTGGTACTGAAGAGGGTCCACTGCGCTGCAGCACAAATTGTGCCACCCCAAACACCCCTCACCAAGACCATGCATACTGCCATTGCAGGCTGCGTGTTTTAGTGAAGAGCTAACCAAAGAGTTGACATGGCAAAAAGCCCTGTGTGCCATGCCCCCATACACTGCATGCGATATAGGTAAGTCACACCTACTGCAGGCCTTAAAGCCCTAAGGCAGGGTGCACTGTATCCCATGTGTGGACATATCTGCATGAGTAGATATAAGTCCAGAGGGAAGCCATAGACAGCACATGGGCTGGATACTTGTCATTACGAAGTCCCAAACTCCATGATGGCTTCACTGTACCCTAAGATGTTTGGTACCAAACATCTCTTCTTAATAAATCCTCACTGATGCCAGTGCTGGATTTATTAATGAATGCACATAGGAGGCCCTTTTGAGGGTCCCCTTAAAGGCTATCAACCACTGGTGCGGTCTCTGTCTAGTTTCAGCCAGCCTGCCGCCACCAGACATGTTTCTGAACTCATGGGGTGACGGTCAGTGCTCTCAGAGGCCAGGAACAAAGCCTGCTCTGGGCGGAGGTGCTTCACACCTCCTCCAGGACAGGCTGGCCTTCCGACGCAGCAATCTTCAAAGGCCAAGCCACATTTGAAATGCAACCCAGGCACCTCCAGAAAGGGGAAGATGCCTACATACTTTTCAATCTCCATTTTTTGCGGGAGGAAAGGCAGGAACATTTTTTAGATGATGTGTCCACATTCAGTGAGCACCACCCCTAAGGTGTGCCAGGCAATGTGGACCCCACTTTTGCAAATCATCCATCTTGGGATGGTAGAAAAACATCCTATCAGGGCTAGGGTAGTGCCCCTTTCCACAGGAAGTAGTCACTTAGAGGGTTTAGACACCCTAAAGGTATTTAGTCCATTGGCTACTACCTGTCTCTCCCTTTAATACCCCTAAATTTAGTATTTCGGTGGCCTCCCTGGACATTTTTTAATATTTTTTTTTAATACAGAGTTTTATATAGCGTGAACTTGACCCGAAGGTATCGGGTATCAGAGTGCTTTACACGAGCACAAGTTGGGTTACATGAGGACACATTCATTTTTGTTAGGCATGGGGAGATTAAGTGATTTGCCCATAATCACAGGATGTTGCGGGTCTTTGCAGAGACTCGAACCCAGTTCCCCAGATTAGAGGTCGATTGCCCTAGCTGTTAGGCCAACTCCTCTACCCGACCTTGAGTGTTAGATTCGATGGACACAAAGAAGAAACGGACCGCGAAGAACAGCTTCCCGAGAACTGAACCCTGCTGAGGAAAAATTGGCACCAAACCCTGCCTGCTGCCTTAAGGACTCGACCATTGTGGTGGGCTAGCTCGTCTTGCCATTGTGAGGTGTCCAAGAACCCAAGAGCACCTCCAGTCATCCACAAATTGCAAAAGAACCTCCCTTGGAGCAGAGGCTCTGGTCCCCTGCGACACCTGGCACTGGACTGCAGACTCTGGCCTTACCGACTTGGCGCTTCCCGGCGACTCTAATGCAGCACTGATCAAAAGTGGTACACCAGCTCTGAAGGGTCAGATCTGTCCCCGCACCAAGTTGGAGGACACCAAGACCTACTGGAGCTTTGCAGCGCCAATATCCAAGATACCCGACCCCTTTCAACCAGTACCAAGGTGAAGAGTCCACTCTGGACTCCAACTGTGCAGGAAGAAAACACCTATCGAGGGACTTTGAGGCCCCTGAGACCCACTTCATGAGAGGCCCAGCTGTCCCGAAATGGCCTCTCCATACTGCCTGCCACTGACCAAGAGGAAATCTTGACTCATGCTACCCAGCTGGCCTATCTGCTCTGCACCCATCCTGACCGGTAACGACGTTCCAGCTGTGCTCCAGTGGTCCTGAGGCCCTTGCGACCTGCTCCCTTGAGTGGCCCCCCCGGACTTACGTGTAAGTCCCCCTGTCCAGTGCATTTTCAAGGGACTCCCTTCTTCAGAGCGCACCAGCTACCAACCACCTCAACACCCTGTTCCCGGCTGAATCTGGCACGTTCCTGAGAATCCGCTGGTGGAACATTGGACCTGGCCATGCTAACTACTAAAATCCAAGAGGTGAACCTTGAAAGTTGACTGTACGATTTTATATGCATTTTTGTCCTTTTCCCCATTGACTTCAATGGTGTATAATTGTGCACAAAATGTATCTATTTTGAGAACTATAAAAATTCATAATTTTTTAAGTACTTACTGTAGAACGAAGTTCTTGGTCTGAAAATTGTATATAGAAATCAATATTAGTTTTGCAAATTGAGTGTGCGTCTCATTTATTGCCTCTATGAGAACAACGGATACTTAGCACTACCCTTTGATAAGCCTAACTGCTTGTCCACAATACCACAAACTGAGCAATAGTATTATCTCCTTTTTCCCTTGTAAACCAATAAGGGACATACTGGACTCTCTGCGCAATGCTCTTCGTTTTAGTACACTATATAGAGAGCCACCTTCCTACAGTAGTCCGAGTAGCAGAGCACTAGGGAAACATGCCTCATGGGTGCAGTGTCCCCACAAGGTGGCATTGGTATGGAGTAAGAGCAGAAAAGGGGTAGGGAACACTCACTCCCCGTGCCTGGAATGGGTGGCATTGCAATAGCTCTTGTGGTCCATTGGGAGGTGTGGTACCTCCTTTTCTGTTCCACGGTGTAAGAAAGGGGAGTGTGGTGCGCTGCGGAGGTAGACATGTGGTGCTGTGGGGGCAGCGCAAGGCTGTCCTGAGAGAAATGTGTCAGAGAACACAGCAACAGTGCCTGGGCATCGGACCATCACTGGCAAAGAGGAAGGTCTGGCTGCCAGCGGGATGCTTAGGGAGTGCGCGCGACAGTGTAGTAGTAACAGGGCAAGTGATGATGGTGGGGAACAGCAGTCCAAAAACCAAAGGAAATGATGGACGGAGTGTTGAACATTGCAAGCACTCACCCCCAGTCAACTGATCTGGGTTTAATCCATCACCGTTCTTTAGCCCACTCTGCCACCCCAGTTCAGACATGGCCATATGCAAATCAGTCTGACCCTGTGCCTCATGGGAACAGTCCAGCCCGAACTGCCAAGCCATGTCTTCCCTGGACCGGAAACAAGCTTCCTAGGACCGGTTTCTGGCACTTCAGCCGTCTTCAGCCAAGCTTGCTTGAATCCAGTGGCAAAGTGAGCAAGGGACTCACGTCTGAGCATACCCTGCCAACTTATGGCGAACAAAGCAAAAACCAAAGGAAATGATGGACGGAGTGTTGAACATTGCAAGCACTCACCCCCAGTCAACTGATCTGGGTTTAATCCATCACCGTTCTTTAGCCCACTCTGCCACCCCAGTTCAGACATGGCCATATGCAAATCAGTTTGACCCTGTGCCTCATGGGAACAGTCCAGCCCGAACTGCCAAGCCATGTCTTCCCTGGACCGGAAACAAGCTTCCTAGGACCGGTTTCTGGCATTTCAGCCGTCTTCAGCCAGGCTTGCTTGAATCCAGTGTCAAAGTGAGCAAGGGACTCACGTCTGAGCATACCCTGCCAACTTATGGCGAACAAAGCAAAAACCAAAGGAAATGATGGACGGAGTGTTGAACATTGCAAGCACTCACCCCCAGTCAACTGATCTGGGTTTAATCCATCACCGTTCTTTAGCCCACTCTGCCACCCCAGTTCAGACATGGCCATATGCAAATCAGTCTGACCCTGTGCCTCATGGGAACAGTCCAGCCCGAACTGCCAAGCCATGTCTTCCCTGGACCGGAAACAAGCTTCCTAGGACCGGTTTCTGGCATTTCAGCCGTCTTCAGCCAGGCTTGCTTGAATCCAGTGGCAAAGTGAGCAAGGGACTCACGTCTGAGCATACCCTGCCAACTTATGGCGAACAAAGCAGTCCCCCTATGGCCTGCAACAATTGTGTTTGAGGTGATGGGGTAGCAAGGTGTCTGCACAAAGGCCATTGCAGCGGGGAGGGGCAGAGCAGAACCAAGTGGCGGTAAAGAAAGGTAGGAGGTTGTGGAAAGGGTGGATATGGAAGTGGAGCTGAGCACTGGCGTAGAGATACGGAGAGTTAATGCAGAAAAAGTGGTACTGGTTCAGGTGGCAGGTAAGTGGGGCTTATGAAGCATGTGAGTTAGAGTTGGGAAGGAGCCAGGAGCAGATGAGGATGGGTTCAAAGTGAGGATGGGAGTGCAGCAGAAGCGATAAGCATAGAGGTGCATTGGGCAGGTAGCCAGACGGATATTGTTGAGCGGGATTTCGAGGAGAGAATGAGGAGAAGCAACATCCGGCAGCCGGGAGAGTCTTGTGTGGCTCCCAGACCTCGACCGGAAGACACGGTGTGGTCTGGTGTGTTTGAACTAGTGATGTCAAGGGACAGGTCTGGAGAAGTGCAGTGAAGGTCTGATAACAGCCCCCACCCCTGAAGAAGAGGACAAGGTGTTTATTGGTACTTGATTTTGTTGACAGCTGTGGGGGGTGAGGAAGAACCCAGTACAAATAGTGTGGGAGGGAAGAGACAGAGACTTGTTGGACTATGGTGAGGAAGAAGAAGAAGTGGAACAGGGGGTGGTGGTAGAAGGGTATCATGAGCAGCATGATGAGAGGGAGGATGGATGGTGGTTCTGGTCTGAGGACCTAGGAGCACAAACCCAATGATGGAGCTTGATGTGTTTCTGGAGTCAGCAGAACCACCTGGTGTGTGGAAGAAGCTTGCCTTCTCAGGGGATGGATGTCAGACATTGGCAGGTCGCCAGACCTCGGTGCGGGAGCCGATCACAAGGGCAGATCAGATTGTCAGTCTGTCGAAAGGACAACACGTGGTTGATAAGGGGATAGGGACGGAGGAAGAAGCGAAGGCGGTAGCATGTGGAAAATTAGTCGCAGCATCGACAGGTGGAAAAAGTGATGGGAGTGAAGATCCGGAAGATAAGGAGAAAAAAAGTGAATAAGGAAGTGAAACTTAAAAAAATCCCATCAATTTGGATGACAAAGCATTTGGGTGCTCATTTGATGTCTGCAACAACAACAAAAAGATTTGGAAGGGCAAATACCGTGAGGTGTTTCAATTGATGCAGAGAGGTGAGAGCTAAAGAGGGATTGAAGGAAGAGCAATGGAGGCTCTCTAAAGGGCCGAAGGTGCCTGTGACTATTGAGAACTGGACGTCGGATGTAGCAGGCTGGTGGCGGAGCTGGACGTGGATTTGTGGATGCGGCAGACTGCACCCACGAGACCCGCCACCACTACATGCCAGGCCAGCGGTCTGCCAGGTGGTTTACAGGCCCTTTTAGGGACGGCTCATACTGTATATACATACGTAGTGGCATATCTTAGTAGATATGATAGTTGATCAAGGTGATGATAGTAGATGTGGCGCTGTTTTTCTCTCCCCCTTTGACGTAACGTAACACAGCGCGGTGCAACTGCCCTTCGTTTTGCTAAAAGTTAGTACATGTGCCCCACACTGTTAAACTCACTGAGCTATCTTGCAGACATTCAGCTATTTCGTTAATTTGGTGCTACATTCGAAATATCCAAACACCACCAGCTTTGCTAGGAGCAACAGTGCCATAGTGAGACATGAATACGATTATACGACTGAATATCGACCCCCAGAATATTGATCTACATGAATATTGTGGACAGAATAAAGAGGGCCAAAATATCAAAAGGTAAGTGCAATATATAGACTTTTATACCTATCTTTGTGTAATACAAAATTTTATTTATGAAATGTTTGACAAATGTAAAATTGCCTGTGAGAAACCACGCTTTTATATTTTGTTAAATCCAAGTCCTATGTCTATACTTATTTGAAAACTTTATTGACAATTTTGTAAGCGGTTCTCTGATTGGGCACCTTATATATAGCCACTGATTGGTCCTGCGCGTCATGTGATCAACACTGCCGTGGGGCAGTCGAAACGCGTCAGGCTGAGCACTTGCGAATTATTTTGCACTATGCACTTTAATCTGCACACCAAATAAAGAAAATTCAACTTCCACGCTGTGGTCCGTACCTGCTTTTTAGGTTCTATCGGGAACCGTTTCAGGATACTTGGTTATCATATATATATATATATATATATATATATATATATATATATATATATATATGTGACCACGAGCTGGATAGCTCGAAATGCATCTTTTTATGTTTGCCCTGAAATAAATACTTATTGACCAACTTGGATCGGTGTGGCTCATGTTTGCGAGATTTTTGAGAGCTTGTTGGTGGATATATATATATATATATATATATATATATATATATATATATATATATATATATATATATATATATATAGCGCCATGACACATATATGTATATGTGAAGTTAGGATAGTAAATCTAGACTTACATGTCGCTATTTCAGTTTTGATATTTTGTCCTCGATACTCTTTGCCATCGATATTCGGCTTTCGATATTCATGGAGCACAATATGAAAATGAAAGTTTATAATCTTGGGTAATTGCAGAAAATGTCCCTTAGTTGAAAATGATTTAGATAGCGAAATGGAAAACATTCAGGGAATTCCCATGTCCAAATGAGTGAAAGGAATGAAACAATTAATGTTTGGTTACCAAAATTATTATATTTGACTGCCCCTACCAGGTAAGTACCCAAAAGCAAGTTAAAATGTCTGGAAATCAAAGATGGCGTCCTTCAGATCCTACAATGAAAAAACATAAGAATGGGCACGTGAGGCGCTTCGGTATAATAGCATTACGTTTCCGTTTCTGCTGAAACAGCAAATAATCACATTTATGCAATGTGATTGATGTAAGAAGCGATGCAAGATGCAATGGAGGTTTATTATGAAAAATGAGGACAGAACAGCAAATTTTTCCAAAAACATTAAAAGTGATATGCCTTGTGGCGACCATGCAATGAAGGGTCCATAATATGGCATGCTGATCTGCATGGGGCAGAAGCGTTTGTTAGACTGATGTCTGCGGCCGCAGGATTTCCACGTTGAAGATCCTCTCCTCTTGACTGGCTATCATCATCTACTCAAAGCCTTATCTTCGGTACTTGTGTATTCCTCATCCATAAGCTTCTCATATATTCTGCTTGTATTTTATTCAGAAGAGCAGAAGGAGGAGTTCCTTTAGTACAGATTGAGACTAACACTCCCGGCATTCATCAGATTTAATGGCCCGATTCACAGAACTAACTTAAGACAAAATCCTAAACTTACTACAATTTTGGTATTCACAGAAGGCACTTACTCATTTTGGTATTCACAGAAGGCACTTACTCATTTCGGTATTCACAGAAGTTTGGAGTCCTAACTTTAGGCCTCCTAAACTGAGAAAAATTCTAATTTTAAGACTTTCGGTATTCACAGAAGGCATTTAGGAGTCCTAAAGTTAGGAATCCTAACTTTACTACTCCTAAACTGAGAAAAATCCTAACTTTAAGACTTCCGGTATTCACAGAAGGCATTTAGGACTCCTAACTTCTGTGAATACCGAAATGAGTAAGTGCCTTCTGTGAATACCAAAATGAGTAAGTGCCTTCTGTGAATACCAAAATGAGTAAGTGCCTTCTGTGAATACCAAAATGGTAGTAAGTTTAGGATTTTGTCTTAAGTTAGTTCTGTGAATCGGGCCCCCTGTCTTTAATAAATCCACATTGTGACCAGAGAATTCAAGTTATTTGTCTCTTCTTCTTCTGAGTACTTTTGAAGCTATCAGAGAATTATAGAGCTTCTGTCCTCTCTGTCTCCCCTCCCTTGTTGATTTATTCTTCACTGATACATCAGTCGGTGCCCTGAAGAAGGTAGGTGGTCGGCTGACTTCTTTACACCAAAACATGCGGTGGACTAGCTCTACAGCCACTCAGACATCGAACAAAAGTTTGATTCATAAGTGATGTTCTTTATCTTTGTGAATGTATATAATCCCTGCCTCTTTACCTCACTCTTGCAGGTTCTTTTTCATCCCTGCTATTTCCTTTGCTATCTCCCTTTGTCACTGTCTTTCCGTCTTTCTCTCCCTCTTCCTTTCCTCCTTTAGTGTTTCTCTCTCTCTTGCTCTGGATTCAAGTCTGTTGAGAAAATATGAGCGCAATGGGCTGCCCCTGCAACCACTGGCTCAAATTAAGTACGGAGTATTCTTAGCATTTGCTAGTTTAGAAAATAAACAAACATTGGGAAAGCCTATAGTTCTTGTTTTATTAAGCTGTTAATTCTGCCAATGATTTTACTGACAATATGTAGCTTCGCAAAAAAAAAAAAAGCCATGCTGCGTCATTCCGTAGTCATATCCCCCTCGCATACACATCTACTGAATGACGCAGAAGCCCTTTAATTATTTTTTTTATTTACCGTTCCAAGATGGCGGCCTTTTTTAGATCAGTAAATAAAAGAATAAAAAATCTGTTGCACTAAAGCGCATTTCTCAAAGCACTGTGACCCGTCAGCAAGTGGGAGTTGCTGGACGCTCCGAATAAAATAAAATAAATAATAAATGTATGAAGGACCGCGAAGCCTGGGAGAGCAACAAAGGAGTAGTTGGTGTGACGCAATGGAGTGCGGGTGAATGGAAGAGGGGAAATGCAGCCCACAAGTAAAAGAGCAACACTGGGGGAGAAACACACAAGGAAGCAAACAATATGGGGCGAGGGGAGAAGCACGGGTGGGGAAATGCAACAGGAAGCATGGGGGAGAAGCACAGGGGAGAGAAAGAGCAATTTGGAGCATGGTAGGGGAAGAGAAGCACACAAGGGGACAGCTGGAACCCATATGCAGTCTCATGGAGTGCATAGCCAAAAATAAAAAAGTAGTTTCATAAAAGTGAGCAGTGAAAGCATAGAAGCCAGCCAACCAGGAAGATGGTAAACAGGCAAGATCGAAAGGCTGGGACATTAAATACTATTGAATGAGAAGCAAAGAGATGAAACTGACAATTAATTGAACCAATGGTAAACCATGGGTGGCCGACAAGCCCCTGTAAGTTCTAGTTAGCCCAGAAGAGGCCTTTTGCAACCAGACCGCTTTTGTTGTCGGGTAGGCTCCACCTACTGTGTCACCCCTGATTAGACCAGTCATTCCTCCAATGGAACACCACAGGAATACTGCCTTCCCTCAAGTAACTCCATCGTAACTGCTGAGCATTCACAATGAGGAAGGAGTTGCCTGATTGAAAATGTTGCACCTTGTCATTAAAGAACTGCTCAATTCTACACCATTTTTGATGCTTCATTATTTAGGAATGGAGCGAACACATGCTGCTCCTAATGTTGTCGAGGCACTGACGCGTGACGTTTTAGCAAAGTTAAAAGGTGTAGCAAACTGGTATAATAACTCGAGTATTTGAGTGATTCTTATGCAATAGACAATGGAGCAAAGCCATTTTGCTCCACTTTTCAAATTTGAAACCAGACTTTGGCCTAGGTGTACTCATTCTTCACACAGTAGCTCTGAAACCAGATTTGCTGTTCAATGTTGTGTAAGCGGGAAACGCAGCGCAGCGCCAAATCTGCTAAGATTGGCCTGCGGCTGCTGTCCTCCTCTGCACATCTGCTCCAATCCTTGGGCACCGCACAGCCTTGCACCATGGTGCAGAAGTGAGTGTGCGCTGTTTAGCAAAGGATTTGTACTGGATGTATACCCTTCCAATACACATTCCTATTCCTAGACAAACTCAGAAGGATCCCACACAAGTGGATGTGTGCTATGCAGCGCAGCGCAAAAGCACTGCATTGTTTTTTGTTTGAATAAACACACTTCCCCTTGTTTACGCCTGCTTGAATCAAGTGTTAGTGTTTGATGCAAGCTGCAGTATGGCTGTCTTACTAGGCCACCATTGCATCGAAACCTTTAGGTGTTTGCACTCATACCCCCCTGTAACACCCTTGTGGCTTAAAGTTTAAAGCGATACAAACAGTGCAGAGAAAAGGCCAACTTTCAACCGCAAACCGCCTTTTGCAAAGTGCCTGGATAGTAAACACCATGGGCCACTCTGCGGTGCATTGCATTGGCACAAAGCCTTAGTAAATCTAGGCCTAAGTTTCACATTAAATGCTCCTTTTCCTGTTAGGTAAGCAGCAATCACAGCGCAATATCATTTTTCCCATTTTGGCTCATCTTTAGGCAATGTGGCCATCAGCAAAATCTGATGTTTGCTCCGTTCAAAGTAACGCGTGTTGCAAAAATGGCGCAAAATAGACGTGCATGATGTTCCACAGTACTAATTATGTTTGATAAGGCCTTTAGTCCCAATGCCATGGACCACACCAAGCAGCACAAAATCAAGATGAGTGGAATTTTAGAACAGTAGAGCACTTTCGACTGTGGAAATTCAGCCAGTGGAAAAATGCATGGAACACCCACAAACTCATATGTTTGTTGGATTCACAATTGTTTCCACCCTGGAAACAATAGTAAAGTTGTTTCCAACAAGACAGGAATAACTGGGCCTCTAGGTTGGAGTGACCCTCAGGCTTCCTAAAGATGAAAAAAGCCCTAAAAGAGACAAATGTCCAAAGCACAGTTCGATTAACTTACTGATGCGTACTTTAACAAAAAGTGGAAAATCCACACAAGTATATATTGTTCACTAAAGGTACTCTTGCAAACTACAATTACCATAGATGTCTGACTCTTTAGAGCAGAGCTTTTTGAACCAGGCCTTTAGAGAGTAACAAAATACCTGAGGCCAAGCACTCCGCCTAAGACCCAGCCAACATGCCACTACCTTTGACTGGGCCATGCTTGTTGCAGAGCTACACTCTATACATACATGTGCTGCTCTCAATTTGCCACAATCCTTGATCGAGTGAAACAGAGCACTCTTCGTTAGTGGAGATTTGGGAGATGAATCTAGTTCATTAATTGGGTATTTACATGTGTGCATTACACATTTTACATTAGACATGTGTGCAACGTGGGGTTTGCTCAGAATCACATGATCTTTGGTCTAGCGATGGAGCAGGGACCAGAACACAGACCTGCAGGTTCCACGGTCCCCAACTTAACCACCAGGTCACATCTTCTAAGAGAACTTTGGCAGAACCCTCTACATATGCTAAATAGAGTGATTCCAAGATGGCGGCTTACATGGGCACTATTATTCCCTAAGGCGTGCTTCAACTACTTTACAGATTTTCTTCCCATATTGGCTCACTCGTACCAGGCTATTCTTTCACCTATTTGTCACACATGGAAGTGCCACAAAATGGCTTAGGATAATTCTATATCATGCTGTAATATCCTTCCGGATGCAACATTTACTACAAAGAGCATATGCTCCTGCGATTGAGAACAAACAGTGTAATGGAAATGTTGGACAGATGCTTATTAATGGCTGAGAATACCGCAGGAACTGCATAATCCTATCATTCTTTAGCTTGTCTGAGCCATCACAGAATGGGACCAACCCTAGCCAGACCAGTCCCGACTTGAACCACCATAACTCTTCCTCCCAGTACCAGACAACAAACAACCCAGATCTATTTCAGCCTCGTTGGGCCTCACCAGTGACTTCGGCTTACTTCTGTAGCTTCAGCGCGCAGGAGACCCACATCTGGACACGCACGCGCCATTGAAGGATACTAGACGGAAAAACCAGGGGGCATAACAGCAACACCCGGCGATAATTATCGCTCAGCGCTCTTAGCGTGAGGATAATTATCGCCGGGTAACGTGGATTTTTATCGCTGAGATAGCGTGCTATTAGCAACGCTTATCTCCTCAGCGATAAAAATCCTCATGCTAACTGCCTAACGTGAGATTATCGCTGGAAACCCAGCGATAATCTCACGCAATGTGGCGTTAGCTTGCTGATAGGGACTCACAAACTTAGCCATGATATCCACCCTCCATAGGATATCATGGCTAAGTCGGTCCTGAAGCAGGCGTAAGGAAAGTAGCGATAACAGGGGTTATCGCTACTTTTCTTGCCGCTATGCTTCATAGCGTGGGGCTTGATGATAGGAGAAACGTCGCTTAGCGACATTTCTCCTGTCATGTTAGGTCAGGAACACCCACTTTGCAACTCATTAAAGATGCAAAGCTGGGCGTAAAGAATCCCCACGCTAAAGCAAGGTTTCACGCGTTAGCGTGGCCTTGCTAATTAGGCGATAAAATTATCACCGCTTTTCGGCCGAAAACGGCCGCAAAAGCGGCGATAATTTTCTATCGCCGCCTTGTAAATATGCTCCTAAATGTGATCAGAATGCTTGAGCTGCAGCTTCTAAATTACAGTTTACACCTGGATATGTTCTCTGGTGCTGGTCTTGTATTTCCCATTACCGAAGAGGACCGACATGATGCAAATGAGTCCAACACTGCCCCGATTGGAGCAACCTGAATAGGACGCAGGGACTAAATCCCTTCTTCACGAGTCAAAATATGAATGTAGGTCCCATTGTGTTTCAGCTTTTTCGATAGACACCCTGCGAGGGGTAAACTGTGCTGTAAAGCCATTCAGCCAATTTTTATGTTCGTGTCCAACCCTTGGATGCAGCCAACCATGCATGGTTCGTCATTGGCCAATCATGGTTGGCCATGGCTTGGTCGTATTTCTAACTGGGTGTTTGCATCTGAGTTCTGCTACAGTTCTGTGGTGTCTTTGCGACTCCTGGCAGTCTTTGATCCTCACCCTTCACGGCGAGAGACTATCCTCCATCTTAGAGTTCAGCTTCGCCTTCCTACGCCCCCTTAGGGTTCAGCGTCCATCCCTCCCTCCGTGGACCGTCCATGCTGCTCTCCATGCTTGTTACTCATTAACAGCGCCCTCTCTGCACTTGGCAGAAATCCCCAGAGGAAATTAGAGCTTGTTATCCTCGCAATTGCAGACTCTGATTGAGCCGATCTTTGTGCTCCGTCTCAGGGGAGATTTATTTGCTGTTCTCTGAAATTGTGTGTAATTTGAACAGGATACTCGGTCTGCCTGGACTCCAGGCGAGCTCTCTGGCGCGTTGCAATATGTTTAATGTCCTCTCTATTCTTCTGCAGCATTGGATGATGGGAGGCAAGCCATGGCTCTGTCTGGAGTGGAGACAGGGGCGGTCTACGGAGCTGCTCTCCTGCCCTGATGAATTTGCCAGTAAGTTGTTGTGAGGCAATGAATCATGGCGGCCCTTCACACTAACATGGTCTAAAGGTGTGACTGGTTTTAATCATGAGTCTGGGCATGGAATAAAGGCATACGCTAATGCCACATTTAACTCATTTTTAATATATAATTTTTTTTGTGAGGAAGATAGAACAGTCATTACTTCCTCTACGAGAACCCATGGAGGCTGAGATGTACATGCGACTTGACAGAGGCACACGCAAAGAGCGCTATCAGATTTTGCCCTAGTGTTGGTCCCTCCACCTTGTTTTATAGGAAAGCTGCCAATGATGAGAAAGCGAGCCAGATGGTGAGTAACAGCCAACAGGCTCTTGGTGGCCGCTTACGTGAGACACTTCCTATATAAGTTCTTCTCTGTGAAGTCCTTTGTCACCGGGCCTGGCAAAAGTATCGCACACAGGCATAGGGGCAGCATCTGAACGTATAACAGAGCGGACGCTCCCCTTATGAAATAAACTCGGATACTGGGGGTCGCCTTTTGAAAAAATATATACATCTTGTGTGGCATGTATCAAGTGCTGTGGGGTATACATAGGGTAAGGCGGAGGAGCGTCGCCCCACTGCTTTTCAGCAGTGTGAAAAAAGTAAAAATAAAATGATAATGACATGATGTGGTTATCATTTTATTTGTTCCTGCTACGGCCGCTTTGCGGGTGGGGCAGGGCAGGGCTGGGCTGCTCTCACAGGAGCTGCGGGAGGAGTGGTGGGTACACTAAAAGTGTGCAAGAATGTTTGGCCGCCGTCTCAGCCCGGACAAACAGTCATGCGCACTTTGCATGTTCTCCTACCAAGCTGCATTAGAGCCTGAGTGGAGAACATGCCCAGGCTCCCACTGCCTGTCTGAGCGCTGAATTACGGCGGCGCTCAGACCAATCACAAGGGAGCGTGGGTGCTTCCTGCTTCCTGTTCCGGCTGGGTGAGACGACTGAGGAGAGACTCGGTTAAGGGTAAATGCATATATATTTTTTTCTTTCTGCCCTGCCCCCACCTGCCTCCCCCAGCCTCACCACCTCCGATCCGCACCAGCCGCCATTGCTGGAAGCTTCTGGAACTTCCTCCAGCCCGACCCATCCATTCCAAACACATCTACATGCGGCACTGTGTATGTATGTATGTTTGCTGTGCATAGCATTTCATGATTAACACTCGCTCCATACATTCCACTTTCTTTGTCTGAACATTACGTGCCTCTATATGAGTGGTCTATTTTCCAGCTTGTCGGCAGTTCTATGCGCGGGAGGTGAACCAGCGCACGTCCGAGGAGGACGGGACACCGACACTTGGGTGTCAACTGCGCCGACTTGCCGTATGGAGTGAGTAGCAGCTAGTAGCTAGGTTACCACTGGGATTTACCGGACTGTGTGCTCGCTTCCAAGGAGTGTGGTAGGTAAGAGTATCGTTGTCCACCACACCACCACGTGTAGATAGTTCCTGAATAGTATAGGTCCTGATGAAATGCGATGGATCAGTATTGACCGCTACGCATGAAACATGTCGACCCCTTCACACGAGTAGAGCTGAGCTCTTTTGGACCACTGAGCCTGAGCACAGCCACTCAGCTTGTTTTTAAGAACGGGGATTACCATTCTAATAAAGGGTTTTTGTGGACTATCCAACCTTTTTTAATATCACTCACATACACCACATCTACACGGTTCTTCAGGGCCCTCACACCCACGCTCCAAACGGCAGGAACAAAGGATCTCCGATAAAGAGCCCCGTTTAGCGTTTGCAGCACCGACCCGACGAGGAGCAAGTCCATATGATGAAGCATGACACATAGCTTGCTTGGTGTGTGAGGACTCTAGTTCCGAATAGGAGGATCCCCTCATCCTCTTCCCCTCCTTGCCCTTTTCTGCCTTGTGGAAACAGCATACCATTATTGTGGATGATGGTCTATTTTCCTCCACGGTGTCACTCCTTCTTGGGAGTTACAAATACCAGGAGTATTGGTAACTAAAACTTATTGATATCAGGGGTGTCAGTAACGAGCAGGTGAATTCCAGGGTTTTTTGACATGTACTCTGAGGGAATGCTCAGAAATTAAGAATTACTGGGGAATCAGTAATGCAGCACCCAATTGCCTCTGTAATTCCTCATTTTCCCACAGAGTTTCACTTGGAAGTTTTGCCTATCTGGAGCAGCTGGAGAGTTTGTAGGTGAAATATGCTGGTTCTGGGAGATCTGAGCAGCGGCGGCCGGCAGGTCTGGTCGGTGGGGGGGGTGGTCGTGGGGTTCGCGAGGGGGGTTGTGGGGGCATAGGTGGGCGCGGGAGGTGTCATGCAGGGGGGCAAAATAATAAATAAAAAGAAAATCTAAACTTACCTCGAGGCTCACTCCCGCGTCTTCTCAGCTCCTGCTCTCCTGCCTCCGACAGAACCAGGAAGCAGGCAGCCAGACTCCCTCCCCTAAGCCAATCACAACACTACCAATAGCTGACCCATCTTTGTCAGATCTGCATTCTGATCACACTCTTATCCAAGTGGTGGGGTAATGCAGGGTTATTCAGGACAGGGAGATGCGGCGAGTATGGTTGTTTGTGGCCTGCACGATTAGTCTTGCACAGTGGCATCCAGAGCGAGCAACCGATCATTTTTATATTATGTACCAGTTTTGAGGGGCTTAGTGGTTATAGCAGTGCAGAGTTCCCCTGTCAATACATGGTCTTATTCTATAGGAACACGTGGCGCACCACCCATAGGGGCATACCAAAAGGCAATGTAGCTTGACTGTGCAGTATGAAAGCATCGTTCCATGTCAGGGACCGCAAAGCCTCCCCGATGAGTGTCTCTCATTTTAGCCCCGGGTTGGGTGCTGCCCAGATTACACTGATTAGCATGGACAGAAGGTAGAGAAAAGAGTCTGGTTCGGGGAAATTGGAATATTATGAAAAAGGTATAAAAAGCTACGGCACAACTGTCATTTTTTATTAGGGCGATACGACCCACCATGGAAAAGGGCCGTGTTATCCATCTCTTAACTTGGACCTGCAGCTTAGCCAGGGCTGGGCCATAGGTGTGCAGTATCATTTGGGACTTGTTCCTATTTAACATGATCCCTAAGTAATGCATCTACCCCTCACACCAACTAAAGGGGAACGCCATCTTTGGTTTACTAGCAGTGCCTGTCAGTGGGAACACTTTGTATGTAGACTAATTAATGCATATCCCAGACGTATCGCTGTAGTGTGAAATTTCATCTATAAGTGGAGAGAGATGGGGATCTTCAACGTAGAATGTGATATCATCAGAATAGTATTCGCTTATTGGGGATCCTGGAGTTGGGTTGTCAAGGGCTGCGTGGCCAATGCAAACAAAAGGGAGAGAGGGGACATCCCTGCCACGTGCCCCTACCTATGTGGATTGGATCATATACGCAGACGTTGATGTGGATCGGGCCATATTTGAAAAGGGAGGCCAGTGTTACGAAGAACTGCAGACAAAAAAGGCCATTCGAGAGAATCGAATGCCTTCTCGGCACCTAGGACTGCTACAGCATTTAGTTCTGGGTTAATTTGTGGCATAACTGCAAAGAATGTACGAAGATTGTTAGAAGAAGCCTCACCTCGGGCAATTCCCACCTGCTTGATTAGTATCAGTCCAGACTCTGCGGGGGGGGGGGAAATGTTTGAAACACTGCGTGCCAATATCTAGTTATCTATGTTGAGGAGGTATCGCAGTCTGTAGGACTGGCAATGCTGACAATCTAAGCAAGTTGACTCTTATGCAAGCAATAGGTTTCTTTTTGTGCACTACAAGACAGTTCAACACTTAGAAGAATTTCCGGGGAAACCCCACTATTCTGTCCTATGGGAAAAACGAAGTGTTACATTTGCAGGTGAGTAAAACAGTTTAGGATTGGGGTTTTGGGGGGTAGAACCAAGGTTCAGGTTGGCACTCAAGGGGCACCACCAGTGGCACTGGGGCAGCCGAATGCAGGGTGCCAATGTAAGCCAATGTGTCTAGGGAGGCACCTTGGTGGGGGACTCTCACAGGCAGGCCACTCGTTCTCAGGAGCCAAGCTCCCAGGGTGAAGGTCAGGGCAAAGGAGGTTCCAAGTTGGCACCAAGTCCACGCCACATTGGCACAGGGAGGCCGAGTCCAGGGTACTCCGGACATGTCGAGAGCCCAAGGCTTTTCAATGGAGGATGTCAGTCACAGAAAAGGATTGCAGGCTGGAGCCAGAAGACTGGATGAAGGAAACCAATCACTGGTGGATGAAGAGGAAGAGCTGCTGGACACCAGGACACCATTGGTCGGGCACCTCAGCACTCTGGAGCTGGGTGTGTAGGGCTGTCCTTTAGTGTCAGATTCTTTTCACCTGTGCCAGTTGCGGTTGGGGGGACCCTTCAGCAATAGGCTGCAGGCGTCGAGGAGAAGGTCACTGAAGGTCATCCAATGCTTGAACACAGGCCACGATGCCGGGGGACCTTGCTGGGGTGTTGGGCCACTCGAACTCGGGACGTGGGTGTCGGGTGCAGAGTGGTGAGGACTCGTGGATCCGGCTGGATCTGGAGTCCTGGCTTGGGTTGGTGTTGGACAAAGCCGCTGTCCACGGGAGATAGGAGTTCTTTCTTTTTAGAAGGCAGGGCTGGTCCCCGGGGTTCTTGAAGGCTACTGGCTGCAGGACACGCCGGGTTCACCTCGCAGGGGTTCAGAGTCAGAGACAGGCCGGTAGGGCTGGGGCCAAAGGAGTTGTCGTCATCCTCCTCTTTTGCAGCGCAGCTCTTTGGTCCTTCTACTTGTCATGTTGCGTCTGAAGAGGCAATGTCCAGGGGTGCCCCTTAATACTAGATTTAGGGCTGTTACAGGGGTGTGCAGGTTGGGAACAATTGGTCCCTTCCCTGTGGTGTCTACACCCCCTAGTATTACACCCTCCAGTGGGAGGGGATTTTAAGCCTTGATTGGAGGAGTCTCCTCCATCTACAAGATGGCAGGGACTGAGATGTGCGTTCACCTCGACTCCCCCACCAGAGGTGTGGGATTGGCAAAGGTTTTACCGCCGGTTCTCGTGCCCAAAATGGGGGTCAGAACCAGTAGAGCCAGTTGCTGATAGCATCAAAAGACTAAGGATAGTTATCAAAGGTGGCATGTCTTTTAAAGCTCCCTCGAGGACCCTTCCCATCATTAAAACCAGCACTGGCATTAGTGTGATTTTAATGTGCTGGGAAGTTTGATACCAGACTTTCCAGACTTCAGTAAAGCCATCATGGCGCTGTGGAGTTTGTGTTGACAAACTCCCAGCCCATGTGCTCAAAATGGCTTCACTGCACTTACAATGTCTGAGAATGGCACAGACACTGGAGGGGCATATTGCTCTTGCAGCTATGCCCTCACCTGGACATGGTGCACCCTGCCTTTTGGGCTTTAAGGCCAGCTAGAGGGGTAACTTATCCATGCCACAGGCAGTGTTGGTGGGTATGGTATACAGGGTTGTGTTATACATGCATGTGTATTGCACACAACTAATAAGATATTGCTTTAAGTCGATGTTCAATGTAGTGTAACAATATGCCTATTTAGCATGCTGGTCAAGTGACATTTGACACTTGAAGCAACACACTGGGATGTGTGCCATGTCGACTCTTTAGTTTGGCCTGCACCAAAACACCCAGTCTGCAATGGCAGGGTGGGGGTGTTAAGGTGAGGGGTCTCTGAGGGTGACATAATACTTGCTGCGCCCTCAGAGGCCCTCTCTGGTTACAAGTCACAAGGCCCTTGGTACGAGGGGTATCTTTTACAAGGGACTTACATGTTGCCCAGATGTGTGCCAATTGTGGGTACAAAGGTACAGTTTTAGGAAAGAACACAAATGCAGGGGCCTGGTTAGTTGGATCCCAGCACACACTCAATCAAGTTGGCATCAGTTATCTGGCAAAAATTTAGTGGGTAACCATGCAAAAAAGGGCACTTTCCTACAGCCTGGCTACAGTGTCTCTAGCCAACAAACGCATGTCTCTGTCTAGTAGATCTTTACTCTCAGCGTGGTGTCACCAAGTTGGTAAAGTAAACGTGGGTCATGAGTCACGCCATAAGTGTTCTCTAATTTTACCATGTATTTCTCTAGACGAAGAAGTCATCCCTTCATGGATTGCAGGACTCCATCATATTTGCTCAAGGTAAACTCCCTAATGTATACTTTGAAGGTTTCCCATATTGTTGCAAACCTGGGGGTAGAGCCAATATTAATATCAAAAACTCTGTAATGGTATATTGCAAGTCTTTGGTGAAGACTGCATCTGCTAGAGTGCCATTTGGGAAGCAGCAAAGCTGATAGGCATGGGTGTCTCTGGGGAGCTCAAGTACACACGCCAATGGAGAGTGGTCAAAGTGTGTGGGGTAAGTGCTGGAGCTCCATGATCCCTGGGGGGACTTTCCGCAAGGAAAATAAAAAATCTATAAGGGAGTGTAAGTTATGCACCGTTGAGTAATAGGAGTATACCCTATCCCCCCCACATCTAGCCCTCCGCACATCCTGCACACCATCCATATCCAATGTGTTCTTACACCTCAGTAGCCAGCGGATGGAACACACGTGTAGGGTTGTTGCTGTCAAGTGCAGGGTTATTGATGAGGTTAAACCCCCCCGTCCCCAAAGAATATTACAACCAGATCACCACCTGAATAGTGTGAGTATGGTTTCAAAGAACTAGGGCAATCAACTTCGGAGGCATAAGAGTTTGTCAGCGTGACATACGCTGTGTTTGGTGTACCCTCCACAGATATAAATCTACCTTCAGGGTCTGTAGGGAGAAATATCAGGTGGAAGCATACAGTCTTTTTGATGATTATGGCTACACCCCTAGAGTATGTACTGTAGGATGCATAATAGGATAAGTGTCTCCAAGCTGTGATGGTAGTCAGCGCCAAATGTGTCTCCAGTAGGAACCTCACCTCTATGTCATGCCTCTCCCTATATGTTAAGGTGTGACATTCCTTATTTGGTTTGCCAAGACCTCAGATGTTCCATGTGATTGCTTTAACCTTGCCCATCAATAGCCTTACAAAATGTGATCATTGAGGAGTGGTATGTATCAGCACCATACCATGTAGTATGTATGACATATATATCTCCATCAACAAATAGTTACAGGACAAAAACATCTCAGAAACTCTCTCCCCCACCCACACCCACACTGAATTTCCCAACTGTTAGTGTAATACCACGTTATACCAAACTGTTCCATAAACAAAACAACAGGCTTGTTGCTCAGGGGGGGCCCAGCGCCGAACATTCCCTGCTCCCTATATGTTACAGTATACCTTGAGATAATGAATTGCAATGAAAGCATTGCCGGGGTTGCCAAATATTTGGGAGGCGGATGAGGCGTCCCCCAGAAGGCGACATAGGCCGCAGTTTGCTCGATGCGAGGGCAGCCCAAGGTACTCGCAATGGGGGGCCTTTACCTAATGTAGCAATTAAAAGAGTATAGTCTGGATCCAGCCACGGCGCGTATAGGGCGTGCTACCGGGGCGGTGACGTAGGGCGGGGGAGGGGCAGGGTGGGGGTTTGTAAAATGCGGCATACGGCTGATTTAATGTAAGTAACGAAAAAAAAATAAACCTAATTTTGTTGCGCGCGCTGCATCACATTTGGCGATGCAGCACGTGCAACGAAATTCGTTTGTTTTTTTCCGTTACCTACCTGAAATCAGCCGTATGCTGAAATTTACAACCCCCCGCCCTATGTCACCGCCTCGGTAGCACGCCCTATACGGGCCGTGGCTGTCTGGATCAAATGGTCCAGTCAAGTTGAGTTATCTGAAGTGGGATAGTGTCTGGGACTCTGCCTCGCATTCCCGAGGTCTCCCTAGTCCGCCCTCCAGGGATCATCTGTGTCATTTGGCTGGGAGCTGCAGAAAAGAACAAGTGATGGACAGAATGTTTAACAATGTCAAACATGCACCCCAGTACAGAGATCTGGCAGTGGCGGCTCCTCCGCTGAGGCGGAGGAGCATCGCCACACTGCTCATGGAGCAGTGTAAAAGAAAAAAAGAAAATGATAATGACATATGTTATTATCATTTTATTTTTAGTATTGCCAGGTTAGGGCGGGGCTTGGCTCCCGTGATGTCGGGAGGAGTAGTGGTTGTAGCACTCTTAAGTGCGCATGATGGTTTGGTCGGCCGTCTTGGCCTGGCCAAACTGTTATGCGCACTTTGTATGTTCTCCGCCCAGGCTGCGTTACAGCTGGGGTGGAGAACATGCCCAGGCTCCCCTTCCCCATCTGAGCACCGACTCACGGTGCTCTGACCAATCACAGAGTTGTGATTGGCTAAGGGGAACCAATTACAATGCTGCATTGAGGCAGCATTTTTGTAATTGGGAGAGACGGAAGAGAGACGCGGCGATCAGGTAAGTGAATTTATTTTTCCCCCCGCAACCCCCACCACCCTGCAACCCACGCCCATCACCCCTGTACCGTATCGGACGCCACTGAGATCTGGGCCTAAATCCATAGGGGCTCATTTATGAGCCCCTGCGTCACTTTTGCGCCACCGGTGCGTCACTTTTTGTGACGCACTAGTGGCGTAAAACATGCGCCATGTTGCGCCATATTTACGAAGTGACGCATGTAGGTAGATGCGTCACTTCATAAACCCCTGCGCTACATTATACCTGCGCCAGGTATAATGTATGCAGGGTGGGCGTACCCCCGCAAGAAAGAGTCGTAGGAGTGGCGCAGCGAAATATATGAGATTTCGCTGCGTCACTTCTAGGACGCCAATGCGTCAAAACCTTACGCCTGCCTCATGGCAGGCGTAAGGGTGATGCAGGCCCTTGTGAAAGGAACATTGCTGGAGTTGCGTCAGGCTTCCAACACAACTCCAGCAATGCGCCACTTTTTGCGCCGACAGATACGTCAGTTATACTGACGTATCTGTCCTTCCTTGCGCCATGATGCGTCATATTATAAATATGACGCATCATTGGTGTCGCAAGGAGGGCGCACAGAGAAGTGACGCATCGCTGCTTTCACGCAGCGATACGTCACTTCTCATAAATGAGGCCCATAGTTTTTTTGCTCCCCATGCCATTCCAGTTTAAACTCAGCCATATGCAAATAAGTCATGACCCTGCTCCCCATGGGAAGAGTCCGGCCCGAACTGCCATGCCAGGTCCTCCCTGGACCGGAAACAAGTATCCTAGGACCTGGTTCGGGGTTTCGCCTCTCATCAGCCAGGCTAGCTTAACTCCACTGGCATGGAGAGCACTGGACCCACGTCTGGGCATCCCACTAGGGATGACAAGTGCAAAAAAAAACAATTGATGGACAGAATGTTGAACAATGTAAAACATTCACCCCAGTACAGAGATCTGGACCTAAATCCATCGTTTTTAAGCTCACTACGCCACCCTAGTTTGGACCCAGCCATATGCAAATCAGTCTTGACCTGCTCCTCATGGGAACAGTCCAGCCTGCACAGACAGGCCAGGTCCTCCCTGAACCGGAAACAAGCATCCTGGGACCGGTTTCGGGGCAAAACCCCTCATCAGCCAGGATAGCTTGAATCCAGTGACACAACGAGCAAGGGACCCATGTCTGGGCATACCCATCCCACTTAGGATGATTTGCACATGGCTGGATGAACGGGCAAAAAAATATGGATGTTACCCAGATCTCTTGAGTGGGGGTGAATGCTTGATTCATTCATCATTCCGTCCATCATTTGTTGCTGCAGCTCTTTTCGCCCTAAGTGTTTGGAGGCTGCTGGCTCCTCCTTGTGGTGCAGAGCTCCATAGTGTTTGGTAGGTTTTGGGCTATGTCTCTGCCCACAATCAAAGATGGTCTCAGTGGCCTTCAAAATTCAGCATGGAGTGTAGGTATCCCAGGCCAGGTCAGGGGGTGTTGCAGGGAGCACCGGCATAGAGAGCCAGCTTGCAGCAGCTAGAACGTAGGCAGCACAGGCCCTTGCACGAGCCCCTCATCTCCTCCTCGTCGTCGTCATGTCGTTGAGCTCTGTTGCGTTTGGTAGGTTTTGAGCTATGCCTCAGACGATGTCTGTGGCCTTTAAAATTCTGCAAGGAGTTTCGGCGGTGATGGGGGTGAGCGCTTCTTGTCGCCCGCCATCCTCAATAGCCCTATCATCAACATCGCTGCCCCATTCGGATGACCAGTAGGCCAGCTGTAGACCGAGCTCGCCTGGTGGATCATGGCAGCCGTGCAGGTAACTGGAAAACCCCGGGCTACACAGTGCTCAGTTCCATGAGGTGTACGCCAATTGGTACCACCTTGAGAGAGTGTCCCGGGCACCATATACTACAGGGGTTTACTGCATTTTAGTGACATGGATGAGAGAGAGCTCTGCTCTACCCGGCCAACTTCGCCGGCGCCTCACCCTGCCCACCAGATTGTGTTTGAAATGTACATTCTTTGTGGTGGATTAGGGCAGTAATCTATTGTGCTATATCAGTAAACCTAAGCCATGTTCTGAAGTTACTTGAATTTTGCCAGATTTTGATGACCTCGCCACACAGTGTGCTCAAAAGGGGAGCAAAACAAAATGATTTACCAATATCAGTGATGGTATGCATTAAGCCAAATCCTCTCTTACATCAAGCAAAACACCAGAGTACATGCCGACCCAATGCTACTTTCAGACTACCATTTTAGACGTTCATGTCAAATCAGGCAAACTCTTGTTTCCCTTTCAACATTGTGGTCTTGGCTGAGGGAATCTTGTGTGATTTTATAACAAGGCTTCAAACTGAAAAACAAGCATTGGCAAAGCCAGTAGGTCTCACCGTTGAAAGGAATGAGCAAACCTTTTGGCAATTCTTATTGATGAAGCAGTTTGTAACTGAGAGCAACAACGAATAATGGGGTGGAGGGTGCAAATCAGCGCTGCTGAAGGTGCAATGAAGGAGTTTGGGAAGGGGTAAAACAAAAAAGATTCTAAAGTAGTTCAAAGCCCACAGGGGGACTATAGGGCCCATGGACTCTTATGTACCTCCTTTGCAGATGATACTCCATATAATGTCGACAGAGAATCCCCTTAGAGATTTAATATTATGTGATATCTATATGTCATCGCTACTCTTTATTTTGATTTTATTGATTATATATGTGAGGCATTTATTTTGAATGATGTGTCCTATTTGACGATTGCTTTTTTTCAGTTGTTTTTTTCATTGTATTGTTATTTTATGTTAATAATAAAAATATTTATACATTTTTTTTAAAAAGCCCACAGGGATGAGGAGGGGCAGCGGATGCAACACAAAAACAGGGAGACACCGTTTTGGGGATGTAAGAATATTTTCTTTTATTTAGCTTAAAACAGCCAGTGTGTTCCTGTGCCTTTTTAGCGGATTCATTCTTGTCTTTACAGTAACAAGGATTGGCAGTGTTCCTTACTGCAGGTTTGTAGCTTTTACATAGAAGGCTATGTGCGTACCTGGTTCACACACCTGAACTGGTGCAGCAGGAATAAAGTGATCCTGTAAGAGCTCAGAGTTGCACTCAAGAAGGGCATTTCAGCCCTTCCCTGGAGTGGACATCAGCCGAAAGGAAAAAGAATGCCTTAATTATGATGTTTAAAGCCTATGGTTAGGTTTTCCAAGATGCCCTCTTCGGTGTGTTTGAGCAGTAGTTTTGTGTACTCTTTTCTGTTTGGTAAATATATGAAGAACGTTAAACTGCTGTGGAAACTGTGTGGACAGGTGTGCCACCACTGCTGTAGGAGATGTGCGAGTAGATGTGTCGTTTCTTTTGTAGGCCCTGTGTGGACAGGTGTACCATGTCTGCAGTAGGGGATATGTGGACACGTGTACCACCACTGTATCTGGAGATGTATGACCAGATGTGCAACGTCTGCTGTTGGTGATGTGTGGACACATGGACTACCTTTTGCTGTAGGGGCTCTATGAGTAAATTACCTGTTCGACCTGGCCTTTGTTGGCATGGTCTCCCCTAAGCTTTTTGGCTGCCGCCATCGTAGTGGTGTTTGGGACTGCCCCCCAGACATGCGGCGGTCCCACCACTGCAATTAGGATGCGCCCACCATACTGGCAGGCGCATCCTGGGCTTTTAACATTGCTGGCCGTACTGCTGGCTGCAGCACCGCACGCAATGTTAAAAGTGCGTGCACAGCATTTCCCTGCACTACTTGGCAGGCACCACGTGGTGCCTGACACTTGGTGCATGGAAATGAGGGGTACCTCCCAGGGCAGCGACACCCCACCACACACAAGGGGGGCCTGCATGGGGCCCCCAAACCTAATCCCTGCCAGCCTTTCCATGGCGGCATGGCCACCATGGAAAGGCCTTTTTGGACCCACATTCTAATGTGGTGGACGGTGCCTGATAGGCACCGCCACCATATTAGTGGCCCTGCTCCGTCCGCCAGGCAATCGGTGCGATTGCCTTTGGTGGTGAAAACGGCGATCATAATGGCCCCCATAGTGTTTCGTATCGATGAGTTCGTTCTGGCGAATCCTCTCTGGTAGTGGAGGGAGTTTGACATTACGGTGCTGGAAATGTTACTTTAGGGAAGTGGGCATTTCGATGGTTGGGGCTCTGTGTGACTGGTGGCCTGCCTTCTAATTCACAACTGGGGGCTAGGGGGGCTGCCACATCCGTGCATTTCTGATAGAGGGCCGTAAACAGGGAGTTAATCGGACCTCTGACTCGGAGGGCCTTTCTTGGATCGTTACATTGGGGTGTGTTAGACCTGGCACCTTGGCGTGAGTCTCCCTTCCACTTTTTGTCGCTGTGCCTCATGTGTTTTAATGGTGTTGGCCGCTCAGAGCACTGTGCCACTGCCAACCAGTGCCACAGTGCAAGTGTTCCCTATGTAAAATGTATATGTTGGTTGGATTCCATGATTGGCTTATTTGGTTTACTATCAGACCCCAGTAAAGTGCACCAGGAGTGCCCAGGGCTTGTAAATACAAATGCCGCTGGTGGGCTTGCAGCACTGGTTGTGCCACCCACAGACGCGGCCTGGTAAAAATATGCCTAAGGTCTGCCATTGCAGAACCTGCGTGCAGACAGGTACTGACATGCTGACTGCACACACTTGCCAGTCCCTAAACCTTCCCTTAACTTCATATTAGTCACCCCTATGGTAGGCCCAAGGGCAGGGTGCATTGTAGCATAAGGTAGGACAAGCCCTGATGTGTGTGGCATGTCCTAATAGTGAATTACAGCCATTTTCGTTTTTCACTATTGTAAGGCCACCCTGTTCTCATAGGCCAGAATGGGCTGTTAAGATTGTTACATCCTATGATCCTAGCAGGCCATGGGAACATGGCAGAAAATCGAGTTTAGTATGCCTGAACTCAGAATAATAAGGTACATCTTTTAGCAACGTTTATTTTAATATTCTGCGTTTGCAAATGCCACTTTTAGAAAGTTGGCATTTGCTTGCCTAACCATTTCAGCCCGCCTCTGCGTGATGTGTATCTGCTGTCTGGCTTGTGTGAGTGACAGGGCTGGGGAAACCCATATGGGCAGGGCTAGGTAGCCTGGTGGTGAATAGAAAGATTGACCTATAGATGGGTGGGAGGAGTACACCTGGACTCTCAATAGGGCTGTGCTCTGCCACCACAATGCTGGCTCCGCCCCCTGTGGAGCGTCTGATGGCTGTGCCCTGCACCCTGAAAGAAGAAGTCTGCATCGCATCAACAAAGTACTCCAGAACTGGACTGAACTAGGCAAGGGCCCCCCTAGCCTGAGAGAACAAAGGATTTGTGGTATAAATGTAGGAGCCCTGCTCCTATGAAACTAGATCCTGTCCTGCCAAGAAGAAACCTCTGTCAGACCTGAAGGAACTGGAAAAGCTGCATGGAGGAGTACTGTCCCTGACCTGGGGGATTGGCCTGCAGTGGTTGCCTTGCTGCTGAAGAAGAGGAAGAAAAGACTCAAGAAACTTTTATTTGACTTATGCTGAAGATCTCCAAGGGCTTGTGAGTGAGCTTGCCCCCTGAACGAAGTCCAAGGACCAGTGGACTTCACCGCCGTGAGATCGCCTTGGAAAACGGATGGTTTTCCCTGCATCTTCGACTCGAACTGCTGCGTACGTCTCGCTGATCGCAGCGTACCCCCTGAAAGCTGGGATCCCGCTGTCCGGCCCGAACAACGTGACTAAGGCTCCTCTACGAGCCGTAGCTCGCACCGCAAAGGAAGGTATCGTCCGGCCTGAGCAACGCGACTAACAGGCCCCTACGAGCCGTAGCTTGCACCGTAACGGAAGGACTGCGAACCGTACTTGCTACTATCCCCTACGAACCGTACTGCCGGCGTACGCTCCTCTCCCCTGCTTTGGAAAGGCTGCGGTGCGTACGGTAGTTGCGTGCGCCTCCACTGTGCGGAGCGTACTGTTCGCTTGTATCCAAGGGCTTCGAATCAAGATTGCCGATCTCATGGTACGGCGCGAACGCTGCGACGAACTTTGAATGCACGGTACCTACGCACCGTCCCCTGAAGCCCTGCACGCCCAAGGTCTAACGTACCGTAGTACGCATCGCCCCAGGAGGACAACGCACCGTACATCGCGCTTGATGTCAGCGCAGCATCCATGACAAAGTCCCAAATAAAGGTACTGTGCCTGTTTGCACCGTAGGGTGTACGCTTCATCCCGAAGCACCTACAGTGCGTGTGAGACCCATTCCCAAGCAGTTTTTACCACGTACGAAGCGTACGGACAGGAACGAAGCGCACAGAACTTTAAAACTACGCTAAAACCAAGAACTCTTTGTTTAATAAGTATTGTGGACCGTTTTTACGTTATCTGGTCTTGTGCTAAGCCTAAACTATATATATATAAAGTATTATTTTTCTATATCCCAGTGTGGAGTCCATTTGTGGGGTTGTCACTGAGTTACTGTGTGGGTGTTCACAAATACTTAACCTGAACGCTCTGAGATAGGCCTTGTCTGCTCGCGCCAAGCTACCTAGAGGGTGAGCAGGGGTCATTGTTGGAGTGTACCCCCTACCCTGACTAGAGGAAAGGTTCCCTGCTTGACACAAGTACCTACCTGTGCCAACCAGAGAACCCGGATTCTAACATTGGTGGTCAGTGGTGAGGATTACGAATTTGCATTTGTGATACATACACAGTGATTGGTGAACGCCACATAGTGAAGGCAGACCAATAGCGCAACCACTTACTTCTAATTCGCATTTTTGCTGGAAATCGCCGGTTGTTAAAGAAATCATGCCTGGTTCAGTTGTTGTTGAAAGGGCAGCATCCCTCATCTCTGAAACTAAAGACATGGAATGGGAAGAAGAGAGATTAGAGAGCTACACCAAGGCCCAGCTGAAGGGCTTCTGCAGAAAATTCAAAGTCCCCACTGTTGGATGTAAGCTCAAAGTAGATCTTTGCAAGGCGCCGAGGGCCTGGATGGAGTCAAGAAAAGACTCTGATGAGGTGGAGGAAATTGAGCAGGCAGAGATCATCGTTAGCTTGGGCAGAGGCCTGTCGGCAGAGGAATTGGCCGACAGGAAGGAAACCAGAGCTCATGAGACAGAGATGGCGAAACTAAATGGACAACTGGCAATGGAAAGAAAAAGGCTAGAGATGGAAGAGAGGAGAAGCCAAATGGAGCATAAGATGAAATTGAGGGAGCTGAAGTTGAAAGCCCAGGGCTTGGGAAGCACTCCCTCTGGTGGCAGCACACCCCCAGTGCAGGTAGAGTCCAGAGTGTACATACCCAAAGATGTAGTGAAGGATTTTTTTTTAAATGATGACATAGGGCAGTGGTTCAAAGCCTACGAAGTAGCCATGTCCTCCCACCGGGTCCTTGAGAAGGATTGGGGAGCGGGGTTGTGGGGGCGGTTCTTGAGTGAAGGGCGGGACACACTGCTAGATTTGCCCTCAGATGTGTATAACTCTTACCGCCATATGAAGGGTGCTTTAATGGCTAGGTATGGGTTAACTCCTGAAATGTATAGGCAGAGGTTCAGGGATTGCACTAAGATCCCCAATAGTACGTATGTGGAGTATGTGACTTTTTTTGGCAGAGCACTGGATGGTTGGGTAAAGGGTAGCAAGGTTGATAATTTTCAAGGGCTTCTTGATTTAATGGCATGGGAGCACTTGTCCAGTAATTGTTTTCCTGAGCTACGCCAGCACCTGATTGATAGTAGGCTGACTAACCCTAGAAAGCTTGCTGAGGAGGCGGACCGCTGGGTCACGTGGGAGACTCCACCAAGGGTGGGCAGGGTACCCAGCAGAAGAGTGGGGGGGACAAGGGTAAACAGAGGGAGTTCCAGAAGAAGCCCCAAAGTAATCCCCAAGGGAACCAAGGGAAGGGTTCTCAGCCTCCCCCACCCCAGAAACCGACCGGGGCCCCGACAGGTACCCCTGTTCAAAGAGGGCCCCCAAACTGTTACAGATGTGGTGAGCTGGGTCATTTTGCCAATGATCCCAAGTGTCGCCAGTTTGGTAAGCCAGCACCCACTGGTGCACCCTCCCCCGGCAGACGGCTAGTGTAGCCCTGGGTGGAGAAATGGGTGTCCAAGGTGAGTGGGGTTCGGTAGAAATGTCCGTGGTCTCATTAGGAGACCGTGAAGTGGTCCCCAAAACCCAGCTGCCTGAGAACACTAAGAAATACAGGCAGTGGGTGACCATAAATGGCCATAGGGTTGAAGCTCTGAGAGATACAGGAGCCAGTGTGACGGCTGTCAAGCGCCACCTGGTGTCTCAGGAGCAGGTTGTCCCAGGAGCATTCTATCCGGTTGTTGCCGCTGACAACACGGAGAGTCACTGCCCGGTGGCTCAGGTTCCCTTTGAGTGGGGGGGGGGGTCTCTGGTACTCTTCAGGTAGACTCTTCAGGTAGCTGTGAGGCCCGACATTCCTATAGACTGTCTGTTAGGGAACGATCTGGAGAGCTCACCTTGGGCTAAGGTGGAGCGGAGTGCTCACCTGGAGATTTTGGGTATGCCTGATTGGGCGTGTGTCACCACACGGTCCATGGCAGCCAGTAGGGGTGCTCAAGAGGACCTGGAGCCTGAGAGGGAGGCCCAGGAACCGGCCTTAGGGAGAAGAGGCAGGGGGCACGGGAAACCGGCCCCCGAAGTTCCCACGGTCCAGGAGGAAGCAGACCTTGAGGGGGATGCCCTGGAACCTACAGGGGAACAGATAGCTGAACTGGGGGACCTGCCTGAGCTGACCCATTGGCAGCAAGAAGGAGGACCCTCCAGGGAAGAATTCTGCAGGGAGCAGAAAGAATGCCCTTCTCTAGTGGATATGCGGCAGCAGGCTGCTGACCAGGCCAACGGTGATCAGTCTGGAACACATTTTATTTACTGGGAGAACGACCTCCTGTACTCTGAGCCTAAGGTTGCTGAGCCTGGGTCAGCCTGTGTGCTGGTGGTACCCCAGCGCTTCAGAGCCTTCCTACTGGGGCTGGCTCACGATGTGCCATTGGCAGGACATTTGGGGCAGGACAAGACCTTTGAAAGGCTTGTCACCCACTTCTTTTGGCCCCAAATGCGCAGGAGTTCAGACACTCACTGCAGGACCTGCCAGACTTGCCAGGCAAGTGGAAAGAGTGGGAGGAAGCAGAAGGCTCCTCTCCAACCATTCCCTGTGGTCAGTACCCCCTTTGAGCGAGTGGGGATTGACATCGTGGGGCCGCTGGACCCCAGGACAGCCATGGGCAACAGGTTTATCCTGGTCCTGGTGGACCATGCCACCCGGTACCCGGAAGCCATCCCTCTGAGGACAGTGACAGCCCCCTTTGGTGGGACGTGCACTGATGGGAATTTTCTCCCGAGTGGGATTCCCTCTAGAGGTGGTGTCTGACCGGGGTACCAATTTCATATCCAAATATATGAAATCCCTTTGGCAAGAGTGTGGTGTAACCTACAAATTCACCACACCTTACCACCCCCAAGGAAACGGGTTGGTTGAGAGAATTAACCAAACCCTGAAGGGCATGATAATGGGTCTTGAGGAACCCATGAGGCGTAAGTGGGATGTCCTCTTACCATGCCTTCTCTTTGCTTACAGAGAGGTACCCCAGAAGTCTCTAGGGTTCAGCCCCTTTGAGCTTCTGTACGGCCACCCAGTGAGAGGACCCCTAAGTCTGGTCAAAGAAGGCTGGGAGCAATCTCCCAGGAAACCTCCCCAGAATGTATATAGCTACATGCTGGCCTTCAGGAACCAGACTAGGCGTTTCAGGGAACTTGCTGAGGCAAACCTGGAAGCCAGCCAGGAGGAGATGAAGCGGTGGTACGACCAGAATGCCACTCTGGTAGAGCTTCAGCCTGGACAGAAGATATGGGTCTTGGCCCCAGTGGAGCCCTGTGCGCTCCAGGATAAGTGGACCGGTCCCTTTGAGGTTGTGGAGCGCAAGAGTTCAGTTACCTTTTTGGTGGACTTACGGTCTCCAAGGAACCCCTTAAGGGTCCTTCATGTCAACCGCCTCAAGCCCCACTTGGAGAGGTCCCAAGTGGGCATGCTCTTGGCAACAGATGCTGGGATAAAAGAGGAGACCAAGCCTCTTCCTGACCTCCTGTCAGCCCAGGAGCAAGATGGGTCAGTGGATGGTGTCATCCTCACTTCCGCCCTGACCCCTGAGCAACAGAATGGTTGTCGCCAGCTGCTGAGGCAATTTTCTGATCTGTTTTCCCTGGTCCCCGGTGTCACTGATAGGTGCGTCCATGATGTGGCCACTGGGGATAGTACACCTGTGAGGCACAAGGCCTACAGGGTGACTGACAGGGTTAGGGCATGCATCAAGGAGGAGGTCTCCAAGATGTTTGCACTCGGGATAATTGAGTCCTCCAGCAGTCCTTGGGCCAGCCCAGTGGTCTTGGTCCCAAAGGGTGCAGCGCCGGGAGCCACACCCGAACTCCGGTTCTATGTGGACTACAGAGGACTCAAATCAGTCACCAGGACTGACGCACACCCCATCCCCAGAGCTGATGAGCTCATAGATCGGCTAGGGGCTTCCAACTACCTCAGCACGTTTGATTTAACGTCTGGGTACTGGCAGATCGCCTTGACCGATGGGGCCAAAAAGAGGTCAGCATTTTCCACCCCTGATGGGCACTACCAGTTCCGGGTTATGCCCTTTGGGATGAAGAATGCCCCTGCCACCTTCCAGAGGTTGGTCAACCAGGTGTTGGTTGGACTGGATTCGTTCAGTGCAGCCTACCTGGATGACATCGCAGTGTTCAGCTCCACTTGGGAAGAACACCTGCGCCACCTCTGGGAAGTGTTGATGGCGCTGCGGAGGGCAGGCCTCACGATCAAGGTGAGTAAGTGCCAGATCGGGCAGGGTTCCGTGGTGTACTTGGGGCACCAGGTTGGGAGTGGCCAGGTGGCGCCCCTTCAACCCAAGATAGAAACCATCCTGAATTGGGAGTCGCCCGAAACGCAGACAGAGGTGAGAGCCTTCCTAGGTCTCACCGGGTACTACAGGAGGTTTGTCAAGGGGTATGGCAACATTGTTGCCCCCTTGACAGCGCTGACTTCTAGGAAGCAGCCCAGGAAAGTGATTTGGACGGACACCTGTCAGAAAGCTTTTGAGGCCCTGAAAGCTGCTATGTGCACGGTGCCTGTGCTCTGGGCTCCCAACTTCTCCAAAGAGTTTATTGTTCAGACAGACCCTTCAGAGCATGGTGTGGGGGCTGTTCTTTCACAGATTAATGAAGAGGGCCTAGATCAACCCGTAGCCTTCCTTAGCAGGAGGTTACTTCCACGGGAACAGAGATGGAGAGCTATTGAGCGTGAGGCATTTGCTGTGGTCTGGGCGCTGAAGAAGCTAAGACCCTACCTGTTTGGGTCTCACTTCCAGGTTCAGACAGAACACAGGCCCCTCAGATGGTTGATGCATATGAGGGGTGAGAATCCAAAGCTGTTGAGGTGGTCCATTTCCCTACAGGGTATGGATTTCACGGTGGAACATCGCCCTGGTACAGAACACGCCAATGCTGACGGTCTGTCCAGATTTTTCCGCCTTAGTGATGAGGAACTCCCTGGGGTAGGGTAGTTCTCCCCACTTTTCAGCTGGAGGGGACACGTGTTAGACCTGGCACCTTGGCGTGAGTCTCCCTTCCACTTTTTGTCGCTGTGCCTCATGTGTTTTAATGGTGTTGGCCGCTCAGAGCACTGTGCCACTGCCAACCAGACGCTTTATAGCATGTTTTTGCACAATTTAGCGCTCACATTCAGTTCGCGTTTTTTCTTTCAAAACGGCAGGTAGTGGGTTCACTTTCCTAATTTCAAATTCAATGTGTGATTTCATGGATTTAACACCACATAGAACTACCATTAATGAGATCACGCAGTGGAATCATTGCACCAACCAGACCTATGTTTTTCAATGACTTCTTGATCAACTGCATTGATATACTGTTTTCACTGGTCACTATTCCTACTAACCTATTTAGGTTTGTTGTACATAATGTTTTTTCGTTCTGGCATGATCCCTCATTGTGACACTCAGCTATATATTTTTTGTTATTCAGATATCCCTGATGAAGGGCCCAGTGTGCCCGAAATGCATTGGGATCACGCTTAAGAGCGGGGATCAAAGCACTCTAATTGCATTTGGATCTTTTCTGCATACAATTTATGGAATACTAATAAAGTCTTGTCAAAGAACTTTGAAAAAAAGATAGCATCAATTTCATTGATTCAACTTTCATCAACATTTCAAATTCGCTGTTGCGAAGACTCAACGTAGCGCCCAGAGGGACGTAGTCTGATGGCAGACAGCGCATGAGGAATTCTTGATAACACACACTCCTTGGGTTCAGAGAGTGATACCTCTGTGGCACACGACAGCAGCTCAACTTTTGGACACACAAGCGGTTAGTGCACGTCCCAAACCTCTATTGACCACTGCCAACCAGTGCCACAGTGCAAGTGCTCCCTATGTAAAATGTATATGTTGGTTGGATTCCATGATTGGCTTATTTGGTTTACTATCAGACCCCAGTAAAGTGCACCAGGAGTGCCCAGGGCTTGTAAATACAAATGCCGCTGGTGGGCTTGCAGCACTGGTTGTGCCACCCACAGACGCAGCCTGGTAAAAATATGCCTAAGGTCTGCCATTGCAGAACCTGCGTGCAGTCTGGTACTGACATGCTGACTGGACAAGTGCACACACTTGCCAGTCCCTAAACCTTCCCTTAACTTCATATTAGTCACCCCTATGGTAGGCCCAAGGGCAGGGTGCATTGTAGCATAAGGTAGGGCAAGCCCTGATGTGTGTGGCATGTCCTAATAGTGAATTACAGCCATTTTCGTTGTTCACTATTGTAAGGCTACCCTGTTCTCATAGGCTAGAATGGGCTGTTAAGATTGTTACATCCTATGATCCTAGCAGGCCCAGGGAACATGGTAGAAAATCGAGTTTAGTGTGCCTGAACTCAGAATAATAAGGTACATCTTTTAGCAAGGTTTATTTTAATATTCTGCGTTTGCAAATGCCACTTTTAGAAAGTTGGCATTTGCTTGCCTAACCATTTCAGCCCGCCTCTGCGTGATGTTTATCTGCTGTCTGGCTTGTGTGAGTGACAGGGCTGGGGAAACCCAGATGGGCAGGGCTAGGTAGCCTGGGGGTGAATAGAAAGATTGACCTATAGATGGGGGGGAGGAGTACACCTGATCTCTGAATAGGGCTGTGCTCTGCCACCACAATGCTGGCTCCGCCCCCTGTGGAGCGTCTGATGGCTCTGCCCTGCACCCTGAAAGAAGAAGCCTGCATCGCATCAACAAAGTGCTCCAGAACTGGACTGAACTAGGCAAGGGCCCCCCTGGCCTGAGAGAAAAAAGGATTTGTGGTATAAATGTAGGAGCCCTGCTCCTAAGAAACTAGATCCTGTCCTGCCAAGAAGAAACCTCTGTCCGACCTGAAGGAACTGGAAAAGTTGCATGGGGAAGTACTGTCCCCGACCTGGGGGATTGGCCTGCAGTGGTTGCCTTGCTGCTGAAGAAGAGGAAGAAAAGACTCGAGAAACTTTTATTTGACTTGTGCTGAAGATCTCCAAGGGCTTGTGAGTGAGCTTGCCCCCTGAACGAAGTCCCAGGACCAGTGGACTTCACCGCCGTGAGATCGCCTTGGAAAACGGACCGTTTTCCCCGCATCTTCGACTCGAACTGCTGCGTACGTCTCTCTGATTGCAGCGTACCCCCTGAAAGCTGGGATCCCGCTGTCCGGCCCGAACAACGTGACTAAGGCCCCTCTACGAGCTGTAGCTCGCACCGCAAAGGAAGGTATCGTCCGGCCTGAGCAACGCGACTAACAGGCCCCTACGAGCCGTAGCTCGCACCTTAACGGAAGGACTGCGAACCGTACTTGCTACTACCCCCTTCGAACCGTACTGCCGGCGTACGCTCCTTTCCCCTGCTTTGGAAAGGCGTACGGTAGTTGCGTACATCTCCCCTGTGCGGAGCGTACTGTTCGCTTGTATCCAGCGCTTCGAATCAAGATTGCCGATCTCATGGTACGGCGCGAACGCCGTGACGAACTTTGAATGCACCGTACCTATGCACCGTCCCCTGAAGCCCTGCACGTACCGTAGTACGCATCGCCCCAGGAGGACAACGCACCGTACATCGCACTTGATGTCAGCGCAGCATCCGTGACGAACTGCCAAGTAAAGGTACTGTGCCTGTTCGCACCGTAGGGTGTACGCTTCATCCCGAAGCACCTACAGTGTGTGTGAGAGACCCGTTCCCAAGCAGTTTTTACCATGTACAAAGCGCACAGAACTTTAAAACTACGCTAAAACCAAGAACTCTTTGTTTAATAAGTATTGTGCACCGCTTTTACGTTATCTGGTCTTGTGCTAAGCCTAAACTGTATATATAAAGTATTATTTTTCTATATCCCAGTGTGGAGTCCATTTGTGGGGTTGTCACTGAGTTACTGTGTGGGTGTTCACAAATACTTAACCTGAACGCTCTGAGATAGGCCTTGTCTGCTCGCGCCAAGCTACCTAGAGGGTGAGCAGGGGTTATTGTTGGGAGTGTACCCCCCTACCCTGACTAGAGGAAAGGTTCCCTGCTTGACACAAGTACCTACCTGTGCCAACCAGAGAACCCGGATTCTAACAGGGTGGAATTGGCTCCTGCATTCCAAGGGGCAGGGTCATGACCCCGCTAAAGATTGTGATCAAACCTCCCGGGGTAGGATGGCAGACAGGACAAAATTTAGAGAGGGCCTTTGCATTTCAAAGGTGGCCTTTTGACCTGACCGTATCTTCAAAGGCTATGGTGGGTACAACTACTGGGACTTCGGCCTCTGAAAGTAGGGCCACTTTTGGATTTGGAACAATACTACGCTGGTTCGATACTGGGACATTGACACAAGGAATCATTAGGGCAGGAGGGACTGCAACTGAACTATTCTCATACTCATGGTGGATTGGAACTTGTCGTGCTCCAGGAAGGGGACTATCACTTGGTGGATTTTGTCTGGACTTTGCTCGTTTGACGCAAAAGGCCTGGGTCTCAAAGTACTCTCCAAGGGTTGGTGAGCTGGCCTCCTGTTCACGAGATCCCAGGGACACAAAGGATCTCACTATCTCCACAAGATCGTAAAGGCCGCACTGGGTGCAGCGGAGGCAGGTGGAAGTGATCGTGGTTGGGTCAAGGACCGTCCTCACATACACCATCATCACGCTGCGCAAGAGTAGTGTGTGCAGAGTCCGAGGGATTTGTGCTTGCAAACAGGGGACTTGTGCTCACTTGCGCTCCAGTGGGGGGGTGTTGAGGCAACTTGAGCTGAGATCTGAGAATGTCTTCGACCACCAGATCGGGAGGATGATATTGCCTGACATCGCAGCCTCTGACCGAGGTCGTTGACTCCCCCTCCCATGGACCCATGCCACATGGTGCTTTGTTTTGGAAAACACTGTGGCGAGACCCAAGGGATTTCGTGTGCCTTGTGGGCATCTGCAGCTAACTGTTGAGGTCTATGGCAGGTCACCCCTCCTCTTGAGGGGAAAACATTTCTCCAGACAGGGAAGCGTGCCAGCTTCCTGGGTCACAACCTTTTGTCTATGGGGATAGCGAACCCGCACTTGTGTAAGTGCCATCGGGCGCCTATAGGTCAAATTCGGATGGACGAAACTACGTAACTGTTTCTTTCAGTGTTAGTTGGTTCCGACTGTTTAGTCAACAGGTTGCCAGCCGGGGCAATGTGTATCATTGGCGGGTGGAGTTGAAGGTCACAAGGCATAGTCAGAGACAAGTGACTGATTGACTCTTTCTGCAATGGGAAAGTTTAACAATTGCATATAACTGTAAAGTGTATATACAATGGGGCATATATACAAAGAAATGTCGGAGCGTGGAGCTGCACTAAAATTGGCAGCGCCGCACTCCGACATTTCGAAAATGCAGGGATGTACTGTATTTACAAAAATACAGTGCACCTTTCTGTTTTCCCTAGCGCTGGCGCTAAAATTAGCTGCCTAGCGCCAACGCAGGCACCCTTGCACCATGTTGCAAGGGTGCCTGTGTTGCATGGAATGATTGTTTATGTGCAGGAAGGTGTCCCTTCTTGCGCATAAACAACCAATAATAGCGATTTGTTACTTCTATGTGTGCTGCAGATGTAGAAGTAGCAAATCGTCATTATTTAAAGATTGTTTATGTGCCGGAGAGGACACCTTCCTGCACATAAATAATCATTCTTGGCATTTTGCTCTTTTTACGTATGCTGCAGAATGCAGCAGACATAGAAAAAGCAAAAATAAGGAGAAATACAAATATTTCTCCTTGTTTTGCCATGCTCTTGCATGGCACTAGTTTTTGGCGCTGCCTCAGATTTACAGATCCTTGTAAATCAGGGGCAGCATCAAAAAGCAATGGGTGTTGCGATGGAATGCCCACAGTAACACCCATTGCACACCACTTTCGTGCAGAAACCTGCGTGAGAGGGTACCATGTTTACAAAGCGGTGTTAAGCAGCAAAAAGTGGTTTAACGCCACTTTGTAAATATGAAGCAGGGTATTGCGCCACAGGAACGTTGTTAAATGTGGTGTTCCTGTGGCGCAATGCCCATGTATATATGCCCCAATGTGTATTTCGTTTTGATTTCAATGGAGAAGTTTGACAATTGCATGCAACTGTAGAGTGTATTTACAATGTGTATCTCGTTTTGATTTCAGTGTGTGTGTGTAATACAAAGACAAGTGTTTTTATACATATAGCATGCAGCCTTTTTGTGGCGTACACAGTGTGTTGTGATGGGGGGTGTTGTGCCAATACTTTACACTTGAGCCCTGAGACTAAGCCTCTACTGCTTGGTGCCAAGCTACCAGAGAGTTATCACAGGTTATCAGACGAGTGTATCGTACTCATCCTATTTGAAACTGTGGATTCTGACTGGCTTTGATATGTCTTAACCAGCCCGAAACCGCTGGGTCTAACAGTACCACTTTTGTTGTAGATGCTGTGTGGACAGGTGAAACACCTCTGTCATAGATGATGTGTGGACAGGTGTACCATTTCTGCTGTAGGCATGTGCAGGCAGGTGTACAACCTCTACTGTTGTAAGTTCTGTGTGAAGAGGCGTGCAGCCACTGCTACAGGTGCCGCGAACACAGGTGTGCCGGCACTGCTGTAGGTGCAATGTGGACCAGTGTATAACCTTTTCTATAGGTGCTGCAGATGTAAAGTATATAGCTCTGTAGTAAAATGTGTGGACAAGTGTACCACCTTTGATGCAGCAGCTCGGTGAACAGAAATACCACCTCTTTGAGGTACTTTGCGTAAAGGTGCATCACCTCGGCTACACTTTATTGAGGACAGGTTTATTAGCCCAGTGTACCACTTTTCCAATAGGTGCTATGTGACAGGTGCACCTCCTCTGCTAAGTACGTGGTCTGAAAAAGTGTAGTGAGTTTTTTTGATCACCATGCCATTCCAGTTTGAACCCAGCCATATGCAAATCAGTCTTGACCCTGTGCCCAATGGGAATAGTCTAGCCCGAACTGCCAGGCCAGGTCCTACCTGGACTGGAAACAAGCATCCTAGGACCGGTTTCGGGGTTTCACCCCTCTTCAGCTAGGATAGCTTGACTCCAGAGGCGTGGAGAGCACGTGACCCACGTCTGGGCATACCCGTCCCACCCACTCGGGGTGACAAATGCAAAAACAATTGATGGACAGAATGCAGAACAATTTCAAACATTCACCCCAGTACAGAGATCTGGGCCTAAATCCATCGTTTTTTTGCTCACCATGCCATTCCAGTTTGAACCCAGCCATATGCAAATCAGTCTTGACCCTGTGCCCAATGGGAACAGTCCAGCCTGAACTGCCAGACCAGGTCCTACCTGAACTGGAAACAAGCATCCTAGGACCGGTTTCGGGGTTTCACCTCTCTTCAGCCAGGATAGCTTGACTCCAGTGGCATGGAGAGCACGGGACCCACGTCTGAGCATACCCGTCCCACTTGGGGTGACAAATGCAAAAACAAACAATTGATGGACAGAATGCAGAGCAATGTCATACATTCACCCCAGTACAGCGATCTGGGCCTAAATCTATAGTTTGTTTGCTCACCATGCCATTCCAGTTCGAACCCAGCCATATGCAAATCAGTCTTGACCCTCCGTCCATCAATTGTTTCTTTTGCATATGTGGCCCTAAGTAAGAAGGGTATGCCCAGACGTGGGTCCCGTGCTCACTACACCACTGGATTCAAGCTAGCCTGGCTGATGAAGGGTGATGCCCTGAAACTGGTCCCAGGATGCTTGTTTCGGGTCCAGGGAGGACCTGGCTTGGCAGTTCGGGCTGGACTGTTCCCACAAGGAACAGGGTCAAGACTGATTTGAATATGGCTGGGTCCCAACTGGGGTGGTGAGCAAAAGAATGATGGATTTAACCCAGATCCTTGTGACTGGGGGTGAATGCTTGCATTGTCCAGCATTCCGTCCATCAATTGTTTCTTTTACATATGTCACCCTAAATGGGAAGGGTATGCCCAGACATGCGTCCCGTGCTTACTACACCACTGGATTCAAGCTAGCCTGGCTGATGAAGGGTGATGCCCTGAAACCGGTCCCAGGATGCTTGTTTCCGGTTCAAGGAAGACCTGGCTTGGCAGTTCAGGCTGGACTGTTCCCACAAGGAACAGGGTCAAGACTGATTTGCATATGGCTGCATCCAAACATGGGTGGTGTGGTGAGCACAAGAATGATGGATTTAACCCAGATCCTTGTGACTGGAGGTGAATGTATGACATTGTTCTGCATTCTGTCCATCAATTGTTGTTTTTGCATTTGTCACCCTGAGTGGGACGGGTATGCCCAGAAGTGGGTCCGGTGCTCTCCATGCCACTGGATTCAAGCTATCCTGGCTGATGAAGGGTGATACCCCGAAACCAGTCCTAGGATGCCTGTTTCCAGTCCAGGGAGGACCTGGCCTGGCAGTTTGAGCTGGACTGTTCGTGGAGACATCAGCAGCTGATATTGAGACACAGCGATAACAAGAACTCCTAATACTACAGGAGTTGCTTATGTTTATTTTTATTAGGAACTATAACTGTAGACAGGATACAAAACTATCCTGAAAGCATTGCTGAAAGATCATCAAAGCAGCTCATATATTGCCCTATCATCATACAAGAGCTCCCGAAACATTCAGCGAGAGGGCTTGGGGGAGTGGGACAGAAGCCCTCAGACTAACATTAACTTTGAGCATAGGTTGTGCAATGAAGCACACTGAGTGACATGGAGCTCAGGGAATGGAAAAAACAGACTTCCTGAAAAGCAAGCCCTCGTGAAAGAAGCAAAGAAGCCAATCAGAGAGGTAGTAAAGAGGCTGTGCTCCAAGATGGGACAAAGTCATGCTAGATAGGTTAAAACAAATAAAGCCAGGAAATACAAAGAAAGAGAGTGACCAAATACATAGCAAATGGTAAGCAATAGGCGGAATATATTCCTAGGCCAGCTCTCAGAATGTCCCCAATATGTCTTTGCAACTGCAGGCTTGGACAAACTGGTGTTACAGACAAGTAACCAGGGCCGAACTGGCCGTAGCGGGTATCGGACGTTTCCCCCGGAGGCTGGAGAGTGTGGGGGCCAGTGTTATATGCCTGGGCTAGGCCCATGTAGCGAAGCTCCTCATTTCTTACATTGCCCTATTCTTAAAAATAACATTTCTGTTGGGACCTTTTGCACACATTTGCTTGCACAACAAGGTTGGATTAGTTTCTCTGAAACTACTTTATTTACACATCTACCTCCGTACAACATTATTATGTTGCCTCAAACATCATGTACAAGGCCTTTCTACACACACTGGGGCATATTCTCAAGAATGTGTGATAACTACCGCTAAATTAGCTTAACGCAGCTCTTCACATCGCAGTCTATTGCGGGAAAATAATGCCGTGTTAACGTGATATTCCCAACACAGCGGTACCATGCGATAGCCTCACAATAACGCGTCAAATGAACGCGTTAAAACCAACGCGACGCCGCAAAAACGAGAAACACCAATGTGAAAATAGTAGCGATGATGTAAATCGCAATACAAAAATCTGCGAAAACCAGCCACAGGCCTGCAATTCTCACACGTCATGCGTGAAAATGCACTATAAATGTAGAAAACAAAATACAAACAAAAGCCAAAAATACGGCAAAGCACAATGGAGGTAGCCAGAGCAAGTACATAGGACAACCAGAACCCCACAAGCCCCTCGGAGGACCAGCCTGGGACCTCGGGGTCAGGGAAGGACAAGAAGAGTAAGAAGAAGCGGTTCAGTCTGCAGGAAAACAGGATCCTGATAACGGAGGTGGTGGGACACCGTCAACTACTGTTCGTCACCTCCACTGTGTCACTGACAACTAAAATTGGAATATGGCAGACCATTGTGGACAAGGTGAATGCAGTCGGAGTGCTGAAGAGGACAATGGAAGAGGTCAAGAGGCGCTGGAATGATGTGAAGCGCAAAACCAAACAAAAACTCGCAAACAACTGGAAGGCAGCAATGCAGACTGGAGGTGGGAGTCCAGCGCCACAGGAGGAGCTGGACGAGATGGAAGAAATGGTGTCCACAGTCAGCAGTGGGGAGACGGTGGCAGGAGTTGAGGGCCCGGACACTGCTCAACATGACCAGACACAACAGCAACACGGTGAGTAACGACCAGGGACTGGGGGGACAGGGGGAGATGAGCACAATAGCACACATGCACAATTAAGCATAGCACATCTGCAGACAAACCATGCCCCAGACCCCCAACTCCCACCAAGAAACCAATGCACCCAAGTATGCAACAGCTCAACACTGTATAAGTACAGAAGCCAGAGGCACACCGCATGTAAGGGATAAGGGGCAGCTAAATCAGAGTTGCAGGGGCGACTCCCCCAAAATGCGGCACACACAAATTACATGCAGAGCACATCAACATTGACAACGATGTGGTACAAACCGCAACACGTCCACAACAGAACAGAGGACAGAACTGGTGCCGCATGTGCGTAGAAATGCATTTGGCATTGCAGGGAAATGTGAGTTGACAATGTACAAGTACAAACACACATCCGTGATGTTGTCGGAATGTCCACTGTCCCGCATAAAATAGGAAGCTCCCCCACACAGTCACAATGTACACTGTCATGCAGTCTGAATGTAAATATATACAATGCATCAGCATACATGTGAACACAAAGTTAAACTGCATCTCCCCTTCACATTGCAGGGGGGAATCCAACACCTCCTGCAGAGCAGTCCCAACCTCTCTTCTCTGATGACGAAGAGGACCACCACACCTTTGACTCCGAAGGCCACCAACAGCTCATGGACAGCCTCCGCACCCCACCTCCAGGAGCAGGGCAGCCCAGCTGCTACTAGGAGAACTCACCCCCTGCACAGAACACACAGCAGGCAGCAGGCAGCACCCACCACCACGGCTGCCTCCCAGGACCCCCACGATGAACACATGGCCTTCCAACGCCATGTGTTGGGGTGCCAGGAGAAGCTGGCTGAACAGGTGCAGGTGGGGTTCAACCACATGGCAGCCAAACTAGACGCCATACGTGTGTGTCTAAGTTCCATCAGGGACCACTCACAGTCCCTAACGGACACCCACAGTCCGCTCCATGCTCTCCAATGAACCATGGATGACATCGCTAGAGTCCTGACTCTGCGACAAGAACGACTGTCTAGTCAGAGTGCCTCCAGCGATCTCGCCCGGGAGTTGGGACACATGCGGAGGCTCATGGAGAACATGGAGCGGACGCAGGTGGAAAGAGTGGCTGCCCCGGCTGCACACCAGCGAGAGGTAGCTGGGTCCCTCAATGCCCTAAAGACCCTCTTCATGGCATTGCTGCCACAAGGCCTGGTGCTGATGCATGCTGCTGCTACCACTCCAGCCACATCTCCGGCCCCTGAAGTGTTAGTGTCACACAGTGCTGGAGACAGAACATCACCACCCACTTGTGAAGCACACGCAACAGCAGAGGACGAAGATGTGGATGAATCTGCCTCAGTGGTCAGAAGGACGCAGTAGCATTCATCTCCGCCATGTGGCCTGTTTCTACTTGGTTCTGCCCTCTGCATCATCACCTTCCACTGTCCCCTACTCACTCTACAACACTCACCTTGGACCTCAACATGGACTGCCATATTCTGTTTGGTCACCAATGACACAGCTATCAGACTGCGGACTGAACTCCTCCTCTTCTGATGTACTTGTCATTCCCTGAAGGACTCTGGCTGGCCCTCCACGGGCCAACAATGTAAAGTGGGGTTTGCATGGCCCTGTACTGCTCCAGCTGCAAAACTCCACTGAATGTGCAATAAACATTCATATTCACACAGATGTGTCATGACTATGATCTTTCAAGTGTGGAAGTATGGATGAATGTAGGGTCAGTGATTCCCCCTTACATCCATGTTGTGGGACTTGGGTCACAGGGTGACACATTGCCGATTGCGGTCCAGGTGGCGCCGACACCACTACGGAGATACATGCATTAGTTAATTCCTTGTCCAGGCCAGGACAGAACCACGCCCAGAGCCCCGGGGTCATTGTTCACACCCTTACGCTGGACTGGCATATGCTAGGACAGCCCACTCCGCTTACGCTCCCAGGGGGGGGCGGGGGGGACAACGCTACATGTCCCAGGTCTTCCCTGTAGGGATCTGCTGCTCACAGGTCTAGTGGTCAGCATGCCACAGCCACTCCCTCATGGCTGGTTTACACCCACACCACACCCATCCAGCACAGGCGGCACAGGACATGTGACCCTGCCAATAAAAAGAGCCTGGCGCACGTGCTGGACGCCATTTCCACTCTCTAACTGGGTGTCTCTGTGTGGTTATCATTTATGCATGAGGGCCTAGGGCCCTGCCACCTCACATTGCCCAGTTCCGGGGGTAACATGATGGCATCCACACCACAGGTCTTAATCATAAAGGGTCCATGGCTGGAGGTGCACAGACTTGGTGGCACCGGATACACTGCGGCAGGCACAGGCACACCGCCACGGGACGGTGTCTGGCGGTGCACTGAGGTAGGGGCACCTAAAGCGCTGAGCGGGTGTGCAGCCTGCAATGATGTACCGTCCTGGCGGTCTGGACTGGTAGGGATTAGTGTTTGCCCTGCTGGAACGCAGTGTAGGCCCGAGCCAGCAGGCAGTGCGGGCCTCCTGCCATGTAGTGTTGCCTCGCTGTTCACAGAGTTAGTGGCACCTCAAGAGCTGAGCGGGTGTGCAGCCTGCGATGATGCCATGTGCACTGATATGGTCTCTGCCATTGCGAAATCAAGACCCAGAATCATGTGTGCGAACTGGTGGCCCGCGGTGCGGGGCTGCATGATGTGGAGGGTGCCATGGTCGTGGGCCCTGGGCTTGGAGCTCCCACTGGCACGTGGTGGGCCCTCTTGGAGACACGCAGGTGGCGGAAGGTGAGCAGTGAGGCCTGGTTGTGCAGGGGCGGGCAATCGTCGCTGGGCGGCGGGAGGGGCTGGGGTGCAGCAGCCTGTGTGCACAGGGGCGGGTAAGTGATGATGGCGTGTGCAACTGAATGGACTCTGCCATTCATGTCTCTGGAAACTGTTTCAGATAAGGGACCTGGGGGACTGCAGTGTATACCGGCACGTGGTTGGAGACACACCGGTGGCAGCAGATGAGCAGTGAGGCCTGGGTCCGCAGTGTCGGCACTCTCTCTCACTTTCTTTCTCTCTCCCTCTCTCTTTCTCGCTCTCTCTTTCTCTTTCACACTCTCTCTCTCTCTCTTTCTCTCTCTCTCTCTCTCTCTCTCTCTCTCTCTCTCTCTCTCTCTCTCTCTGTGTACTTTGATGAGCGTATGTCACACCTTCTTATCTAGTTTTCTGTCTTGCAGGCTGTGACTTACAGAATGTCCTGAGAGGACACGCCATGATCCTTCAGAATTGTTGTTTTGGTTTTATTCTGTTATAAACTTATTATTTGAGTATTATGAGATGAATGTATGATTTCCATTTTTTAGTCCACATATGTATGTTAGGTGTTGTGATTGTGCGACTTCAGGCAATTGTTTGGTTCATGATTTCCTAGGGTTGATGCGCAATATCTTTGTCCAAAGGGGGGGGGGGGGGGGGTGCCAGGGGTAGGGCCCCGGGTTGGGGTGTCCTGGGGGTGTTGGCGGTGGGTATTGTTGCCCTATTGGGGCTCTGGGCTGCATGATCAGTTTCTCCATGGCATCGGTTGTTCTTCATATGTGGCTATGGGCTGTGCTCCCTTGTCTGGTGCCGTTTGTCATTGAACTTTACACCAGGTAAAAGCAGGTGTTAAAATCCTGCTGCTAACGCGCCTTATCGCCTGTTTTGTGATCTAATCGCTGATCTGGGTGGTCGTTGAGAATGTTGTGGAGTGGTGTTGTGGTGGCTTTTTGCACTGGAACGGCTACTCTGCATATCATTAGCGTTAGTTGCCGGGGTCATCTGTGGCGATGTTTTTTGCGACTGCTATCGCAGGTAAACTGGTGATATTGGCTGTTAGCACCAGCTTGTGAATGGGGCGATAAATGTATCGCGACTTTGGCTGCGATAAAGTGCCGGTAACTCGGCGATAGATCCTTGAGAATATGCCCCTATGTACGAATGTCATTTCTATCTTCATCCACGGGGTGACAGGGCTATCTACATATCCATAACATTGCTAATCTATATACACATCGCAAGGCTGCTTTTATTATTAATAAAGAGGATCCCATAAGATTAGCAGAGGAGGCACTTCAGCTGACACTGAGGGTCCCCGCATGCTGAGACTTCACTACGCTGCGTTCTGACATCTCTGTGAGTGGGTGTCCAGTTTGTGACCAAGACAGGGTCCTACATTCTCTCCCCCCAGGTAATGGGGTTAGATCGTCCCTTGGGGGGATTCTTGGCTTCACACCTACACACACTCTAGGTACATGCAGAGTAGGGTTTGCACAGTAGGAGTAGGGCTGATTATGCCTGCATATATACACTGTTTCTGCACCATGGTAGAACTATATCTACTATTCACCCTTTTGGTGCTTGTAATCAGTTTCATCTGCTTCTGTCTACTGATTATCGCAGCACATTTATTCTATACAAGAATAACGTTGGTTCAATAAATATATTGAAAACGTCCCATTGTGTATTCTGTATATTTGTGTGAGCACAAGAAGGCACGAGTGACTGAGCAAAAGGTTCTGATCTGTTTCCACGATCCCTGAGGGGTCAGGGTTGTAATGTTAAGGGGTTGCCAGAAACTAGTTGCTACCTAATAAGGTTCGGGGGCTTACGGTGGAACTGTGAGCTAGCTGGTCTCTAGGCCAACATATCCTGCGGGGGGCTTGGAATCAGTTTGGACACCTCAGCCAAAGTCTATGTTGTCCAACAAACGTGCAGGTCCTACGGATTAGTGGGAACTACATGACACCGGTTTTGCAGCAGTGGGGTCGTTTTTGTTACTGGGGGATGGATTTGCAGCGGTGCTGCAATATCGCCACCCACTATCAAAGGCAGCAGTGCTTCACAGTTGCCCCCCCCCCCTTCCCTCAACCCTCTGGGGGGCTGGTCCATCAAAATTGCCAGGGCTGCTTTGAGTTCCCAGTCTGGCGCTGCAAGTAACTTTCTGCTTTGTAGCATGAATCACTAACAAAAAACCCATCCTTGAAATAAGATAGCAAGTAGCGTAGTACCTGGTAGGGAAGAGGGTTTGAACTAAAAGAAGTTGTCACAAAATCCCACATTGCTTTTTGACCAGAGCATCTTACCTTGGAATCAAGGACGTAGAGGCAAGAAATGTCAGTGCCAACCCACATGCTTCAGTCCCGAATATTTTCTGCAGTGGTGTATCCTCTTTGAATGTTGTTGTAGACACCTGGCTTTGGCAGAATGTACTGTTGGCACACTGGGTTAAAGGTTTTTGCATTCTGGTTCACTATGCCTTTTATTGTGATTTGTTAATGCCAACCTGTAGCCTTCCAAACAAATTGCACAAGAAGGGATAATTTTGGTAACTCAGTGGTGGCTCCTTGGGGTGAATCATGTTTGACGTATGTCCTTCCATGTGGATGTTAAAGTCCTTTAAAACAGAGAGCAATTCCAAAGTTGCAACTATGGCTGCGTACCCCAGCAGCAAGTATTAGTCTAACAGGGGAATTTATCGTTTTTCCTTGTCAATTTGTGATTTTTAAGTACTTCCTTGTTAATTGGGCATAATGTATGGGAATAGGTCAAACAGAAATGCCCACATATTTTTCAGCTGTAGTCTTCCAGTCTTTTCAGTTGTATTTGAATGGCAAATGTCTTTATTTGGAATAATATAACTGTGAAAATAAGGTCAGACAACACATAGACTCATAACCTCTGTCCCAGATGTATAAATATTTGACACAGCACAATGCAGTAAGACAAGTTGCTGCGCTGCGTCAAATGAAGAAGGCAGGTATGTTCCATATTTACTAACATATGGAGAATGCCTGCTCTCTTTCTCTCTCTCTCTCTCTGCGCTGGCTCAATGTGTGCTGCCTAGCGCTAATGCAGGCACTTTTGCGCCATGCGTAAGGATTATTTTTGAGTATGGATGAACGAAATAGTTTTATAGAGCACGCAATACCCGAAGGTGTCTTAGCGCTAGACGGATCAATGGACTAAGGAGGGAGCATCAACCAAGTTAGGTCTGAGACCTTGTTGTTTACCGGCGCAAAGAGCCAGGTCTTTAACTGCTTTCTGAATAGCTGCCGGCTGTGTTGGGATCGGAGGGCAAGAGGAAGTGAGTTCCATAACTTTCCTCCCTGGAAGGTCAGTGTTCTGCCGCCCCAGTTTACTTGCTTAATTCTGGGAATCAGGACCTTATGCGGCGAACTAGATCTAAGTGTTCTACTAGGCGCATACGAGGAAAATCGCTCCTGGAAATAGAGGGGGCCAGTACCGTGGGGAGCCTTGTGCATTAAGCACAGACTTTTAAATGAGATTCTCTTCTCCACTAGTAGCCAATGAAGGCCGTGTAATAGCTGAGAAACTGGTTTAAACTTGGGGATCTTCAGAAGGGTTCTGGCTACCATATTTTGTAGAAACTAAAATTGTTTTACCAGGTATTTCGAGGTGCCAAGATAAAGTGCATTGCAGTAGTGCAGCTTAGAGCCAATGAGGGCCAGCATTACGGTCTTCTGAAGGTCGGTTGGAATGAAAGGGAGGATTTTTTTGAGGACCCGTAACAAAGTAGCCCCCAGAGGTCACAGCATTGATCTGAGCATCAAAGCATATTCTGGTGTCAAAGATGACTCCCAAATTTTTAGCCTTCTGTACCGGCTTGGGTAGTTCACCCAGCTCCTGTGGCCACCAGGAAGCATTTCCAGAAAGAGGTCTCATTCCCAAGGAGCAATACCTCAGTTTTATCCGAATTCAATTTAAGACAGTTCTCCTTCATCCAGCCTGCCACTGGAGTCATACAGCTGCAGAAATTGTTGGCATCCTTTTAAAAACTGAGATGGAACGGACACCATTATCTGTGTGTTGTCCACGTAAGATAGTACGGTCAGGCCGAAGCTCAGAATAAGCTTTATAAGAGGGGTGACGTACACATTGAAGAGAGTAGGACTGAGTGCCGAACAGTACGGCACCCCACACGGGAGGGAAAAGGGGCTGGATTTTATCTCTCCCATCTCGACCCACGGTTGCCTATTTTCAAGAAATGAACTCAGCAGGGATAGTGCAGTGACCCTGAGTGCAGGCGTTTCCTAAGAAGCACGTGGTGGACCATATCAAAGGCGTCAGAGAGATCGAGTACAATTAGTGCCGCTCTGCCGCCCTTGTCCGCTATACCTTCCTGCACAAAACTATCTTTAGAGGCGTTTTCCTCTTTCTAAGTGTGCTGAAGAAGGAAGAATTCAGCACACTAACAAAGAGGGACAAACCCACAATTCTTTTATAAATCTGACCCTCTGTTGTTTAATTCATAAAATGAGGGTTGAGTGTGCTGTTATTTCTCAATTAGTGAAAAACTGTTGTTTATTATCCACTAATGATTATCTGAATGTAAATTTACCGCTTGTGCTCTCCTGAAAATGGTGTACAACAGGGGTGCACTCATAGTCCCTCTGTTTGCTCTGAGAATTCTGAAGGGGCGGGGTCTTTCGCAGCAGTGCCCGAGTTTGTTTTACCAGGCAGGGAAAAAAGATCAGTAAAATTTGGGGACAGATTTACCATTTAAAGCCACAAATTCTGCAGTAAGCTGCGTGAAACGGAGAAAGCAGGAGAGTGCCATAGTTACAGAAATATTGCGATCTTCTCCTCTTTCCCTAGCGCCGGAGCTGAATTCAGCTGCTGTGCGCCACAAAGACACCTTTGCGCCATGGTGCAAGGGTGTCTCCGTGAGTCTAGCATAGGTTTTGTCCTGGAAGGGCACCCTTCCAGTACAAAATACTATGCTTAGACTAATTTTAAAATTGTTACTACTTTGTGTGTGTACTTTCAAGTGTAGCACACGTACAAAGTCGAAAAGGAATGAGAAATGAAAGCATTTCTTGGTACTTGCGCCTACTTCAAAAGGGCACAGTTTTCTGATACTAAACCCTGTCTACGTTATTTAGTAAATAGGGTTTAGCGTTAGAAAACCTTAGGTGGTTGCTTTGGAACGCCCATGCACCACCCACGCTGCTTTGCATAACTTTTATGTTATTTCCAGTGCTAAACAAGTTTAGCGCTGGAAAGTAAATCGGAAAAAAAGAATTTGCGCCGATTTGCTTCACTTGTGTAAGATCTGAGTAAATCTCCCTCTCAGTCTTTTTTTGCAGTTTTATATAGCACAAACTCGACACAGAGGTATTGGAGCGCTTTACATGGACACCAGTTACATTACACAAGGACACATTTAATTTTTTTCTGAACTTGGGAGATTAAGTGATTTCCCAGAAGCACAGGATGTTGACCCAATGCCGAGACTCGAACCTGGGAGTGCCACATCCTCTCCCCATTTATTATTGTGACATTTATTGTTGCAATCAGAGCGACAAACCGAGTGGAGAAGTTGCAGGCACCGCCGGAGGAGGAATCATGCATGGTCTTCCATAGATGTAAAAGTCCTATCACATCCACCATAATTATTCTTTTCATACGTTTTTTTCTGTCTTTGACTTCAACCAAACCATTGGACCACCAGTGTTCTTTTCTATTGAATTAGAAGTCTGAGGACATTCTACCAATATATTTACGTCTCTGGGTTTGCTGGGAGAATGCTGAAGGTCATCCTAGACAAGATGTGCGTCAGAAATGATACATTTATATACGGGCTCTGCGATGCCAGCAGTAGTGAGTACACATTTCCTAGCTTGAAAAAATGAACGCAGTCACTTATAAACGCTTGAGTTGTGAGGGTTTGGGGTTCGATTTCTCTACCTTCGTGGCAGTAGAAACCCTAGTAGAGGATTGGAACCTAAATCAGAGCATATAGGCGGGCAGCATACCTGCTCTTCATGATAAATGTTGACATGGTAGCCTCAATTCGGATCTGGGAGACCAGGAGCACCGTGACTGCCCAACGCCCTCCTCGCAGTCCCTGCATAGCGCGTGGGACGCCGCGGGCAGGATTGCAAGGCTGAAGCTGCAGCACCTACTGGTGTGACTCAACAACTGAGTAAAAATGGCGGCCATCATTTAATGAAGTAGATCAAAGAAGGTGGACCTGAAGTCAGGGAAGGGGCTGGCCAGTTTGGAAGGCAGCAATGGGTACACCCCTCCTCCATCATTAAGAGTTATCCCAGTGATTTCTTCCTCAGGAGCCCGCCTCCTGCGCTGCCAAATGCTGGAGTTGCCGAATCCTAAGATTACCCAGTCTAATGACTATGGGCCTGATTCACAGAACTAACTTAAGACAAAATTCTAAACTTACTACTTTTGGTTCCACAGAAGGCATTTAAGTCTGTCCTAAGTTTGTCTTAAGCTTGTCTTAAGTTTGTCTTAAGTTTGTCTTAAGTCTGTCTTATGTCTGTCTTAAGTTTATCTTAAGTCTGTCCTAAGTCTGTCTTAAGTCTGTCTTAAGTCTGTCCTACCACTTTTGGTATTCACAGAAGGCATTTACTAGTAGTAAAGTTAGGATGTTGTCTTAAATTTGACTTAAGACAGACTTAAGACAGACTTGAGACAGACTTAAGACAGTCTTAAGACAAACTTAAGACAAACTTAGGACAGACTTAAGACAAAATCCTAACTTTACTACTACTAAATGCCTTCTGTGAATACCAAAAGTAGTAAGTTTAGGATTTTGCCTTAAGTTAGTTCTGTGAATCGGGCCCTCTTTCTTCTCCACCTTCGTGTCTTTTTATCTCACACTTGCAGATTCTTTTTCATCCATGCTTTCTCCCCTTGTCACTGTTTTCCTCTGTGTAAATCACTGCTCTGGGGTCGGTCACTGAAATCAAAACCATGTTACTCACAAAAGGCTCTTGGCTCCAGGTTAAAAACAGAAGCCGGCCTGCCTCCTTTCTTTCCCTAAGGGTTGCGTGTAATGCCTCGATGCACAGATGGGATAACCTCAGGTTTTGGAGCCGTATCTGTTCCCAAACTGGTTCCTGTGGTGAATAGTCTGTCTGGTTCCGTATTTGTCAGTAGATCAATTTTTGCTCATTGAATAGCTTTCATCAGCAAACAATTTAAATGGAGTACTTTTTTTGTGGAACTAAGGGTTTGCGTCTCGGTTGCTGTTGGGTGTTTAATTGTTAACTCTCCCAGATGAGAGAGAGTCAGAAATGCTTTCCTCAACTCACCCAATTAACATGCCCTCCCTAAGCAGGTGAGGTTGTCCTCCCCCACCCCACCCCACCCCCTATTGGAGAAGCACCATTACAGGGTATGGGGACTCTGGGTGACAGCGATTCGGTCACCCATGGGACCAGTTACACCCATTTCATCCCAGGCCTCCAAAACCACACAAACCGCTGTCTGTGACTGACCTAGCCTCTCCCCATTGTGCAAGGCGAGCTCTCCCAGGAGCCCTTTTAATCAATGTGTACCTGACAACATAGGTACCAGTACCTCCTACACCGGCTGACCTATTGGAAGGTGAAAAAATAGAAGAGAGAGTGAAAGGGGGAGCATGGTCCCCCAATGCCTGGCTGCCAGGGCCCCTGCACCTCATGTGCTAACTGATCTATACCGCAAATCTGAAGGGGGTAAGTATGTTTTAGAAGTTGCAATGAAAACCCCCAAAATATGTTTAAAAACAAAACAGCCCCTTTTTGCCTGCCAACCAGGGCCACCATGGGTGTTGCCCGGATACAGGAAGAATGTGGTTCAACATTCTGTGTCTGCAGCCCCAGCCCACCTTAGGCCATCTTCATGGCTGCTTGAATAGAAATCTGATCAAAGGGGATGAGGCACAGAGGAACCCCAAGTTTGCAATCATTACATTGCGACACCTGCAGACCAAGTAAAAGCCTTAGAGTGTATGTGTGGGTGCGAGTTGTTAAGTAGAGCGAACAGCAATGTTTTTACAGGACCGAACTACTGAATAGCGGGACCAGCGATGTCGTGGTATACCAATGTCAAGGGCAGACTATCGAGGGACGAAGTATTGAAAGGGAAGTGCATATGAGGAAGTGTAGATTTACTATTTCTAACTCCGCAAGTACCTATCTTGAAGGTATAGGTGCTGAGTAGCAGCCGCGGTCGGTAGTAGCATCGCATTTGGGGATGCAGTGCACGCAACGAAATTCGTTTTATTAATTTATATGTTAACTTACCTGTAAACCCCCGTAATCCATAGTTTACTACCCCCCACCCTGCCCCTCCCTCTCCCCACGTCACCGCCCTGCAGGTACTCCTACTACCGACCGCGGCTGCTGAGTAGGCAGTGCTTAATTTGTAAATGAATGAGCGCAGGTGCCCAAAGCGCTGATCAGAAGCCTGCAGCTGGTGCAATTAAATGTCGACTCGCTGAATCCCAAAGCTGTGTAGTCTTCAATTCACCTCACACCTCTTTAATCCACTATCAGACACTCCCGCAACCTTTACCTCACTCTTCCAGGTTCCTGCTTACTCCCTTTGTGAAATGTTTTCCGTCTTTCTCTTTCTCCAACTTTCCCCTTTGTGTGTTTTTGCCTTTCTTGCTATCAGAAAATATCTGAGGTGGAAAAATAAGTGTTGGTCCCCAAAAATAAGCGCCAGTGGCCCCCACCGCGGTACAAAAGGGGGTGGTGATGGACGGAGCATCAGAACCAATCAAACACTCACACCCAGTCAACAGATCTGGGTTTGATCCATCACCGTTCTTTAGCCCACTCTGCCACCCCAGTTCAGACATGGCCATATGCAAATCAGTCTGACCCTGTGCCTCATGGGAACAGTCCAGCCCGAACTGCCAAGCCATGCCTTCCCTGGACCGGAAACAAGCTTTCTAGGACCAGTTTCTGGCATTTCAGCCATCTTCAGCCAGGCTTGCTTGATTCCAGCGGCAAAGTGAGCAAGGGGCTCACGTCTGAGCATACCCTGCCAACTTATGGCGAACAAAGCGGTACAAAAGGGGGTGGTGATGGACGGAGCATCAGAACCAATCAAACACTCACACCCAGTCAACAGATCTGGGTTTAATCCATCACCGTTCTTTAGCCCACTCTGCCACCCCAGTTCAGACATGGCCATATGCAAATCAGTCTGACCCTGTGCCTCATGGGAACAGTCCAGCCCGAACTGCCAAGCCATGCCTTCCCTGGACCGGAAACAAGCTTCCTAGGACCGGTTTCTGGCATTTCAGCCGTCTTCAGCCAGGCTTGCTTGAATCCAGTGGCAAAGTGAGCAAGGGGCTCACGTCTGAGCATACCCTGCCAACTTATGGTGAACAAAGCGGTACAAAAGGGGGTGGTGATGGACGGAGCATCAGAACTAATCAAACACTCACACCCAGTCAACAGATCTGGGTTTAATCCATCACCGTTCTTTAGCCCACTCTGCCACCCCAGTTCAGACATGGCCATATGCAAATCAGTCTGACCCTGTGCCTCATGGGAACAGTCCAGCCCGAACTGCCAAGCCATGCCTTCCCTGGACCGGAAACAAGCTTCCTAAGACCGGTTTCTGGCATTTCAGCCGTCTTCAGCCAGGCTTGCTTGAATCCAGTGGCAAAGTGAGCAAGGGACTCACGTCTGAGCATACCCTGCCAACTTATGGCGAACAAAGCGGTACAAAATGGGGTGGTGGCCCCCACCAGCAACCACCGGATTAAATTAAGCACTATGTAGGTACGTATATGTGAAGTTAGGTATAGAAAACTAGACTTACCTGCCTGTTGATATCTTATTTTCGATATCCTTTCCTTGATATTCTGTCCCATTGATATTTGATATTCAGGGGGCACACTGTTTTACAGGAGTATTTACCCGCTAGCTCGAGTAGGTCTATTGGCAGTATTGTAAACAATGGTTTAAGCTGCCTCAGAAGCAGATGCAATAAAACATGTTTTCATCACAAGACTGCATAAATGGCTAGCTTTACCATTACAGGACTGCACGTTCTTGTTTTGGGAAAAAGATGTATTTGATGCACAATTAAATCTGATGCCATCTCTTGAAAGTATGCAGTAACAACACAAGGCGATCAGGTTCTAGGCACAATAAACCAGGAGCCATATTTATGGAAAAGTAAGGCAACACAGCGCAGCAAGTCATTTTGCTTCGCTGCGTTACATGGAAAGGGCAGGAATGCACCGTATTTAAAAGAATGATGGGGCATATTATCAAGACACGGCGTTAAAATTATCGCTGCTTTGGCGGCAGAAAACTGCCGCTAAAGCGGCGATAATGGGCTTGATAATATGCCCTTGAGAATTCCCATAGAAGCCCATGTTCTGGTGTCAACATGGGCTTCTATTGGAATTCTGTGCGGCATATTATCAAGCCCATTATCGCCGCTTTAGCCATGCTTGATAATATGCCCAACAGTGCATTCCTGCCTTTGTCCCTGCACAGCTGCCGTTTTGGCTGCCAGGCGCCAACATAGGCACCCTTGCATCTTGGTGCAAGGATGCCCATGGTGCATGCAGTATTGTTTTTGTGCAGGAAGGGAAACCTTCCTGCACAAAAACAATCTTGAGAGGCATATTCCTCTTTTACGGTGTGCTGCATAATGCAGCACACCTATAAAGAGGAAGTAATGAGGAGAAATAAAGATATTTCTCCTCTTTTACGGTGTGCTGCATAATGCAGCACACCTATAAAGAGGAAGTAATGAGGAGAAATAAAGATATTTCTCCTCGTTTCGCCTCCCATGGGAAGGTGCCTATTTTTGGGGCATTCCCAGGTGTACCCCTTTTGTAAATCGGGGAATGTGTCGAAAAATCATGGGAGTTGCGTGGGAACACCCATGCAACACCCTTGGAACCCCTTCCCATGGCAGAGTAACACAAAGCAGCGAGTTGCGTCGTGTTGTCTTACTCCAGATTTATGAGGACTTGCGTGGCTTCATAAATCGCTTGTGGTGTAAGTGCGACGGAACTCCCCTTATAAATAGGACCCTCATTGTTGGGAGTAGTGACAGCTTTATTTTCTTCAGGTGCCCTCATTTGGAAGGCGATGGTTTCTTCTTTAATTGGAAAATGACACAAAACATACAACTCGATATCAGGCCAGCTTTTTAGCTGTATGTGACATCGTAAACACATTTTCCAGGTCTGAAATCGAGTTGTATGTTTTTTGTCATTTTTCTGCCATTGTATATCTCATGTCTTTTTATATAGAAAGTTAGAAATTATGAGTTTTGTAGCCATGTTAACAATAGTTTTGTATTAATAAAATCAGTTTTTTATAATCAATATTGGTACATCGAGTCGATTGCTATCCCCTCAGATTTATGGTCTGTTAGTTCCTTAAGACCAATTGGTTGCTAGGGATTCTTTTTATGAACGATAATATACAGCCTTATAGCCCGTGGCCAAGGGCTAGACCGGCTGTTGGGGCTTGGGCCTAGAACGAAGAAGAGGGCCTTTAAGAACCGGTATTGCCCGAGGCAGAAGGGTCTTAACACTATTAGAACATTCCACCCACTACAGCTAGAATGCTCTAAATTAAAAAGTGAGAAACATGAAGACAAACATTGGAATGTTGGCGCTCCGGGCTTACTCCATTGTCTTCAATGGAGCTCTTAGCACTCCAATGTTCTAATATAGGGTACAGGAAATGCACAGGTTTCCAGGCATACCTTCAGATGGTGTCAATCCCACTGGGGGTTAAAAATCAGAAAGGGGTGGTGGTGGGGGCAGAAGTCTAAAGTAAAATCAAAGGGCACTAGGAGCGGGCTTCTGAGATTCCACGTAATATAATCAGCAACCACTTCCGGTGCAACCCTAATAACCCTTGCAGGCACACAAAGGGCTACATTCACACAAAAAACTAAATTTTACTAGTCTTCTGAAATAGTGTGCAGATTCAGATCTAGGAATCGTAGGCTCATGCCTTCTATTTTAGCAGGGTTTTAAATTATTCTTTCGAGACTCAAAATTCCCATCATAGATTTACAGACATGCGTCAAGTTCCGCACCAATACAAAATGTGCAGTTGCACATTTTTTCTAGAATTTTTTTTATCTCAGTATGTACAACATTTTGACAATCTGAAGGCATTCTTTAACCTACGCCTCCTGAAAAAAGGAAATGCTTGGAAATGTTTGGTACACTTTCACACCTTAAAAGAATAATTATGTCAACTTTTTTTTTGCAATGATTTAAGTTCCACTTATTGAGAATAACCATACATTTCTGATTTTCAAGACATTTATTATATTCTGAACAGCCAGCCATCACTCAGCCTTGGTGTGGTAGCGTCTGTGAATAAATAATAATGATAAATAATTGTTTTATGATGAATATGCAAATGCTGAATTAACATGTTTGCAATTGAAACAAGTTTAATATTATATTTATTATTGTAATTTAGCTGTGCCACAATTTCCCAAAACCGCCATATTGAATAACTTGGATGCTGTACCGATGCTGGTCTATAATTCCCTACTGTTCTTCCCCCTCCCATCTCATCCCCCTGAGCATCCTCGCTTCCCACAAGCTCTGCAGCAGCGAAGACAACTGATGTCACGACGTTTTACATTATAATAATGATAATAATCCACATTTGTAAAGCGTGAACAATCACCCGTAAGGGTCTCTAGGCGCTGGGGGCCATCGGGAAGATTAAGCAAGCTATTGCCCAGAGTCACATGGTGCTGGGCTAATCTGCCGCCGGCGCTGGGGATCGAACCGTGATCCCCAGATTCCGGAGTCAGTTGCCCTGGCTGCGGCGCCACACCTCTTCCCTCACATTGTGCATGTATTGTGAATGAACTTTCAGGTGTTCCGAACTGTACCATTGCTCAAAACCCTTCCGCTATCGTTCCGCTGCTGGGCCTCGTCTTACCTGTTTGTGTAAAGACTCATTGTTAAATATTTCATATTACTTGCACGCATCTGGATAGCAATAACATGGAAGATGCTCCATGCCTTCTTAGAATGGGTTTGTGCTTCGGAACTTTAGAAGTGACATTGACGACTCTGATTTGTCGAATAATTTTTTCGTTACTTGTGATCATCGCACGTTCTCAATCAGACTGCGGTGTTCTGAATTTATTATGCATGAATTGTGTATAAGAACCTCTTGATTGTGGGGGTGAGCCAGAGATTTTTCTTAACCTCGTTCAGCTAGGAATATTGTCTGATTAATTTACGATTCTCCTGCTCATTTGGGGCTTAAAATATTTCTGATTCTTGACTACTCTGTATAACTTTGTATTTGAGCCTTCATAGCTTTTATTCTGTGCCGCTCGATTGTGAAGTGTTTGTAAAAAATCCCTTTAACTATCTTTCTGATCTAGAATTCAGTTATTGAGTGGTCACAATACTTTTGATTATTACTCTGCTAAATTGATGCGGGGGAGTGTACCTTCTTACATAAGATGAAATGGGGCAGAACTGTTATTTTCTAGCCTATTCACGAAATCTCCGAAACTATAAAATCTCTCACTCCACACATCCCTCGATGGCTTAACTATAATATGTGTCGGCCCCCTTTTGTGCGGATCTGTGAAAGACATCAATCGAACCAGGGGACTGTTTTTTTAGGTCTTGCCTGACCCAGCGCATGCGCTGGTCTGGCAAGACTTTTTGAGAGGGCTCCAAAAAGTGCTACCAGGCCAGCCTAGAGCTACAGTGCATGTGTGCCGGTGCGCGCGCCACCCTTGACCGCGATTACTTTCACTTTCGCGGCCGCTTTGATGTTTGATCGCGATTTATTAGTTATGCAACTGTTGCATGGCTAAACACTTATAAGGTCCCAAAGCGAGACCTATTGGCTATGCCAATGCTTGTTTGGGGTTTAGTGAGTTTGTGCAATGTTAAGTTTCAAAATGTTTTGTGTGACTTGATGCAATAGTATAATAAGTTATTTCTAGGTGGATCTTTGTGGTCTTAATGTATATAGGTAGGTATATCGAAGCACCAGCCCTTCTTCTCTCGATTGAAAAATGGTCCATTCCTTAGTCAGAATACTGAGCTTTTTTACAAGCATCACAACCCAGGTGTGCATCATAAGACACAATGTTGGTCAGATAAGGATGTCCTAAGTTTATGCTAGTTTTTACTGTGTGTTAGAGTGTATGCTAATGTGATACACGACAGGGCCATTGATTTGGTATCACTGTGCAACTATGCGGTCTTGATCAATCAATCAATCAGGGCATTTGTAGAGCGCGCTACTCACCCGTGAGGGTCTCAATGCGCTGAAGGGAGGGGGGGGGGGGAGCCGCTACTGCTCGAATAGCCAGGTCTTGAGGTGTTTCCTGGAGGTGAAATGGTCCTGGGTCAGTCGTAGGTGTGCGGGGAGGGAGTTCCAAGTTTTGGCTGCAAGGTAGGAGAACGATCTTCCTCCGGTTGTGGTTCTGCACATTCGTGTGATGGTGCAGGCGTTCTCTGTACTAAGTATCTTAGTGCGACCAATTATGGGTGAGATTATAATGAAGTGTGGGGTTACTGTTGGGTATGGGGTATTATAGTTGCAAGCAATAAAACAGTTGCACGGTAATAATAGGGTTTCCTTGTTAACACAAATCAATTATGATATAATTTCCGTATTCCGGGAGCACTGATGATTTGATTATGAGTATAATTTCTATGTTTCTGCGGTGTGTTCACTCACCCAAGCATCTATAAGGATCATCAGGCTAAGAGAAGTCCCTCCACTAATAAAGCTTGTCCTTTATAGAAAACAACCTTGTGTGCAATGTCTATTGAGGACGAATTGTTCAGCGCTCTTATCCAACAAAACGGTTCTCATGTTATTGACCTTGGGAGGCTGGACATCTGACCGTGCACGAGAGACACATGACGGCATATTTACTAAAAATTCATGCAACGCAGGGCAGCAAGCAAAGATGCTCACACTCGGAGATCTGCACACAACGCACTCAACCCTCTAGCCTTCAAATGCACCGCCACTCACAATCGAGAGCATCAGTAAGCATACTTTGTTTTCATTCGTTTGAGGGGGAAAAAAACTGAAATAAATAAATTACCAAGCAGTCATTTAAATACCTTTATTTCTCAAGTTGCAGAAACAATTTGGTCTACAACTGCTACAATAAATAAAACCAGCCAACGGCTCCAACTCATAAAAAGTTTCAACTAAAAGCAGTTCGTTCCCTTGTGATTCAAACGTATAAATAACAGAAATCCGGTTGTTAAATATTATAAACAATGGTCGACGGCAGGCAGCAGAACGAGTCAAGTGTAAACGCACAGCAGCCGCACTGAAACCACACGAGTAGCATGTTTGGCGCCGCACAAGTCTTAACAACATAACATAACAAAACTTACTGTAAACATGGATTTACAAAATCAATAATTTAAGTAGCATTTTCTTTAAAAAATAAAGCGGTTCGGTGGCCACAGTAGGAGATGAGGCAATTAATGACCCTTAATTCTGGATATTTTGTGGTGCCTATTTCATGGTATATCTATGGAAGGCAGCAAAAGGTTGCTTTTGAACATTGTTTAACTTCTAAAAGAAATTACAAAAAGGCACAGGAAAGACTTTGCGACCAGGAAAATATGATTATGCAGCTTTGCTTCCTGGCGAGTCGCACCTCAGCCCACTATCTGCGACTTTAAAAAAAAATAATTAAAAAATGGCTGCCACAAGGGCCAGACCACGTGTTCCTGAGTGTCTTATGTGCAGTGACACCCAGTACAGATGGGATGGTTGGTAGTGCAAGCAAACCAAGGCAGTGGAAAGCAATCAGTGGCAGAAAGGTGTTCTCATCTTGAAACAGAGGTAAGTAGTGGTAATAGGAACAGGCTTTCTAGCCACCAACCAACACTAAAAATATGTGTGAAGCAAGTTTAGAAATAAATTAATAAAGCAAGTACAATGTCTTTCACCTCACCTCCCTTTGTAGCTTCTGCTAGCAACATAAAGCATGTTTTTCCTGAGCCAACCAGCAGATGGCGGAATAATGCACAGCATGTGAATCTAGAATAGGTACATGTTGCAAAAAACCTACACTAAGTACGCTACAGTGATATTTCTCCCAGGATACACCTGGCTATGCACAGCTGTAGCTTAATGGTCTGCAATACATATGTGTTGGGTAAGTCAGTTCTGAAATTAGCAGATCAGGATTATCCTCACCCTCCCTAGGGACTGTCCCATGCACACATTGGTTACAGCCAAATTCGAAGTACAATGCTTGATGCACGCACTCGGAAACCTCTTCATTGGTTCACAGATGAAAATCCAACAGCACAACCAGTGAGAGACTCTTAGCAGACCGAACACCTGGGTAGTGGACGAGAAATACCTCCTGGGTGAGGAAGGCCTTGGCATGGTCACATTGGGCCCACTGACCGCCATCTTGCATGCAGTTAAGACCACATTCACTGGGCGTGCAGTTGGATACATAATTTTAAGGGAAGTTGGCAGTTAGGGATAAATTCTCAGTTTGTTAATTTAATGTTGCTGAACACTACTATCAACATTTATGTATGATATGTAGGCAAATGAGAATAACTTAATACAGATTAAAAATAAAATATTAGCATAAAAATCTTTGATCATTTAACTCCCTCTCTGATACCACTGTCCTATCTCAGGCAGCACTTTCACTATGGAACACTTTCCATAAAGAGACATAATTCGAATTTTGTGCACAGCTTTGTTTGTGAAAAGTGTTTGTATTATAGGATATTCTCCCCTAAGACTTACTCAGTGATGGAATCCATGCTCCTAAAATTAACTTACTTTGTTTGTTCATCCTCTATCTGAATGAATCCCAAAATGTACAATATAGAAATTAACCCTATATTGCAATGACAGTGTGAACAATAAAGCACAGTTGCTTTAAGCAACTCAATTAAGCAGGAAGGTAAGACGAGCCTGCTCGGTGATGTCTACCAATGTTTCAAAACCAGGCCTGGGCAGTAAACTCTGCTCCGTTCACAGAGTTTTCTGCACTCCGCGGAGCTCGTGGAGTGCAGAAATCTCTGTTCAGCATAGCGCAGCAGAGTTTTTTCCCAGCTCGCCAACGGTAAGTTGGCGAGCATGAGCTGCTGCTAAAAGTAGAATTTTTACCCAAGCAGCAGAAAGATCAGTGCGAATGGCAGTTCACGCCGCACTCCGCCGCTTGAGGAACTCTGCGGAGGCCCAGGCCTAGTCAAAACATATTTCACAAACAGCGATATGCAAATTGTCAAATAGTTTGAGAGTGTGCAAAGCCCCCCAGGCGAATTCTATTTGTAAAACTCATTCTTCGGCCAACATAGTGTTGTTTTCATTAAATAAGGAAACTATTCTTCTCTTTAAAAGTTGCCCATTCATCTCTAAAACCTTGAAAAATCCTTTGCAGTGGAATACGTACATCACATCAGAATGAATTTGTTATATTTTTGGAGTTCAATGGGCATGGATACCAGTGTCATTGGTTTTGACTCTCAGTTTTCTACTTCAAAGTCAAGGAAAACTTTCACAAAATATATCTCTTGAAACATATACCTTAGTATGCAAATCTATATGTGGTTGCTTTTCTGAGTAGGTTGGAATGAAAATATTGTTCGCAATGTTTTATTCTTTGGCTTTATACATTCAGTAGACCTTGAAATTGCATCTACTGTTCGAACATTTGCTGACGTGTTAAATTGGTTGGTGCTCGCGTCTGGTCGCCGGTGGATTTTACTAGTTGATGCCTCGGGCAGTGTATTCTGCTTGCCCGTCTCTCTGGCTGTCGGCAGAATCCTCGAGCCTCCCCTGTACCAAGCTGACACTGGATGCGGATGTCGCAGTGATAAACTCTGATGGAATATTGTGATATGAAATGGCTCCTCTGACCAGTACAGCCATTGTACCTTTGAAAAGAAGAGGCACGAGGGAAGCTTTCCATCGAAGGGGGTTTACCTGCTTGGAATACTTGTTAATACTTACTGCATCAATTTATGCTGCTCTTGGGACATGCACACTGCCAGCACAAAATCATTTTGCAAGTACCAGTTTTAAGTTTGTCTTCGAAGTCATGACTTAATCACGGCGCTATATCGAGTTGACTGCAGCGTGGAAGGCCTCTGTTGAACTTAATCGCCAGTGCAAAGCACCTTACGTGCAAGCTCAGACTAGCTTTCAACTGATACCCTCCCACCCCAAAATGACTCAACCCAAAAATACTTTTCCTGTCACTACCAAGAATACTGTCTTCTTTGTGAAAAAATACTTGGATTGTTGCCATGGAAGCTATTGGCATGTAGTGGTTTTTTTACGCGTTGTAACTAACTAGAAATATACATCCCCTCCCCCGATTCTTCATAAAAATAAGTTTCGTAATGGAAGGCGCGTTCTTGGAGAATTTATCCCCTGAACCACAACACGTTGCAGTTTCTGCCATCCAGATCTCCTCATGGAATGTGCCTCGTTTTCGACTTCTGGATTCCCACAATTGTCTTTTGCGTTCTCACTAGAACTCTTGGTCCAGAAGCCTTGAAGCAACACTTTTTGTCAGGTCTTGTGGTTGGTGAGGCAGTCAATCGACATCCTGGAGAAGACATAGGAGAAGAAGAGCACAAGAGTCAGTCAAGACAGGAGCACACTTTCTAAACAAGAGAACATTAACACAACGAACCGGTCCTCCTTGACATTGAGGGGACGATTCTAGGCAGTACGTTTGAGAAAAAAAGATGGAAAACTTGAAGTGAAAACCTTTAAACTTGAGAATATAAACTTTACGTACAAAATGCAAATAGTTTAAAAACATTTAGGGGCGGATTTATCAACAATTTGTGCCGGGCAAAGCCAGAAAAACTACGCAAACTGGTGCAAAGTGTTGCTTTGTTATTCGGTGTACAGCTCACAACTTTTTCTGCGCTGGAAAGTTACCAAACGTAGCACAAAGTAGCCTTTGTACAACATTTCGTGAAGGAGCGTTCCATTGGATGTACCTGGTCATACCTACGCTAACATCCATAGTTTTTAAATGCAAAGCCATATATGCTAACATTTGTAGGCATGGTTTTGCACCAACAAAATATACCTCCTCAAGTACGATGTAAACATGGAGAAATGCTTTGATCATTCCAAACGTTGAATGTTTGCTGTACGCTATAGCACACACAATGTCTGAAAGATTTAAAATGTCGAAGCATAGTGTGCGCACACACACAACACACACCTTTTTTTGCATAAAGGTGTGTTTGTGGTGCAAGGCAGCCTGTTTGAGAGCAGCCGGTCCATATATTTGTACCTTTGGTTCTCCGCTATATATTACCCTTCTGAAACACAGTGCAGCAACTTTGGGTGCTGTGCAACATTTTAATAAATCTTCTCTTTAGTGAGATATTCTTCCACATTTAAACAACCCTAGGTTTCACCTTACCTCTAATTCTTATGGCAACTAGATACCCTTCCCCTTAGAGCTAAACCTGACCCTAACCTGAGCCCCCCAGGCATACACCCACTTGTGGCCCTCGCGGGGCCGCACTTGCAGCATGTGCTGCACTTGTTCAAGCAGGCAGGGCTCTTCAAAGTGGTGTTGTAAGAGCGCCACCTAAATCGCACCATGGTCTAGGCTCAGGATGCGTTTGTTATTTTTCCTCTCTGCGTTATGGTAAATGACGCCTTTTGCAATTTTCCTAAGGAGAGGAGTGTTAATGTTAGCCGCTCATTAGCAGTGTGATGGTCACAATTGCATCTGAAAGGCTATCTCTGCCCTCCCACTCACTTGGATGTTTAACACATGATTGTCTACAAGAAAAGAGGAAGAAAGCCATGAGCTACATTTTAGTTTTCTGTTCACAGCTCTGTGATTTGGCACCATGACAAAGATACCATCATCTATTTATTTTACCAAACAAACCAAAATGTTGCATTTAATAGATTCACAATGGGCTCAAACCCCAAGATACAAAGTGCTGTTGGCTACAATGACAGCTTTGGCTAATTGTCAGCCATGTTTTAAGTTTTTACAATGTCATCTTTTCAGCTATGTTTTAAATTTTACAAAATTGACAACTCCATTTAAACTAATGCCCGTTTCTTGCATAAATTGGAGTAAACTTTTTTCATATATTTTATGAGGGTTCACTCTTTTACTCAAATCATGCATTAAAGCAAGCATTGGCAATCTGAATCATTTTTCTTATGTGCAGTGGAATATTTTGTACCGAGGTTCAAGACACAATCACGGTAAAACATGGATAGCAGCAGCGCAACCTTCGCTAACACAATTAAGTTAAGGATAGGTGGCAGCAGCAGAAGGAACAGAACACGATTCTCTCACACATACAAGACAGGGAGTGAGAGGCATTAAATAACTTGTATAATTTCCAGAAACCTACAAGAAGTATGAATGTCCTGGAAGAAGCAGTCAAACTTCTTATGGAAGTAACATACATTCATGTACTCATATCGATGACGAATGCTCACCTACCTAGCGCGGCATTCTTCATCAATGGCTTCAGTATCTTGCACTGGGAAGCATTCAAGGATGCTACTGTTCTCTGGTTATGAAGGGGCATATTATCAAGAAACGGCGTTAAAATTATCACCGCTTTGGCGGCAGAAAACTGCAGCTAAAGCGCCGATAATGGGCTTGATAATATGCCGCAGAGAATTCCCATAGAAGCCCATGTTCTGGTATCAACATGGGCTTCTATGGGAATTCTCTGCGGCATATTATCAAGCCCATTATCACCGCTTTAGCGGCAGGTTTCTGCCGCCAAAGCGGCGATAATTTTAACACCGTGCTTGATAATATGCCCCACAGTCTCCTAGCTCTGGGTTCTATAGTTTGGGTGCGGTTTTGTCACTTATGTCGACATTTATGTTCTCCCTTCGTTAACCGGTCAGAAGTATATTAAAATGATATGTGGGTGAGCTAAAAATTGTGTTTTTTGGTGTCTCTACCACAACTTTAAAAACAGGAAGGGTGAGCACAGACCCTACTTCTCTTTCCCATGGACATGTTTTCGTCCTCGAATATTGCCCCTTGGGGTTAAGCATCTTACCCAGGAATTTAGGTACCTAGGTATCTCAAATCAAATATTAGGAAACAGTCACTTCCTAGTGCATGTTCAGTGGCCTCAGAAGGGAGGTGAGGCGACAAGGGGACACATTTCTTAGCCCCCACTCCTTGAAGGGGCCTTGCAGCATGCTATTGGGGAGGCTGTCCGCACGGGCACCATGTTTCAGAGGGCGAGTCACTGTAATCCTAGCCTGTGCTATGAAACAGGCCATGCAGAGGTGCCAAGCCAATCTCGCAGCTGACTTGGTGTTGGAAACATGCAGTGCCGGCCCCCATTAGGGCGCAGGAGCATCGCCCCCCCCCCCCGTTGCCAGTGCAGCAAAAGTGAATGGTAATAAAATGAAATTACCATTTCATTTTCACAGCTCCCAGCCCAAGCTTTGTTTGGGGGCGGGGCATTGCTGCTGACTGGCAGCAGGGGAGTGGGGCTCACTCTACCAGTTTACACTGCGCAAGTCACTTTGGCCGGCAGCCTGACATGCACAGTGTAATCCTCTACACCTAGCTGTCTTAGACAGCTGGGTGGAGAGCAGGCACAGGCCCCCTGTGATTGATGAAGCGTCGAGGCAAGCTGCTCCATCCAATCCTGGAGCTGCTCTCATGATGCTCCTCTACAGCATGAGAGCAGCATCGGGATTTGGGGCCAGTTGGCTGAGGCTCCAGGAGGATTCGAGCTGACTAAGCCCAAGACGAAGAAGCATAGGTAAGTACGTTTTACTTTTTTTTTGGGCCCACTGACAGGCACTGAGAGAAACTTGCATCGCCTTCAGTCTTAATTCCAGAGCTCTCAGTCACGGCCCGTTATAAAATCTGTTAACAAGCCATGATTGAGAGCTTTGGAATGTGAGCCCAAAGTCACTGTGATTTATTACAGTGCCTGCTACTGGGTTTGGAACTCAGCTCGACGACCCTCCACTGTTGAGAGTCACCGCCCGCCACTGGAAACGGGAGTGCAAAGGCCTTGAGACTCCGAACCACACACCTAATGCCACAGCATCTCCTACTTTGCCACCAGTGCCAGTAGGGCAGCGGTAGTAAGGTGGTGGCGGCTGGGCTCCATAATTCTCCACAGCCTTATCAATATTGCATGTAGAAAAGCGGCACTGGAGGCTGAGAAGCAAAGCACTTGCAAAGTAGGAGATGCTGTGGCATTAGGTGTGTGGTTCGGAGTCTCAAGGCCTTTGCACTCCCGTTCAACCACACACCTAATGCCACAGCATCTCCTACTTTGCCACCAGTGCCAGTAGGGCAGCGGTAGTAAGGTGGTGGCGGCTGGGCTCCATAATTCTCCACAGCCTTATCAATATTGCATGTAGAAAAGCGGCACTGGAGGCTGAGAAGCAAAGCACTTACCTCATCCTGGACCTCATGCTCTGCTGCAAGTGTCGCTAGCTGCACCTTTATAGTTGAGGTACAAACTTTGACATAAAAAATTGTGGATGGATGGTTTCACTTTAGCACCTTAGATGATGTCATTGCTCGGACGGCCTTTATTAGAATCGGTGAACCAGGCCCTTTCTGATGCGACAGTTGTATTAATGACTCGAGGGGCAAGTCAGTTGTCTTCTTTCTCCTATATAAGCCTTTATTTTTTATGACTGGAGGAGCATTATGGTCCATTAAACCATACACAAGAGAGATCGTGTACAGTGTGCATCCAGAACTGAATTATTATAAGGTGTTCTCAGAAGTGATGATCATGAAAAAGGAGAGACAGGGAAGAAAAATAAAGCCTAGGATCAGACAGTTTGGTCAAGCCTGGAAGCCAGACTGAAACCAGGTTTCCTGGAGACACTGAGCAGTTCTGATCGGTAATGGGTATCACGTCCTTTCCCCTTTCTGCACGATGACAATTTTGTTAATGACCAAAGAGGCAAGTCATTTGTCTTATGTCGTCTTTGCAAGGCCTTTTATGTTGTAGATGAAGCAACATTGTGACCTATTAAAACATGTAAGACAGCGGTTTATGTACAGTGCACTTCCTGAACTGAATTATTTCAAGGTGCTCTCAAATATGATGATCACAGAAAAAGGAGGGAAGATAAATAACTGCCCAGGGCCACACTGTTTGGTTAAGCTGAGAAGCTGGGACTGAAACTAAGGTCTCTGGGTCAGGACTAGGCCTGGGCAGAGTTTGTGTAGTTCCGCTCGCAAAGTGACCAGAAAATACGCCGCGCTAGGCGGTGGTCTGCAAGTGGCGGGGTGCGTAACGTTGCGCCGTTCGTGCTGATTCTTAGCGCTGTGTGGTTGTCCGGCGCTGTAAGACCAGCGCGAATGGCACTATGTGCAGTGCAACAGGGCGCTGCTTCTTTCTGCCGCTCAAGTACAAGTTCTATTGGAGCAGCAGCTTTCTCGATGCGAACGGAAGGTTTCTCAATGCAAGAGGTAGCGACCATCCTCGACCGCGCTGAGAACTCTCGCTGGGAGGTGGTCAGGAGTAAGATTCTCCTTGCTCGGCAACTTAACATTGGCAGGTGCGAGCGAGGAACTCCACGCAGTATGCGGAGTACGGAGTGGGAAAAACATTGCAAACTCCACGAGCTGAGCGGCATTTCACATTCCGGACTAGTCAGGACCCCACAACTACTTTTGCCCTGGGTTCAACAAAAGCTTCTGACTGGCCTTGGCATGTTAGGCAAGTACATTCAAAATATCATTTGGGGGCAACGGTACTGGATTGAATGAATGAATGAATTACTATATTTTATAAAGCGCAACATCTGTTCCAACCAAAGTGTCCCGGCGCTAACTACTGAAAACACAAGAGACTGGAAGAAATCCCTCAGGAAACTTAAAGATTCTATGAGGAGAAAGGAGTAGAAACCAAGAAAAATCATATCTCTTTGAAGAGATAGGTATTTAAACAAACCTTAAAATTGGTCTCTGAAGTAATAGTCTGAAGATGATCAGGAAGAGAATTCCATAGCTTAGGAGCGAGGGACGAGAAAGCTCGGCCTCCGGCTCTTGATCTGTGTAGGTTAGGGACGCACAACAAGTTTTGGGGAGTCAAACCAAGGTTTCTGAGGCGTAGGTACTTTTTTCATCTTGTTTTACATGTACAACGGGCCCTTCTGTTGTGATGCCCTAAATGTAAATAGAAGGGTTTTGAATCTTATTCTTTGGCTAATGGAAAGCTAATATAGGGTCTTTAAGTCCTTCCTGGTTGAGTGCCATTGTTCAATTGTCAGCACCAACCGTGCCGCAGCATTCTGTACCCGCTGCAGTCTGTTTATCAGCTCTTCAGGGTACCCAAGGAGCAGGTCATTTGCATAATCTAACCTTGATGTGATTAAGGCACGGAGGATGTCTTTCTCAACTTGAAGGTCTTTCTCAAAGCTTTCAATAAGGCAAACAAAACTCGGGCAGGGGTTTAGACTTGGGGCTTAAAAGAGAGAGTTGTGTCAATCTTGACCCCCAGATCTTTTGCAACAGCAGTAGGGGCTGGAGGAATACCCAATTTTTATGGCCAAATTGCAGTCATGTTAAGTGCGAAGGTGTGACAAAAATCAAGATCTCAGGTGTATCAGAGTTTAGGCCAAGGCAGCTCTGGATCATCCATTAAGCTCCTGCCAAAAGGCAGCCCTGGAAACTGGCTGTAACTGAATTGTCCAGGTGGTTAAAGGCATACATTAATTGAGTGTTGTTCACATAAGACACAACATTGAATCCCCAAGTTTGTTCGATGGAGGCAAGGGAGCAATAGAGACGTTAAATAAGGTCGGGCTATAGGCCGAGCCCTGCGGGACACCACACTTGGCCTCTAGAAATGCCGAAGTGAAGGGGGTAGGAGAACAGCTTGTTTACTATCAGAGAGGAAAGATTTTTACCAGATCCAAACAGTACCAACAATACCAATCTCTTCAAGACGCTGCAGTAGGATGTCACGAGACACTGTATCAAACGCGGCAGATAGATCAAGCAGCACTACTATAGATTTTTTCCCCAAGTTCAATCTATGTTTTAATAAAATCTATCACCTCTAAGAGGGCTGATTCTGTGCTGACACTGGCACGAACGCCGGAATGCGAGGGATGCAGAAAATAATTCTCGTCTATGAATTTGGTGATTTGAAGATTGTCCAAAGATTCAAGCATCTTTCCTAGCACGCGCAGTAGAGAAATGGGTCTATAGTTACTTGGGTTTAATGGATCCAAGTTAGTCACCTATTGCCTTTATCCAGCTTTCGTGCATGGATCCAGAGTCTCGGGAAAGATTAAAGAGAGAATTCATCTGCAAATTTAGAGTCACTCACAAACCTCGGAATCTGCGGAGGGCAACCATCTAACGGAGAGCCAGGTCTGGATTTCTGGATGATCATTTCAGGATCTTATAGCGATATCTCGTCGAAAAAAGTTGGGGAACATTATCCAGAGCCTTTGGAGGTGATATAATAGTGACATGATTCTTATTCTCTTTACTTTTTGAATAAATATTACTAACTTTTCTCATAGATGCCCTCCTGGAGGAGGGAGGAGACGCCACTCTTCATAGAGCGGGCCAGAGTCAGTGCGAGCTTCCTAAAATCTGAGGACAGCTACAACTAGGAGAGCATCAGGACAACCCTTTCCCGTCACCGGACAGGCTCAAACTGGACTGGACAGCAGCCGAGCAGGCTTTACTGCCTCACAGAACCAGGACTGAGTGGCAGTAGCAAAGCAAGCTTCCCTCTCTCACAGAAGGCGAGACGTGCAGTCTTCCATTAATCACAGAACCGAGATTTCACCTTTCACCGAACAGGTACAGTCATGGCATGAGCGACATACATGTTACAGACAGAACCTGGAGTTGGTGCTTAAGTCACTGAGGTGAAGGTATAGGCGGGTCAGTGAGTGAATATTCGAGTTTTGACAGCATTATTGATTAGATGATATTCCAGGTCAGCCTCCTGGAAATCCTGCTGCTCTCAGTTGGAGACCTGCAGTTTGTGTTGATTCTTTGGTGTTCCATGTATTCGGGGGTAGATTTAAGTCAATGTTATTTGGAACAGACGCACTACAACATAACTAACTGTGCTCTAAACAGGCAGACAAGCGGCTACCTCTTCGAAAAGGTTTTAAATGCATGTGTCCTAGGCGCTGTGCAATCCCAGACTCAGTGCTGCATCTGTTCAAAAAGTGGAGGGCTGCCAGTGCGTACCCCTATTAGCCAAAGTAGCTCTCACTCCTTACCCCGTTGTGTATTTGTAAGGTTAACTCCCTCCCTTACTCAATACTGCAGCCTCACTGAAACTGTAAATCGTATGCCTTCCTTTACCTGCACGCTCTCTCTGTGTCCAACCGAATCCTTTCCCATAACACATCCCCAGTGTAAGGGCGCTCCCCTGCCTTATCACTCACCCATTGCATTTACTTGTTTTTCCAGCTTTTTTAGAACTTTTGTTTCAGACTCAACATTTACAAACTTTTTGCTTTACCTATCTTTACAATGTTTTCTTTCTCACTATAGTTTTCGGACTTTTGACGTAAAAGGGAGTGGTCATGTGAACCAGTCCTGGAAATTAAGGCTCACCATGTTTCAGGACTCAGAAATAGGTTAGCAGCTCTCCGGCGTTTGGAAATGTTTTCTGATCACACACAATAATTTACTAATCCCTGATCAGCTTTTGTTTTGGACATCTGGCTGCTCGTGATCGAGTCCTTATTCAGGGATATGATGTCAACATTCCGGCTTTTCACGGTTGGCTATGACTAAGGTGCCCATGGCAACCAGACAGGCACTTCCCCTTACCGGCTGTCTCGAGCTCACCTGCAGCGTGCTAAATCCGTCCCCTGAACCAAGGTCACCGCTCACCTCAACTCGTTAATCCAACAGGCTGGGTGGAGGCAGCGGGGAGGGGTAGCCTGAGCTCAAAAGAATGACTGAGGAGCCCCAGAATTTAAAGTATCTATCAACAGGGCTGGGGAGGGATCTTGGGCTCTGCAGACCTGCCAACTCACACAATATCGGCTCCCATCAATAGTGGATTTGCAGCTTGTTTTCCGAGGCTTCGAACTGCCAACGTCCAAGACATCGGCACCAGCCTCAGCAGGCTTTTTTTGTGGAGGAGAGGGCTTGGGGGCGTGGTGGGGGCAGGGTGGGGCAAAAGTGCCTCTTTTGTACTTCTCTGGACGAGGCCCTGCCCCCTCCGAGGCCCCGCCCCCTCCTCGCAGGATGAGTTTTTTGTTAAAGTTGGCAGGTCTGGGTCTGTTGTGTTCTCAATCTAGTTGGCATTCCAGCCTTGACCTCTACAGCTGCCTCTCGGACTGCGGCTAAAGGTTATTAGGAGGGCCATCCAGGGAAAGATGTCACAATAGGTCTCAAAATCCAAGAAGACAACATCAAACAAAGGAACATTCTAGAATGCCTATTGTTGAGTTTTTATTCGGACTGCTTAAGGAGAACTGCTTTTTCACATTTACATAAAGAGCTTACTGGGTCTGCCAACAGGCCGCGTGCGAAAACATAGACAGCAAATAAATCATTGATGAAAACATATAACCAAAGATAGGAACAACCTCTTGATCTTTCTTGAATATCACATTAAAATGTTTCGACCAGAACATAAACCCACTATCGAGCACTTGCTTTCACGCATGGAGGCACTGGAGTTAGACTAGCAGATAAATCCAGTCCAAGCATGAGAGCAACTGAGGGGTATATTTACAAGCCCCCATCGCCACCATAAACTCACTTTTTATGACGTTGCGGTCGCGATAGGGACTTTGCCTTATTTACAAGGTAGTGTTAAGCTAATTAATGTGGCTTAACGCTGCCTAGTGAATAAGGCACCCTTTCACCATACTTAATGTGAAAGGGGCAGGCAATGGGTGCCGCAACACCGATTGATTTTAATGCTGACCTATATCTACAAGGGTGGCGTAAATATGGGGCAGTGCCAAAATTAAGACCAGGGAAAACTTGGTCTTACCCTGGCGCAATGAGGATAAATGTTTAATTTCTCCTCGTTTTTGCTGTTTCCATCCGTGGTGCGTTGTGCAGCACATATAGAAACAGCAAAAGGCCATTGATTGTTAATGTGCAGGAAGGTGTCCCTTCCTGCAATTTAAAAAAATGATGTTTTGCAACTTCTATATGTGCTGCATTAAGAAGTAGACATAGAAGTTACAAAATACCATTTCAAGATTGTTTATGTGCAGGAAGGGACGCCCTACTATGATGCAAGGGTTTCTGCGTTGGCGCTAGGCGGCTGAATTAGCACCAGCGCAGGGGGAAACGCAGGGCTGCACCGTATCCTTGTAAATACAGGGCAGTCCTGCGTTTCAGAAGTGGCGGAGCACGGCATTAAGCCAAGGAGGTTAACGGCGCGCTCCACCACTTCTTGTAAATATACCCGACTTTGGCTGTAGGTTGAAAAGTTTGTGCAAAAATTTGGGCCGGGCATGTTTACACGTGCCACCAAGCCATCAATGTATTTATATGTCAGTACATCCCTTTAGAGAAAAAGTACAAAGGTACCTAAACAGATCATGCATACATTGAAAACAGAAATGTACCATTATGGTATGGCAAAGGCCTATGCCTATAATCTGCGACAAGCACCCAGCCCCAAATATCAGAGGACTGCAGTTAGAAAAGTACTTCGCCTGGTCATGCATGGGCCACATTCTAAAACCTTTTCTATTCATCTAGGCACAACTTAGGCAGATAAAAAGCATCATTTGGCAAGAAAAGTGCCATTTCTAAATCAGGAATAGAGGGGTTTTGCCCTAGAAAGCTGGGTTTACTCTCTCTGGAAAATTCTGGCAGTGTGGTGGTGTTTCCTTGTGAATAAATCCACTTTTAGTGGCAAGTTTAGGAGTGTTTCAGGGTGGGTCTGTTTCTAAAAGGCGATGAGCACTCAAAATCTCGCAGGTTTTAATGTATTTACCCACAATCTACATGTAGTTTTCCCACCCAAAAAGCTTGTACATGACACTTAATGGCAGGAGTAAATGCACTATAAGGGGGTGGGAATGGGAAGGAAACCCCCAACATTGATGGGGGTGCAGGAAGAGGGGTTTGTCGACAGGGAAAATATTTCCCCTGCAGTTAGCCTGGACCCCTCAGTCAAGAGGACTCAAGTGCAAGGGGAGTCCTGGCTCTGACTGTAGATATCCCAGGATGCCTTGCGCTCATGCACTACTAATGTTGACTCTGCAGTTACCACTTACACCAAACTCCCCAAGGTACTGTCGGTCTTACTGAACCTCGGAGAGCTCTGAAAAGTGACGAAGGCACCAGGAGCGCTCCTGGGCTTTCAAAACCGTCCCCCAAGGGATGCAACCCCCGGGGAAATACCTGGTGGAACAAAAGGCCTGCCCAGCCAGGCCTCACCACCAGGCTACTTCCTTGGGCAACATGTGGCATGGGATTCAATACTTTCGGAAAAGCCAGGCCCCCTGGGCTCCAATAATCTTCAAGATTCTAAACTCTTGTCACGTGTGATTGACAGCTGTTAGCCCTTCGGACCACTACCTTTGTAGTGTCCACTGAACCTACAACCTCCCCGACTCTTAGCCAAGGGACTGGTCATACCGTCACATGCCCGTTTTGCCAACAAGAGATCGTCCTTCCCAGAAATGTAGGAGTAAAACAAACTTGGCCAATACAGTTGCTCCTTTAAAAAAAAAAAACGTTCAAAGCGAGAGGCACAACAGGCAACGCGGTGAAGGCCACGGGAGATGCTTCTAGTTATAAAGAAGTCAGATGCAGCTAACTCGCCCTGGCCTACTATCTCCCACTTTACATAAACCCACGGTCCACAAATACCAAAAGCAGCTGTCCATTCCTGTAGATCACGCCAAAAAGATATACGTGCTTTGGAATCGTTTCTACTATTTTATCAACTACATAGTATTCCTTTGATCGACTTCAGAAACAGCGGTCCGCACTAAAACTGCTTCTTGAGTGTTAAAGGCAGCTCTCTGCGGCAGGCTCTCTGCCCACTGAGCTGAGGAAGATTGTATATTGCTACACAAAAGAATTTCTGAATGTTATAGCAGACGGGGGCTGCCGAGCCACCCTCCCACTTCTATAATGCTGTGTTAGGTGTTGCCCGTCCCCCCGACCCGTCGTATGCGGGCACTGTGTCCCTAGGAAGCCTGTTGAAGAGCGGCCCTGAACCTGCTCTCCAGCGTGAGATGGCACAGCAGTGAACCTGACCACAAATGTGTGACGTGAGGGGGCGGGCGAGGCTGGTTGTGGGGAGGACTCATCCGCTGAATGTCACATGCATGGTATGAGTATTCCAATCACGGCCACCCTCTGCCTACACGTCCACCCCCCAACCCCCACCCCGGCCGGTCAGGAGGTCGCCCGCTGGCCCTCAGCTTCGGATGCTGATGGCAGGAGTGAGTCAGCCGGGCTCGGAATAGCACTAGGCGCTATTTCTGTCCTATGCGTTGAAAGGGCCGAACGGAGCCTTCGGGGAAATGTAGGATAAAGTGCCCATACATATACAAAGACCGCGTGCCTAGGGAAGGGGCCTCGGTTGACGTACTCTGGAAGTGCCCTATGAAGATGGGGCCCCAATCCGGTTGCTCCCCGGACTGCGCGAGGCGCAGGCCCCGCAGGTGTGAGGGTGCATGGCAGTGGGAATGGTACAGGGTGGTGTCTCTGGAGAGCTGCAGTTCATGTGGGCCTCGGCTCCTCAGCCCTGCAGGTAGTAGGGTGCATGCTGTGGGACTGCTGTAGGGGCTAAGAGGCGCCTCTCAGAGCTGCAGTCCACGGGAGCCTCGGCTTCCCAGGCCCCGCAGGTGTAAGGGTGCAGGGAGGTGCCTTCGCAGAGCTCCAGTCCACGGGAGTCTCGGATCCTCAGCCCCGCAGGTGTAAGGGTGCATGCTGCGGGAATGGTGCAGGGAGGTGCCTTCGCAGAGCGGCAGTCCACGGGAGTCTCGGCTCCACAGCCCTGCAGGTAGTAGGGTGCATGCTGTGGTACTGCTGCTCAGCCCGCAGGTGTAAGGGTGCATGGCTATGTGAATGGTGCAGGGTGGCCCCGCTGGAGTGCTGCAGTTCACGTGGGCCTCAGCCCTGCAGGTCGTAGGGTGCATGCTTCGAGGCTGCTGCAGGGAGGCGGCACCTCTGCAGAGCCGCAGTCCACGAGAGCCTTGGCTCCTCCCCGTCCGTCTGCAGATAATTAATTTCTCCCCCCCTCGCTTGCGTTCTGCTGCACTGCTGAAACCCTTTAGTCATCCTGTTCACCAGCAAGCACGACAGCGTGACAGTGAAATATGGCGCTGAGTGGAGGGCGAGCAGGTGGAGCGTGCAGGAGGGGAGATGGGGGAGGGGTGTTTGAAGTGACGGCTCCTCCCTCCGATGCCTTGGCTGAGGCGCCCTCCTCCCATTGATATACCCTACCCCAACTCCCCTTGCATCTAATCACTCTCTTTCTGGTATTTCCCCCGCCCCCGTTACATCCAGCCCCTTCCAGAGCAGTGACCTATTTATCTCACACGAGTAAGTCTCCTTCCATGCCAGTCCCTCGTCTCCATCACCGAGTCATTCTCCTTCACCCCAGAGTAGTTACCCTCCCATGAATGTGTCTTGTCTCCATCACATGGAGTCAGTCCCCTTCCATGGCTGTGCCTTGTCTCCATCACATGGAGTCAGTCCCCTTCCATGGCTGTGTCTTGTCTCCATCACATGGAGTCAGTCTCCTCCCATGGTAGTGCCCTGTCCCCACCATGCTCAGTCAGTCTCTTTCCATGGCGTTGGACTGACTCTACCACAGCAAGTCAGTCTCTTTCCATGGCTGTGTCTTGTCTCCATCACATGGAGCCAGTCTCCTTCCATGGCTGTGTCTTGTCCCCATCACATGGAGTCAGTCCCCTTCCATGGCTGTGCCTTGTCTCCATCACATGGAGTCAGTCTCTTTCCATGGCTGTGCCTTGTCTCCATCACATGGAGTCAGTCCCCTTCCATGGCTGTGTCTTGTCCCCATCACATGGAGTCAGTCCCCTTCCATGGCTGTGCCTTGTCTCCATCACATGGAGTCAGTCTCTTTCCATGGCTGTGTCTTGTCTCCATCACATGGAGTCAGTCTCCTCCCATGGCTGTGTCTTGTCTCCATCACATGGAGTCAGTCCCCTTCCATGGCTGTGCCTTGTCTCCATCACATGGAGTCAGTCCCCTTCCATGGCTGTGTCTTGTCTTCGTCACATGGAGTCAGTCTCCTCCCATGGTAGTGCCCTGTCCCCACCATGCTCAGTCAGTCTCTTTCCATGGCGTTGGACTGACTCTACCACAGCAAGTCAGTCTCTTTCCATGGCTGTGTCTTGTCTCCATCACATGGAGCCAGTCTCCTTCCATGGCTGTGTCTTGTCTCCATCACATGGAGTCAGTCCCCTTCCATGGCTGTGTCTTGTCCCCATCACATGGAGTCAGTCCCCTTCCATGGCTGTGCCTTGTCTCCATCACATGGAGTCAGTCTCTTTCCATGGCTGTGTCTTGTCCCCATCACATGGAGTCAGTCCCCTTCCATGGCTGTGCCTTGTCTCCATCACATGGAGTCAGTCTCTTTCCATGGCTGTGTCTTGTCCCCATCACATGGAGTCAGTCCCCTTCCATGGCTGTGTCTTGTCTCCATCACATGGAGTCAGTCTCCTCCCATGGCTGTGTCTTGTCTCCATCACATGGAGTCAGTCTCCTCCCATGGCTGTGTCTTGTCTCCATCACATGGAGTCAGTCTCCTCCCATGGCTGTGTCTTGTCCCCATCACATGGAGTCAGTCCCCTTCCATGGCTGTGTCTTGTCTCCATCACATGGAGTCAGTCTCCTCCCATGGTAGTGCCCTGTCCCCACCATGCTCAGTCAGTCTCTTTCCATGGCTGTGTCTTGTGTCCATCACATGGAGTCAGTCTCTTTCCATGGCTGTGTCTTGTGTCCATCACATGGATTCAGTCTCTTTCCATGGCGCTGTACTGACTCCACCGCAGCAAGTCTGTCTCTTTCCTGGTCAATCCTCACCTCCATTGCACCTGCTTCTTCCATGCCTGCGCCTTGCCTCCACCACACCCAGCCAGTCTCCTTCCCTAGTAATTCCCCGGCTTCAGCACCTCAAGCTTTTCAGTCCCCTCCCTATCCCTCCCCCTATCTCCAGCCTACCAAGTCACTCTACTTCCCGGGTAATCCCCTGGTTACATCACATAGAGTCCGTCTCTTTCCAGGTAAATCCCATGTCTCTATCACGCTGAGCCAGTCTCTTTCAGTGGTAAACTTCCTAAACCCCTCCGACCTCCATCAGAATAAGACAGCCTCCTTTCCTGGTATTCTCACACCCCCATCACAGCCCTTCTCCCAAGGCAATGTTGCAGGGATGCTGAAATTCATGCCAACATTTTAGGACAGGGACGTGGGAGATTTAAAATAAAAGATCGGGAGAATGAAAATTCCCCATTGACTTCTATTGTACAAAATGCAATTTCAGGCTTGAGACCGCTAAAATAAAGCAATTTATGGCTTGAAAAATCGGTATTCTCCCGCCTGAATCGGGTCTATTGGCATAAACACTTCTAGGACTTCCGCCCGTCTCTGTCCACATATGGGTCAGGCGGAAGTGACATCACTTCCAACGGAAATATTTAGGCAAACACCAGAAGGGTGCTTTAGTAATGTTGTTAACTATGGAATACATTATGGCGGATCCGCCGTCCGATCAGAAGTGACTGATCTGCCGCCACGTCCGGCTGGGTTAACTCTGGGACAAACTGTCATGGAAATGTTGGCAGACTTTCACAAAAAGGTAATGCGGGTGGCTCGAACATGCTGGGAAACGCCCTTACTAAATTTTTGGCAATGACTGGGTACTGAACGAGTACTCCCCTTTGGAGGAAGATTCTCATTGGTCATTCGTGGTGCTGAAAAAAAGTCCAAACACTCTGCTGTGGTTCGTCTTCTAAGCTCTACACCCGGCTGCAGATCTCCTATGCAAACCAGTTGCAATTAAAGAGCACACGCTGAGAAAATACACCAAACAACAGAAGAGAGATGTAGTTTCAACACCAACCACAGAAGAGGAAACGAAGCACTTCCAACTTGTTTGTTCATTTTTTAAGGTATTAGAAAGTTCATTTGAAAGGTATCAATGTTAAACGCACACCAAGGCGGGATTGTCAAATCACCGTCCACGTTATGCAAGATCCATCAATCCCTCATTAGACTGCATCTGCTGTCTTCTGCTCAGGAAAGGTGACCCTATGTCAACTCTGGACAACACCAAAGAGGAGGGGGGGGAGGGGAAGGCGGGGGCTCCCTCCCTTTGAGGTGAGCTTGCTTGCTGTCAGGATTTTGAGGCCTTCAGAAGCAGAGTGACAGTAGGCATCGCCTTACTTGAACGACCATCAACGGCGCGCTTGTGTTAATCCTTTGGTGCCAAGGAAAGCAGCAGTGGCACGGGGAAGAGCTGGGAGGTTTCTCAGAATAGATCAGTCCTGCCCACTGACCCCTGTCCTTACTCAGAATCCACCTGATTCCAAGGGGTGGTGGGCGTGGTGGAAGGATGGCGATAAACACAACACACAGATGTTTGAGCACTAGATAACTCCCAAAGCACCCCGTCTGAAGAGGTGGCCTCCAACACAAAGCACTGACGTGGACGTTCAAGGTCTATTTTCAGCTTTTGAAAAAGTCCATCAACCTAGGGGTGATTGGAGTTTAATTGATGTCTAGGGCCATTTCACGTACATTACTGTGCTTGTGATGTCACTACTAGGAGTAACGTTGGTATACACAATTATCAACTGATTAGCACTATGAATCCTGTCAGCCGTGTCCTGATTGGTTGCTGAAGCATCAGTTGGCCCTCTGTGCAACTATGCACATTAGAATTAATGCCTCACCAATGTCCAAGCTCACTTCTGACCATGCGGCTGTTGTAATGGCGCACAAGTAACGCCTACTGGCAAATGGTATGAGAGTGAGCTCTAGGGAATTGACCAATGGCATAAGTATGCAGTTCTATGACATCTGACTGGGGCACAAGAGTATGGTCTTATAGCAAATGACATGAGAGTAGGGTCTATGGAACTGACCAATGGTTTTAAATTAAGAGTCTATGACGCAGGCCAAAGGGTGACCTGTTGGCAAAATAACACAAAAGTAAGTCTTCGGCACGGACTAATCGCAGATAAGAATGGTCTGTGGCATTGGATAATGGCAGGACAGTATCGTCCGCGTTGCTCTGGGGCCAATCACCAAGAGTGCAGCTGAGAGTGATTAGGAAGAAAGGGGAGAAGAAAGAAAGGGGTGGCTGTGGTATCACTCTGACAAACCCCAAACTTATGTCCAACAGAGGCAAAGAAAACCACAATCTGTCCAAGCCCTGGAACCTCAGTGAGCAGCTTGAAGGAAGGGTCATCTGTGGGTCAAAGCTCGAACCATGGACAGGAGAAGAATTGATGATTTACCCAGTCATCCATTTAGTTACAGTTTGTGGTATAGACTTCAAGTTAAGAAACTTTGGAAGCAGGTCTAACACCACAACACAATGTCACAACAGTGAGACTTGTCTCTTTCATTGGGCCCCTTACACTATCCCACCTCTTCTGCCCCCTGGTTCTCATTCACAGGTCTCTTTCATTCTAATTCGTTTCTCCACTGTTGTCTTTTTTCACCATCCCTAGCATTTGTACTCACTGATACCTCCTGCTTAAGTCCCCTGACTCTCTCCTCTCTGTACATGGCAGTTCCCAAACCATGGACTTTTAATCACGATGCACTCTAAGGTCTTTCTTTCCACTGCTTGTCACTTTGTCTATGTCTCTGTCATATCTCAGACCTACATGGCTTTCAGACTTTCACGCCTCTTCCCGCGAACGTCCCATGATCACTCTGTTATGTTCACCATCACACTTTTTATGTTCACCATTACACTTTTTATGTTCATTATCACACTTTTCTACATAATGTATCTTCGCATATCTGGTGCACCTCTTGCAGCGTCTCTTAAGGATAAACATGCCTTTTCTCATTTATATTTCTTCCTCTAATGACTCTCTCCAATGCCTCTCCCTCTGGCTCTTCTGTCATCTCTGTGTTCCCCATATCTCTTCCCACTCGCATTTCTTCCCTACCTCGTGCTTCTTTAGATGCCTGTTGCTTCCTCAAGACAATTGCATCTTCTCACTTCTCTTCTAGCCATTTCCCTTTTTGTCTCCATCGGGTCTTTTCCTTTTCTCATGTGTTCCTCCTCTGGTCTCTTCTTCTCATTTCAGTTTCTCACACTTCCTCATGCCCCAAGTCTGCTTTCCCCTAATGTTTTTCCTCTGCCCATGATTCCTTTTCTCTCAATGGACTGCCATGATGACTCCCATTCCCAGTCTGTTTCTTGCAGACTTCCGTATCCCATCTCTGCAGGTTCCCAGCTCCACTGCCTTGCGGGTTCCTGCCTCCCTTTTCTGTAGGTGCCTGCATCCGCCGCCCGCATGGTTTCCTTCTCTATAGGTTTCTGCTTTAACCCCCTGCAGGTCCTACTTCCTGTCCAGTAGGCTCCCGCCTCCATTCTCTGGCAGACTTCCATGTGGGTTCCTGCCTCAGCTCCCTGGATTTTCTTACCTTCACTCCTTGCAGGTTCCGGTTTCAATTCACTATCTATATTTCATATACGTTACTGCTTCAACCCTTTCCAATTTCGTCTCCTCATCTTACAAGTCCCTGCTTGCCTGCAATTTAGGTTCTATATAGGTTTGTGCCTCAACCCCCTGGAGGACCTGCTTTTCCTTGTTGAAGCTTCCTGTTTTTCGTGTGGGTACCATCTAAGTTCTTGCTTCTCCTTGTTGCAAGTCCTTGTCTCTCTTCCCTTCATGCTTTCTATGCAGTTTTCTTCCTCAAATCTTTATAGGTTTTCACCCTCCTTAGGGGCTTCTGTATGATCTACCAGACCATCTGCATCAGACCAGATTGTAAATGGAATGGACAAGGACGAGGAGGCACTTTACACTACAGTAAGCAGTTGAGGGGGGTTATTCATACACTAGATACAGGAAACAGACACGCTACCCAGAGATAAGCATGGATCAGTAACTTAACTAAGTAGGATATTGCTTAACAAGTTGACCATGAGTAGCTGGAATAGGTATAAACATCAAAGGCAATCAGGGCTCCAGAAGAGTTTCATGTGCCAGCGGCTCCAGACACAGGGCACGGGAATATGTGACGTTACAACAAGGTTGTTACACCGTGGTACGTTACATCGCAGTTATTACAACGCAAGTCGTTACAAGAACTTGCGCTGGAGGGCGCTGGACTTAGGAATAGTATGATTTACTATTCCTACTCGGGCCTACGTAACAGTAGGGAAGGTGTTGAAATAGCAAATCATACTATTCCTTTGTGTATAGCGCCATACAGCGCAAGTCGTTATAACGACTTGCGTTGTAATGACAGCGATGTAAATGAACCGCGGTGTAACAACCGCGTTGTAAAGGTCGTTCGCCGGGCACGGTCTTGGATGCTCAGCACACACAGTGACACAGCCTTCTCTTTGACATTTTTTCTTGTGGGCCATACATTGAGATATATAGAGCTTCTCTACTACGACATTTATTTGACACAAACAGTTTAGTGCCAATGCTTTTCAACTCCGAAGATAGCAAGGTCACAACTGGAAAAGGGCCATGGTGAAAACTTTATTAAAGAAACCCAATCTGGATCCTGCAGATCTGGGCAACTATCGCCCCATCTCTCTTCTTCCAGGGATCAGCAAGATCACTGAGAAATACATAAACCAGACTTGATCTGGTTTTCTTGAATCACACGACTTGCTTCATTCCTCCCAAACAGGATTCCGCCCGCGACAGCGCACCGAAACTGCTCTGTTAGCTGTGGTGGAAGAATGCAGAAAGATTCTAGATGCTGGTGGGTCCTCAGCCATTATACTCCTCGACCTAAGCGCAGCCTTTGACACGGTGAACCACCGTATCTTTGTTAAGCGTCTCAGGAGCGCCGGAGTAACTGGTACTGCGCTTCAATGGCTGCGTTCCTTCCTGGAGGGAAGATTTTTTCAAGTATTTGAGGGTGACAAGGTTTCAAAGCCCCTTCCATTACAGTGTGGAGTGCCTCAAGGCTCATCGCTGAGCCCGACTGTTCTTAATGTTTACATGGCCCAACTGGCGGACATTGTAGCCCCATTTGGGATCCACATGGTAACGTACGCCGACGATACCCAACTGGTTTTAGCATTGAATCATTCAGATCAGAGATCTAAAGGCCTCCACTTATGTTTGGAAGAAGTCTCTAAGTGGATGGGCAGGTCACATCTTAAGCTCAACGGTGAGAAAACCGAACTCATGATTCTGGGCAATCCCTTACATTTTAAATCCAGCACGATGTGGCCAGCGTGTATGAGCCTGGCACCGGTGCCAAAAACCGAGATAAAGAGCCTAGGCATCTGGTTAGACCAGAATTTAAACTTTAAGGTGCAGGCCAGGAAGACTGCGGCCACCTGTTATGGCCTGCTCAGAATGACCCGCAAAGCGCTTCCCCTCCTTCCTTCTCAAGCAAAAAAAATGTTTGTCCAATCGCTAATACTGTCCAGGATTGACTATGGCAACGCCCTATATTTGGGCGCCCGTACTGCAGTAGTCTCGAATCTTCAGACAGTACAAAGCTGTGCAGCGAGACTGCTGATGGGAGTTTCCAATCGCCATTCAGCAAAACCTGCACTCCACTCTCCCCATTGGCTTCCAGTGCGAGAAAGCATCAGTTTTAAGGTCCTTTGCGTGGTTCATAAAGCCCTGCAAGGGAACGGGCCACCGATAAATTCATCTAAGATCCGCCCATACAAGGCCAAGAGGAAACTGCGATCAGATGAGCTCCATTTAGTTGAGGTCCCTAGGATCAAGAAGGCCAGAAGTGGAGGTCGGCTGTTTTCGTATAACGCTGCTAAACTCTGGAACTCTCTGCCTCTGTTCTTGCATAGGGAATCTAATCACCTGGCCTTTCGCAAACAATTAAAGACTATTCTCTTTCCTTAAGTTCTGTTACCTGTCTCTAGTTTTGTCCAGCGCTGGGATGCTTCTGGGTAGCCATGCGTTACATAAATGTTTTTTTCATTTCATTTACAAGGGAAGCCACATGTTTGTATAGATAGAGATAGAAAAGGCTGATATTGAGAAAGTGACCTGTGACTTCCAGAGACGCTTCAACCTGTGGCACAATAAACCTGTTTGGGTTCAGAAATTGGGCATCTTTGGAGAAGGGTGCAGACAGAAGGTCCCCTAGGGCCAGCTGTAGGTGGCTAAATACCAGTCGGTAACGCCGAAATTCGGTAAATCAGCGTTACTGACTGGTATTTAGCCATTCCTAATGTAGGTAAGGAATCGGTAAATACCGATTCCTTATTGCTCTTGCATTTAAGGAATCGGTAATACCGATTCCTTAAATGCAATGTAGGAAGCACATTAAAGAGTGCTTTTGAGCCTTAAGAAATCGGTAATTACCACCAACTTGAAGTTGGTGGTAATTACCGATTTCCTTTAAAAAAATCACTTTTTTGTTTTTTGTTTAGTGCCATGTGGCACACATTCATGTCCTTAGGGCATGTATGTGCGCCACATGTGCACACATCCACATTTCAGGGGTGCAACAGGGTGTCCTTTTGACACCCTGGCACCCTTGAAAGTGCTCCCGCTATTAGCGATTCGGTAATACCGAATCGCTAATAGTGAAGGTCTTCACATTCATTTCTATGGGCCTCCAAGCCCATAGAAATGAATGGGTAGGTATTCCTTATTACCGAATCTCAATTACCGATTCGGTAATAAGGAATATTAAGGATTCAGTATTTTTTACCAAATCTTTACCTACATAGGAAATACCGATTTCTTAATAGCGAATCGGTAAAATTCGCTATTAAGAAATCGGTATTTCAGATTTACCAACATCTGGTCCCTAGACTGTGGTGCTACAATCTGTAACAGGGTGAATCCTTTGACCCCTATAAAGCTTCCAAGCTTGTGGCGAATTAGCTGTAGATTTGGGGAGACAGTAAAGCTGAGGAATCTCGGAAGAGAGGTCAATGCCTGAGATATCCTATTAACGGACTCCAGTGGACACCTTCCAAAGCTTTGAGTCAATCCCCTGTCAATGAAGGGTAAAGTTTTAGTTAATGTGATGCCATATATACTTTCAGCATTTTTATCAGAGCTCTGGGTCTTGCATTTTTAGAATGCATGGTACGTTTACTATAGCTGTATGCTTCCAACGTTATGGAATACAATAATGTTGAATTTTCACAATACCTGCCTTAGTCATTCCTTCCAAAGATTGAATCGCATGCGTGGCTGGGTCAATCTCACAGAATTTCAGAAGCAGGATGAAGCAGAGAGGCTTAACTTTCTCCATTTGGCGTCTCATTTGACATTTACTGGAAGTAGAATCTTTTTTGAGCTTTTCCCAGGCACTCACCCTGCCCTTTCGCCAAACTGGTATATGGTTTTTCTCTAGGTATGGACAACAATCATCCCATGTATGCGAGTGCCGTTGCAGTATCCCTGTGGCTCCGAATCCTAGCCGACACTTGATGACAATGTGGTGAGCATGATCCTGGAGCTGCTGTTACTTCTCTTCCTGGGACTTTTCTGGGGTAAAATAGACTAAAAAAAGTAGCGAGAGTTGGTAAACCACTTGCTCTCGGCAGTGTTCCTCTAAGGGTGGACTGACAGCAGACTGTTCATGGGCTCGAGGAATGAGGCTCGGTTGGTGAGACAAGTTCAGGACTTCGAATGCCAGGGAAGAAGTCAAAACAATTCTTAATGTTTAACGCCAGCTTTGGTTTTTAGACCAGCTGAGACCTTCATCCTTATTGCAACCACCTCGACCCGCTCGTGTCAAAAAGATACAAGGTGGAAAACGAATAGTTTCTTACCTGTCGGTGTAGTTTTGCAGCTTGAAGATCTTTCTGGATTCACTATGCTGTGCATTATTCCGCGATCTTGTGGTTGGGTCCGGATTCGTAGTCTTTTCTTTGTTTTTTTTTTTTTTTTTCGTAGCCCAGGTGGGCGTCGACGTCCACCATTTGGTGCACCTCCCGTGACGTCGTCGTGCTTCCTGCGGAAGTCCCACCTTTGGGGCGCCATCTTCGGGTTCTTTTTTCCTTTCCTTCTTTTTTTTTTTTTTTTTAACCCTAGGCGATTGATTAATCCTTCTTGTCCCTTTATCTGTATGTTTTCATTTCTTTGATCTTTTCCATTTTACCCCCTCCTCCTCCAGCCTCATCTTCCTGGCGGAGGTGGGTGGGTTCGCTAGTGAATCCAGAAAGATCTTCAAGCTGCAAAACTACACCGACAGGTAAGAAACTATTCGTTTTGCAGTGTGAATCTTTCTGGATTCACTATGCTGTGCATAGACTTTGTAGCGGTTTTCCTAATTCTGTGGCGGCTGGGTGGTAGATGAGCGTTGGTCGTTGAAAATGTGCTGAAGCACCTTCTGTCCAACCTGTGCTTCCTTGTTCATCTGAATGTCCACGCAGTAGTGTTTCGTGAACGTGTGCACAGATGCCCAAGTTGCCGCGAGGCATATGTCCTGGATGGGCGTGTTCGCCAGGAAGGCCACGGTGGCCCCTTTCTTCCTTGTGGAGTGAGCCTGCGGCCCCTCCGCTAGCTCCTGTCCAGCCTGTTTGTGGCAGAATTGAATAGTGAGGGCAATCCACCTTGCGATGGTGCCCTTAGTCACTGGCCTACCCATGAAGCTAGTAGCAAAGGACACAAACAGCTGTTTCGACTTCCTGAGTTCCTTGGTCCTCTCAATGTAGTGCATCACCGCTCTTCTGGCATCGAGGGTGTGCAGTGCCTTTTCTGCGTTTGTAGTCGGGTTTTGGAAGAAACTTGGTATCTGGATACTCTGATTCATGTGGAACGCCGACACTACCTTGGGCATGAAGTGTGGGTCCGTTCTCAGGACTATTCTATCTTTGTGAATCTGAATGTAGGGTTCCTGCAGCGTTAGTGCTTGAAGCTCGCTCACCCTGCGTAGTGAGGTTATGGCCACCAGAAAGGCTGTTTTCATAGTCAACATCTGCAGTGTGGCCTTGTGAATGGGTTCAAACGGTGCCTTCATGAGCTCCGTCAGGACCACATTCAGATTCCATGCCGGCGGCGGCAACCTTTTCGGGGGGGCCATCCTTTTGGCTCCTTCCATGAATCTCCTCACCACCTGCGAGCTGAAGAAACTTCCACCTTTTTCACCTCTGGTGTAGGCCACGATGGCCGCTAGGTGTACCCTTAGTGAGCTCGAGCAGAGGTTACTCTTTAGAAGGTGTGTGAGGTACCTCAGTACTGTTGAGTCTCTTGTCATTCTGTTTTGCAGGCCCTTTTTTCGGCACCACACAGTGAACCTCTTCCATTTTGCGCTGTAGCATTTTCGTGTAGTTGGTTTCCTCGCCTCCCGTAGCACTCGCATCGTGCTCGGCGGCAATCTTAGGTGTGCGAACTCTAGGTCTTCAGGAGCCATGCCGCCAGGTTGAGGGTCTCTGGCTCTGGGTGCAGGACCTCTCCGTTTTGCATTGAGAGCAGGTCCTTCCTCCTCTCGAACCTGTATGGGTCGCCTTGTGCCATTTCTTGAATTTGTGAGAACCATGTCTGCCTCGCCCACTGCGGAGCCACCAGGATTAGAGTCATGTTGCTGGTTCTGCACTTGTCGAGCACTCTGTGCAACAGGGGTATCGGTGGAAAGGCGTAGGCAAATGTCCTCGACCAGCTTATCCATAGGGCATTTCCCTTGGATTGCTGATCTGGCTGCCTGGACGCGAAGCTTTGGCATTTTGCATTGTGGCGTGTTGCAAATAGGTCTATTGTGGGAGTCCCCCATCTCCGGAAGAGTTTCTCCGTTTCCTGGCCATTGAGCTCCCACTCGTGTGATGCTGAGGTCTGCCTGCTTAGCCAGTCTGCCTCCACATTGTCCTTCCCCGGTAGGTGAATTGCCAGTAGATCTATCCTGAGAGGTATGGCCCATCTCCAAATCTCCTGAGCTAGGGATGAGAGCGGGAACGACTGTGTCCCCCCTTGTTTGTTGATGTAGAACATCGCCGTGGTGTTGTCTGTTTGGACCAACACCCTCTTGTTGAACAGGTGTCTCTGGAATGCCTTCAGGGCTAGCAGGATTGTTTTCAACTCGAGGTAGTTGATATGGCGGACCGCATCTGCTGGGGCCCATAGACCCCTCACTCTGAGGTTGTCCATGTGCGCTCCCCATCCCTTCTGCGATGCGTCCTTGGTAATGGTCACTGTTGGGATTGGTGGTGTCAGGCTTCTCCCTGTTGTTATGTTGTCTCTGTTCCACCAAGTTATCTCCTCCTGCACTGCGTGCGTTACAACCACTAGATCCTCCCAACTTCCGTTTGCTTGTGACCATTGTTGTTGTAGCCATTCCTGGAATGGTCTCATGTGCAGGCGTACATTCGGCACCAGCTGGATACAGGACGCCATCATCCCCATCATCTTGCTCACAGCCCTCACTGTCAGAGCTCGCCCCTTCTGGTAGAGCTTCGCCTCCTTCAGTAGAGCCTCTGTCCTCCTGTCGCTGGGCACTACTGTACTGTTGCGGGAGTTGATCTTTGCCCCCAGGAAAATCTTCACCTGCTCCGGTTCCATCGATGATTTTCCCCAGTGGATCGAGAATCCCAGATTCGTGAGGGTGTCTGTTACGCGTTTTGCGTGCCTCTCGCACTTTCCGCGTGAGTTTGCCTTGACCAGCCAGTCGTCCAAGTAGGGGTAGACATGTATTCCCTGCCTTCGTAGGTGCGCCGCTACCGCCGACAGGCATTTTGTAAAGACCCTTGGTGCTGATTTTAATCCGAAGGCCAGGGTCGTGAACTGGTAGTGTTCTTGTTCGATGTTGAATCTTAGAAGGCCCTTGTGCCTTCTGTTTATTGGGATGTGAAGGTAGGCATCCTTGAGGTCCACGGTGACCATGAAGTCCCCTTCTCTTATCTGTGGCAGAACCTCCTGCAGTGAAGTCATTTTGAACCTTTGCGTTCTGATGAACTTGTTTAGGTAACGGAGGTCTAGTATGGGTCTGAGGTCTCCGTCTACCTTCGGAACCACGAAGTAGTTTGAGTAGACCCCTTTGTTGCGTTCTCTGAACGGCACTGTCTCTATGGCTCCCTTTTGCAGGAGTTTCCGCGTTTCTTCTCTGAGTATTGCCAGTTCTTGGGCCGATCTCAGTCTTCCCTTTGGTTTCCTGTTTGGAGGTCTTTTCTCCAACTCTACGCAGTATCCGTACTGCACAATGTTCCGTATCCACTTGTCTGTGGTTATACGCCGCCACTCCTGAAGGTAGAACCTCAGTCTTCCGCCTACTGGTGTCGTATGCTCGTAGGCTCTTGAATCTTCTCTTCCCCCTGATGACACTTTTTTGCGCCTCACCCTTGGGGTCCTGACGAGGGTAGGCGTCCTCTTGCGTGCTGAGTCACTTCGTCGAGGGCTGTTCGCCCCCTCTCCTCCTTTGGCCACGTCCGTTCCCTCTCCCGCGAAAGGACTGGCCCCGAGGTTGATATTGCCAGTTTTGCTTCTGCTGACCTTGTCCGTGACCTTCACCCTGCTGACTTTGTTGGAACGCCTGGTGCGACGTCCCCTGCTGGCTTCCTCCCCTACCGTAGGGTCTCCGAGGGATTTCCTCGCCTCATTCCCCTGAGTTGTAGGGCCCCCATGGACCTCGCCGTCTCGTTTTCTTTTTTCAGCTGGGTGAGCTTGTCGTCCACTATTGCTCCGAACAGTGTCTCTCCGTTGAAGGGGGTGCCAAGGATGTTGTTCTGCACTTCCGGTTTGAATCCCGAGATTCTTAGCCATGCATGCCTCCTCTCTGTGACCCCTATGGCCATGAGTCTTGCTGAAGTCTCTGCCCCATCCAACGCTGTCTTTATACAGGAGTTGGCGATGTTCTTGCCTTCGTCTATCAGGTGAGAGGCTCTCTGGCGGTATTCTTCGGGGAGGTGCTTTACTAGCTCCCCCATCTCATCCCAGTGCTGGTATTGGTGTCTATTGAGGAGTGCATTTGAAATCGCCATGCGCCAGTGCATTGCGGCGTTCCTCTCGACCTTTCTTCCTGTGAGGTCAATCCTCCTGCTCTCCTTATCCGGAGGTGGGCCCGAAGTTGCTGGTACGTTGGCCCTTCTCCTGGCCGTGGAGGCTATGATGGAGTCCGCGGTCACGCTCCCCTTGATGTAAGGGGGGTCCAGGGAGGAGTGCTTATATTTCTTCTCTGTCCTGGGCGTGATCGACCGGCAGGTCGCAGGTTCCTTGAAGGCTTCTCTCCCCTGACTCATCACGCTTTGTAGCATGGGGAGGAACTGGCTCCTTGTCTGGATGGGGAGCAGTGTCTCGACGAGAAAATCGGCTTTCGGTTTCTCCTCGTCGAGTTTGACGCCGAAGGCCATTGCTGCGCTCCTGACCACCATATTGTAGACCCCGATGTCGTCGGGTGGCGAAGGCCTCGAAGGGTACGTGTCCACGGGCTCCTCCGGGTTTTCGGTGTCGAGATCGTGCCATTCGACGTCGTTGCTGGTAGATGCCGCCGATTCGTAGAACGACCGTTGGTCTTCTTCCTCGGCTTCTCCCTCATAATAGGGCTCTTCTTCCTCTTCGAGATCCCTTGTCAGCCCTTCGGCGTCGAACTCGTCTTCGACCTCACCGACGTCCGCCGATGAAACCGTTGGAATCTTGAATTCCTTCATCCTGGCGTCGAACTCCTTCTTCCTTTGAAGGATGTTCTCCATTTCGGCCTCGAGCCGCCTCTTCTTTTTCTCCATCTCGGAGATGCTTTCGGCGTCGACCGCGGGTCTTTTCGATGAAACTTGCGTCGACGTCGAACGTTCTTTCTGCGTCGATCGGCCCGTTTCATGGGATGCTTTCGACGACCCTTGCCTTTCGGCGTCTTTCGGCACCAGGGAGTCCTTTTCTAAGGATCCGCTCTGCCTCTTGTCCGTGGTTCCCCCTTTGGACGTCGAAGTTTTCGGCGCCGGGGCTCCCTTCGTGGACTTTGACTCAGTTTTTCTCGAGTCACCCTCGTGTTGTCGAGGAACTTTCTGTTTTGCGCTCGACGATTCTCTTACCTCGTCTTCTTTTTTCTTGTCGGTCTCTACGACCGTGAAGTTTTCGGCTGTCTCGGCGACGTTGTCCTCGTCGTCCGTGGAGAGGCCCAGATCGTAGAGCGTCGGGGGCTTCCCCTTGCCATCCATGTTGGCGTTGGCTCTTCTCTGCCGCTCTCTCACCCTGAGTGTCTTCGGCGCGAAGGCTGAGCAGGCGTTGCAGTCGATACTCTGGTGATCGACCGGCAGGCAGAGGTTGCAGACCGGATGCTGGTCTTTCTGCGCGAACTTGTGGTGGCAGTTTGGGCAGAACTTGAATGGCGTCTTGTCCATTGCGCTCAGGGTCTCTGAGCGTGCATTCTCCAAGGCCGTCGAAGAAAAGGGGCGCTGGTCCTCCTTTCTTCGCGCTCCTGATGAAATCTCTTCCTTTCCTGATATCTTCTAGTGATTCTATCGACGAAACTCGCTTTTCTTCCTTCTTCCTTCGAGTGTAATTCTGGAGCTTCCCGATGACGATCCAGACCCAACGGCGGAAAAAAGAATCTGAAGATGGCGTCCCAAAGGTGGGACTTCCGCAGGAAGCACGACGACGTCACGGGAGGTGCACCAAATGGTGGACGTCGACGCCCACCTGGGCTACGAAAAAAATAAAAAAAAACAAAGAAAAGACTACGAATCCGGACCCAACCACAAGATCGCGGAATAATGCACAGCATAGTGAATCCAGAAAGATTCACGCTGCAAAAGGCGACCTTCAGCTGGGGCAGGAAGAGAGAAGCTGCTCTGAAGCCTTGTACGAATTTTCCTTATTTTGATTTTTACATAATCCAGTATGATGTCACTATGTAGTTAGGTATTTCATATTCAAGTATAGCTTTCCATTCGGCTCCATGACTGTTAGAAAACAACCTCTTGTATGAATTCCACACTATCTTTATCTCCACCACAATACTGGTTCAATTCTATTGGTGTTTTCAATCCTGCAAGGCCTGTTCTGATCTCCCGAGCTCTAAATTAAACCATTGCTTTGTATATTTAAACTCTTTTATTTTATTCTCATTGGGGCTTCCTTTCCGAATGATCTTAGATCGTTCGGTGTGGGTGAGATAGGTGAAGCGAGCCTAAGTGGGAATGGTAGATTGGTCTGGAGACACACGCTACTTTTATTTCTGGGTTATGGATAGTAGTAATCCATTTGAAGATTTAATACAAAAAGGGCTTATGGGAGGTGCTTGCTCAAACCCTTTTGATAGGGTTTCAGGCCTTCCTGTGACTCTTAACAACATTGAAAGTGAATGAGGAAGGTTGGCGAGTGGGGGCCGATCCTCTGGGCCAGTATTACGCACAAACACATGTTGAGACAACAGGAACCACACAGTAAAACAGGAAATACTATAGTGAATATTTCAGGAAGCAAATGCAGTCAAGAAGAAAGGTGGCTGTGTGGGTGGTTGCTAAGTGGAAAGTCACAAGTGAATCAAGTGGCTAGGAAAGCTGTTGAGTTCCCAAGCTGAAAAATGGTATGTGAAAAAAGGAAGAAAGCGTGTCATCGACCAATAGCACGACGCATCGAGTCCGGCAGCCATTAAGCAAAAGCAGAGACCGAGATTAGTGAGTTCAGTAGTAGAGCACAGTTCCCCACAAGTGTTAGAAAGCAGAGATGGTGGCTAAGTCTAACACTCTACAGCGAAAGAGCCGAAGCATCCTTGACCCGTTAGGACTAGCAGCGTGGGCGTGATTATTACCTTCAGAGGACCAGATCTTTCTCTCCTCGGCTAATGAGGTGCATACTGTCCTGAAAGGAAGAATCGTTAGATTTAGAAGAATGCATCTTCAAACAGGACCCAAGCATCACACCACTGCGCTGGTAGACGTCTCCAGTTGCTTCGAGGAACATTATACCTCTTTATGGTTCCAACAAACTCACACGAAGATTTGTTTTCTCCTCTTCCACGGATGCTCTCATAAAATTACTCTAGCAAATTCACACCAAACACCACCCAGCAACCATGAGCACAAAAGGAAGAGGGTGTTTATGAGGAGGCAACAGGCCTGGTGTGTAACATGTAACTGGAATTGCATTTTCCCATTGCCACAGTTCCGCTGGATTGAAGATTTAGTGAGTGATAGGGTCCACCACAGACAGATTTTCTCTAATTCAAGTGTGGAGGTCCATAAAGGACTGCATTCAAATGGTTTCCCTGCTGATGAAGCCCTTGTAAGGTACAGTGTATACAACGGAGATGCACAAAAGAACTGTGACTGTCGCATGAACATATGGTTCGTCCGGAGGGTCTGGTCTCCGATCTCCAGACTTTTACCCAAGTGAAATCTCTTGCAACCTCTCTCCCCATCCCCGTGCAAAATGTGATGTTTTAAGGTCTAATATTGGACTGCTTCTCAACAAGGGAAAAAGCAGTGCACCCCAACATATAGTGCTACATGTAAACATTAAGAGATGACAGAACCCCACTTAAAACAAAACAGTTAAGGGACATTCATTTCCCCATGCCCAGCCCCCCAGGCCTATAATGTACTCAGTCCTGAAGGCATAGCCCTAGTTCTTGTTTTTCCAGTGAGGGGTTATGCATGAAACTGGGTTGTAGCGCTTTGCTCTGCACTGTGAGGGCATGTTTGTCCTGGTCTTCCAAGTCGAACATTTCTCTTCTCTGGACCACCTACCATCAGGAGGTTGGAACCAGCAAGTGCTAAACCACCCCTTTCTACCAGCCCTATAGAGCAGCCCACTGAGGAACACCCACGCGGAGCAGGAACGTGGCGATACACATTACTGTATGTTTGCATTGAATAATAGTAAAGTGGCAACACACAGTGATTAAGTGACTTGACCAAGGTTACGCTGTGCATCAAGCAGTTTAGCTGGTCTTAAACTCATATAATTCTAAACCAAAGGATGTCATGTATATTTGTTTCTATGCAGGGATTGTGCACGAGATCCATGGTATGCCAGGGAATGGTTGGTGTATTTAAATAAAGACTTGTCTGTGGGCACACACCTGTCTGGGCATTACCAATTACAGGTGTAATAAAAACCGAAGCAGCTCAGTGACTTGTCTGTAAGCACACACAGAGTCTGGGAGGACCTGCAATGGAATAATTATACTATGATGTTTGCCCTCACTCGACCACATCTTTGGCATCATTGGCCAACTAATCCGAAGACTTATACAGCACGGAAAACAACTTGAGCGTCATCATTAAGTACACCAGTGTAAAGATCTATAAACAGACTGAGTCACATGGCTCTAACAAGCTCCCAAACCATCTCAGGAAGACACCCAGGTAGGAGTGATCTACCCACTGGCCAGAGGAAAAGCGCCCTGCTTGGTGCGGTCTACTTCCTGTCCAGTTCGAATCCTTGTAACTTCTGCTTCGATGATTTTACTCCTGCTCTTGGCGTCACCCTGGGGCATAGAGCCCGGAAATATCAAGATAGGCAAGCAGTGTGTGATGTGCAGTGGTGCCACTACGTCCCACTTCGGCATGCTCCCAGGCCATCTTCTAGTCTTCCTATACTTTGTCGTGGTCGTAAGCCACATATGATAGAAGAGGATGCATGACAGCGCAGATTAAGAGTTGGATATCACGCAACGCCTTGTGAAGAGAGTGGTTAGTCGAGCTTGCATGCTCGTAGATGGATGATGGTCAAAGGTCCAGGTGGAACTGCCTCAAGGATACAGGATGCTAATGCAAAGTTAACTAAAATGACTTCCAGGGTATCTTTACCCTAGTTTCATAGCAAATCGCTACAAACCTCTCATTCTATCTAGATCTATCAATGTATCAAGTTTAAAGTGTGCGCCTCCTATATATCTGCATCATACCTAACTATCTGCAAAGCTCTATATATCAGCCTATCACATTATCACTTTCTAGGAGGGCATGTACGTCCTCGTCAGCAAAGTAAGACCTTTCTTCACAATTTTCTTGGTTATCAAGAAATTTGCCCCAAAGTGTTTTTTGGAGATTCCACTATTCATTCCTCTAGCCTACAAGAGTGAAACAGGTGAGTGACAAATTGAAGGGCTGAGAACATCCCATGGGATGAATAGAGGAGGCGAGCGTATCCCCTCAGGATGTGATGCAAGGATAACAGATCATATAAGATGGACTTAGGGGGAATCACATCACTAACACGAGCACGTTTTTCTTAGCGTATGGCGGTAGATGCACGGGAGGATGGGAAGGAGGAAATCAGCATTTATGGTTTTTATGGGGCCACATGCCACCCCGAGACCTCTTCAATAATAGACTGAAAACTAGGAAGACTAGGAAAGACACAGAGGAAATACTGTAAGAGCCAAAAGCGGTTGTGCTTTCCTACAGCACTCACTGAACACCCAGATTAGAATGGCCAGCTCTCTTGGTTTTCAATTCATATTTGTATCCTATTTAAGCAACACTGATGATCCACTGGCATCTGAAGGCGGGCAATCTCTGCTAATGTGAGTTACACGAGTAAGATCTCTGTCCCACAAAGAGATTCTCTGAGAAATGCAGAAGGTAACTACTGCTATATGTTTGACACAGTCTCGCAATTAACCCGCTGCTCACCACAGGGTGGTAAATAGTGTCCTCAACACAGACAGACCATGCTGCAGGAACTTCTGTAGCAGTATGTCAGAGAAAGGGTCTCCAGCTTAAAGATCTCACTATTGGGTAGAGATGTTTTTTTGGTCACAAAAAATAATTAGAAGTTCTCTTAAGACAAACGAGATGCCTGAAGAACAATATGTGGTGGAAGTGTCGGTGACAGCCCTGAACAAGGTGTTTCGAACTCAGTGGCACGGTCTGCTATTAGAACTCAAGAACCACTCACAGCGTGCATTGCACTGGGAACATGGCGCAGCAATTGTAAGTTCCTTAGCATGGACTGTGGTGGCAGCACAACCTCAACCACATGACCCGCACCTTCACTAGCTTTCTCTCCCAGGAACAGAGTGCTCGACAGAAGTCCTGCTTCCTTCGAAGGGATGCAGGATTAGTTGGGGCATTCTTCACGACTGATGCCCACTTTAGGGACGGCGGATCAGCTTCATTGGCATGGCCATTAGGATCCCTGGCTTTCACACCTACCACTTTTACACATCACATTGATGCAGCAGATGGGCATTTGACCCTGAACTCCACATCACAATATTGATCTGTTCGAACTTTGATACAGTGGCATAATCTTGTATACTTTTCGGAATTTCATGCTACACAAAATTACCCAAATTTGCCATTATGCCTCGTTGTGTAGTTTCAAGTCAGTTCAGGTAAAAATCCTATTGCGGATGCAGGGAACAACAGGGATGAACAGAACGTAAGCAGCACTTGTAATTATAGTGCTATACTTTAGTGTGAAGTGCCAGATTTGCATTTTGTGTAATTTTGCTGCGTTTTTATGAAATTTGGCATAATTTCACAAGAGAAAATTATGCAAATTTAGCAAACACCCAATAATAAAATACATGGGTATAAAGGGAGTGCGGGCATAGCAGAGAGGAATGGGAAGAAAATTATATTCTTCTTTTCAAGCCTGCTATCAATCAATGAGCTTCCATTGAATAACTGATGGCCGGCTACTACTGTTCTTGGCGATCAATCACTCGATGGCAGCTCATTGACTGACAGCAGGCCAGCTATGGGTTTCCATTCCCCGCTAGGTTGGCAACTGCGGAACACTTCCGTTACAAAGCACAGGCTGTATTACACTCCGTGTCCTGGGCCTACTAAAAAAAGATAACACACATTCAAGACAGAGGTTGTATGCAAGAATATCATACAGATGTTGTCTGCCACATATTTTGTGCCTTAGATATTGTTCACACCAATGTCATGCCATTGTGTGTGAAGTTTCTATTATTTACTCCAATGGGGAGATATTTTGTAGATGATATTTAGGACACAATATTTATATAGAAGATACTCTGGTACCACATCAAGATGGAGGATGCCAAGTGCAGCTCGGACAAAAAGCTGCCACATTCAAGGTTTCCCAAGTCCTTCGGAATTAGGTCTTAAGACCCCTCCAGACTGAGCCATCCACAGCACCCGATTAGGTCAAGTTGCTAACGCAGGAGACGCCTCAACCCAACCCTGTCCTCATTCACCAAACCTCAGGAAGACTGCAGAAACCTCTGCAGCAGCATGTAAGAGAAAGGGTCTCCAGCTTAAAGATCATACTAATGGGTAGAGATTTTTTGGGGGGGGGTCAGAAGAAAATAACTAACAGTTCTCTTCAGACAAACAAGATGCACAGCCGTGGGAGCTGAGGAGATCTGGCCCTGGACACAGCTTACTCACCTCTTGCTGGTTTTCTGCTGGTTTCAGCCATTTTGTTTTCACACCATTTCCTAGTAGCGTTTTCTGCTCCACGGGATGGCTGGGCGCGGCCTCTGTGGTGTCGTGGTTGCTAGACTCAGAGATGGTTTTGAGTTCTGTGGGGTTCAAGCTTTGTCTCTGCTCTGGTATGCGAGCTACTCGGAACCTAGAACAAATGTAGTACGATGAAGAAGGATGAGTACAAATATATCTACACAACAACAAAATATCAGCACTATATTCTTGCTTGGCTAGAGACAATCACATTTCAAAGTCTTACAAACTGGACTGGTCGCCTGGTTCCTCTAAAGATCTTCTGATGTTTGAATGTTGCATGCAGTGTCCTGAAGGTTGCTAGACCTCATGTCCGCGTTGAAGGTCAACTTCCCGAAGACCCACAAGCTCAGATAAATTCAACTTTCCCCCCTCCTCTGTTTTTAGCATCCTGCTTTCAGTCACATTGCCTTGTGCGGTCCTTGTCCTGACACTGTGCCAAAGATGAATATCCAGTGTAGCTGGATAACCAACCTGCATCCTTCACATGTGTACCCCTAAAATGACACCTGAATTGCCTTTGAAAAGGATCCCCCCCTCTTATTACCCAAAATCAGTTCAGCGTGGCCCTCTTGTGCCAGGACATGCTACGCCTATGGCTCCATCCTCTCTTATTACCACTCAGGGAATGGACAGTTTGTCATCAAGGAGGTGGAGATGTTCAGTACAGCTTCAGTCCCTCAATGGTTGACGAAGGCCGAAGAGTCCCTTATGGACATCACTTGTCCAGTCACCACCAGCGCCAGACAAGTGACTCACAAGAAATGTTTCAAAATGGCAGGACACAACCATGTCATGAACCACACGGCGTGATTGGCCTTCATCACGAGCGATTGTGTTCCAGATTTGGGTACCGCAGCATTGTGCGAGGAAGGAAGTTGGTGAGAACTGCTTCAAAGTGATTGTGATAAGGAGAAGAGTGGACAATAAGCTATAAAAAAATGGACGTTCTAGAAACATCACCTAAGAAACACTTTGAGCTCCAAATGCCTAGAGTGTATTGAAAAGTCTGAGAAATTGTTCAATCACACAAGAGTATCTATGAATAAACTACACATGCTAAAAGTGCCCTGACTTACCGGCCCACAGAGAGGATGGTGATTTCTCCTGGTCGGCCGGTCTTGGCTACTGGCTTTGGGGGCTTTACTGGCATGGCGGCCATGGCTGCGGCCGTCTCCGGGGACAGGAGCACCTCTGGCCATTTCTTCTGACTGCAGCGAGAGCAGCAGGAGCCGGAGCGGGAGCCCAGGCCCTGCACCGTGTGAAGGTGGTGCTGGTGCTTGCAGATGTGGGGTACCTGGGGCAGGAACTGCAACCTGCGGAGAGAAGGAGGGGGGAAGTGAGATGAGCAGACACATACCGAATGCCAGCATCCCAGACACAGTGAGTAACCTCCCCCCCTGTTCTGTGAATGGATCACCCCGGAGAGTGTTCTCACACGATGGAAGCTAATTGCACTAGGAAAATCGTGCATCTCAAAGTATGTAGTATGCCCTGTCTAAATCTGCCCCCCAAACCCCTTCACTTGCTACCTGTAATCCTCCAGTTACCCAAACCTTTAACAGTCCTCCTACGCATTGAAGCTCGGTTTATGTTTGATAAATCCTCAAACGTACATATCTAAAACGTATATGCATGCACAGCTCTATGTCCAAGAGAGCAGGTCAATTTGTTTCATTAAAATACATAGTAAGCATCCTTTCTGAATGCTTTGCCATGTGAAGTTAAGCCTCTTTATACTCTATTTTGTCATGTTTCCTTACAAATGTGGGGTTTTTATGCTCCCTTTCTTTCTCTTCTGTCTGATTCCTTTCCAGTGTTTTATATAATGTCATGCTAGCATATGCTTCCATAGTGCCAGGGCTATTCCAGGGTGCTTTAGTTGGCGCTATCTGTTGTATAAATAGTAAAACCTGCCTCCTGTCTAGCTGTGAACCTTTCTAAAATACAACATTCCGCTCACATGTCTATGGGGCATCGCAGCATGTGCCTTAATTAGATGTTTATGACTTACTAGAGCTGTTTACTTACCATGGCCCATGTATGTCTCACCTGAACTGCATCTCTATACAGGAAGGCTGGCCTTACATAGACTATAATACCTGGGGAGACAGCCTGCTTCAATGTGTCTCATGTCCCCTTTCTTAACCCACTGGGCTTGCTTTGCTATTGGATTATGTGGTTTTCATGACCTGCAGCTGGTTGGGATGATGGACACTCGTGCACCCTCGTGGTGCAGAAGGGTACATACACCATGGTGGCATCTCAGAGCAAAGAACTGGTAAAGTCAGGGAAACAGCTCAGTGGGCTAATGCCCACTGAGCAGAGACGTCACAGATCACAGCTGGCAAGTTAACACCAGCCTCAATGGAAGTTGTTTAATTAAACCCAGAAATATGGAGGGCACCCAGGACCTGAAAAAGGTGAAAACTATTTTCTATTATTCTTTAATGTGATTTTTTCTGTATCCTCGTCTACTCCCTTATTCTCTTTATAAGTTATACTCCTGCCTCTTTCTATTCAATACTATTATATGTCAGAGAGGCAATACTCCTGCTACACAGATGTGTGCAAAACCAGGTCACAGGTTTGAATACTACAGGGATGACTCAGCCTTTCATCCTTCTGAGGCAAAACACTAGCTGTACAAATCTGTTGAGTATTAGCAACAGCTGCCATTTACACTGAAGACCCGTCTCTTTTTCTTTGTATATTTTTCTAGTTTGGGCCTTCGTTGTGCCCTGGTGGTTCCTAGCGCTATGCTAATGCTAGGTTAAGGCAACGCTATATAAATACGTACACTCAAAAACATGTACATTGTTATGAATATAAAACACAACAGCCACACTTTATTCAAGGACAATTGAATTATACCTTCAGCCAGCTACCTTATACACTTGTCCACTCTTCCCTCTTCATATCCGCAACCCTCCCTCTCAGATGCCTCTGCCTTTCTTGGACCTGCTCCTTTTTAGCCCTTCTCATCTGTCCCTATGTATGCCCCCTCTCTGCCGGCTCTCCTGCTCACCTCCAATCCCAATCTTACTGGTGAGCTCTGCAGAGGTAGGAAATGGAACCTGCTCCCTCTTGAGATAAAATGACTAGACAGAGGGCCTGATTTAGATCTCAGCGGATGGGTTACTCCATCACAAGGGTGACGAATAACTCGTCCGCCGAAACATATATCCCATTATATCCTATGAGATTTATATTTCGGCAGACAGGATGTGCGTCACCGTTGTGATGGAGTAACCCGTCCGCCGAGATCTAAATCAGGCCCAGGGTCCTGACAGTAAGAAACATACGTTTGCAGGAACGTAGCGGGTGAATACAAATTCTTGATGTTGTAGATCCCTTTCATGAAAGCACACAGGGGCGGAGTTGTTACGGTGTTCATGCGGGAGGTCAGATCATAGAAGCGCAGCCCTCTCATTTACTTTCCCTGTACCCCTCCTCACTTAAACAATGATCCTTTGTGAACCCTTCAAGTATTCAATCACTCATTTACAAACAGGGAATACTACTCTGTTGCTGGGCGTCTCTCTGTCCTGCGCTAACTTACACGTTGCGGCCCCTCAGACCTTCATCAGGCACACAAAATGTTGTTTTGGATTCTGAACAACAAGCTGTGCATCACAGCGATAATTTGCACACAAGCAGCGCCCACTTATCTGCTGCCACTTACTTGCTTGGAGGCTTGCTGCTGGTGGTCACAATCTGCTTACTCTGATAATCCCTCAGCAGTTCTTCCAGGGCAACTGCGTTCTCTGAGGGGGAAGCAAAGACAGGTAGAACTCAACAACAGCAATACTGCGAGCTTTGCTTACTAGGAAATGGATTTAATGAGGTTCTGTCAGCATGACGCGTTTCGGCCAATCCTGGCTTTGATCACATACATATATATGTATATATATATATATGCCCTTTACTCCTTTAGATCTTATACTTTCATTTCTGTAGACTCTATTTCTGTATTAATTACTGTATTGAATGCATTTGCTTTTGAAAAAATAAAAACAGTACCAACTAAAAAACATACATAACTTTAACCTGTGCAACTTTGGTTTTGTAGCTGTTTAAGCAATGTGTAAAGCATGCGGCATGCAGGTATAGTGGTGAGAGGCAGCAATAACTCAGAGATCACAAAAATATTAAAGATTCAGGGCCTAATGTATGAAAAGTGTTGCATCGCTGCATGAAAACAGCGATGCAACACTTTTCAGTGCGCCCTCCGTGTGCTACACCATGGATGCACCATATTTACTATACGGCGCTCCATGTAGCATGGATTTACAGATACGTCAGTATTCCTGATGTATCTGTAGGCGCAAAAGTGGCGCATTGGTGGGGTGTGTCTGAAAAGAGACGCAACTCCAGGAATGTGTCCTTACACATGGGGCAAGCCCCATGTGAAAGGGCCTGCGTCAGAGTTACGCCTGCTGTGAGGCAGGTGTAGGATTTTGCCGCAAGTGAGTCCTGGAAGTGTTGCAGTGAAATCTCATAGATTTCACTGCGTCACTTCTACGAGCCTTTTATGCGGGGGAACGCCCCCCCTGCATACATTATACCCGACTCAGGTATAAGGTAGCACAGGGCATTACAAAGTGACACATCTGCTTAGATGCGTCACTTTGTAAATATGGCACAAAGTGGCACATTTTTTATGCCACCGTGTTACAAAGTGATGCAATGGCGGTGCACAGGGTTTATAAATAAGCCCCTCAGTCCCTACAAGATTTGAGCTCCAGAATGTCATATGTATAATGTCCAATTGCAACAGTTTCGGAGCCAGGACATTCAGGCCCTAGAAGAAGGGGCAAGTTTGTCTCCGAATCTGCAGCTGAGCAGACTGCAGGTAGCTTTATTTTCTATTGTCTTAAGGATGCTCTAAAATCAAACTTTGGGTGCAACAATGGGAGCCTTGGATGTATCCTCCTCGTGCATGTAGCTGAGCCTTACTACTTGGAGACAGGCAGATACTTGGACCTGGGGCATATCAGGTTCAACAGAATCACACATCTGTAAAGTTTCAGCTCTGAATTAGAAATACTAAGCAGATACAAAATGTAAACAAAATAAGAAAGTAAATACAGTTGTGCCAGCATATGGGCTGCATAATAAACTATCCAACTAGCTTAAAATGAAAGTGTATATGTTAAAGCGCCTTAAATGCGTGAGCTGGAGCGCGGTCCATCCTGCAGCAGTGCTAAAGATGAGGGCCGAGAGCGTTCTCAATCACTGGTCCTTCTATACATCAAAATGAAGAGCATCAAAGTGGCAGTAAGCGCTGGATCAATGCTCCGCCTGCTTGCAGCGACGGCCATGGGTAACACTCCAGCAGGCATGAGACTGAGGGCTGCTGTGTGCAATCCATTCCTAAATGTCATGCACGGGGGACAAGCAGCACTTCTGTGACAAAGAGCAATTTATGGATAAAAGCTCTTGCTGAGATGTGCTTAGTGCACTCTGTGTTGAAGAGACTGGCAGACAACATGGCCGGCTCCCGCTGCTCCATGCAGTAAGAATCTAGGTTCAGGGAAAAAAGGGCTAACGGGGTAGAAGCAGGACATGGTCACTTCTAGGAGCTCTCATTCAACTGGGTCCCCTCACGGGTGGCACCTGTGTTTCGGGGTTATCCAATGACAGTGAAGCTTTTAGCCTCACTAAGGCTTTCTTTGTCTGCGTGAAATGCACTTGGTGGGAAGGTGTGGACTCCGATGATCAATTTCCTGCTGACTGCACATGGGGATGTCACCCATCAAATGCGCGATCACTTTGCCTCAATGACTAGATCAGATGTCCACTGCATGCAGAGAGATCTAGAAAATCATGTTGCTCTTTATGCCCAAAGGTTATCATGGATCCAGTCTAACAAAATCAGTATCAAGTCCCACAGGAAGCAAGAGGGATCCCAGGGATGCGAGGACTGGTCCAGAGATGCAGATCGCATCTGCAGAAAGCTAAGCGCAAACACGCTCAGCCATAGGTGGGCAACACGGTACAGCGGCTAAACCACAGATTCAATCATGTAATCATGCGAGAAGGTGGTGTCTCCGAGAGGACATCAGGAACCCATAACTGGTTGAGAGCATCACCGGGAGACTATTCTCCCTGTTTCTGTAGAGGTGTCCCAGTACCAGAGGCCACAACATGATGTTGGAACGCAGAGTCCCACCATCGGGATCCGTTCTACAACTGGAAGGGCACAGTCACTCTCCAGTGCGAGCAGTAAGCACATAAAGAGGAAGTATAGTCAGTAAGAGCTGTAGGAGTCAGAGAGAAGCTGAAGACCACATCAATCAATCAAACAATCAAACAAACAGGATTTATAAAGCGCTGTTAATCACCCGCGAGGGTATCAATGCTTAGGGGTCTACACTAAGTGGGGGATAGGCCAATTAGGGCACCCTAAAAGCTTTTTTCTGCTGCCAAGCGTAGATACTGTAGTTTGGATTTTGGCACACAAATACAGAAGTTGCTCGATTGAGGTATCACTCTGCACCCTTCACGGCCTTGCCTGCCACTCACCTTTCTTTTCTGTGATGAGGCGCACCAGGACTCCGATAGTGTCCTCATTGGCGTCTTCCACTCCGAACATGGGGTTGTTCGCTGGAAAGAAAAAAACACCTTTTAATAAATGATGCTCAGGTCTCGGAGAGCCTCCAAAGAATGCCCCAAATATTCAAGGTTACCCACCATTGCTTGTACACAACAGGTGAAAGAAAATTATTATCTATCTTGGGTACCAGTAGTTCTCTACCCCTCTTGATGCCCCCACTCTTCAACATGCCCACCAGTGATTGGATACCGGACACAACAGATGATAGGAAAAACACTGTCCATCTTGGGTACCAGTAGCTTCCCACCACTCCTGATGCCCACAGACATCAACATGCCCTGCGATGCTTGGATGGTAGACACAAATAAGGAAATACAAAGTCATTGTCTATCTTGGGTACCAGTACCTCCTCGCCACTTGTGGTGACCACACAAATGAACATGGCCACAAGTGCTTGAGTAATAAATGCAACTGGAGAAGTGAACAACAATACCTAAAGATGGGCCACACGACCACTCATATTGTTTAATCTCTAGCCAGTCAGATAGCAGTATCCTGTCGTTAGTGACAGTCATAAGCAGCTGGTTTGATTGTTTCCTAAAACCAAATGCTAAAGAACTCTGCAAACGTTGTTCATTAAATCTTTTAGGGGTAGCTCTGATCAAATTCCCCAAGAATTAGGGGTTCAGGTCCGATGTCTTAACTAAAACCTCCCCTTTTCAGGTTTCACCGCCTTCTCAAAATGCATGAAAAGTGGGTGCCACAAAGAATCACAGCTTCAAAATGGCTCCTTGTCATCAAGGGTAAAAGTGTTGGGGGTCAGCCAGGTGAAAGCACGGACTAGCAATGTCCTGTGATAACCAAGGCAAGGGCACACCATTGGCCTCTTTTTGGCCATGACTCTATACCTATTTCTGTAATGCTTACAGCCCAAGAGTGGACCCAACTAACTCCCTGCGGAAGAAGAGTGCAGAAAAACAAAGTCAATTGACTCAGGGAAAGATAAAGGCAGGAAATTAAAACAGAAAGGGATGCAGATATAAAAACACAAAACCAAACAGACGATATTGTACAACAAGCATTTGCAAAACTAATAGGCCTGGCATTGATTGCCAGTCTTTACCTTTGCTTGGTACATTTTGTAATGTTTTTTTTTAAAAAACGTTATTGTTGTGGGAGCTCCTGGGCACTTGACTAATAGTAAAATTTCAAAAATCCCACGTTGACGTAGTAGTCTCTGACACTGAGGGAACTACTTTATGTGCTCCTTGTGAAAGGGCAGGATGCTGTCACTCACATCCAAGTTAGCCAATGACTGACGTGGGCTGACCCGCTTTCCCATGCGGTATGCTACAGTGAGCAGAATGAAAACGTGAGTAATACAATATCAGACCAAAGGATAAAGAGGGCAGGCTGGAAGGCCCTATCATTAAGTATATTATATATATATATATGTTAATAGAACCAAAAGGTCTTAGCTTACGCCAGACCTAAAATTTCCAAGATGGGTCCAAATAAAGGCTACTTTTGGTAAACCTGGGACACAGTCCAAAATAACTCAAGGATCCACTGGTTTAGATGCTAGTCCTGGTTGAGGGAGGTACTTGTTGAATATCATAAGTTGTTTTAACTATTTATTTAACACACAACACAGAAAAAAAACTATTTTTTTCTTTCACTTTAAAGAACAGGTGATGTTTACCAACCTCCAGAATTGTACTCCTTCGTCAATATCAGAAGGATGAAAGGATAAATTGGTCCATGCAGGGATTCAAATCTGACAACTACAGCAGGCACTCAACCTACAGAGCAATCCTGTCAGCTACAAAGATTTTTAAAATGTGTTGACTGAGCACATCACCTTCCCTCCCCTTCCACATCTGCGGTTTGGGAGGACGTTATACAACTGTGGTGCGACAAAACAGAGTGATTTCACTCTGACTTTGTGCCACAGACAAATGGAGGCTCGCTTCCCGACTGGCAAGCGAGCCACTGAAAAACAACAAGCCAGAAAAATAAAGCACACTCAGACAGATTTGGAAGGGGCGCGGACATGTAAACAACCACATGCCGGCCCGGTGTCCCCGGCACGCAACATCATCCAAAGCCGCTGTCACAAATAACACACGTCACTGTTCTAGGCTGGCAGCTACCACACGTTCCCCATCAGTGTTCACAGCTAACTGGTCGGGTGAGATGACACAACACGACTAACACCTCATTAATTGTGAGAAAGGCTGCTTTAATGAGACAGGTCTGCTCTAACCGACACCACAGCTTACAGCATCAAATAAATATCCTCAGAAAGACATGTCCACAAAGTAAAACCCAGGTGGCCCAATGCCTAGAGCGTAGCTACGCAAAGTGCACTTCGCGAGCTACGCGTAGCTTCGCAAACTGCGTAGTGCACTGTGCAAGATGCTATTCGCACTGATTGCACAGTGCCGAGTGCTTGTCCGCAATGTGCAATCAGTGCAAACTGCATCTTGCACAGTGCAATCGGTTGTTTTCTGCCGCTCGAGTAGATTTCTACTCGAGCGGCAGCTTTCTCAACACGGACTGGTAGTTTCTCATCGCGAGCGGTCGCGAGCATACTCGTCCACTCGCAATGAGAAACCTGACCTCCCCGCTTTGAGAAGCTCACCGGTAGGTTTATTTTCCACGCTCGCGATCGGCAACTTGATGTTGCTGATCGCGAACAAGGAAAAAGTCTCGCCGGGACGTCATTTTGCTTGCTCGCGGTCGCCAACTTGACGTTGAGGACCGCGAGCAAGCAAAAAATGACTGCTGCACTACGCTACGCGTGTTTGCACTGTGCTATGTGCAATTTGCGTAGTGCCAAGTAGCGCAAACTACGCAAGCGTAGCGCTTTGCCCAGGCTTAGTGTTCATGTAAAGCGCTCAGATACCTTCATCGAGTTGGCACTATACAAAAGTCCCCCCCCCTAAAAAAAAGATCTCCCTCCCTCTCTAAGTGTAATCGCCAAATAAATTATTCCACATAGCTGCAAAGTGATGGGTCGCTTCAGTGCCAAGTTTTTTTTGTGACTTGTCGTCCTGGGTTTATAATGGAGTAAACAAGATACAAGTCCCAGCATTCAAAGAAAATAAAAAAAACCTGGACTTCAGCAGCTGCTCACGCATGGACCTGGGGCTTGTCAGCTATGTTTGCCTTCTACAAGCCCCCCTAAATGACAGGGCGGTTCACCGACTTGAAGCCTCTTCACCCCTTGAATAGGCCTGTTGCCCATCTCCTCCTATTAGCCCCCCACCCCCGTGAGCCCCACCCCCTGTCAAGCTTTAAACAGCGATACACACTGTCGCACGAACAGTCACGAACCCTTCGGAGAATCTCGTCTAATCTGTCACAGCAGCGGCAGGAAATACAGAGATAAGCAGAACCTACACAACCGCGCGTCTTACTCTCCCCGCCATACAAACCTCCCCAACCCTTCTAACACTCCCTCCTCCACCCATGATAGGTACTGTGAGAGGGCCTCAGCCGAGCCTCCTGGCGCGTCTTACTCTCCCCGCCATACAAACCTCCCCGACCCTTCTAACACTCCCTCCTCCCCCATACTAGGTACTGTGAGAGGGCCTCAGCCGAGCCTCCTTGCGCGTCTTACTCTCTCCGCCATACAAACCTCCCCGAGCCTTCTAACACTCCCTCCTCCCCCCATACTAGGTACTGTGAGAGGGCCTCAGCCGAGCCTCCTTGCGCGTCTTACTCTCTCCGCCATACAAACCTCCCCGACCCTTCTAACACTCCCTCCTCCCCCCATACTAGGTACTGTGAGAGGGCCTCAGCCGAGCCTCCTTGCGCGTCTTACTCTCCCCGCCATACAAACCTCCCCGACCCTTCTAACACTCCCTCCTCCCCCCATACTAGGTACTGTGAGAGGGCCTCAGCCGAGCCTCCTGGCGCGTCTTACTCTCCCCGCCATACAAACCTCCCCGACCCTTCTAACACTCCCTCCTCCCCCCATACTAGGTACTGTGAGAGGGCCTCAGCCGAGCCTCCTTGCGCGTCTTACTCTCCCCGCCATACAAACCTCCCCAACCCTTCTAACACTCCCTCCTCCCCCCCATACTAGGTACTGTGAGAGGGCCTCAGCCGAGCCTCCTGGTGCGTCTTACTCTCCCCGCCATACAAACCTCCCCGAGCCTTCTAACACTCCCTCCTCCCCCCATACTAGGTACTGTGAGAGGGCCTCAGCCGAGCTTGCCTCCTTGCGCGTCTTACTCTCCCCGCCATACAAACCTCCCCAACCCTTCTAACACTCCCTCCTCCCCCCATACTAGGTACTGTGAGAGGGCCTCAGCCGAGCCTCCTTGCGCGTCTTACTCTCCCCGCCATACAAACCTCCCCGAGCCTTCTAACACTCCCTCCTCCCCCCATACTAGGTACTGTGAGAGGGCCTCAGCCGAGCTTGCCTCCTTGCGCGTCTTACTCTCCCCGCCATACAAACCTCCCCAACCCTTCTAACAATCCCTCCTCCCCCCATACTAGGTACTGTGAGAGGGCCTCAGCCGAGCCTCCTTGCGCGTCTTACTCTCTCCGCCATACAAACCTCCCCGAGCCTTCTAACACTCCCTCCTCCCCCCATACTAGGTACTGTGAGAGGGCCTCCTGGCGCGCTGTAAAGGGCCACGAGGAACATTTCCCAACGCCTGGGAAGATGGGGGCTGCTGCAACCTGCCACCCCCCCCCATCCCAAACCAGTGTTTGATAAAAACTGGAGGCCTTACTGGTTCCAAAGACCCGAGAGGCTATGACCAGCCTTCAGGCCACCACAGAAGGGTGTCTAGAAGTCAGAAGTTTGCTACATTTTTCTATTTCTTTTGTTTATCGAATTAAAGGGCACTGTAAATGAAATATGAGACTGGTGAATTAAACATTAGAGGCCTGTGGAAGGGGTAGTGGTCTTCAGAATGTCTCAATCACTCCTGCATTGTTCACTTTGTGTTAGAGATGTTTGCTCATTTTCTTTCCACATCTCCCCATCTGCATGTCTTACACCTCATCTCTTTCCTCTTCAGCACCCTCTTTTACTCTCTCCTCAATCCACTCACTTCTTTGCATCTCTGCCACTTCATCACCACCAAACAAACAACGCATCCATTCACCTACAAGCATTTCACTTTCACCTTTTGACAACCGTGTACCTCCCTCACACTTTCACATAATCACAACTCCAAATGGAATATGTGATCAATTCCCCTGTGTGCTCAGCAGAAACCAAAGACTGGATGGGGTGTATTCGGAAGCACCTTTTGACCCACTGACACTGCCTCCAGCATCAACGCCAGAGCTCTCAGTCGAGGCCTGTTCCAAGCACCTTGAGGCAGCCCAGTTTCAAGACTGCGCTATACACGAGCAGTGTGCTGCACGAAACCATAAGAATACAACAGAAACACAACATCGTGGAAATATTGAAAACTCTTAGGGAATGAGAAATTAAGAAAAACGTAAATTATAAACAGCAACTAAATCGCCGACATTAATTATTTTAACGTTTTTTACATTCGATTTTCAGAAATCAAACACTGTTTTTGTCAGTAAAGTTAAGGAATATAAGGCCAGATCGAGACCCGTTTCAATCTCAGTTTTTAATTACTGCCGAATCTGACCTGGCACATTTAACCCCAAGTGCTTAATTTGGGCCAGTGGTGTCCAGTGCCTAGCACCGGCACTTAATCATCAACACCAGCGTTTTTTTATATGAGCACCAGTTAAGGACACATTTATTTATGGTAGGCACAGGGAGATTAAGTGATTTGCCCAGAATGTTGAGCTGACGCCGAGACTCGAAACTGGTTCCGCAGCTCTGAAGCCGGCAGCTCTAGTCATTACGCCACATCCTCTCCCCACTTTCATGGTTAGTAGTTGGTTCTATTTTAGGCGGCGCAAACAGGAGAAATGGGCTGCTTCCTCCTGATGAGAGCCCCAGAGCCCCAGCATTTTTTAAAATACAAATTAACCCCTGTAAAGCCCTAATGCTCCAGGCCACTGATTCATTCACACAACTGGATTTCACAATACAACTCTTGGGCTACAAAAATATTGTGCCACTCACAATCGGAGAACAACATTACACGAGCACAAAAGTTTGGAAGATAGCGGTAAGGATAAATATTATGGTCAAAGTTAGGCACAGGTCAAAAAAAAATAGCCAATGACGAAAGGCAAAAATGTATGTTAGTGGAAGGAGCCTATGGGCCAAAGGGGGGCTTTGCATATATAGGTAAAAAAGAATTAAAACAAATTCTCCACCGGCTTCCTCAAAAAAAAAAAATGACCAAAGATTATTGTAGGAAAATTAAAAAGCATAAGAGCCATAGATTAATCTCAGAGCAATTGATTGTTCCAAAAAGAAACCACATAGAACTGAGTTGCAGCTTCAAGTAAAAGTAGAGAACTGTTTCTTATGGTATCTAGTCCATTGACCACATACACTTCATGCTGCACCGGTCTGCTGGTTTGTGCCTTCAAGAGGCTCCTGCTCGCCTTTGTTAGCCACTGGCGAACCAGTCGGTGGCATGATGAACCCAAACCCGAGTCCACGTAGTCAGGTAAGTCTTAGGTAGGTTGTGAATCTAGGATGTTTTCTCAGTATCAGAAGTTGTCAACAATGATGGCTTCTTTACAGAAAATGTAGCCATCACCAGTCATTTCTGGGATAAAACCACATAGCATTCACCATGACCACGACACATTGACACTGTGACAAGCCTTTTACCTCTTCATGAATGGGGCTGTGCCCCTCCATGCTGGTGACCGCTCACTGAGTGTATGTAAATTGAATCTGGTGACCTTAGTGAGAGTGCTAAACCTGTCTGGCCAGTGCCAAATTTGGAAATACACAGCACACACCTCCTCGTCACAAGTCTCCACTCCATGCTTGTAACCACATCTATATCTAAACTGTCACGTCCTAGCTTGCCCTGAATGCGTCGGCCACTTGAGAGGTTCCGCCGCGAGCTCAGTTTCAATTCCTCAAAGTGTGTCCTCCGGGATCCACCGTATACAGCTGCAGCCTTCCTAATGGTGCCCGGCACTGCAGGAGCCTAAGACCCAGGGTCTCCTGACGTGCAAGAAAGAACCGGTGGAATAAGGTGTCCAACACAAATACTGCGGGAAACCAAACACCAGGGTTAGGGCCTGCTGCAGCCCCAGCGGCTCTGCATCTATTTTTGAATGAAACGTGTATCCTCCCTGCCGGTGTTACACGTAGACTGCCCACACAGTCTACTATTACCGGAAGCATGACGGTCTCACATGACGCATCACAACTACAAGGAAAAAGTATATATGTTGAATAACCAATCTATTAATGTACACAGAGGTCCATATCTGTCAGTCTCTTTGGCAACGTATTTCTTGTCCAGTGAAGTGAACCAATGCATCTCAACCTCGACCTCGGCACCGCAACAACAAGCGAAGAGTTGGCAGCCAATGGCAACCACAGCTCGGCAGACATCAGAAATAGTCAAACCAGTTCTTAGTCCTGAAGTCACTTTTGATTGAAACCAATCATTTGTATCCTATGCAGATGCTAGTCCTACTTTTATTGCACAGTGCTTCACTCGGTTATAGGTAGGTTTGTGCAGTATTAACATTCATACAAGTATATGCAACACAACAGAGCCTTGGATGCAGCCCTACACCCTGTCTGTGCAGAAAGAAAAGGGCTCACTGTAGGGCATGGTAAGGGGCTCTCATCCCTTGGAGACACTTGGAGATGGAAACAGCGGGAAAGCCTGAAGTTGATTCACAACAGAGCAGCCTGGATTGTTCTTAAAGTGTAACATCGCTAGTTGTTGTAGAAGAGTCGACATGTCCTCGTAGGCTCACTCTAGGAGGATGATTAAATGTACACTTTTGTGTATAATGTATAGAGTCGTCTACGGCTAGATGTAAAAACGACTGTCTAGCGAGGTCTGCGAATGGAAACAAGCCACCCATTCCCACACTGGAGGGATCTAAGGTTCTTTGACTCCGGTGAGGCCTTCTCAGAGGACTCCTCTGAGAACACCTCACCTCAGTCAAGTGGTCATCGATGGAGACCCTTTACCCGCCTATCAAGTGATGTTTCCAGGTGGAAGCTCCATGCCATCACTGGAACTACTGCCCAGAAAGTGTTTAGTGCACACAGAGTATTGTTTTAAATTGATAAATAACACAGCAGTGTTAAAGGGTGCATTGCTCTTTGTCTTTGCTCCTCCTGAAATGCTCTGTTCCAAAGCCCTACACAATCACATCATTCATCCAACCACACTAGCGGGCAGTCAGACTGTGCCCATGTTCGTTGGCTGGCAGGATGGGCTGCTAAACTGTTTTTTCCTCTTGGCTGTTTCTCGTGGTGTGATCTTCAGACAAAAGGCATTAAAATAATTTGAAAGTATTTCATTGAGCTGCATGTGTTTTCTTTCCTAAAGCAAGAGGGGGGATGTAGAATTTGTGTCAACTGCAGTCTGGTGCAAATGTTCATGTGTGTGTCGATCCCGAAGTCTCAAATTATCCCTTGTCCAGTGTGGTCAGTTTGGTTTTTTTCTTTGATGTCTCGGACTTGCAGTTTTTTTAGTTTCTCAGGTACTTTGAGAAATACTGCGTAGAGCTTCACTGGTGAAGAGCGTGCACAAGCATCCTTAAGTGCGTGTCAAGATCATCACCATTTTCTAAAATCAGCAACTTTGGTACCTGCACTCACAAATGGGTGCATAAAGGGCAGTACGCTTGCATTGATAATGGGCAGGAGAAAGGCACTGACCCAGGGGGCGCCTTACATTCTTCAGAAAATATTGGATCAATAGGGCAAGCTTTGCATCACTGAAGAGCTGGTAACCAAGGCTTGTTAGAATTCTTTGTGCAGACCACAGCTGCATGCACCGTCCAGAGTCTATGCTTCATTGGTAGATTGCATTTATTGTGCTAAAGTGTGAGTAAGGATAGTTGATGGTACCCTAGCTGAAGGCATCACCTGTAAACAAAGATATCCACAAGGCTTAGGAACTAGGGCCATCTGCCTTTATGTGTGTTTTTTAGACAGAGCACATATGCATTGCCTACAAGTCCTAAGATTCACTTGACTGTGGAATGCGAATGGCCTCAGTTAATTTCATATTCTTCAATTAGATAATTTACACAAATAATGCCAAGAAAGGCAGCACCGCCACAAGTTTCCCAGACGGCGACAGACCATATATTCTTCGTAAGGGCTACCAACTGGAGGATGCGGTCACAAGCAATGTACCATGTGCTGGGCAACTTCAAACCAGTACAGATCGGCGGGGATAGAGGCTGTGGCGCCCAGGTACTCACAAGTACGTACTCACGTACACCAGCCGTAGGAGGCTCCACCCCTGCACCTGTCACCAATGACCAAAGGGGGCAGCAATGCAAAGAACGCTACACCCACGCACCTTTCCATAGAAACAGCGCCGCAGTGACACATAAAATGTCTCGCCATCCACCAGCCCCGCGGAGACTCGCTACACGTAGGTAAAACAACCTGCTTCTCTAGTGACATTACCTCCTAATTTGTGCAAACTTCGCTTCCTTAACTGATGCCAATTAGCAAGTAAAGCTTGCAGGTACCTGCGGTCCCCAGGGAGAACACTGTTTGTTCTGGCATCTTACATCGCTCACTCGCATCCCACGGCTCCCAATTACTAGGTCAGAACCGAAGGCTTAACGGAAGCTCCATGCCTCTGTTTTATGATGGTGAGGGGGCAGGGATACAGCACACGCTCTTCATGGAGCGGGAGTCCTTTCATGGCACCTTTTCAAGATGGAGGACAACGGGTCACGTGGGAGCCAGGAGTCCATGCCAGGGCAAGGGAAAGAGTGAATATGGCAACTGGCCCCAAAGCGGTCCTCAAAACATTTCGCAAACTCAACGGCCAGAGGTGCTCTCCTGCACCCCATTCGCCGGATGCGACAAGGAGCGTCACTGTGAACAACTACTCTGTGTCTGTGATGGACCATGGCTGCGGGAGATGCTCTGTGGATATCAGATGTTCTCCAACCCACTCCGACGAAGCTCACGCGCTCCACCTCGAATAGAGGAGGGGCACGTTGGCCTTTCCAGGACTCACTCCTGTGGCCGGCAGATGTTGCAATGGAGACTTCAACTAATTCAGCCATCTTTCCGGTAACCACCGCCTGTTCCGAAGGACACAGTAGCATGGCTCGATGAATTCAGTGAAAACTCTATCACTGTTACACATTATATTACAGTCCTATTGGCTAGTACTGACTTATAGTGTCGCTGACCTCGGGGGCCTCCATGCGCTTTACAGTACGTACCGTAATAGACACTAGCATTGGTAGTCAGCTTTCTAACACAGGGAGGATAAAATGCTTATGGGCAGGAAAATCTGCGATCTGGACGACACCGAGCGCACAAGGGGTCTTTAACAAGTGAAGCCATGGAAGACAGACGGCATCACAAGCAGGTAACAAAGTTGACCTCAGTGGCAAAGCTTACAAATGTTGACTTTAAAGTTGCAATAACTTATTTATCTTCGTATTTTCAACCTTGGCTGATAATTACCTGTTTCATGGCCTACAATGGAACGCGCCACTGCTCAGCAAAAATCCTTCCTGAACCAGGATAGTAAAAGTGTTGTCAAATGCACTCCAAGCAAAATATACCTAGATGCTGCTCTGCTCTTGTGTGCATCCATTCTCGTGATGTCACATTCTCCCATCCTTTCAGTTTCCCCCAAGGTACCTTCGCCGAGGTCTAGTACAAAGAACACATTTTGTACGGTCGGGTTCACAGCACTCTTCACATTTAGTAAATAGTGCTGCCACACACAGGCAAGCTGTGACCACAGCAGCGTTGTGTTTTGTGCTCCGTGCAGCAAGACAAGCCGATAGTAAACACTGCACTATGTGCACTGCCCTATTGCCTTGTAGGCCAGTCCGACCCTGGTGAAATGTAGATTCCAGCACTTGACGTGCAATATGGCCGCCCACATGAAGAATAAGTTGTGCGCATGTTTAAGACTACAAGCACTGGAAAGGCTGGCTGCTGACGGGGCACAAAGAGCCCCTGGTGGTAAGACAATCCGCGAAAGCGATATGAAAAGAACTTTCTTTTTTCCCCAGTTCATTCAGTAAAAAGAATCAGAATCCCCCGAATAACAAGCATTGGTACAGCTAAAAGGTCTGGATTGCATTTTGTGTCTTGACTAAAATATTTTTTTAAAGGATCCTGCACTGAAAAATCAAAACAAGATCTAAAAAATATTTTTCTGTATACACTGCACCTATGAGAAAAATAATGTCATGTGTGATTATTCAGTGTACGTTTGAGATGTAAAATAGTCCTTCATGCATTGCAGTCCAGACACTCCAATCCTGCCTATATCATGAGGTAAGAGGGTAACACTCGCATGGGGTGGACTAAAGTCCACTCTACATGCTAAAGAACTGGGAACCATAGGTCTTGCATGTAGATGTGCTGTCAATCTGGACCTGATAAAGGAGCTGGAAATTAATATACTATCAGGTTATGATACATAATTCGTATTTAATACAAATATTTTGCAATGTTGTCCAATAAAATGCAGCATTTAATTGTGCTGCACACGCAGCACCACTGTCATGAAAATACAAGCGGTACTGAAGCGGCCCACCGTGCCTCCTGATCCCTTTCCGTCTTCTAAGCGTCATGTCTAGCGTTACCATTCCCAGGTAAAAAGGTGTGTGTCCGAACTATGTGCCTACATGTAGAATCACAGGGTAAGGAGGTGACGCAGGGAGTGTTAGGGGTACGTAACTATTGGACCTGTATATGTTCTCTTTAAATGTGGCTAAGCAGACGTGCACCCTAAATGTGGTACCTAGTTGAAGGGCCTTATAACGGGGAAGACAATGTATAAATGCACGGATATCAGTCAGGCACATGGTGGGCCGGACACGGCTGGTACTGCTCCTGAAAGCCGGGCCTTGAGCAGGGTGAACAGCAATCACCAGAACATCAGAACATTTCTTGTTCCAGAGCTGACCCATACTCTTGTTTCTACCGGTCACTGCCTTCTGGCTGTGTGATGGGCCAAGTGGACAGCCGTGGCTTCATCTGCACAGTTAGTAGTGGAAAGACTGTCAGGGCGAGTAAAGAAGCGCTTCGTGTTACCTCATTTACAGCTCCGCACGTGTTTTGGGGGAGCACAGAAACTTTACTGCGATTTAGCAGTGCTACAGCGCACAAAGTTCTAAAACCAGCAACATCAGGCAGAAAAAAATGAGGGGACCACAACAAAACATGATGCCATTCCTTAAAAGGCAGGAGCCAATTTACTTCAATTTAGTGTTATGTAAATGAGCTAAAGTTAGATTTTTTGGGCATTTCATGTATTACCCAGTTAAAGCCTCTCTAAAAGCTGAGAGTTTGAACATAGCCCTAACAACAAAGTCCCTGATTACAAGTAAGGGGCTAATTAAGCTTTGGCGTGCGAATTCGTGCTCGCGCCCAAAACGGGATTCAAAGTTGGACGCTATTTGGCCGCATGCAAATTGGACATGTGTGGAAACTGAGCACCCCACCCTGTTTGCAAACAAATTTTCAGAAACTAAAATCAAGGGAGAGTCTTTTTGGCAAATAGCACACAATTCGGATGCAGCCTGGAATGCAGCCTGGAATGCGTTCCAGGTTCGCAAATCAGAATTTTATGCCATTTGTAAAAAAAAATCCCTTTTGTCTTCTGTAAACGTTTGAGCATGAAATAAGAGATTTAAAAAAATTGCACAATTACACTTGTGCAATTAGCGCATGGGCTCAGACACAGGCGCTAGACGTGAAAGAGGCTGAGCCACGCACAGATGCACCTAGGCCATGAACTGTGTTGAGATTATTAGCTCCTGCAACAGAACAAGAGAGCTGCTCACTCCAATGCAACAGCGCATAAACTGCCCACACACACCTTCTTCCCCACCGCATCCACTCATCCCTTGCGTCCAATCACTCCTTTATCCATACGTTTCGAAGGCGTTTGGCAAAGCATTACTGTGGCTGTGTAATTCTGTTTACATTGATTTCTCGGAATGATGCTCCCAGCTGTATCGCTGCAGCTGGAGAGAGGCAGAAATGGAGATTTAGCAACAGAGAACTGCTGGACCACGAATGTAACAATGTTTAAACAAATTACATTATCCGCAGAAGCCCTGTCTCCGCTCAGCTCCATTCAGTTACAGATCCCGGAAATTGTTCATCGAGCTGGCGACTGACGCCATCTTAGCTTCACTAATAGAGAAAATGGCTGCTTAGGTGTTCTTGCCCTCAGACCATGGACAAAAAGTGGTGAGGACTGGAAACAAGGGTTGACCACTTGTGTTTCCAATCCTACCCAGTCCGACCGCCAGGAAGGCCGGGGGGCTTAAAGTTTTTGTGGTCCATGCGCCAGTAGCTCGTTCAGTCTAGGTATTTTACTTTGCAATATGGAACTTTTAGTCCTGCTAATCCCACTATAATTTTAAAGACTACAAACCCCAGAATGCAGTGCAAAAACCTGGGCGGCATGAGCTGCTCACGCATGGACTTGGGATACACGAAGGCCCTGCTGACATAGGTGCTGGTAGTACGGATGCGAGGGGGTGCAGCAGCACCCCCAAAATAATCATGCTCGAGTTCAGAAGGCGAATGAGCAATAAAGATGCCTTTAAATATTTATTTTTTTTCGTGAAAATTTCTGTATGTCCAGAGACAGAGGTGAAATATCAGGCTATGTCTTCTGATAAATTGTTGCTTATTCTTTTAACATGGAGATTAAGGTTCGTTCCTTTCACTGACTGCAAAGTTAGAGAATTTTGTCAAGTGAACTATCTGAAAATCTTGCTGGGTTACAGAAAGTGCGAAAGGAAGGGATTCAGAGTGTCGTTTTTCGAACTACAAACATGTAAATACCTGCGAAATAACTGTATAAATATTTCAAAATGTATCAGAGGTTACAAAAGCCCAAATGAAGCACATCTTTTTGTAATTCTGAAGTGTAATAGAAACAAATATACTAAAAGGATTAAAACAAATCAAGACACTTTACTTGGTGATGTGTAAATGGTAGATATTTGCTGAAAAACGATTTCCACACATTAAAGTTTTATCAGTAAAACTGCATGTCAGTGTGAATATGGAAAATGTGCTGTTTGTATATGAAAGTGTGCTACCACCCTATGCTTTAGGAATATTTTTTGCAACAGTGTGCTCCAAAATGCACTACTATCGACATACCACACTCATTGACGGCGCCATTTTCAGAGGCCTACCAGGAGCACGCAGCAGCCTGCGAACCAGAACCAGAACACACTTACAGCTAGACCCTTATTACCAACCAATCTTTGCTGGTATCTGGCAGGGACTCCCACTACTCCTGGCTCAACCTTCCCTGAGATCCACTGAGAGAACCCAATGTTTGTACCCAGGCATGAAGGGTGGTAGTGGACTTTCTATGACTGCGTTTTTTAAGCTTGCTACTAACCACACCTTTTATTCCACAAGGCATTTCCCCTGTTGGCACAGCAGGGGTGCTGTGCCAACAGGGGAGATGCCTTATGGAATAAAAGTCCTGTCCGAACCCGGCCAACTGTATCCCTTATTCTAGCCAACCATGCTAGGGAGGTTTGCCCCCTGCTCCTCACTCGCTCCGAGCCTTCGGACGATATATAATTTAAATATAAATGCCACTGTCCATAGATGCTTGCCACCTTACCCGAGTATTCCTCGCCCAGGTTACAGTGAGTCAATGGGTGCACCCTTGTCTAACACCTACGTCACTGTGTACAGATGCGTGCCGGCTACCACGCCTTCTCGCCAGATAGAGTCCTCCTCGCCCACATTCAGGCCAGTGAGCAGATAGACCCTCTTCCAACTCCTACGGTACTGGACGCAGATGTGTGCCACCTTACTTGCCTTCTTACCAGATAGCTCTCAGCGCCCAGGTTCGATCCAGTCAACAGGTACACCCTCTTCTAACACGTATGCCACTGTGAGCAGACGAGGGTCGGCTTACACGCCTCCTAGCCATATACAATTGCTCACCCAGGTTCAGGGGGCCAGCAGGAACTTGTAACCCCATGCGACTGCTTGAAGAGGAGTGCCAGCTTACCCGCTTTCTCGTCCGATAGCGAGGCCTCCTCGTCCAGATGCTTCTCAGCCGTACAGTGGTAGCCCTTCTTCTTCAGCAGGTTGCAGAGCAGGATGCCCAACAGGCCCATCAGGCAGAAGACTGGCACAATGGCAAGCACAGCGTACTCGGTCCCAGACTCCTCCAGGCCACCGGTCTGCGTCCCGTTGATGGCCACTTTAGTCTCTCGTTTCACCAGGGAGATCGCCGCCTTTTGAGGTTGATCAGGAGAAGCTCTGAAGCCTAAAGTGCAAGAGATAAACCGGGGCATGGGATGAGAATGAAGGGGAAAGGGGACAACTGTATACAACTGCCTTAAGGCAACCTAGATCACCCTCAAGGCAAAGAAGAAACAAGGACTTAAGACTTAAAGGGTACAAGGCGAAAGAGGATTGGATCTCCCTAAATGGTGTGGTGAAGGCCAGAGCACAGGGTTTTGCTCATATTCTCTTTGTTCTCCAGTGTCTTTCCTCCTCACTTGTATCCCTCTTCCACCATTTTCATCTTGGTTTTCCTTTGCCCCCTCATTTTGGTCTTTCTGCATCTTTACTCTTCCATTCACCAGACTTCCCTTCTACTCTTACGCTCTTTTTTTTCTCTAAATGGATTTCCTGAATCCTACATTCAATCCTTTTTATTACTCCCTTTGGTGTTTCTTTGCAGATCTTCTTTTTATCTTCAACTCCCTTTTCCTTGCTTTATTTCTCCAGCTTCCCTAGTCCTGCCTCTCATTTTCTTCATTCTCAAAGTGCTCTTATCAGTTTTCTTTCACTTTTGGACCCCTAATTCCTTTACCCATTCACCTTTTCTCTACCTTAACTCACTGACCCACCCTACTTTTTTCTTCTTTCCCTGTATGTTGTTCTGCATTGTCCTTTTTGTATCCATCCTCGTTTCTCTTTTCCTTAATCCCTGCTTATCCTTAAACTGTTGAGTCATTAATTCCCCCTTCCAAATGTGTGTAATAGCCTCTTCCATTTTCTTCTTCCATCAGCAGATTCGCCCTATAAGGGTCTTATTTCCTTTCCTTCACACAGCTAGCCCTTCTTCTGCATTCTCTTCCTCCTTTTTGCCCTACTTTTCGTCTGTAAAAGAGATCCTGGTTTCTGCAGAACATACCAAGTCACGTGTAGAAGGGTTGCCTAATGCACCACAGTCCTGAGAGCACATAATATATTGGCCTATTTACTGTAAACAGAGGCCGTTCTACCTGCTGGATTCAGGTAACAAAACAGAAGAATAAATGCCCTGTTCTTATCATATTGCTCAATGCTTGCCGAAGGCTTGTTTCTGGAATCTCCCAGCCCTTGCGTGTAGGAAAACTAGGCACGGGAAGATACAGAAATGTGCAACAGTGTGGTTGAAGGGGGAGCCAGGGTTCCAAACACGGACAAGGCAACATTGTGTGCAGCACACAGTGACACATCATTCCCTTGGCTGCAGCCCATTTCCCCATCCTGACCTGTTGTCAAAATAAATATTGTTCATTATGATTGGGACTATGAGTGACTGCCTGTGTTCTTGGCCACAAGCCCTGAAAACAATAGGCAGGTCCACTGGAATTATGCATCAGGAGAGGGCCAAATTATGCGGCAGGGTTGAGTAAAATAAGCGGCAAGAAAAGCCAAATTATGCAGCATAAGGTGGCACAGTTTGTAATAGTATTTACTTCATTATTTTGTCATTTCTAAACTTGATAACACTGTCTGGGCATTGATTGCACATCACTAGTACCAGTAGCAATAGGCAACAGAAAGGTGACCAGTCCAGCTTTGCAAAGGGCCTCCCACTGCATGGTAACATAGGTCACATAATTGTTAGTAACTTTTGAGACGTTTTGGCCAGAAGCAATTTTTTTGGGGCTAAAATATGCAGATTATGCAGCAGATGATGGATTATGAGGCAAATGCATCAAATCTTTAATTATGCCAAAATCGCCTTGGTCGCACAATTGCATAATTCCAGTGGCCCTGACCATAGGTAACCATGATTGGTCAATAGCAGGCGGTCCTGCTCTTTGGCCTAAATAGAACAAGAAGACACACATTTAGATGAACTGACCATATGGGTCTTCTCTTGGCCAACACCAGCTATGCTTTGAACTCAAGTGGTAGCCAACCCAATGGCGCCTTCTGATCATAAAATACCACGATGTACCACCAAAGCACGTTCCTCTCTAACATCAATCATAATTACCAGGATATGTGCCATTTCAGGGTGAACAAAAATACTCTGCAGAATGCAAAGTGGTATTGTGCTCACCCTCTTCCTCAGAGTCCAATGGTCAATAAAAATGTTAGCAATTGGAAATTGGTGGCCAAGAACCCAGTTCATATCACAAAATTGTCTAATAATAATAAAAGAAAACGAACAAAAGAAAAAAGAAACAGAAAAAGAATGGAAAGAGAATGGAAAGAGAATGGAAAAAGAAAAGATGTTGTGTGGCTCACAAGAAAGGTCTTCTGTCTTTGAAAGCGGCTGCACATAAAGGGTCTCCTGTGTAGCGCTTGTGATTATGCATCGCTTGTCGTGTCATCAGCCGCGAGTGGATCAGTTTGGAGAGCTCCTATTGTTAAAAGCTGCAGAACAGAGATCTCACTTATCAGGGAGAGAAAGAATGTCTGTGTCTCTGGCCAGAGCGGACAACATGTCCAGGGTGGAAAAATGAAGGAATGGAGTGCACCCAGAGTAATCACAAGTGGTGAAGATTAACTCAACATTCCATCCATCACATTTTGTTCTCCTCAGTGAGTCGCCCTGAGTGCCAGGGATAAGCCCAGACTTGGGTCCCAAACCTGACTTTAATATAGGGACTCGAGCGGCACCTCCCTAATGAGTCGCCATAAGGCGGAAACACATCTGCCTTAGTTTTCCTGTCCAGAGGGGATGTGGCCTGGCAGTTTGAGATTAAACTATTGGGGCGGGGCCAAGACTGATTTGCATATGCATGGCAGGCGATTGTATTGGCATGGTAGGCAAACCAATCCTGGGAGAGAGAATGCCCAGGGTAACTATCAGTGGTGTGACCGCTTCCCCGTGTGTGAGGATGGAATGAGTTGGCAGCACCGCCTCCTTCCTTCTGAGGAGTTTATTACTGGTTGCACCGCCCCCTTGCTGCAGAGGCGGTTGTATGCTACCAGATGAGAAAGCTCTCAGTGAATACCCCTCAGTGTCTGAGGAAGTTGTCATTGGTAGCGCTGCCTCTTTCCTGCTGAAGGCGTTGTCACAGGAACCACTGCCCTCTTCCTACTGAGGGCGTGGTCCCTCGCAGAACTGCCCTCTTTTTCCCAAGAGCGCGGTCAGGATCTGCATAGCGGCCATAGCCGCCCTCCTGCTGACAGCACTGCCACAGTTAGCAGTGCAAAAGGGTCATGGCTGCGCTGACTCCATCTTGTTGAGTGTGACTAGAGAGCCGTGTTCTGCTTTTGATACATGGATACATGGCACTGAATGGCCTTTACCGAAGACAGCCTCCCTGCTGGCATGTGCAACTCTGCTCCGGTGCATGCCTCAGCCTTGGTCCTCAGGATGGGGTGGAACAGTCCATTTGTTTCCCCATCTTACTTGGAAATGGCTTTTGCCATTCAGTGCTCAACTGGTAGTGCAGAAAATTGAATTAAGAAAGGTGAACTCCCAAATACAAAAAGAATACATTCTTTCCCACCCCTGGAGCTCGTTTCCGGTTGTGTAGGTCTGACAGCGTAGAGACATCACATGCCATAACATGTAGATATTAGAGGCGGTAGAGCTGCTATGCTCAGTGAATCTCAGGTATGCGTACTGGTGGCCACAGCCTTCAGTGTGCAAAAAGGTGTTTGCAGTACTTGGAGGGAGAGCCTGGCACTTGCGGTCATAGGTCAGTGATGCAGAACATTCCAGCATGGCGGCTTCCTGGTGCTGTTCAGCAGTATATTTATCTCATCCGTGGAACAGAATAATCCTGCCCTGGTGGGAGTAGAAGGGCTTTTTTGATGGGAAACCTCCTCTTTGAATAAAAGGTGAACTGAAAGGGCCACCGTCCACGAATGACTCTGGCTCAATGAACGCCTTGGGGGGGGATGCCATCTCAGATGTGGTCTAGACCCGAGTGACAGTGGGCAGCAACAGCAGCCGCCCGCTCGGCTCGAGATGCAGATTTCCTTAGTACCAATATCACTTTAAGAAGAACAGAAGACACTTCACTTCTCAGAGAGCATTTGAGATAACGTGGCCTGAAACGCGGACCGGTCCTATCATCTAAGCAGGAGTGGAAAGGCCAGAGTAATTGCAACTATAAAAGATTTAGGGCAATAACTTGAAAAGCCTAGCAGGGTGTCCTGTGGTGCTAGGACTCATGGAAGCCTCTTGTCTTGGGTGAATGAAACGCTCGGTTCTACAGTGGAGAATGGCACCCAACATGGAAGCGCTCATCACATCAGCCACCCAGAGAATAATGCCTCGACAGTTCTTACACCCCAACCAGATCCCAAGCAAAGGGACCTTCTGAGATCCTTGATTGTCGGTCATTCATGGTTGGCTAAAGAGAACAGTTTGTTTTTCTTTAATTGGATGACTCCTTTAAGGTGAACCAACCAGTGAATGATGTCACAATTGATCGCAACACCAAACAAAGCGACATTCTAGAATGCAGTTTGTTGGTCGTTCTTAGTGATGCAGGACAGGGTAAAGGGAATTGCTTTCTTCTACACTGGATGGCCTTTTTAAATGTTACGAAGTCTGAAGAGAACTGGACAGTTGAAGAGAGACAATATGGTGGGATTGACGCGGGCATCAATATACCACTGGAATGGTCTAAGACTGGGGACGCCAATGCAGGTTCAGCAGAGTTGGACCCAGGCCAGATTTTCAAGAGACCCACATAGGACGACTGATCATGCAGATAAAATAAATGGCACTCAGTTACACAGACAGCAATTATTCGGAAAAAATGGCCTGGGTCCAAGCCCTCCTTGTTCTACCTTGAAAATCCCATGACGAAAGTACTTAAGTGCACTTCGTTTTCAACTAACCTTCACATCCAGAGATATCCTGCAAGGCGGAGGAACAAGGAAGGCATGCCGCAAGATGGCTGGCCTCTCCAGCCGGTGCGTAGAACCTGCAAGACGAGGAGGTGTTCAGTGTGAACCAAGCAGTTCCGCCCATGGCGGATTCTCAGCTTAGAGGATGCCCCAGTTCCTCCATACTATGAGCAGAATCATCCAAACACAGACAAACCCATGTATGTACACACAGACCTATGCACATGACAACAACATACCACTTCCTGTAAGCAGCAGGCCACAGTACTACAATAGCAGACACAATAAGACAAGCTGTGAACACACCAGGCTGTGTCTTAGCATTTTTTCTTTTGAGTTCACAATTCCTTATTCTTTCATTCTCCGCAGAAACACTCACAATCGCTCCATCTACCCTCTGTTTGCTCTGCTCATGTGCCTCCATCGTAGGGCAACAGACAAGGGAGAGTCAACATACCCAGACATGCAGTCTCCGCATTGGCTGTTGGTGGTGGCTGTGCCAGGCTGCACCAGCACCCTCTTCGCCGTCTCGCACTGGGTGTGCGGCTGGCATGGTCCTTTTCCATAGATGTCCGAGAAGGTGCCAGGGGGGCAGGCACGACAGCCCATCCCCACGCCTGTCCCAAAACCACACGCCTATGAGAAACAATCAAAAACAAATTCTGTTAAAAAGAACATTTGATGTCATCTTGCCGGCTGTTGTGCAGAATGGTCATAGACATTTCGAACAATGGCGATACAGAATTATAAACTGGCGTAAACGAAGAGAGAAGGCATGAAATTGTTGATTGGGACGCTCACCCAGCTACCAGGTATAACTATCAGGTCACAAAGGTGTGACGCAAATGTGGCCTAGACAAGGTGAAGTTGTCCACATTTCTAGGGTTAAACTGCGTAATGCGGGGCAGACCATTCTATGGACTGGTGCCTCGTTTTTGTAAATCAGGTGCACTCCGAAGCACGTTTTAGTCTTCATTAAGTAGAACCATAAGAGATCCCAGCTTTTCCTAGGTTTTCTGCAGGTAGTTTATCCAATCACTTTTCTCCTCCTTAGCATTCTGGTACTTGTATTTCTGTATGCATAACGGAAAAAGGAAAACTACCACTCCTAGAAAGCAAAGGAAATGATGCTTGACTAGATGAGCTTTGCATGGCTGGCATAGGGCACCTTGCGAGCTCCGAGTATTGAAAAGGTACATTTATATTTTATCGCAGCAGGGTTCAAATTTTCCACGATCAGATACGTTGGGCTCTTCCATGAAACTGCTCTGATGTGAATCCATTTGTATCCATCGTCACCTCTTGTTTTCTATTTGTTGCAATTTGAGAAGTAATCCATTTAGAATCCCCACCTTTATCCCCACGTATAAATAGCGAACTATCAGGGCCATAAGCGCATCCGGACTTGGCAGGAAAGGGGAAGATTCCTGCGTCACGTGCGTTTGCGCGCTCGATACGGAATGTACGGCAGCGAGACAATATGTTTTGGACACAACAAGGAACTCAATACAACTACTGCCAGAGAACAACAATAGGCCAACACAGAAGACCGTCATCATCTGAGCCAAGGAAAATTTACGCAAGACTGTGTCAGGTGGCACATCGAAACCTTGCATCTGATGGAGTGGAGGCCAGGCCCATCGAAAAACCTTGCAACTTACGTACTCATTACCCAAAGACCCTGTTCTGTCTAAGTGAGGTAGACAATTGGCTACTTGCCGATAACAACTGTGCTGCTCGTCCACTGTGTTAACCCTAGAGTTGGCATACAATATACATTATGTAATGCTATGTTACAATTCCTTGTATTGAGCACCCATTGGCTGGTTGTGCTGTCAGAAGATGAAGCGTCCTTCCTTGTCGTCACTGTATTTGGCCGGTAATAATCTATCGTCCAGTAAAGTGTTTGCGTATGTTTCTTTGGGGTTGGATACATAGAGTTATGCCCCGCAAAAGAACTTTCTACTCAACCACTGTTTGTGGGTGCATGTGCAGTAGGAGTTAGGGGTAAAGTTTTTCCATTATCCAGTTTTTAGTGTTGTGGCTGTTGATGCTGTGTCCTTTGCAAACTATGTGGTTTTAGTGTTGTGTGCGAGTGTGAGCTGTCTAGTTTATCCATGTTATATTTTGTTAGTAGGAATGCGTGTTCTGTTGGTTCCCTGCAAACAAAACAGCCATTACCCTGGGGTTTAGAATTTAACAGGTCTGGTCATTGTTGTCCTTCCAGATGTGGCACCACGAGCTGATTTTTGAGGTTTCTGCATCAAAAGCCAGAAGTAGCGATGTTACATGTTATTCTCTGCCACTTGAAGTGAGGGTTGTCAGGTCTGACCTGCCAATATGTACAAAGGGGACAATAACTGTTGCAGAGTTTATCCCCACCAGTAAGTAGCAGGCGCAGTAAAGTTCGAACTACTCCTTATTCCGAACCCTGCGCGAACCCGGTTTTCTCAGGGACCAGTTATCTGGATCTCCTGTAATCAGGGACACGGTCTGTCTGATCAGAGAACCCAAAATGTCAAATGTGCATGGTTCATGGGGTCCGGAACACATCTGTACATTGCAGTCCATGTAGTACAGCATTATTGATGGTAATCACAAAACTACACATACCACAATCCCAAGAAATACCAAAACTAACTAAGATCTCACTATTTCAGTTCCTGTTTTGGGAATTAGAATGAGGAATAACCGTGATAGGCACTTTGTGTCTCCTGGCTTACCCTATCAGCTTCCTGTCCCGGCGGGCACTCCGTACAGGGTACACACTGCCCATCTTCCGCCTGGTACTCACGTTCACCACACTCCAGCAGAAACACCCCGTGCCAGTTCAGAACCTAAAGACAAAATACATCAAAGTCAAGACTGGTCATAACAACATAATAATAGGAAACAGTGCTTTAAGAATGATGGCTACCACAGCATACGTGTGCTCGCGTGTGATCACTACGCTGCTTTATTTTTGTTTCCAATATCTGTCCTCAAAACATTGCCAACAAAATAATGTTGGATGGTCAAGTGGTTCTGGATCATTTAACTAGTGGCACAAACCTGACTGTAATTTAACCTAGTTTTTTGTAGGGAGGGTTATGCACGTGCTGCAGAGATCTACGCGTTTCTACGAGCCTAAAGGTGTAATACTTTAAAGATAATGCCAGATGTTACAAGGTTTGCTGGAGAGATGGATACGTGTGCAGCTTCTACTCTCATGTTTAAATCGCCATAAAATAGCTCAGTGGGATAAATAAAGAATGTCGATTTCCTTTGTGTGAACTTTTCATTATAAAATAATCCAGCCTAAGCCATTCGGCATAACTTTTCCCAATCAACCAATTAGACCTACAGGCTTTTCATCATAACCAACTTAGATCTACTGTCTTGAGCATAAGGTTTCCCACAAGGCATATGTTAAGTATTCCGTAATTTAATTACAAATATGTATAGAATTATGGTGGTCAAAGCAATATAATTTCACTGTTGAAAGGGATATCACAGGGCAAATCTTTTATCGCCATGGTTTCTGCAAGTGGATCACCAGAACCAAACCCTTGACTAGTTTGCAAAGAGGGTAAATTCCATGTACCCCATTCCTGTCCCAGGCTACTTGGGCATCATATGCCTCACCAATTAAAGCAGGAAACAAAACACCTATGCCTGCTTATGGTGCCTGGTTGTTGCACACCATCTCCAACCACAACATGGATGACACCAACTCTTCTGATGCGGAGGACACCAAATGGGGCCTGCCTGGGAGCCCTTCCCCGATGGTCCTAGCTTGGATGCTCTAGGGCGGATGGATCCAGCCTTGGCACACTGCACCCCGACTGGCCTAGCCCACTGGCCAGCCCGTTCCTGCAGGCTAGAGAGGGTTCACTGCAGGACCACAAGCTGGGCGAATTGGGATCTTTTGTTATTCTCCCCTGTTGGCAAGACTCTTCTGCTGTGCTCTCTCGCGAGATGCAAAATGGGGGCCGGTCTGTAAAAATCTGACAGGGCTGAGTTTAGTTCCCAATCTGGGGTGACATTCCAACTAACTAAATCTCTCTTTGTGTGCTCTAATACAGAGTAATAACGCCCACCTTGAAATGCATATTGACTTCAACCTGTGCTCTTCACAATAAAAGTCATTCCTACGGCCTTTATCATAACGTTTCATAATAAACAGATCAGGCCTACAGTCTTGAACATTGGTTTGTCACCACAACAAAATAATGAGTCCTGCTGCACTAAGCATAAGATTCCCCACAAGACAAAAAGCACAAATCGAGCGCTCTTTCAGTGGGAGACGACGGCATCTTCCCAATCAAATGTGGTACCCAAAACAACCAATATATGGGCCTCTCATAGAAGTACTTCTAAAAGCTCTTTTTCTCTTGATCACATAAGGTAGCACCTTTTGTAAGAATATGTTGGTGCTGGTGACGATTTGAGGTACGGCACTGGCTGGTCTACGACATCTACTAATGAAAAAGAGTCCCCATTTTCTCACTCAGTTTCACGGCACCTCTTAACCTTGAACACAGAAATGTATCTGCAACGTCACTCGGCCGAAGCACATCCTTCTGTTTCCATAGCAATTAATGGAACAAGGATATTGCTTTCTGGCTGACACCTTGCGTAGCGGGCCATCACACCAGCTGGCGATGCGCAGCCTCTATTATTGATGAGGGTGCGGGAACCGATGGCGGTGACTGTCACGCTGATGCGTACATGGTGCACACACCTGCCTTTGCTCCGCGTCACATATCCTTGGGGGATTCCCAGCCAAGTCAAGCAGCACCTGTCCCAGGAACACGCTGAACCTCTGTAGCAAGGGGAAAACGGGGGATTGGCAAGAATAATGGGCCTGCGATGGCAACTAATCCAGGTGAGGCAGGTACACGAACAAGGAACCAGTCTCCAAAAATGACACAACTTACTGGATCAATACAAAGAGTGCCCCTAAACTAGACATCTACCAGTGCTTAACTTGAGCCGGAGGTTTCCGGTGATCAGCACTGGCACTTAATTGTCAACACAGGCGTAATGTGACAGTCTGCCTCAAGGTGTCGCTTTCTGGCTAATTTAGAGATGATTACAACAACAAGTAATTAATAATTCAATATACATTGAAAAGGACTATTACCTGTCGCCCATAGCTCTGGAGGCCTGAAATATTCAGAATTGTCGCAACTGTAGGAGTGTGATGGTTAGTAGTTGTGTTATTACTATCACTGGCAGCATGGCAGGGGCAATGTGTGGTGCAAGCTTCAGGGGCTCTTAACGAGAGCCCTGGCACTTACTTTTTTTTTTTTTTTACAAATTAAGCACTCATCTAACACATCTCTACTAACCAAACAAAACTAAGCAAGTATCCATAACCTATCAATAGAAGTCCTAAAACATCACAAAAAGAGCGCCCAGATTGAGAAAGCCCTCAGATGCTTTACTAATGCTAGAAGGCACTATACCCATACTGATTTATTTATTTATTTGAAAGTTTTTATATAGCGCCAACATGTCCCATCAGCTGATAACATAACATATTCCTTCGCCCTATTCCCCTAGCAATGGCTTTTAGGGGCACTGTGGGCTCCAAGCTGGCACCACTGGGGTTTTCACCCATCGCCTTTCGGTAGACCCAGCCCTGGCATCCACCCACAAAAGGAACTCTGTAAAGGTGCTCTCTAGCATGGTAAGCCAGCTCTAGGGCCCAAATCAAAGCTTTCACCGAGACATAATGCCACCTAATGTGCCTTTGTAAAATTGTTCTCTCTACCAGCCCAAAGGAGGACAGGGCTGCTGTTTTCAGAGCCGTCATAACTGAAGGCATGGTCCGGTCAACTCACTTTAAGGTCATTTGGTCAATGTTTGTGCAAAGGGATCAACCACAGGCCACAGGGGCTAGTTAGTGGCAGAACATGCTACCACTATGTTGCTACATCTGCAGCTGCTTTCTTACACCTATGACCTGGGCCACTGCGGGCCTCAGCATTTTCCGCATAGTTACTGATTTGCCATATTTGCCATATATTCCAACATCTGCTGCGTGATTTGCAAATTGTAACAAATCTAACTCAAGCAGGTCAAAAGTTATTACGAATGAAGGTGACGTGCTGCCTCTCAGCGGTGGCTCTTTCCAGAGGTTGGCTGGCCCCCTTTCAGTTGCTTATGGTCGTATTTGAGTGCTGCTCTGTTTCCAGTGGGTGCAAGCCTCTGCCCAGGCAGGGTTAACGTGCAAAAATGGCAAAATAATGAAGTAATACTATCAGAAAATGTGCCACGTCATGCCGCATAATGTGCCTTTTCCTGCTGCATAATTTAGTCTGTTTTACATAATGTGGTCCACCCCTGTTGCATAATTCCAGGGGCCCGGACTGTGATTAATCGAAGCTGACAACCAGTCTTTTAAAAGTAAACACGGCTTCAGTGCCTGCTCGCGTCTGTTTTTAATCCACTTACTTTCAGATCAGCGCAGGGTCACACGGAGGAGGCTGAAAAGCAAACCCGTACCCGGGAGCCGCGCCTCTTGTTGCAACAGATCAAGGCTTTGCGCTAGATGGATTGGCAAAATGCCGCTTACCCAGGGGACAAGCACAATTGCTACCCCGGGCAGAGGGCATCAAAATGTCACCAGCCTAAGGTGTCAAGAGACCATGTGCTGGCTCTGGCATCACCGCACAAGTGATTTCAGACTGAACGTTTGCATGGAAAATCCCACTGCCTCTCGCAATCCCTGTCCCACACTGCCCCTGTCCCACACTGCCCCCCCCCCCCCATCTTCTCCGCCATCTTGCAAACTGCCCGAACTTGAAATAGTGCAGAAAGGAGCAAGCGATTCACAAATGGTGCAGTTCGCACCAGGGCAGACGGCGCTTCCTGCGCGGAGCCGTGCCGCCTGAGGCCATCTGTTCCTGACACTCCCCAGCCTCGCTGGCTCTGCTCCAGGCAGGCAGGCTGCGAGAGAGACATTTCTTTTACTTATTCATTATCTGCACAGCTCACAATACTTCTGGAAGATGCTGGACACAGCAATGGCAGGCCGCTACACTGGACACCTGGTAGCCCGGGTGGCTACTTAGAGATGGGGCCCCGCTGATGAACATTACAGGACTTACTTAACTGTGTTACGGTATTGTTTACATATACAGGTGGGGGACCGGCCCGAGACCTACCCAAATCATCCCCCCCCCCCCCCCAAATGGGGACTCCTGTAAGGGACAGAGACACGCAGACACCATCACTGCGTCAGAGAATATACAATTCTCAGGCCGTATATATTACAATCAACATAAATACGACATTTTATGTCAACAGAATTATTCAATTTTCCAAACTTTCACATGACATTTACATCAAGAATCCTTTGATTAGAGGAACTAATACAGGTCATCTCCAAGCAACAGATCCTTAAAAGGAGTTATGGCTGGCAACCCCCCAGGCATCATGGCATTGACTCGGGACCGTGGTCCCCATACTACAAGTTGCATATCACAAGGCAAACTCACCTGCCCCCTCAAAACAGAGGGAGAGTAGGCCAGCATGAAAACTGGATCCCCAACATACCATGCCAGAGCCAACCCAAGAAGGGACCCCCCTGGCACCCAATGGGATGGGCCTGTGCAACCAGGCCATACCTTGGACCCCTTGCGCAGACGCCATCCCCCGACATTCTCCAGGGCCATGTAGTGGAGTACCGTGAGAGGCTAGGGACAATCGCTGTAGCGGAAGTCCACACCCCTTCCCTACACCTCCACGGCAACCCCAGTCCCGGTTTTAAGCCAAAATCTTCCTAATTCAGAATTCGCCTGCACTTCAATTACTGATGCCAAGGTTGTCCACCTGTTTTGTGACCAAACATGACTTCTTCCCCGCCACAGGCCTGGATGGTTCCCCGACCGGCCAGGCCTCCCCCCAGCGGCAACTGGTGAGACCACCAAAGATACCTGCAGATTCTTTTTCTCTTTTTTGCAGCAGTCGCCGTCACCAGACCCCTCGGAGTCTGTCCTAGACCAATAAACTTCCGGTGCAAGCAAGAGCAAAGTGACGGCACAAGCAGCCACAAAGCGTGCTGCGTCCAGCCGACTTCTGACGTGGATCCGGATGAAGGAATCAAAGCTTGAAGAGAAGAGCTGAAGGAATCCCTCCGCGAGCGACCGGGACGTCCGGAACGGCAGCCGACAGAAAACCAGTGACCAAACCAAAACAAGCATTGGCATAGCCAATAGGTCTCACTTTTGGGACCTTATAAGTATTTAGTTATGCAGCACAATATCCTTGGTGCAACAACATCAACTGTTGCATGGCTAAACACTTATAAGGTCCCAAAGGCGACACCTATTGGCTATGCCAATGCTTGTTTAAGGATGTTTCTCATACTGAACGGCATTCAATATCAGAAGAGTAATTTTAAGGTGATTAAAGTATGTTTCTGTATATGTTTGGGTGAGAAGCATAATGCTTAATTTGTGGAAGCCTCATTTTAATGGATTGGCTTTAAAATTAGAAATGTATAAATGTCAGAAATCTGAAGCGGTCTTGCAATCCTATGCACTACCTTTCAGTAGAACCGTGGAAAGTACTCTTCTTAAATAAAGGTTAAATGTGGGAGGCATGGCACAGTGGTAGGTTTTGGCAAAAGTCCAGGTTTAGCCATTTTAGATTTTGCACCCAACCCCTATCCCCAAAGATTTATTAATTGCAACCAGCAATACAATAGCCATTCTGAGAAGTAGCTGGCAGCATAGTGTCATACCCCATGCTAGATTCTTAAATACAAAGGACCAGTCTAATGTATCTAATCAGCTGCCAAGCATCGCCTGGAACCGAGATAAATTTAAACGATTGGAACCTGAACCAAAAATGGGTTGAGAAATGTATCTAGGGCATCAAACAATGCAGATGAACTGCAAGGGATGAATGCTCTCCATCGGATGATGAATAAAATACTTTACTTTTTATATCAGAATTTAAAATAAACTTTTAAAAAACACACAATATATATCAAAAAGGTGATTGCGAGCCCGTGTATCGGATGTACCCTGCAAGTACTTAACACAGAACAGTTTAGCTGAAATATCAACAGGCTAGTCTAGTCAATATGGGCATTTATTTAAGCGTTTCGCATTCCATTGCTATTATTGTAATGCGTGTTTTCGGCCTTTATGTAAGACATGCAAAATGTAAACTTACAATTTAAAGAAACAGAGAAAGGTTGGCTGCAATTTCTAAACGCAAAAATTTAAAGTCGTGCATCAAAGAAGGCATGAGTTAAATCGTCTTCACGGTAAAAAGATTATTCACACCGATCATCGTGAATGCAAAAATGAAAAGTTAGAACCTGAACCAACAAGTATATGCTGAGAAAGAAAGTACCTGCAAAGTTGAAGCCGGTCGAATGTGTGGCGAAAGTGAAAGCAGAGCAAATTAAAGAAAGACGCGGAGGGGGAGGAGCGTTCAGAGAGGAAAGACAGATGGTGCCTGATTGGGCGCTTTGGCTGGCGGTTGCGCGCGTACACGCTTGCGTGAACGCAAGCGCTAGGCCAGCCAAAGCGTGGGGTAGCACTTTGAAAACCCCTTAACTAAAAGTCGAACAGCAGCACATACGCTGCTCTAGGCTCGACCTAAAAAGGCATCTTCACTGCCGCATTCCCCATTAGCAGCAGCAAGGTCCAGGGTGTGGGCACGGCAACGAGGTCGTCACGTGTGATGCTAAATGCACTGTAACATTGCACCATGGTGCAAATGCCTTTGAGCAGTATCTTGTGACTTTTGCACTCAAGGTATGCTCTTCAGTACAATTAGCTTTACATGAAGCCCCTCCTAAGAGTACAGAGAGTAATGTATGTACTTTGCATGAGTGTTGCAAGTATCACATGTTAAAAAAACATGCAATGTGACCCATGCCAACTTTTCCCCACTGCTGCACGTGTTTGTATTTGACGTTAGTATTCCACACTACTCTAGGTTGTGTTACCTGGCATGACTTTAGTAGGGCTGGCTTTGACCCCACTGGTGTTTGCATTTGCAGTTCTTGCCCCGTGAAGCTCACTTTTCATATGTATGTTCTACAGGGGTCAGAGGCCAGCCGAGTTATCAGGGGGTTGCACTACATTACGGAATGCCATTCTGAGTGTGCAGAAACTTTAGGCGGGAAAGCGCTTGCGTGCGAAGGTTGTTGATCAGCGCTATGGTTTGCGTTGCAAGAGCGCCCACTAAGACGTTAGTGAATATGGACCCAGATATGTGCACATAGTTCCGCGAGCTCTGGACGGCTGTAGAGTAGGAAGCTTTACTGCTACTACACACTACATGTTGTTGAGTTATAGCCTGTCCTACATGGGTTTTATCATTAGATATCCCACCGAAGCTTGGTTGATACATACTGCTCGGAGGGTGTCATCACAAGGCACAGCGCATCATTATCACGGGATACAGCGTCCCGCTGGGACGTTAGATTCCAGGGAATCTGCGAGCGCAGCAGTTTACATTTGAATCCTGAAAGATTTGCAGAAATGTTATTGCAATCTTTGCAAATACTTTATTACGCATACTGCAACCTTTGTATACATCAATTTGTGGATTATATAGTTTTACCAGCAGATCTGTATGTCTATGCAAATTTAGTGGGCATTTCAATGGAAAATATGCGGTCTGTAAATGACAGTGTGTTACCTCACCAGTGCTCCAAAAGGGACAACCGGCGACATACTGCAGCCTTGAAAGACATATTGCATTGCATGCATAGACTTCAATATCACATATGGCCCTCAGTGAATGACTGTCTCACTGAGTACAGCATGCTGTAGAACAGCGCTTCTTAACCTTTTGACATCTGTGGATTCCTACTTAAGGATTACTAGAACCCGGTGACCTCCCACTGACTCATTATCGGAGTCCGGGAATCCCCACTGAGACATTATTGAAGCCGGGGTCTCTGGCCTAAGCAATTGATGATTTGCACCTCAGAACAGTACACAAAAATGCAGACACAAGCATTCAAACAAATACACAAATTATTCAATATTTAATTTAATTCATAAGAAATATATAAAAATATACATTTTCATGGCAGAACTATTTTATTATTTCCACAAATATAAAAAATATACATTTTCATAGTAAGGGTGGAGCTTTTCTAAATTCAGTTGCAGCCACCCATCGTCCACACTACATTCTGTTTGATGCTCCTGCACTTTCTCTACAAATCAATCTGAGGAAACCAACTTAATTTTTAGCATCCAATTTCAACTTCTTTCAATTACAGAATGTGTTCAAATTTTAAAATGTACATTTTGCCTCTTTATTTACATATATTAATCTATTAATATTATTAAATTTTCTAAGCAGTCGCGGAGCCCTTTAGTAGGCGTCACAGACCCCTAGGAGTCCGCAGACCCCAGATTAAGAGCCACTGCTATGGAAGAATGTAGCTGTTGGCAGCACTTAGTGTGTTGGGGTTTTAATATAACACACAGCACTGATATTTGTGTGTGGGACACTGATATATTGGATTCCATGCAGGGGCTTCAATATTAGACCCCCTCAGCATAGGGCATTCCTCATTGGCTTGGCATGCTGGGAAAGAATGTTGCTGTTGGCACCTCCTCGTGTGAAGGGGTTTCATCACTGGCTACGACAGGCTGTTGGCGGGGGTTGTTTTACAATGCTGTGGACATCAGTGAATATGGGGTGGAAACAAAATCTAACAACTGAATTTATTTTGGCCTGGTAGATCCCCTTCTTTTCTCTCTAAGTGGAAGGCCCGGCCTATTGTGGAATCGACCATCGTTTCACAGTATTTCAATTGTGTGTTAGGTCAGCCTTCTGACATACTACAGGAGTTGAAACACATCACACGGTATTGTCAGAGGCTGTAGAAACATAAAATGTGGCAGGGGCGCCGGTGCGGGGTCGCCGGATGATGACGATGCTGTAGTCCCAATGACCAGTCTATGTAGGTCCTGCCAGATCTAGTTTATTGTACGACACCTTCACCCAGTAGTGGCTCGCTAACCAGAAGACCTCTACGCTATGCTGTTTTTAAGATCATATTATAATTATTGACACAAAGCTACCTGTTCCAATATGCAAAGGGATTGTGGCTTAGAATCACCTAGGGTCGGGTGAATGTAACCCCTTAGACTTGTGTACCTTAGTGGCTCAAGCTAGGGTTGGGTGAAGGAGACCTTTAGACCTGTGTACCCTAGTGGCTCACCTCCTGAAATCAGGGCTGGTACTTTATTAAGGCAACTGTGGCAAGCTGCCTTACAATGCCACCACAACATGCCGTAAGAGGCCACAAGATTGCAACCAATGGCCTTAAAACGAGGCGGCTAAGGGAGGGGCAGCGTCCAGGCAGCAGCACGCCATTTTGCCTCTGGTTTAGAACCCCTTCTGGCAAACCAATCTTGATTGTGTGGCTGGAGATGGGAATTTGGGGATGTGCCTTTAGCTGGATAGCAGCTGTTAAGCGGCTCGTGGGAGTGCAGGCAGATGAGGAGTGTGATTATTAATATCTTCTGAAGCTCTGGGATTTAAATGCTAATTATTTGCAATATTTAGAAAGTAGAACACGAGGGAAGAGAACATCAAATCAGAAGTAAAGATCAGCTTAGCTTCAAACATTTTAAAGTACATTTCCCCCATCATCTCCTTCGACGTAATTACCACCGCCTTGTAGTGAAAATAACTGCCCAAACCGTAGCCACAACCAAGCAATCCCAAGCTCTGCTCCATGAGATATCACTTTCTATCCATAGCTGAATGTTGATGGAGTAAGGCAGATGCAAAGGCCAGGGAGGTGGGGGTGCTATGTCCAAAGATACACCCTAATTTCTTAACTGGCACAGTGCAAGTTCACAGGAGTGCCCACATTGCAGAGTTGCCCATAGACAACAAGTCATGGCCCCATTGCAAGGGTCAGTAAGTCCGCCTTTTGCCCCACTCTTGCCTTTCTAGGGTACCACACCAGTGAGGGAAAAGACTGGGTCCCGCAAGGCAGCTGTGCAGGAGTTTTCTGTGTTTTGGGGAATTCAGACAACGAGAGGAGGGCAAAGATCCAGGCTTGAAAAGTCCCAGAGATCTCCTCTATGTTTTTTCTGGTGAGATTTGCAGGCAGATGCTTGCGTGTTTCTTAAAGGAAGCCAGGGAGATCCCTCCGCGAACAGGAAACAATATCCAAGCTGAGGTTAATGCAAATTGCATATATATAGCTCTTCATACTGCACTTCTGCTGGTTGTAAGTAATGTAAATATAGACTTATGGGATTCTGCAGAAAACTACCAGTTAAAATAAGACAGCAGGAGCCAATTGCAAACACTAGGAAATCCCTGAATGACCTTAAATGACCTGTCATTCACACCAGTTACATGTATTATTTCTGAAGGAGTTTTGTAGGCTCTGGGGCTTGTGGTTACAGTGTTCCGAAGAGCTCCTTACAAGCATCTCTTCAACCATCGCCAGAGGACTCTTGCAACTCTGGTTTTCCAGGGAAAGAAAATGCAATAGAGGACTACCCAGAGTCCTTTGGCTGCAACTGGGGACTCCCACATTTCCTGTGATGTTCTTACCAGTAGAAGTATTACCTTCTCCAAAAGGGGTACACAACCACATAAACTATTTGTCAACATGTTTGTATTTTTCCTGTGTTTTGTCAATCGCCTTTACGATTTGTATTCACAGGTACATTGTTTCAGGGCTAGCTGCTCTTTTTCGATTCAAGGGAGCTGACGAATACATTCTTGTGTTTGCTAATTTAAGTCTTGTTAATGTAAATTGTCCATTTATTTTCTGAAAGTGGAGCTTTATGCTGAGCCTGAGACCAAAGACTAGGCAGAAGGTAAACTTTAAAGATGCTTCTTTCTGCCTGTATGTGATCAATTTGAATCTTTATTGATCCTAGCTTCTGGTTTAAGGTGACATCAGCTGCTGTTTTCTGGGTATTTGTATTTATTTACCACCACAGCATTTTCGAACAGAAATGCTGTAATGAGCACAATCGTATGTAAGGAGAGAAATCAGTTTCGGTACGGAAATAAGAGATGGCCGAGTGCCGTAAGGAAGGGATTGACGATGGCCTCCGCTATCCTCAGCCGCCAAAAGGGAGCCGGGTTCAGATCCCCCAGACCTGGAGAGGCCGAAACATGGTCCCTTGCAGGGTCTGGTATCTGCAGCGATTATATCACTAGCGCAGAGACACCTAGTGCAGGTATGTGTGCACTATTTAAGTGCAGTGAGTCGCGAGTAATACAATGATCGTACTATCATTGATGTTTACATACAGCGAGTATCTTACATATTTACAGCACGTAGCCTTGCACTGGCTTAGATCCGGACTATAGGAGTAGTCGGTCCCGGTTAGTGAAAGAGGGGGGCTCGTTCGTCACTTGAGGTGCATGAGAGATTTTAGGTTGGCCACACGCGTGGAGGGGGGTGGCGGCTCTTGGGTCAGAGCAGGGAAAGTGCCAATGAAGGAGAAAAACAGAAGCAAAGACCAGAACCTGGATGCTGGACAGGGTGGTCTCTTGGTTCTCAGGTGCTCGTCAGCAGAAGTCCTCACAGGCGGTAAATATAATTTTCTCTCTGGTCAACAGAATATCAGTGGATTTGCAAAAACAGGGGAGGAGTAAAGGTGCCAGACCTTTGATAGAAATCTCCGATTCACACACCTAGACGTGATGTGCAGAGGATTGTCCTGTCCTATGGACGAGTGACCCTGTATCTGCCGCTCCGCACGCATGACAAGGCTGGAAGCAAACCGCGTCCTCCTCTTTGTTCGGTCAATGCTGATGCATCAGTTCCCACAGTGTTGGGAAAGAGGCACATCAACAAGCATTTCTACAGCTTATCGTGCCCAGGGGCAGAGCCTGTGAATAAATGCAGTCTCTAAATCCTGGGTGCAGCGAAAAGATGACTCACAGACTAATCTAGAGGTGTGCATGAGCTGCAAGCAAGCAGTGTCAACCACAAGTTATTCAGGAAGAAGAAAAAATGCCACCTAGTTATTTTTACTCCACATTCACACCAGAGACACCGCAGTGAAAGCAAATAACACAAGTCTTATTTTTGCTCCTCTTTCTGACATTACTGTGTTTTAATTTTACGAATCTGAGTACATAGGATTGTGGGTATGGAAGGCTTTGTTTACCACAGGCACCATCTAGGATGAGGCTCGAGTTGGTGGGGGGAGGGTTTGAAGCATGTTTGGCTAAATTATGGAGAAAGAAAAGTTAAATTATGAGGTGTAATACGGCACATTTTTTGACGGCATTAGTGCATTATTTTGGCTTTTCTTCACAAATGAACAGTGCCTGAGCAAAGGTTCACCCTCGCTAGTAACAATTACAATTTTTGTTAACGGCCTTGCACTGCTAGGCAAACCTGGCAACTCATTTTAGTAACTTTTGATCAGTTTGGGCAATGAACAATTTCTTTGATACAATCTGTAAATTATGCAGCAGATAATGGATGATGTGGCAAATGCGCCAAATCCATAATTATACGGAAAACGTCATGGCTGCAGAAACTCATAATTCCTGTGGCCCTGATGGCGGGTAATCAGTAAGGAATGAAAGTCGCACCTATTGATCAATGGTGCTTGGTTATTTTTTTTTGGGGGGGGGGAGCCATGAATTGTTTGGCCTGACAGCCTTTTTGTGCTGGTTTTTGAAAACATGGATGTTTTTATCTATTGGCAAAAGGCGCAGGAGTTTGGAGTCAGGAAAGACCCAAGGCAAATCCAGACTCACCCCTTTGATACACTCTCAATTTGCTTATGCAGTGAAAACATAGGTTATTTCGCCATACTGGAAACAGGTTTTCATCCAAACTCTATGTGAGATATGTTAGGAAAGCACTCTGGCAACTGGATCACGGGTAGGGTTCAACAAACAGGATCTCAGAAAGAAAACAGATTGGTCAGATGTTCAGACTGTGACTGGGCAGTTCCTAGAAGGAATTATGAGCCTGAATTAGATCTTGGCAGACAGGTTACTTTGTCGCAACGGTGACGGATATCCCATAGGCTGAAATATAAATCCTATGGGATATAATGGGATTTGTATTTCGGGGAACGGGATACCTGGACAAGGTGAGTCAGAGAAACAGCCTAAAGACTGAGTAGCGAGAGACAAGGGGATATTTCGAGAGCTGTACTGTTTACTCCTTCCGTTGCGTGTTAATATGGCCACCTGAAATGGGCACTAGACTTTAGACAGGGGTCTTTCTACCCCTTTAGGTTTGCCAAGCAGTGAAATGACCAGCACTCAGCGAGGGACTAGGAACATAGCATATTGGTTGTTGTGAAGTTTCACGCAGGCACAAGGCTGTCTGCTGGTCTTAGTGGAGGGCACACTATCAAGAAGATATGTCACGAGACCTCGGTAGAGGGCACCATGAGGGAACAGGTAAAGTATCTAATGCCTCATCTTGAGAAGCGGACTGGAGGTGTGGCTAGAAGTACTTGGGCTGAAATTCAACGACCTGGTGCGGGAGCTGGTCAAGGAGAGTTTGCTGGAAATTAAAGAGAGCGAGAGAGAAACTGGAGTCTTTCTACATTACTGTTACCACAATGCAAAAATACGGGTCCATCTGAGGTTGGCATACTTGCACCCAGGCAAGAATGTGCATGAGCTTTGAAATACGAGCGTAATGAGACAGCCAGCATCTAGCTCCTAGGAGTAACTCACCACAGGTGCAAAGCTCTGAAGAACTGGCCTGGGCAGTAAATTCCGTTCCACTCACGGAATTTGGGTAATTTTGCGTTCCGCGGAGAACACGGAATTAACCAAAATTCTGCGTTCCGCGGCTGCGTGGAATTTTTTGCTTGTTCGCATTCTCAAAATGCGTGTTCACGAGATATTTTCCCCCCGAGCACGCAAACAGCGTTTGCAAATAGGAAAAAGCATTGCGAACAAGCAATTCCACACATTTGCGGGATTTCTGCGTGCTTGCTGAGATTTTTTACTGTTTCACGGAGCTTTGCATAGCAGGACTACGCAAATTCCACCCACCCCTATTCTCCACAAATAAATACTGGACGGTCCCATGGACACTGGCAAACACCTGTCCCCAGGAGGACTGAGAGAACTGAGGATTCTCAGGCAGTTTGACCCTGAAAGTAGCCCCGAGGGAGCGGAACACAACTACTAGTAATGAAAACTCTGAAGTGCAAGTCAGTGTTGAAGGCTGTATCGGAGCTTCATTGGCTCCCTGTGAGGAAGAGAGGGATGTTAAGGCCTTGTGCATGGCACACAAGACCTTCCATGGTGATGGCCCAGCATACCTGAGAAAAAAATTCTTGGTACCCCCAGAAGAGCTTTGCGCCCGGAAAATTCTAAGACAGTTAATGTCTCCAAAATCAGAAGAAAGAATTGAGGTGGAAGGAGCTTTATCCATATTCCATCCCAACTCTGGAATAAGTTAGAGGTCCGTCCAATCTATTCAGTTTTAGGAAACACCTTAAAACATGGCTATTTTCTCAAACACTCCAGTACTTATAGTTCTTATTCGTCCTATACACTGTAGCTCAACTTACCCCATTACTCAACGTTTTAGATATCGCGCCAAGACGCCACTGGCATTTGCGCTATATAAATTATTTCAATATCAATTTTCTTCTAGGCCCATAAGTCGGTTTCATGCTGCAGACACAAAAAGCTCCTGAGTACACAGAAGTCTGGGAATATTTAATCACTTCTTCTGTAGAGCTGCATATGAAATGAATCACATTTCAGCCAATATATTTGGTTAATGTTGCACTAAAATGGAACCTTTCTCCCCATTCTTTCACAAGTGTTCTAGCAGGGAATGTCCTCCGACACGCCTCTTGTGCTTGCAGGGTGCACGGTGGGGCATTCTCCGGGGCTTGCAGGACTGCTTCAGCTCCCAGCCTAACCCTGACGGAATGAAATCCACTCCAACGTGAAAGGAAACTCTCTCTGTCTGTGCCCCTGTCCTGGGACCACATCCGTGGGCCACAAAACCACAAAGCCAGAAAAACGACAAAAGAGTGGCCGACTGTCAGACAACACACCTACTCACGAGCAGCCCTGATTGGCTGGTTTGTTCTCAGCTCAGGTCTCCAGGGCAGTCGGTCCATACTTTACCATGCATTTCGCAGAGGGCGGTATCAGGTGTTCACAAAAGAGAGTGTCACCCAAGCCTGTGCCAGTGAAGGTCACACCTGTTGAGTTTCCTTCCAAGTCAGCAGACAACAAAGACCTGGTGCACCAGAGGCAAAAATCGTTGCACTTATAAAAAGAAACATGACCTTTCCTTTCTCTGGGAGTAGGGATCCGGTAGTGACTTCCAGGACACTGCGCCCGCGGTGGGAGGGCCCCCTGGCCTCGGAGGCGAGAAGCTGTTAGAGCGGGGTGTCCAGCTTCAAACCCACTGAACCGCCATGTGCCACAGACCACCACACTACTTCCTGTGGGGGAAGACTCCTCAAAAAAGATGGCGTGCAGCAGTGCTTAATTTGACCCGGTGGTTTGCCAGAACCGCGATTATGGCACGGTGACGCTGTCTGGCTAATGTAGGTATGAGGACATCAACAGCCATTTATTAGTCCAATTTACATTCACAATGACTAATACCTGCCTGCCACGGCATTCTTATAACTTTGGCGGCCTGGACTAGTATGAATTGTCACACTTGTAGGGGTGCGACGGTTTAATAGTTGTGTTGTTACTATCATTGGCAGCGCTTGCAGGGTACGGGTGATGCAAGCTGCAGTGGCCTCCCGACCAGAGCCCCGGCACTTATTATTTTACAAATTAAGCACTGGCCTGCCCTCCTTGGGCAGTGCAGGCCCTCCCCAGCAAGATGGACCGCTTTGTGCAATCTTCGCCTGTTGCCTGGAAATGTTGGGTGGGGCTTAGAACTCACGCTTGTGATGATATAGGTGTGGAGGAAATGTTCCGGAGAATTTCGAAATATACAACATTCCCCTGTTCCTTTTTCGGCCACACAAGCTGAACCACAGCAAGAAAGCCCAACACAGTTCATTTCATGAGCATAGGCCTGCGTGAACTCGTGCAATCTCCTTTGTGGAAATTACACGAAATTCCTAAAAAATGACAATTAAAGTCGATTTAGAGTTTTTCACTATTTTTTTGTGCGAGTTCTTTGCGCGCATAAAGAGTGCAAAATTACACGTGTTCACATTGTTTCCGTGCTACTACAATAGGATTAAAACCCAAAAAACATCTTAATTAGGGCTCCCGGTTATATTTCACATTTCCATCTGTATTTATCCATATTTATATTTCCCTAATTTTATCTGTATTTATCCATATTTATTTTGGGTTTTGCGACAAAATGAAGGTGAGACAAGTATATTTCTACATTTATTTATCCGATAAGTATGCTCAAAATGGCTAAACGCATGCCTGGTCTCAGTGATATAAACACACTCAGATGATAAAATATGCACTTATAAGAAAACATGCACATGTTAGTATCAAGGTTGTGTGCATCTGCTGAGGTTTAAGATTCTTTATAAGAATTCCTTTATTTTGTTAACCCCACCCTTATCTTTCAGTCCGCACAGCTATTGGCCTGACAGTTGTGATTGACAGTATTTACAATCACTGAAAAATCAACCCAATTTCCGTTTTTGTGCACTTTTACAAATAATGACACAAAGGAAAATACATTGATTTCTGTTTGTATCAATCTGTAAAAATCAGTAATAACAGAATACAGGGAGCCTTAATTTTAATTAAGCGACTGGCATTACAGCTTGATCTTGAGCATTTTGTGTAACAAGCGTAACATGACATGCCAGAAATTAAGCAAGAACTGCTGGTGTAAACTGAATTTTCCAAGGGCCTAAATGTTAGGAGTCAGGCAATGGTAATGGTAATAGCATTACAGTAAATACATGGCCTGAACACGTGATATTGTTCTTGGGAGCATCTTTCCCGACAGGGAAGCCTGTGTGCAGCTCCTGCCTACAGGATCCTCCTGGTGGTCCACAGGCGCGTTCTACGCACAGGAAGCGAACCCCTGCTGGGGAGCTAGCTTTGCTGCACGGAACCTCAGTGTAATTAACTGAATGCAAGTACCATTAAGGTTGTCCGGCCCTCTGACAATGATCAACAGTAGCACAAAAATGACCTAAGCGAGGAATTATGCACCGCAGGTTTTGTGCATTCAGCTCTTTTTAAATACGAGGCACGCAGGCGCATGACCAGCGAAACAGGTGTCATTGCCCAAGTTTTGTATCTGCTCACTGCATTTTGTAAAATAAAAAAAAATTGCGCCCCAAAGCCCTTCCCATCTAGGGATGAGTTTCAGCACCCATGCAGGATGCGACTGAACCCGAATGCCGAGACGAATCAGGAGCCCCCCTCCCCCCATCAGCGCCTTGAGACCCTCATGGGTTAGTAGCCGTGCTTTATAAAGCCCTGATTGATTGACTGATTGAGGATAGGAGCTCAACAGCCAGGTGACAGTTTCGGTGGGGAGGCGGAAACTTCTCGGTGGCCGCGTCCAAGTTATGGAACATCCTCCCCATGGCCATCCCCTGGCCTCAGGCCCATGCCCCTTCCCATGAGGCCTTAAACCTGGCTCTTTACTCTCTAATGGAGGGATGGGTCCTGTTTTCCGCTCTTTCCTCCTTCTGTGGGTGTAACCCTATTAGCGCATAGACACCTCCGGGCAGTTGTTAGCGCGTTTATACATTTTTTTCATTCTGTTTCATATTGTGTCAAGAGGACGATGGGGAACCCGTAGGCAGGCCCACTTCGCTCCTTTCGTTGCTTGAGATCCTGTCACTGATCCTGGAGCAGGGATGCCAGGCTGCCCATACCACCCCACGGAGCCGCGAACATTTTAATCTATGTTACTAGAATGATATCTACTCCTTGGTGCCAGGGCCCAATCGAATGCACAGGACTGCGTCAAGGCTGCAGACATCCATCCCCACAAACGGAGACACTGGGACTCTCCCCCAGAAAGTGGTATTTTTAATGACATGGTATTTAGTGGTTTTCATAATTTATCGACGTTTTCCGATATTCTTAATAGGAAAGTCCAAATAAAGCAACTTGAAACTGGACATTTAACTAAGACCATGCCTTGCAATGGCCAAAAAAAGTGGAAAATTCACCAGGCACCATTTTTCCTGCCTACGGCTTGAGCAATGACACCTGTTTCGGTCACACTATGACTTTTAGTACTACTACTACTACTACCAATCATAATACCAACAATAATATCCATTTTCATAGCATCTGCTACAAACTGGACTGCTTCTTGGCGCTTACTGCTAGTTTTCAGTAATTCAGCTCACTAGATCTCCGGTCATACACCTCAGAAGGACAAACGACTAACTGGAACCTGCTGAGATGTAAACCACCGGTCACCCCCGGGCTGTACACAGGAGTGTGGCATGGCCTCCAAACCCACTGAGCTATCGCCAGTTTACACATCTCTTACTCTTTTCTGTGCAAACCCACTAGCTAGTGATAGGGCAAGCAGTAAGCGCTCTTATTGGTCAGATTACAAAAGGCAAGCAGTAAGCGCTCTTATTGGTCAGATTACAAAAACTCTTGTAAAAGGTCTCAAACGATTCAATATCAGCTTGGCAGTGCTTGGCTATGCCCAGCAGGCTCTGCACATATCTCTGAGCAGCAGTTGCACAACCCACTGAACTATCCTACCAAGGTTCCCTCAGAGCCTCAGCTTTGAAAGCGACAACTCATACTCACAGTGACAAGCAGAGCCAGCGCCATCCGCAGGCCGGAGTCATGACTCATCGCCATTTTGGAAAGTCTTTTCACACCAGACAGGTTTCTTTACAGGTGAGTCTGCAGAGAAGACAAAGAAAGAAAAGTATGAGTCAGCGCAAAGTTTCATGCAGTGTATAAATAGGAGACAATGCTCTACGTCACGTAGCAAACTGGTTTTCAACCGTCTATGGTACCTTCATCAGAGCCACTGGAATAATGCGATTTCGCTGCCACAGATTTTTGTACATAATAATGATTTGCCATGTTTGTCACATAATCCATCATCTGCCACATAATCTGCTGTTGTTTCTAGCTCAGTCGGAGTAAAAGTTACTAAAAACGTGGCGATGTGGCTTTACTCGCAGTTCAAGGCCCTTTGTAAAGGTTAACTGGTCATCTTTTGGCTGCATTTCGTCTGCATTTGGTTGTTAAACTGGTACAAGTGAGGTGAAATCTTTTCCCAGACGTGTAAAAATAACAAAGTAAAAAAGTAATAGTACCAAAAAATCTGCCGCATTATTAGCCTTTTCTTGCTGCATTTTTAGTCAACACTGCCACACACGTTGGTGCTCCCTTGCCGCATAATTCCAGTGGCCATCAGTAGAGTATTAGTGAACAGCAGCCCTTTCATTCTTCATGTAAAGATTCGATAGCATAACCTGGGCCACCCCACAACTGTAGAAAACTCTTTCCGAGCAAAGATGGAAGCCTCAAAGAAGAGGCTGGCATGGCTGCATGGCGGTTCAGTAGCACCCTGGCCAGCAAGGGCCAAATCGGAAAAGCAACAAGCCACAAGTCAGTGTTACATCAGTGGCACCTGCACCAGACCCAAGCACTGACTCAGAGGAGTTATGGATCTAACCGCGCTCCTTTTCATGCCACAAGCAGGACAGGGGCAGCACTTCCGGAGAACCCCACAAGACCTTATGCACAACACTGACACTTCCCAGGGAGGACACACTACACACCTGCTCTCCACCAGCCATGTCTACAACCTGCAGCTTAAAGCAAACTCTGACAAGGCAACCACACTTGCAAACAATCCATTCAATGCAACCATTCACACACACACACTGACTTGCACTATGCCGGATGAAGCAACCACCCACCCTAGCTCTGGCTTGCACCACACTGGACACTGCCGCCATTCACCTGAGATCTAATGTCCACCATACCCGGGCGATGCCTAGAAGGCGCGACAGAGCCACACGACTAGCAGCAAAGCTCAATACCGATCCCAGTAGCAAAACCAATGACTTCAGTCCTAAGAGGGGGTTTGCTTTGACCGGTTGCATCTAACGGAGCTACCAGTTTTAAGGCTAAGTGGAGTTTAACACTCAACAGCAGTCAGGGTCCACAACACACCATGTAGTCAGATCACGAATCATGAGCTTAAATGTACTTCATTATTTGCAATTTGATTGAGAAAATGTTGCAGTAAACAGGTTTAAAATAAATTAAAAAATCCATGGGGAACAAACTAGATATGTGTCTATAAAGGGCTTGGTTCAATCACTTCAAAGACTTGTGGTGCAATGCCTGACGCCTTGCAAATCAGGCAAGCGGACTACGAGAGGGGCTCTATCGGAAACAGTGCCCCGGGGCGGTCCGCAGCATGGACTCCCAACGAGATCGCGAACTACTACAATATGGTGACGTAGCACGAGAGACCGAGATGGGGACTGGTGCGACATCTGCATTGGGCATCACTAATGATTTGTGGAGGGTGGGCAGAAAGACACGGTGTAGGTTTGTGTGTCCTAACTGTTCACAGGATTTTCCATTACAATGTTCTGTCATGAATGCAGGCCGGCTTGGCCCTGATATGAGGCAAAAACACAAAAAAATGTGTTAGGGAAAAAAAGTGACCTGGGGTGCAACAGATGTGTGCACCAATTTTCTGCACTGTCGTGGGTGGCACTTTGGTGTTAGAGAAAGAGCCCGCAGAGCTGGCACAACATAAGCGTTGGCACAATCTCAAAGCGAGGTTCCCTCATTTGCATGGGGGCGGGAACACTTTGCTTCTGCGCCTGCGCTGTATCAGATGCAGGCCAGAGGTGACTGAGCTGCTAAGAGGCACGCAGGGGTGGAGCAGTGAGTGCGCCAGCCTGAGGGCACTCTTTAAAATGAGGAAAAGGAGTGAATGGAGCCCGAGGCATCAATCAGCGGGTGGGTGAAGACATTCACTGCATACACCAGGGGTGCATTGCCAGGAGGGGTGCGACAACCACTGTTACATCCCTAGGTCATAGGGATTGTGAAAAATCCAAGCGTCTCACAAACAAGTGTGGCAAATGTATTCAGCAGAGGGCTAAGGGGGTAGCATGGAGCAGGATTTTTGAGTAATTGTCGCATATATATTACTAAAGCATGGTGTGGTAGCGCATTGTTGTTTATAGACAGCACAGCTTCCTTTGAAATTTCCACTAAATTTGCAGAGACATGCAGTTTTACTGCTAAAAAACTATATAGAAACACAAACCACAAGGTGTGGAAACTGGGTTTCAGTAAATATTGTTTCCACATCACCAAATAAAGTGTCTTTGTTTGTTTTGATCCTATTAAAATCTTTCTCATCATACTTCAGACTTACAAAAAATGTGATTCATTTGTCCTTTCCCAACTGCGGATATATTCTGAAATATATGAACATTTGATTTACATACATTTAAAACTTGTTGTGTTGCAAAAGAAATTGCAGCCTACATCCTTTCCTTTCCACACTTCCTGTACCAGTGCAAGATTGTCACACAGTTCACTTTACAAATTCCTCCCACTTTGTAGTCAGAAAACGAAAAGTAAACACCAATTTGACATTTGACCTGTCTTTGAACACACAGCAAATGTGAGCAGCCAAAAGGCAAAATTAAAAGGCATATTTAATACTCATTCACCTTCTGAACTCCAGCATGTTTATTTTGGGGGTGCCGCAGCACCCCCCCCCCCCACTCCCCTGCTTCAAGCACCTGTGGCATCCACCTGCAGGGATATCACCGCCCCCCCTTCAAACGCACGCAGATTGCCACCTGCAGTGCTGGCGGCTTCAAACAGAGGGTGCACTATTCAGGAATGCTGCACAGCCTTTCCTGTACTAGAGTGCACAATCCCATCTGTGCCTGGCGCATCCTTTAAAGGTGTGCTGCACCTGTCCATCAACTCTTGTTTTTGCATTTGTCACCCCGAGTGGGACGGGTATGCCCAGACGTGGGTCCCGTGCTCTCCATGCCACTGGAGTCAAGCTATCCTGGCTCAAGAGGGCCCCGAAACTGGTCCTGGGATGATTGTTTCCAGTCCAGGGAGGACCTGGCTTGGCAGTTCGGGCTGGACTGCTCCCATTGGGCGCAGGGTCAAGACTGATTTGCATATGGCTGGGTCCAAACTGGAATGGCATGGTGAGCAAAAAAACGATGGATTTAGGCCCAGATCTCTGTACTGGGGTGAATGTATGACATTGTTCTGCATTCTGTCCATCAACTGTTGTTTTTGCACCGTAGACCTGGGCAGGCGCCCGGGCTTCGCACACAGTGCGCACCGCAGACTTGGGCAGGCGCCCGGGCTCCGCACACGGCAGACCTGGGCAGGCGCCCGGGCGTCGCACACGGTGCGCACCGCAGACCTGGGCAGGCCCTGCACAAGGTGTGATGCTTCAGCCCACTCTGCGGCTGCTGTGGTCGCCTGCGTCTTGCAGTCTCCTTCACAGCCCTGAATCTCGACCCCTGGACCGCTAACCGCTCTCAGAAGGAGGCCAGTCTCCGCAACCATTCGCCTACCCCGGAAGAGGAAGGTTAGCTTGATCCCAGGCCGGCTGATGCGACACCGAGCTCGCCTGCCTTGTGCTCGTAGGCAAAATCTAATTATGAGACATAGGCGGGTACACGGTGCGCGGCACACGTGTGCGCTGGGACTCAGCAGCAAAGAACATCCCTCGCTGTGTCTTTCCTGAACCGAGTGCCTGGTGAAGGCGCTGGGCCTGAAATCAGCAGCCGGGCAGGGTTCGGCCGGCCCTTTCCCGGGGAGGGGATGCTGCAGAGATCTCTCTGCTGCAGGTCCCAGCGCTGGAGAAGGCACCGCCCTGGCTCAGTGCTACGCGCGCCTGGAAGTCCTTCACCTGCTCCTCACCCGGGGTTACCAGAATCCTCCAATAGCAGCAGTGGGGAAGGTTGCAGCCCCTCCTCAGAGGGGTTAAAGGCCACAGCAGCAAAGCCACTCAGGTTTGAAATATGACAATAACACCAAGGGCTGCGCAGAGCCTTTCTGCCACATCTGAGGAATTATTTGGAAAATGTTGCAACTTCTGGAAGATTGCAAATTGTACTCTTTTCCACATTTATGTGACAATCATGACTTTTACGACTATATGTAGCGAATATATCCTTATTAAACCCCAAGAAAATGGTTCAGCATGAGGGTCACGTTACAGAAATCAGTTACGTCCTCAGTACGTTTCCTGTTATTTGGGGATGAAATACCACACCCACTGAATACAGATACTGTTAGCTGCAGTATTATCGCACCTTTCCGAGATCTGCATCCCGTAATTAAAGTACCCTATAATGTCCAAGGCCACTGGAATCATGCAGCAGGGGAAAAACAATTATGAGGCAGAGTTGACTAAATTATGCGGCAAGAAAAGACACATTATATGGCATAATGCTGCACATTTTTTGATAATATTACCAGGGCTCGAGTTGGGAGTACACGGCTTCCCCCCACTCTTTTCACAGGGTGGACGCCGTCCCCCCCCTGCCAAGAAGTTGGGCCCCACAGAAATATGCTGAACTTGTCCGAGTGTAATTTTCAGACACCGGGACAGCTCAGCAGCACCTGCACGTCGCCTGCTTTCCATTCCCAGCAGCAACGTGCAGGCAGGGAAGGGAGCCTATTTTCACCTCCAGCTGGGCCGAAGTTAAGGGGCCATCCGACCTCCTATTGTTTGTATGGGCTGACTGGGGGGCCGCCTGGAACCTTACACTTGAATGTAAATACCACAGAGGGAAACAAAGGCACACAGCTTGCCTTCTCTTCACAGGTACAGCATGCTTGTCTTTGTTCTGTCCCTGTATATAAATGCAGACACTAAGACTGTCACATGGGTTAGTCTGTCCCTGTATTTACACAAATAATTTAAATAGCACTATTGTATTTCTTTTATAGCGCTACATCGTGACGTCATGAGTTCATTTGCATATTGTCGTAGTTGCTCAGTCCCCCTACTTCTTTTTATAGGACTTGAGCCCTGAATATTACCTCAATATTTATACAGTTTTTATACATGTGATCACTGTCTTGGGGCAGGTTTCACCTCATAAGTACCTGTTTGAAACCCAAATACCGCAATAAGCAACAGAAAGGTGACCAGTCGACCTCTGCAAAGGGCGGCCTTCCACCACGCGCAGCAACACTTGTGACTGCGATGAAGCAAGAGTAGACATGGTGCGAACAAAGAGCACCCCTACTCTCTGTTTATTGCCCTTACTATTAGCTTACGTGGTGGACTTAAGTCTTAGTTACTACCACCAAAAGGGGCAGCGTCCGTTTAATCTGCTTTGGAAGAGCCCGGCCACTCTGATTCTGCGGGTAACAATATTTCTCCGCAGCAGGCACTTAAATGCCTGTAAAATGCCTCCGGATTTTTTACACTTATCCCAGAAAGATGCTCTCAAGCCCTGAAGACACCACGCACTGTCGCATGGTGATGACGTCACCGCACGTTCTGCCGGATTGGCTTCAATTTAAAAATAATTAAGCAGGCAACGTCACCGTCAGTACCGAGACTGTATATGATCGAACAGGGCATATGCAGATATTTGCGTCCACATGAATGTCACACCAGAAAGCATTAACGTCACCTCAATTGCAGAGGAGTAAATAGAGAATGGACGGGGATTGGAATCTTGCCACCAACGTCCAGATTCTCTTAAACTAAAAAATGAATACGTGTATTTGAAGCATGCAAGATCGTATTTAATAACTGCTAAGGGAATACAACGGGGGCCTGGTTAGGTTGCTCACACCAAAATGAACGAGTACCGGGTCCAAATCCCTCCTACAAATTCTTGTTTATGTTGTGTGATATTGGGCAAAATATTTTTTCTGTGCGGCTCACCGCCCCATCATGAAGTGTCTACAACAGGCTCAGTTTCAGTGCATAGCGCTACATAATTACATGCACACGCATCATTTAAAAAATTAAAATCTAAATGATATAACATCTGTACTTCTGGTGTCTGCAGACCTCACTCACCCCTCCCACGTAGACCTAACTGTAACCAACACCCTATCAGGCAAGCTCAGGGGGCCTCGTCGGCGGTACGAGGCGCTATTGAAATCCTACAATAAAATAAATACTGCCTTGTTCCTCCCGTTTTTATTAATTTAGAAAAGACTCTTGAGTAGGGGGAACCAGGAACTATATTCCAGCATTAACAGAAATTACAGCTGTTAATGTTACACTCAGAGCAGGCCAGGTACTTAACTCCTTTTAAATAAACAGGTGAATGAATGCAGCATATAGGATATTTCAAGGGTGCCCATACTCTGACAGCACTACAGTGCCACACACAGACTCGTAACATAAGGCAGTCTAGGACATGGCGCTCTGCACACTCGTGCACTACGAGTGTGCAAAGCGCTATGTGTTATTAATTCACAGCAGACTCACGAGCTCGCCCTCTTCTACTCTGGGTGAGCAGTCCAGATTTCAAAACCCTTCAAATGACTTCCTGAGCTGTGTAGACATTCAGTCCTTAAACATAAGGACTGACCGTCTCATAGCAGGCCCCGACCATGGCTGGGTGTTGCTCAGCTATCACCCCCTGCTCCATGGCTCCCTCCAGTATCTGGGGAGGGAAGGAACTGATGTACAACTGCTTCAGTTTCCGCAAGTGTGCTCGTCTTACCTTTGTCACCAACAGGAATGTTTTTCTTCTTTGTGGCTCGGTGGACCGTGCGCTCTCCTCGAACTCTCGAAGTGTCCGAAGAAGTCCAAGATCACACCGTGTCGCCCGGAACGCCGGCACCTCCTGACGCCGAGTCCACACAAGCGGCAGATGAAGGCTCCGTGTGCCTCCCGTTACCTGCCGGTACCTCTCCAAGCTGTCAGCCAATGGCAGCCGCAGTCTAGCGGGCTCCAAGAGATCACCGGCCTGGCGCGCACCGACAGCTGCAATTAGATCCCGTCAGCCGGGTTTCTGCAGGCTCATCACCGGGGGAAAGCGAGTCCTGGTAGCGCACTCTCATTGGTGAGTCACCCGTGACCTGGAGCATGAAAACCCACTCTACCTGTCTCTAGTTCCGCTGTCAGAGACGACTCCACAGGTGTGCGGTGCGCTCCCAGGAAACGGGGCCTCTTATTCCTTTCGGGATGGGGGCGGGGCCACCGGGGCCTTCCTCTTTCTCCATCCCACCCCGCTGGACCAGTTCCCAGCTGGAGACTGGGGCCTTTCCCATCTCCCCGGAAGCATTTAATTTTAATTAATGCTCAACTTTTACAAAGCGCTGCGTGTCTCCTTCTGGTTACTTCAGAGCGAGGAAAGTTTTGGCAAAATAATCAACTTTCAGCAGGTTTGGTCTGAATTGGTGAGGTCGGTGGCTTGTCCGAGGTTCTTCGGTCATGACCGAATCCCGGGGCCAGAGTTACAGAGGTGTAACACAAGGCACTGTGGCAACCGAAGTTGCTACTTTGCGTGAGAGACTATAAAGCGCCATCTCTACGGAGATATGGCGCTATACTGTTCTCTCCGTGCCCTGGCCACAATCAAGCTGTGTGGCGCAGCGCACACACTTATGGTGTCTGACATATGTTTTGTATTGGAAGGCACCCTTCCAGTATAAAATACTATGCATACATTATCTTTAAAACTTTTCCCACCTCGGATGTGTGTTGTGCAGCGCAGCACACGTGCAAAGTGGGAAGAGTTAGGCGAAATAAAAGCATTTCTCATTGTAGTGCCGGCTTCAAAGCGGCGTCATTTTTTGGTGCAAAACCCTACTATCGTTGGTAGATAAGATTTTGCTTTGAAAACCATGGTTGGTTGCATGGGGACGCCCATGTACCGCCCATGGGATGCCCCCTTGACGCAGAGTGACGCAAAGTGCCGCTCTGCGTTATTTTGAGGCACCCTGCGCTGGAAAGTATATCCCCCAAAACATTTTGCGCAGGGTTGCGTCAGTGCACAATGTTTGCAAACCTGTGCCTCGGGGTTAGGTTCAATGGCAGGGTTTGCCGTGAGTCCTGAAAAGAGTTTAGCTTAAGTTGCCAGTAGAGAGGGCATTGCACCCTTTGTAGGGCTGAGGGAAAAATAAGCCATTCCCATACTGTATATTTATTCCTCCAAGAATATCTTTCCACGTGTGTCTCTGGCTTCCAGCTCCCTTCGTCCTGTGGCCACCCAGGACGATGGGAAAACCCCAGGAGGCTGGGGGGCTGGGGCCTGGCTGCTTGTATGGCTGGGCGGACTGAGGGATCCAGATTTGAAAGTGAGCCCAAGGGAACCATCACGTTTTCTAATACACAGAGAATTATTTGCTGATACTCAGAAACAACCCTCCTAGGTTTTTTCTATAGAACCCGGATTCTTGGGATATTTCATATATTCCTTTTCCGAACAGCGTGCAAAGCTTTTGGCTTTTCAATAAATGCATTTGGAAAATCGTGCTATAAAATGCCCATCTGGACCCATTTTCCCTGAAACAATTTCCAGCTTCCCAGAAGAATGTCAGACCACGCCATTCACGGCCAAGTGGAGCTGGTATGACCCTTTTCGGTTCCCATCCCAGCCCTGCTATTGTCTGGTGGCCTGTGAGGGACTGATGTGGTGGAACAGAACCGGTCTGGCTGTGACGTTAGGCCTCTGTGCGCGGGTCGCCTTGCCTATGTATCACAGGCAGTGCCATCAAACATGATCTGTGGGTCGGCAGGACTCTCAGATTTTCCGGGTCACACCTGAAGCTGCCCCAGCAGAGTACGAAAGGGCTTGCTCAGCCTCCTGAACCAAGCCCACCTGGGAGCTTGATTAGGTATCCAGACACAGGCTTTGAAAAGGCAAAAATACGGTAAGTTAAGTAGGCGGTAAGATAACACAGCGAGATATAGATGATCTGCTGCCGAGGTGTTTCCAATATGCAGGTTGCAGAATCTCGGCAGGGCCGACATAGTATTTCATCCTTCTGAGGTTGAATGAATACCGACGAGTTCTGTAGTGCAATTTGTTGTTTGGTTTATTTACCGCAAAACACAGCAAGTGAAGCAATAATGTCAGCTTTTTGGCCTCAGGACAGTGTGGGAAAAAGTTAGCCAAAAGGCCTGCTTAATTTGTATAAATGTGACACCGATGATTTTCAACGCCGCAAAACCGATAGTAAGTGATACATGTCAAATATATATTATTCTTAGTTTGCATGTGGGCCATTCCCAGTGGCAACATTCCGTGCGCATGACTGTGGAGAAGAGACTGGGGCAATACCCCTGAGGGACATCTTGTCTTTTCTTTTTTTCTATGAATTGTTGCCTGGCCCGACAGGAACCTCTTCACTCTCTAAAAGCAGGGCCACTGGAATTATGCAATTTTACTTCTGCAAAGTTTTCTGCATAATCATTGGTTTGTCGCAGTTGCCACATAATCTATCAATTGCTGCATATTCTGCAGATTTTAACGAAAACATGTTTTTAGGTCATATGGATAAAAAGTTATTAAAATTGTGGCAACCTGTTTTGCTGCACAGTGGAGCGGCCTCTGCAAAGGTTGACTGGTCATCTCTCAATTGCTTATTAATATATTTCAATGTTAAACTGGTACAAATGAGGGAAACTTTGCCCTGGAAGTGTTAACATTTGAAAAACATTTGAAAAACTGACACAATTATGAAGTAATACCATCACAAAATGTAACGCATTAGGTTGCATAACTCTTTTCCTCTTGCATAATGTAGTCACCCCTGCCGCATAATTTGTTCCTCCCTGCAGCCAGTGGCCCTGCTAATAACTAAGAAGTACACACCTCATACTGAACTATCTCTTGGTGCTGCCCTTAAATAACGATCTTGGCTAAGAGCTCGTTTTAGCAACTTGAGAAAACAAAATGCTGAGTCAACCATACTAGGATTAAAACCAATCATGCACGGGTTACTTTGAAATATATGCTGCAAGTGCACGAGCCCGCCGAACTATCTTAACGTCTTGCACCTCGGTTACACCAATGCTGCTTATGGTAAGTTAGACCAGATAAACAGAACTGAACTACCTGTGCTCGATGTGGTCATTTCAGCAACTTGAGAAAAAACCACAGCAGCTGTATCGAACATGCTAGAATTAATACCAGTGATGCAAAGATTACTCTCAAATCTCTACTGTAGGTGCATTTACTCATATAACTATCTTATTGTTTTATACCTCTGTTACGCCAATGTTGTTTACAATAAATTAGATTTAATAAATAACACCCACCCCAAACGTAACTATCTCTCATGGCTGTTGTTTCCAGAGCTTGATGTGCTCGATGTTATAACCGGAGTCACCGCGCCTAGGATTCACACCTGTGATCCGCACACGTTACTCACAAATCTCTGCAGCAAGTGTATTAACCCACTGAGCTATCCGACCGATGTATATCTCTATGATAAGTCTCTAATGCCGAGGTACTGACTGCAGCCTGAAATAATCCGCGACTGGCCTACTCCGGGGGGAAAATCCTGAATGTGTGTAATAGAAACCGCGAAATCCTGTAAATCCCAGGCCCGCCGGTGTAATTAGAAAGCATTTCTGCCGGTTGAATCAGGTTAGTCCTGAGCCGCGAGCCCCATTACTGCCTCACATTCCTGGCACCCGGAAATCCACTTGAGGGAGCAGCTTGCTTTCCGGACAGGCCGGCTCCATACAATGGAGCTCTGCGGGGGTGGCTTGGAACAATGGGTGCTCGGCACCCCCGCTGCACAATGGAACAACCCGTGCAGCCGCACGTGCAGCGTTGGTGTGAATGGGAAGCATCAGGTTAGGTAACAACTCGTGCGAAAAGGTAACCTCTCGTGATAATTACAAACGCCGCTCTCTAGACTTCTCTTTGATGGTAATATTAATTATCATGTAGAGTGAAGGGCCGCAAGTAATATTACGTAACTCGATTGTGTTTTATCAAGCGTGGAAGGGTGGGAGTAGCCACGTGCAGCGGAAGCTGTCATTATCGTCTGAGCAGAACTCCTCTGCCTCCGGCGCATGACCACACTGAGCTTCGGATCTTACCAGAGCACCCTTTTCTGCTGTTTCTGCAAATCAAAGGTGATTGTTTGCAGTGCCTGGCAGACAGGGCAACGCTTGTCCCCAATAACACAATAAGGGATGTACACCTCCAGACACGTGCACTCAAATTGTTTGTATCATGACACAAGGCTGTGCATTGTTTCTTGATCCTTGTAGCTCACACATTTTTTCAGGCCTGGTGTTAGCCAAGATCTTTGGATTTTACAATTATATACATGTTATATGCACATTGAAAATTCAAATAGCTCTGTCCAGTCACAGGCCTATTATTGGGTCCCTCAAAATCTTCTTCCATCCAATTACAGCTTGCAGCAGGGGGCAGTGGGTCAGCCCACTTCAGCCATTGGCTAACTCCACTGTGAGTGACAGTCTTCGGCACCACTGACAAGGAGAATATCCACTCACAAAGTGGGCCCCTTTAGTGCCAGGTTCAGGCAATGTGTGCTTTATAGAACCAAAGAAACTTATTTTTGTTTTCAGACAATGCTTTTTTTTTTAGAATGACGAGGGCTTGTACAACAATAAACTATGACAAAGCATGCATTGACAAATGCAAAAGCCTGGCAGCCAACACCACATCGATTGGCTTTGCCAATGCTTGCTGGTAAGTTTATTAAATTCTAGGTCCAGTGCTCTGACACCAGTGGCGGCTCCTCTGCTAAGGCGGGAGGAGCGTCGCCCCACTGCTCTCCGAGCAGTGTAAAATGCAAAAATAAAATGATGATAACACAAATTATTTCTGTTATTATCATATTATTTTGGTGTCAGCTAGGTTGGGTGGAGTGACATCTAGGAGGAGTAATTGCTGTACTCGACCAAACAATCATGCGCACCTTTCATGTTCCCCAACAGTCTGCATTACACAGCCAGGCTGGGAACATGCCCAGCCTCCCATTTCCCGTCTGAGTGCAGAGACACGGCGCTCAGACCAATCACAACGTTGCATTGCGACGCTGTGATTGGCTTAGGGAAGGGAGCCTGTGTGCTTCCTGCTTCCCCACAGAGAGAAGACGAGGGACTGCAGCAAAGAGGTAAGTGTTTTTTAAAAAAATTGCACCACCCTCGTGACCCCCCACCATCACTCCTGCCCTACCTCTCTTGTTCCCTGCCAGCCGCTACTGTCTAACACCCATAGTGGCTCCTTTTGTACTCCAGAAAACAGGAGAGGATATCCTATGTCCCTGAGCAAGAGAGGTTCCCGAGTAGGGGAGGGCCATATCTAATGTTCCCGAGTTGGGGGGAGTGTGGTGGGGAGAGATACAATGTTCCTAAACAAGAGGGGGGAACTGATGTTTCTGAGCAGGAGGGAGAATATATAATGTTCTTGAGAAGGGACAATTGGTATCTAATGTTCCAGGAAAAAAGGGGGCATATGCAATATTCCAGAATTGAGGAGTAGGAAATCTAATGTTCATGAGTGGAAGAGGGAAATCTAATGTTCATGAGTGGAAGAGGGGAGATAGCTAATGTTCATGAGCAAGAGGGGAATATCCTTTTAATTGCCGTTCAGATGTTGTGCCTCCACGCACCATTATCTATCCCTACAATCACCGCACTGCGATGGCCGGCTTTCCTCTGCCTTGTAAGCTTTAAAATGGCGAGGCCCTGATTGCTTTGATTGCCGTGCCCTGTTGCTACGGCATGCATCTTGTCCTCCGCTCTGTCCTCCTCAAAATGGCGGCCCCTCGACTGCTCCAAAATATCTCTATCGACCCACTTCTTGGACGCCTGCGATTACCGCGCTGCGATGGACGATTCTCCTCTGCCTTGTAAGCATTAATATGACACACCAATATTCTAATAATGGCCACCACGAGTGGGCCCCTTTCCGAAGCACTCCTTCTCCCCTTGTTGGGGAGGGAGCCAACATTTATGTCCTGGAGTCTCAGAGACCCCTCTGAAAGAGTCCACAGCGACAAGGGAGTCTCACTCAGCGGAGGCCTGGGTTTTTACCCCATTACCGCTGGGAGCACAGCACTGTACACCATGACCGGCGAGCTCGATGGAACTTTTTGGACTATGCCCGCTAGGCGGAAACTATAACCTTTCTGTATGTACTGCGGTGGCCGAACAACCTCTGGCCGATGACCAGTGGAGCTGTCCCACACAGCTATAGAGGAGTTTGGCTCTGGTTCACCCCTCGGCCGTCACCTACCCAGCCGGATGTCGGACAATGTTTTTCCTCGGCTCCCCGTTGTGCCGCCTATACCCTCCCCCCCCCTCCATTATTCTCCTCTACCTCTCCTCTTCCTTCGCTCTCTCCCCTATTCTTCTCTCCCCTTGCCTATTTGTATCTGATGTTCCTCAGCAGGAGAGCGAGACATGTTCATGAGCAACAGGCGAGTACCTAATATTCCTGGGTGGAATAAAGGATCTTTACATTTTTTGACTGGAAGTGGTGGCTTAACAATATTCTAAAACAGGAGAGGGTGTCTAATGTTCCTGGGTGTAAGAGAGGGTATATTATGTTCCTGGGCAGGAGAGGGATAACAAATGGTTCTGAGTGGTAGGGGGATATGTATTGTTTTTGAGTAACAAAGGAAATATTTTATGTTCCTGAGCAGGAAAGGAAGATGTGTAACATCCTTCAGTAGGTTGGGAGATGCTTAACATATCTGAGCAGCATAGGAGAGCATATCCCCCTGGGTGGAGGAGAGAATATTTACATTTCTTGGAAATGGGGGATAACCAATGTTTTAATCATGGAAAGGACCTCGAAGCTTGGGACCCGGGTTCGAGTCTCGGCAGGGACGCTTAACTTCCTGTGATTCTGGGCAAATCACTTAATCTCCCTGTGCCTAAAAATGAACGTGTCCGTCTGTAACGCAACTGGTGCTCATGTAAAGCGCTCCGGTACCTTCGGGTCAAGTTCCTGCTATATAGAACTAAACATAAAAAAAACTCGGGTGATGTGTAATGTTTCCGAGTGGAAGAGGGGATATTTTGTGTTCCTGAGAGAGAGAAGTTATCTAATACTTGTAACCTTGATAAAAATGCTGTTTATCAGAGGACATGTTTCGTTGGAACCAGGCATCGAATATCTTTGTCATGGCTTGCTCGTCTCTTCCTACTGCCGCCTTTTAGGCCACCATACCACCCCCCCCCCCCCCCCCCCCCAGACTTTATTTTCCGGGCGGTAAATTCTAGATCAGGACTTCCTTGTTAGAGAGTTCGTCGTTCTTGTGAGTGAATGAAGTACATTCATTCCCCTGTCACAGGGTGTCCCACACCCGATGTCTAGGGTAAGCTGCTAAACACGAATGTCATTGGGCGAGAGCTAGGACTTGTGTGGACGTCACAGAAAGAGGAGTTTTCGAGGTGTTGCAAGAGAGCTCACGGCCCTGGAGCGCACAGATGTTGCACAATGACTTCGGCGGAGCAGGAACCACATCTCGACTGTTCTGACGTTTCAGTCATCCTAACCCAACAAGCCTTTTGCACCATGGCGTGTTCCATGTGAAATCACGATGCTCTGGTGAATGGTGATAAATCCTGTGGAAGCAGCGTCCTTCCAGACTACGGGTTCACGTGGAATCCCTTCACTTTTTTGTTTTTGTTTAAATTATTCGCAAAATGACTGTTTCTGCTTCCCCTCTCCTTCCTAGGCCCAGAGTGGGAACATTCCAGAACATTCTTCAGGAAGCTCAGAAAACAGCGCACAAAAGATCCGCAATGAGGCCCTAAAACGTTTTCTTTCACTTCTGTAATATTTCTCTCCATTCCACCTCGCCCGGGAAAGCTTTTGCGATGGATTTCGAAGCACAAGTACTTCACCCAGAGGGGGGGAAAACTGTCACCTCCTCACAGAATATCAAAACGTGTATGATTCATCACCCTCATGTTCTCGGCCTCCACTGTGGCCACCCACTCCGCGGTCTCCTCGGCACCTCGGGCCGGTTTCTCCTTCGTGTGGCCGGGTGTGTGGCCTTCAGCCGGCCCGGGGCGTCACTAGGCCTCGCCCTGCCCCCGCCGTGCCAGGGGCCTCCTGACCCACAGGGGCCAGTACTCGTTTCGTCACACGACCCTTCAGCAGGGCTCAGCTCTGGGTGGAAGTCTGTGAGTAAACGTGCATTTGTGTTCACAATAGGTTGTCGAGCACCGGCCCCTAGAGGGGGAATCGCCCTCATCTAGCATTTCCCACGCTTCACTCAAGGCCAGAGGACAGGAAGAAAGGATCCGAGCCTCGCCTCGCCTGAGTGGTAGATTATCATTATGGAGGTCTGACTTGAAGCAGGCCGGCCTGTGCTAAGGAGGCAGTGAGGGCGGGGAATTAGGCGCCCTTGTTGATGGCAGGGAATTAAATGAGGCAGCAGGGGGTCCCCTTTGTGCTCACTGGTCGTACCTGGATGAGCAGGGAATGAGAACCGCCCCCCCCCCCCAACACAAACATCCCCGGACCTCCCCCAGCACACCTCAATCACTGATAGCTGAGCTGCTCCAGGCGGATATGAAGGTTTTGTTGAAGATGTGTGTCAGCAGGGGTCAGAGGGTGAAGGGGGGGCAAGGAAGTGGGGCTAAAGGGGTGTTCAAATATCACCTGCCATAGGATAATGAAGGACTCAAACCTGGCAAATCAGACAAAAACGAACAGGCAGGGACAATGAGCGGGCTGGAGCGGAGCACTGCTGTTGGCATAATCTTAATGCACACAGCTCTGTGCGCCCCTCAGAATATAGACGCCCTGGGCCGAGGCCCAGTTCACTCATGCCAAGGACCGGTCCTGGTTTGAAGTGTGTCTGTATTCAGAAAAAAAACATTCGAAAGAAATCTGTGTGTGTGAAAGAGTCAGATCCCCACGCCTTTTAATTAAGGTTACCCAACGACTGCATGTCATGGAAAACGGTGTAGTGCATTCTGGGACTTGTAGTACTGGTTCCTATCAGTTGATCTACTTGAACGGATATACCTGAAAACAGCAATTTGGGAAAGAAAAGCAGAGGACTGGAGCATGTCCTCCGTGGTGACGTCAGAACCATCTGAAATCCTTAAATGTGAACGGAATCAATGTTCAAGATAAGTAAAGGAGAGAACTAAATAAAAAAATGCTACATTCTGGGACCCACAATAGAGGTTTTCCTCCGTGAAGGGGAGTTGTTGGGGTGTCCTACAGCTTTCACCTTGGGATAGTTACACTTTGTGGGTACAAACAGCACGGAAGCACCTACTGCAGGCAAAGGACTGCATTTTCATTTAGTTACATGATTTAAGCCCATTTCAGGCAAACCCATGCAGAGTTCAGCTGCAGGAGTTACTGTTGACAGCTTTGAGTCTGGTGTAATTACCCCCTCACTGCATCACCGAGCACAAGCGAGAAACTCATGCCACCGAATATTTATGTGAATGTCAGGAGACTGGTGATGCCTTTTGAGGGATTATCAGGAAAAATTATACGTTGAACTTTTAGGGCTTTTCACTGTAAGGATATATCTCCTTAACGTCACTCCCTGGGCCTGGTGGCACATTTCTCACTTATGTGCCAGTCAGTGGGACTGAAAAGCACTCTTATCACAGCGAGCAGAGCCCCTCTGCCACCCACTGCTAATTGGCATCCGCGTAATCCTCTGTCGCTTCAAACCTATGAGCATTAATCTCTTGACACATTAAAAAAAATGAAAATGAGTGTAGGCCGAAGCTTGTCTGCAGCTCTGGAGCAAGGAATTTCATAGCCCCAGACAACATGACAGTTTGCCACGCCTCACTAACAAGGCCTTAACTAGAGAATTTCTTGCAATCCGGTACCCTCGTGTGGTGGTACCGTAAGGCCAATTCACTGGGCATGGCGTTTTTCCGCATAATTATGGATTTGGCCGCAATTCCCATATGAGCCATCATATTGTGCATTTTTTGTAGATTTTAACGTACAAACAAAAAATGTTCTAGCACAACCAGGATCAAAAGTAACTCAAAATGCTGCAATGTGTTGCAGCGCGGCAGCAGACTTTGTCACACAGAAGCTGGTCACCTTTCAGTTGCTTATTGCTGCATTTTGGTGTAAACTTTGCCCGTGCAGTGTTAATGTGTAAAAGTGACAAACTAGCGAACGCCGCTTCAAAATATGCTGCATTGCAACACATATATTGCCGCATAATTTTGTTAAACTTGTCACATACTGCATGATTCCAGTGGCCCTGTCCACCACTTGTCAAGGCTAGGGTTTGGAGTTGGAATGCACACGCAGTTAGAGGCCAGAGCTCTTCTGGTGAAACACAAGCTTCCTGTGGAATTCCTGGGGGTAGCCATCTATCCTTGAGCCCAAGATCACAGCTGAGGGTGAGCACGTAGCTAGCATTTCTGAGGCACAGCTCAAGTAATGTTATCCTGTATGGCCCCTTCCATCGCCTCCCTCCCCCCTTACCCAAGCCCCCAGGGTGGGAATCCTATTCCTGTTGGCAGCTGCATATCACTGATCCGCAGTGGGTGATGTTATCTGTGATGTCATCTGTGGTGTTACGTGCACGGCCCAAAGCAGTGTATGAGGGGCAGAGTTCCAGTTTTTTGAAATTCTCTTACTTTTTAGGTCGAGCCTAGCGGCAGCGAGCATGTGCTGCTCGCTCTGTGAGGCTTGCTGTAGTAGAGTATGCTGTGGAAGCCTCGCCCACTCTCCTCCCATATTTTTCATTGGCTGGCGTAATTGTCCTTGGTAAATGCTGGCTTCCAATTCATTATGAGGCGTGTTAGGCCCTCCTTGTTACCGCCTTGTCGCCATTTGTTACTGCCCATAACGACTGGACCTTTTACTTGGCACGTTACACAGTCGGCTTTATCTAGGGAGTCAGCACTATTTTGTTTATGGGCACTTATGGGGACACTAGCGGATGCTATTTTTTTGTATTTGTTTCCTGAGCGCGGCGCCCGCTTTAGGGACACCTTGCTCAGTTTATTTATTTATTTATATTTAACTTTCATGTTGAGCGCGGCGTCCACTTCTGGGACACCACACTCTGTTTATTATTATTTTTCAGTTAAACTTTCATAGTGAGCGCAGTGCTTGCTTCAGGGCTACCGCGCTCTGTTTGTTCTTGGTTTGTTTTTTTTTAACTTTAAAACTGAGTGCGGCGCCACTTCAAGGACACCACGCTCGGTTTCTTTCTTTATTTTTTTAATTTACCACCGAGCACGGCTTCAAGGACACTGCGCTCCGTGTTAAAGTTTAAAAAAAAGAAAAAAAGAAACCGAGCACGGTGTCTTTGAAGCGGCTCAGTTTTACACTTAAACAAACATTTGCAATGCAATAGGTCTCGCATTCACACAAGTTTAAGCTATTGACATTGTAAATGACAATGACTTTTATTTATGTTTTAAAAAACAAAAATAATAGGCATTGTCATTTACAATGCCAATAGCTTAAACTCGCTTAAATGCGAGACCTATTGCATTGCAAATGCTTGTTATTTTTTGTTGTGAGACTTTCGGGTACTTCACTAACTTTTTCTACATTACGAGAAAAAGAGGTTTAGTATTTTCTGTCCCTGCACACGGGGTCATGCAAGCAGGGCATGGAGGTCAGACAGAGATATTCAAACAATGCTTAATAGAATGATCATATTGACAAATTATAAATCTCTTCCTTGCAGCTCAAATACTACCCAAATTGATGAAAAACACTCCGACCCAGCGAAGATGAAAACATGCTCCAGCCCTCCGAGAAGCTAAGTTGTGCTCTGCAGGTAACAGCCGAAGCCTGCTTCTCGCCGCTCAGCATCCTGTCTTGTGGTTGCACCATCAGCACCAGAACAGAACTCTCCTTTTGCAATTAGGGTTGTCTAAATTATAAATGAACGTTTTTTTTGCATTATTTAAGCAACGATAATGAACGTTTTTTGCATTATTTAAGTGACAATAATAAATGAACGTTTTTTGCATTATTTAAAAGACATTAATAAATGATTTTTGTTTTGTTGCATTATTTAAGTGGCAGAATGTGGCACTTCATTGCTACCAGCATAAAAGTGGGGTTGCATGATGTGCTGCTAGTCACCCTTTTTTATTGGCACCAAAAGGCCCTCGTGGACCGCAATCCAGACGCTCCATAGGAGGTGGAATGATACACCAAACAGCCAATAGCATGAGGTGAGAGGGTTTACTAGCAAGAGGTGGACTAAAGTCCACTCTACGTGTATGTTAAGTAATCGGTAACAACAAACCCAGCTACGTGGTCCGGTCAGACATAACAAGTTGTTATGTCTGGCTTGACCACAAGGTAAAATAGCTGGATGGCCCAGATGTCGGCACAGTGTGTGGTCCCTACGGCTGCCACAAGGGTCCCAAAACGTCACACACTCCACATAAAGGCCTTCGCTGGCGGGGGCCAGTGGCATGTTTCTATTTGCAGTAACAATGATGGTCATATTTTTTTAATTTATCTGTCATGCACGTTGATGGTGCCTGTGTCCATTAAGGGCTGTAATTAGCTGCCAGGCAGAGAGCGCCGGTGATGGCGCCAGTTCCGTCAGCATTCCTGACGCCAGGTGAGTCAACGTGTTTCTGTGGAAACGGCGGTGACGCTGCAGAGGCAGGTGGGGGAGGGGATAGAACAGTCTCTGTTGCCCTAGATCCCTTCTGATTTGTGGGTACTCACAGTGCGTTGAAAAAAAAGAGCGCCCTGAAGACACTGTATTCAACCCAACATCTCTCTGACCCTCTTGCATATTGTATTGGAATTGCATTTATGTAGCGCCTACTACCCCTGACAAGGTGTCAAAGCGCTTTTTTGGGCGAGTAGCACGCTACTCCGGAAACCCATAAAGGATTAGTGGTGAATTAGTTTATTGAAATATGAAAGTAATTAGAGTGGTGGATATGTTAGTTATTTGGAGTGAGAAGGATAGCGGGGGATAGAAGAGGGAAATAGATTTGCATTTATATATCACTTGTTAATCCTGATGGGGTGTTGAAGTGCTTTTTTGGTGAGTAGCATGCTACTCCGGAACCCATAAAGGATTAGTGTTGATATATAGCAGGGGTGCAACTAGACCCAAACTTTGGGGAGGAGAGGCTAAGATTTTGAATTGTAGGGGCGCAGTGATCCTCAGAGCACGTGTCAAAATTACCCATTGGGGACAGCGATGTAACACTGTTAAACGTTGCATTTGAATGCACATTGGGGCAGTGACCTGGTAGGATGCAGAATTCTGTGTTTCATTTTCTAGGACAGTCAAAGGCAAATGAAATATTCGTAACCACACTGGGCCTTTTGGGATGAGTCTCAGCAGCATCAGGCAGGACGCCAGTAGTCGAGACACCTCTCTTGCGGTCATGGGCAGATGCTCATGTTCAGGCACTGTTAGCACACGGGATGCGGAAGCTGCAATCCTTGGTAATGCACAGTAACCCTGAGTTTCAGCTCCTCAAATATCCTTGGTTTTGACACCCCATGGTCTAAAATGCAACACACATTTGAAAAGATGTTGGCAGTACAGCAACACCGAACACCAAACCCAATCAGAAAGCGCAAGCATCCATGGTGCTTCCACAGCAAAGACCAGAAACCCAAACCTGCAGCTCTAACAAGAAACATTAGAAGAAGCAGAATAGAATATAGAAACACCCTTAGCGAAAATATCAGCCAACAGAATCTTGTTCTTCAAGGACCATCGTCCCGAAGCTTTCCTTCTGCCTATGAACTCCTCAAACCCGACATTTCTAACCCTGATGGTCTCTGTCCTCCCAGCAGCCCCACCGTCCCTCCAGCTCTAGCTGTCCCTCTTCATCTGTGGGCACAGCACAGTGTCCTAGGTAGGGGCATGAAAGGTTTCACTGCAGACACTCTGGAAAGACGGACCGTCTCGCAGCTCTCAGCGGCTCTCATGGCCGCCCTGGTACACCCTGCGCTAAGCTCTAAATCCGCCACCCCACACACGTATATCTGCTCTCTCCCGCTCCTTCCTTCCCTCCCTGCCTGTTAGTGGTTAGAGCCTAAGGCAGTGTATCTGTGACTCACTGTTTCTTCTGTCTTGGGGAAACCACTCCACCTGCAAATCTCCCTTCTCATTCCCTTTAGTGTTTCTCCTCAATTCCTCTCGCCTCGGCCCTCATTTCTCCTTCTCTTGCCGCCTGTCGGCAGCGCTTTGAGGACCCCTTACGTCACTTGAAGAATTATACAAATGAGAAACATAATAATTTAGGACAGACAACAACCACAGTCCCTGATCATTGACATGCTAAGCCATTACTGGGTTACTTTCACTCAGTATCACTCTTGGGTATTACAAGTTCTTTGTCTCTCTCCCAGTCACTCTTTCTATGAGTCTTTCTCTCGGTCTCTCATTCTTGCATCAATCTTTGGGCCTCTCTCTTGGTCTCTTACTCGCCCATAGTGGAGCGTGAACGTCAGCACAATGGAAAACTGCTGATCATTCATAAGAGAAATTGAGAAGGAATATGTAATTGTCACCAAACAGTTCTTCATTACCTCTTCCTCCCTCCCGGCATCTCCCACACCTCTCGACAATAGTACGACAGCCCCTGTATCCTACACTGCTCAGAAGTTCCTCCTCTGCCCCTCATCCTACACTCGCGTAGCACTTCCTTGTCCTTTATCCATCTCTCTTCACAATTCCCACCCTATTCTGTTTTGAGGACTTGCCCTTACACACCCAGGGGATTCTTTACAAGCCCTTTGTGCCGGCAGAACGTCACTTTTTCCCATATTAAAAGTGATGCACCGGCAGCGCAGGGTACTTGCAAATAAGCCCCCAGTGTTTAATCTGTGCATGTGGTTTCGGGAGATGGGCACCATCACTAATGCGGTCTGCCAGCGCCGGCCACAACCACAACTCATGGTCAAAGGGTGTTTTACTGTGGCCTACTGTTAGGCGTTCACCTAGGGGTCATATGGTCCGGTGCACAATTGGATGAGTATTGGTCTTCATGCCCTGATGAGTTTGCCAGTAAGTTGTGTGGCAGTGAAACGTGTCGCCCGTTCACAATAAAATGGTCGAAACATGCAATTTCGTTTTTAATCATGAGCATAGGCATAAAATACAGATGGATGTGATATGCCGTATATGACTCGTTTTTAGTGTTTTCTGTGAAGAGGATAGCATTGTATTTTCTTCCTTAATGAGGGTGACAGGAGGTTGAGGGTATTTGGTTGTTTATATAAAAGTTATTGAGCACCATTAGTGTTAGATTAATATAGCAAAGTGGCCGATGATGTTGCAGCGAGCCAGTTGATAACTCCTGGTGGTCGCTTACGTGAGGCACTCCCTATACATATATTTACTAATTCTTGATGTGTAGATCCCTTGGCTCTGGGCTCGGAAAAAAGTATCACACCTGGGATCAGGGTTTGTCTCTGAATTGTTATTGGAGCATGACCTCCACTTAGAAATGATGTTGGCTTGAGGTTGGTGTCCTATGAATACCTTTATATAATTTCTGTTGGGTCTGACAAGTAACAAGGGCTTTGTTGTTGGTACTGATACTTTGAGTGGAGGGCACCCTTGGTATTTCTTTAGTCCTTCTGTAGCCCCTTTTTAGGTCTCGCTGAGTCAGCGCACATGCGCTGCTCGGAGAGACATTTAGTATGTGAGTTTAGAAAGTGCTGCTGGCTGGCGACAAGCCTGCGTTCCCGCGAGCGTGCACACGCGCAGCCAGCAGCTTTGCAATATGTACAGCCGCGATCACTCACTTTCGCGCGCACAGCCTACTTTCACTTTTCGCGCGCGCTCAACATTCGCGTTTGTTTTCTTTCATGTGATGCTACCCTCAACTGTCTTTCTTTTATTCATGCATTTGTTTATTTGCCTTCTTTTCCTTTGCCCCCTTTCTCTTCCCTTCTCTTCCTCTCTTTCATTATTTTTTTACGTCTGAGTTATACCTTCCCTTCTCACTTCATTTCCCCTTTGAGCTCCCCATCCCACATGTATTACTTACTCGCCTGCCTTTCCTCTCTACCAGACCCTCTCTCATTTTATGTTCCCTGTTTTATCTTTTCTGTTTCCTTCCAATAGCCCAATTACTCCGTCCACCCTCCTTCCTTTCTACCGTACCTCAAATCCACTCTTCCATCTCCCCTTTGATACTTGTTTTATCTCTACATTCATCTCATGGAGCTCTTATCGATAATGACCGTTTTAAACCTTCCCTTGCTCTCTCCGTCCTTCTGTGGTTCAGACCCTCTTCCATCCCACATTTCTTAATTTCTTCTGTCTTTTTTTCAATGTGAGTGGTCGCTTGCATTCCGTCACCCCTTTTGATCTACACCCCCCGCATAGTGGACCAGCATCCCTGCCTCCTCCACGGGACGCTGTGCCAGTCAGAGTAGTTCTCGCAGTCGAGGCGCGAGGGTAGGCGGGACTTCCGGGTCCCACCTCCCTGTCCTCCCCACGCGCACTTGACTTATTCACATACAGTTAAACTCACTTAGCGTGATGCTATTATCCCCAACAGTTCAACAGCAGTGGGAAAAATAAACAACACCCCCCAAGCAATGTTAGGCAACGCGAGCAGCACGATTTATCAACGTCTGCGGGAGGTTTGGCAGAGGACTCGCAGATGGAGGATGTGTCAAATGCTGCGCGATACTCGGCGATGACATGTGCTGGCTGAACTGTAGGCCTGAACCAGAATGACACGTCCTAGCTAAACTATACGGAGGTGCTACGCAGGCTGGATAGTACAGTTGGCCCAGGAGGGCACGTACCTCGCTGTAAGGCATGAACAATATGACACGTGACATCGGGATAGTCAGGCACCACAAACTTAACTCACCTCTGAGGATTGGAAAGATGAAACGGAGGGGGGGGGGGGCAGGGGCTTAGAAAGGGAGGGATCCATACAAGCAAAACTCTTGTGTCCTGAGTTGACATTTGTGTGTTAAGCTCTACAACCGACCATGTGGTACTGGTACCACCTGAACGGTACGCAGGCCACAATTCCTAAACAAGCATTGAAAAAGCAATAGGTCTCGCCTTTGATTAAGTTAAAGCAATTTGCTTTGCTAATGGTATTGTATAGCAAAGCAAATGGCTTTAACTTAATGAAAGGCGAGACCTATTGCATTTTTAATGCTTGTTGTGTTTGACTTCTAAACTCAATCAAATCAGGGGATTTATAAAGTGCGCTACTCACCCGTGAGGGTCTCAAGGTGCTGTAAGGCTAAAAGTACTGCCCTGACACCTTAAATTTCTTCTCCAAAAAGAACCAGGACACACAAAGCCTGCAATTGTAGCTCATTTACGATGTTTCCTTTAAATGTTGCTGGGAGAGGGGATCTTTCAAGTGGGCTGCAGTTCGCTTTTATAGCTGACACGTTCTGCAATGTCAGATATGAGGCCAGCTTAAATGGGGGGGGGAGGTGTAGGTTGTCAGCTGGTCTCCATGCCTGTTCCCAGCAGGCAGCTCATAGCTGCTCCGTCTCCTGGGGTTACAGAGCCAGTGGTGCCCCCTCAGCAGTCATTTTAGAACTGCATGGCCATATGAAGGGGTTCCAGGCCAGCGGTGTCATGAGGTGGATTGTTTTTCGTCTAGCAGTGCTGTTCCTGCGGTCCTGCCTTTTGTTGTGTTCAGCCTGTTTGACGGAACACTGCACCATTGTTTGTAGATGAACATTTCTGAGAGTTTTTATTACCAAAAAACATAGAACACATATTAGTAGAGTGCAAGTTCAACCCCCAGAGTTTGTTTGTGCTCTTCAGTGGTAATGCTTCCTCAGCTCAATGGTACTCATTTCATCAACCTCAGAAGGATGAAAGGCTATATAAACCCATGTGGAATCGAACATGTGAGTATGGGGGGCAAACACAAATCCTTGGAGTGGGCACATTAGCTCCTTGGGTCACCGGTGCAACACATAACTGTTATTATACCACGTGTTCCGGTAAGATCATGGTGTTCGGACACTGAAGTGACACAGAAAGAGTTAAATGTTTAGCTGCTATTGCTGTTCACCTCTGCAAAATTGCTTATAAAAAACTCAAGCAACAGCAGGGGCAGGACCGGCCGGGGGCAAGGACGGCTATGTTCTGTTGGTGCTGCGGAGTGGCTCCCTGTTTTCCTGGTGTGCATTTCCTCAGAGCAGCCTGTGACCACCAAAGGGGCACACTGCAAACCCACTGACCACAGCCCACTCTGCGGCGACACCTGACACACAGTGCAACCCTAACATACTCAGTAAAACCACAAACCTTCGACAAACTCTGCAAACCAGCTAACCCACAACACATTCTGCAAATCTCGCCACCCTAAAACACAATGCAACCCTCATTGTGCACTCAATATATTGCACGCATACACAGCAAACAAGGTACAATACATCAAAAACAGTCAAATTCATTTGTAATGCCAGAAATAAAGACCTATGTGGAAGCCCCAGTGCAAGAAAGAAAATGTCTGCTAAAACAGAGTGCAGCGCTTTAAATGGTGGGTGTGTGCATTTATTTCAGGCTGTGAGGTGTGAGCCTGAGGCTGTGATCTGCAGGAGGAGGGGACACTCTCTGGGTGCTCTGGGCTTGCTTGGCTTCTGTCCTAAAAACTGCAAACAATAAACTGCAACTTTTGCTGCCCACCTTCGGCTGTTTGTATTTGTGTGTCCTAAGGGGACAGCAGTGGTTGGTTGCAGCCTTCTTTCCCTGCATCTGCAGGTACAGTAGACACTTAGAAAGAACAAACGCAACCTCGTCAAGCGGCACCATTCTCTGACAGAATAACTTTTGATCAAGCAGGACTGCCGCCCTCGCCCAGTGAGCCCAGCCCAGGTGGGTTTATAAAGCTTGATTACCCTATGGTCGCTGCACACCTGATCTATGGCTATAACACATGGAATGCACCCCTCCTAAATGGGCTGCTCCCCCCATTCTGCAGTCATTCTCATCCATGGTACTTTTGTCTATTGTACTATGCAGGGAAACTAGGGAACACTTTATTCCAGCCCGCCCTTTCCTAGAAACCAGTGTACTTTGGACATTTTGTTTAATGGAGGCGAACGAAAACTACCATTCATAGAATGTACTGGACTGTTAAACGGAAGCCTGGCACTGAGAAACAACGATGCTGCCATGTTCACCAATTTGCCCTCAGACGGTCCTTTCCAGATTAGAATTCACTATTCACCCTATGTCCTAAACAATCGTGGGAAAAAACACACAACAATTAATACTGACGCAGTAAAACACTAAAATGTTTTTGCGATGTAGCGGCAAAACAGCGTGGCTCTAAACGAGAGGGATTGTAGTGGTGACAAAATCATAGGGTTTTTTCACCCAAACTTGAAATGGGGTGAATACATTATGATGCGTATTTACAAATTCTGCAGTGGTGGCCTGACAAAAGTCTATCAAAAATGTGGTGGGAAGAAACACACCAAAAACTTCCTCACATTGTTGTGTTGGGCACCAGTATGTGTGATGGAAGTGTGCGCTGCTGGGGGTCCTAGGTTGCTCCACACTGGAAGGATATGTACCTATCTCTCCCATATAAATCCCTACTCGACTTGGTGAATGTACCCTTTAACTAACCTCACTGCTGGTCAGCAGATATCAAGATGGTCCAATTGCTCTACGAAAACGTGGCGGCCATTTTGGCTGGACTTCCATTTGTCTGCTGTTCCCTTTGCTCTGATAGTGGTATGTGTAAGGTTACCACACACCTCCATGCCACTGGGTCCGTTTTTTTACAGTTCATTGTTGTCACGTGCTTTGGTTCGATTGGTTAAGGGCAACTCTCGATTACATTGGTGGGTACTAACCCTCACAATGTAATGATTTAGTAAGAAAAAGCCCAGAGTGGAACACGGAGGCCTGATATGGAGCTGGTAGCTAAACCTTATTATGTACAAACAAGGCCAGCCTTTAGCATGGGCGAGCTGAGCCTCGGCCCAGGGCTGCAATATTCTGAGGGGCGCGCGAGCTGTGTGCATTACGGTAATGCCAACAGCAGCGCCCTTCTCGTCTTGCTCCAGTCTTGCCCTCGGTCCCTGCCTGCTCCTTTCTGAGTGAGTTTTAAGTGGTTTTGGTGCTTCATTGTCATATGGCGGGATGTCTTTAACACCCCTCCTTTAGCCCACGCCCTTTCCCTCCCTTCACCCTCTGACCCCTGCTGACACACATCAACGAAACCATCATCCCCCCCCAGGCAGCTGAGCCATCAGTGATTGAGGTGAGCTGGGGGAGGTCCGGGGATGTTTGCCTTCAGGGGCCAGTCCCTGCTCATCCAGGCACTGACCAGGGCACAAGAGGGACCCCCTGCTGCTGCATTTACTTCACTACGTCAGCATGGTCGCCTAATGTCTCCCTGCCCAGGGCGCCGTCTTAGCGAAGGCCGTCTCTGCACAAATCACAACAGAGAACTGCAGTGCCCGTCGTCAGGTTTCCGCTTGCCGTGTCCTTCCTGATACAGCCATTAAATAATCGTGTTTTGTGATTCTGTTTGCACCTTTAGTGCCGATTTGAAATGTGTCCATAATTTGCACGAATTAGCTGAGTGAGATGTCAGTGGCGGCGTGTAGTGTAAAGTTAGTTTGTGTAAAGTCATGAATGTCCGCCTGCAGGCGCTTTTACAGCCTGACCCGGTATCGGAAGTTACGCAGTCCGACATTTGCCTACATTAGGAGCGCATCACGCCAACTTCCGCTGCTCCTGTGCCTTGAGGTTCTGCCTGGGAAGTGCCCCCTGTGAGATGTGGTGTGTTTGTGAGATGGACGCTTGCACTGCGTGTGTGGTTTGTGTTTGTGAGACGGAGGGTTGCACTGCTGAGGCAGACGTGGTGCGCCCGTGCCTGTGTGGTGTGTTAGTGAGAGGGACGCTTGCACTGCTGAGGCAGACGTGGTGCGCCCATGCCTGTGTGGTGTGTTTGTGAGAGGGACACTTGCACTGCTGAGGCAGATGTGTAGATCCTGCGCGTGTGTGGTGTGTTTGTGAGACGGAGGCTTGTACTGCTGAGGCAGACGTGGCGCGCCCCTGCCTGTGAGGTGTGTTAGTGAGACAGACGCTTGCACTGCTGAGGCAGACGTGGCTCGCCACTGCGTGCGTGAATTGTGTTTGTGAGACGGAGGCTTGCACTGCTGAGGCAGATGTGGTGCGCCCGTGCCTGTGAGGTGCGTGTGGTGTGTTAGTGAGACAGAGGCTTGCACTGCTGAAGCAGACGTGGTGCGCCCGCGCCTGTGTGGTGTGTTTGTGAGAGGGACGCTTGCACTGCTGAAGTACACTGGTGCGACCGTGCCTGTGAGATGTGGTGTGTTTGTGAGACGGACGCTTGCACTGCTGAGGCAGACGTGTAGAGCCTGCGTGTGTGGTGTGGTGTGTTTGTGAGAGGGACGCTTGCACTGCTGAGGCAGACGTGGCTCGCCACTGCGTACGTGTATTGTGTTTGTGAGACGGAGGCTTGCACTGCTGAAGCAGACGTGGTGCGCCCGTGCCTGTGTGGTGTGTTTGTGAGAGGGACGCTTGCACTGCTGAAGCAAACGTGTAGCGCCTGCGCGTGTGTGGTGTGATGTGTTTTTGAGACGGACGCTTGCACTGCTGAGGCAGACGTGGTGCGCCTGTGCCTGTGAGGTGCGTGTGGAGTGTTTGTGAGACGGACTCTTGCACTGCTGAGGCAGAAGTGGTGCGCCTGTGAGGGGTGGTGTATTGTGTTTGTGAGACGGAGGCTTGCACTGCGGCAGGCAGACGTGGTGCACCCGTGCCTGTGTGGTGTGTTTGTGAGAAGGACACTTGCACTGCTGAGGCAGACGTGGTGGTCCCAGGACAGTCGGTGTAAGTCGCACCTCGTCTGTCACACTGTACAACACCACTTGGGAAGCCTGTCTCCTTCACACTGGCAAGAGGCCTGCGAATGGATGTCCGTCCGCGTGAACTGGCCTCCTGCAGGCAGGCAGCAAGGGCGCAAATGACTCCTGTAGGGACACTCTTGTCATGTACGTGCACGAAGAAGACATTCCTGTTTCGCAGCGTGGTGCACTCTGGGCGGGGAGATAGCTCAGTAGCGAGAGTGCCTCGTGCAGAGAGCTGTGCGCTCCCTTTAGTGTCACGTTAAAATAACCAGCGCGGCAGCCTGGCCACTTCAAATTCCAGAACAGGTTTGCGACCAAGATTACCCCTCCCATAGCTATAAGTATGGAGTCATTTCAGTTTATGAGGACAGTGTGACCAAATGATTACAAATTAAAGAATGCCTCCATGATCCCCAGGTGTTGACTCAGCAATGTGCGACGTAGAGCAATGACCTCCTGACCCCCGGGTATTTAAACTTCTTGTAGCAGTGGAAGCCAGAAGACGCACTTGCTTCACAGATAAATAAAAACGTGGCACACATTTCCCGCGAAGTGAAAACGATTTGTTTTTTGATTCACGGCACATAAAAAGGTGTTTCCCTTTCTTCGTTGAAAGGCGAGAAGGTGCAGGAACTTCAACATTTAAATGGCGTCCTACTTCCGTATCCAACCGCTCACCTGTAGCCCGGGAGGGGAAATAACTTCAAAAGACCTTTGTTGAAAGGTGTAATTAAGGATGTAGCTTTACAAACTGACATGGCTAACGGGCGAGGCGTGTAGCGCCGCTCCCATGGGAGCAACAGCACGTGTATATTTATAGAGAGGCGCTATGTAGGTTCATAAAAGCAGACTATGTGGACATGAAGGGGGCTCATGCATCCGCCGCGAGGCAGTGGCTACCGGAACCTGGGGCACCCTCCTGCAAAGTACCTAGAGGATACCCCAGGACCCAATCAGCCCGTCAACAGTGCTGGAGAGGACCTCCTGGAGCTCCCCCCCCCCTCCCCTACAGGGGCTAATGTTACGCCACTGCCGCGAGGGAGTCTCCAAGGCACTGGCCTGTTGATTTTACGGCGCGGACACCCCCGAAAACCAGTGCCCAATGGTTCCTGCTAGATCGAATCTGTACTCATTACAGTTAGGCGCACAGCCTTGTGCCTGCGGATAGCTCAGTGAGCTAGACGCTCGGCGCTGACATCAAATGTGCAGTAACTCCCTTCTTATTTAGAAACGGCAGAGGTGCGGTTTGAAGCGCTATATTAAAAGATAAATTATTAAGCAATATCACAATGGAGCTTAGAAAGGTGACAATTAAAATATCTATGAAAACTAATTTGACATGACACCCTCTTAAGCTAGAAACCAGTACCCGGCCATATCTGCTTTTCCCCTCGGCACCGGCACACACCTCATCACTTCTAACCGTAGCTGCCCCCGAAGTCTCTTTTATCGTGCCTTGTACTCCTGTCCTTTTCTTCCGCACCTTCTGCTCCCCCAGTATTTACTTCTATTCCCCCCGCTCTTCCAGTTCACCTCCACCAGCTGCTCCCTAACAATCTTTAATTCCACCCATACCCTCCCATTCGTGACTTCAATCATACCGTGCTCCCCTAAACTTTACCATTTCATACTTTCCTAATCTTGACTTTCATGGTGCACTGCTTAATTTGTAAAGGAATGAGTGCCGGTGCCCAGGGCTTTGCTAAGAAGCCTGCAGTCTGTGCAAGTGAGCCAGCCCCAATTACGGAGCCTGCGTAGACATGAATCCAACTCAGGCCTCTTTAATTCTCTATCAGGCACAGCACTCCCTTCAGCTCACTCTTGCAGGTTCTACTCTCTCCCTTGGTGACAGTTTTTCAGTTTTTCTCTCCCTTCGTCTTTCTGCATTGTGTGTTTTTCCCTCTCTTTCTTTAGTAAATGTCTGATGCAGAAAAATAAGTACCGCCCCCCAAAATGAGTACCAGTAGCCCCCACCGGCAGCCACCAGCTCAAATTAAGCACTGCTTCCACCATACCCTGCTCTTCCAATCTTTACTTCCCCACTATACCCTACTCTCCCAATTTTTCCTCTTACCATACCCTGCTCTTTAGTCCTTAATCCCACCATACCCTGCTCTTTAGTCCTTACTCCCACCATACCCTGCTCTTTAGTCCTTACTTCCACCATACCCTGCTCTTTAGTCCTTACTTCCACCATACCCTGCTCTTTAGTCCTTACTCCCACCATACCCTGCTCTTTAGTCCTTACTCCCACCATACCCTGCTCTTTAGTCCTTACTTCCACCATACCCTGCTCATTAGTCCTTACTCCCACCATACCCTGCTCTTTAGTCCTTACTCCCACCATACCCTGCTCTTTAGTCCTTACTCCCACCATACCCTGCTCTTTAGTCCTTACTCCCACCATACCCTGCTCTTTAGTCCTTACTTCCACCATACCCTGCTCATTAGTCCTTACTTCCACCATACCCTGCTCTCTAAGTCTTTATTTCCACAGTAGTGGGCGCTACCAATCTTATCTTCCAGTGTCCGTACCCTGCTCTCCCGGTCTTTAATCCCACCCTGTCTGCTCTCAGAGTATTTACTTCCATCTTCTCTTACCTCCCACTCTTTACAACCTTCTCTGCTCTCCAGACCTTCGCTTTCACATCCACGCTCCCAAACTTTACTTCTACCTCCCACTCACCCAATCTTTACCTCCGCCTCCCACTCCCACTCTCCCAATCTTTAATTCCATTCCTCTGCTCTCCTAGTCTTTACTTCCACCATACCCTGATCTTCCATTCTTTACTTCCACCATATCCATCTTTTCCAGTCCTTCCCCCTTGCTACTCCAGTCTTTACTGCCACCCCTCTTCTCTCCTAATCTTTACTTTCACCCCTTCACTTTCTCACTATTTATCTTCACCTCCTCTTCACTCAGTGCTTACTTCCACTCCCTACTCATATTTCTTCTTTTTTACTCCCAACCCCTCCGTCCTCCCAATCTTTCTTCGGCCCTCTTGGCTCTTCCAAGGTTTACTTGCACTCATTCTCCCCCCTAAACTTTACTTCAGCTTCCTCTGCTCCCCCAGCCTCTTCCCCGGGACCCTCTGCTCTTATACTCTTTATTTCCCTCCTCTGTCCTCATACTGTGACTCTGCTCCCACTCTTTACCCCCACACTCTCTTACCTCAATTCTTTATTCCAAACCTCTCTTACCTCACATTCTTTACAACCACCCCCTCTGCTTTCCCGGTGTTTACGTCTACCCCCATACTCTTCAATCTTCACTCCTGTCCCTCACCTCTGCAATCTTTACTCCTCCTCTGGCCCAATCCTTACTTACGTCTCTCTCTCTCTCTCTCTCTCTCTCTCTCTCTGTCTCTCTCTCTTTCTCTCTCCCAGAACATCACAGATGCACAAACAATGCGTACATCGGTCTGAGAATCTGTAAACCACTGGTTAACGCTGAAAACAGTTTTCCAAATTCCAAGCATACTACATTTGTACAAACAACCTTGCCCACACCTCAGAGGGACAGCATGACAGCCTCTACTTTCCAGAACATTCTGGCTTTAAAAATATACACTTCATTTTACCCACTGTCTGTGCCAGTCTCTTCTCGCCCGTTGCCCTGGCTACTGTCACGTGCTGATGAAAAGTTTACAAAAGGAAAGATTCTTCCAAGAAACGAGAATTTGCAATAATAACACTGAGTGGATACACGGCGCTCAATGCCAGCTGAACGGTCCTCACCTCTTAATAGTACCTGGAATTGGTATTAAACTTAATGCTACTGGGATTTATCAATTTAGAAGAATGAACATGTATGAAGTTATTTTCCTACTTACATTCGAGCCTGTAACCTGCAGTGGGAGCATGGAAGGTGCTCAACCCACTGAGCTATCCACAGCAAACCCCACCAGTCTCCGCATATATCGCCATTCTGCTGGGCGGCCAGAATTCCACCTTTCCTACTATATATCCCGGGGAACTATTTTATAACGCAAGCGTACTCTTCGTATAGGTCCGCCCCTGTGGGTATCAACCGCCATTGGTTCCTTAATGGCCTCTCCCGCCTTGTATGTGGATCCGATGTCACCAGGCGCACACTGTGACCCAGGCGGTAATTCCAACTCGGATGGACTATAGTTACCTCTGCCTAGGACTTCCAGATTAAACATTACGAAGAAGGCAACTCATTCCAAACATGGCTTCTGGCCTTATCCTGGGCTTGCCTCCTTGAGCGACAAAGGAGGTGCTTTGGTGATACGAGGGACTTTCGGCAAAGCGGGTGGTCATGAAGCCATGACTGTAAACAGCAGCTGATACGGCTGCCCACCGGCAGGCGATCACCCAGAGGACATATGATGCAGCGAAACTGTGGTCCCCTTGCCCTGAGGAAGGTGCTACAATATTCTTTGGCACTGAAACGTGTTGACCATCCATAACATACATGTCAGAGCATGCAATTCTCTGGTTTTAATCAAGTGCCGAGGGACTGCATGAATAAAGTAGATAAGCCCCTAGGACACGTTTTTAGTCTACTGGTCACAAGACCCAGTGAGTGCATAGCAAACCTCTAGATAGAGGATCGGACACACTACACTCCCCTTCCAGTGCAAAATACCAGGCCTAAACTAACTGAAGCTTTCCCACGTTGGATGTGTGATGTACAGTGCAGCACACGTGCATAGTGGGAAGCGTTAGGAGAAATACATTTTCTCCTTTTAACACCCGCTTCAAAGTGGCGCAATTTTTAGGTGCAAACCCCTGTCTAAACTTGTTAGCAGATTGCGTTTTGTCAAAAAGCATGAGTGGTTGCATGCGAACGCCTATGTACCACCCAAGTAACGCCCCTCTGACGCAGAGTAATGCCAAGCAGCCCTTTGCATTACTTTAAGGCAACCTTTCAGTGAAAAACAAGTTTTGCGCTGGAAAGTAAATCCAACAAAAAAACGTTTTGCGCAGCATTACATCACTTTCGTGACGCAAGCCCAGCACAAAGGGTTTGCAAATCTGGTTCCCACTCTCTCTCCACTGGGTACAGGTGACAAAGTGCTCTATTTGAAAGGCTCTTTGCCTGTGCTGCAGAATCTACAATGGCACCAGCACACCTTCGGAGCCACTGGTTGGATACACACCGGCAAGAAGTCTTTGTTCGACTACCGCAAACCTCCTACAACCACCCCAGATCAGGAACGCCAGGTTGTAAGCAAGAGTTTTTTTTAATATCTTGCCTCGAAGTAATCATTCATTCAATCACCACAGTCTCTCTTCAAGCGACTAGTCCTTGCGCTCAAAGGTCTGCCACCATATATTAAGTAATTTAATTTCCCATGTAATCAAAATTAACTCTGACGCACAACTCGTTATTCATCCGCAGCCGTAACAGGGTGGGGCAATGAGGGAGGCTCTCCAGGGAATTCCACAATTATGGTGACCGTTCAGGGCACTAAGGTATTGCCCCTTGTCCCTTGACGCCAGAATGTTACCTAAAAAGAAGCAGTGGCAAAGCCAATAGGTCCGGCCTTAGCTGCCAGCCTTTTACCTTTGCCAATGCTTTTTTTTGTGTTATCATTGTTTTTGCAAAACTCTATTTTTGCGAAAGCGAAAATATTTTTGGGTATTAAAAAAGTACATTGCGATAGTAGTCCATGGGACTGAAGTGAACTACTCTGAGCGTGAATGCGTTCCTTGTGAAAGAACAGAATGCTGGTGTGACGTTAGCGAATAGGTGGAGTGGGCTCACCCATTGGTCCATGCAGTGGGAGGAAGAAAAATGTGAATGACACAATAACAGACCAATGGATGAAGAGGGTTCACTGAAAACCCCTATAAGGGTATATTATTGGCTAACACCAGTGCTTAATTTGAGGTGGTGGTTTTCGGTGGAGGCCACTGGCACTAATTTTTTTGGGGGGGCCACGTATTTTTCCACATCAGACATTTGCGGAGCGAAACACAGGGAAAACACAAAGTGGAAGACAGAAAAAAAACGTCACAGACGGGGAAAGCAGGAACATGTAAGTGCGAGACAAAGGGGCAGGGACTGCCTGGTAGTGAATTGAAGAGGCATAGGCAAATCCAAGAATATGTACGTAAATCGCTCTGACTGCGGCTTCTAAGCACAGCTTCGGGCACCGGCACTCTGTCTTTTACAAAATAAACACTAGCTAACGCCAAGACCTTTGCAAAAACTGGCTCTGATTAGGTGCCCAAAAAGGTTACTAAATGAAAATGCACTCAAGCAAACAGTAAAATAAATTTAATGAACAAGCTCCAGCGAATCCTTTTTCCACGTGTCCGGGTGGAACGTCTGCTGGTGTGTATTCACCAGACGGTTGGCGTTTCCAAATCCCGGCGCAGTGGACTCAGCCCTTTTAGCTTCTGGGGCCGCTCCACCCGGCGTGGACTCTCTGTGCCTAATGATACCGTGTGACCCTGGGCAGGAGCCACGGTGCAGTGTGGCCCCGGATTTGCTGCGGGCAGACACTTGTGCTAAGTGCACGTTAGCAGGTACACTCCTGCAACCACTACAAATTAGAGCGCAGACATGTATTTGTGCACAGGGAGCGTCGAGCGCATTATTTTAGGTGTACGTGCTGTTCTGGCACACGCCTATGGTGAACTGCACCGGAAGTTACGTGTGTATCCTGTGCGAGATAGCGTCTGGGAACAAAGCCGGGCCTTCCTTCGGCTTTCTGGTGCAGTTCTGCAAACGCAGTAATTTTGCTGATACTTTCTTAGGCACGGACACACAGTAAACAAATGCACACTAGAGAAGTAAAGAAATACATACTAGAGAGAGAGGGGAGGAAGTTGCAGGATACACCGGCTGCGTTTGAGAGATGGGATAGATCCATTCTGCTTTCCTACCAGATAATCTGCTGGCATGTTGAGTCCTGCCTCCCCCTTTCCTTTCAAGTTTCCCTATTTTCACTCTGAGGTCTGTGACCCTCAGGGGCCACCGGGTGTTCACTAACAGAGCCATGGCGTGCTGCTGGCTGGGGTAGGTTATGCATGTCAACAGACCCTCACGATTTCTACCCCCTCGGGCTCTTTGAGGCTTTTTTTTTTTTACAAATTAGTACATTTTGCCCTCTAGGGGCAGAATGTTCTAATAGCCTTAGAGCCCTCCATAGCAGGCTCTATCCGCCATTAAAGGCCCTCTCCCTTGTTAAAGGCCGAATACGCCTTTAACGCTGGGGCGGGCCTTTAATGGCCGGTAGAGCTAACTACAGCGAGCTCTAAGGCTATACTAGAACTCAATGGAGAAAATACATTCCCCCAAGTTTTTTACAAAACCCTCACTTTCCTGGTCTAAAATGTTGCCATATGTGCGGTACGACTAGAAATGGGGTCATTAACAAAGCTACAGATTTTATTTGGTCACGCATGTGTAATCTCCCTCGATTAATTAAAGCGAGAGTACTTGCTTGGTCACTCTCGACCGAAGTTTAGAGTGTAGGCTTTAACGTTACCACTCGGGCGAAGCCTACTGGCCCAGGAATGGTCTAGGGTACAAGGCTTCTTACCTCAAGAAAAGAGAGAGGGGCCCAAAAACCAAAGGAGAAGGGTACCACAACAAGACCTTAGTCACACAGAAATCCCCTTTGGGTAGTTATACATACACCAATACACACTTACACTAGGAATACCTTGTCACCAATATGAGAACAATGAAAGGAGATACAAATCAAGTGGGCAGTATACATTTATTCAATATGCTATAACATATACACTCTTTTACTTAAAAACATATATTAAAATTCACAATCATTTCCTAAGTACATTTCCTAATGACAAAAGTACAAAAGTATTTCAGAATTTATACATTTAAAAAAACATGTACAATTGGTTCGTAGCAGCAAAAAGTGCAAAATTGGGAGAATAAACAGGAAAAAAACGTCTCAATTGTAGAAAAGACTACTCAATCTTGCATGGATCTAAACAATGTTTCTAGTGTATTGCAGGATTGTTTCATCAATAATGATTGTCCACATAGATTTGTAGTAGGCCTTCCTTATTTTAGCATCTAACGCGTTTCGGTGGGTACCATCACCTTCTTCAGGACACAACACAATCATTCCCAGTAAAAAACAGATTCTTAGGTGAAGTCCACCACATAGGGCTACATAAGCCTCCAATTCGAAAGCTCGTGGGCAGATCTCTATTTCTTGCTCCTACGAATATCTCAATATTTCTTTCCACATTGGTTTCACAACATAACTCGCCTTCAAATGATTAATAACAGCGCGATTTCAGTGGGCAATACTTCTCCAATACCTCCAAGTCTTAATCCGAGGTATCCGTAGATAATTGCTTTTCCAAAAGCCCAGTGCGTCTAAATATCTTGCAAAAATCTGGTTTATTTCATCTATCGCTCACTTTCAATCAATGTGACACCATAGGTATTGAGATAACTTCCGTTTTGATATCTCAATTCAGCCGGGAACAGCGCGGGGTATACCCCTCCGTTTGGTATACAACTTCTTACCACCACTTCGAGGGAATAGTGTGTGTTAAAAAGCCAGAATCAAATGGATGAAACACCCCCTACAATGATTTGACCCCAAGACTTTATCAACTCCTTAGAAGGGTAGCAACTTTGTGGCCCTCTCCCCCTAGCCAAAGTAAATTATTCTATAGATTTTGTGTTTTTACACCAACGGGACATGGCAGCAGTAAGGAAACCCATGTGGACCGTGAAAAAGTGGTGTGGAGGGACGGCTGCCGCACTGGGGGCATACATTATTTGAGATAATGTGGCACATTTTGTGAAAGTATCACCTAATTATAATGTCATTTTTTCACATGTTAACCCTATCTGGGCAAGTGTTTGAGCTCATTAGCACTAGTCTGACACCCAAATACAGCAATAGCAACAGAAAGGTGAGCCTTCCACTCTGCTGCAACACACCTCGACACGTTTTTAGTAACTTTTGATCCAGTTGAGCTGAAAACCAATTTTTTTTTGTTAAAATCCGAAGAGTATGGAGCAGTTGATATTATGAGGCAAATGCAGAAAATTCATAACAATACATAAAACGCAGTAGTCTAAAAATCTCATAATTCCAGTGGCCCTGCATATAGAAGGCCCCTCTCAAATGCCGCTCAAAGACGAACATTGGCCCATGGGTTAAAAATGTACGTTTCTTTGTGTATGCAGGTGCTAGGCTATGAGGCTAGCGGCAAACACCCATAAATTATCACTGCCCCATGCATGTGTATTGGCGCAGTTGACTTCGATAGGTTTGGTGGTCTTATCCCCGTAGCCATTTTGTCTGAAAGCTTGTTCAGTCTGTCTCTATATGGATTAATCTGAAAATAATTCCCTCTGGTTGGACACTGACTATATCAGTGTTTATTGTGTTTGAGACTTCACGCCACCTCCCTTGAACAAGGCTATACCTGCTCCCCCACAGTCACCTCTACTGAGCTTTCTGCGGAGCACACCACTTCCTCTAAAATCTGGACTTCCGGCCCTGCCCCTTTGCTTATCTCCCACATCTCTAGGACCCCACCCCCTATTTATATTATGTTATGTTATTAACATTTATATCGCGCATGGCTACTCAAGAGTGTCCCGGCGCGGAAGCCAAATAAAAACGACGAGGAGCTAACAGAAACTGAACATTAGATAAACAGCAGGGTTTTTAGCCGTTTCCTAAACAGCCTGGGGTCTTGAGTGTTACGCAGCTCGTATGGAAGGGAATTCCAAGCTTCTGCTGCCTTGAGGGATAGGGCGCTGCTCCCAATTCTTGTAAGATGGAAGCGAGGGATCACTGCCCGACACTGCGTAGCTGAACGCAGTTTTCTTCGTGGCGCGTAAAAGCTAAAACGTTTCCTAAGATAAAGCGGGCCAGATCCGTGGAGGGCTGCATGGGCCAGAGTAAGGGCTTTGAATTTGACTCGTTGGGCCACGGGAGCCAGTGCAAATCATGCAAATGTTGTTTTATGCCTGACCTTCCCGGGATGTTGAGCAAAGCTCTGGCCGCAGCATTTTGTATTACTTGCAGTTTCTTCAATCGGTATCCTGGCAAGCCAATGTACAGAGCGTTCGCGTAATCAATACGTGTGAGAATCAGGGCGCGGGTAACCATTTCCTTAGCTGCCCTGGGTAACAGGGGTAAGAACTTCCAAAGAGATTTCAGTGTGCCAAAGCGCTGTCCTGCTAATTTCTTTATTTGCGTGGAGGACCAGAGATCTTCGCTTAACCAGACCCCCAGATTTTTGACTGGTTGACCCGCAGATATGGGGAGAGGGTAGTCTGTCGGCCTCCCTCCCCCCACTGAGCAAAATGCACCCCCAGTCAATCTATATTGTATTCTTCTCTCCTGTACAGCGCTTCCTCGCTTTTCAATTAGGCTTGGCACTATATAAATCTCACTCATGCATAAATACACCCCAGGGGTTGCAGGTTCCTGTCCCACTGACGGCATCACGTTTGAAGCTGCTCTCACCCCTCCCCCCCCATAGCAGGATGTTTTTGCTCTGTATCCTCAGCAGACACACATCAGCAGACACTTCTAGGATGAGCCTTCCGTGCACATCTGCCCTGCAGAAGGACAAAGAGTGTTGTTTTCACAATGGCCTCGACGCGCAGAGGATCACCCCTGCGTCACACGACACACAGCACAAGGGCCCTCTTGTCCCACAAGCGGGCACCACCATCGGCATCGAAGCACGAAGACACTGGCAGCGAATCAACCCGCTATACCATGATGAAGGCTCAGTTTTCCATTTTTACTGATTTTTACAGATAAATAATGACAGAAAACAATGTGTTTCCTGTCTGTATTTATGTTTAAAAGCGGGAAACTACTGAAAATTGCGCTTTTTGGAAAGACTCTCAATGCTCTCTTTCATGAATTCGAGGCAGAAACTGAGGAGATAGACAGAGAGGGAGTTACAAAACAGGATCAGATTTCCTTAAATACAGGCATATGTTAACATACATTTGTAGCATAAAGCTAATGTGAACCTACGGGTGTAGTGTTTTGTTATATGTGGCTGCTAAATTTGCTAAAACGCGACAGGCTTCCATGTATTAACACTAGTGTTTATCATTTTTTGTCCTCTTCACGGAAAGTCCAAATGTCCCACTTGTCTACCAATGTGCAGGCACCGCTGGAAGGTGAATAAGTGCATCAATGCAGTTCATACACTTGAAATCCTGCGATCGCATTCATGGCCGCCACTGTAGCCGTGCGCGGGCTCCCACAGCCTTGCACGGCCATGTTCAAAGTACTGTGCATGAAACGACGATCACTGTACGGCACACGCCCAACATTCCTACCAATATTCATTTCACAAAAGTTTGACAATCATCATCCTAGGCAAAACCTCCAATCCAACACACCCCTACAGTTCAACTTACCGTGGTTCCAAAAAACCCAGAGGCCGCTCATTCTCAGCGAGAGCGTACAAACTCTGGAACTCCCTCCATACCCGGATTAGGAAACACCTCACTTTCCCAAGGCAGCACAAACTTGGCACTTAAAATGATCACACCCTTGGGCCCTCATTACGAGTAGCCTCTTAATTAAGATCAGTATAATGAGATATGGAGTGAACTACAGATCTCTTAATTTTCACATGGAGATTAAAATCTGCATGTGCAAATCTGTGGGGTAATGAGGGATTACCATTGGAATCAGATCTGACATTTCTGATTCTCCAGTAAATCCTCATTTCTAAGGGTAACTTCACGGTCGAGGCTGTAATGGGCTGGATTTTACCCACCGCTGGCTTTTACCGATACCCCAGTTATTGGTAACTCCAAGGGTGATAACATTTGGGGCATTTTTTGTGTCACAAAGATACCTGAGAAACTCCAAGAAACCACCTATCAACCACAAAACTAGTGGACCACACCACAAACAAAATGATACATATCACAGGCGAGAACACAACAACAGGAAACATAAAGCTGTATGGAGTGCAGGCCATCTCTCTCAAGTAACCCTAAAATATGACCATACATAGTGCCACGCTTACTGGGACACCAATAGGAATGGTTTCGTGACCTCACACACCTCTCCAACTCTTTCCACATAGGTCCTACTAGAATCTCAGGCTCTGTAAACATGCAGAACCACCTGTAATCGCCACCTGTAATCCCCCGGGCGGTTCGAGTGCCATGATGCCACAATAGTGGCCAATGAGCACTATTCGGAACAACTTGACTTAAGAAATCCTGAAGTGATTGATCGAGTTTAGGGCTCGAGCCAGAGGGCCTCTGAGCCAGATCCTGTGCCATACGGACTCGAGCAGCACACCACAGATGAGACCCAAGAAGGCCCTTCCATGTCTGGGTTGCTTCTGTTCTCCTTCCCAGGGGGCACAGCAGTTCAGGCTGGACTCCCACCTGTCCTGATGGCGCCAAAGAAATATTGTTACTCCCCTTCTGCAAAGGAGAAAACAGCTAAAACGGATGAATGGAATGCTACTCGCAGACTTCTCAGTGGTCAAGAGTAATGCAAGCATGCCCATTTACCACTTGCGTGCTGTCGGACACCACTCAGCAGTTATTCAAAGCAATGACGATCTTTCTGAAGTCTCCGAGCAGTGGGCACAGTTTCAATAGATTCCGCGTGGACCTTGAAGGGCCTTGTAGCCAGGACGGCCACGTCCATCAGCCTTAGTGTACCACATGGTGGCGACACCACATTATCATCAAAGGTCTGAAAAGTGGCCCTTTCAGAGTGTTTAGAGGGTTTGGGGAGCGCTCCAGGAGGCACAATTTTACTTAGTTTGGACCAATGAAGCTCCTTGTTGCAGCTTTTGTGGTCAAAGAAAAAGGGGTTTGGATAGGCCATACCTGCGCTGACCTCTGCCAATGTCTGGACGCGATGGCCTTCACAAACTTCTTTAGATGTACAGGTGCATCTCCATAGTCTTATCGCTTTTGTAATTAATATTGTCATTGTTGTCTGCCCTTTATCATAGAAAGATCAGCCTTCTTGAAAGAGTGGATCAATACAGGGGTCTCGGAAAGGGGGGCTCACATGCTGTCTTTCATGAAGCAACTATACAAGTGAGCTAGTGTGAGACCAGCAAAGAGAGAGTTAAAGTAGTCCAGACACAAACTAACACTCCAACTACTGGCCCCAAATAAAGTCATTTAATGTTGTTCATCATCTGTATCTGAAAGAACCACCCCTACCTACGGTAGCATTGATCCGCTCCGCTCGACGAGATACAACCTGGAAGGCACAAATGTAGCCCTGTGCTTGGTGACATGCCTCAGTTTACCACGTGGACGTATTACCGGCTGCTCCATGGGCTTCCAGTGTTACACATAGATAACCCATGTTGGCTGCAGATCAAGGCCAGCCCTCGCATGTAGTCATATTTAAGCCCAGTCTCTTCTTTTTCTATTATTGTACAATGCCTTTTTTTGAGCGATATTAAGAGAGGGAAAGAGACAGGTGAGGAGAGAGAGAGAGAAAATGGAGAGAAAATAAAAAAAATTGTGAAAGAACACAAATATACTAGTAAAAGATGCAGTGTCAGGATTAAAGAACAACCCCGGCATGCAGTGACAGTGAGAGGGTGGAGACTGTACTTGTGTATCGTACATGGGGCGGCTCTAGATTCCGGTGATGTGGAAGCCTTGAACGGCCGCTTCATCCGCTCTTGTGATCTGAGTGCATGGGCAGGAAGCTTCAGTGTCACCAAAGGAAAAAACAAATGAGCACACAGCGACAAAATAGTTTGCGTATCCGGCAGGCCATTCTCGTGCAGTACACTACAGACTATTCCTTTCCGCTATCCTGGTGGATTCCAGCTGAGGGCTGAAATGTCCAGTGGGGAAGTGTTCATCCGCATCCGTAGACCACCAAAAGAGCAGGCACCGAGTGGTGGCCACCACACACCACCACTGGATGACCGGAACACCAGCAAATGACCAGCACGAAAGGATCCGGCTCGGAAAGATAAACAAGTGCAAGTGCATATCAGCGCCCACGTGAAGAGAAGACCCACATCCCACATATACCAAAGTTAAGGTGCAAGAAGTGGCGGTCTCTTAACCGTGGCGCCACTCAGACTGCCACGGAAGAGAGCTTGCCCAACCAGTGCTTCATGAAGCAAACAATGGTTTACAAACTTTGCTTTCAAGGTGTGGCGTTTTTCAGCAGTGACGAGGCAATTGTCACGAACGTAATACATCCTGCCGTCAATTGGCACGCGTCGCCTTTCAGGCATTCAATATCAGCTGTATTACATGCCCTGATGCTCCACTGCCTGAAAACTGGATGAAAAGAATAACGTCTGAGACTAGAAAAGAGCACAAACATAAAACAAGTGACAGTGACTCTTGATTAAAAACACAACCCCTACATATACCGCCCAAGGTGCCACTCTGGCGTCCATACCTGTGCGCTTTGAGTGGTATTAACCCGAATCGCATTTGTTGAGATTTTACTGTGAAGTTTATAGGAAGTGATGAGTACACAGGAAGAGTCACTGGTTGATAGAAAACAATTTGCAGGTCAGCATGCCTCTTCGTATTAATGGAATGTAAGAGCCTCGCTGGCTTCATCTATAATTTTGAAAGACTTTTCGGGGGCAGAGCGGTCTTCAAGAGGTCTCTAGCAACAAGTCGCTCAGTGGCTGCTTGGATAAGCTCGTAGGTATCTGATTTCCTATCCTGTGTGATGTCCCACAAGAGATTATTGAGTGATCTCTGCTCAGATATTGCAAACTTGGAGCACATAGATAAAAAGCTGCCGTATAATACATAGTCTTGACGAACCACATTAAACTCCAATCGAACCTGTGCTTGTGCAGAACATGCCTGGAACTTGAATACACGCGTGTAGCATTGGCATTGAGCCCGCTCAAGGCAGCTCGTAATACGATTGGAATACACAAATGCTCCATAGGTCAGTGTGGGCATACATTTGCTTTCAATAACTTAATGGATTTGCTCTCAGGTCCGGGCCAGAGAGGTTTTGAAGAAGACTTTACAAAGCAAAAGTAAGGGCCTTCGCTGATATTGCCAGAGGCTCGATGTGCGGGGTTGGAAAGCCGAGTTCATTAATCCAAACTTCTAGATACTTGATGCCGGGTGCGCTTTCAAACTTCTGGGCGTTTAATAACCAAGCTCTTTTCTTGTTTTTCCTGTTACCAAAGACTAAGATCTTAGTTTTCGATGTGTTGAAGCTGAGTTTTTTAATATCTCGCAATACTCAGCCTGGAATGTTAAGGCTTTTTGAAAGCCAATTGTGGTTTGGTCCAGAAGTATCGTATCATCGGCGTTTTGTAGCATATGTACCCTATTCCCTAAGTCCCAAACTGCACACTCTCTGAGTGACACAACAGCTCTGCTCTAATCTCTCAAGGTCTCATCCAGCACACTGTCTACCTAAGTGAGAGGACAGCTCTCCTCTCATCTCTCTTGGTGCCATACAGCACATTGCCTCCATGGATGACAGGACAGCTCTGCTCTCATCTCTCTAGGTCTCATACTGCACCTTGCCTCTGAGAGAGTTGGCAGCTCTGCTCTCATCTCTCTGGGTCTCATCCAGCACATTGCCTCTCTGAGTGACCGGACAGCTCTGCTCTCATCTCTCTGGGTCCCATCCAGCACATTGCCTCTCTGAGTGACAGGACAGCTCTGCTATCATCTTTCAGTGTAGGTGAAACACAAGCGCATTGCCTCTCTAAACGAGTGGACAGTTCTGCTTTCATCTCTCCAGGCCTCACATAGCACATTGCCCCTCTGGGTGAGCAGCAGCTCTGCTCTCATCTCTAGGTGTAGATGTCACACAAGCACATTGCCTCTCTATGTGTGAGTAGGCGAGTTTGCTCTCATCTCTCTCATCCAGCACATTGCCTCTCTATGTGTGAGTGGGCGAGTTTGCTCCCATCTCTCTCTCATCCAGCACATTGCCTCTCTATGAGTGAGCGGGCAGCTCTGCCCTCATCTCTCTAGGTCTCATACTGCACATTGCCTCTCTGAGTGAGTTAGCAGCTCTGCCGTCATCTCTCTAGGTCTCATATAGCACATTGCCTCTCTGAGTGACAGGACAGCTCTGCTTTCATCTTTCTAGGTCTCATCCAGCACATTGCCCCTATGAGTGAGCAGCAGGTCTGCTCTCATCTCAGGTGTAGGTGCCACAGAAGCACATTGCCTCTTATGTGTGAGTGGGCGAGTTTGCTCCAATCTCTCTCATGCAGCACATTGCCCCTCTGAGTGAGCAGCAGCCTGCTCTCATCTCTCCAGGTCTCATACTGCACATTGCCTCTCTGAGTGAGATTAAAGCTCTCCTCTCATCTCTCCAGGTCTCATATAGCACATTGCCTCTCTGAGTGACAGGACAGCTCTGCTCTCATCCAGCACATTGCCCCTCTGAGTGAGCAGCAGGTCTGCTCTCATCTCAGGTGTAGGTGTCACAGAAGCAAATTGCCTCTCTATGTGTGAGTGGGCGAGTTTGCTCCAGTCTCTCTCATCCAGCACACTGCCTCTCTCTCGCTACATCTCGTTCAGCACATTGCTTTTCTAAGCGAGCTGCAGCTCTGCTCTCATATCTATTTGTAGGTGTCTCGCCTGCGCACTGCCTCTTCATGATAGGTGGGGCTGCTCACATCTCACTGGGTGTTTCACCAGGGCATTGCATTCCATGAAGGATGGGAAACTTTGCTCCCATCACCCCACGTGTCGCACCAGCACACTGTCTCTCTATGGGCGAGTGGGCATGTCTGCGCACATCTTTCTGGGCGTCACACTGACACGTGAGCACACCGCCTGAATGAGTAGAAAGAATAGGAACTCACAAGCATATGCCGATTATACTCTTCATGTCTTGGCAAATGTAGTCCTGAATATGCCCAAGAGAACAGTACAGCGTGCCCTGTACCAGAGACTTCTTAATGCGTTCATTTCATTTAATTATCTCCGGTGCTTCTAATCAGCGACATTCCGGCTGCACTCGCTTTCGGGAAGGTTCCAAGTACTCTGGGTGTCACACCTATTGGCTGCCTACAAGAGATGGGCGGGTTTGCTCCCACCTCTCCGGCTGGCACGAGAGCACATTGCCTTTATGAACGAATGGGCGTATCTTCTCTCATCCCTCAGGGTGTCACACTTATAGCATCTCCTGGACAGATGGGTGGGTCTTCACCCATCTCTCTGGGTGTCACACCAGCACACTGGCTCTATGAGCGAGTGGGCGGGTCTTCATACAAGTGTAGGTGTCACACCAGCACATCGCATGTCTACGAGAGAGTAGGCAGGTCAGCTCCCATCTCTCATAATGCCACCCTGATCACCAGTCTGATGAACACCAGCCTAGCAGAAGGCCTGCATCAGGTGGCTCAATGAGTTAATTGCTCGCTGTTGACATCTGCAGGTTATGAATGTACTTGGAACCCTGGCAGAGGAAACTCAGCCTTTCATCTTTCCAAGCTTGGTTATAACAGAACCGATTTTGCAATATTTAAAAAAAGAAAAACTTTGAAAATAAGCACTATTGAAAAATTAAATATGAATATTACTAGACGGTCTGAGTCAACCTATGTGAAAGCGGAAGCAGGGGGTGGGGCTCTGGCTCTGTGTGTGAGGGCGGTGCTCGTGTCTGAAGCAGGCTCTCAGCACATCTGCCTCCAACCTGAGAGACCAAGGCTGAGGCCCAGAGGTTTAAAGCCCCTGTCTAGGCCTGGCGCCTTCTTAAGGCAGGTAAGGCTGCTGTCTCATTGTTTCACAACTAGATGGCGCAAAGCCACAGTTAAAGACACAAACAAATTGTATTTTTAAGGTTGTGGGGTAGGCTCGAAAGGCAAATATCTTTGCCTGGAGGGCCAACATACCCTGCACAGTTCTAGCCGCTGCTAAACCCTCAGCAGCTAGGGGCCCTTCTGACCTAGGCTTCAGAATGTGACATGCCATTGCTCCACCCCCAGCAGCTAGGGGCCCTTCGGACCTAGGCTTCAGAATGTGACATGCCATTGCTCCACCCCCAGCAGCTAGGGGCCCTTCTGACCTAGGCTTCAGACTATGACAGGCCATTGCTCCACCCCAGCAGCTAGGGGCCCTTCGGACCTAGGCTTCAGAATGTGACAGACCATTGCTCCACCCCCAGCAGCTAGGGGCCCTTCGGACCTAGGCTTCAGACTGTGACAGGCCATTGCCCCCCCCCCCCCAGCAGCTAGGGGCCCTTCGGACCTAGGCTTCAGAATGTGACAGGCCATTGCTCCCCACCCCCAGCAGCTAGGGGCCCTTCTGACCTAGGCTTCAGAATGTGACAGGCCATTGCTCCACCCCCAGCAGCTAGGGGCCCTTCGGACCTAGGCATCAGAATGTGACAGGCCATTGCTTCTTGGAGGTGGTCCTCCCACCCTATGTTATCATGGACATCATTTTTCCAGTTCTGAGCACTTGTGTGTCAACCTGAAGCTTTATGGGTAAAGTAGTCCTGGATGCTTTCATTGGATTATTAAAACTACAGCACCCGGTGGCAATGACTGTAAGTGGAACCCCACGATAGGAAATTGGAAACAAGGTGCCCATGATGGCATGGAATGAGGTGCCCACCCTATCGTCGGTGAGCCTGAAGCAGCTAGCTCCATCTCAGGGGGGTTTGGGCAGGTACGAAGCTCTTAAACCAAGAACTCTAACCTAATCCCGAAAGCAAAAGCCCTGGGCAAGAGACCCCTACAAAGCAGGGTGAAGCCGATGGCTGTTGGCAGCCTGCCCCCTACTGTCCCAGTGTGAGTGCTGCACCCCAGGTTCAGTGCCCTTATGAAACCCCGACATGCCTATGCTCCTAAAACCCCCCTGCAGCCCTTGGCGGAAAGAGGGGGTTGTTATTAGCCCCCCTCCCAAACTTATCGAGGTGCATGATCTGCTCAGTATGCTACGTGTCTTTTATGGGAAGAGTGAGGGGGTCGGCAGGGGCCCTGGATAGTTTCTCAACTTGTCTGTTTACTTCATCTTTTCGAAACCCCTCCTCCTCATCCCTAGTTCTCTCTCAGCTGCTATCCCAAACCCGTGCCCTCTTCTTTTCTTTCAGTTATCCTCCTGAGTGTCATGTCAAGAGAGGAGTCACCTCAACATGAACTATAACTATGTCTTTGTAACTAGAACTTGCGCATGTGCAGGGCACCCCCTGTGCTGAAAGCAGCCGCCCAGCGCTGGCTTCTGAATGGCTTCACTACATTCAATGGGCGATGCGCCACCTTTGTTAGTGCTTGACAGTTCATAGGGAACCCTGGCTGTTAGTGACTGATGCCATATTCTGGAACCCTTGTCGGTGACTAATGGGATATTCTAGAATCCATGCAGTTGCTGAACACTCTGGAACCCTCGGTGTTTGCAATCAGTGGGATGTCCCCTAAAGGCTGTTAGTGACAGATGGTACATTCTAAAACCACTAAAACCAGTGATTGGTGGTACATTCAGGAATTTCTGCAGTCACCTACTGATGGGACATCCCAGACCCCTGCTGTTTAGTGACTGACTGTACATTCTGGAACCGCTACATTCAGTGGTTGATGTCATATTCTAGAATCCTTGCTGTTTGTCCGTTGTAGAGCCATACTAATCAGCAGTACAGTCTGGAACTTTCGCAGCCTTTGACTGGTGGCACATTCTGGAACTCTTCCAGGCAGTAGCTGACGGAACATTCTGGAACCCTTTCTGTTTCGACTGACGGGGCAGTCTGGGGCCTTTGTTGGGGATTCTACAACTCGTGTTGCCATGATTGATTGGGCCTTTTGGGACTCTTGCTGTTGGTAATTTTAAGCATTCTGAAACCTTTGCTGCTAGAAGGCTAAAGGGATGAGTGACAAGAAGATTCTTTTTCCTTTTGGCAGGACGGTCCCTTTAACTGGCTCTGGGAGACGGCGAGGTCACCCTGGGCGTCATGACGCACGCACACGGAACACCACGCGCATATCAGAAAGGGGGCTTGTTCTGCTGACTCCTTCCCTGGCTTAGCCTTTCTGAGAAAGAAGCGGAGAGGAAAGCAGCGCGGTTTCCTACCAGAACGAACCACATTTTCAGGAAATGGCGTCACATCACAAGTGCAGCATGCCTTGGTTCTGTGGGGAGAAGCAGGCTTCGCTGAGCACTGGCCGTGGCCCGGCTGCGCCTCTGTGCGAGGCCAGCCCAGCTCTCTGGTTCCCGCTGCCTCTGACGGTGTTGTGGTGATTGGGCCCTCAGGCCCGCATGCGGATAACGGATGGACACAGACACAGGATTACTGGTGCAATCAACTGGCCTCGAGCACGTGCGCTCGGCCCCTTTTATTGACAGGGTCACCTGACTCGTGACGCCTGTGGTGGGTGGGTGTTCAGTGTGGGTTACAGTAAAGTGGAACACTAGAATGTATCCAGCCGGATACTACATCCCTCCCAAACTTTAATGAAAGTTCAACCAAAATGAAGTCCGAACCTGTGGGAGTAAACACAAATTACAAATAAAACAGAAGTTGGTGATCAGGACTTCCACGTAGTCTTTTTGCTGATGGTCAACTGCCGGCGAGGGTGTTCTGACAGCCGGGACCACTCCGTCTCCTTGGCACGATGTCCGAGGGCTCTACGGATGTGTTCTTTTGGACTTACACCGTGGAAGTGCGCCTCACAGTCTCTTTCTTGTACCGCCAACGGTGGAAGTGTGGGTGAAATGATGGTGGACCATTGTTATTCAACTTTCTGCTGTATGCCCTGGTAGAGGTGTTTCCTCCCACTAGTAGTTGTCTTCGTATAGGACTCACCGTTGCAGGATATCCCTCTCACGGATACCCCTCTCTCGTGGGTGTCCCCTCTCACTGGACGACCCGGAGGCCCTTTTGTTGCCAGGCTTCCACTGGAACGGTTGACCGCGCCTGGTCGCTCCAATCGCGTTGGAGGAGTCGCTACGGGTCCTTTTTCCGTGTCCGAAGTTCCACCTAAAAGGGTGCTGTTGGCACTTGGTCCTTCGCGCTCTGCCTCTGTTCTCCTGGGATCTCCAGAGCCAGCTTCAACAGTCCATCTCTCGTCTTGAGATCCGCTGCCACCGGTGTCCCTGAGGCCTCTGCCCCTTGGATGTCCACGGTCCTGTTTCCGTGACGTCCCAGAGGTGGTTGTTACCAACGGACCGGCCTGCTCGTCTCTGTCATCCCCTGGTGACCTTCGGGTTAGCGCATCGACGTATACTCCCAGTGGGGCTGATGTTGTTTTCCAGGTACTGGGTCTGGGTGTCCATGCACCTTCTCACTCCCCTCTTCGGGTACTCCTTCTGGTGTGTGTGTTGATCTGTCACGCACACCTCTGTGCTCTTCTCCTTTCTTCTTCGGGTGTTCTCCTTCTGGTGTGTGCGTGTTGATCTGTTACGCACACCTCTGTGCTCTTCTCCTTTCCTCTTCGGGTGTTCTCCTTCTGGTGTGTGCGTGTTGCTCTGTTGCGCACACCTCTGTGCTCTTCTCCTTTCTTCTTCGGGTGTTCTCCTTCTGGTGTGTGCGTGTTGATCTGTTACGCACACCTCTGTGCTCTTCTCCTTTCCTCTTCGGGTGTTCTCCTTCTGGTGTGTGCGTGTTGCTCTGTTGCGCACACCTCTGTGCTCTTCTCCTTTCCTCTTCGCGACGTGATCCAGTCTTCCTGCCTTTTGCTCGTCCTTACCAGGCTTCCTCGTGTAGCGTGCACTCTACGCGTTTCCCTCTGGTCTTGTCCCGCCACTAGGACACTGTCTTCTTTTCGCTCTGTGACTAGACCGGTCGTCGCGACCTTCTGTCTCGTAGTTGCTTCTGATTTCGAGTGATGTTGATGTTGCTGGACCTCTTGTCATTCTCCTCCTGGTCCTCTTTGTGAACCTCTTATGGGGTCCTCTTCACTTCTCTTCTCTCCGGCTCTGACCCTTGGCAGGTCAGTGTGCTCTCTGACCTCTTGTAGGTCTGCATCCTCCTTGCGACCAACTGGTGGTCAGCGTCGTCCTCCTTGCGACCATCTTGCTGGTCGGCTTCTTCCTCCGCGCGACCATCCGGGTGGTCGGCAACCTTCGCGCGACCATCCGGGTGGTCGGCAACCTTCGCGCGACCATCCGGGTGGTCGGCAACCTTCGCGCGACCATCCGGGTGGTCGGCAACCTTCGCGCGACCATCCGGGTGGTCGGCAACCTTCGCGCGACCATCCGGGTGGTCGGCAACCTTCGCGCGACCATCCGGGTGGTCGGCAACCTTCGCGCGACCATCCGGGTGGTCGGCAACCTTCGCGCGACCATCCGGGTGGTCGGCAACCTTCGCGCGACCATCCGGGTGGTCGGCAACCTTCGCGCGACCATCCGGGTGGTCGGCAACCTTCGCGCGACCATCCGGGTGGTCGGCAACCTTCGCGCGACCATCCGGGTGGTCGGCAACCTTCGCGCGACCATCCGGGTGGTCGGCAACCTTCGCGCGACCATCCGGGTGGTCGGCAACCTTCGCGCGACCATCCGGGTGGTCGGCAACCTTCGCGCGACCATCCGGGTGGTCGGCAACCTTCCTTACCAGGCTTCCTCGTGTAGCGTGCACTCTACGCGTTTCCCTCTGGTCTTGTCCCGCCACTAGGACACTGTCTTCTTTTCGCTCTGTGACTGGACCGGTCGTCGCGACCTTCTGTCTCGTAGTTGCTTCTGATTTCGAGTGATGTTGATGTTGCTGGACCTCTTGTCACTGCGGGTGGGCTCCGCTTTACTCTTCGGCAGCCGCATGGAGGGCACAGGCACGTGGGCTGCGCAGAGGGCGAGGCACCACTCCTTGGGGGCATGTTGCCAGGTAGTGCCTTCGCGCACTTGGTTTTAAGTTACTTTTGGCAGCGCTGGCCGCTGCCAGTGCATTCTTGTCCTGCCGCCGGGGTCCTGTGAGTGGGCCTTGACTGCGCATGGCCGGCGGCGGCCATCCTTCACTTTTGCGATCGTCCTCACGCGGGGTAGGCACCCGCTGGTTATGTCTTTATTCCGTCACTGTGTTTGCGTTGCGGGCCAGGCAGGCCTCGCGCTCGTCCCCTCTGTCTATTTCTCTAGCGCTCCGATCCGCGCCTTCGTCCAGTACGTTGCTCTCCCCGCCCTCGGCAGCTCCTTCATTCACTCGCTGCTCGGGGCGGGGGAGGGATGGTGCCGCTTCTACTGTTCGTCGCGGGTGGGCTCCGCTTTCACTTTTAAAGTTCTCCCACCCCCGCGGCAGGTCCCTTCCCTTCACGGACCATGCGGGGGGGTTTCGCCAGTGCCGTTCGCTTCTCTTCACGGGGCAGCACGGGGTGGGCTCCCGCTTTCGCTCTATGCCAATTCCGCCCCCACCGCAGCAGCAGCGTCGCAAAGCTCACACGCTGCGGGTGGGGGGGGGGGGGGGGGGGGGGGAGAAAGTCACGGCATACCTTCAGTCGGCGGGGTGGGCTCTCGTCCGGCGTCCTCGCGTGGACTTCACCACACGTGGCCGTTACTTCTGGTGCTGCTCCTCTACGTTTGGCCGGCGGGCCTCTTGTCTCCCGCGGGTGGGCTCCGCGTGGATCGCTGCCCCTCGGTGGGTCGCGGCCGCTGCGGGTGGGCTCCGCACGGTCCGCACTTCCTCTCCTTCACCGGGCAGGTCGCGGCCGATGCGGGTGGGCTCCGCACGGTCGGCACTTCTCCTTGTGAGCGCTTCTGGGCACAGCGGCAGGTCGGGGTGGGCACCCGACTGCCACGCTTCCACTCAGGGGCACTGTGTTTGCCCGCGGCGGTGCTGTGGGCTCCGACTCGCCCTGCCAGCTTCTCGGCGCGTCGCGCCGTCACCCGGGGGCGTGCTCACCGGGCAGTCCTCTTCCCCCTCAGCCATCGATGGTGCGCCGATCGGGGGCTGCACACGCGGGGTAGATTACCCGCCTCATCGCCAATGTGGTGATTGGGCCCTCAGGCCCGCATGCGGATAACGGATGGACACAGACACAGGATTACTGGTGCAATCAACTGGCCTCGAGCACGTGCGCTCGGCCCCTTTTATTGACAGGGTCACCTGACTCGTGACGCCTGTGGTGGGTGGGTGTTCAGTGTGGGTTACAGTAAAGTGGAATACTAGAATGTATCCAGCCGGATACTACAGGTGTGAACCCCTTCACGTGTCTGGGTTTGCCCTGGCTCCTCTAGGTATGTCCCTGCCTGGCTCCTTCCGCCTTTACCTCTAGATGCACCCTTTTATGGCCCCTTCTGCCTGTCTCTGGAACCCTTCTTCTCTGTTACTCAGAGCTTTAAGTGGACCGGGTCTGAGCACCGGCAGTTTTATTTAAAGGGGCTCAAAACGGGTCTCTATCGGGCTCTGTTTTGTGCCCTGGCACAGGAGGTCCGTTTTCTTCGGACTGCAGTGACAGCAGGCGCATCCTGTGCGCTGCTCACACTGCTCACTTGTCACTAGTGGAGAAGTGACGGCATGACGTCATGCCTGTTCTAAAGGAAGGGAAATCCTTTAAAGAGTCATTTTCTCTCTGGATTTCCCTTCTCTTTTTGAAACTCAGGAGCAGCAACATTGTCTGGTGTCACCAGGGCTTTAAGTGGAAGCTTTTTCAATATTATATACAAGCCATAGTTACTGCTTTTTTAGGTCTCGCCTGATCCAGCGCATGCGCTGGTCTGGCGAGACTTATTGAGAGTGCTCCAAAAAGTGCTACCAGGCCAGCCTAGAGCTACAGTGCATGTGCGTGGGCGCGCGCGCCGAGTTTTACTGCAATTACTTTCACTTTCGGCCGCTTTGATGTTTGATCGTGATCGCGATCACTTTCACGGCCACTTTGCATAGCCAATAGGTCTCGCTTTTGGGACCTTATAAGTATTTAGTTACGCAACTGTTGCATGGCTAAACACTTAGAAGGTCCCAAAGGCGAGACCTATTGGCTATGACAATGCTTGTTATCTTACGCAGCTAACAACCATTGACGAAGCCAATAGTCCTGACTTGTTGTAGGGAGGATGTTACTTGTTGAATCATATATCTGGATGCAATGAAAGAAAAGAGCAAAATACAAGTCGGGCGGCACACTATGCTAAGCACAGACTTTTAGCTTATGTGTTTTTAAGCCACGCACTTAATTACATTGGCCACGCCCCTTTGAGAGACCCCCAGTTTTTTCATCCCACTTAAAGCCCTGCTGTTACCCATCGCCTCCAGCACCGTACATATGTTGGATGCAGCCTCTTGCATCTCTGGGTGACCACTGCCTTCATCTCGTAAGCCCATCTTCCTGTACATCTGGACAAGGCTGGCTTCAGTCCTGGAGGCGCCCTGTGCGACAATGTTTGAGCCTCCCATTGACGAACTCCGTGGATTCCCTCACCACCACCCTTTAACAGTGTCGCCATAACCACTCTCTCTCTCACATACAGTTCTAATGTTTTATAGCGCCACGCATACGCCAGTGTAGGGTGTCAGAACACTTTACATCACATAAAGACAATCATGCGTTTGTAAATCAGTGTATAGGAAATGTTACATAAGACAGCAGACTACAAGGTCTAGGAGTCACATGTCAGCCATACTGGTAGATCGTATAGTTTAAGTACGGAGAAGCAAAAACACAGAATTTAAAACGTAGCACCATTGTTGGGATTGTGTTTACTAATAAGAAAGATTTATACCAAATTAACCCTGTTTACAACATTAGGATAGGACATAACGTTCCAACCAATGGGTACTCGCAAACCTTTTGGCAGAACCAAAAGGTGTGGTCTGTGATGTGACCGGGGGCTGCATTGATGCCAGATGTGTGCGGTCGGGCCCGGGTTGGGGGTGTGTGTGTGGGGGGACATTGGTGGTAAGGTGGGTGTAGGGGAGGCAAAGCATATACATCAACTTGCTGAATTGCACAATGTGAAGCCAGAAAACCTGGGATTAATCCCCGGCTTCCTCCCTTTACCAAATTGTGTGATTCTAGGCAATAGTTTCATTTCACCTTCCCTCCTTTTTCTTCATTATCACATACACAAGGATCTAGAAATGTAGGACTTCAGGTTGCACGCTGTAGAAAACCTCGTCCTGTGTTTGATTTAATAAACTATAATGTTTTACTTGTGTAACAGGAACCCAAAGAGTGCACATAACAACAAACTTGCGTCTTTAGTTCACTATTGTCATTGTTATCAGGGTGAGGAGAAGCATTAATGTTGCTAAATTCATGTTTGAAAACCATCACTTTTAAAATAATACTTCTCAATGCACTGATATTATCTGATGTACTAAAGTGAAAAGGTTTTCCATATTAATTAGATACACTTTTTGAATTTGAGACTTTATCATATTCTTACACTTTTGACGCAAGATGGCTTTAAAAATAAAAGTGCTCCTAAAGTTAAGTGGTGCAGGATTCAATAGTTACCTCCTTTATTTGGCACCAATTAACCTTTACATAAACACATGCCTGTTTATTCAACATTTTTTTTATGTTAGCATCTCTCTAGTAAACAGCAGCGGAGTACTGCTGTACACCAGGGGGCCGCATGTGAAGGTCGGGAGGGCCGCATGCGGCCCCGGGCAGTACGTAGAGTATCAAGGTTTTAACCTATACCTGGAAGCAGGCATGTAGCTCTTTGATGACAGTTAATACCTCCCTGTGCTATATTAGGAATGTATCCTATAAACTGCAGCTAACAGAAGGATATCAAGCAGTAACCCACTGAACTAGCTACATTATACGCACTTTGTGATCTGCATGGTACGCACTGCGCTCTTTGCACAAAATGAGGGGTTGGATGCTTCCCAGAACTTCTACTTGTGGTTTGGACTATTTGCAAACGCCCTCCCATCACCTTTTGTGTGTTTGATTAACTGAGTGCCAAATCAGTTGGATAGTTGCATGTCTGATGCCACTATGAAGTGTCTAGAGTGCAAAATACGAGTATTAAGCACTATATTAGTGGAACTTCAACTACTGTTACGTTTGGAGTTTGCAAGTGTGTGACTGTGGTTTAAAACACATTCCATGACAAAATGGCGTAGATACGTAGAAATTGGCATCTAGGCCCTGACGTACTAGCCTATTTTGCAGTTTCAAATGCTGCGATTGGCAAAATGGGTGTGTTTGTGATTGCAAAATAGCTGTTTGCTATGTACTAATCCCATTTTAGAAGTCTAAAATATTACTGATTCCTAATTTGGGATTGTGTAGGGATACTGATTCAAATTGTAAGGGGCGTGTTAGAGGCATCCTTACAAATAGCTCAGTACGAAAAACGAGCTTCCTTAAAAAAACTGCACAAAACAACGTTATTTAAAGGCAATCACAGACATTGGGGCTGCAAAACCTAGTAGGGCCCAGCCTTGTGATTATTCGTAGTGAGTCACAAACTGCACCCTGCCTAATGACTATTCATGTGTCTGAAAATCACTAAGATTCTTTATTTTGCTAACTGACCAATAAGTGCACACATCTTCATAGATTAGGCTTCTGGTGCTGTGACGTCACAACGGAAGAATGTGCGCTATTTACGTGTGTGTAGCATAACACAAAATAATGAAACGACTCCTCTGGCACCCTCCGTTGGCTAGGTTCGCTTTGCAGCATTCTACTAAAAAGCCAAAGGATATAGGGGCTTATTTACAATACGTCACTTCTTCCCATGTGAAGAGTGAAGCACCGGCGGCGCAAGGGGCTTGTAAATAAGCCCCAAAGAGTCTACACGTAAAGGTGCAATGAAAATCGACAAATCCATGTTCTGTGCAGGGATGCGAGGCCACGTGCCGTCTACCATGTATGAGCCAGAGTCAGTACTGTCTTGAACTAGTAAACAAGACGTGACCACCCAGGTCAGGGGCCCCTCGCTGTGGACGTCACTCGCCCTTATCTCTGCGAGCAGGCCTCAGAGTCAGTCCCCTGCGGGGGGTGTGGGGGGCACGTGTGCACGCAGGGCTTTAGGCGGGGATCTGTCGCCCCAAACATGCCGCGTGCACCACGCCCTTCACCCACTCGGGGCACAATTACAGGTGCAGGCGTCGGGCCACCGGGGGAGCTCGAGACATGACCGCATCCCGCGGCACGTTGAAGTGGGCACCGAGCCGCGTGCATGTGCCTAGCTCAGCCCTTCTGTGCGCCCACGGGAAGCGGGCTCCGCCGACCTCTTCCGAAAGAAATTATAAACTGCCCTCAAGATGGAGGGGTGCCAGGCACAGACGAGGGCACCAGCTCTGCAGGCCGTGGGAAGGGAGGGGCCCTTGGCAATAGTAACTTGTATTTACATAGCGCTTAGTCTTTTAGCTTCGTAGCACTGTAAGTAACTCCTTTCGTTGATCCATAAAGGATAACACGCAGTGCTGGCTTCTACTGGGATTCAAACACGTCGAGGCAACTTGAACACCAGACTTCACCCCCAGGTGCATTAATATCTTTCCACAAATGGTTAATACACACGTGTAGGGCCGCGTCGCTTCCCACACTTTCTCCTACCTACAGCAGCATGTAGGCACTGCTGCACGCTTGTGGCAACACAGTTAAACCAGTGTCTGTCATACACGAAAACACTTCCCACGTTGGCCACCGTGCACTCAAGCACTTCCTGTCTACACGCACCCCAGCACTTAAAGCTTCAGCGTCAGGCCCCTTACTCCATCCTTCCTCAAGGCCCTGCGCATGCGCCGCAACAAAACTAGCACAATGCTGGTGCTCACACGTGATGTTACACGCCACCCATACTGCCCAGATAGCACCTTCTGCCATACATAGCACTTTGGGACCTCTTCAGGGGTAGGAGGTGTCGTGTGCAGCTAGGATGCAGCCATATTCTCACTCATTTAAGCGGTGGGTGCTATGGGCAATTGAAGGGTTTTAGATACCTTTAAACACCATTCACCTTTTGGTCATAGGTGTGACTCCAGTTCCAGTGGGACTGGCATGCTTGTATTATAGATGGCTTCATTAGTCAATCGCGAGAAACCAGTTCATGCCCTTTATGCAACAGGATCCATGCAACTATAAAATAAAAGTTGGCAGTCTCAGAAGAGAGGCCAAGGGAGGAATGGGCGATAATCATAATAAGTTATTTGTATATTGTGACACAATGTTTTTTGTGTCTGTTCTACCCCTGTAATAAGAGCTGTACGATTACACATTAAAGTATACAAAAAGTGATGGGTAGAATGCCTGAATTATTCTCAGCCACTGGTAATTTAATTGAGGCCCCATCAAAGTGCATCCTTATTTTCGGGCATAACCGTCCCACTTATGGCAACACACTAGAGTAGGTTGCTTGTGTTCTAATTCAGGGAGGGCCTGGTCTGGTAGTTCAGGCCGGACTGGCCCTATTGTGGCAGAGTCAAGATTGATTTGCATATGGCTAGGTGAAAACTGGGGTTTCATGGTGTGCAAAATAATGACGGACTGGGATGTGGCCCTAGTGATCCCCTGTGGCCGAGTTTAATTCAATCACGCCATCCACCACTTTTGTATACATTAATGTTATCATTACACAGGGTAATGCTACTCAATGCATCAACAGTAGAAGGATGAAAGGCTTCGGTGGCCCAACCAGAGCACAGCCTCGTAGCTTGAAAGTAAAACCAGATGCAAGCAACCTGCAATTTAAGACCACTGTACTGTTCCATGGGGCCTCACCCCCCAGACCCACTCATCCTGCTCAGAGATCACGTGATACCCCGTATCATGTCTGAGGAGCTTTTACAGACCGGTATTTACTATTTTCAGTCTGGTTGACGGTAGCCCTGGCTTCAAAACTCCAGAAGCAAGGGGAAAGTATCAGAAATAAACACTATTGCACAGTACAGTTCAGCTCATCAGCCAGAGCTTGGCAGAACAAAGTGGTGGTGGTGGGGGGTGAAAGCTAGGGAAGAAAGAGAGTGCGAGAGAACATGAGAAGGGGCCGGGGCGAAGGGGGAAGTGAGAGAAGAGAGAGCGCGAGAGAGAACATGAGAAGGTGAGAGAGTGTCAGGTGTGAGGCAGCAGAAGAGAATGTGAGGGGATGGAAAGAGGCGCCGTCCACACCTGCCAGGCGTTTCCAGACAGGAGCCGGGAAGGGAGGGGGGAGAGAAAAAGAGGGAGGGGAGAGTGGAAAGGAGAGGGAGAGATTGCACCAAAGAGAGCGAGGAAGAGACGCTTCTCCCGGCTCGGCCCATCTGCCATCTGCCATGTCTTGAGGAGAATAAAGAGCGCGAGCAAGTGGCGCTACCCCGCTGCCCGGGCCACGTGCCGGGCTTGGCAGGCGCTCACAGCGCCTCGCTCCAAGAGTCTTAAATCTGGTGCCAACTGCTGTCTGAGGGCGAGGCTGGCGGGTGCTGGCATATGTCACTTGGGGTCTTAAACGGCAGAGCAGATGCACCTGCCCGAGAGCTGTGTCCGTCTATCGCGAAGCGCCACCGGCCGACTCCGGAGGAGTAGAGCTGACGTTCCCCAGATGACTCCCTGTTACCCCCTCACCCTGTGAACCCATAAGACCACGCTACCAAGGGGGAAATACTCCGACTCGGGCTGTCCTTTCACAGACACTTGCCTTTTGGTGTATTAGTCCAATTGGTGCTAAGTGAAGGAAGACCACAGCTACCACAATGCATTATGCTGTTAAACAACTGAACCTCGGGCAGGTGCCTAAAAGCCCTCGAACAAAATATAGCAGTAAATACCAGGGCAGGTCCTGCGCCTATCCAACAAAAGACGATTAAACAGTTCTCAAGTCAGACCCTCCAGTTTCCTAGGCCCATGCTTGAGGCCGTCACCCAGTCCAGGGGTTTGCTTTGCGATCTAGGTGTTATAATCTGGTTTGTCCCGAATGTGTATCTTATGGTTTTTTATATGGGTGAAAGACCCCCAAACCCGCCACCATTTTTTATTTAGTATAACAATAATTGTGTTTTTGGGAAGCAACCCCCTCCTTTTTAGGTGTCGCCTGACCCAGCGCATGCGCTGGTCTGGCGAGACTTTTTGAGAGGGCTCCAAAAAGTGCTACCAGGCCAGCCTAGACCTACAGTGCATGTGCGCGCGCCACGCTTGACACGAGTACTTTCACTTTCACGGCCGTTTTGATCACTTTCGCGGCCAGAAGGCCGCTTGGCATAGCCAATAGGTCTCGCTTTTGGGACCTTATAAGTATTTAGTTATGCAACTGTTGCATGGCTAAACACTTATAAGGTCCCAAAGGCGAGACCTATTGGCTATGCCAATGCTTGTTGTTTTTGCAACCATAGTACGCTATTCCCTTACCCACTCCTAAACTCTATAAACACGCTTACCACCCAATTCCTTTACTCCCCCAAACCCTAAAAACACCTTTACCGCCCAATTCCCTAACTCACCCTAAAAACGCCCATACCAGCTTATACCCTTACCCACCCCTAAACCCTAATAGCACCCAATACCCTTACCCACCTCTAAACCCCTAAAACACCATTACCACTTATCCCTAAAAAGTCTCTCTCTCTCTCCCCCTTCCCCCTCCCTCGTATACTTACCATTGTGCGGTAAAGGCATTGCGTGGCAATAGATTTGCGGTACAGGCACTGCGTGGTAATGGACATGTGGTAAAGGCATTGCATTGTAATGCCCGCTTGGTAAAGGCTGTTTACCGTTTGTCCCATTTTAAAATCAGAACTACGAGTCCCAGGATGCAAAGCAAAAGACCAGGATTGGCTGAGCTAGTCATGCATACAATATGAATTGGGAAACTTGAGAGCTCTGTCAAGTCTGTCTGGGTTCCATAGACTGGTCTCAATCTCACATGCCCTCTGGCAACACCTGCAGCAACACAGCCCCTCTCGTTTCAGTCCAGCCCTCAAAAGCCACCTTCTGTGGCGTTCCAAAGTGCCCCCCATGCCCGCCCCCAGAGCTCTTACGTTTCCCACACCTATGCATGAACAGCTCAAGCAGCCCTGGATTTCTTTGTATTCAGGAACTTTTAGTCTCGATTTAATAACGGGTGATCATTACTACAAATCCCAGAATGCACAGGAAAAAAAAACTCCTCTCGCATTCTCCTAGGAAACCTGGCAGCTCTGCCTGCGGCTTGATTGAATGACAGAGAAGTCTCTACTTTGCAGAGCAAGCAGCTCATCCACTACAATATTTTAATTTTTATTCTAGGGCTGCCAGTCCCGAAACTCACCCAATAGCACTTTGCATTCTGGTATTTTTTATGCCAATCCTTGCAACATTAAAAACAAAACTACAAGTTCCAGAATGCAGCTCTCAGGTAGTTTCGAAAGAACGTGGCTGACTGAGGGGGTCCAACGTTATGGGTCAATTTGGGAGCTACGCTGGCCTTGCAGAGTACATTTCCTAATGTAAAAATGAGCAGGCCCTATATCTTCCTAAATGATATTTAGGGCCAATGGAAATATGTGATTTTGTGTCTACGACGATTCACCCGTAATTATGGATGCGTCGCATGTGCCACATAAATCATCTGCTGCACAATCTGCAGGTTTTAACCCCAGAAAAATATTTTCAGGTCAAACCGGTCAAAATTATTAAGAATGCAGCACCGCGTGCTGGTGCGTAGTGGAAGGCCCCACAAAGGTTGACTGGTCACCTTTCTGTTACTTATGGCGGCATTTTGGTGTCAGACAGGTACTAGTAAGGACGAACCCTTTGACCAGATAGTGAGAAAATGGCAAAATACCTATGAAATTCTGTCAACAAATGAGCCGCATTATGCCGCATAATTTGCCTCATCTTGCTTCATAGTTTCGTAAATCCTGACGGGTATTTTGCTCCAGCCCTGCTCATAATTCCAGTGGCCAAGAGTACATGATGACATCTTATATGGGCCCCCTCAAGGGGTCCTTCTAAACAGGAGACACAACTCAGCACCAGTTGAGTTTGTACTTCATTTGACCGTCCCATGGGGGGCCCGGCTCCAGGAATTTTTATTTGGGTGGGCCAAGGGTGCATTTGGGTGGGCCACTGCGGGCTCGATTTGTCACATTTATGTCTAGGCAGGCCTGCTTCAGGGCCCTCCTTTATCTCTTCTCAGTCTTACAAGGCCAAGTAAAACGTACTCTTTTCCAAATCTCTTTCTAAATGTTATCACTCTCAAAAAGTGGTTTTTTTCCCCATTTAATGTCCCTTTGATGGGAAGAGGAGGTTTTCTGAGGTGAGAGTATCAGACAAGTGACACTACCTGGGCTCCCTCTGTGCGAGCCTTCAGGGAGAAACCCGCTTCATTACTACCTCCACCTGACCCCGGACTCTGCAACGCACCCCCTTACAGGCTTGATTATCCACTGCTCCTCTCCAGTGCACCTTATCTCACAGCTGACCTTGGGCCCCAGCCCCATATCAGGCACCATTGGGCTCCACTTTCATTTTTCCTGGTAAAAACATTAGTACAATCACCTTCAAACTTAAAACATTGAATATAGCAGTAAACATATTTAACACACACTTTAAAGTATGTTCCACAGTAGACCTTATGACCCGGCTGCTAATTAAATAAAAATAATAGAAAGGCCATAACAGGGCCGGCTTCAGCGGTGATGCGAAAGTCTTTTTTGGCACCGCACCAATAACCTCTTTCTCCATAAATACCTTTACTACCACCTTCCAACAGTGCCCCTCATCCCTCTGTGGCCCCCCTATTGACCTCCTTGGATTCCCTCACTGCCACACGCCACTAGTGCCCCATATCTCTCTGTAGCCCATCCCCCTCATGACCTCCTCCTCAGACTCCCTCACTGCCACCTTCCAGCAGTGCCCTCATCTCTCCCTAGCTCCCCCCTCCACCCCATGACCTCTTCCTCGGATTCCCTCACTGCCACCCTCCAACAGTGCCCCTCATCGCTCCATAGCCCCTCCCCTTATTGACCTCCTCCTCGGATTCCCTCACTGCCACCCTCCAACAGTGCCCCTCATCTTTACGTAGCCCCTCTCTCATATGCATTTCATTTGTTGCACAGCGCTACTCATATCAGTGTAGTGTGTGTCAGTACTTTACACCACGCACACATTATACAGAGACAATGAATCATACAAGTATGTAAATCAGTCTACAGGGAATGTCACATAAGCCAATGAGGATTACAAGGTGTATGAATCACGTCATCCATACTGGTGGGCAGTATATTTTAAGAGGGTTTGGTCTGGGCAAACACAACCTTAGGATTTAAAGAGTATTCCATGGGGGTCAGGTTTACTGGTAAAAATGTATATCTGCCCAAACACTCATTTTAGCAACATTAGAATGATGAAAGACTGAGGAAGTTCTAACTATATCACAAAAAAAAAGCGAAGTTCTAACTATACCATTCATGTTTGTACGCATCTCTTTGATGACAGTTCATTGGTCACTGTCCAATGTTAGGATTGTAACTTCTGAACTGCAAGTAACACAAGGATCTCTGTGACAAAGGCAGTAACCCACTGAGCTTCCACATAAAATACAGTTCATCTGCATTTAAAAACTACTAACAGACAAATGATTGCTCTCCAGCAGGATCATTAATCACCAGCGTTATCTGGGCATTGTGTATTGTCTTAGTTGTCCTGCATCGGCCATGATAATGATAAAAACTGTTTAAATGAAGCGCACACGAAGTATGTGCCCTGCTGGGCCTGTGCATATTTTAAAAAGAAAACCAAATAGTAACACATTCTCTTACCTACTCCATTAGTCAAACTTTGTGTCGCAGCCTGATGTGATAAGCAGCTGCAGGGGACAGGAAAGGTGAATAGGAATAAACAAACTTATTTTCTCCTGCGCTGCATAGAAAAAGAAATATCCACGCAGCAGAACATTGTCGCCTTTGCCATGTGGAGGTGAAGCGGTGAAAAAATAAACAAAGCCTCCTTAACATGTAAATGGTCCTTTAAAGACCTGTGAAGTACTCGGGTGCGGCGGAGACAATCTCTAAAACTGTCTGTGTGTGTGTGCGCGCCCAGGAAGTTGTCTCGGCCGGGCAGACACACACGACGTGTGCTTTGCGCGCCTGCCTTCAAGCCCTCACTGCGAGGGCCAAGGCTCCTGTTTGGGTGGGCCAGGCTCATGTTTGGGTGGGCCTGGCCCACCCGCTTGAACCGGGCCTGCAGTTCCGCTACAAAGTGAATAAAAAACATGGCGGCAAAGAAAACTGTTCTCTCTGAAGGGAGAACCGGCCGCCCTGGTAAATGATTAGTGAGACACCTGTGTTGATGCAACAGATGGCTCCCAGGCAGCGCCCCCTCCCGAAGCAAGAATGTCCTCTGGGGCAGGAGGGCCGCACGCATCACAAAAGACAAGAGTGTAATCCATCGAGGAAACTCCCTCCCGGACTCACAGCTGGTCATGAGGAGGGGGCGGGGCCAAGGCCAGCTGCCCATAGCTGGCATGGCGTCCGCATGCCAAGAGGTGGGGAATTCCTATGCCCCTGTTTCCTAGATTACAGCTGGGCGGTTTCTTTTTTACTCAACTACTTCATTCCATTGACAAACATAGCTCTCAAATTTCCCTGGCCCATGTGTGCACAGCAAGACCAGGTTTTTTTTTATTTGCATTTTTTACATTTTTTATAAAGCGCGAACTCGACCCAGAGGTATTGGAACGCTTTACACAAGCACCATTTGCATGTAACGAATTCACATTTTTTTTATAGGCACTGGAAGATTAAATGATTTGCCCAGAATCCTTGAACATGGTTCCACATTTCAAAAGCCGGCAGCTCTGGTCCTAACGCCACATCCGCTCCCCGAGAGATTTGCATTCTGGGGCGGGTAGTCCTGTTATTCCATTGTAAAAGCAGGACGACTCCCAGAATACAAAGTAACATACCAGGCTTGCGTGAGGTACTCATGCATTGACATGGGAAACGTGAGAGTTCTGCGAATTCTCTTTATACCGGGCCATCAATTTCGCATCTTTCGCCACTTTGACACTTTCCAAAAAGTGTTTTTTTGATCAAACAATCAGCTTTTTATGAAACACTTATCCTCCTCTCGAACTCTAAGCATTCTAAATTTTAGAAAGAGACGATGAACGATCTCGAGACATTTGCTCAGGATCACACCACTTGACAGAATTCAGCAAATCCCCTTGCTCCTTCTTATGCTGATTCTAAAGCCAGCATTTTCTCTCGGCAGCTGCCCTTTCTGGATATCTGGCTTGTTTTCTGCATTGATTCCTGCTGCATGCAGAGCTGTGTGCACGGATGAAAAATACTTTGAAGACCTAAATAAACACATCCTGCCTCGACTGCTTAACTAGAGGCCCAGTGGGGAAAAGACGCTTTGGGAACAGTCCGTAATACTCTGTAAACGGACTTCTGTTGAACTAATTTCCCTTTACCTTATAAGAGAAAGGAGAAGCCCGCCTTGGCAGACCGCCCATAAGTAAAAAATAGATCTCACGAACAGACAAAAGCCATGCTTGACACCATAAGAAAGTCCAAGCTTCTTAACCAACTGTTGCATTCTGGTACTTGTAGTTTCAGTTTTAACATGGGCTCAAAATTCTCACTTTGCAAAGTCGCCTAAAGAAGCCGTTGCCAGAGACAAGCCTGTTGTGTGGCTTGAGCCCTGGCTTGTCCACTTTCTCTTTTCAGAGTACAACACCCAGAGTGCATTTGCCCAGGACTGGAAATACTGTCCATCCAGGCCTTTGTGTCGTGAAGGGCCACAAAGGCTCAGGTAGACCTTCTTCTGACAGCTTTTCATGCCAAGGCGAACAGCCAGGCAATACTAGACAGGGAATCACCCCTGGCACCGGATTCTACACTAACCTACTTCCTGGCATTCTGCCAAGTTTCCCAGGTTCAGACGTGATGTGCTGCCTCAGTCCTGGTTTTTACTTTGAATTCTGGGACTTGTAGTCTTGTTTGTTCCATTATAAAACGGAAAAACAAGTCCCATAGCGCAAAGAAAAAACCTGGACTGGAGCAGCACATGCATGAACCTGGGACACTTGGCATCCATGTCTGAAAGGGCAGCAAGGGGACGATGTAGTGCTATAAAAAAAAAAACAATACATACATAAGTGAACTACAAGTAACAGTGCTTCCAAGCTGGCCTTTTTGAAACATTTTAAGTCCAGGAAAGGACCAAAATACCAGGAACTCAAAATGTTCACAGATTGCATCAAGTTTAAAGTGTACAGGGCTCTTTGCTAAAAAGTAGGGGCAGGCTGAATGCATCAGGCGTGACAGAGGGCTACTTGGCAGGTATGGAGATCAGTACATCGCACCTGCACAGGGTGGGCATTCAGTGAATACAAGGGCCCCAGTGTCAATCCACTACAGAAGTAAGTGACAGGCAACTGACCAGAAGTTTGAGAAAACAGTTGGCAAAAAAGCAAAATTGGACAAATGTTTACGCTACGTGCAGAGTTTGGTTTGAGAAAAACTCAAAAACAGAGGAAGACTAGAAGAAAATGTCATCTCTAACACCTAAACACTGTAAAGGCCTGTCTATAGGCACCCATCCAGGGATTTCCTACATAGCCATAGCATTTCTGATTGGCCAGTATCAGCATGCGCTGCTCTGCGAGACATTTAGTAGGTGGGTTTTTAAAGTGCTAGCCCACGCTTTGGCTGGCCTAGCGCTTTCGTTCACGCGCGCAGCCGCCATCTGTCTTTCACGGGTCATTTAAGCGTGTGGACGCTGCAGCTGCTTTCACTTTTGCAGCCGCGCGCCCACTCGCTCCGCCCTGTCCGTGTCCATGTCGAAGACCGCTTGTTGTCATAACGGCACTGTGCCCACTACACGGATGCCGCGTTTCTGGTTTCGTTTTTAGGTCACGCTCCTCCCCGACCACCCACATGGATGCACCCTCTCTGAATAAGAGCAAAGGTAAGAAGAGCTCTTAGCAGGCCAAAAGTATTAAGGTATGAGAATATGTTGTCATTAAATGTATTTGTCCACAGGCTGCGACTTTAATGTGGCACATTTCCAGTCTCTTAATCTGAAAACTAATTTCCTCTACCTTTGTTTCTGCACTAACTCTTTGCTTTATTCGACCCGTGTTCAAAGACACACCAAACTTTCTTTTGCAGCCCATCGTATCGCTGCACCAAATGTTCTTTGCCTTAAACAATCTGTTTCCTTTCTACCAGTACCTTTCGTCCGACCCCACTGCATCCTAACCCATTCCTCTGGTTGCACCTTTATCAGTTACTCTCACTAGCACGTGTAACCTCAATCATAGGCATTTATAACGCGCACTACTCACCCGGAGGGTCTCAAGGCGCTTGGGGGGGGGGGGGGGGGGGGTCTGCTACTGCTCGAACAACCAGGTCTTGAGCTTCTTCCTGAAGGAGAGGTGGTCTTGGGTCAGGCGTAGGTCGGTCGGGAGGGCGTTCCAAGTCTTGGCGACCAGGTGGGAGAAGGATCTTCCTCCTGTTGTCGCTCTGTGGATGCGGGGGACGGCGGCGAGGGTGTGACTGGTCGAGCGGAGGTGGCGTTTGGGAGCGTAGAAGTTGAGGCGGCTGTTGAGGTAGGTCGGGCCTTGGTTGTGTAGGGCTTTGTGCACGTGGGTGAGGAGCCGGAAGGTGATTCTTTTGTTGATCGGAGCCAGTGCAGGTCTCTCAGGTGTCTGGAGATGTGACTTCGTCTGGGGACGTCGAGGATGAGTCTCGCCGAGGCGTTCTGGATCCGCTGGAGTCTCTTCTGGAGCTTGGCGGTGGCACCGGCGTAGAGGGCGTTGCCGTAGTCCAGTCGACTGGTGACGAGGGCCTGGGTGACCGTCTTCCTGGTCTCGGTGGGGATCCACCGGAAGATCTTACGTAGCATGCGCAGGATGTTGAAACAGGACGAGGAGACGGCGTTGACTTGTCTGGTCATGGAGAGGGAGGAGTCCAGGATGAAGCCCAGGTTGCGTGCGTGGTCTGTCGGTTTGGGTGCGTTGCCCAGGGCGGGGGGCCACCAGGAGTCGTCCCAGGCGGAGGGTGAGGAGCCCAGGATGAGGACTTCCGTCTTGTCTGTGTTCAGTTTCAGGCGGCTGGTCGTCATCCACTCGGCCACGTTTTTCATCCCTTCGTGTAGGTTAGCTCTGGCGGTGGCGGGGTCGTTGGTCAGGGAGAGGATCAGCTGGGTGTCATCGGCGTAGGAGATGATGTTCAGGTTGTGTTGGCGTGCGATGGCCGCAAGGGGGCTCATGTAGACATTGAAGAGGGTGGGGCTGAGCGAGGAGCCCTGAGGGACGCCGCAGATGACTTCCGTGGCTTCTGATCTGAACTGGGGCAGGCGGACTCTCTGTGTCCTTCCGGTGAGGAAGGAGATGATCCATTCCAGTGCCTTCTCCTCGATCTCGACGTTGCTGAGGCGCTGCACTAGGGTGCGGTGGCAGACAGTGTCGAATGCCGCGGAGAGGTCCAGGAGGATGAGGGCCGCTGTTTCTCCGTTGTCCAGCAGGGTTAGGATGTCGTCGGTGGCAGCGATGAGGGCGGTCTCGGTGCTGTGGTTGGCCCGGAAGCCTGACTGGGATGGGTCGAGGGAACCAGTCGTCTCGAGGAAGGCTGCCAGTTGCTTGTTGACGGTCTTCTCGATGACTTTGGCTGGAAACGGGAGGAGCGAGATGGGGCGGTAGTTCTTGAGTTCGGTGGGGTCCGCCGTTGGTTTCTTTAGTAGAGCGCTGAGTTCGGCGTGCTTCCAGCTCTCAGGGAAGGTGGCGGTGTCGAGGGAGGTGTTGATGATGTCCCGCAGGTGGGGTGCGATGACAGCGTCGGCCTTGTTGAAGATGTGGTGAGGGCAGGGGTCGGTTGGGGATCCGGAGTGGATGGAGTTCATCGTGCTGATGGTGTCTTCGAGGTTGATCGGTGTCCAGGCGTTGAGGGTGGTGGTGGGGGGCGTTGGTTTGGTCGCGGGGAGCGTTGGTTGTGTTCTGAAGATGTTGTGTATGTCAGCGATCTTGTTGTGGAAGTAGGAGGCGAGGGAGTTGCAGAGGTCTTGCGATGGGGTGATGTCGTTGGTTCCGGCGTTGGGGTTGGAGAGCTCTCTGACGATGTTGAAGAGTTCCTTGCTGTTGTGTGCGTTGTTGTCCAGCCGGTCCTTGAATGCTGTTTTCTTGGTGGCGTGGATCAGTTGATGGTGCATTCGGGTGGCGAGCTTGAGGGTAGTTATGTTGTCCGGCGTTGGGTCTCTTCTCCAGGCTTTCTCGAGGGCACGGCAGTTCTTCTTGGAGCTCTTGAGTTCGTCGGTGAACCACGGGGCCTTCTTACTTCCGGGTCTGCTGGACGGGGTCCTCAGAGGGGCGAGCTCGTCCGCGCAGGTGGAGATCCATTTTGTGAGGTTGTCGGCGGCTTGGCTGGGGTTCGGTGAGCTGGCGGGAGGGTGCTGGCTCAGGGATGCGGCGAGTTGTTCGGCTGTGATCTTGTTCCAGCTTCTTCGTGCAGCCTGTTGCTGGTGGTGGGGGACCGTGGTTCTTTTGAAGGTGAAGTGGATGCAGCTGTGGTCCGTCCAGTGGAGTCCAGTGGCGTGGCTGAAGGAGATGTCTTTGCTGGACGAGAAGACGGCGTCGAGTGTGTGTCCGGCGAGGTGGGTGGGGGTGGTCACCAGCTGCTTGAGTCCGAGGGTGGCGAGGTTGTCAAGCAGGGTGGTGGTGTTGCGGTCGTTGTTGTTCTCCAGGTGGAAGTTGATGTCCCCGAGGAGGATGTAGTCAGCGGAGGGGAGGGCGTGCGGGCTGATGAAGTCGGCGATGTCTTCGCTGAATTGAGTGCGTGGTCCCGGGGGTCGGTAGATCAGGGTGCCTCTGAGGGTGGTCTTGGGGTCGGTGTGGATCTGGAAGTGCAGGTGCTCGGCGGTTGTCAGGGTGTCGTCGGCGTTGGTTGAGATACGGATGGTGTCCCTGTGGATGATGGCGATGCCTCCTCCAGTCTGGTTGTCGCGGTCTCTCCGGATGATCTTGTAGCCCTCTGGGATGGCGATGTCGGGCGCTGAGGAGTCGTTCATCCAGGTTTCCGTGAGGAAGGCAACGTCAGGAGCTGTGGTGTCGAGGAGGTTCCAGAGTTGAACGGCGTGTCTGTGGACGGAGCGGGTGTTGAGCAGGATGCACTTGAGGTGGTTGCTGCTGGTGTTCCGTTTGGTGGGTGCTGAAGCAGTGCAGGTCCGGATGCAGGAGAACTTGCAGGACTGGCAGGTGAAGGGTCCGTGGGTGCGTCTCGGAGTGGCTCGGTAGCACCCGGGGGTTCGGCCGGTGTTGAGTGCGTTGAGGGTGGCGGCATCGTAAGTCCGGCGGGTGGGGTGGCCTCTGCGGGGGCCAGGGGTTCTGGCGCTGGGCGCGGTCCAGGCGCAGACGGGCTTACCTTTGGCGCACCTTCGGCGCTCAATCGGTGCTCCCGCTGCGCGCGTCCGCTGCGCGGTCGCTCTGGGGGCGTCATAAGAGGGGAGCCGGGAGGGAGGGTCTGCGGGGAGGCGGGGAGCGCGGGACCCAATCGGCGGGTGGGGGGGCGGGGTCTCGTTGGTAGCGGCGGGAAACCTGGGGGCTCGGTGGCGGCTCTGAGGTGGCTGGGGCGCCGCTCGTCGGCCCTGTGGCGGCTGGGGCGGCGCTCGGCGGCCCTGTGGTGGCTCAGGCAGCAGGTGGCAGCAGGAGGCTCAGCAGGTAAGGAGCAGGCGGGAGGTGTGGGGGCGACCAGGCCGAGGGCGCAGTGGTCACTCCTGGGGCAGTGGTGAGGGTCCCCACCTGTGTTGTAACTCGCACATTACCATCACCCTTTTCTATGACCCTTACCATTCTATGATTTTCTCTTCGCCCTACCCTTCATTCCACATTATCGTATCCCTTCCTTTTGTGCCATCTTAGTTTATATTGCATATACATCCCTATCCTAGTACCTGCTAGCTCACCTTTACAGGTCTCCCCTTCTCTCCTTAGGTAGTCTTTGCTTCACTCCACACCCGCTATAATTCCTTTCTCATCATACCCACTTTTCAGCCGTGTTGTTTATTCCCACCAACAGATGTACGTACCATTTGTTCCCTCTACTCTTTCTTCCCTATGACCCCCACTATCACCTGTTCCCCCTTCATTTTATGCATTTCGGTCCAAAGTCCTCCCCACATTTCTGCCTTTGCCTAAACATTCTCCTTGTTCTCCTCAGTACTTTATTCATCCCTCCCCTTTAGTTCCGAGTACTGTACACGTTTACTTCTTACTCGCCCCCATATCGCGCTTAACTTTCTCTGTGTTCTATATGGCTTTAAGCTTCTTTTTTCTCTGCATTACTGAACCACAATCTGCTGCCCCCCTCCTTCCCCACCCCCAAGTCTTCCTGTAATGTAAGCTACATGTGATTCTGCTTATTCTCGTGCTTTCTGTCACCCTCTGCACCCGTCTCCTCTTCGTGCTGCTGCTGTCAACGAAGTCATTTTGTGCCCCTTGGTGGATAAAAACATTAGTCCTATTTCTATGTTTGTGGTAAATCCCTGTTCTTAGGCCTCGCCTGAGCCAGCGCTTTAGCGCTGCTCTCGTGAGAGCTTTTGTAAAAGGGGGACCTGGAAGTGCAAACCAGTGCTTTCAGGCCGCCAACTACAGTGCATGTGCGCCGGGCGCGCGCACCATTTGACAGCCTGCGTGATCATTTCGTGGCCGCTTTGATGTTCTCAGTGAGCCGCGCGGCCACTGAGAACATCAAAGCGGCCGCGAAATGATTACTTTAACTTTGCGTGCGTTCTTTCGTTGTTCTGCCGTGGCTGCCTGGTGAGCACTTTTTTGTTGTTGCATATTTATATAGCGCGAACTCGACCCAAAGGTATTGGAGCGCTTTACATGAGCACCGTATTTACATTACACATTCAGGCACTGGGCGATTACGTTTTTTGGCCAGAATCACAGGATGTGGACCGTGGGCAACCCTCCTACCCGCACTTCCATGTTATTTGGCCGGAATGTGCGCTCTTAAGAGAGGCGCGTTACTTTAATAACATTCAGGTGCCCCTGGGACACCCCCCAGACTGACTATGCAAGTGTCTGAGGCCGTGGTGCAGGCCGGGCGCTGGGGCTGCTGCTGTGCCCTGCGCCGTCGCTGCTGCTATGAAGGTGCTGCCAGCGCTCCCTTCACGAACCCAGTCATCATGGGCCCCTCCATGCCCCCTGGCTGACTCCCTGCTGAGGATCACACTTCCAGAACAGCGCCGGCATCTCCCCCAGCCCTGCCATCATGGGCCCCTCCATGCCCCCTGGCTGACTTCCTGCTGAGGATCACACCTCCAGAGCAGCGCCGGCATCTCCCCCAGCCCTGCCATCATGGGCCCCTCCATGCCCCCTCGCTGACTCCTTGCTGATGACCACAGCTCCGGAGCAGCGCCGGCATCTCCTCCAGCCCTGCCAGCATGGACCCCTCCATGCCCCTGGCTGACTCACTGCTGGTGATAACACCTTCGGAGCAGCACCGGAATCTCCCTCAGCCCTGCCAGCATGTCCGCGCCCAGCAGGTCTGTGGTGCTGAATTCACCGGGAAAGAAACCAATGGACACACAGGTTACATTTCTCCTCAAGCTTCAGGTCCTGTGAACGTAAAGTGACGTCACTGCTCTGTGAAGTATGTCTTGTTTCACTTCGCCAAAACAAAAAAGTTTTAACCTTTTTTAAAGTGTTGTATGCTGGCAATGTTGAGAGCTTGTGACGTGTGCAATTTTAATGTGAAACGAAGCAATATTCATTTTTATGCTTGGGAATAGCTGATTTCATAAGCATAAACTTTAAACTAAACGTGCACAGTAACACTACATGAGGTAATAACCTTCTTTTGAGAACTTAGACAACTATTTAGAGAATTGAAAAACGGAAACTTTTTTTACCATAAAGGTGATTCATTCAGTCCCTTTGGACATTTTCACCCTCCTGTTTAGTTCGCACAAAATAGTAGCTGAAATGTCTTTTATGAGTCACCACCTCAGGTATCTTACAAGCAGTGAGGAGTGTGTGATTAAAGTGTTTTTTTTCAAGGTGGGAAAATCTTCACTTCAGCAGGGCTCGCACTTGAATGAACAGTGTTGTGTTACAGGAAGTGCTGTGTATCCTGTTTACTTTGTAGAGCCAGATTGTCTCAAACTGGGGGCTAGGTCTGTAAATTGTGGCGGGTACCGTAATTTGTCCTTGGCATCACCCGCTGTTTTCTATGCTCTGATGCGATACTGCACTGACCTCGGAGACAATCCTGCTAAATAAGCAACCGCGATGAGATTTTAAAGGCACAACCTGGACCCAATCCCAGAAAACGTTGCATCTTGGTGATAGAATAAGGAATTCTTTATTATTATATAAAGCAGACTTTCCTGCCTATTATGTATTATCTAATATTTTGGAGCTGGGTTCTTCACAGAGGGGTATGTATTGCCCAAGAACACCAGGGTGCCACTTAAATCTTCATTTTGAAGAATGCAGTCGTTTCATGTTTAGTTATTATTAATGTAATAATTTTTTCAACTAGGCTCGTTGCTCCAGTTAGTACATTGTTTTACATTTAGTATTCCAATGCACTTTCTTGTGTTCTACGTTTTGCTTAAAATATTACATTTCTCCCTTCAGAAAAAGAAAGCAAATAGTAGCAGAATGTCTGAAGTCGTTACCCCTTGAAATGCTCGACTCTTACCCCACTGAAGTAAAAAGATATTTTTTTTACTCATAATTCCCAAAATTGATCTAAGAAGAGGGCAAGGAGCCCCCCCATTCAAAGGCTTCTGAAGCCTTCAACTTTGTCAACTCAGATACTGGGATTCCTCTAGAGCAGAGGTCTTCAAACTTTTTGATGCCGAGACCCCCTTGTCAAAATCTTTTTGGTGTAAGGACCCCCTTCTGACAAAAAATTCTAGAACTTAGTACTCCTCATCATTGACAACTATCGACAACTATAAACGTCCCCAATTCCCACAACAAATAATTTTTACAGTGGGCAAATAATATTAAAGTGTTTAGCAAAGCAAAGGTCAATGATCGTGGGGGCGTTGTCAAAGGTCTGTCTAAAAACAAAGGGCCTCATTTATGAGGAATTGGCGTAGGGCAGCTCCGCAAGTCTTCTTGCTGCGCTGCCCTATGCCAAAGTGAAGGGGCAGGAATGCACCTTATTTATGAAAAGTGGTACATTCCTGTCCTTTCACTCTGTGTTGGCACACAAATTGCTGCCTACCGCCAACATAGGCAGAGTTGTTTTTGTGCTGGAAGGGGCACCTTCCTGCACAAAAACAATCCAGAGAGGGGTTTTCCTCTTTCTATGTGTGCTGCAGAATACAGCACACATGGAAAGTGGAAATAATGAAGAGAAATGAAAACATTTCTCCTCGTTATGCCTGCTGTGTTGATGCATACGGTTTTGGCGCTGCCCCAGGTTTACATGGTTTTGTAAATCTGGGTCAGAGTCAAAATCCGAGGGAGTTGCGTGGGAACACCCACTGCAACGCCGATGGAACACCTACTTGACACAGAGTAAGGCAACGCAGCAACTTGCACTGCTTTGTCTTACTCCATATCTATGAGGCCATGCAAAGCCACGCTGGGTGACTTTGCGTCGCCACATAGATATAATTGAGACGCTTGCGCTACCAGAGCTTCTAAAAAAGTGACACTCCAGCGGCACAAGCATCTCATAAATAAGCCCCAAAATATTTTGTTCGTTTTTTTAGAACTTTCACAATTAGGTAGCTACATATAAAATAATGGATAGCTTAAATGAAAAATACATTTTAAAAAGAATTAACTCAGTGAGAAATGCACTGTAGTACATTATGAAACCTCTATTAGTTAATGCACTGCAGAGGTCTGTGTCTTGGAACCAGAGAGCCACAGATTTACATTTGGTTGGTGCAGTGGAGAATAGGGACATGTCATTTGTTGTGCTACGAGGTCACAGCCTGTGACAGAAAGCACTGTGAATGCGTAAGTCAGAATTTTATAATATTGTAGGACAAAATGAAGCTTTCAAAACGTAGATTTTAGTAATACCAGTACATAAGTAATGCGATTTTTATTTTGCACAACTGTCCCTTCAACCCTCCTCCGGGGTACTAAGCGCTGTGTACATACAGGTACAATTAAACGCACGCACTATACAGCCAAGGTATTGACTCTTCCTACTACCACTGAAAAAATACCAAATCTTTGCAATCACAATGCTTGGAGTGATTACCACTCCCAAGTACCCTTTACATTTGCAGATTAACTCATACCTGCATTTGCATTTCATTCAGTCAAGCAGGCAACCTGGTGTGAAGTATTGTTTTACCTGTCTGCTCTGTCTCTCTTTTTCACAGCACAGGAGACTCAATTAACATCAGCAGAAGCATTTTACCTATCATAATAAAGCGCCCGGAATGGTGTCTTTTTACAAAAGGAAAAGCACATGTTGGATTCCAGGCAGAAGTGAGGCCTGGAAATGTGCGACCCCCTTTCCATGACTCCAGGGCCCCCCTGGGGGTCGCGCCCCACAGATTGCAGACCTCTGCTCTAGAGGGTATAGCCCCCCTGTGCCAGTAGCAACCACTTGAATTTCTTCCATGATATTTGTATTCATTCACTGGTCAATGTCGCGACCTCCATGACATTTTTAGGTCAAGCTTGGGCAGTGCATGTGCTGCTCTGAGATGCATGCTGTATTCAGGTATGGACTTGAAGCTCCGCCTACTCTCCATCCATATTTTTCATTGTCTTGTATCATTGTCCTTTGTAAACTCTGGCTCTTCTTTGGTCAATAGCCTACGTAGGCCCTCCTTAGGGCCGCCTTGTCTCATCTTGTAACCTCCCATAAGGACTGGCCTTCTAACGTGTTGTTACTCAGTAGGCTTTATTTACAGCCTCCGAGCACTATTTTGTTTAAATGTTTTCACCTGCCTGCTTTGGACTCGTTCTCTCCTAACGCTTGAATATTTTTTTATAGCTCAGCATGCCACAGGGGTGGCCACGCTTTTGGTTTATTTGTAGTGCCAAGTGTGGCCATTTCAGTTTTTCTTATTTTATTTTGCTCTTTATTCACTTTCTCATTTTTGTTGTTTGCAAGCACCCCATGCCGCGCTTGCATGTTAATAAAGGACACGTCCCTTTCTTTAGATGAGCCACGTCTAAAGAAAGGGCCATCTCCACCATTAAAATGAAAGCGCTGTTTGGGGCTCTTTCACCAAATAAGCATTGTTTTTCAAACAAGTGCTTTTTTGGTAAAGCTCCCCATACTACGCTTTTACTTTAATAGGGGCCGCGCCCCATTCCTTAGACCCGGTTCGTCTAAAGAAAGGGGCCTGGCCTCTATTAACATGTAAGCGCATCATGGGGCTCTTGGAAAAAACAAATATTTCCACTACTATAGGACTCGAATTTGCGACAATTTAAGCTATTATCATTTGCAATGCCAATAGCTCAAACTCTCATAAATGCGAGACCTGTTGCATTGCAAATGCTTGTTGTATTCAGGCTCTGGTCAGCTAGTCCTGCGTCTCCAGAGACTGCACCGTCACATACAGTGTCATGGAGCTTCACCTGCGGCTGGTCTCTGCCAGGTTCATGAGGAACAACCTTTGGTTCATCATCCGCTCTGGAATAATCTTCTTACGGAGAGTCCGGGCACACGGCCAGCCACTGCTCTTCGCTGAACATCTATCTCTTTTTCTGCCAAGCGGCTGTCAGGGCTATCATCGAAAATAAATTCAATCAGTCCAGGAACAAGGCATAAGAATGGGGCTAGCCCTGCTACGTGGTGTCCTAGTTCCACACAACTACTTTTTTTTGTTGCAGTTTTATACAGCTTGAACTTGGCCCAAGGGCATTAGAGCGCTCTACGTGGGCACCAGATTGCATTACTCTGTTTTTAGGCACAGGGAGATTGGGTGATTTTCTCAGAACCATAAGATATGGAGTCGAATCCGGAACTCAACCTGGTTCCCTAGTTCCTAAGCTGGGAGCTCTGGCCGCGAGGACACATCGCCTTCCAGTGGCTGCTGTAGCGCAGCAGGAACACGGAGGGGAAAGAGAAGGCGCATGGGTTTCCAGGCTCTAAATGTGTACCCAGGCACTCCTTTCACTCCCTGGGACAGATTAAATGTTTGTTTTAATTAGTTGTCAGATAAAATGTTCATGAAATGAAGAATTGAGATAGAAGAACTGTTTGAAGATCTGTAGTCAGCAAAAACTGAAATACAACACAACTAGTCCTGGCCCTGAAAGAGGAGGCCAGAGAGAGATTCTCTGTCAGTAGGTACCTGAAAGCGGGAAAAAACTGCTGCTCCTCCTCAGACTACAGCAGGATAGCTCAGTGGGCCCAGGCAACCGCTGTAGAGCTCTGTGTGTAACATGCAGGTCACAGGTTCAAATCCAACCAGATCCATCTGCCTTTCATTCTAATGAGGATGATAAAATGATCACCAATGAGGTAGGTGATATATCCTGTGCTCACCGTGCCACTGGAACCAACCAGCACTCGACTGACGAGCCACATTCAGGGCTCCTAGGTTGCTTGTGGTCCAATCGAGGGAGGGCCCGGCCTAGCAGTTTGGGCTGCACTGTTCCTATTGGAGCAGGGTCAAGACTGATTTGCATATGGCTGGGCACACACTGAGCTGTCATCGTGGGCAAAAGAATTATGGGATTGGAATGCTTCCCCGAGCGACTTCCAATGGTCAGACTTTTTGCAAGCATCCTCCCATCACCTTCTGTGTGCTTGATGTGATATAGAACACCCATCACTTGTCAGGAGACATTCCTTTTGCGGTGGAGCGCTTTTAACCGGACAGAAAAAGCAACTCATTTCTGGCCTGTCCAGCACACTGATGAGGTGAGATATCACTAAATAGCACCTGGTACTGTGCAGCGGGCATCACAAAATGAATTCTGCAGCAGCACTGTGAAATAAAATGAACTTTGATTTACTGCGGGCATATATCAGAATTGTGATATTTATTGCTGCCAATCCGACAGCTTGGTGGTGGTATGAGGTTGGACTGTGTACAAGGACATTAAAGAGAATCTGAGTAAAGAAATGTAGAACTAAATGCAGAAGTGTAAAAGTATTGTGGCATGACCAACAAGCAGGGAATTAAGAGTAGTCCAATGCGCTATGGACAGGTAAGGAAAAGACTGATGTGACTGTGTGGAGGGTTAGGTGGCCTTTTTTTTTCCAGGAGGTGGACAAGCCAACAAATTAACATGAGAAAGCCGAGCTGAGCCAAGGGTCGGGCGTTCTAAGAGCCAGTGCATGCGCCGAGCCAAGAAAATATCTGGCATGCAAATCATGCAACTAACATCATGTAAAAACACAGTGTCTTCTAAAATTAAAAAAGTGTATTTCTTTAACATGCAGAAGTGTTTCACCTTAGTACATCAGCTCATGTCACCTCATTGAGAGATATTAATTGATAGTTTTTAGCCATGAACTTTCCTGCACCCCTCCCCCGACACTGACAACTAAGAGGCCAGACAGTTGTCATGTATGTGCCTATATTCTTATTGTAGATAAAGCTATATATTGTAGTCCTTAAAAATCAAACACAAGGAGTTTTTGTACAGCGCACATCCTGAGCTCACATATTTCAAGGTGCTCTCATAAGCAATAATGAAAAAAGGTGGCTCAGTGAAATAAAATATTTGCCTAAGATCACACAGTTTGATCAATCAGTGAAGCTGCGATTAATCGGTGGATTTCTGATTCAGACTGTGCAATGTCACTTGATCTGTATCTCCCTCTTCACGTCAAAGGTTGTGCTTTGTCTTTATTTCTTGGCGCACGAGGGTAGAGCGTGGGTGGCCAGCCTAAGCTTCCTGGTAGCTCGGCTCGAGGATGACAAAGACCGCGAGCTGATCCGGAGCCAGGCATGTGGCTCGAGTTTTCAGTGGGCCGCCCCATGCTTTCTTTATAACCATGCTCAGTGATTGAAATCTGTGTGCTTTAGCTTTGTGCCCCGGACAGGTTTAAATGTACCCCTAAGTTTCTTGCAGAGGGTGCTGAGCTTATGTTATCTTGGGGTGGTGGGGGGAGGGGTTGGAAATACAAACGTGTACTTTGTTTTGCATTGTTGGATCCTGAGAAAATTAATGTATTGAGAAGTCCACATGTCCCCTGATCTTAGAGACGAGCAAAACGCGCACACACAGGAAGGTCACTTCCGCCGGAACCACCCGCTTCCTCGCTGAAGAACTGAAAGCGACACAAGGTTCCAACGTTCCGTATTCAACATTAACTTCCGGGTGTGAATGAAACAGCAATCCGAGCCGGTGGGCGCTCACATATGGCCCTCTCACTGCAAAATTCGACGAGGTGTCTTAAAATATCACATTACAAAGGCCCTGGTGGAGGGGGGGGGGGGGTGAATAGAGGGTGGGGCCCGAGAGCTGACACCGTTGCACTGCCAGTCGTGTACCTCATGCCTTTGAGCCGGACATTTCTTCACACGTCTCATGACACGCTGGCCATTGGCCCCACTGCTGCAGTTGCTGGTAGAGGCGTACTGAGGGCCCAGTTATTTACCCTGTGTGCTCACTGGGGTTTTTAGCCTCTTTGTTCACCTGTGAACTACACAAACCAAGAGCGGGAAATAACAGGCCGAGCCCCCTGTGAGCAGCTACACAAACAATGCAGCAAATGCGTGAAGGGGCCACAGAAGGCTCTCTGGGACCAGGGGGGCGCCGATCTACCAGAAGAGCGCCCCCTGCTGGCCAGACACGCCTCCATTATCCACCAAGAACAGTGCCCCCTGCTGACCAGCTACGCCTCTAGAATAGCGCCCTCCATAGCGCCCCACTAACCTCCCAGAACAACCCCCCTGCTGCCAGACACGTCTCCACTAACCACCCAAAACAGCACCTTCCTGTGACCAGGCACACCACCGCTAACCTCCCAGAACAGCGCCCCCTACTAACCAGGCACACCACCGCTAACCTCCCAGAACAGCGCCCCCTACTAACCAGGCACACCACCACTTACTTCCCAAAAGAGCGCCCACACTAACCTCCCAAAAGAGAGCCCTCTGCTGACCAGGCACACCTCCGCTAACCTAGAGAAACGCCCCCCACTAACCTCCCACAAGAGAGCACCCTGTGGACCAAGCATGCCTCCACTAACCACCCAGAACAGCACCCCCTGCTGACCAGGCACACCATCGCCCCCCGCTGACGAGGCACACCGCCACTAACCTCCCAGAACACCGCCCCTGCTGGCCAGAAACACCTCAGCTAAACTCCCAGAACAGCGCTCTCTTCTGGCCAGGCACACCTCCGCTAACCTAGAAGAGCGCCCTCCACTAACCTCCCAGAAGAGAGCCCCCTGCTGGCCAGGCGCGCATCCGCTAACCCATCCAGAAGAAGAGCGCCCTCTGTTGGCCAATCACACCTCCGTAACCTCCAAGAAGAGAGCCATCTGCTGGCCAAGCACATCCGCACCAATCAAAGGGGAGAGAATTCCAGAACTTAGCAACAATAAAGCTAAAGGAGCGTCCTTTTCTGGCTCTTTTACCTGTCGGAACAGGGACCAAGCGCAGGCTAGTGGAGCGCCCTATTGGGGACATAGTTAGTAACGAGCTGCTGAAGGATGGGAGGGCCTTTCTCATGAAGGCCTCTACGGGCAATGCACAGAGACTTAAATGTAATTCTTTGTGCAATGGGGGGCCAATGCAGCTCCCTCAGCCCCTGCTGGACCGATAGGGACCTGGGGATACCCAGGAGCACGCGTGCAGCCGCATTTTGTACCACTGTTTCTGAATGGTGGCCTTGGGGTAACCCAGGAATAAAGAGTTGCTGTAGTCCAGGTGGGAAAGAATTAAAGCCTGGACTACTACCCACCCGGCTTGAGGTGTGCGGGAGGAGTGGAAGAATCCGTAGCAGCCCAAAACAACCGGCTGACATTTTACAATACTCGGGCATTTGATGACAGCATCAACTGCAGTACTCATCCCCTCCTCTGGGGAAGCAATTTCACTGCTGCCCTCCCCATCTCTGCCTCTCACACAATAACCACCACCCTCAAACACACAACACCCCAACCCACCCCACAAGATGCCAGAAGGCACCAGCTTCAGTGCCCAGGAAAAGAAACTCAGAATTCTCAAGTTTTGCAAGTAGCTGAACCAGTCCAGGAACTTTTTTTTGCACGCACGGAGTAGGGAGGCCAACTTGCATACATGCCAACATTTTAGAAGAAGGAAGTGGGAGATAAAAAAAAAATAACTGGTAGAATGTATTTCCCCAATTGACGTCTGTTGAAGCAGAGACAATTTCAGGCGGGAGACAGCCAAAGTAAAGCCATTTTTAGCTACACAAATCGGGAATCTCCTGCCTGGATGGGGTCTATTGGCATGTATGAACTTGGATACTTTGCGCGTGTTGAGACACTTTGCATGCAGAAAGACATTAGAAGACGTTTGTTGAGGAGCGTGGAAACTAGGAGTCATGCAGTGCCTTTCTTTTGGGGTTTCATTCCATAACTCCCATTTTAAAATCAGGCCATCGTCATACTGAGTTCCAATCCGTTTACCTACTCTTGGAGTAAGACTCGACTGCTCGCTTTTGCCACTTATAAGAGACAACGTTACAAAATGAATGACTCTGTTAACCAAATGGAATGAAATAGTCTGAAGCCCTGAAACACCAACGGTAAACCATGCTACCCCCTGCGGATACTGCCCGTAATCAACTAATGACACAACACATAAAGGAAAGGTCTAGCACAGGGGTCTCCAGCCTCTTCTGTAATAAGAGCTACTTATGCTCAAAGAAAATCATCGTGAGATTCTAATATATTAGAGTTATAGCAGTGACCACATTAGACAAGATTCTTTTAGTGCCCCCTATGCAAGAATACAAACAGCAGACACCTCAGCGAATCAGGCAGGGTTGCCAGAAGAAATGTAAACAAGCATTTGCAATGCAATAGGTCTTGCATTTAGGCGAGTTTAAGCTATTGGCATTGTAAATGACAATGCCTTTTATTTATGTTTTTAAAACGAAAACAAAAATAAAATGCATTGTTATTTGCAATGTCAATAGCTGACGCTCGTGTAAACGCAAGACCTATTGCATTGCAAATGCTTGTTAGATTAGTGAGTAGAAATGCTCCCTTTTGGCCCACGCAGCAAATTAATTAAATAAACAAGCGCGGCAGCTAAAGTGAAGGCAGACCACGTTGCAAATAAAAAAAAATAGTGCTTAACAACTTCTGAAGGAGACCGTGTAACTCCACATGTAAAACATCCAGTCCTCATTGGAGGTGACAAATGGGGACATGGCGGTAACAAGGAGGGACTAACAAACCTCATTATCAATCGGAAATCAGCATTTACCAAGGACAATGACACCAGCCAATCAAAAATATGGGCGGAGAGAAGGCGAGGCTTCCACAGCATACTCGACTACTGCATGCCTCGCACAGCGAGCAGCGCTGCCGTTAGGCTCGACCTAAAAAGGATTAGTCACCTTGGAATGCCTTTACAGAGTTAATACATAGCAGCCATACTGCAATGCTGCCAGTGTCAAGGAAATTAAAAAGTTAATAAATCTCACCAATGCCACATCATTTATCACTCCGATATCAGCTTTAAAAAAAATATTTAGGAAATGCAATAATTTTTCATCATCTATCAGTTTATGAGCTAGGAAAATACACACATTTTCATCTCGAATGCACACTTTTCAGTTTTGGAAAAATATATTAATTCAACCAAGCAAAAGCTTCAACTTTTTGGCCGGACTGCAACCTAGAGTAGCTACTCACAGGTAGCTGGGGAGCTATCAGTGGCTCACGAGCTACTCGTTGGGGAGGCCTGGTCTAGCAACGCGCTCATTTCTTTCTTCTATCGTTATATGGACATATTGGGGGAGCCCCGAAGAAAAGCTCAATACAAGAAGTGAAAGCTATATCATATAACTGGGCCTTGACAGAACCCCTAACAAGGCGGGCAGGCCACCGGGGTGGTCCAGCGGGAATGCTTTCTGTACTGAACTAGCACACTTGAGATCTAGTCTCGGTTTACCACTTCATCTAAATATGCTGGAAATAGACACTGGACTCTACATCTGGAGAGGGCCTACAACACAGTAACATTTCCTGAAGGGTACAGTCTGGGCGATGCCACTCAGGACAACGGCCTCCCTAGTGGTGCGCTCGTGGGCTAGCTAGAAAGTGTGGAAACTAGAGATGAACTTTCTAATCCCAGCCCCACATTTGGCTAAACTGTGTGTCCTTGGGCAATCACTTTTTGAACTTTCTCTTTTTCTCCCTTTTTGTCAAGACCAGCATCATTTTGAATCCATGCAAACACGGCTAGTAAATATGAAGTTAAAAACTAGGCTGGCTATTAGCTGAAGGTGGATTAGAGACAGTACCTAGTCTCCTGGTCTAATCACCCAAATGAAATATGGTGGTAAATTAGACACAGCGCCAGGTGTGATCCTCCTCTCTTGCTTGCCCTGAGTGGCACAACCAGGACATTGGCACCCCTCAGCAGATCGACGTGGGCACCGGGACAGATCACTCAAAGGAGGGGTCAAGCCTGCAGAAAATGGGACCGCTGGCCCCCTAGATGGGATTTGTAGTCCTAATTGCAGAATGTGATTCCTGGACTACAAGTACCTGAATGCAAAGATCAAACCTGGATTGGACGAGCTATTTACACGTGGAATGTGGACACTTGAGCTGTGACTGGTCAGTACATTAGTGCACAATGTGACAGGCAGTGCAAGATAATATTGAAACCTCCTCAAATGGCTTAAAAAGAAATCACGATCTCTGTAGGGGTCTGGCTGCTGCTTTTCCTTTCCAGCCAACTCTCTGCCGCCTACAGGCCCTCGGGCATTAGCACTTCACAAATAGAACATCCAATCAAAACATTGCTGGTGTCACGTGTGAACAGACAGCATCCTTACTCCAATGGGGCAGTCTCCAATCCTGCCACCCTGGGGACAAAACAGAAACAAACTGAGAAATCCTATGGGCCATTCTGCTGCCAGACTGTATCCTAGCTGAGCCGACTCAGCCTTTCATCTTTCTTAAGGTCGATGCATGAGCATCAATCCAGTTGAGTTTGGGATGTGCTCCTTATAAACTGATATAGGGGAGGGATGGCTCAACCTGGGGGCAAGGAGAAGGTCACACCTTCGAGTGCGAGCAAAGGAAAGTGCGTCATTTCCGGCAGAAGGGTAACATTGATGGTGGTTTGAAGCTACCAGGTCAATCCATTCTCAATTTCCTCGTCTAATCTTAACACCAAAGGCACCAACGTGTCTCGTCTATCGCCACAATTCTCCCATTAATGATCCACTGGTCTCCTTATATTCCTGGGTGCATAAGCATTTTTTAAGCGGATTGATGCGGATTGATGGGCAGGACAAGCGAAGCATTGGTGGTAGGTGGGCGGTGGAACGCTTAAGCAGTACCTCAGAGGACGCAAAGCAACACAAGGCCAGGTGGGAAAGCAATGCAGAGACGCAGGCTGGTGAGCGCAGGAGGAAAGGGCAGGCAGAAAGGACAACAGAAACTGAAGGGGAAGAGAGGAACATGAGGGAGACAGCAAGAAAGCCCATCACATAGAAAAAAAAAAGGAGTGCTCGTGAAGCAAGCACTGGAAGCAGTAATGCTAGCTAATCAACATGACTGTGAAGAGGCAATGCTCCATGGGTGGGACAAACACATGATTGACAAGCTGGGGCATGAATAAGAAACAAGCACATGAGAGTGATGAAGAACGCCAACCAATGGGCAGCAACGGGCGGCTTCAAGCCCCGCCATGGTCTTGGTATGTCACAATATCCCTCAAGAGGGGTAGGCCCGACCTACGGAGGGTGAACCATTGATCAAAATATTGGTATTTATGTCGTTTAAGGGGTGGGAGAGCGCTTTACAACACGGAGAACCAGCATGTAATAAGAGCAGGGAGACAAAAACAACCGCACAAGAAGACGCCGGAACACTGCAATGCAGCAAGACCATAGAAGCCGCTCACTTGTCCTTGCAGCTAGCAGTGCAAGGCCCATTAATGGCTGTGCAGATACAAGTGCAAGGGCCACAAATGGACATGCAACTAGGAGTGCAAGGCCCACAAATGGACACGCAACTAGGAGTGCAAGGCCCACAAATGGACACGCAACTAGGAGTGCAAGGCCCACAAATGGACATGCAACTAGGAGTGCAAGGCCCGCAAATGGACATGCAACTAGGAGTGCAAGGCCCGCAAATGGACATGCAACTAGGAGTGCAAGGGCCACAAATGGACATGCAACTAGAAGTGCAAGGCTGACAAATGGACACGCAACTAGAAGTGCAAGGCTGACAAATGGACACGCAACTAGGAGTGCAAGGCCCACAAATGGACACGCAACTAGGAGTGCAAGGCCCACAAATGGACATGCAACTAGGAGTGCAAGGCCCGCAAATGGACATGCAACTAGGAGTGCAAGGCCCGCAAATGGACATGCAACTAGGAGTGCAAGGCCCGCAAATGGACATGCAACTAGGAGTGCAAGGCCCACAAATGGACATGGAACTAGGGGTGCAAGGCTGACAAATGGACACGCAACTAGGAGTGCAAGGCCCGCAAATGGACATGGAACTAGAAGTGCAAGGCTGACAAATGGACACGCAACTAGGAGTGCAAGGCCCACAAATGGACATGCAACTAGGAGTGCAAGGCCCGCAAATGGACACGCAACTAGGAGTGCAAGGCCCACAAATGGACATGCAACTAGGAGTGCAAGGCCCGCAAATGGACACGCAACTAGGAGTGCAAGGCCCACAAATGGACATGCAACTAGGAGTGCAAGGCCCGCAAATGGACACGCAACTAGGAGTGCAAGGCCCACAAATGGACATGCAACTAGGAGTGCAAGGCCCGCAAATGGACATGCAACTAGGAGTGCAAGGCCCGCAAATGGACACGCAACTAGGAGTGCAAGGCCCACAAATGGACATGCAACTAGGAGTGCAAGGCCCGCAAATGGACATGGAACTAGAAGTGCAAGGCCCACAAATGGACATGGAACTAGAAGTGCAAGGCTGACAAATGGACATGCAACTAGGAGTGCAAGGCCCACAAATGGACATGCAACTAGGAGTGCAAGGCCCACAAATGGACATGCAACTAGGAGTGCAAGGCCCGCAAATGGACATGCAACTAGGAGTGCAAGGCCCACAAATGGACATGGAACTAGAAGTGCAAGGCTGACAAATGGACACGCAACTAGGAGTGCAAGGCCCACAAATGGACATACAACTAGGAGTGCAAGGGCCACAAATGGACATGCAACTAGGAGTGCAAGGCCCACAAATGGACATGGAACTAGGAGTGCAAGGCCCACAAATGGACATGGAACTAGAAGTGCAAGGCCCACAAATGGACATGGAACTAGAAGTGCAAGGCTGACAAATGGACATACAACTAGGAGTGCAAGGGCCACAAATGGACACACAACTAGGAGTGCAAGGGCCACAAATGGACAGGCAACTAGGAGTGCAAGGGCCACAAATGGACACGTAACTAGGAGTGCAAGGCCCACAAATGGACACGCAACTAGGAGTGCAAGGCCCACAAATGGACATGCAACTAGGAGTGCAAGGCCCGCAAATGGACATGCAACTAGGAGTGCAAGGCCCGCAAATGGACATGCAACTAGGAGTGCAAGGCCCACAAATGGACATGGAACTAGAAGTGCAAGGCCCACAAATGGACATGGAACTAGAAGTGCAAGGCTGACAAATGGACACGCAACTAGGAGTGCAAGGCCCGCAAATGGACATGGAACTAGAAGTGCAAGGCTGACAAATGGACACGCAACTAGGAGTGCAAGGCCCACAAATGGACATGGAACTAGAAGTGCAAGGCCCACAAATGGACATGGAACTAGAAGTGCAAGGCTGACAAATGGACATGCAACTAGGAGTGCAAGGCCCACAAATGGACATGCAACTAGGAGTGCAAGGCCCACAAATGGACATGCAACTAGGAGTGCAAGGCCCGCAAATGGACATGCAACTAGGAGTGCAAGGCCCACAAATGGACATGGAACTAGAAGTGCAAGGCTGACAAATGGACACGCAACTAGGAGTGCAAGGCCCGCAAATGGACATGCAACTAGGAGTGCAAGGCCCACAAATGGACATGCAACTAGGAGTGAAAGGGCCACAAATGGACATGGAACTAGAAGTGCAAGGCTGACAAATGGACACGCAACTAGGAGTGCAAGGCCCGCAAATGGACATGCAACTAGGAGTGCAAGGCCCACAAATGGACATGCAACTAGGAGTGAAAGGGCCACAAATGGACATGCAACTAGGAGTGCAAGGCCCACAAATGGACATGCAACTAGGAGTGCAAGGGCCACAAATGGACATGGAACTAGGGGTGCAAGGCCCACAAATGAACCTGCAACTAGGAGTGCAAGGGCCACAAATGGACATGGAACTAGGGGTGCAAGGCCCACAAATGAACCTGCAACTAGGAGTGCAAGGCCCACAAATGGACATACAACTAGGAGTGCAAGGGCCACAAATGGACATGGAACTAGAAGTGCAAGGCTGGCAAATGGACATACAACTAGGAGTGCAAGGGCCACAAATGGACATGCAACTAGGAGTGCAAGGCCCACAAATGGACATGGAACTAGAAGTGCAAGGCCCACAAATGGACATGGAACTAGAAGTGCAAGGCTGACAAATGGACATGCAACTAGGAGTGCAAGGCCCACAAATGGACATGCAACTAGGAGTGCAAGGCCCACAAATGGACATGCAACTAGGAGTGCAAGGCCCGCAAATGGACATGCAACTAGGAGTGCAAGGCCCACAAATGGACATGGAACTAGAAGTGCAAGGCTGACAAATGGACACGCAACTAGGAGTGCAAGGCCCGCAAATGGACATGCAACTAGGAGTGCAAGGCCCACAAATGGACATGCAACTAGGAGTGAAAGGGCCACAAATGGACATGGAACTAGAAGTGCAAGGCTGACAAATGGACACGCAACTAGGAGTGCAAGGCCCGCAAATGGACATGCAACTAGGAGTGCAAGGCCCACAAATGGACATGCAACTAGGAGTGAAAGGGCCACAAATGGACATGCAACTAGGAGTGCAAGGCCCACAAATGGACATGCAACTAGGAGTGCAAGGGCCACAAATGGACATGGAACTAGGGGTGCAAGGCCCACAAATGAACCTGCAACTAGGAGTGCAAGGGCCACAAATGGACATGGAACTAGGGGTGCAAGGCCCACAAATGAACCTGCAACTAGGAGTGCAAGGCCCACAAATGGACATACAACTAGGAGTGCAAGGGCCACAAATGGACATGGAACTAGGGGTGCAAGGCCCACAAATGAACCTGCAACTAGGAGTGCAAGGCCCGCAAATGGACATACAACTAGGAGTGCAAGGCCCGCAAATGGCTGTGCAGATATAGGTGCAAGGCCCAGAAATAGTTGTGCATTCAGAAGTGCAATGCATACAAACGGACGTGCAGCCAGAAGTACAAAGCCGACAAATGGCCGTGCAGCTAGAAGAGCGAACAAGCAGCCGACAGTGCCACTAAGGAAATTTGTATATAAAAGTGATACACATGGAGGTAACACTAGAGGGAGAGGGCACGACGGGCAACGGTGCAGTGCCGTGCAGTGAGAGGTGACACTAATGGTGCTGTAACTGAAGGTGACAATAAGACTGACGCCCATAGACGTACGTCTCGGAGTGAAAGGCACAGAGTGCCCGGCGTGGTCTTGCAGTCAGAGGTGAGGGTTCACAGAACTTTGCAGCTAAAAGTGAACGATGCGCAATGCCGCACTGAGTCAAGCGCCTATAAGTGAAAGGTTCACAGTGCCACGCGAAGCCATGCTGCGGGTCGAAAGTCTGACAGTGCCACAAAAGATGCCAATATCTCGGTTCTTTGTCCTCTTTCTTTCCGCTGCTGTTTTCGCGCCAATCATCCCAAGAAACGAATATCTGCCCGCAGTCGTCAGTTATACGTGGCACAAAGCGCCAAAAAGCAGTGCTACATACGGACAACGTGTATCTAGAACATACTCCGTATAAATCTGGATTTGGTCAGTAAGAACCAGCAAATTGACATGAATATGACATTAAAATAAGTTCGAAGATATTAATGACAATCCGTGAACACATAGTGCTCGAGGCGCTATACATACAGTGCACACTACAAACAGATGGCACGGAATGCGGGTCACGTATAGACAGGAAATACTGCACATCACGCGCTAGAGGGACGGTGTACACTTTACAGCAAGAGAGAGGCTAATAATGGTAATCCGCGGGCACACAGTGCACGAGGCGCTATAGATACAGTGCAAACAGGTGGCAAGGGATGGATAGAGAATACTGCACATCACGAGCTAGAGGGACGGTGTACACTTTACAGCAAGAGAGGCTAGTAAATATAATCCACGAACACACAGTGCTCGAGGCGCTATAGTTACAGTGCACTTTACAAATAGTTGGCAAGGAATGCGGGTCACGTATAGACAGAAAATACTGCACATCACGAGCTAGAGGGACGGTTTACACTTTACACCCGGAGAGAGAACAGTACTGCCAATCAGCGAACACACAGTGCACTCGAGGCGCTATAGTTACAGTGCACTTTACAAACAGATGGCAAGGGATGCGGGTCACTCATTAATAGACAATGCTGCACATCACGAGCTAGAGGGATGGTGTACACTTTACAACAAGAGCGAGGACGGTTCCGCTTTACACACCCCGTTTACCAAGAGCTCAATCCAGTGTCTCCATAGAGTGTGCCCAGTGTACACCGGTAGCAGGTTATGCAGTGCAGGGGCCACATAGACGACACTGCACATGATCACGAGATGCGTGTGTGTAACTTGCCCTTATGAGCTACGCACACAGCAAATTAACAGGTACGTGCACAGAGAATTCACAAACACTGTCGTAGAGTACTCAAACAAACACACTATACATCCGGAAAATGAGTACTCTTAAACAAACACACTATACATCAGGAACATGAGTACTCTTGAACAAACACACTATACATCAGGAACAATGCCCCACAACTCTGAGCATCACGAACATCACAATGCCCTTAAACACATTGTATAACCAGCCGCCCCCCCCCCCCCCATGAACACTATACACGACGATTGACGTGTACTCCACAGTGTAAACGTGAGAATGGTGTATAGTGCCAGCTGGCATGGGACACAGGTAGCCAAAAGTACATCACCCCCACCTGCAGTATAGTACAGTGTACCGGGACCTTACAGATCTCTGAGCGCTCCCGGGGGGGCCATGCCTACAGTGCCCTATAGAATACACAGCCAGAGGTACCGTGTCCTTATAGATCTAAGAGCGCTTCCGGAGATGTCACGCCTACAGTCCCCTATAGAATACACAGCCAGCCCTACAGTGCCCCTATAGAATACACAACCAGACACACAGTGCTCTCAAAGGGCCATTCCCACAAATCCCCCTATATAATACACAACCAACGGTACAGTGCCCCTATAAAAGTCAGAGCGCTCCCAGAGGGCCCGTGCCTATCATGTCTCTTTAGAATACACCGAACCCGGGCAGCCCGTGGTCCGTTTGCCCTCAGACAGCGCACCCGGTGCCTGAGACTCACAGCGCCTCCTCTCACACTCCATCCGCTGCCGCTTCCAGGCGCTGCGGATGCTGCTCCCTGAAGGTCGCGGCTCTATCCGCACTGCGCACGAGGACATCTTACCTGAGCTCCTTCGCGGGGGTCCTTCAATCCGTGGACACCGAGGGCAGGGCGGCACCGGGCACAGGCAGCAGGACGGGGAGTTCAGTGTTCAAACTCTTTGCCGGTTGTAGGGTCTTTGTGACCGGCCTCATTTGCATGTCCTCGCCCCGGGGAGTCATAGCCCCGCCTCCTTCTCGCCCTCACAGAGCGGGAGGCGGGATGCTTCAGTTCTCTGAACTGGACGGGCTCAACGAAGGATGCGTGAGCTTCGGGCCGCGGGCGCCCCCTATCGGAGAGACCCTGGAGGTGCAGTGCAATGAACATTTACGGACCGTTACTCCGAGAGAGAGGCTCGGGACTCTGGTGCATTGGCAGTCTATTGAGGAAGAGAGCAGAGGCGGGCATTGAAGCGCATACAAAACATTCGTTTCAGGTTTTTATGAATTTTAGCCACCTCCCTGACCCCTGTTTTTACATGTTTGCCTTTGTGCAAAATTGTTTTTTTTTGTGAGGGGGGTGTGAGCCCTTCTCGAGCAACAGCCACAAACCTGTGGACGCGACCTCAAGGCTCGAACTCTGGTTTCCAGCACCAAAGTCGACAGTTTCGCCGACTGGACCACATCCTCTCCCCTTAGAGGTACTGTGTAAAGTATTCATGCAGCACATAAGCAGTTATAAAGTGCAACCACAACACATAACAAATCCCAAGCAATTTAGAAAAATAGAGTAAATTGTAATAAATAATTTGACACCAAAACAAAAAAGATCCAATCAGTAGACCTGGAGTTATAATTTTTTTAAACTTTAAAGTGAAAAATAGCACCTAAAAGATCAAAGCACCAACCGAGAAAATCTAGTCCTGCAAGACGGAGGCAAAGTCAAAAGTCATGGCTGACCGTTATAGAGCTCAGTTCGGATGCTCGAAATGGATGGGCTGGTCTTCGTTTACCTTCGTACTTAGAATTTTTTTTTAGACAAAATGCCTGAAAAGGTAAAGTTCAGCAGGGTAAGGCAGCTGACGGTGTCCGAGGAGGAGGTGTCATCGTCAGGGAGCCACTGGATGAAGTTGTGGTGAAGATTTCTACGTTCGAATTTAGCTCAGATTTATTGAGGGCTTGCGCGGTCCTTGCATAACGCAAGCCCTTAACTGGGATTTACTAACCCATGTAAAGCCACCTTGCGTGGCGCTTCATGGTTTAGTAAATCGTTACCCTGCGTAAAGGATGCGTTCCATGGGTTTAGTATGGGTATTCCCATTCATCCATCCATGGATTTTTATGCAATCCCAGATTTACGAAGGCCAGTAGGCCAGGGATTGCGTCAAAATAGTGCGCCTTCCTGACCAAGGATCAGCCAGGAAAAATATCTATTTCTCCTCTCTATTTCCTCTTTCCATATGCACTGCATTCTGCAGCACACATAGAAAGAGTAATATGCACATAGAAAGAGTAATATGCCCTTACAGAAGGTATCCCTTCCTTCACAAAAACAATCCTGCTAGTAATGCAGGCACCATTGTGCTGTGTTGCAAGGGGGCCAGCATTGGCGCTAGGCAGCACACAGCGTGCCAACATCTTCGTAAATATGACACAATTCTGCTCTCTTCCTGTCGACAATGCAGCGCAGCATGTGCCCTTAATGCATTACTTTGCAAGACTTTTTAGTAAATCTACCATGGTCTCTTGTTTTGAAAGTTGAAAATTTACAATCTCAAGTGCGACGAAGCTGCAGGCTATAGCTGATGAGTTTTCCAGGAGGCCGAATACCCTTCCTACGAAGAGCAGCTGAACAAGATTTTTTGCTGTGGAGAAGAACATAGCGGGAGCTACCGAGAAGTCAGCCCGACCGGCGATGCACCATGAGCAGATTGGTGAGCTGGGATGTCCCAGTTTCCTCTCAGTTCTCAGGGCACATTTTGGCTGAAAGTCCCAAGTTTTCGATTTGGGCACGTTTAGCACCACTTCCAATGGTTCAGGTTCTCTGAGAGTCCTCCACAGGTACAGAAGTGAACTTAAGAATGGGTCTGAAAGTCCTAATTATATATCTGGCACCAGCTTTGAAGTGAAAGAAGCTTCTGGAGTCCCCCCCCCCACAGATGGTATTGGTATTTCCTTCCTCTCTGCCTTGTTCCCAGGAAGTCTGGGGTCACAAAAGGCTAGTGCGAAGTTCTTTGTGTGTGGGCTGAGGCAGCTTCTATGAAGTGCAGGTGGGGCTATGCATCCTGTTAGAATGGCCCATCCTGCCAACATCCAATCCCCCTATTGTGTTATTGTCTGTGAGTAATACACAAAGCCCATCTACTAACTACACCTAGTCATGTGACCCAGGAAACAGGCTGCATGCACCAAATGGTTAGCACAAGAAAATGCCAACTTTCTAAAAGTATAAAAATATTAGGAGATGGATAGAATGCTCCAATTAATCTCAGTCACTAGTGATCGCTCGGATCGCATCCCACTCCCTCATTTTTTGCCCACCAGTGCCACCTAAGTTTGGACACAGCCATATATAAATCAGCCTTGACCTTGCTCCTTATGGGAACAGTCCAGCCCAAACTGCCCGGCCATGTCCTCCCTGAACTGGAATACAAGCAACCAACAAGCAGTTTTGCCCATATTATGGGCTCACCAGCCAGGTACATCCTGGTTCGAGTGGCACAGTGAGCATGGGACCCAAGTTTACCCGTCCCTCTTAGGGCATCGAAAATCAAGGTGGTGGATCAAACGCTTGACTTATTCTCAGCCACTTACGATCGCTCACAGCCGCATCCCAATCCATTCTTTTCCGCTCACTATGCAACCTCAGTTTGGACTGAGCTGTATGTAAATCAACCTTGAGCAGGGCGAAACCAGACCTGGGTTGCTTGTGTTCCGGTTCAGGGAGGCCCGGCTTGGCAGTTCAGGATGGACTGTTCCGATTGAGGCAGGATCAATACTGATTTGCATCTAAACCAGTTCTCTTTTCATTATCAATAAGAATCAAAGAACAAGTTGCTCACCAACAAAATCAATATGTCGATGTACCTGGTGTGTCTTTGGTATAATGGTACCTGCCACCCAGGTGAGCACACAGTTGAGTCTCTGAAGTCCAGACTCATGTTAAGGAATCAAATAGACTCTCTGTAGGCACGTTAGTGGGACGAGTACTTACACTCCTCAGCAGGGCTGGACTGGCCATAGAGGGCACAAAGCATTTTCCTGGCGGGCCTGAAGGGCGGGGGCCAGTTTTTCAGTGGTGGGGGCTGTTTTTGTTACTGGGGCAGTGTTGCAATATCGCCCCCCCTGTAACAAAAGCCGCAGCAGTGCTTCTCACTAGCACCCCTATCCACCCCCCCCCCCACCCGGGGCCGGTCCAACTGAATTGCCCGGTGGCCATTGCTCCCCAGGTGGCCCAGGGTGCCTACTACAGCCAAGCAGGGATTCTGCAGTTTTTAAAAGTTAAAGGGCTCTCTTTTTACTCTCTTTTTCTCCCTCTATTTTTTCTCTCTCTTCTCTCTTTCATTTTCCTTCCCATTTGTTATAATGAAGAATTATACATACATGTCATTTTTTGTTTACTGTATTTCATCTTATGTTTAAATCAAATAAACTTCTCTTTTCAACTTAAAAAGTTAAAGGGCTCCTCAAACCCTGGAGCAGCATCTTCCTGTTGTGGGTATCCAGCCCACTTGCCCAGATAACCACACTGAGACCGGTTTGGACTGGTTCCGGGGGATGGATAGCGCCTGTCTGAAAGCTCTCCTTGACCAGGGAAATGCCCACAAAACTGGACACTTTCACATTTTCCTGCCTCTTTTTAATTCGTTGTCCATATTTAGGAAGGTTTTGCTTTGCCCATGCACCAAGCAAGGGGCGCAAGGGCAACACAAAACCCAAGTGAGATTTATCAAGCTCCGCAAGGCCACCTTGTGTGGCTTTGCGTGGCTTGAGAAATCTAGAGGAAAGCAACGCAGAGGAAATTGTTGTGTTGCGTTACTCTGCGGAAGAGAGGTGTTCCATGGGCGGAGTGGGGGTGTTCCCATGGATTTCGACGCATTCACAGATTTACCATTAGTGGTAGACCTGGAAATGCGTAAAAATGCTACACCTCCCCAGGTGAGGCGTAATGAGGAGAAATATCTTTATTTCTCCTAGTTTTTTCTTCTTTCTATGTGCGCTGCATGCTGCCTTCTGCAGCACACAGCGAAAGAGGAAAATGCCTCTCATTGTTGGTTTTGTGCAGGAAGGTGTCCCTTCCTGCAGAAAACAATCCTGCCTCCAATGCAGACACCCGTGCACTATGACGCAAGGGTGCCTGCATTGGTGCTGTGCAGCCAAGAGTGTGCCAGCGCCAGGAATGTGCAGGAATGTGCAGTATGATGGTAAATACGATGCATTCCTGCCCTTTCGCTTTCATGCAGCGCAGCACGGCAAGGTGGCTTGCTGCGCTGTGTGAAAGAATGATACATCTGGCCCATTGTTCTTAGCTTACAGGAAGAACACGTGCTGTAAATGAAGCGCCATCTTCAAAGTATGTTGGCACCTTAGGCAACGTACACCTTTGTGCCGCAACCATTTCTTTTTGTTTGTTTGCACATTGCTGCTCTACATACATGTACCAAGGGATTCCACCTAAAGTCACTACTAGAATCAGTAACTATGCACAACTCACAGAAGAAAACACACGTTTAGATACTTTAATTCCAAGTTTAAACTCAGAATCATCACCCGACCTATGCAGTGTAACTACTTTGAATGTGGCTATGTCGCAATCTGTCACTACGGAATTTGGCTGCGTCATACCATAGTAACTATGTCTCCCACTTTGATGCTGTTTTGTAACATTTCCATCTGTCTTCATATGTGGTTGCAGCCCTGCCTCTGTCAACTACACATACTGGAAGAGAGGTGTGAACCTTACTACCCCATCCCAAGCTCTGTGTGCACACCTGTACATCTGCCTGATACTTCTGGCCTCCTGTGCCGTTGGTCATTGCCAAATTCCTCTCTGTGCACTTACATCCCGCAGCCTGCAGGGCACATAGACGAGTCAGCTGGTCATTGCCATCACCTCATCTTCTGTCAGATCCTAAACCTCAAAACTGCACCCTATCATCCACTATCTTGTTCTGAAAATGCATTCAGAACCTTCTCCATCCCAGGTGACCTCAACACCATCGGAGTTCAGAAAAAAAGCAAACCTTCTACCACATGCTTCAGAAATACCAGGGTTCGTATCAACAGCAAACCATGTATCACATGCTCCGGAAACACCAGGTTTCATGTCAACAGCAAACCTTCTATCACATCCTCCTGAGACCCCAAGGTTCATATCAACAGCAAACCATCTACCACATGCTCCAGGGACCCCAGGGTTCATATCAACAGCAAACCATCTACCGCATGCTCCAGAGATCCCAGGGTTCATAAAAACAGCAAACCATCTACCACATGCTCCAGGGACCTCAGGGTTCATATCAACAGCAAGCCATCTATCACATGCTCCAGAGATCCCAGGGTTCATATAAACAGCAAACCATCTACCACATGCTCCAGGGACCCCAGAGTTCATATCAACACCAAACCATCTTCCACATGCTCCAGAGACCCCAGGGTTCATATCAACAGCAAACCATCTACCACATGGTCCATGGACCCCAGGGTTCATATCAACACCAAACCATCTACCACATGCTCCAGAGACCCCAGGGTTCATATCAACAACAAACCATCTACCGCATGCTCTGGAAACACCAGTGTTCATATCAACAGCAAACCATCTACCGCATGCTCCAGAAAACACCAGGGTTTATATCAACAGTAAACCATCTACCACATGTTCCAGAAACCCCAGGGTTCATGTTCAACAGCAAACCTTCTATCACATCCTCCTGAGACCCCAGGGTTCATATTTCATATTAACAGCAAACCATCTACCACATGCTCTAGAGATCCCAGGGTTCATATAAACAGCAAACCATCTACCGCATGCTCCATAGACCCCATGGTTCATATCAACAGCAAACCATCTACCGTATGCTCTGGAAACACCAGGGATCATATCAACAGAAAACCATCTACCGCATGCTCCAGGGACCCCAGGGTTCATATCAACAGCAAACCATCTACCGCATGCTCTGGAAACACCAGGGTTCATATCAACAGCAAACCATCTACCGCATGCTCTGGAAACACCAGGGTTCATATCAACAGCAAACCATCTACCGCATGCTCCGGAAAACACCAAGGTTCATATCAACAGCAAACCATCTACCACATGCTCCAGAGACCCCAGGGTTCATATCAACAGCAAACCATCTACCACATGCTCCAGAGACCCCAGGGTTCATATCAACTGCAAACCATCTACCACATGCTCCGGAAACACCAGGGTTCATATCAACAGCAAACCATCTACCGCATGTTCCAGAAACACCAGGGTTCATATCAACAGCAAACCATCTACCACATGCTCCAGAGGTCCCAGGGTTCATATCAACAGCAAAACCATCTACCACATGTTCCAGAAACACCAGGGTTCATGTCAACAGGAAACCTTCTATCACATCCTCCTGAGACCCCAGGGTCCATATCAATAGCAAAGAATCTACCACATGCTCCTGGGACCCCAGGGTTCATATCAACAGCAAAGCATCTACCACATGCTCCAGGGACCCCAGGGTTCATATCAACAGCAAACCACCTACCGCATGCTCTGGAAACACCAGGGTTCATATCAACAGCAAACCATATACCGCATGTTCCAGAAACACCAGGGTTCATATCACCAGCAAACCATCTACCACATGCTCCAGAGACCCCAGGGTTCATATCAAATGCAAACCATCTACCACATGTTCCAGAGACCCCAGGGTTCATATCAACAGCAAACCATCAATCATATGCTCCAGAGGCCCCAGGGTTCATATCAACAGCAAACCATCTACCACATGTTCCAGAAACACAAGGGTACATATCATCAGCAAACCATCTACCACATGCTCCAGAGGCCCCAGGGTTCATATCAACAGCAAACCATCTACCCCAGGTTCCAGAAACTCCAGGGTCCATGTAAACAGGAAACCTTCTATCACATCCTCCTGAGACCCCAGGGTTCATGTCAACAGCAAAGCATCTACCACATGCTCCTGGGACCCCAGGGTTCATATCAACAGCAAACCATCTACCACATACTCCAGAGACCCCAGGGTTCATATCAACAGCAAACCATCTACCACATGCTCCAGAGACCCCAGGGTTCATATCAACAGCAAACCATCTACCACAAGCTCCAGAGACCCCAGGGTTCATATCAACAGCAAACCATCTACCGCATGCTCCAGAGATTCACAAAAAACAGTGCTGGCTCCTTCTATCGAGCATCATGAGACCTCAACCATAGAGGTCATCACACCTCTCTCAGCATTGTAATGCTACCCAAAACTGATGTTACTTCTGCCCTCGGAAAAGTGTCTTCTTACACCGACAGAAGGGTAAATCAGTGAAGTCACTGACCAACAAATAGTATTAAGTGGCTTACGTCTTTTGAAATGCCAAGGTACATTTCTGGAAGCAACCTGCAGGAAATCAAACTCCCACTTAATCGTATGGTGTACACGATTCACTGCAGAGTGCAGAAAAATTCTCTATTTCGATCAAAAAAAGACTATTTCCAAAGCCGGATTAGTGAAGCTGACAATTCAATCAATGTCCTTTTCAAAGACCTACAAGGAATTTACAACCACTCTTCCCTCTGTGAAACCATCCCAGCTATTAAGTGATGACATCATGATCTATCTTCATGAAAAGAACATCACCCCCAGAACCAACACAACATCGCCCTACCCATCTCTATGGCGCAACGAACACAACAACTTTAGGCACCTTCATATTCATTGAATTTCCTGCACCCATGAGCCAGGAATAAATAATAACACAAGTTTCCTCTAGGTGACCCGCTTCCTTCAAAGAGCTTTAACCTGCCCCTCCATGTCCCCTGGAGCTACCCACGTCTTAAATTTGATATCTCCGTTAGATTTTCATTGTAAATTCCTGTGCTTATGCTTCCCAGACTTACTCAAAACCATTTTTTCCTCTGACTGGAAATCAAACGAATTCAAACATTTTTATCAACTTCTGCAACTGTTATGGGTTTTAGTTAGGCCCGTGGAGGAATGCCGCCATTTCTACCTTGTACACGTTTTTTAAGTTGCCTTCTCTGTTGCACGATGACTTTTGAAACACATTTATTTGAATGCATGACCACGCACTATTAGTTTCTCTGAAACTACATGGCTTACAAATTCCACTTAGTAAGAACATTATCTTGACACCTTGAACATCACGTAGAAAGCCTCAACACACATTGCGCAAATGTCGTTATTTGTTTTCATCCATAAGGCGACGCAGCTATCAATAGATCATAACAATGTTAGCCTGACTAAGGCCTCGGCTTGAGAACAAGGATGCCTTTTGATATAAATAAACAAGCATTTCCGGGTTTAGGCAGACAAGCACTTGCTATCACTGCGAGGTCACTACATGCTGAAACCTGAGCCCAGCTGCTTGCTGAACCCTCTGCGAGGAGGGATGTCCAACCTGTGACAAAGACAGGGACCTACATTCTTTCCCTTCAGGTAACGGGGGATGGATCATCCAATAGGGAATTCTTGTCAGAGTGCGCACACTGATCCTAGACACTCAGGTTCGGTAACGCATAGTTGGAGTGCGCTATATAGATATTGTTTCATATGCTCACATGTACACATTGTTTTAGCAAGATGGTGGAACTGTTTATCCTGTTCAGTGTCCGGATATTGCTAATCACTTATCTTCTTCTGTTTATTGATTATTGCATCACATATATTCTATTCAAGAATCACATTGACTTCAATAAATATTGAACAGCGCCCCTCAGTGTATTCCTTGTATATTTCTCTGAGAGAAAGTGAGCACGAGCGACTGCGCAAAAGGGGTCTAGGTCTGTTTCCACGATTCCCAGGGGGCTCAGGATTGTCATGTTCTGTGGTTGCCAAAAACATTTGCCACCTATCTAGGTTTAGGGGTACTTATTGTGGCACTGTGGGCTGGCTGGCATACAGGACAGCATATCCCGAGGGGGGTTCACGGAAGCAGATTAGGAACAACCCAAAGTTTATGTTGCATAACAAATGCGCTGTTCCAACTGGAAAGTGGGGAACTACACAACGCAACCTGTCATCTAAATGTGAGAGGATAACATCGTCAATGACGGTGGAGAGGAGTTGGCCTAACGGCTAGGGCGCTCAACCTCGGACCTGGGGAACTGGGTTCGAGTCTCGGTAATGACGCTGAACATCCTGTGATTCTGGGCAAATCACTTAATCTCCCCGTGCCTAACAAAAGTGAATGTGTGTCCTAATGTAACGTAACTGGTGCTATGTAAAGCGCTCTGATACCTGATTGGATTCGGGTCAAGTTCGCGCTATAGAAAACTCTGCAAAAAAAAAGACGAGGGAAATCATCTCAAAGTAGATCTACAGCCTGAATCAATATTAATGATTTTAGAATTATGCTCTCAAGATCATCTCATTCATTGTCCTAAAATCCTAAAAGACTCACATCAACTTTCACAAACTGAACCACAAGGACAACTCTCCTTGATCAATGTGATCCAATCTATGCTGACCATGTTCACGGTTGTCCAGTGTGCTTTGCTCAAAGATTGCTGGGGAGGCATTACGTCACGCTTCGAAATGATCACGAAGAACTTCTTCACGTTATTATTGGTGGGCATTATTCCCAATGATTTAATTTAGTGGTTCCTTATCTGGGGTCCAGGGAATGGGGGGAGGAGATGGGGTCAACCCCTGTTCATCCTGGCCTCCTCATTAAGCCACACGTGGCTGTTGAATGCTGCCACGTCCCGGGTGGTGATACAGAAAAACAGACTCTGCACCTTGCCAGACAGTTATTATGCCAAGGTACATTTCACTGCAAAGTAGCAATTGCTTGAAGCAATCCATGAGCCTACATATTTACTCAAGAAGTTTAAATAAGAGTCACATGCATGCATATATCTGTATATATTTATATATACGTATATCTTTATTACAGAGTGGCAATAGCGACTCTGTAGTTCTGGTTCAGCTACACTTTCTTTTAAAAATACATCTTTGAATTGCTAATAATCATTGGTATCTTGGGGGTATTCTATCCCATCACTTCATTTGTCTGGCCCCTACTCCTCAGCTATTCAATACCGCCCTGTGCTGGGCAGTAATACAGAAAAAAACAGACTTCAACGTGCATATACATTAATACGTCTAAGTGCAAACTAGAGATTGATTGAGGCAATATATTTGCCTACATGTTTATTTAAACTTCACAATTATGACCTCTCTCTCTCTTGATGAGTGTTCGGTATACGTGTGGTGTTTTTGTATGTGTGTTGTGAGTGAGTGTGCTACTCAGCGGCAGTCATCACTGGGTAGTTATAGTTAGAATCACTTTTCAATAGGGAATAGATTTTTGGTTTGCTTATAACTTTAGTGCCCTTTGACAAATCTTCACAAAACTTTTCAAACAAAAGTTCTCACCCACCTCTGCTCATTCCTGGAAAGGTTTGGGGTGATCCGTAAAATGAATGGCAAAGAAAAAGAGGGTCCCAAAAAGCGTTTCCCCCATTCATTTTCCATTGGAAAATTAGACACAGCTACAGCCAAAACAGCTGAATAGAATTACATCAGATTTTTTCAGGAAAGCTAGATCTCGGTCCAGAAAGCATTTTTTGTGATTTGGTATAAACTCATTCGGTATGTTTTGTGAAATTAAGGATCAAACACTCTTGTGGGAGGAAGAGATTCACACTAGCCCCACGGGAGCTCTTGATCCGATTGATCGGCCGTAACACAAACAGAAATGTTGCAGCCATTGCAGGACTCAGGGACTCAGTCTTGAAAATGAAAAATAATTAAGGTATAAGGGGACAGGGTTGGGATACCCTGCCCCCTAGGCCTTGTAGGGGAGAGCGCCATGAAGGACCCCACCAGGGGGTTAAATTTAAAAAAATGTTTCTTTTAGGGTGATGCCATCACATCGTAGTCTCTCGGGAGTCAGCACGGCCCCTTGTACTCCCGCGAGAGTCTTGCGGGAGCACAGGTGGACACCCTGGCATTGAAGATCCTCTCGCAAGAGTCACATGAGATCAAATTTTTAGGGGGAAATAGGACTTTATGCAGCAGGGGTTTGGCTGCCTGTTGGGTGTTGGATGCAGGCACGGGTGAAGGCTATTTTCAACGGGGGTTGGGGACAGACCTGGCGTATGTCAGGCCCTATTGCCAACCCCCAGCAGTGCACATTCAAAGGCCATATGCCGCGTGGGGAGGTGGAATAGTTACGTATGGTCATACAATCTTAATTATGTACAAAAAAGTAGAAATTCACTGAAAAAAAACAAAGATTAAAGTGAGGTAATAGTTACGAATGGTAATAATATCTTACTTTGCATTAAAAAACCTTAGAGATTCACTGAAAAAGCACAATGGCTGTTAAAACGCAACATTTTAAAGAAAAACAAAACCTGCTGAAATTCACCAGTTATAGTTAAGTGAAGAACATGTAATTCATGCCCTCACCATGTACTGCTTATGACCTCACATATTATGTCACTCATGAAATATTCTATAGCATCATTATTAACAAAATTACATAATTGATTACGACACTGTTCATGATGGGGTTGGAGTTATAATTTCGTCAGTTAACTATAACTGGTGAATTTCAGTTGTTTTTTTAGGCTGAAATGTTACGTTTTAACTGATATTTTCACTTAACTATAACATCACTTTAGCCTTTGTGTTTTTCAGTGAACTATGTGTATATAAAAAGTTCTGTTATCTATTTGCTTCTTTTTAATCTGATACTGTACAAATAGACGACAGCGACATCTGCTGGCTAAAAGTGTGTAGTTACAGACTGAAAGTAGTAGTTTAATAGACGCGGATCTTTTGACTCCCAAATCCTATTAAATAATGCATGATTCATATTTCTTGGAACACACATCAAAGTAACTCCACATTTCCAAGAATCGCACAAACTGGAAGGACAACATCCTGTTTTGGCCGCATTGTGTCAACAATCTTTAAGAAAGAGACCCAGGAGGGCATCGCAAAGACAGAAATAGATAGCTCTGGGGATCAAATTGCTGCAGTGATTGTAGTGAGAGCACAAAACTGACAATTTGCCCCTGCTGCTAGACAGCTAGCTGCTAGCAGAACAATGCACCCCTGGTTCAAATGTTCCCATAAAAGTATGAATCTAAAAGTCAAACATGCCAGGTATTTCTGGTTAGACTCCCGACATTGACTGATGGTGTCACAAACAAAATGCAAAAATGAATTCATACCTCAAATGTCAAGTGGAAAAAACAAAGGAAAGTCATCGGGTCTGATGCAAACACCAACTGGAACAAATAGACCCAATTATAACGCAATAGCCAGTTAGAAGGTGCAACTGGAACCAGTTGAATTGTTCTATGTTTCTGTTCAATCAGATGTCCAGAACCCCATAAGACCCAAACTGGATCCAGTAAGACCCATTTGTAACTGGTGAAGGGGAACCTGCATCGGGGAAGGATGCTCCTATCAGTTGCTACGGTATATGAACAGCGGTTCTGCCACCTTAAAATGTATCTTTTCTGTCCCCCTGAAGTTGGACTCTCAACAAAAATTGATGTTTCATGTTTTTTGTATACACTTTGTAGTGTCGTGATGTGCACAGTCACAATCTATCACCTTTGTATGCCACTATTGTAAATTATCCCCTGTATTTGTTGTGTATGTTGAATATGTTGTCTTGTTATTTTCTCTAAATTACAGGATTTTTTCCCAATACATATATTTTTCCAAATTGATTGCCACTCTGTTTCAGTGTTGTGCTGTTTAATCATTTGTTGAGACTCCCACCTTCAGTTGGACAGGAAAGATACATTTTAAGGTGGCAGAACCACTGTTCATGTACCGTCCTTATCCCCAGGTTCTGCGCATTACTGGGTTACCCCACTGAGAATATCAACATATCAGTTGCTAGGCATGTGTATGTTCAGTATAGTGCAATGTTTCTTTTACATCTGTCATCCCCCTGCCAGCTGCATAAACCCCCAAGCCAATGCAAACCCATTCCCTTGAATTCAATCACAGGAGCTGGCAGTCACTTTCAGTTCACAGCCGAGGTGGGCGACTCAGCACGTGCACAGGGAGAGCTGGCACAATGCCAAGCCAGGGGTCTGGTTTAACTGTAAAAACAAAGGCATGCGCCCTGCCAGCTAGGGATTCATCATGCAAATATCATGTCAAAATATCCTAAGGACGCTTTCAGATTAAAAAAAAAAGGTTATTACCCTAATGCTTGGTTCACTTTAGTGCATCACTTTACATTAGAACATTGGAATGTTCCGGGCTTATAATGGCTGGTATAAGCCCGGAGCTCCAACATTCCAATGCTTCTTTGTTCACAGCTCTGGCTGTGAACAAAGACTTCAGGGAGCCTGAGGGGATTTCAATCCCCTCGCGCTCCCTGAAGGCTTTGTTTTGTTAGAACATTCTGCCCTCTAGTGGCAGAATGTTCTAATAGCCTTATAGCCCTTCGTAGCAGGGCTATACCGGCATTTAAAGTCCCTCTGCATTGTTAAAGTCCCTCGCCTTCGGCTCGTGCCTTTAATGCTGCAGCGGGCCTTTAACAGCCGGTATAGCCTGCTACGGCGGGCTATAAGGCTATATTAATACACTGGCACCTGTTGAAGGAAATAGTTTTTACACATGAACTGTTGTCAGTTTGTCATGTGCAATGTGTATAAGACCGTCCTCACTATCAAAATGAGTTTATTTCGCTAAGATGTACCATAAAATAGGCAATAAACACAAAGTCAAAGGAATAACATAGTACACAAGTGTGTCTGTCAGTCTAATACAGCAGAACTCAATTAAACAGCCGTAGGCTGGTGGCAACCTCTTGAAGTTAATAAAAGCTGCCTGCAGCTAGAAAATGACTATGTTTTAATACCCGGACAAGAGACTGAGGGGCATATTTACAAACAAATGTCAGAGCGCGGTACTACGCCAAGTTTGGCAACGTCGTGCTCTGACAATTTTTAAACACAGGGAGGCACCATATTCACAAGAATATAGTGCACCCCTGTGTTTCCCCTAGCGCTGGTGCAAAAATAGATGCCTAGCGCCAGCGCAAGTACCCTGTCGCCATGTTGCAAGGGTGCCTGCGCTTTAGGGGCAATTGTTTATGTACAAGAAGGGAGACTTTCCTGCACATAAACAATCACTTATGGTGATTTGCTCTTTCTATATATCATGCTAAGACCAGGTATTCCCTGGTGTTAGTTTTTGGCGCTGCCTCAGACTTGTAAATCTGGGGCAGCGTCAAAAAGCAATGGGTGTTGTGGTGAAACGCCCACTGCAACACCCATTGCGCACCCCTTTGCTGCAGAGGACTGCGGGAGAAAGGGGCATATTTACAAGGTGTCGTTAAGCCAAGTTGAGTGGCTTAGTGCCACCTTGTAAATGCCACCAAGGGCTCGTAGAAAGTGCCGCTCCGGTGGTATATGGGACTTATAAATATTCCCCTGAATTCGAGACGATCTATAAAAGTTGCAAAAAACAGGAAATTTGTCATAGATTGTATCAAATCATTGTCAGAGGAGCAAATAATAAGAGAAACAGAAAAGGACCTCCCTAGCAAAAAGAAAAACTTTAAACCGCAATGCCAATTCTAAATCTGGGCACCAAATAGTGTTCATTCATATTGGCGACTCATTCCAAATAGGGCTTTAAACCGCATAGATAGACTTAACACCAAAGACCGATGTTCTTGTATGTTTAGCAGTTTAGACTCTATTAATCAATACATAAATTAGGTTTTTATGTAATGTAACCTGAACTGAAAGCCAGATTTAACAAAACATTGCGATGCCCCTACCTCACGCAAGGTGACGCAAGGGCAACGCAATCCTCAAGGATTGCAAGGTCACCTTGCGTGGCCCTGCACTGCCTTGAGGTATTCTGCACTGGGAAAGTGTTACGTGGATGGAGCGTGGGCGTTCCCACGCATCCACCCATGTATTTTGGCCCATTTCCAGATTTAGCAAGACGGGTAAAACTGGGAATGCGCAAAATTGTACCCCTTCCCGATAGAGAATAGATATCTTTATTTCTCTTATTGTTTCCTCTTTCTATGTGTGCTCCATTCTGCAGCTCACGTAGAAAGATGTAAACACTTCTAATGATTGTTTTTGTACAGGAAGATGTCCCTTCCTGCACAAAAGCAACCCTGCCTGCAACTGAGGCACCCCTGCTCCATGGGGGAAGGGTGCCTGCGTGGCGGCCACTAGTGTGCCAGCGCCAGGAGGGAGCAGGCATGCGCTGTATCTCGATAGATATTGCGCATCCCTGCCCTCTTCTTGTCATGCAACGCAGCGCAGCAAGTTGTCTTGCTGGGTTGTTTGACATTTTAATATATCTGCCCCTGAATTCTCAACGGCATCAGATTTGGCACTCAATCAAAACGAGGGACATTGAAGTAAAGAATTTAAGTAAGATAATACAATTTAGTCAAGTTTGAAAGCCAGAATTCGAACCCAGGTTTCCCAGTTACATCTTTTGCGCTTCATCCTTGCACTATTTAAACGCAAACCTTTTTCCCTCCTCTATCCCTGCACTACCCTTCTCAATCCAAATAACTAACCAACATATCCACCACTCTAATTACTTTAATATTTCACTATACTAATTCACCACTAATCCGTTATGGGTTCCGGAGTAGCGTGCTACTCGCCGAAAAAGCGCTTCAACGCGTCCTCAGGGGTAGTAAGTGCTATATAAATTCAATTATAATACAGTCCTTAGGCTGAATACCCTCTTTTGTTACCTTTGTGCTCAATTATTTCATGGCCTAAATTGCTACACTATGTTCAATAAATCCAAGTATTATATACAAAGAGACGACAGCGACATCTGCTGGCTAGAGGGAAATTTAGTGACTTGGATTCTTGACACAGTTCAACAGACATCATGAACTAGGGCCGAGGCGCATAACTAGTCCTTCCGCCCCAGCCAGGCTCGCCCACCTATCTTCTGGTTTAGTGTAGGCAATCTTCGATTAGAAGTTTTTCAGAAAAATCGCTCTTTACTCAGTGAAAATTCGCCCGGCAGTGTTCATTGTTAGTGATCTAACGGTCGACTTTTTGGGAATGATAATAGGAAACGTACTTTAAATCACCTACCAGTTCGGGACAGTTAATCTGATTGCTGAAAATAGAGTCACAGCGACACCTAGTGGTAGTAACTGAGAAGAGCGCGATGGACCAAAGTGGAGTTCATTAATGCAGTTGTCTAGGCAACAATAACCAAGGGATAACACATGTTCAAAAGGGATTTAATTAGCAAGCACAAAACACCTTTTCAGCTCTACTGTGTCAGAATGTCTTGTAAGAACTAGGACGGGAATAAACAAAGGGATTTTGAGAAAATGATTAAAGAGTCGGTAGTAGAAACTCCATGACACAAAAACCACCAATTAACCTCCGTTTAAACAGATTAGTTTGGAAACATTTCACGTGGCTGCAGATTTATAGGCTTCATTCCATGGAAAAGGGGTGGATTTTTACATTTTTCACCCATCTGTGTGAGCTGGGTCCTGTTCGGGTGGCGAGTGACAGCACATTGCAGATTCTAGGTCCTGACCCTAAGAATGTTCGACCATCCAAGGATTTTCTCACTTGTCTTCTTGGTTGCGGAGACCTCCTCTAATATCGATTAAGGACATTTATTGTGCAGACACTACAGCAGAGTTTATTGATACAGGTACCTAATTTACATGTGTTTTGATTATCCTTGCAAAGGAGGTTAGGAAGGACATTTGCATCAAAGGTATATGGCCCCTAAAGGGAAAAGTCCCTTCCTTATTTATTTAGACTTGAAATTTCCTCTTTGTGGTGGGTTGCAATTCGGATAATTTTTAATGTGAATAAGTGCAGTATGCAAATGTATAGAAAAAGCAAATAACAGAAATCCACTGGTGATGACTCAAATAATTGAAAATGAAGATAGTGTAAGGAGAAATGAACAGAAATAGAAGTTCGAAAACTAGGGGAAAAATATCCAAGAACAGCTACACAAATAATATCAATTCTCCACAAAAATATTTTTAAAATAAGAAATCTATGGAATATAGCTGAAGTACTGCATCAGATAAGTAGAGGTTAGGGTAGAAATGAGGAGACGTTAGTGGAAGGGGTTCCAGGAAGTTCTATATATGTCATGTGGAGCCTCAGTAGAAGTCTTAAACTTGCAGATGGACATTTTTTTTGTCTTGATCTCTCTTTCTCCCCAGTGCCTCCTTCCACTCCCCGCGCTGATAGTGACACAGGGTAAGGAACACCATACCCCTGGAGCAAGAGAATAACATCCGCGGAACGGTGGGCGCAGGACTGCGGTATCCATGGTCTTTTCTTCTTGGGGTGGGCAGGAGGTGTGCTGTGCAGGCCAATTGTCTGTATGGACCAGATGGATAAATATTCTAAATCCTTGTATAGCCTTGAGGTTCTTACCCTCAACTCATCTCTGCATTTCAAATGGATTGTATTTTTGTGGTGCACACTCAAAACATATGACATTCCTTGAGGTCAACAGTACAACATCCGTTGAGTCCAGCAGCGACATAGGTCTTTGGTCAAGGCTTACAAACTATGCCGTAATCAAATATTCCATTTGTGATATACAATTTGTTGAACCAAAATCAACACATTATACAGACATATGCAGAATAACGGACAAGAACCGTCCAGGCACTGCTGCATCTCCAAATTGCCAAAAACCCATCACCACGTGTTAGACCCGGCCCTCGTAGCATAGCCATCCTGTCCCCGCACCACATAACCTGACCCATGCACCTCACGCAGCCCCCGAGCCCACGGCCTAGCCGATCCTTCCTACCAGAACACACACACCCGACCCGGACTTCCCCGTCCGTGACCTTCCTCCCTTCGGCCACACCGGGCCCGCGTGCCCACTTCATGCACCATGATGGCCGCCCGGCCCCAGCGCGACCCTGGCCTAGAGGCGCCACTCCGGCTGGGGGACATCGCGCTCCCATTGGGATGAGAGAGGGAGGAGCAGTTTCCATCGCACCTCTGAGCTTCCCTGGGAAGGTGGGTTTCAACCGGCCCGCCGGCCTCCCCGAGGGCTGGCTCCACGCCTGCTGGGTGTCTGGGACTCCCCCCCGACCCGGCCCTGAAAGGATCAAAAGACAATGGCAGGAAACCCCGACAAGCGACCCCCAGGTGACAAGACCCCTGCCTGCACAGACTTCGGACATCAAAGAGGGGTCGTCCTATAACAAGGGGTGCTCTGGGACTGTCCGGCAGATTCGCCTTTGGAAACACCTGAGCCCTGCAGAGTGACTCGCGGCTCACTGAAGATCTAAAGACCACCGAACTTGTGCTTGAGCCCTGCTGAGTGACTCACGGCTCCCTGAAGATCGTAAGACCTCCGAACTTGTGCTTGAGCCCTGCTGAGTGACTCGCGGCTCCCTGAAGATCGTAAGACCTCCGACTTGTGCTTGAGCCCTGCTGAGTGACTCGCGGCTCCCACAGACTCTCCTGGTCCCGCCGGACCCCGACGACGACAAGCGTATCCCCCAGCTCGAGGATTGTGAGCTGTGCGCCGGGTACGCTCCTGCATTTGATCCATATCCCCAAAGACTGTCCCGCTACCTCCTACCCCCCTCCAAGACTCTGTGAGCCCGCGCTCCACTTGTATATATTTGCCTTGCTGATCATAAAGATCCTACAACTCCGATCTGATAAAGATTTGTTCTTAAGAACCCCCGGTGTGGTGTCTCTTTGTCGTGTTGTGCCGAGTGTACGATCCTAGATACGAGATTCCTCCCCTGAGGAGTCTTCCGCCAGTGCCCGGCTACGAAACCTCGAGGGTTGGTCTCAGGATAGTCAGGGCCCCCTCCAGGCTCCTCTGAGGTCGCCTTCTAACATTGGTGGCAAGCGACGGGATTCGGGCCCATAATCTAGAGATCATACCGTGAACGGCTGACGCACTACCGACAAAGATGGCAGAAGGAAACGCCGTGGTTCTCACAGAAAACGACACCAGTACCGTGTTCCAGGCGGAACAACTGGAGGAGTACACACACAGAGAATTGAAGCAATTCTGCAAAGAACTCAAAATCGCTACCACTGGTCTCAACACCAAAGAAGATATGCAGAAGGCACTAAAAGCTTGGGTGGATTCTGGAGCCCCCCGCCCAGAAGGAGCGGTGGAGCCCCACGACGAAGCTGGACCCTCCCAAGGAGAACGCAGCAGCAACCAGGTGCGAAGCTTCGTACCAGACGGGGGCCTATCCCCGGAGGAACTCGCAGACAGAGAAAGAAGTCGCCATCACAAACTCGAATTAGCCAAACTCAAAATCGAGGGCGAGTTGAAATTAGCCGAGAAAAAGCTAGCAGTGGAACAGATGCGGGTGCAAGGAGAACTAGAAGAGAAGAAACTCCAACGGGAACACGAAGGAAGGAGACTTCAACTGGAGCACGAACGCAGCTTGAAGGAAATGGAGCTAAAAGCAAAAAGCGAAGAAGCGCGGCCCCCGGGGAACCGAGAGGCGGCCTCCCCGGCGGAGCAGAAGGTCCACATCCCCAAGGATGTGGTAAAAGAATATTACAAAAACGATGACATTCAACAGTGGTTCAGGGCCTACGAGGTCGCCATGACCTCCCATCGGGTCCCGCAGAAGGATTGGGGGGCCGGGTTGTGGGGACGATTCCTGAGCGAAGGGAGAGACACGCTGCTCGACCTACCAACCTCCATGCAGACCTCCTACGACCACATGAAAGAGGCCCTCCTCACAAGGTACGGTCTCACCCCGGAGATGTACCGACAGCGGTTCCGGGACTGCAGGAAGATCCCGGGCACCACCTGGGTGGAGTATGTAAACTTCTTCAGCCACGCATTCGATGGGTGGATCAAGGGCAGCAAGGTAACCACCCTAGAAGAACTAACCGACCTTATGTTGTGGGAACACCTGGCTGCGAACTGCTTTGTGGAACTGCGCCAGCATCTGCTCGACAGCAAGCTCACGGATCCGAGAAAGCTGGCTGTCGAGGCGGATCGCTGGAAACAACACCCGGGTCTCCCGGGGCCCTGTAGGAGAGTACCCCCGAGCCAGTCAGGGACCACCCCGCCAGAGAGGGGGGGTAAACCAGGGAGGGCAGAGAGAGTCCCAGTCCAGTCCCCCGAAAACCCAACCTCCGCCTTTCCCGGCACCCCCACCAGCTGTATCCGGCCCCCCCCTGAGACGGGAGCACCGGGTCACCATCCCTTGTTTCCGTTGTCAGAAGCCCGGGCATTACGCCAACGACCCTGAATGCCCCATGGCCCCACACACCACCCAGGCAGCACCCCCCGCTAGACAGATAGCCAATGTAGCACTGGGGGAGGAGGTTGAGGAGACCGTAGAGTGGGAACCCGCAGCCATGGCCCTAGTATCCTTAGGAGACAGAGAAATGGTCCCTGGAAGCCTCCTGCCCTCCAACACAAAGAAATATGGGCAGCTCGTAACGATCAATGGCCACCAAGTAGAAGCCCTTCGTGACACCGGGGCCAGCATCACCGGTGTCCTCAGTCATTTGGTCAACGAAGACCAGGTCCTCCCCAACGTCTTTTGCCCGGTCATTTCCGCTGACAACACGGAAAGTCTGCGTAAAGTAGCCCTGGTGCCTTTTGAATGGGGAGGGGTGGTCGGTAAACTGAAAGGCGCAGTGAGAACCTCCCAGCCAGTCGACTGTCTCCTGGGGAACGACCTGGAAAGTTCCCCCTGGAAACAAGTCGAGCGCAAGACCCACCTAGGGATGATGGGTCTCCCCGAGTGGGTGTGCTCCACCACCCAATCCATGGCGACCCGACTGACCCCCCTGGGGGAAGTCGACGACGCCCTGACCACTGAAGATAGGATGGTCCCCGCCGAGGGTCCCCACATCCCCCCACAAGGAGGGTCGGTCGCCAGTGACGAACCCCCACCTTCCGACTCCGCACAGGTCAGGCGATCTGCCCGAATTGGCCCAGTGGCGCCACGAGGGGGGCCCCTCCCGAGAGGAGTTCTGCCGAGAGCAGGCTACCTGTCCTTCCCTGGTCGGGCCCTGGCAACAGGCAGAGGCCCAGGCCGCGGGCGACCAAACTGGAACGCACCGGGTGTATTGGGAGAATGACCTTTTGTACAGCGAGCAGAAGTCGGTGGAGCTAGGATCCGCCCGGGTGCTGGTGGTACCCCTACGCTTCCGAGACCTCCTCCTGGGCTTGGCCCACGACGTTCCCCTCGCAGGCCACTTGGGCCAGGACAAAACCTACAGTCGCCTTGTGACTCACTTCTACTGGCCCAGAATGAAAGCAGATGTAGAAGCCCACTGCAAGTCCTGTCCCACGTGCCAGGCCAGTGGGAAGAGCGGAGGAAAGCGCAAGGCTCCCCTCCAACCCTTCCCTGTCGTCAGTACCCCTTTTGAGCGGGTCGGGATCGACATCGTGGGGCCTCTGGACCCCCAAACCTCCCAAGGGCACCGCTTTATCCTCGTCCTGGTGGATCATGCCACCCGATACCCTGAAGCCATACCGCTGCGCACCGTCACAGCCCCCGTGGTGGGCCGGGCGTTGATGGGAATCTTCTCTCGTATGGGTTTTCCCCGCGAGGTCGTGAGCGATCGCGGTGCGAACTTCATCTCCAGATACATGACGTCCTTGTGGCAACAATGCGGAGTGTCCTATAAATTCACCACCCCGTACCACCCCCAAGGAAACGGCCTGGTAGAGCGGTTTAACCGGACTCTGAAAGGGATGATCGCGGGCCTGGAAGAGCCCCTCCGGTGTAAGTGGGACGTCCTGCTCCCCTGCCTCCTGTTCGCCTACCGAGAAGTTCCCCAGAAATCCTTGGGGTTCAGCCCCTTTGAGTTACTCTACGGGCACCCCGTCCGGGGGCCCCTCAGCCTGGTCAAGGAAGGGTGGGAGGCGGCGCACCGAGGCCACCCCCGAGATGTGTTCCGATACGTCCTGACCCTCCGAAACCAGACTAGGAAGTTCCGAGAGATGGCCGAGGCCAACCTGGAGGCGAGCCAGGAAGAGATGAAGCGCTGGTACGACCAGAATGCCACTCTGGTCGAGTTCCAGCCGGGCCAGCAGGTATGGGTCATGGCCCCCGTGAAACCCTGCACCCTCCAGGATAAATGGACCGGGCCCTTCAAAGTGGTTGAGCGGAAGAGCCAGGTCACGTACTTGGTGGACGTCCAGTCACCACGGGACCCCCTCCGGGTCCTCCACGTGAACCGCCTCAAGCCCCACTTTGTGCGGACGGAGCTGAGCCTGCTGCTGGCCACTGATGACGGGTCCGAGGAGGAGTCGGATCCCCTCCCTGATCTCCTGTGCACCAAAGAGAAGGACGGCTCCGTAGAGGGAGTGAACCTCTCCCCATCCCTCACTTCCCAGCAACGTGAGGATTGCCGCCAGCTCCTAGGGCAGTTTTCCGACCTCTTCTCCTTGGTCCCCCAAGTCACCGACTGGTGTGTCCATGACGTGGATACCGGAGACAGCCCGCCGGTAAAACACCGAGCCTACCGAGTTCCTGATCGGGTCCGGTCCTGCATTCAAGCCGAGGTCTCGAAGATGTTGACCTTAGGAGTGATCGAACCCTCAGACAGTCCCTGGGCCAGCCCCGTGGTCCTGGTCCCGAAAGCAGCTGCCCCCTGTGTCGCCCCAGAACTCCGCTTCTGCGTGGACTACCGGGGACTCAATGAAGTCACCCGAGCCGATGCCCATCCCATTCCCCGAGCCGACGAGCTCATTGACCGACTCGGGGCTGCTCGGTTCCTCAGCACCTTCGATCTCACCTGTGGCTACTGGCAAATTGCGCTCACAGAAGGAGCCAAGGAGCGGTCCGCCTTCTCCACCCCGGATGGGCACTATCGCTTTCGCGTGATGCCCTTCGGGATGAAAAATGCCCCGGCCACCTTTCAGCGACTGGTAAATAGAGTCCTGGCCGGGCTGGAAAAATTCAGCGCTGCCTATCTAGACGATATCGCAGTTTTCAGTTCCGAATGGAGTGAGCACCTCCAGCACCTCCGGAGGGTGCTAACCGCGCTGCGCCAGGCAGGCCTCACCGTGAAAGCCAGCAAGTGCCAGATTGGGCAAGGTTCGGTAACCTACCTGGGGCACCAGGTCGGAAGCGGCCAGGTCGCCCCTCTACAGCCCAAAATCGACGCCATCCTAGCCTGGGAACCCCCCACTACCCAAACAGAGGTCCGAGCCTTTCTGGGCCTCACGGGCTACTACCGGAGATTCATCCGGGGGTACGGCAGCCTCGTCGGTCCCCTCACGGGACTCACGTCCAAGAAACAGCCCAAGAAAGTGCAGTGGACCCCTGCCTGCCAAGAGGCGTTTGATGCCCTAAAAACGGCCATGTGCACAGCCCCCGTCCTTCAGGCTCCAGACTACTCCAAGGAGTTTGTGATACAAACGGACGCCTCCGAGCATGGAATTGGGGCCGTCCTGTCCCAGGTGAATGACCAAGGCCTAGACCAGCCCGTAGCCTTCCTCAGCCGAAGGCTGTTGCCCAGAGAACAGAGATGGAGCACCATCGAGCGCGAGGTGTTCGCCGTAGTCTGGGCCCTCAAGAAGTTACGCCCTTACCTGTTCGGCACCCATTTCAAGGTCCAAACCGACCATCGCCCCTTGCGATGGCTCATGCAGATGCGAGGAGAAAACCCCAAGCTACTGCGGTGGTCAATCTCCCTCCAGGGGATGGATTTCACCGTGGAACATCGCCCTGGTACTGACCACGCCAACGCCGATGGCCTCTCCCGGTTCTTCCGCCTCAGAGAAGAGAACCCCCAAGAGGATAGGTAGTTCTCTCCGGCTTTCAGCTGGGGGGGACGCGTGTTAGACCCGGCCCTCGTAGCATAGCCATCCCTGTCCCCGCACCACATAACCTGACCCATGCACCTCACGCAGCCCCCGAGCCCACGGCCTAGCCGATCCTTCCCACCAGAACACACACACACCCGACCCGGACTTCCCCGTCCGTGACCTTCCTCCCTTCGGCCACACCGGGCCCGCGTGCCCACTTCATGCACCATGATGGCCGCCCGGCCCCAGCGCGACCCTGGCCTAGAGGCGCCACTCCGGCTGGGGGACATCGCGCTCCCATTGGGATGAGAGAGGGAGGAGCAGTTTCCATCGCACCTCTGAGCTTCCCTGGGAAGGTGGGTTTCGATCGGCCCGCCGGCCTCCCCGAGGGCTGGCTCCACGCCTGCTGGGTGTCTGGGACTCCCCCCGACCCGGCCCTGAAAGGATCAAAAGACAATGGCAGGATACCCCGACAAGCGACCCCCAGGTGACAAGACCCCTGCCTGCACAGACTCCGGACATCAAAGAGGGGTCGTCCTATAACAAGGGGTGCTCTGTGACTGTCCGGCAGATTCGCCTTTGGAAACACCTGAGCCCTGCTGAGTGACTCGCGGCTCCCTGAAGATCGTAAGACCTCCGAACTTGTGCTTGAGCCCTGCTGAGTGACTCGCGGCACCCTGAAGATCGTAAGACCTCCGAACTTGTGCTTGAGCCCTGCTGAGTGACTCGCGGCTCCCTGAAGATCGTAAGACCTCCAACTTGTGCTTGAGCCCTGCTGAGTGACTCGCGGCTCCCTCAGACTCTCCTGGTCCCGCCGGACCCCGACGACGACAAGCGTATCCCCCAGCTCGAGGATTGTGAGCTGTGCGCCGGGTACGCTCCTGCATTTGATCCATATCCCCAAAGACTGTCCCGCTACCTCCTACCCCCCTCCAAGACTATGTGAGCCTGCGCTCCACTTGTATATATTTGCCTTGCTGATCATAAAGATCCTACAACTCTGATCTGATAAAGATTTGTTCTTAAGAACCCCCGGTGTGGTGTCTCTTTGTCGTGTTGTGCCGAGTGTACGATCCTAGATACGAGATTCCTCCCCTGAGGAGTCTTCCGCCAGTGCCCGGCTACGAAACCTCGAGGGTTGGTCTCAGGATAGTCAGGGCCCCCTCCGGGCTCCTCTGACTGGTCGCCTTCTAACACCACATAAGAAATAGGATAAGGGTATGATCTCAGATTCCTCGACAAGCTATGGACCAGACGTAGCTGAAACCATCAGGATACTTCCTGCATCAGTGAGGCTGTCACAAAGACTCAACGTTATCACAGAAGATTCGCGGTAGTATCCAAAATTCATTAGAGAAATGCAAACCGTCCCCACCAAAGACCGCCCAACGCTCTTGCATCTTCAGCTCTGTTCCGATCCCTCCTGTTACAAGACACAGCATTCATCATTCTTATTCTCTTAGGGCCTCATCTACAGGGAAATGATGCAGCACGGTGCTGCAAGCAATTGAGCGTCGATGTGCTGCGTCATTTTCAAAGCACAGGAATGTGTCATATTAACAACCACATGACACACCCCTGTGCTTTCCCCTGCGCTGGTGCACAATTGGCTGCCATGCACCAAGGCAAGCACCCTTGCGTCATTTTCAAGGGTGCCTGCGCTGCAGGGGTGATGGTTTTGTGCAGGAAGGTATGCCTTCCTGCACAAAACAATAATGAATGGCATTTTCCTCATTCAATGCAGAACGTATAGAAAGAGGAAAAATAAGGGGAAATAAAAGTATTTCTCCTCGTTGCGCTATTCCTACGCCTCCACCGGAAAGGCTTGGGATTCTGATGCATTCCTAGTTTTAGAAAATGTTGTGAATCTGGGAATGTTCCATGTTGTGTGGGAACATAGAGTAATGCATGAAAGGAGTCCATATTTACAAGGCCATGAACAGTCACGCAAGGTAACTTTACGGGACCTTATAAATATGGACAGACACACTGCAGCACCGGTGCATCGAAAGAGGCACGCACCGCCGGTGCAATGGTTTTGTAAATAAGTCCTCAAAGATCCAGGGCAAGGCCAGTCAACTCAACTCTCGCCTTCACCATACAGAGGATGAGCCCAACCACCAACAAACCTCAAGCACAGCAACGATCAATTGTCAAACCAATTAGTCTCACAATAGTTTATCAACAACCATCAAGAATCCCAAATAGAATAAAGACCCGGCTCTTCCCAAGTTCTCATCTCAACTCAATCCCATCAGAACCACAACAAGAGGTAAGAAAGCTCTATAGAAATGCTACAGTAAAATACAATATAATCAGACTTATGTATAGAAACCTGCCATAACCTGAGCATATGGAAGCTGTAATAATGAAGGTATTGAGGGATGCGCTACTCTTTCTTCCTCCTACCATACCAAAAGGCATGCACACACAAAGACAGGGCATCATTTACTATATTTTGACACACAGCAGCGCAGCAAGCCTGCCTCCTGCACTTCCCTAGTGTCGGTTGTAGGGACCCAACGGGTGGAGGGTTAGCAGCTTTTCACTATAGTGTTTGCGGCAGGGGGGTCAGGAGTTTCTCTTGGGTAATATTTAAACTAAGATGCTGCCAAGTGACAAAGTCCAGGGCTAAAGTTGTCATAGGGCCTCCCATTGGTGCCACCTTCAGTTCCATGAATTTTCTTCTGTAACATCTGGTACACATGAGTCCAGGCCTTAAAGGCTGTCCGAGAGGTGTTCTACCAAAGGCCCATGACTCCGGTAGCCATTTAGAGCTGGACAGGAACGAGCCATTTGCGAAAAAGTGCTGGATGCCCCACCCACTCATGGCGTCGGAAGCCCCTTTTTTTAAGGTAGACCTTCCAACGCCATTTAGGTGATTTTGTGTCAGGTCTGGGACCACCACGTATACCATAGCAGGACTTGTCTAGAAGATTCTCCAACGTCCAAACATTAATTCTTTTATGCTACCTCTCTTTGCGCACCTCTTTTTCACCATTATTACCTCCTCTCCGCCTCTCATCCCCTGCACCCCTTCCCTAATTCAACTCACCCTCTGTGCCCCACCGTTCTATCACTACCGCAACTCTGTATCACCTCACAACTTTCTCTACCCATCCCTCCCTGACACAACCCTACTTCTCTTTCCCTACTATATCCCTGCCTCTCTATTTCACCTCGTTTCACTCTATACCTCTTATTCAATTACATCCTTTAACCCTCGCTGTGCCTCACTACACTTTACTTGATCTCTTCTTCTACACCGCTCCTTAGTTTGCCTTTCTCCCTCAACACTCTCTCTACCTTGCTTCTCTCTATTCCTCTTGCTGCCTACCTCTCTACTACTACCTCTACATCACCTCTTTCTACCTTACCCATCTCTTTCTACCTTGCCTGCTTTCTCCTTGATGTACCCTACTCGTTATCCTCTCTCTGGATTTCATTCTTCTTGTCTCGAATTGTCTACCACTCTCTAAAACCTTACCTATCTTTCTCTCTTCCTCTCCTTCTCTATATCTTCTGTTTCTCACCTTTTTCTTTACCTTAGGACTCTCTCTACCTCGTTTCTGCTTCTACTTCCAGGGACGGCTCCTCCACTATGGCGGAGGAACGTCGCCTCAATGCTGAAATGCAGCAGTCAAAATAAAAATAAAATGACAATAAATCTATTTTGTCATTTTATTTTTACTTGCAGTCTGCCGAGTCGAGGGCGCAGCACGGCCAGGCCGCTGCGTCACACAGCAGGGGGAGGAGGCGTGGCAGGCACTAAAAGTGCGCATGCCGGCCAAATCGACATGCACATTGGATATCCCCAGGCTGTTCCTTGGAGATATCCTAGTGCTTAGGGACACAGGCTCCCAGACCCTGCTGGAGTGCAAAACCGGCCCGCTCCGCCCAATCCCAGCACTTCTCTCATGTTGGGAGAAGCACTGGGATTGGGTAGGTTCTAGGAGCCTGTGCCCATGGGAATTGTAGTGCCGGACGGGAGCAGAGGCGCGGCACGGGAGCGGAAGATCACGGTGGCCATCAGGAAAGACAAGTTTATATTTTTATTATGTTTTTTTCCCCACCTCAGTTTGGCAGCAGCCACCCCGGTCTACTTCACCTTTCTTGCTACATGGTTCTCTAGCCTCCTTCCATTTCTTTTACGTAGCAGAGTTGGTGGTTCCAGTCTAGCGAGAGACATGCACACATTGGAAGAGGAGTGGTGGGACAAGCCAGGGTAATAGAATGAAGGAGAATATAATCGAAATCTATCTATTAGAATGGTTTAATTCTCAGAGCTGTGCTTTGATTTTCACTTTTGTAGCAAGATTCCCACTCGCAAATGTGATTTTTTCCACTCGCGAATGTGATTTATTTCCAAATACGAACATCTGACAAAGTTACAATTTCAAGCACCATCTGTACATGTCTTATTGTAATGCTGTGCACAGGTTTACTAGACATTAGTTAAAGTAGTTGCATTAACTAATAGAGGTTTATAATGGACGATAGTACACTCCCCATTGATTAATATACCTTGCACTTAATTTTCATTTAAGCTGTGCCTTACTTTATATGTAGTTACCTAGAAGGTGAAAGATCGAAAAGTTACAGAATATTTTCTTTCTTAGCCATGCCTCTGACCACACCCCCACACTCCCTCTTCCCGCCCCATTGCGAGCAGCATCACAGTTCCCATACTTTTTTTAATGCACTTCGACCACTGCCTGAAACCTTTCCTGGGGGCATGCTGGTTTCTGAAAATCTGTGGTACTAATTGGGATGGCCTCAGGTATGCCACCTTCTCTATGCCTGTAGGCTGGGGCTCAGCCAGCAGTACTGCAGGGGCTGCTGTTCTAAGGTAGGGTGAGAAAGAGCTACCTGTGATGGACCTGGTGTGACCAATGCGACCTGACCCCGTGACCCTGCTAGCCTGCTCCCAGTGAAACCAAAGGTCACATCACAATCCACAACAGGGATGTGATGGCAGCCCTGTGTTCTCCCCCCCACCCCCCTAGACCCATCTGGCTTTTATTTTCAGCCTCCGCCCTAACCTAATCCCTTTGTTCTTTATCGTATGATGAGGCTGTGCTGCCCACTTGATGCTACTTGCCGTGACGACGCGATGTGGAAGAGAGGCCAACTCCAGTGTTTTCAGTCTATTTGCCTGGTGTCAGAACCCAGTTTCCCGGCCACAAGGAACGCAGGCGCTACTGGGCCTTTTACCCCTGATGTCCCGGGTTCCACCCTACTATGGATCCCGGTCTACTGGATCAAGCGCCCATTTCTGCACCGAACGCAGCTGCGTAGCGAAGCTCGAACAGACAAGGCTCCCTAAGGGAAGCTCAGGTACATCAACATGCGGGCAGAGTGGCAATACAACAATGTCCACTCAAATACTTGTTTTTGTATAAAAAGAAGTATTTTTATTCTAACTCTATGCATGCAAATGTAAACGACAAAAAGTAATAGCACAATCCCCTTGAGGTTGGGGGTCTGGTTTTAAAAGCTATTTTTAAGATGTCACTCGTATAAAATTCAATGCAGCCTGCAAAAAGAACAGCCATTGCCTTGATGAACCAATCTGTATCAACAATAGGACTAACAATGACTTTTCTAGGACTGCTATGAGAAAACCTAATCATGTAGACCTATGTATTATGATCATATATTCCTACATTTCGTATTGGTTTGAAGCTCCCAGTAGCTTTACATGTGCTTGCAAACTGACCCAGAGGCCATGTTATTCAAGGTTGTACATTTGCACATTTCTGCAAAATGTGACCTTGTTTTCAAATCCGGCAACTGGAAGCAGGAGTTTTGGAGAATAACGAGCTCTGTAATGTATTCATAAATGATATCTTCTCCTCCAAGACGTCCAGCGCTTCCGGCCACCTGCTAATTAGATACATTTTTGCTGAAAGTAACAATTTCTGTCACGTGATTAGGTTCCATAGACTTGTATTGAGAGAAAGCCTATTTAAACTGTGCAAATTTTGTGTATGTTAGCGTTATGATCCAACTGGCCCTTTTCTAGCGAGAGCCCTGGACAGTTGAAATGACAATTGTCTTTTAATGTTTTTGCTCTGCGGCTGCTGATATCATGCATTAAAAGCACACTTTGTTTGGGAAGCCCACAGTTCAGACAGTTTTGTTATAGTTTGGACAGGGGCGGCTCCTCAGTAATGGCGGAGGAGCATCGCCCCACAGCCCTCGCCAGCAGCTGTCATTTTATTTATTCTGCCTGTCTGAGCTCCGCAATAACTATAGTGGTGTGGCGGGCTGGGCATGTCAGGGAGGACGAGTAGAGTACACTCATAAGTGCGCATGTGTGCTTGGCCGGCCATCCTAGGCTGGCCAAACACACATACCCACTTTTGTTTCTCCAACCAGGCTGTGTTACACATCAGGGTTGGAGAAAAGGCACCGGCCCCAATGCATGGTCTGAGCGCAAACTAGGCCACTCAGACCAATCCTGGTGCTGCTCTCATGTGAAAACTGCATCTGGATTGGATGTGGAGGCTGTGCCTTGAGGGCGCATCCCCTTCCGGCCCAACTGTGACGAGAAGAGCAGCGAGGTGCCCGTCAGCGGGAGCGGAGCGGCAGATGTTTTTTATTTTTTTTATTTTATATTATTTCAACCCTACCCCTCCCCAAACTGCTGCCCTCCCTCGCGGCTGCCCTACCACTTAAGATAGGCGGCAGCCGCCACTGAGTTTTAACAGCTATTTTGGTAACCCATCCACATTTTACTTTACACCACATTGCCGTTGGAGCCTGCGTTGAATGCTGGAACCGGGAAGAGCAGAGACGTGTGGAGCACCGGGGTCTGCAGAACATAAAAGGCTTCTTTTATGAAACAACGTGTGCCTAATTTACATCTGTGTCCTCGCTGCTGCCTAAAACATAAATGGAGACATAATTTTCATGGATGTTTGAGCCAGGGCGCCAGCTTGAAAGGAAAAATAATCTCTAAAGCATTTTAGGGTAAATATTAGATTTGCAAACAGTAAAAGATTAAAAAAAAATTATAACCCCCTTAGAAGGAAACATGTATAATTGATTTTTAATCACTCTGCTGCAGAGTACATTCGCTAGGCTGTGGCAAAAAAACGCAATTTGAGAAAATGCTTTCCTGTACTTCCTACTTCTCAACGACTGTTCATTTTAAGACTCGGTGCTCTAAATAAAGCAAATAGATTTAACCCCTTCGGTGCTCATGACGGAACGGTTCCGTCATGAGCCACGGTTGAGCTGTGCTCATGACGGAACCGTTCCGTCATGACCACGCCCGCGCAAGATTCCGTCAGCACAGCGGCGGAATCTGCGCAGCATGGAAGGGGTTAATAGAGGAGATTATGGAGTTGGATCAGAACAGATGTATTTTGTGGCTTAGACATGTGTTTTTTATGGCTTAGAAAGTTGGGCCTGTCCCAGTTTTGGGACGACCCAACAGCACTGTCCTCGGGTTCTAAGAAATTGCTAAAATCTACCTTCTGGGCATATATCCAAAGTAGTGTGTTACATGGCTCATCTAACGGATCGCTAACGACTAGATTTCTTTTGTTTAAGGACAAAGCAAATTTTGAACCTTTTCTTGATGAAGTGCGTCCTCAACTTGCAAAAACCTTATATATGAAATTTAGATACGGTGTATAGAACATAAACTTAATTACATCACGCTGGGCCGTCAATCATGATGGAACCGACACTGATAAGTGCACTTTATGCCTAGATAAAGTTAAAGAATATGATTTGCACGTTTTATTATTTTGTCCTGCATATGTTAAGCCTAGGAAAAAATGGATTATACCCATTTGTAAAAACCTACGAACACGATCTAGCAAAGAAGTAGAAAGAATATTAAAGACTAATACAGCTCAAGTAATTGTTTTTAGTATAAGTAAATTCTTACTAGCTGCAAGCTTCGTAAGGGCCAAAGCAGGACTAAAGTTATAGTGAACATGATCAAGCAGTTTGGAGAAATCATTGATGAATCTACTTTGTGTATGTTGAAGGGAATAACAGAGTTTCATCATTGTAATAAGGTATTAATCTGGAATAACCATTGAATTGAGTTTTCTAATGGACGATGTAATAAGGCTTGCCAACACATGAAATCCTCATTTTTATTTTTTGATGCCTTTTTAATATATTTATTATATTTATATTCTTAATTATAGGGCAATAGGTCATTATAAGCCTCTTTTTTCTACATTTTTATTCATAATTAGTTGAAATGGCATTGATGCACTATTTGTATTAAGTGTTGTATGTACTGTTGCATCTTTTATGGTTTAAAGGAACTGAAATAAAGATTTTTCTGATTCTGATTCTGAAATAGATTTAATAGCGTGTCAAACAAAAGATTTCAGCAATTATCACTCCAAGGAGGTCTATTCTTCGTTTTAAAGTAAAATATAGACACACAATCTTGTTTCCAAAGGTCAAATTACTGGGGCAAATATTCAACTGTACACAGAATCTTTTCACAAGGTACACGTATGGGTGATCCTAAAATAATCAATGTTTCTCTCTTGCATCTTTTCCACCCACCATCACACCCCTGCCTATGTTTCCACCCTGGCCAGCTGGCATTTCCCCTAAAAGCAATTTTCAGATGCCTGGGTGTAAATGGATCTAACAGTTTCTGGCATACATTCGGTCCCGATAAAATTAGATATATGAAAGAGTTTAGTTTCCTTGTGACCTGGATCTGTGTTGGGGTGACCTTGACAATGATCGCATTTTTTGGGGGGTGTTGGACTCCCCAATCTATTTTTTAAGCAAGGCTTAGAGTTGGAGGTGTTTGAATGGGGACTTCAGTTCAATAAATGGAGATGAAAGCACTTGTAGGAGGGATATGTAGATTTGTAAGCCACGCCCTCTCCTGGCAGGGTAACCTGGCGCTGGTGACGAGGTTTTCAGAGCAGGAGACCCCATTGAGGGCAATGGAAGGCGCTTCTCTTCTTTAGAGGGTCAAGATGAGACCAAGGAGGGTGGCAGAGGGTGATCTGAGAGGCATGCAGGCTTTTTGTTGGCTTAATTGTAACTTTCTTCACATTAAATTTACGTTAATGGATTCCCCAATTGGTTTTTCAACCTCCCCCTTCTTATCTGCTCCTAAGCATTGGTTTGTGTGGACATTTCTAACAAGCATTGGCAAATCCAATAGGTCTTGCTTGCATTTACAGTTATTAAGTCAGACGAATTGGCTTTGCCAATGCTTGTTACAAAAGCATTTCATTTGGCAAGTTACCAAAGACACATGTGGTGTAGCCATATCGCATGATGATAGCCAGTGTATAACTAGCACAATAAATAACCGAGTTGCCACTGGTATGTGTAAGGATATGGGGCCTGGTTTATCATTATTTCACGCAATGCAGCAAGACAACTTGCGTGCTGCGTGAACGGAAGAGGGCAGGAATGCACCATATTTACTAATATATGCCACATTCCTTCTCTCTGCCTGCTCTGGTGCACCATCTGCTGCCTAGCACCACCGCAGGCCCTCTTGCACCATGGGATTAGGGTGCCTGCGTTGCAGGCAGGAATGTTTATGCGCAGGAAGGGACGCCTTCCTGCACAAAAACAATCCTTACAGGCTTTTTCCTTTCTTAGTGTGTTGCAGAATGCAGCACACTAAGAAAGCAGAAACAACGTGGGGAAATAAAGATATTTCTCCTTGGTGCGTCTCCCCTGGGACAAATAGCATTTTGACACATTTCCAGTTTACCTGTCTTGGTAAATCTGTGAATGCGCCAAACATCATAGGTGGATGCGTGGGAGCACCCAGGCTCCACCCATGGAATACCTTCCTAGAGCTGAGTAACACGAGGCAGCGACTTGCACTGCCTTGCGTTACTGCAGATTTACCAAGCAATGCAGAGACTTGCGTGGCCTTGCGTTGCTTGCTATATCTGACTTCCGTATTGCGTTGCCTTTGCAACACAATGAAGGGCAGCGCAATGCAATGATAAATCTGGCCCATGGTGCTTTCGCAGACTCATATTTAATGCCCAATGGATCGCTGGGGTGCCGCCCTGCCGCCCCATAACCGCAGATTGTCTTACTTAGGCACCATCAATACCACATTACAAACCATGAGCGGACACCTGGGTATTGACAGTTTCCTCCATATTCCAAAACCCACCACCTGTGCTGACAGTTGATTGGTTGTCCAAGGACCTGTTCCATATACTCAGCCAGAAGGTCCTTATGGCCGGGCATTCCCATATAGAATGTACCAATGCCACCCTCCCTTTGGTTACAACCTCGACAAGACCTCTCGTCAGAGGTCTTGTCCATTTTGTAGAGACTGGTCCATGTAAACTACACTCAATCTTATATCTTAAGCTGTATGAGTCGCAAACCTGCTCTTATCGCCACCTCCCTGGGATACCTGAACGCATCCTCCGAGTCTGTATCCTCGACTATCCCTACTTGCCATTTAACCTACTTAGGGGTTGCAGGCTGGTCCTAGCTATGGTTGCATAGATCTGTGAGATTGAATGCTGGTGTGATGGGCTGCCTGGACCTTGCCTTCTAACGGAGTTTCCTCAGGTATTTCTCCCAGATGTGCCGTGTGTTCCGTCAGAGCGTGTTTCACCTGGATATATGTAAATCTTTGGGAGCTCTATAATCCAAACTGCTCCTGGAGTTCCTCGAATGTTAACATGCCCGCTGGACCCCAGAGGTCGCCCACGATGGAGATACAATAATACCAGTATTCAAGGGCATAGCAGCATTCACCATTTTGCTCAAAGGACCTTGCCCAGACCCAGGGATCACCTTCCTGCACAAAAACAATCCTTGGTGGCTTTCTCCTCTTTCTAAGTATGCTCCAGAATGCTGCCCATGTAGAAAGAGGAAACGAAGAGTGGAAATAAATAAATTTTTCCTGGTGGCGCTTCCCCTGGGCAGGCGTTGCATTTTGACTCACTCCCAGGTTTACCAGTCTTGGTATATCTCCACCAAAATCCATGGGTGGATGTGCGGGAACTCCCAGGCTCCCCCCATGAAACGCCGTCCCAGGGCAGAGTAAAGCATGGAAGCGGCTTGCGTTACTCCAGATTTACCACGCAACGCAGGGCCGCACAAGGTGGGCTTGCGTTGCTTGCTAAATCGGACTTAAGTATTGCGTTGCCCTTGCGACACCATGTGTGACACAAGAGCAGTGCAGTAGAATGATAAATCTGCCCCATGGTGTTTTTGCAGGTTCTGTGTTTCTGGCCACCAGCACTGACTCACTGCAGCGTGTTACAATTAAATGAAAGATACGTAGTCCAGGTGATGTAGTTTAGGATCGTTGCGCACACACACACAGTCACTATACCACCAAATACTCACAGTTCATCAAAGCTCTCACTCACACCAGCTCACCCATAACCCACTTCATGTCTCACCAAGCACCCACTCACAGGTGCTCACACAAGACTCATGCACTTCTAGCAATACACATTCATGCACTCACTGTACATCTACTCACACCCGACCCTCCTGCACTGGCATCACCACTCATGCATTCACTCACATTCACCAGAAGTGGTGTTTATGATGACTAAGGAGCAAACTCTCCAGATATTTTTCTTTTCATACAAAGAAAATTGGAAGTTCAACGTGTTGCAAAGTTCGGCCCCCAAAACAGCTCCCGCCCCCAAACGCATACAGTTATATAAGGCACCACTAATTGACTACTACACATAGAGCACCTCTGTAGTGCTTACAGGTGTCACAGATGTAAATTGTACAGTATGTGGCGGTCTGTCTGATCCCGGAAATAGGAAATACTAGGAAAAATTGTTAAGTCAGTTCATATACACCCAGGATCTGGAAAACAAGATTCTTATCCATCGAGATTGCTCCAACCCTGCTCCAGTTTAGTACGCGCCAAAGTCCAATCCCTGTAAAGAACACTACATCACACTGCAGTAACAGACCACCTTTGCACCCCATATACCCCTCTAATAACTGGTTGACTGTATCTTTGCATTTAAACCCATATAGCTCTCTGCTGCCTTTGGGGTAGGCTCACACGATATAAACACATATGTAGATACTTAAAATCTAGGGGGCTAATTTAGAGTTTGGCGACAAGGGTAATCCATCGCAATGGCGGGTATCTTCTCATCAAAATTAAGGTCCGCGCGCCTTATTTACAGTCGGGCAGACCTTAAGCATGTCAGCAACGGAGCCTATCCCTCCTCGGTCACTGACATCCTTCAAGTGGGCGGTCACATTGCCAATTTTTACTGTCACTTACCGACATGAAAAACCTGGTAGTAAGCGACTGTAAAATTGTTTAAATGACCCGCATACCGTGGGATAAGACTCCAATGAGAAGACCATGGTGTGGGGGTCATTAGTTTTTGTTTTTCAAAATTAAAATTACACTTTGGAGTTTTGTTTTTGAAGAAACAAAAACAAGATAAAAGGTTTTACAGGCGTCCGTCAAGTTTACGCCTGAAATAAAACTTCTGCACCATAACATTTCATCCAGATGCTAAATCCACACAGATTCAATTGGATTATACAGACTAACCAGGGCCATACCAAGGGGGGGGGCAGATGGGCTCTTTACTCTGCAGATTGTGTTGCAAAATAGATTGAATGTTTTTATTAAGAGAGCCCTGGTCAACGCCTTCATGAGTCAGCTATCACGGGTGCATCACCAATTGGGGACAAATACAGTTTCTTTCTACAGTGAACATTTTGTCTAAATATGAAATGCTCCTTGGGTTACAACCCACAAAGGCGATCCACAGGAGTTTTTGCCCTTGGTCCACATAAGGATCTCACACATATCACACTCCTTACATGTGGGTCCAGCACCAGCGTATACAAGGAAGTTTCTCTCTGGCACTGGGCGTGTCACACACTTGGGTAAGGATCAACTGGTTAGCACTAACCCTCTACCGCGATCTCACTTTAGCACCTAATACCATGTGTCAAAAATGCACCATAACAAAACCCCATACCATGCAGTTTGAACACTATGGTTTAAAACAGCTTTTTTCCTGGCCAGGAAAAACATAATTTAAACCCCCCCTGAAGTACTGGGTATTTTAGACCCAGCGGTGCAGGGGCACACACCCTATGACTTCGGGGTTTCACCCTGTTCCGGACCTACAGAAACACAGAGTCTTCTGGGTGAAGTCAAAGAATCGTTTATTGGCTGCAGACCAATGACAGGTATCCTAGAAGTACAACAGCGTGTATGTTCTCAGGAGACTGCTGAAAATCATAGGAACGGACTTCTCCTTAAGTACAAAATATCATGCTCCAGGCATACATTCCTTGGTTTACGATATGGTCATATAAAGGCATACATTACAAACGAAAAAGCAGAGTCATGATGACCATCCCACATTCCAGTTCGGCCAGCCCACAATGATTTACACAGGAAGGTTCAGATCCCATGTTTGAAGTAAATAGACCCCCCAATAAATATGAGCATCTCCTGTTTTGGGAAACAAGTCATAAAGCAAGAATAAGCAGGTGTGGAAGAGATTAGCCGGGGGATTGTGTAGAATGAAAGGGTTTTATGACGGGTCAAGCCCTGATACGAATCACAGGTGGAAGGAGGAAGGGGAGCTCGTGAGACCGGTTTGACCCGGGGCAGCAGAGCCAGCTGCCCAGGTCACAGAGAAGTCAGAGGGAAAGCCCGTGTACTGTGAGGCCCGTATTAACTCCATCATAGCCTATGTGAGGGCAATGACAAGATGGCCACTGCTTCCAAAATGGAACCCGCGTAGTTGAGCAGAATACGTGTACACAGTGCATTCGTAGCTAGAACGGCACATAAAGCACTCGTACGTGCCGCATTTACCATTTGCGGTTCGCTAATACCAAAATAGAAAGAGGTAGGGCCCTGTCCCCTACGCGGTTCCGAATACCAAAGTACGACAGACCCTCCTTTTGCCCTTACATAGGCAATCACTATACTCATCTTAATCCGAGTCTAGGTCAATGTTCACGAAGTCATGGAGATGTTGCTGTAGCATCATCCTATTACTTAGCTCGTCCCTCGATACAGGTTTCCTTACACATAAGGTAGCACAGAGACCACATATCGCAGGAGCACACTGTATGCACAGACAGAACAGGAAAAGAATGGCTAAGATCATTCCAATGACCATCAGAACTTTCCAACCCCAGGCAGATATCAATTCCCAGAACCATCCCATCAGTGACCAATCTCCCTTATCCACGTGTATGGCTTCAGATATTTTATGGAGTTTGGAGATGGCTTGATACACTGTTGGAGCATTATCTGGTATGAAAATGCAGCAACTGGATTGGATGACCTTGCATACCCCACCGCGGTCTGCAAGAATAACGTCTAGGACCATGCGGTTCTGCAAAGTCATAAGGCGATCCGCTTGGAGCTCAGCTGTCAAATTACTAAGGGCACCAGCCGTTACATTGACGGTGGATTCAACCACACGAGTCAGCTGTCTCAGGTTCCTACTATTGACCATAGGTCCCCAAAACGGCAGGAAACCCAGGAAAAAGTCTCCTGCTTCCTGACCGGCAGTGTCCTCCTTACTAATCACACCTCTCACAACTCTGGTCTTGTGATAGTCAGAGGCAGCAGTAAATGTCGGCGGTAGCAAGTTCGCAATATAACATGTGCCCGAGAAATCAGGGGGCAACCACGTATATGCTCGGTCATGACAGATGAAATATGTGCCCTTAGCAGCCAAAAACGCAGGGGAAAACTGTGACGGGAAAGTGTACGTTTCAGTACAGTCACTTCTTCCCAGTTGAGCCCTAGGGTTCTGACCATTACCCTGTAAGCAGAACCGACCCATGTGGGGTACGACCCAGATTGGAGATGAGATTTTTCGCTGTCTTTCACCCAGACTAATACTATACCCCGTCGCGTTCCATCCTACATAAGGTCTCAGCTCTTCTTTGGGAATGGACGAGTATGCATTAATATCCCTACTCATATCGGCAACTCCTTTCATCAAAGCCTTATTATTGGTGATGGGTCTGATGGAACGCGGTGGGCGAGGGGAGTATGTATCTAGGGCGTAGAGAAACATGGTTTGGAATGCCCATGACGATCCATTGTAACTGTACGGTAGCACCAGGTAGGGAATACCCTTGTTAGTGGTATGGGGCATTAACCCACAGACCCAGCAATTGGTCGTATTCATTACCAGTTGGTGCTGGTGCAAGAGTTGGATAAACGAGTTATTTACGAACTCTGATCGTCGGGTCTGTTCGTGCTCAGGCAAAGGGTGAAAAGAGTGAGAGGAGGCAGTAGAAAGAGATATAGGCTGTTGAGTGGGTGCAATGGGTTTTGGAGCAGAGAAAAACACACATCCTACAATAAACATCATGATACTACACAGTGTAACAAAGCACAAAAAGACAAAACATTTACTTTTTACAATTCTACACATCCTTGTTTGAGAGTTCATTTCCTCAATCGGTCTCTCCATCCTACAAAACTCCATCCTCTACTCGGGCCGCTCGCGGTGGATGAGTTTCTTCTGCTAAGGAGTACGCCTGTCAGTCCAGGGAAACGCCCTAGACCAACCAGAACCGTTGACCTAGCGTCTTCGGCCTGTACCCCAAAGTCTTGGCACCGCGACCCTGCGGCAGAACCCGGATGGTGGTTCGAAAAACAAAAATCAAGAAAGTCCTTCAGATGGGAGAGCAAAAAATGTCAAAAGGGAAATAATGAGGAAATCTTTATTTGTCCATGGGCCTAGGTCTCAAGTTATAGCGGAGACGGCCAGGTGCTGTTTGGTCTTGAAACAAAAGTTCAGGCTCAGTGGTGTCCAGTCGATTTGATGGCGGCACAGCTTCCTGCAGAATATTGTCACTCTCTTGGACTGAAGCTGTGTCTTTTAGGCGTGCGTCACTGAATGGTACAAAGCGAGGTACAATGTCTGTCTCTGAGTCGGCGATACCCTCGTTGACCCACTGGTCATATGGCAGAGGCAAGGGAACTACCTTGCAGTGAGTACCATGAATCCAGTGCTTCTTCCCTTTCACTCGCACTGCTGATCTTGTCGAAAGAAGAACAAGATGGGGGCCGATCCAGCGAGGTTCGTCGTTGCCCTTACGCTGGAAATTCCGGACCAGGACCCACGAGCCAGGGTTGATGGGGTGTCCAGGAGGTTCAGAGGCTTGGGGAAGAGTATCATGTACCTGTTGGTGCAAAACACGCAGTTTAACAGTCAAATCATACAGGTAATCGAGCAGTACTGGATGCTCTATTTCACTGAACTTCGTAGGCCTTGGCACACCCCATACGTTGGCCGGGCGGCCAAAGACTACTTCATAAGGACTAAGTCCCACTCGTGAGTGTATCGTCATTCTGGTGGACAAGAGTGCTAGAGGCAGAGCGTCAGGCCACTTAAGACCAGTGCTCGCCTGGATTTTGGCTAACTTGAGCTTTAAGGCTCCATTGTAGCGTTCAACTAGTCCAGCTGATTGGGGGTGATTTGCAGCGTGGAATTTCTGCCTTATGCCTAAACCTTCACATACATTCTTCATCACTTTACCCACAAACTCACTACCATTATCACACCATACCATTCTCGGCATCCCAAACCTGGGGAAAAACTCCTTCACAAGGGCTTTGGCTGTGGATAGGGCAGTGTTATCTCTCAGAGGATAAGCCTCTACCCATTTGGAAAAAGCACAAACAACCACCAATACATATTTCAGGTTGTTGCATCTTTCCATGTGAATAAAGTCCAGCTGCAAAACTTCGAATGGACATGATGGGGGTGCAAAGTGACCGGCCGGAGTTGGGGTTCCCCTACCAGGGTTGTACTTCAAGCATACTATGCAATTCTTGACCACATTCTCTGCACACTTGGGAATCCCAACATTCTGCCATACTGGAGCCAACAACTTACAGATACCTTTCGTACTGATATGCGCCATTCCATGTGCCATAGTAACCACTGGAAGCACATATGCATCAGGCAACAACCATCGTCTATGTTCTGTCAGGTCAATCCAACAACCATTCTCATCCAACTTACCCATACTCTCTCTCCACTTGCTTAACTCTTCTTCTGTAGCTTCAGCCTGAAGCGACTTCACACTCTCTATTGTGTTCTCACACATTCCCACATCATTAACCCATCTTGCGGGGCCTGCAACATACATTCTAGTCTTCACATTCTGTGCTGTCTCTCTCGCGGTCTCATCAGCAAACGCATTCCCACGTCCAACATCATCTGTGACTTTCCTATGCGCACTGCATTTCATGATCGCAACTTGCAAAGGTAGGGTCAGTGACTCAAGGAGATCATTCACCAACTTGCCATTCTGAATTTTAGCTCCATGCGACGTCAGGAACCCACGCTCTTTCCACAAACGCCCAAAATTATGAGCCACGCCAAAGGCGTACTGGCTATCTGTGTATATGTTCACTCTCATTCCTTCAGACAACACACATGCTCTCGTGAGGGCGATCAATTCTGCTGCTTGGGCCGAATTATGTGGCACTCGTGCAGTTTCCACGACCGTATGTAAAGTCCTGATAGCATATGCAGCAGTCGTGTCACCATTAGGGAGCTTGAAACATGACCCATCTACCCATAAAGTGCCATCACATTCAGTCAGGGGAGTATCTTTGAGATCTACTCTCCCTTTCGTCTCTTCTTCTGTCCTGAACAGACAGTCATGTTGCTCAATCTCATCTGAGTCTGCTGGAATCGGCAATAATGTGGCTGGATTCAGCGTATTGCATCTTTTTATGTGTATGTGATTCGCTAACAGTGTGAGTTCATACCCTGATAATCGCGCACTAGTCAAGTGTTGTGTCTTGGTTCTATTTAATAATGTGTCTACAGCGTGTGGAACCATGACAATCAATGTGTTGTCCATTACCAGACCAGCAGATTGTCGGATAGACATCGCTGCAGCAGCTGTCGCTCTCAGACAGCTTGGCAATGCCCTCGCTACAGGGTCCAAGGTGGATGAAAAATACGCGCATGGGCGCGGTCTGTCGCCAAAAGGCTGTGTTAACACTGACAACGCACATCCATCTTTCTCGTAAACATACAATGTAAAAGGCTTGCTATAGTCAGGGGTGCCCAACACAGGAGCTGAACATAATGCATTGCGTAATTCCACACAACTTTTCTGACACTCTTCAGACCATGGGATAGGATTCGGTGTGTCTTTGCATGTTAATGCTAATAAAGGTTTTGCCAACAAAGAAAAACTAGGGATCCAATGCCTACAGTATGAGGTGATGCCCAAGAAAGCACGCACTTCTCTCTGTGTCTTTGGCACACTCAACTGTGCAATGGCTTGAATTCTTTCTGGGGTCAGTCTCCTTCCCTCCTTCGATAAGAGATGACCTAAGTAGGTCACTTCTTGTCGACAATATTGCAGCTTAGAGAGAGACACTTTGTGATGGTAAGCGGATAAATGGCGCAACAGTGACAATGTGGCTCCTTTACAGATCTTTTCAGTATCCGCAGCGATCAGTAAATCGTCCACGTACTGGATCAGGATAGCGCCACTAGGTAAAACAAGTGCATCAAGCTGCGCTTTCAAAGCTTGACTGTATATGGATGGACTCTCGCAGTAGCCTTGGGGAGCGCGTTTGAAGCGGAAGCTTCGGCCTCCCAGACTAAAACCAAAAATGTCTCTGCTCTCTTCTGCAATTGGGATACTAAAGAAAGCATTCTTTAAATCGATCACTGAAAACCATGCAGCAGAGGTTGGAATCATCGTTAACAAGGCAGTTATATCAGGGACAACCGGAAACTGAGGCACAACAATCTTATTAACCTCTCTAAGATCAATCACAAATCTGTAAACAGGTGGCTGTGAAGGGTCCGTTCGTTTTAAGACAGGTAAAATCGGACTATTGCAAACGTTGCCTCTTGTCTCTTCAATCACACCCTTATTAATCAAGTCGCTGACAATGTCTAACAATGCTCTCTGGCCTTCATTAGAGATCTTGTACTGGGGAATACGTGGCAGTCTGACATTAGCCTTTAAAGTCACCACATATGGTGGTATTTCCAAGAGGCCCACATCATTGGGACCAGTAGCCCAAAGGGCATCCGGAAGGGATGACAATTCAGGCGGCGTTGTATTTTTAGACAAGTACATCGGGGAAATCACTTTCTTGCCTAATGTAAGTTGTACTCCTGAAGGAGAACAATACAGTGTAGCGTGCAATCTTTTCAACAAATCTAATCCCAGCAAATTCTCACCACAACCTGTTGTCAGGATCAGGGGCGCTTTCAGCTCGCAAGGTCCAACGGAAAGTGACATGGGACTGGAAATGGGGTTCCTAACCGGGGCGCCAGAAAAACCTACTGAAACATTTATATCGCCAGACAAAGGTGCGCCAGGGAGTTTGGAATGCATGATTGAACTCTTTGCAGCACCAGTGTCTAGCAGAAAAGGCTCCGTTACATTTGCTGTAGTCACCTCAACGTACGGTCCACTCTGATCCACTGGCACTGAAACAACTCCCTCTCTCTGTCTATGGCTGTCCTAGTAATCATTATTCTCTGCATCACCATCTTCTGCATAATAATCATTATTGTAATACTGAGCCGTATTACTAGTCGCGTTAGCTTGCTGATCAAAACTATTAATGGCGCTTTGGGGCGGAAGAGGACGCGCGTTTTGGGGAACACTCCCACGCCCTCTGCCTCTAGGAGCTTGCTGACCACCTCTACCTCTTGCGCCATACGCATTACCGTTCCGTTGCATTCATTTAGGACAACTATATTTAAAATGACCTTCCTCTTTGCAGTATGAACATTGGTTGGGACCTACAGGGACACGTGGTTGATAATACCCATTCATTTGCTGATTAGTCTGAAACTGTTGGGGTTGGTGATAGACACCTTGGGGTTGTCTATAATTATTAAGGCCACCACGTGGTGGATAGGCCTGCTGTAAAAGGACCTTTGTCTTTAGTTCCTTCGTTTTCTTCTCCGTTCTATCTTTCTCGTCTTTATCTCTGTTCTCATAATACTGTGCAGTAGCCAGTATTTGCGCTGAAGAAGAAACAGCCCAAGAACTCTCTGAATCTTTCAACTTTTTACACAGGTCAGGGAGTAAATTCTGCACAAACTTATCCACAAACAACCGTTGGCCACCCTCAGTACTCATATCTTGCCCACTGTGGTCAATAAACGTTTCCTCAAACCTAGTAAAGAAGTCTGACACTGTCTCATCTTTCTTTTGCTTACATGCAGATAACTTGTCCCAATTTACGCGCATCGCAGGCATTATTGTCTTCATATACGTGATGATTCTACCAGGCAATTCAGCTACTAAAGGTTCTGGTTTCGCACCACCCGTCTGTCTAGCATCAGCAGCAACAATGTTAGCCCAGGTATCCCCTAGTTCTGCATTGTGATCTACATTACGAATTGATCCCCATAGAGGCTGTGGAACAACATTACCAAACAACATGTCTATGTCGGCCAGATTCATAATGCATGACCCTGCCGTCTGTGACAACTCTTTATAATAACCTGCTGGGTTTTTACGGGGATCAGGCAAGGACTGCTTAAGTGCTAACACTTCAGAGCGCTTCCATGGAACATGCACCCAAACACGCTGGAAATGCGCTGCCACAGCGGGGTTACCACCGACAGCTGCAACCGCTTCCTTCCATACCGGGGGAACTTCTCTCATAGGGTATTGTCGCGCTTTTGCCTTTTTCCCCACAAGGACCTCTTGTTCAAACAATGACTGTTGGCAATCGTCATTCCTTAAGGACAATACAACCGCAACTGCTTTATCTACTTCGCGGTCCACAATTATACCAGTTCCAAAATCGAACCTCACTCTACACAATTCCTGCGGGTTCGGATTTCTACCACTATCCTCCAATTCTTCACAGAGAATTTCGCACATTTTCTCAAATACATATCTCTGTTTCGGGGCATCCCATTGATGGAAAGTGTTAACAACCGATTCCACATCATACAGTGAAGGAAAAACGATCCATCTACGCGCCATGTGATCTATCACCTTTTTCTCATCGGGGTTAGGCAATTGGCTGCGCAACTGCTTACGCTGTACACCAGGAGTTGCACCAGATGACCCAAAGAGAGGCGACATTAATGTAGTAACCACATTAGCTAAACGCTGTCGCGCTGAAGGAGAAGCTGAGGCGAGAACAGGGGGAAAAACAGAGGGAAGAAAAGAGGATGTAGAGACAGGTACTGGAGTGGTAGAAGGAAGAGTGTTAGGGGAGGCAGTTACTGGATTAAGCAAAGTCGCAGGAAGTGCGGGGGCAGTTGGAAGCACTACCGGAGGCGCTTGAGAGGACTGCGCTACAGGAATAGGAACTGGTTGCAAAGCAACTGGCGGTTGCGGCAAGGCTTGCAGTATATGCACTGGAGGTGGCATATTTACAAGCTGGGGAGGCGCCGTGGCAGTTTGAGCATACGGGGGTGGCGAACTCAACAAATGCGACATCAGGGGATCTTTCTCCTTTTCTTCTGACTCATCCTGCTTAGAATGTGGCAAAGCTGGGTAACATTTGTCAATCCCTAACTTACGCTGCCTGTGCAATTGCTCATTCATTTGCTCCTCTTCATTGTCTTTAAATTGTACAGCTGCTTGCATTACTGACATACCTCTCTCTCTCTTATTCTTTTTCGCTAGCTTAATTTCCTTCTGTTTGGCTTCCTTTCGCCATAAGCGGAAAGAGTCAAACATCGCCGGCCGGGCTTTCTTCTTAAACAATTTAATTTCCAGGTTATCTAAAATATCGGTATCAAAACTACCATTTTGGGGCCATTTTAAAACACCGTCTTTCCTGGTGTAGTGGATCCACACTTCGTTATATGCAATGGGGCCTACGCCATGTTTCACATAGAGCTCATAAGTTGGAGTTCCAACCGGAGGAACCGGACATGATTCTTCCAGCTGGAAATCTTTTCCACAACCCAAACAGAATAATCTACCAAATAGTCCAGAACCAGGCATCTTCGCTCACTAGTCTAGATCCAAACGTCAAAGGATTATCGATTACGATATTCTCGTGAATACACGAGTCCTCTGGCTTTGGGGTTTGCAAACACCAAATCACCAATTACCAAATCAAATCAAACGATCCCGAGGGATACCAAAACAAATGGGAGACGCTCCACTTATACTTAACTGAATATTGCTGATCGATGACGTCACCAGAAGACTCTCTCGATTGTTTCGCTCTCTCAAACTCGTCAAGGGTCCAAAACAGGTCGATTAATCAGGGCAGCAGTCCTTCGTAGCCGTCGGGACGCGGAGAACCTCGCAGAAAAGACTTTCGGACCACGTCGACATGCAGGGGTCGATGAAGTGGCGGCCTTCCTCCGGAATTTCCACACGAAGCTCCTCACGAACCTCTGGCTTGGACTGGTACCGCTGAAATCGGCCCGAGTTGGGCGCCAAACTGAAGTACTGGGTATTTTAGACCCAGCGGTGCAGGGGCACACACCCTATGACTTCGGGGTTTCACCCTGTTCCGGACCTACAGAAACACAGAGTCTTCTGGGTGAAGTCAAAGAATCGTTTATTGGCTGCAGACCAATGACAGGTATCCTAGAAGTACAACAGCGTGTATGTTCTCAGGAGACTGCTGAAAATCATAGGAACGGACTTCTCCTTAAGTACAAAATATCATGCTCCAGGCATACATTCCTTGGTTTACGATATGGTCATATAAAGGCATACATTACAAACGAAAAAGCAGAGTCATGATGACCATCCCACATTCCAGTTCGGCCAGCCCACAATGATTTACACAGGAAGGTTCAGATCCCATGTTTGAAGTAAATAGACCCCCCAATAAATATGAGCATCTCCTGTTTTGGGAAACAAGTCATAAAGCAAGAATAAGCAGGTGTGGAAGAGATTAGCCGGGGGATTGTGTAGAATGAAAGGGTTTTATGACGGGTCAAGCCCTGATACGAATCACAGGTGGAAGGAGGAAGGGGAGCTCGTGAGACCGGTTTGACCCGGGGCAGCAGAGCCAGCTGCCCAGGTCACAGAGAAGTCAGAGGGAAAGCCCGTGTACTGTGAGGCCCGTATTAACTCCATCATAGCCTATGTGAGGGCAATGACAAGATGGCCACTGCTTCCAAAATGGAACCCGCGTAGTTGAGCAGAATACGTGTACACAGTGCATTCGTAGCTAGAACGGCACATAAAGCACTCGTACGTGCCGCATTTACCATTTGCGGTTCGCTAATACCAAAATAGAAAGAGGTAGGGCCCTGTCCCCTACGCGGTTCCGAATACCAAAGTACGACACCCCAAAAAACATTTGATTGAAGTTGACAGTACACAACCACATACCGTACTTAAATATTGATTATGACTTATGGCATGTTGAGGACATTTGCAGATCAGGAAGCCAGATGCTACCCCAGCCCCATGTCCCACCCCTTGCCTTACCGGCCTAGTGTTGGCTCGGTAGTCCAGAGCCTCATCAATGGGAATCAATTCACAAACCCCTGTTACTCCTCCATTTCTCATATTTCCTCCTCTTCTCCCACAAGCCCCATATTTTGTCAGATTTCTTAGGGCATCCCCATGCATGGTATACAGTCCGTTCCACTTGCATGCACCAGTCCATATTTAATGCCCAATGGATCGCTTGTGGTGCCGCCCCATAGCTGCAGAAGGTCTCTCTTGGCAAATATCAATGCCACATTACAAACCATGAGGGGATACCTGGATATTGTCTGCTCCCCTCCCCCGCATTCCAAAATACACCACCTGTGCCGACAGCTCGATTGATTATTCTATGACCTGTTCCACGTATCCCTGTTTACTCATTCAGAAGGTCCTTATGGCCGGGCTTTCCCATATAGAATGTACCAGTGTCTCCCTTTGGTTACAGCCTCAAAGACACCCCTTGTCGGAGGTCTTGCCCATTTTGTAGAGCCTGGTCCGTGTATAGTATGCTCTATGTAATATCTTAAGCTGTATGAGTCCGAAAACTGCTCTTATCGCCACCTCCCTTGGCTGCCTGCACGCTTCCTCCCAATCTGTATCCTCGATTAGCCCCACTTCCCTTTTAACCTATAGAAGGGTTGCGGGCTGTTCCTAGATAGGGTTGCATGGATCTGTGAGACTGCGTGCTTGTCTAGTGGGCTGCCTGGACCTTACCTTCTAACGGAGGATCCTCAGGTATTTTGCCCATGTGTGCCGTGTGTTTAGTCAGAGAGTGTTTCACCTGGATGTATGTAAATCTTTGGGAGCTCTATGATCCGAACTGCTCCTGGAGGTCCTCAAATGTTAACATGCCCGCTGGAGCGCAGAGGTGTCCCACCCTGGAGATACAACAATAGCAATATCCAAGGACACAGCAGCATTCGCCGTTTTGCTCAGCTGAATTTGCCCTGACCCAAGGGGATGCATCCTGCTCTTGCCACAGCCAGGCTAGGATGAGCACTTTTGCACATTTGAACTTGTCACTTTAGGTACAGAAGGACCCACTGAAAGTGTTGAATGCTACTGTCGGCAGTGCCAGGCGCAGCAGAACACTACTGAACTAAAGCTTGCAGCTGCCAGACGCTTATTACTACTGGCTCAGAAGAGCAGTTTGGCACAATTAAACCTGCCATGTCAGGACCTGTAGGATGCATGCCACTCTTGCCAGGGCCAGGACCTGTAGGATGCATGCCACTCTTGCTAGTGCCAGAGCCTGAAAGATGCATGCCACTCCTGCCACTGCCAGGACCTGTAGGATGCATGCCACTCCTGCCAGTGTCAGGACCTGTAGGATGGATGCCACTCTTGCTACTGCCAGAGCCTGAAATATGCATGCCACTCCTGCCACTGCCAGGACCTGTAGGATGCATGCCACTCCTGCCAGTGTCAGGACCTGTAGGATGCATGCCACTCTTGCCAGTGTCGGGACCTGAAGGATGCATGCCACTCTTGCCAGTGTCAGGACCTGAAGGATGCATGCCACTCCTGCCAGTGCCAGAAGGATGCATGCCACGCTTGCCAGTGCCAGGACTTGTAGGATGGATGCCACTCCTGCCAGTGCCAGAAGGATGCATGCCACTCGCCAGTGTCAGGACCTGAAGGATGCATGCCACTCCTGCCAGTGCCAGAAGGATGTATGCCACTCTTGCCAGTGTCTGGACCTGTAGGATGCATGCCACTCCTGCCGCTGCCAGAACCTGTAGGATGCATACCACTCTCGCCAGTGCAGAACCTGTATGATGCATGCCACTCTTGCCAGGGTCAGGACCTCATGGATCCATGCCACTCTTGCCACTGCCAGAGCCTGTAGGATGCATGCCACTCTTGCCACTGCCAGGACCTGAAGGATGCATGCCACTGGCAGGATCTGTAGGATGCATACCACTCTTGCCAGTGCCAGAGCCTGAAGGATGGATGCCACTCTTGCTAGTGTCAGGACCTGTAGAATGCATGCCACTCCTGCCACTGCTAGAGCCTGTAGGATGCATGCCACTCTTGCCAGTGTCAGGACCTGTAGGATGGATGCCACTCTTGCCAGTGCCAGAGCCTGAAGGGTGCGTGCCACTCTTGCCACTGCCAGGACCTGAAGGATGCATGCCACTGGCAGGGCCTGTAGGATGAATACCACTCTTGCCAGTGTCAGAGCCTGAAGGATGGATGCCACTCTTGCTAGTGTCAGGACCTGTAGAATGCATGCCACTCCTGCCACTGCCAGAGCCTGTAGGATGCATGCCACTCTTGCCAGTGTCAGGACCTGTAGGGTGCATGCCACTCCTGCCACTGCCAGAGCCTGTAGGATGCATGCCACTCTTGCCAGTGTCAGGACCTGTAGGATGGATGCCTCTCTTGCTAGAGCCTGAAGGGTGCATCCCACTCTTGCCAGTGCCAGAGCCTGAAGGGTGCATGCCACTCTTGCCAGTGTCAGGACCTGTAGGATGCATGACACTCTTGCCAGTGCCAGAGCCTGAAGGGTGCATGCCACTCTTGCCAGTGCCAGAGCCTGAAGGGTGCATGCCACTCTTGCCAGTGTCAGGACCTGTAGGATGCATGCCACTCTTGCCAGTGCCAGAGCCTGAAGGGTGCATGCCACTCTTGCCAGTGCCAGAGCCTGAAGGATGCATACCTCTCTTGCCAGTGTCAGGACCTGTAGGATGCATGCCACTCCTGCCAGTTGCAGGATTGAAGGATGCATGCCACTCTTGCCAGTGCCAGAGCCTGAAGGGTGCATGCCACTCTTACCAGTGTCAGGCACTGTAGGATGCATGCCAGTCCTGCCACTGCCAGAGCTTGTAGGGTGCATGCCACTCTTGCCAGTGTCAGGCACTGTAGGATGGATGCCGCTCTTGCCAGTGCCAGAGCCTGAAGGGTGCATGCCACTCCTGCCAGTTGCAAGACCTGTAGGATGCATGCCACTCTTGCCAGTGCCAGAGCCTGAAGGGTGCAACCCACTCTTGCCAGTGCCAGAGCCTGAAGGGTGCATGCCACTCTTGCCAGTGTCAGGACCTGTAGGATGCATACCACTCTTGCCAGTGCCAGAGGCTGAGGGGGGCATGCCACTCTTGCCAGTGCCAGAGCCTGTAGGGTGCATGCCACTCTTGCCACTGTCAGGCACTGTAGGATGGATGCCACTCTTGCCAGTGCCAGAGCCTGAAGGGTGCATGCCACTCTTGCCAGTGCCAGAGCCTAAAGGATGCATGCCACTCTTGCCAGTGTCAGGACCTGTAGGATGCATGCCACTCTTGCCAGTGTTAGGACCTGTAGGATGCATGCCACTCTTGCCAGTGCCAGGCTCAGAAGAACACTCATCGCTGCATGGGTCAGAAGGATACACTGCAACTGTAGTGTGCTATCTTTTAATTATTTTTATTTCTAAATATTTTTAATGTACAGCACATGCCAGGGGTCCAGTTTCTAGGCACATCCCATGGATTTGACAGAGAAATGAGTTTCTTCTAGTAGTAAGTTACGCATTGCCAGTAGTATACAGGGCAGGTATCACTGTAACAATTGGCAGGGCCAGACCTAAATAAATACTTTACACAGCTGTACTTGTCGCTGCGTGACCCAGCTGCATGCGACTCTAGCCAGCGTCAGCCCAGAAAACACTTTAACACTGAATCAGCCACTGCCAGGAGAAGAATGACCCAGACTACTGCTAGGCCCAGACAGGTGGATGGAGACAGGGCGTGAGGCACGATGGAGCACCGGCACTTTATTCTGCACTTGGCTGCAGGAACCTGAAGCAGCAAGTCATGGACTGCTCACTTCACGTGAGTAACAAAAGTACAAGACATACATTAGGTACATATGCAAGGAGATGTCCAACACGTATCCATGAATCAATCAGTGAATAATGAAATACATAGGAGTAAACACGATGCTTTGGACTACATTTACTCTTTCTTGGAGGAACCGTGCATGCATGCAGCGAGTGAAACCACGAATATAGTGCAAACTGCTGCTTCAGGCAGAGGTGTTCCGGCACTATCGCAAGAGTGAGACCTCGGTATAGACCTGACCTGAGGATTACATTTCTGCAGTTTCATTCTAACTTACACCATACCATGACCCTTCAAGTGAGGAGCCATTTTCCTGATAGTACAACTTCCTTGTCGGTGTGTAAAACATATTTTGAATAACGTCTTATACTATTAGGTCTTGAAACCAGATTTTCAAATGTGCTTGGTATACTGCATTAAACAGAGTGGCAATATTGGGCTACATTTGGGCGACCTTTTGGTTGGCTCTGGGCTTGAGAGGTATTTCATAATCTGACAACACTGTGTACACGTCACATCCATAGTTTCCAGTGAATTATCTGTTGGCACGTGCAACAATAGCATGAACTTCCAGCTCCAGGGGCTGTGTAGGAGGAGTGTGGCATCTTTACAAGTCGCGCTACGTTTTCCGAATATGCAGGAAGTGTCACGTGGAGTAAATGCCAGCAAGCATACAGGCTGATGGTTGTAATTTTTGGTAGTGTGATCAGCTGGTTCACATTCATTTGAATGTTGTTAGAAATTACTCTGGTTTATGACATTTCAATCCCTGTACTTGGCCAAAGCATTAAAACTGTGAGCTGGGGACTCCATGGAGTCTGTGTACATCTCTGTGAAAAAGCGGTGTCTACAAATAAAGCGATTCTGGTCTCGCTCCTTAAACCGTTACGCTCTCTCACCAACCACCAGATCTTGGAGTTCCTTACACCACACAATATCATTGAATGCTATAATTATTTGAAAGGTCTGATGATGTTAACCTATTTCAAGATGCATGTCCATAGCATATAATCTGCCATCGCTAGGGCTTCACGTTGACTCTCAGTAGTCCAGTGTATGACTCTCCGAAGGTTCCGTTGGCGACCCGAGGGAGTTGGTTTTGTGGAGATGTTCGGGCAGCATGGACACGTACCAGTTTTAACGAGCTGTGAGCGCTTGGTAGGTTAGACTGGGCAATAGTACCAAACTGCTTCTGCATTTACTCTGTTAGGACGGGTGCCCATTGCCGAAACCTTCGAATGTCAGTGTGAGGCCTGAAGATAAATTCCTAACAATAATCACACAGATGGCCATAAATATAGGTTTTTCAAAAAAGAGGAACCAGGATCATAGAAAGGTCCAGCGCACTTGCTCTTAATAACAATAATCTAATCTTCCACGAGGAAGCAGAAGGTCGGTCTAAAAGAAGACGCCGCTCCGTGTCTGAGACGCTAATAGGCGCTTCACTCTGCTACATTCTCCTAGGGTCTGATTTGGCCCTAATGAGGGTTATTTTCTGACCACGTCAAGGTACAAATGCACTTTGCGACCCAATGTGTGATTGATTACTTTACCACTTATTACTACCTATTGAATCAAGTCACTGGGTAGTGTAGGGTAATGAAAGTGGGTCCTGAAGAATTGCCATTTGATCCGTTGTGGACAGGCATGAAACGTGTTAACCTCATTATACAACTAAATTATGCACCTTGCTCATTAAGACCATTGTATCCCAATTGAGCACCACATCTTTTAATTAGGGTAGTGAGCTTTTTTATTAAAATGTGCTGATATTAAGCATCACTTTACCTATTTTAATCCACCTCCAGTCACCACACTACGTACACACTACATACACCACACAACCCACACTTCACCATACAACATGTAACTGATCTCCGACAAAGAACCCCCTAGTGGGTGCCCGTCGGGCATTGCAGCACCGGCCCGACGAGGAGCATGCCCAAATGATGAAGCTCGACACCTCTCGGGGTGTGTGCGGGCACTTGCTCCTATTGGAGCTTTCTCCTTTAACCCGGATCAGGATAAACGTTTTTTCCTCCCCCTCTTCTTCTTGTTCTAGAGGAACTGCACCCTCCCGTTTATGATTAGATTAATAAATATATGGTTAGCAGAAGTCATGGTACCAAGTTGTTTGATCGCATGATGCAAAATCAATAACCAAAAGGCCAATCGTCCAATCGCAATCTCTATTTCCTAGTCAGATGATGCTTACGGAGTGTCTCTTCTGTTGAAGGTCAATGCCAGGCTTTCCCTTCAGACATTACAAGTCGCACAGAGATGAAGGGTGAACGCAGTGATCAGCAGTGCAACTGCACCTGATGCCCCCAGGTGGTATGTCTGACCAGAGGACTGAGTGCATCTTACTCAATGTATATGTATGCAATAAAGTAGGCATGGTCCGCAAATGCACTTAAAGTGAGCCGAAACTCCCTCGCTAAAACATATCAAACTTCCTTTAATTCAGTGACTATTGCCACAAATCACCTCATATTGATGCGGCTTAGAACATACCACTTTTTTTGTGGAGTTTAAATAGCATGAACTAGACCCGAAGGTATTAGAGCGCTTTACATGAGCACTAGTTACGTTACAGAAGGACACATTCATTTTTGTTAGGCACGGGGAGATTAAGTGATTTGCCCAGAATCACGGAATGTGGAGCGTCCCTGGAGAGACTCGAACCCGGTTCCCCAGCTCCGAGGTCGACCACTCTAGCCATTAGGCCACATTCTCTCCCCTACACTTTCTTTCAGTAGGATTAGCCTACCATGTTGAGGTGGACAGGGGGTTCATTCAGCTAGGGAATGCGGACGATAGAGTGTCCCCCGTCACCCTGTGTCAGCAGGATGTATGAAGTAGATGCTAGCATGGATGCACAGTAGTTGCTGATCTACACTCCTGGGTGCCAACTGAGAGGACTTGCCACACTACAACAGGAACAGCTGCTGTTATAGTTCACTTGTGAAGTTAGTGCAGATAGTGGCTGCCCATGAAATCTGGAGAGAGAGAAAAAAAAAACAGCAGCCGTGTAGGAATGGCTGCCCCCTTCCCCTAGGGTACACACAATGCACTCAACAGCACGAAGGGGATAGGAAGGAGAAAGCGTGACCCAGAGCAAGTGTTGAGAGTGGAAATATGTGCTCCCTTCCCTTAACGCTAATTCAGCACCCTCCCCTCTTTTAATATGGTTCTGCCCAACATGGAGTCGACACCAGCAGGTGGTAACCCTGCCCATGCAACTCCAGGAAACTGATGCATTTCAACAGGTTAACTTAAACCCCACGCAGAGGAGCGTGCACAGTTGTTGTCATCAATTTGTTCCCAGGGACAACTGAAATGGAGGAGCTCTACCCTAATTCACCTACTCAGAACAAATGCAGTTGTAAACTCATTCACAAAGTTCAGCAGTACTGCATTGAGCACCTGGCCGCCAACACAGACCCTCCTAGGGAATAAAGGTCTGGACGTGACTTGTTGCTACAGAACTAATACTGGCTGCCTTCACAGCCCACTTCTTCTGGCAGTGCTAGCATGGTGTGATGAAGATGGAGAGCAAGGCTGGAGGCCATCACCTCCCAGGCAAATTTCAAGTCTACCGTTTGCATGCTTTCGGGTTTTAAGTGTCTCCACACCTTAAAGAGATAATATCGGCCTGTATACTTTAGAATTGTCTCACATACTCACTTATACTCAATCTTACCAGGTATGCTTCACTTTGGATTTGCAATCAGACTCAATTGTATGATTTGCTTTAGCACAATTACAAGTGGCTGAAAAAGCCACGGGTTAACGACACAGACATTACAAACAATATAAAGCTTCCAGGTGTTCTGTAATTAGCTACACATCATAATCATCAATCCTTCATATAACTATCGACTAAGCCACTTATCCCTCTACAATGAGTGGCATTGTGGCCGAGTCTCCTCCGGATCTCCTCTACTCTTCCTTCTGACATATTAACTATACTTGCCATAGCACCTCTCACAGAATGTGCCTTAAATAAAGTTACATTTATGCCTTCGTCTTCTTTGCCTCCTTCACCCATCTTGCAATGGTTGAATTAGAAACCCCCTTGAATGGCTTTACATTGGAAATCAGCACCTGATCCACTCCAGCACTCCTTGTCTCCATCTTCCTAGCCTCACATTCCTGTATACATCGTACCACAAACAATTTTAGACAACTGTCGATCTAGGATAAAACACTGAATCAGAAATAGTCTTTCTTAGTCATTCTCCAAATCTCAAACACTAGCCCATTAGGTTGGAAAAATCTACTGGACACCTCCAATGACCTTACATCTGATACTCTTGTGAAAGAATGAACCACAACAAGGTCGATAACGTCCATATTAAGTCTCTTACTCTCAGATTTTAAACGACTTCAAAATCAAATCATATCCACACCCCAAAGCGAATCATACCCAGCCTTTGGAGGTCTCTTTAAGCGAATTCCTTTCATTACTCGACAAATCAAAGGGCTCCTACCAATTGACATCCCTTGTATTAAAGAATATCCAGCTACCACAGCCGACTTATAACAATTAACTGCTCTGTATGTCGATCCTTTGTTCAATAATTCAGCCAAAAAGTTTGCCACCCCTAGTTCCTCAGCCTCCATGGGATCCAAGACCCTTACCATGCACAGACGTAACCATATTCTACATGCACATCTGTATCTCTTTCTAGTGTCTGGTGCCCAAGATTCATTTGAGGAGTTCTGCAGCTGTTCCCAAAAGATCTGAGAATCTTCCTAAATTCCTGCAAAATAGACGGTTGAGGAAGCCTGACTCCACTAAAGGATGCTCTTCCGCCACACTCCTCTTAGCAGTCCCCTGCACTGACTATATGAAATACGTAGTTTCCACCGCCATCTCCATAGCTGTTGGGAACCAAGCTTCCGCTCTCCAAAATGGAGTAACTAACACTATATGACACTTCTGTCTCCTCACCTAATTTAATACCCTCTGAATCATTAGAAAAGGTGGACATGCTTATCCTTCCATCCTGCTCAAATCCTGCATGAAAGCGCAAAATTGCTATGGTACCCGGATGCTGGATGCTGGCTCCAGCTGATGATGTTGCAACTGGAAAGTCAACCGGGATGCAAAAAGATCCACCCCAAGTGGTCAGATACATTTGTGAATGTTTTGAAAGCACTCCTCCTTTAAGTACCAGTTACAGAAACCTACCAAATTCCTTGAATTCCACTCTGCCACCACATTGTGGACCCCTGGTAAATATTCTGCCTTCAAACCAATTTTGTGTTCCAAGCTAAAATTCCAAATTTCCTTTGCTAAATCTGAGAGAGTCTCCGTGACTTGCTTCCTCCCAATTTGTTTATATGTGTTACAGCTGTTACACTGTCAATCTTTAGCAAAACTGAATTTCCCTACAGCTGCCTTTTGAAACTGCGCAGAGCAAAGAATCCCGCTTTAATTTCTAGAGAATTTATGTTTTCCTCCCGTTCCAAAACATTCTAAATTCCACCTGTCTCCTGTTCTGAACACATTGCACCCCATCCTGATTTGCTCGCATCCGTCTCCAGAACATAGTCTGGATTTATCCCAAATATTGCTCGACTGCTCCAGGCTTCCAAATTTTCCAACTATCACTGCAAGTCCTCCTTCACTTCTAGAGTCACAGGTATATTGTCCCCATACCACAAACCCTTTGAAAGGCCCAAAGTGTTTAGATGTTGTAGGGTCCGTAATGTAAGGGTCCTGGAAAAATACCTTGTATTGGAGAAGATAACAGACCGATCACATGCCAACTGCCCTCAGCTCCACTTCCTCCTTTTTCAAGAGACTTCTCACTTCTTGTCGTATCTTCCTTACTTTTTTCTCCGGTAACTGTAACCAAATCATATCTGTGTCCTCCGCAAATCGCAGAAACTCCAAACACTGATATAGAATCATGATTGATATATCCATATTGCTTATGAAATCTAGCGATTTCAACAAATCCTTCACCAAATGTATCTACCTGTGAACATCTACTGTTTATATTGCATGCCTGCCCGACACATGAATAGCGACTCACCGTGTAGGTTTAGCAAAGGATTGTCTGGTTTAGTCCTTTTATGAGAACAGCGGCACGGCTGTGATTGAGCTTGCACAGAGCACAGGCCTGTGGAAGGACCTTGGGTACACAAGCACTTGTGCATGCTCAAAGAACGGTGATAAGGACTAACTTAAAGATGGTGATGGAACATTAGCAAAAGTAAGGTTCCATAGTACTGGTCATTTTCTTGTTTAGTCACAATAGGAAATTATCCACAAGAATCTTTTTGGCCATCTGAGATGGAATCATGATTGATAAATCCATTTGTAAAACACCATGGAGCCGCAGACAAACAGGATTGCAAATACCAAGGCTCCAAGGCTATTGGAACTGTAAAATAGGCGTCTTTGAAATCCAATTTCACCAATGAAACCAAACCCTGTAGCATATCCCTCAAATGATGAATCCGTTGCATTTTTAAATGTCTGTATGTCACAAACTGATTTAAGTTCCTCAAATTTATCACAGGTCTCCAACTCATGTCCTTTTTTTCCTACAAAAAACAGGGTACTAACATAACCGACCTGTTCTTCTCTCACCTTTACTATTGCATCTTTTGCTAGCATCCGAATCCTCTCCTCTGTTCCAATATCCTCCAATTCTATTTGAAAACGTAATTTTTATGCTTCTTTTGATTGTTGAGGGTCTGAATCAAAGTCTATGTTGTAAATCTCTACAGCTGTCAACACCCAGGGATCCTGGGTTATCATTTTCCATTGATCCTGAAAAAATCTCAACCTTTCTTTGGATAGAACCAGTACCTGTCCTCATACTTACCTTGACCCGCATTGGAACCTTGACCTTTTCCTCTAGATGTTCTACCTTTTCCTCCTCTACCTTGGGGATAAAAACTGGGAACTCTGTGGCCTCCTCTATAATTACCACCATTGTGGTATCCTGTGTTTTGGGACCAATAATATCCAGTGCTGAGAGGTTGCCCTCTCATCCCAGCCTTATCTTAAAAACTATTTCCAGACTGTAAATATAAGTCGCATAGAAAACTATCCCTTATCTAAACTAGGGAAAGTCTGTACATATTTACTTAACAACTTACCATTCCTTCCATAAATTTGGCTCCCTCACTGGATTCTTTTATTGCCAAATCTCCCCAATTGTGGACGACTACGCATGAGAACAGTTTTGAGTCTTGCAACTAGTAGACCTGTATTTGCATTCCTAAGAAGCAAATTGCATGTTGACACCAAACTCTCAACAGTTGTATATTCATACCATAGTCCTTCAAATAAGCTTCTTCTGCTAAATCAAATATTCTTGCTATCGGACCCAAGTATGCCTCGTACTTTATCTTGACATCGCTTCAATGATATCTCCAAGTCTTTCCTTGGATTTCTTCCCATTTTAGAAAGGTAAGTGAACAACTCTGGACCCAACTCGGGTGCAATAGTCACCTTCTCATCTATCACAGATCGTGAACATTCTGTATTATTCATTTCTTCTTTTTCAAGAGTCTCTGTTATCCAATGCTTTATATATTCTGCCACATGCTCCAATGGCCACCAATCTTTACCCCTTGGGTGTCTTAGATCAGTTGGATCAAATAATTTTTCGATGAATGGATCCACAACCCACTTTTTTTCTTTAGACTTATACTCCTTCCCCAAAGTCGCCACCTATACAATCCTTAGAATTGAAATATAGGCTATACTCATCCAAATTTGCTTCATCGCCTGTCTGTTCTAATTCATCGAAATTATTCTTCTCTTTTGCAGTGTTCAACTGCCCCTCATGTGCACCGCTTTGGACACCGATTCTTTTTGAGTCGCTTAGGACTCCCTTCTTGTTGCTTTCTCTTTTTTATACATTTGCCACCTGGACCTCTGTTAACTTGGTCATTCTCTTCTGAAATTGAAAAATATTCTTTCTCATCCAAATTAATTAATTGCCTCTTTTTGCTTAGAATCTTCTTCACTATCTCTTGAACCACATCATGCCGTTCCTGTATTATTATTTTCCTTATAATGTTCTATTGACTATTTTCCCAAGACTCCCATTCTGCCATTTACAGAATTAATATCTAGTCTTTAAAATTCTCTAAATAGTTATCTGTTTTCCTTATTTCTCCTTTATAAGGCTCCCTTACACCAACCTTTAATTCGTTGAAAAACTATTGTTTCTACAATGGATGCTCGCCGATAATGCATTGCATTGGTAAGCCACCTGTTTCACACACCTACTGCCTTCTGAAATAAGCCTGCTTGTTTCAAGGCAGGCCTTTTTCCTCCAAAAATACCAACGTACTTTGATGTATAACGTCATACACGTAGCGGGCCCTTTCTAAATCTGCTGGTCTACATGTGCAATGCAGCTGAAGTATAGCTAAAACTTACTTAAAACAAGCATTTGCAATGCAATAGGTCTCGCATTTACAAGAGTTTGAGCTATTGGCAATGTAAATGACAATGCCTTTTATTTATGTGTCATTTTTAAAACAGATAAAAGGCATTGTCATTTAAAATCCCAAAAGCTTAAACTCTTGCAAATGCGAGACCTATTGCTATTTGAAAAAATAACGCTCGAAGGCTGTGATTAAAGCCTACTGAGCAACAACACTGGGGGTGTTGCCATGGGAGGTTACAAAATGAGACAAGACGGTACTAAGGAAGGACTACTAAGCCTATTAACCAATGAACAGCCACAGTTTCCACTGGAGGGCACTTGGTGATCAAATAACAGGTGGAGAACTTAATAAGGCTTTGCCTTTCTAATATCTTTTCGCCTCCCCCCTACTATCCTTTCCAATCCAAATAACAAACTTGCATGTCCACCGCTCAAATTAATTCCATATTTCCCTATACTACTTCACCACTAATCTTATTTGGGTTCTGGACTAGCATGCTACTCCTAAAAAAAAGATTTTATGATGCCTCATCAGGGGTGCCAAGCGCTATATAGATTGAAACCCCTCTATTCCTCCGCTACCCTTTTCAACCCAAATAACTGACTTACATGTCCACCCCTCAAATGAATTTCATATTTTCCTATACTAATTCATCACTAAGCATTTTTGGGTTCCGGAGTAGCGTAATGCTCGCTGAAAAGCGCTTCAACGCCACGTCAGGGGTAGCAAGCACTATATAAATGCAATTACAATTACCATATTTGTTTACAGGCCCATAACAGTGTGCCTACACAAGTACAGTCTGGTTCTGATGTGCTAAGAACCATACTTTGTGCCATTGCCGAGAATCCTCCAAAGCCTTGAAGCAATCTTCTCACGTACTCGGATTTTACCTCGAACCACAAACAGAAACAACCCCGTTAGAAGTTATGGCTGTAATCCAACTTTTCTGCCGCAAAATCAGTTCTCAGAGGGAACGCTTGAATAAGTCAATAGTGAAGAGTCTCATTAGAATCTAACACTCTTTATTGACCATCTGTGTGAATCTCTTGTTATCTTCTGTCAACAGAATTGTTACTTTAAGAAACTATAGTATGTGGAATCTACCGCCTTAAAAAACATTGTAACTGAATGCAGGGCTTTAAGTGGGTCACCGGGTCGGAGCACTGGCAGTTTTAAGGGGGCATCGAAACAGGTCTCTATCGAGCTCAGTTTTGTGCCCTGGCACAGGCAGTCCATTTTTTTTCCATACTGCAGTGACCGCAGGCACATCGATGTGCGCGTGCTTACACTGCTCTTCTCACTAGTGAAGAAGTTACGGCATGACGTCATGCCAGGTGAGCATTGTAGGAGAAGGGAATTCATTAAAAGAGAGTCATTTTCTCTCTGGATTCCCTTCTCTTTTTGAAACTCAGGAGCAGCAACATCATCGTGGTGTCACCAGGGCTTTTAGTGAAAGCTTTTTCATTATAATATACAACAAGCCATAGTTGCTGCTTATTTATCTTGTGTAACTAACAACCATTGACAAAGCCAATAGTCCTGCCTTGTTGTAGGTATGATATTACTTGTATCATATATCTGGATGCAATGACAGAAACAGCAAAATACGAGTTAGGCGACACACTATGCTAAGCACAGATTTCAAGTTCATGTGTATTAAGCTACGCCCTTAAATACGTTGGCCACGCCCCTTTGAGAGACCCCCCTCCGTTTTTTCATCGTACTTAAAGCCCTGACTGAATATATATAAAGATTCTACCAATCGGGTGAGCATGGTTTGTCTCCTGGAGCTGGACTGTGGCAGATGCCAAGAAAAAACAGGGGGGAGCAAACCCCGCATCAGTGCCCCACAGTCAGTGCTTAATATGTGCCGGCATTTGACAGTAGTGGGCAACGTCTCATTTTTGGGGGCTGAGACTTCTGTTATAATCATCAGATTTTGACCCGGGGGAAGAGAGAAACAGAAAAGGGATGAAGGAGAAGAATGGGGGAGATTAAAAAATAGAGGCAAATGGAAAAAGCTTGGCCATAAAAGAACAGACAAGAGTGAGAACTAATCTTCAAGCCGGAAGTCAGGCGCCCTTGCCCGGGACGTGGGCGGGGCCTGCTCCGGCAAAAACAGAAACCGGCGTGCCGTGCTAACACGGGGCTCCCATGCTGAAGGGAGAGCCCCGCGGTGGCGGCCGGAGTGAAGAGAAGCCCCGGGTCCCAGGAGGGGGCCCGGGTGAAGACTGCGGCGGCCGAGGATGACCACAGCAGCGCGGGGCTCCCAGGAGTGCAGGGAAGCCCCGCAACAGAAGTGCTGCAGCTGCGTGGAGGAGCCCCCCAGAAGAGCAGCCCGGTGAGTGAAGAAGGGCTGGGGGGGGCTCTGTGTGGGCAATTATTGGCAAAAGTGTACTTTAGCAATTCTAAGCGGCCCCATCTTGCAGCGGGCCGCTCCAACGGGGCTGGCATGTCGTCAGAAGCGGGACAGGAGATGTGCACATCGCGTGTGTGCACGTGCGTGTTCACGTGCGCGTACACCGGCTCAAATCCGCAAAAAGCCTTGCGCGTGCCCATCTCCTGTCCCACTTCCGAGGCAAGTCAGCAACAATAGATCTCGCTGACGGACAGCAGCGCTTCGCGCTGTGTTCGCAGGCGAGACCTAAAAAGGCCCAGTGTTCGCAAGGAGTTTCCCGAAAACGATCTCCTCAGATTAAGCAGCAGCGAGGCGCCACCGTAACTTTTAAAATGCTTTAAATGAAATGTTCACATTTTGGATACCGATATTTAGTATTCAAACGATTTTACCTCCCTTGAGACATATCTACCTCTCCACCTCATTAAAAACATACATTTAAATTTTAAAAGGCTACAATAAATATATTAAAAAATATCTTTAACATTTAAACAGCATACTACCCATAAATTGGGTAGTCCATACACACAAAATACATTTAAGTACACAACAAAATTAAAACAAACCTTCTGCCTTATCTATGTAATAGTTCTCTGTTCAGAAGCAGCAAACAAAAGAGGAAGAAAATGAGGACAAGAATAGTTTATGGGATTGAAGATTATTTTTCATTGCGATGCGATTTTGGGTTCTGTTTCCTGGCACTTTAAGGTGTTGCTGGTCAGAAGGAGTGAATAAAAGCATATTGCATAATGCTAGCCTCCTGCCTTGCCATAAAGTCAACAGGAGAGTGGGGCTCTGAGACACAAGGGAGGGTGGGCTTCTTTGGAGCAGGCACCTGAAAGGTGAATCCACTATAGGGAGGCAGAGAGCAGTGCAGGGCAGCTCAATAGGAGTAGAGTGGTGAAGTTCTCAGCTCCCTGACTAGAATACTCGTATGCTTGGCCAATTACATTTGTAGTCCCCCCCTTTCCTCCAATTTTACTAAGAAAACTAATGTCCGTTTCCAAAAGGTAACATCTGCAAAGTGGTGGATTTTGGTTGTTGCTCTAGGGCTGTGAACGGGCAGGTCTCCCAAGGTGTCAGGAATCCTGGAGTTCATGCTCTACGGGGATCATGTCCAGTGTTGGAGGGACACGGTCACATTTGTCAGACTCCATGATACAAGATTGTTATGGACCGGCCTTACAGACTGTGGCAGACGACCGAGTAGCGGCTCTGGAGGGAAAGGCGATTGGAGTCACAGGGTGAAATAGGTCTGCACTCCCGGGGCAAGGTGGAAAGAGGCAGAGCATTCTAGAAAAGGCAAAACTTTCTGCAAAGAGCAGGAAGAGCGTGGATGCTTCCAGGTCATTGACTGCCAGAAAGATGTAAGCACCAGTCACAGCAATACACTTTCCCATGCAACGGTTGAAGGGTTCTCTGTATTTGCATTCCCTTCTCCTTTTTTGTGTTGCTTCACTTTGGTTCCCTCGGGTGGTTAGAGCAACTCAGGTTAGCCCTTCCTCCCACAGATACTGAGCTTTGCCTGCTGCCATTCCCGATTTACAGCTCCAGCTGCAAACAATCCAACCCAATCTGGCTCCGGGCATCTCCACTATTGGAAGTGGACCTTTGTACTTGACTACCTAACTGCAACCTGGTCGCCTGTGGGCTGTTCACAGCCTCTACACCTCCATACCCTTGTAAGCTATTCTGTTGGTACTCTCAAGACATTGTATCCAGTTGGGCGCAAGTATATTCAGACTAATGGCGACTTGTTTTATGGGATTTTTGAGGACTACCAGTTACAGATGATCCATGCCTTCCACCAGCCCATGCTGCGGAGGTCAGCGGGCTGAAACGCTTATAAAGTTTCTTTTCTCTCCCTCTCTTCCCCCGTGCAGTCCCTCTTCATTCTGGAATTCATTACAGATCTTCTTTGACTGAAAGCAGAAGGAGCATGGTTAGCATCACAGCCCCCACCTGAATTACAGAGAACTCCTGACTTGAGGGCTTTTAAGTACAGAACTAATGAAGGCTCAGTGAGGCATTCACATACGATCTTGTGTGAGGTTGGCTAGGACCTGACAAGACGCTCAGAGTGAGAATCTATATGATTATGTTGTGGAGAGGGGAGGATGTATAGCATACATCTACATTTCCTGCTGTGTATTTGTACCTGCACAAAACTGGTCTCTAAGACCTACTGCCTAGAAAAGAATGAATATGCCTCCTTATCCCGCATTCTTTTTTCCCCGCAGGGAATCACAACGTGAGGTTCTGTAATTCTCGAGTCTGACTCCATTTTGTTCTGTGCCACCATTTTGTGTTGCCCTCACGTAGGCCTGTGAAGGTATCCTGGCAAATAAAGTGGCCTGGCCTTCTTAGTTCATGTATACATTAACTAGGTTTCTTTTTGACTTTGAAATGAACTGTAAGAAACTGACCTCTGCACCTGAAACTGACCCCGCAAAGCCAATATCCCTGATCGATCTTTGTCTGAGATTGCCAATCAATGCACATGCCTTATCTTGTTCAGCATCTGTTACCGTTTCTTTTTTTTATGTTTCTTCATTACATGGGTTATGCTTTCAATTATAGGTTTGTCCGGCTTGTGGAGATTGAATTTGGGACATTCCTAATAATTAACTTTTGGGTTGGGATACTGTAAATTGAGTTTTTGTTATGTGACACTTTGTTTGAAAATGTACCTTATTGGCTAGAATTTTGTGCAGTGGGTGTACATTTATAATGTGAATATTGGGTATAAAAGGAGACGTCTCGCCTTAGTAAAATGAGCAGTCTCCTGAGAATTTACACCGTGATGTATTTCTAGGATCACTGTTACTAGCTGCAGCTAATAAACTTGGTCTCTGATGCCATCCAGAAGTATTCCGTGTCTCTGTATACCAAGACAGGTGAACTCGAAGATCTTAGGCGTGTCCCTGACGCCGCTGGGTTAAACCCCGGTTCTTCAACTGGCGCCCAACGAAGGGCGACTTCAGCGGTACTGGTTCAAGCCCGAAGATTGTGAGGAGCCCCGTGAGGAAATTCTGGAGGACGGCCGCCACTTCATCGACCCCTGCATGTCTACGTGGACCGAAGGTTTTTTTCTGCGAGGCTTCCCCTTTCCGACAGCTGTGAAGGACTGCTGCCCTGACTGTCGCCCTGTCTTGGACCCTCTTGTGATGATTTGTAAGGCGAGACGTTTGACGGTCTTCTGGTGGCGGACAGACATTTTGGTTAAGTATAAGTGGGTTGCTCCCACGACTTTGTTTTGTTTCTTGGTTTTGATTCGGCCATTGCAATAGTCGAAGCCGGGGGGTTCGTATATTTGCGGGTGTATCATTTTTGATAACCCCTTGAAGTTTGAAGCAAGACTAGTGAGCTAAAAGATGCCTGGTTTTCGCAAATTTCGGAAATGGTTTTGTTGTAGTTGTAATAGGGATTCCCGATTGGAGGACTCGTGTCCGATACTTCCGGTTGGAACTCCAACTTATGAGCTCTATTCAAAGCATGGTGTAGGTCCCATTACCTTTAATGAAGTATGGGTCCGTTATACAAGGAAAGATGGTGTTTTACGATGGCCCCAACATGGTAGTTTTGAATCAGATGTTTTAGATAACCTAGAAGTTGCGCTATTTAAGAAGAAAGCCCGGACGGCGATGTTTGACTCTTTCCGCCTTTGGCGTAAGGAAGCCAAACAGCGAGAAATTAAGCAAGCTAAGAGAGATAGGAAGGAAAGGAATATATCGGTAATGCAAGCTGCTAGGCAGTTTAAGGAAGATGAAGAAGATCGTGCGATTGAAGTGTCAGATAGACAACATTGCATGGCAATTGACAAATGTTACCTCCCCTTTCAAATGTGACTATAGACCCTGAAAAGGATCCTTTGATGTCACATTTACTGAGATTACCACCCCCTTATGTGCAGGGTGCTACTGCACCTCCGTTACCTCCAGTTGTTGCACCCCTTGTTGTCGTTCAACCCCCTGTTGTAGTTCAGCCACCCGTTGCTTCACAGGTGGTTCTTCCTCCCCCGGCGCAGCCCCCTCCAGGGCCGCCAGCCTTGCCACCAGCCTGCCTCAAACTCCTTTGCCTTATACTCCTTTATCTTCGACTTCTCTTATTTCTGTCCCTACGTCTCTGTCACCTCAAAACACTTTGTCTCCTGTCCTCATGTCAACTTCTTCTCCTTCTGCTCGGCAACGAATGACTGAGACGGTCACTAGTCTTTTGTCTCCTTTCTTTGGGTCACTGAATATGACCCCTGTTTCTGAACGTAAGCATAGACGTAGTCAGCTCCCTGGTACGAAGAGCGGGCAGTGTTAGATCTCCTTGCTCGTAGATGGGTTTCGAATACCTCCAAGTACAGTCCACAAGTGGTTATGGATATCTTCCTACAGTGGGAGGCACCAAAACAAAGGTATGTTTTTGATGTCATGTGTACCTTCCTTCGTCAGGAGTGGGAAGATAATGAGTTGGGTTCAATTCCACTGGAATTGCTTAATGTTCAGTCTGAATTTGCTAAAGGGACGATAGTGGGTTCCGATGTTGAGGAAGCGGTAGAGACACTACTCACTTTTAGGTCTAGACTTCCACCTCAGTCATTGTTCGAACCTGACCCTTCTATTAGGAGAAAAGTGAAGCAGTATCCTATGAGAGAGGTTTCCCCTGTATGGAGAGAGGCAGTTGTGGCTGATGCCGCTCATGTTATTGCGGCTGCACCGGCTCATTTTCAGCTAGTGTGGGTGCATGTCCCTTGGAAGAGAGCGGAGGTCATGGCTCTTAAGCAGACTTTGCCTGACCCCCGTAAAAATCCTGCTGGTTATTATAAGGAATTGTCTGACAGTTGATGCGTGTGTTATGAATTTAGCTGACATAGATATGTTGATGGTTAATGTAGATCCGTCACGAGGATCACGTGCCAGAGTTAGGAGATACGTGGGTTAATATTACTGCTGCAGATGGTCGGCAGGTAGGAGGTGCCAAACCTGAACCCTTAGTTGCAGAACTACCTGGTAGGATTATTAATTTAATGAAAACTATGATGCGGGTGAAATGGGACAAGTTAGCAGCATGCAAACAAAAGAAAGACAAGGGTGTGTCTGATTTCTTCACAAGGTTTGAGGAAACATTCATTGATCATAGTGGTCAGGATATGAGTACAGAAGGTGGTCAGAGGTTGTTTGTAGATAAGTTTGTTTTTAATTTACTTCCTGAACTTTCTAATAAGTTAAAGGACTCAGAGTTCATGGGATGTTTCTTCTTCGGCTCAGATATTGGCTACTGCACAATACTATGAGAATAGAGATAAAGATGAGAAGGATAAAGTAGAGAAGAAGACTAGAGAATTAAAAACGAAAGTTCTTCTGCAGCAGGCTTATCCGCCTCGCCCTAATCAGCGTCAGTTTCAGCAACCTTCCCAGTTTCAGCAACCCCCACAGTTTCAGAAACTGTTGCAGAAGCCTGAGTCTTTTGCTTCGCGACTCCTGCTAGGCCCTAATCAGTGTGCTTATTGTAAAGAAGAAGGTCACTTCAAGAATAGTTGCCCGATCTTGCTACAGCGTGTGAATGGTATGTCTGGTCTGAGAGGTCGTGGTAGTTTCCAACAAGTACCTAGGGGTAGGGGACGTGGTACGTTTCCCCAGAATGAACGTTCCTTTTCCCCTAAGAATTCTATGAATTATTTTGACCAACAGAATGTTCCGACCGTCCAGTCCGCTCAGTACTACACTGATGATTATTATGTTGGAAGTGAGAGTGCTGGTTTTAATGATAGTTAGGACAGCCATGGACAAAGGGAGGGAGTAGTGTCAGTTCCAGTAGACCAGAGTGGACCTTATGTTGACGTGATTACATCAGGTGTGGCAGAACCTTTTCTTTTGGATACTGGTGCAGCAAAGAGTTCTATCATGCACTCTAAACTCCCCGGCGCACCTTTGTCTGGCTTGACCAATGTTTCAGTAGGATTTTCTGGCACACCCAGTTCGTAATCCGTTTTCTTGTCCTTTGCCCCTTTCTATTGGTCTCTGTGAATTGGAGGCTCCCCTTATTCTAACGATGGGCTGTGGCGAGAATCTGTTGGGTTTGGACTTCTTGAAAAGATTGCATGCGACATTACATTGTTCTCCTTCGGGAGTACATCTTAAGGTGGGTAAGAAAGTGATTTCCCCGATGCATCTGTCTAAGGATCACCTTCCACTGGAACTGCGTTCTCTCTCTCTCCCTGATTGTAACGCCCTGAACGTCTCAGGATCGTTTAACAGACACGATAATGAGAACGCAACCACTTGTGAAGGTTTAGTTATGTTAATGAAGGCAAAAACAATACAAGGAATAAACAAAGGTTATAGTCACTGGAATCCTCCAGGCTAAGTACGTTACCAGCCCACAGCACGGATGGTCCTAACCGTCCTCTGCATATACGCCGATCCCGGCGTATGCCAACAGAGGGCAGAAATGAAATGGCCGACAATGCCAATCGGTAGGCTGTGAGGGGCACGAAGAGTGTTGGGGAGAATCGAGGAGTCAGGGAAACACCCAGCCGGGGTCTCTACCTGAAGGGAGCAGCCGCTCATCCTCTTCCTCAGACTGCACCGGGACGCGGAGTCACCTCCTGGTGATAGCGTCACCGATACCCCAATCACAAGCAAAGAAGACTGAACCGAGAGCAGCGGCTCGATCGATCCTGTGGACTTCCGAGTCTGTAACGCGGCAAACACCTCCTGGTGTGCGTTACAGCTGGCAGTCCCTGTATCTCTGGTCGGGCTGGGAGTTACGACTCCAACCAGCAAAAGCGCCACTGCGCTTTGACTCAGCCGAGTCAAAAAGCGAAGCTCAATGGTTATCCGGTAGAGCTTCCGGGTCCTTCACAGGTGACGATGGGGCAAGACACGGCCCAGGGAGTAACGACTCGACCTACCTCCGTTCTTGCCTTACTGGAGCACCACTCCGGAACACTGCTCTTCACTAAGCAGGTACGTCGGTGTAAACACAATATCCGACAGCGTTGTACCTCCCGGTTCCTCCCTTTATAGGGCGTGTTTTCCTTGAGTTATGTAACAGCTCTCCTGTTTACATAAGGGCGTGTTTTCCGTGAGTTATGTAACAGCTCTCCTGTTTACATAACCTCTCAACCGCTAAGCATCCTGGGAGATGTAGTCCGTTTTCGCTGGTTACCGTTTTCCTCCCCTCGCATGACAGGAATTCTTGACAGTACCTCCTCCCTCTCAGCGGCTCCCCACGGGTCCAGCGCTGGCAGGAAAACGCCGATGGAACAAGGAGACCAAGCGCGGAGCATGAACCCCTTCAGCCGGTTCCCATGACTGCTCCTCCGGGCCATAGCCTTTCCACGCAACCAGGTACCACAGCTTCCCCCTGCGCCATTTGGACGCCCGTATGCCCGACACTTCATACTCCACCTCCGACTCCACGCATACCGGCCTAGGTGTCCCAGACGGCTTGGAGGGTGCTGGTTTGAGCAATGATACATGAAAGACAGGGTGTATCCGCAATGACTGGGGCAAGCACACCTTCACGTTCACGGGACCCATACACTTGGTAATTCGATAGGGGCCCATGTACTTGGGATGGAACACACTGTTCTTTCGAAACCTCATGTTTCTTGTGGATATCCAGACGTAGTCTCCAGTGCGGTACAGTGGCCCGGGCCTTCTCTTCCTGTCTGCCGCAGCCTTGTATCTTCTCTTGGCCTCTATTAGGACAGCCCTTGAGCGCATCAACGTGTCTTTTATGTGTGCCACCCTGTCCGCTGTGGCGGGAATCCTGTCCTCTCTGAACGGATGTAGAAATGGCAAGAACCTGGGATGTTGGCCATAGTTGCTATAGAACGGAGATGACTGTGTGGAGCTGCGAGTGGCGTTGTTATAGGCTATCTCTGCAACCCATAGCAAGTCGACCCATTCTTCCCTGCCCTGGTCCACAAAACATCGCAGATACTGTTTGAGCGTTTGGTTCAGGCGCTCGGTTTGGCCGTCCGTTTGAGGGTGGTAGCTGGTGGACAGGGCGGTCTTAACATGCAGCGCAGTGCACCAAGTCTTCCAGAATTGCGCAGTAAACTGTGACCCCCGGTCCGACACGATCACCCCAGGTAATCCATGCAGTCGTACCACATTCTTTAGGAGTAGTGACGCCAATTCCCCGGCCGTAGGGACTCTCTTGCAGGGGATGAAGTGCCCCATTTTCGTCAAGTAATCCACCACCACCAGTATTGCCGTCATCCCCTGGTCTACCGGTAGGCCCACCACAAAGTCCAGTGATATGCTATCCCATGGTCTATCCGGGGTCGGAAGTGGATGTAAGAGCCCTTGGGTTCGGCCATGGTCGGCCTTCATGGTAGCACACGTAGGACACTCCTGTCCCCACCTCCTGACATCCACTCTCATGGTTGGCCACCAGAAATGCCGTCCCATGCTAGTCACCGTTTTTTCAAAGCCCAAATGACCTGCGCATGGAGAGTTATGGCACCAGATGAATGCTTGTTTCCTTAGCCTAGGCGTGGGTATCAATAGGCACCTGCCCTTCAGGGGGATCCCGTCCTTCAGCTGCCATTCTCTGTGACTGAGGAGCCACCTCCGCCATGCGAATGACCTGATCCCTCTCTTTATTCCCCTCAGGAAAGTATCCGGTTGGATAACCCCCAATACCATCCTCGGGGAAATGATGGAATGCTCGGTCGCAGGCAATGGTTCCTTAACTGCAGATTGACGGGACAGGGCGTCCGCCTTCCGGTTTTCTGTCCCCGGCCGATATGTGATGCGGAAGTTGAACCCCGCAAAGAAGATCATCCACCGCAGCTGTCTGGGAGAAAGGTGTCTTGTGGCCGTCATGAACTGTAGGTTCCGATGGTCCGTGTACACCGATACCACATGTCTTGCCCCCATCAACCAATGCCTCCATTCGGTGAAGGCGTCCTTGATTGCGAAAAGCTCCTTCTCCGCAATATGGTAGTTGCGTTCGGCGTCATTGAGTTTGCGGGACATGTACGCAACGGGATGAAGCACCCCTGTGTCGTGGTTGCGTTGGGACAAGATAGCCCCCAGCGCCACATCCGATGCGTCCGCTTCCACCACGTAGGGGAGATCCGGATCGGGGTGAGCCAACACCGGCGCCTTACCAAAGGCGCTTTTCAGGGCCTCAAAGGCTTTGTTCGCTTCAGGGGACCAGACAAACTCCTTGGACTTCCTCAGTAGCTGTGTGATTGGGGCCACCAATCCTGAAAATCCATCTATAAACCGCCTGTAAAAGTTGGCGAAGCCAATGAAACTTTGGACATCCTTCACGCTTTGGGGCACCGGCCATTCTTTCACCGCCTTGATCTTTCGTTCTGCCATCTCGTGTCCCTCTGGACTCAGCATCACTCCGAGGAATTCCACGGATGTGACGTGGAAGTCACACTTGCTGAGTTTACAAAACAGCATGTTTTCCCTCAGCTTTTGGAGCACAGCTTTGACGTGGTGTACGTGCTCCTCCACACTGGACGAATAGATGAGGATGTCGTCGATATATACGACCACGTAGATATCCAACTCCTCTCTGAATACCTCATTCAAAAAGTACTGAAAGGCTGCCGGGGCGTTGCACAGACCGAACGGCATGACGAGGTACTCAAAAAGGCCGAACCTGGTCTTAAAGGCGGTCTTCCACTCGTCTCCGTCCCTCATGCGCACCAGATGGTATGCCCCTTTCAAATCCAACTTGGTGTAGATACGAGCTTTCTTGACCTGTTCCAGAAGTACACTGATGAGAGGCAAGGGTACCGATTCTTTACGGTTATCGCATTCAATGCCCTAAAGTCCACACAGGCTCTCAGCTCCCCATTAGCCTTCGGGATGAAGAAGAGTGGCGAGGCGGCCGGAGACTTGGACGGGCGGATGAATCCTAGCTTGAGGAGTTTATCCAGGTACCCCCGGAGATGCACGTTTTCAGGCTCCGTCAGGGCATACAGCCTGCCGCTGGGAACGCTGGCCCCTGGCACCAGGTCGATCTGGCAGTCAAACTGTCTATGTGGTGGTAGCACTTCCGCCTTCACCTCATCAAACACATCCTCAAAACTGTGATAAGCCTGGGGGAGAGCCACATCTTTTTCTGCCGCTGTAGCCACCATCTGACTCCCGCTCTCATCTGCGTCAAGGGATTCCGTTCTTATTCCACAATGCAGGATGCAATACGGTGACGTCAGTTCAATGTGATGTGTTGGCCAGTCCACAGAGGGGTTGTGTTTCTGTAGCCACGGCAATCCCAATATGACGCCATATTGTGGCGCTCGGATGATGTTAAAATCGATTTGTTCCAAATGGTTCCTCCCACATCTCATCGGAAGGACCCCCTTGTGCTGCCCGATGGGCCCCGTCACCAATCGCCTTCCGTCTACAGCGTAGACGTCTTCGGGTACAGCTTTGGGAAGAAGCACTAGCCCTAGCCTGCATGCCTCGTTGTGGTCCATAAACATGCCAGTGGCCCCTGAATCCACCATGGCCACAACGGGTATCCACTGGTCATGCACTCCCACGTGCACCGTGAGAAACAGGTGTCGTTGTCCCTTAGTGACCGAGTTGGAAAGTGAAGGGATGGATGAGTGACTCCGAGAGGCCCCTTCTTTGGTCTGGGAGTCCTCTAGTTTTCCGCCGGTACGTCCACCACGGCTGTTACCGACCGGTTGGCCCGATAACGTGACGTCTTCGGTTTGGCAGGGCATTCACGTACGTAGTGGCCTTTTTTGCCACAATATAGGCACAATCCTTGTTTACGGCGTGACTCTTTCTCCGTGGCTGTGAGGCTCGCTCGTATTGCTCCGATGTCCATGGGTTCTCCCTTGGATGCGGTGGAAGTTTCAGGACTTCCCACTGTCACATAGGATGGAAGGGAGTTTCCTTTTCTCCCATGATCCCCCTTTCTTTCACTTAGCCTATGTTCCAGCCGTAATACCAGGTTGATAAGGCCCTCACATGTCTTGGGTTGTGGGTCAATATGAGCCACGGCGTCCTTGAGCTCATCGCACAGCCCGTGATGGAAGAGCGCCGTCTGTTTAGCAACAGGCCACTTGGTTTCCGCAACCAGCCTTTGGAACGCGTTGAGATACTGCACCAGGTCGTTGGATCCCTGTCTCAACTCAAGCATTTCACGGTCCGCCGTGTACGAGTCAGCCCTTCTGTCGAAGACTTTCAGGAATCCCTCGCGAAAAGCACCCCAATCACATAAGATGGGGTCGTCCCTGCTCACCAGAGGTACGGCCCATTGTGCCGCGTTTCCAGCCAAATAGGATATAAGGAAAGCCACACGAGCCTGACTCGTGGGGAACGCCCTTGGTTTGCACGATAAATGTAGCGCCACTTGTGTGAGGAATACCTGCACTGTGTTAGGATCCCCACTGTACCTCTCTGGTGTTGCCAAGGGGACGGCTACCGGCATTTCCACTACTACCGCAGGGGTCTGGTTCGTGAGGGAGGTGCTGGGCGTGAGCGGGTCCAATTGGATAGCATCCAGTCTGGCTTTTACATCGGCTGTTTCTTGCCTGGAGGCAGCCAATTCAATTTGCACGGTCGCTAAAGCAGCCAGCACATCATCAAGTGTTGCCATGTCTGTTATCGACCGGGAGACAGTTAGTGCTATTAAGGTCGGATATTTTGTAACGCCCTGAACGTCTCAGGATCATTTAACAGACACGATAATGAGAACGCAACCACTTGTGAAGGTTTAGTTATTTTAATGAAGGCAAAAACAATACAAGGAATAAACAAAGGTTATAGTCACTGGAATCCTCCAGGCTAAGTACGTTACCAGCCCACAGCACGGATGGTCCTAACCGTCCTCTGCATATACGCCGATCCCGGCGTATGCCAACAGAGGGCAGAAATGAAATGGCCGACAATGCCAATCGGTAGGCTGTGAGGGGCACGAAGAGTGTTGGGGAGAATCGAGGAGTCAGGGAAACACCCAGCCGGGGTCTCTACCTGAAGGGAGCAGCCGCTCAACCTCTTCCTCAGAATGCACCGGGACGCGGAGTCACCTCCTGGTGATGCGTCACCGATACCCCAATCACAAGCAAAGAAGACTGAACCGAGAGCAGCCGCTCGATCGATCCTGTGGACTTCCGAGTCTGTAACGCGGCAAACACCTCCTGGTGTGCGTTACAGCTGGCAGTCCCTGTATCTCTGGTCGGGCTGGGAGTTACGACTCCAACCAGCAAAAGCGCCTCTGCGCTTTGACTCAGCCGAGTCAAAAAGCGAAGCTCAATAGTTATCCGGTAGAGCTTCCGGGTCCTTCACAGGTGACGATGGGGCAAGACACGGCCCAGGGAGTAACAACTCGACCTACCTCCGTTCTTGCCTTACTGGAGCACCACTCCGGAACACTGCTCTTCACTAAGCAGGTACGTCGGTGTAAACACAATATCCGACAGCGTTGTACCTCCCGGTTCCTCCCTTTATAGGGCGTGTTTTCCTTGAGTTATGTAACAGCTCTCCTGTTTACATAAGGGCGTGTTTTCCGTGAGTTATGTAACAGCTCTCCTGTTTACATAACCTCTCAACCGCTAAGCATCCTGGGAGATGTAGTCCGTTTTCGCTGGTTACCGTTTTCCTCCCCTCGCATGACAGGAATTCTTGACACTGATACACTTTGGGCTACAGGTCCCAATGATGTTGGTCTCTTGCAGATTCCACCCTACGTTGTTACCCTTAAGTTGAATGCTAAATTACCTCGCATTCCCCAGTACAAAATTTCCAGTGATGGCGAAAGAGCTCTTTTAGCGATTATCTATGATTTGGTTGAGAAAGGTGTGGTTGAAGAAACGAGAGGTAATGTGTGTAACAGTCCTGTCCTGCCTGTCCTCAAGCGTACTGACTCTTCTCAGCCACCTGTGTATCGGTTTGTGATCGAGCTTCGAGAGGTCAATAAGATCGTTGTGCCACAGTTTCCTGTTGTCCCGGACAATACTGCTTTATTGACTATGATCCCTGCCTCAGCTGCTTGGTTTTCTGTTATTGATCTGAAGAACGCTTTCTTCAGTATTCTGATTGCTGAGGAAAGTAGGGATATTTTTGGCTTCTCTTTAGGAGGCCGCAGTTTCCGGTTTAAGCGCGCTCCTCAAGGTTATTGTGAGAGTCCCTCCATTTACAGTCAGGCTTTGAAAACTCAGCTTGATACTCTTGCATTGCCTTCTGGTGTTACTCTTATCCAGTATGTTGATGATCTGTTGGTTGCTGCTGATGATGAAGAGATTTGTAAAGAAGTTACTCTTTCTTTGTTGAGACACCTGTCTGACCTTCATCATAAAGTGTCACCTTCGAAGTTGCACTATTGCCGCCAAGAAGTGACCTACTTAGGTCATCTCTTGTCGAAGGAGGGAAGACGATTGACACCAGAACGTATTCAAGCAATTGCTCAAATGTCTGTACCACGTACACAGAGAGAGGTGCGTGCATTTTTAGGTATCACCTCGTATTGTAGACAGTGGATTCCGAATTTTTCTTTGCTAGCGAAACCATTGTTGGCACTTACTCTTAAGGACACACCACACCCTCTTCCTTGGCCTGACGAATGTCAGAAGAGTTTTTCCGAATTGCGTGATGCATTGTGTTCTGCTCCGGTGTTGGGTACCCCCGACTACAGTAAACCTTTTACACTTTATGTACACGAGAGAGAAGGTTGTGTGTTGTCAGTGTTGACGCAACAATTTGGAGACAAGCAGCACCCATGTGCGTATTTTTCAGCTACTTTAGATCCGGTAGCTAGGGCGTTGCCTAGTTGTCTAAGAGCTACAGCGGTAGCGGCTGTTTCTATCCGACAGTCTGCTGGTTTGGTATTGGATAATACATTGATTGTGATGGTCCCACATGCAGTGGATACCCTATTGAATAGAACGAAGACTCAACATCTTACCAGTGCGCGTTTGTCAGGTTATGAGTTGACGCTTTTGGCTAGCCATGTGCACATCAAGCGGTGCAACACATTGAATCCAGCTACATTGTTGCCGATTTTTGTAGAGACAGATGCTCAGGAACAGCATGACTGTTTTCTCCGGACAGAGGAGGAAACGAAGGGTAGAGTTGATCTGAAAGATACTCCTCTTTCGAATCCTGATGGTACCCTATGGGTATATGGTTCGTGCTTTAAGCTTCCGAATGGAGAGACGACTGCAGCATATGCTGTCACAACTTTGCACACGATTGTTGAAACAGCACGTATTGCACAGAATTCAGCGCAAGCAGCGGAGTTGATAGCATTGACTAGAGCGTGTGTGTTGTCAAAATGAAAGAGAGTGAATGTTTATACTGATAGCCAATAGGCATTTGGCGTGGCTCACAGTTTTGGTCGCTTGTGGAAAGAGAGAGGATTTCTTACTTCCCATGGTACGAAAATTCAGCATGGACAATTAGTGAGTGAACTTCTTGAATCACTTACTTTGCCAACCCAAATTGCGATAGTGAAGTGTAGTGCGCATAAGAAGGTTACGGATGATGTGGGTCAAGGGAATGCGTTTGCAGATGAAGTAGCGAGAGAAACGGCGAAAGATGGGACGAGTCGGATGTATGTTGCAGGTCCTGCCAGATGGGTTGTGGAAGGAGGAATGTGTGAAGATACAACAGAAAGTGTGAAGATGATTCAGGCAGAAGCTACTGAGAAAGAATTGAGTATGTGGAGAGAGAGTACTTAAATGTTGGATTCAACAGGCTGTTGGGTTGAGTTGTCAGAGCACCAGCGATGGTTGTTGCCGGATGCATATGTGCTTCCGGTGGTTACTATGGCTCATGGGTTGGCTCACATTAGTTCAAAAGGGATATGTAAGTTGTTGGCTCCGGTATGGCAGAATGGTGGAATTCCTAAGTGTGCTGAGAATTTGGTTAAACACTGCATGATTTGCTTGATGCATAATCCTGGAAAGGGAACCCCAACTCCAGCGGGTCATTTTGCTCCTCCAACGTATCCGTTCGAGGTGCTGCAGATAGACTATATTCATATGGAAAGATGCAATAACTTGAAGTATGTCCTTGTGGTTGATTGTACCTTTTCCAGATGGATAGAGGCCTACCCCCTAAAGGATAATACTGCCTTGTCTACAGCCAAGGTTTTGCTCAAAGAATTCTTTCCCAGATATGGCTTGCCGAGGATGGTATGGAGTGATAATAGAAGTGAATTCGTGGGTCAGATTATGAAGAAAGTATGTGCGGGTCTGGGTATTAAACAGAAATTTCACGCTGCGAATCACCCCCAGTCAGCAGACCTGGTCGAGTGCTATAATGGCACTCTGAAGCTGAAGTTGGCCAAGGTGCAAGCGAGCTCTGGTCTTACATGGCCCGATGCCTTACCATTGGCACTTTTGTCCACGAGAACGACAGTACATTCTCGCGTGGGACTTAGCCCATACGAGATTGTTTTTGGACGCCCGGTGAATGTCTGGGGTGTGCTGAGGCCTAAGAAGTAAAGTGATATCGAGTACCCTATGTTGGTTGACTACTTACATGATTTGACTGCTAAATTGCGTGTTCTTCACCAACAGGTCCATGACACTTTGCCTTCAGTTTCTGTAGACGCAGGCCACACGATTCAACCTGGCGACTGGGTTCTAACCAAGAATTTCCATAGGTCAAAGAACTTGGAACCAAGATGGACCGGTCCATACCAAGTCCTGTTATCAACTCGGACTGCTATTAAGGTGTTCGGCAAGAAATACTGGTTACATGGTACCCATTGTAAGAAGATACCTTTGCCCTTACTGTACGATAAGTGGGTCCGGGAAGGTGTTGCCGATTCAGAGAGTGAAAGGGTTCCGAGATTTATACCTTTTAGCGATGCACATCTGGAATGGACTCAGTCAGAACGTGCGGATGATAAAGTCTTGCAAGAAGCTGTGCCGCCGTGTTTGAGACTTGATACTACGCACCCAGAGACACTCTTTCAGGATCAAACTGTGCCTGGTAAAGAACGCTACAACTTAAGGTCTAAAAAGGACAAATACAATTTGAATTTTTTTGTGAATTACACTCTTTCAGACAAGAGACTATTTTTCTTTTTCTTTTTCGAACCACCATCCGGGTTCAGCTGCAGGGTTGCGGTATAAGAACTTAAGGGGTGGCCCGCGTATTGACGAAAGGTCTGCGGTTCTAGGGACGTCTAGGACGCCTGGACGCACACTTGAGTGAAGAAGGAAAATTGCAGCGAGCAGCACGTTAGAGGATGGAGTCTGTTGTAACTAAAAGAGATGTTGAGAGAATAGATATTAAGACAAGATTTTGTACATTGATACATAGCAAATGTTTTATAATATTGTGCTTTTTGATGTTTTTAAGTATCAAATTAGCTTGTGTGGGTTGGACTGTCTATGCTACACAACAGACATCTGCACCCACCTCCCAACCTATGCTTTCTTTCACTACAGTTTATTTGCACCAGTTTTATACGTTGCCTGAACATGAACAGACAAGGAGATCAGAATTTGTCAACAACTCGTTTATACAGTTGTTGCATCAGCATCAGTTAGTAGTACATACCACTAATTGTTGGGTTTGTGGTCTTATGCCTCATACGACAGATAAAGGTATGCCATATTTGGTTTTGCCTTTTTCTTTTAATGGGTCTGTGTGGGCTGTTCAGACCATGTTTATCTATGCAAATGAGGTACGCCCCTTACGTTCCCTTAAAGATAACTCGAGCAATAGTGCCTTAATAAGGGGAATAGTAGCTATGATCCGAGATATTGATGCATATAATGCTATCCCTAAGGATGAGGTGCAGGCTTACGTTGGTTGGAACGTAACTGGATATAGTACCAGTTTGACAGAGAAGGAGAGACGAAAAAGGTCTCCCCCTATTTGGATTGTACCCCACCGAGGCCACTTTTGTTTTCAAGGTAATGGTCGGAATCCGAAAGCTCAGCTAGGTAAGAGTGTGTGTGCTCAAACCTATGTCTATTCATCTCGGACTTCTCCACCGTTTGTGCCAGCTAAAGGCACATATTTTGTTTGTCATGACAGAGCCTACACATGGTTGCCACCTGATTTTTCAGGAACGTGTTATGTGGCGTTTCTACTTCCCCCTACATACACTACTGCTTCAGACTATTATAGAACGAGATATGGTAGAGGTGTCTTCAATAAGGAAGATACCGCTGCACACGAAGGAAGGAGATTTCTTCAAGGGCTTCTTGCCCTTTTGGGGTCCTATGATCAATAGTAGACATATTCGACAGCTTGTCCGCGTTGTTGAATCTACTATTAATGAGACAGCAGGTGCTCTTAGTAATGTTACAGCTGAGCTTCAAGCGGACCGCCTTATGACTTTGCAGAACCGTATGGTATTAGACATCATACTTGCAGATCGAGGAGGAGTATGTAAATTGATTGGATCCAGTTGCTGTGTTTGCATACCAGATAATGCCCCTACAGTGTACCAAGCCATCTCTAGGTTGTATAAAATCTCTGAGTCTATCCATGTAGACGAAGGAGACTGGTCATTGACGGGATGGTTTTGGGGACTGCTGTCCAAATGGGGATGGAAGATTTTGACATTCCTTGGTATGGTTTTAACCATCCTTTTCTCTTGTTGTCTTTGCATCCAGTGTGGTCCCGCCATTTGTAGTCTTTGTGCTACTATGTGTGTTTGGAGACCTGTCCCGAGAGAAGTAGAGAATAATAAGATGATGCTACAGCAACACCTTGATGACCTAATGAATATCGACGTAGACCTAGATTCAGATTAACATGAGTCTTAGGTTATTGCCTACGTAATGGCAAAAGGAGGGTCTGAGGTTCTGTAATTCTCGAGTCTGACTCCATTTTGTTCTGTGCCACCATTTTGTGTTGCCCTCACGTAGGCCTGTGAAGGTAGCCTGGCGAATAAAGTGGCCTGGCCTTCTTAGTTCATGTATACATTAACTAGGTTTCTTTTTGACTCTGAAATGAACTGTAAGAAACGGACCTCTGCACCTGAAACTGACCCCGCAAAGCCAATTTCCCTGATCGATCTTTGTCTGAGATTGCCAATCAATGTTCAGGACATCGTTAACTTTTAGTTTCCTTGCACATGCCTTATCTTGTTCAGCATCTGTTACCATTTCTTTTTTTATGTTTCTTCATTACATGGGTTATGCTTTCAATTATAGGTTTGTCCGGCTTGTGGAGATTGAATTTGGGACATTCCTAATAATTAACTTTTGGGTTGGGATACTGTAAATTGAGTTTTTGTTATGTGACACTTTGTTTGAAAATATACCTTATTGGCTAGAATTTTGTGCAGTGGGTGTACATTTATAATGTGAATATTGGGTATAAACGGAGACGTCTCGCCTTAGTAAAATGAGCAGTCTCCTGAGAATTTACACCGTGATGTATTTCTAGGATCACTGTTACTAGCTGCAGCTAATAAACTTGGTCTATGATGCCATCCAGAAGTATTCCGTGTCTCTGTATACCAAGACAGGTGAACTCGAAGATCTTAGGCGTGTCCCTGACGCCGCTGGGTTAAACCCCGGTTCTTCAAACGCGGTCGTTACAATGACCGTGTTGTGATTCCACATACCATTACTCCGCAAGTCAGAACAACGACTTGCGGAGGGGGGAGGCGCTGGATGTTGGAATAGTATAATTTACTATTCCAACTCCAGTCTGTGCGAACAGTAGGGAAGGTGTTGGATTTTAAATCCAACACCTTCCCCCCCTCCGCAAGTCGTTGTTCCAACTTGCGGAGTAATGGTATGCGGAATCACAACGCGGTTGTTGTAAAGACTGCGTTGCGATTCCCTGTGGATTCTTTTTTTCATTGTAAACTTCGTTTACAGAAAAGAATAGGTTAAAAAAGCTAGCACAGTGAGCTCAGTGATCCCAGGAGGACAGGGGGCGAGGGTGAGCAGCAAGGTAGGTAAAGGCCATGCATAGTGCCCGACCAGGATGTGCATAGTCGGCAGTGCCCAATGAGAGGTAAACACTGGGGGGAACCAAAATGCCTGAAAGGAGCTGGGAGATAGGACATGTCCAGTAGTAACTCCTCATGCTAGAGGAGATATGGCGGGTCGCTCATTGTGGGCACTGAGGTTTTGCTCTATTAATTAGACACCAGTTTGCACTCCAGCATGAGGCATGAAGTGTCAATCATATGTTCTTGACTAACATTCATATCTGAGAGCAGACTAAAGTGGATTTAGCAGCAAGTATGATGCCTTTAACCAACTTATCTCATATGACACTTTATGCACCAAGATAAACACAAGTGACTGTGCATGTTGATTTTATGCAGGCACATTAACTTTGCAGGTGGTGTGGAGGGTGCAGGTGGGGTAGCCCCCGGGTAGCCAATGGCTCCTTTCCCAGGCTTAGTATTTAGCAAGAGCAGGAGTCTAGTTCAGATTAGTGATGTCAGGAGTGGTTACAGGCTCAGGAGGGAGAGATTAAAGGCCCTTCTCGGTCTTGGAACATGATTAAAGTACATGGGCCTATGGGGTCAAACATGGACTAGAGGATTACTGAGGGCCACTGGAATTATGTGGCAGTGGGGGACCACATTATGTAGCAGACTGCAGCATAATTTATTGCAGTATTATTTGGTTGTTTTGTCATTTTATCAACTAATAAGACTGTATGGACAAAGTTACACATCGCTCATACAATATTAACACCTTAATAGAAATCTCAGAAACTAAAAGGTTACCTGTTGCCATTGTAAAGGTTGTGCCCCTGCACAGAACTACTCGTGCTTTGTTTGGTAACTATAGATTGTTTGAGCTAGAAACCTCTTACAGTCTTTCAGGGAGCCAAGAGACTCTGTTCCTTCATCTGCAGATCCTCTTCAGTCATGGCCGACAAGCTGCAGCGATAGCCCTGGGACATGTTTGGCCCGATGGAGATTAGAGTCAGCCAAGATCTGGCATCACCAGCCCTTGGGTTCCAGAGGGTCCTGTCCCAAACGCCAAAGATACCACTCATTTCTAAGGGCCTGCTGAAAGGCAAGCATCTCCTGGGAGCCCACTTGGCATTTTGCAGCCAGTTCACACTATCAACAGACGATTCCCATTTCATTTCTCCTGCGGGTCCAGCTGTTCCTCATGTTCTACAAACACACCTTCTATTAGTCAGGGCAACAACACTCTGGCACCTACCTAAAGGTCTGTCAAAACCCAAAACTCTCTCTCACTCACCCACCTTTGCAGGCCTTGCCCTAGGGAAAGGTTCCCTACAGTGAGACCAGGTGACATTTACAACATGACTTATGGGGCTCATGCATCTTTTAGTGGGGGAGCTACCAAATCGCAGATGTGCCAGAGGCTCCATTTTCACCATCTCCAATTAATAAATTGATAGCTCCCCCTGTCCCCTGCCATTGGAATGGAATTAATGCGGACAGTGCGGCCACTGACCTAATGGGCGCACTCTCCGCAAAACTGCAATCATTTAGTTTTTTTAAGGGACAACCACCAGAGTAGGCCTTTGTTTCTGAAAATCTAAAAACCAAGGTTGCTGAAGCGGAGGGAGTTTTCTCCCTGCATGTCAGGGACATTGTTCCCTGTTTCATGCATGGTCAAAGGCAGGCCACATCTGCTTATGAAGCCCCCATCATATGTTGGGCAGGGCTTGCCAAGTGGGTCCCCTGCCTCTAAATGAGGTGGGGGAACTTACTGTGGGGCAGTCTGGAAACCTGCTCTTTTTGCTGGGCTACTCTTATTTTGTAATGACTTCAAAAGAAGTAAGACTCTCAGAACCCCTTGTCAATCCCAGATCTCTTCCGGTAGTGACAATTATGACCACCAGCAGAACATGTAAAAGATCTTCAAAAATGCCTTACGGGATCAGGGAGATGGAGGGGTGCGGGTGTTGTCCTGCTCTAGTCATCAGTATTATTATCGGGGAGCATTACCAATCTCAGAGGAAGGCAGTGATGTTAGTAGAGGTTGATGTAGTGATCAGACTGTGTCACAGTGATGGTCCTGCAGTGAGATGGTGCTTTAACAGAAGGGGCCTGTCTTAAGGAACAAGAGTGTCCACCAGATCCCAGAGAATAGGTCAATCTACGCACAGTCGCAGGCCTTGGTTGCTGGGAGGACATGAGTCTGGTGGTTGGTCAAGCATCAATGAACTGGTAAACTCAATCAAGCAACAAGAGGAAGAGGAAGGGTGAGCACAACCTGAAGTCCAGCAACATGCAGAGAGGAGTCTTTACACCTTCTATGCTGGCAGGAGAAAAGGCAGCTTGGACCACTATGTCGCCAATCGCGATAAACTTTCAGACATGGTACAATTCTCAAAACCGGTCCAATCAGGTTTCCAGAGTGGTTTATAAATTCAAAGTTAGCCAAGTAGGGAAGTGAGGCAAATAGACTAATTGAGACATGTGCAAGAAGACACAGCTAAAAACATAATAGCAACATGTGGAAAAACACTAACTGAATTTTCGAAATAGAGGGAGTTACCCCAATGTACATACAAAGGGACGGGGTACGTATACAATAGAAACACAAGAGTCCCTATATTTGAGCCAAGAAAAGAGTAAACTATTTACCCTAAACCAATAAATCAAGTGTCTCTGTTGGTCTATTGCTACTCTGGCATAGGTGTCATTGAGAAAACTAATATTCTGCTCCAAAGATAAAAATATGATTTAAACATAAAAAGCCAAAATTGCAAAATGTACACAAAGGTCTTGCACTACTATTCATGAAAAAATGTAAAAAATTTGTATTAAGATTAATATTATAAAATACGCAATTCATAATACAATTAATATTAATGAATTGTGTATTTTTTAATATTAATTTTAATAATAGGGACTCTTGTGTTTCTGTTTCAAAACACTAACTGAATACATTTCCGGAGAAGCTGCTTCCAAACAACTTCAATCAACCTGCAACGTGGCGAAAAGAGTTGAGATACACCAGCGTAAAGTCTGACACCAGTGAACTTTAATTACAAAGAACCCACAGTGACAAAAACCGTAACAGGAATAATGTGATAGTCATGACAGGTCACGCGACTTGCTGTCCTTCGGAATAAAAAGCCGTCCTTTCGGTTTCTTCTTTGTTTCGTGTGCTGTAATAGTTATAACTTATCTGTGGAGGCACTCCTGCTGTGCCTGGTGACTCTTTAACAAGTATATAAAAATAGGCCATTAAATTCATATCAACAATGAAAGACTTGAGAACGTTATGTACAGAAGAGGCACTATATACCAAATATTTACATTACATCAGGGTGGCGTATCACAAACAGGCAAAAGTTAGTGTGTAAGAACAGTATGGATCAAACAAAAAAATGAGTGATAAAAATCCAACTGTTTTTTTTGTATAGTAGCCCATGTTTCATAAGGTTGTGCATTTGCAATTTTTCTGGACTGGGTGTTTTTAATCTGCATGTTATGTGGCAGGTCCTGACATACTTCAGAAAGGTGCATAGCCCACCAAGACTCAAGGCAGGCAGACAGACAGACACACACACTCTCGCACAGAGACAAAGCATGAAGTCCTCTTAAAGGCATACATTCTTATTTGAGTGCCTGCTCTTTTCAAGCTCCTCTGAAAGCCTTTCGCATCCACACTTGCAGACTTACCTCCCATGCGCTAACAAAATGTTGAGTCTACTAAACCCTCCCCTAACATCTTATAGGTGTGGCGCACAAGGATGACATCATTTACTTCTTCACCACTATAACTTCAACTGAAACAGCCAATCGAATCATCATCTGTAGGGCACACAGCCAAGGACAGTGAAATGGTTTCAAGAGATGGGTGGGAGTCCCATACAACTACAATTGCAATGAAGAAAACACAATGTCAACACCGTGTATGGGTGCGAAAACAATGTGCGCAAACTCCTAACAGCTATGTTCCATTGTTATTGCATTTCTACTGCTTTAACAAAGAGCTGGCAGGATTATGCCCACCTTTGAGGCACCAATCAGCCAGATATTTCCTGGGAATGTGAACCTAGGAGACCAGCACTCTAGACTGCAGCACATCTACAGTTTACATTGCATGCCTGCCCGGCACACAAACAGCGACTCACCGAGTAGGTTTAGCAAAGGGTTGTCTGGTTTAGTCCTTTTATGAGAACAGCGGCACGGCTGTGATTGAGCTTGTATCGCGCACATGCCTGTGGAAGGACCTTGGGTACATAAGCACTTGTGGCTAACTTAAGGAAGATAAGAACTAAGAGGGGGTGACTGAACCTTAACAAAAGTAAGGATTCATAGAATTTGCCATTTTCATGTTTAGTCATCATAGGAAATTATCCGAAAGAATCTCTTTGGCCATCTGGACTTACCTAATCAAGATAGACTTTACGGTGGACATCATTCGGGAGATGGAATGGTACCAGAAGTAGGGTTCTAAAGTATTTGTCATTCCCATGTTTGGTCTCCGTAGAAAACCTTCCAAAAATACTCTTTAGGCTATTGGTCATCTGCATGAACACAGGCCTTAACGCAACATGAATTTCAAAGTTAGGTAATGAGTTTAAAAGGATTTGGGAACGTTCAGTATTCATTGATGATCGATATTTCTAAACTTGCTGATAATACCAGAAGTATGACTCTGGCCCCAATCACAAGCAAGGAGTAGTATAATAGCGAAATTAGATTTCCCACTTTTTATTGTCGCTTGTGATAGTGAAGTCATGTTTTTCGCCATATTCACACGCATGTGTATACTCACTGTAGGTTAAATAAAACACAAGTACCTGAAGGTCATCCAGGTAGAAGATGAGGGAAAATTTATTCTTTCGAGAAGTTACACCAGATGAAGGAGTACATCAAAATTATGGAAATCAATTCCTATCTTCTACCTTCATCAGGGCACTGGGGGCACACTCCTACCTTCATGGTGGAGGAACAACAGGATAGCAGGAACTAGCCCTATGGCTATGTGACCATTCAAGGCAGACAGTAGGACAGTCTACGCAAATATGGTAGCATACTACCAGTAAATACAGTAACAGATTGTTTTTAATCTTTGAGAATCTTTTCAGACGCATTCGAATTGGGATTACAGATTGTGGAGGAAAATTCACATCTGGATTTTCCCGGAATAGATTTTAACCGGCAAAAAAAACAAATACTTGGAATCATGCAGTAAGACTGAATCCTGAAATTACTTATGAATGGTATTGGGAATTCTAGGTGCAGTATTACCACATCAAGAGTCCCGCACAACTTGTAATGGGGACTTTGCAGTAGATGACTAAATGTGATAAGTATTGGCACCGATGCAAGTGGAGTAATCTCGTTTTTTTTGCAGGGCAGTCTACAAGTGCCCTTCTGACGAGTGAATGGACGCAGATGTTCCTGTTATGTTTCTATTCCTGCTAATGCCTGGCTACTGAATAGTTAGTGACTTAAGCACTTGTCTCTCTTACGCATATTCACATTGTGGAGAATATGTGCCAAAGCACTGCTCAGTTGTTCACCTCAGGCACCTTTAACAAGTTCAACCCTATCTAAGTTATACCCACAGACCCGTCGTTAGTTGGTTCTGAGGCAAACCTGCACTTCACTACTCTTTGCTAGGAGGCTGCACACTTTTTCCTTGGCAAGTACACAGAGTTCAAATTGACCACCCTATTGACAGACGACAAATAAGAACATACTTTTTCCTTCCCCCTTCTGTTGGTTTGTCATGACAATGAAGGCTTTGAGTTAAATCATTTTACATTCCTCAGCATTGTACATGGGGAACCTCGTGAACTGCCCCACCACCCGACTGTTCACAGACATGAACCAGAGTGTGGTCTTAGGAACACTTGCTTGCAAAGTAGCTGCAAGTGGTCTCCTGGAACTCAACAAGTTCCCAGTTCTTTAGACCTGACAGCTACCTTGCATATTATCCCACACTACCATTTTGAAAAGTTCATACATGCTTTGTTAGAATATCTCAAGTTCACTTATTTTCGCTCGCACCATCTTCTTACCTGACAGAGGGCACTTGAAAAAAGACAAACTGACAAAGTGTATTTTGTAATTTGTAGAGATTCGGGGCATCTATTATCAACCCACAACAGAAATTTGAAAAAGGTTTACCATGAATCTGCCAAAATATAAATTAATTTAGCAGATCATTGTTGCAGCCTTGAATTTTTATTAACAAAGAGTTACGGCTTGGTGTGCCAAGCATAGTACCAGACTCACTGCTTCCTTCTAATCAGTGAGGATACAGAGTTGCGTGTCCCTCTGGAAGAAGATGCATGATACAATCTTGGTTTAGCAGATAAACAGACACCAGGCACACATAAGCTGCTTTATTCCATTGCACTCAATGGAAAATAGCATTTGGGTATTCCCGGATGTGTACTTGTTCGGTTTGCAAAATCGTTTATCACTCCCCACCTGATTAGCAATCCTAACAGGTGTCTGAATGGTTATCCATCAACATTACATCACTTGCTGATTAGTCCTTTAGAACCACAGCCTGGATGGAGAAGGTGCAGTTTCACCATTCCCTTATTAAGATGCACAAATTAAGATGCACAACACAGATCGACAACTGCTGTCAATTATGACCTCTCCGGAAGAACAAAAAGTCCCTTTCACTAAAGGGAAAAGGTAAAAATAAAATCGACAAATGGATATTTGTTACTGGGCATGTAGAGCCACGACACCAAGCGCAAATTCAAACAATTACCTAGATTTTCTTAAATTGCAGAGCGCCTTCTACTGCAATTCATCTGAAGGATCCTGCACAAATTTGCTTGGTGACAGATTAGGCAATTAAAGAGGAATCAGTATTAAAGGAGGAGTCAACCATTGCGTCCCTCACTGCTGTGGTTAATTTGTATTTCAAGTGTTCATTCAAGCAGATAGCCTGCTTTAGAGCAGATTAATCAGTTATTGCTGCAGTGATGAAGATAACTCTCAGCCTGGTTCTGCACCTCAGCCTTCCAAGAGTAACTCTTGGGAGAATTTGTTTTACACAAGCAATCACTCCAGTGGTTGAAAGGAAAGCTGGCGAAGACATGGGTTGCTGCGGAGATAGAAATGGGTTGCTGCTGAGATAGAAATGGGTTGCTGCTGACATACACATGGGTTGCTGCTGGGATGCAGATGGGTTGCTGCTGAGATACTTTGTCCACTAATACTCCTCAATGGTCCCTGGGAGAGTGAGCAACTCATTCTGCATTGGCTTTTGTTCACATGACGGGAGTGCCAGCAAGGGTGTGGATCAATACAAAATGTGATTATCTCTTCCATGCAGTGATTTTGTTGAGTGTCCAACAATATCACAATTGAAACATTCATATATAGATCTACTTCACGTTGAGTTACTTGTTTAGTAAAACATCTAGTCCGCGGACCGAACCCCATCATCTCTTATCTTCAAGCTACATCATCAGCTGTCCTCTTATGCCTTTTACCCACCACCAAAAGACCATATCCAATCACACTGCCAGGGCACTTCAACAAGTGTATCCGAAGGGCAGGCGAGAACATTAACTCTCGATAAGACATTCAAATCACATGGAAGCGTAGGGCGGGTTAATACTTAACAATCGCCAATGTTGCACATTTGAATCAGTAACTTCTAAAGCTGCGTTGCACTTACACATAAATACTATACAAGAAAGGCCACTGAAGTGCTCCATCGCACTCATCCTGCAGATTCACAACTCACACTTTCCAAGAATTCTTTTTTTTTCCCATCTCCAGAACACTGAGGAACAGCCTCACTACACTTCCTCCATATAACATTCAAAAATACAGCCTGAGTCTTCGAAAGACAGCCAGTTTTTACCTTGCCTTCCCTCTCTCAGGAGCCTCAATAAATATTGCACATTTAGTTGCTCATGGATGCCACACTCTCTTAAAATCTGTTCATTCCACTGCCACTAACTAACCAAGCTCTTCACTCAGTGGGCCTGGTTAGTTGCCACCTTAAAAGTTAGATACATGTCCTTTTGTCACTACTACCTTTGCTGGAGTAGCCTTCGTAAACAAGTGCCCAGCACATCACAGGCCTTAGGCTTGACGTTGGCACTGGGTAATGCAGAAGAACGGGAGGGACATCTGCAGGCTAAGCCTCCATTCACAACATAAAGCACACGGCCAATATAACACACTGCATGACGGCAAATGCCCTGCCCCCATCCAACCATTTTAGGTCACACAACTTTAAAAAAAGAATACATTTGTAAAACGTTTTCCAAGGACAATAAATAATAATTAAAAAAGAAAACATTTACGAAACGTTACAATGTCGGGAATGGATGAACCACGACTATCTAAGCACAGTGTGGATGCAACTAGGGAGTGGAGATAATTCAATTTTTTTCACATGATATAACTGAAATAATGGAGGATGTGTACAAGGATCCAACCGTGAACAAACAAAAAAAAATCTGTAAAATTCAGTCTCAATGAAAGATTTTAAGGCTTTTCCTGCCTTTCTGTGGTTCATTGGCAGCAGCTGAGGGTGGGGGCAAACAAAAGATGAAAGCTGTTGCAGATTCCCAGTGTTAAGAGTGTGTCGCCCTATTGTGAATGGTCTTCTGCCACTGGCTTTTCTAACTCCTGCTTGGTTCTTCAAAACAAAGTACAAAATGTTCCATTCCTTGGCGAGAACGGAGTGTGAACTGTACCGTAACAACCATATGTCAGCATAGCGGGTCTGCCTTACTGGCCCCCTTCCTCCATTTGACACATCTGTATCTTCTTCCTCCTCCTTGTCGTTTCTGGTTCCTTCCTCCATGTAACATTCCGACACCAAACAAGGTCCATAGACATACACGCACACAAGGCATCAATCTCCAGTTGTGCGAGTATGGATAATATATATATCTATATATATATTTTCAACAATATACACATATGCAGTTCTGCTGCTGCTCACAAAACCTCTCCATGTGATTGAAGTATTGCCACGTCCACACGCATGCTGAACACCCAGGGTGGCGGTGTTGCACACCGGAAGGAGGAGGGGTAAGATGACAACAAGAGGGGCAGTGGTACTCTGGAGATGATAGAATGGCACTTTCCATCAAAGAAAAGAAGTTTGCCTATGGCAGCGCAGCAGTCAGACCCGCCACAGGAGGAGGTGATTGGTACTGTCGTCTCGCCCCACAGTTTCACTGCTGTTGGTGAGCCGGAAGTCCTCATATCCGTCACCTCCACTGATCACAAGGATTTTGGATTTGCCTTGAGGGCCAATAGGAGTTGGTCGGTGTCTTGCTGCCTCTTTCTTTTCAAGGTCTGTGAGCTTCTCAATGCCTGGCAAAGAAGGAGACATCCAATGTTAGGTTGTGCATTTTGACACCACAAAACATATCAACAGATTTCCAAATGTTATTAAGATGACTAAAACCTTACAATGACTCATTTAATTTTCCTAGCTACATGAAATAATGACTTAAGAGTGGGGATGTGAAATAGGAGTTAAACACCTTCAGAACCAGTAAATCTCATTTCTAATTCTGGCTTATCCACTACAATTTCATTATCCTCCAAAACTGAATATTTCCCAGGGTTAAATGTAATATGATACTGGCACTTTGGGCGTGGTTCATAAAGGTCTCTTACACTTTTGAGTAATTTACACTTTTGAGTAAGTTTACCTCTCTTGCTTATTGACAAAATCAGAGTGAAAGTTAGTACTAAAAAAATACTAGTAAGTCCAGGACCACACACGGCCAATCACTGGTAGTGCAACAACCTCCCCAAGACAATAATAGAGTTAGGAAATCAACATAAAACCCTATAGAAAATAATGTTAAATTAAATTATCTAGTTAAAATATAAATACATATAATTTAATGTAAAAAATATATACATATAGTTCATATTTATTATATAATTATAAAATATTGTAATATGCTATTTTGAGTTTAAAAATAAAAGGTCCTAGATGGTTGTAACATTCCATTTTTTACTGGATCAAACAAATGCAAGGTATGCAATGCTTGGTCTCATCCGATCTTGGGGTACCTTCTCCCTGGTTCCTAAATCTAGGAGCACTACTAGTTCCTGAATCTAAGATCCCTTCTGGTTCCTAAATCTAAGAGCACTTCTACTTACTCAATAAGCAGTTCTTGTTTTATTTCTATTCACTGATCTCTTTATATATTCAATTAAGTAGCTTGGCACAGAATTCCTCACTCATGTTCCTTTGCTGGTGTTTCTCCATTGTTGTGTGAAGAACTGTAATCTCCTTCCAATAGTTGGGATTGACGCGTTCTCCGACATGTCCAGCACTTGGTGGAGGCAGTACCTCCTGCTGTGTTGAACCCTTTCTCTACGTTTGCACCTCCCTACTCAACTCTCGGGTGTGTCGATCGACCACCGTAATTGTTGTGAGAAACACTGACCATCACTCCACTCCGCAGTACTTTCACTTGTTTGAATCAGGTGTGGCTCTTGGAGGTTGCTTTCTGTTGTAGTGCTCATGAGGATTTAACCTAAACTTCATGCATCATCTATACGAAAACAAACCCTGAAGGCATATAGCTTAAGAGATAGGGTGCCAACATTTGTTTTACTGTTGAAACCAGTTTTGACCCAGATAGAACCTTCAGTGACTTAATTTTAGATGCTGACAGGTCTTGGTGCCAACTTAGGGTCAGCCCTGAAGATGATCCCAATTTTGAAGCAGATGCATCAGTGCAATTTGCAGTTTGACCTCTTAGGTGATTGATGTGCAGACTCTGACCTTTGTTTCCAGACGGATATTTCTTTTCAATGACATACTTGATCCCGAGCACAGATTTTGCTCATTCAGAGACAGAGATTTGAGTGCCCTCCTCACATTCTAAGAAGAAATAGATCAGATGTTCTGAAATATTTTCTGTTTCCAACTCCAAGCCCTCGTACTGTTTGATCAAAGGAATCAGCACCAGGTTTTTCATCAGGATAAAACCAGAACTGATTCCCACCGGGCACCAAGGGGCTGCAATTCTTTTCTATGACTCCAAGTGGGTCTTAGGTTTGAATTTCTCATAGGCTAAACCATGGTCAACCACAAAGGTAATGCTGGTCATTTCATCCAAACCTTTTTTGGTAGCCTGAACAAAACCTAAAGAATTATCCTTTTAAGGCCCTCCATAAAGGCTTTAATTGCAGTTACTTTAAATAGTGACAAGTGTTGTCTGTTTTATAAATAAGCGACAAGTGCTGCTAGATGTAATCTTTTGGATGAATATGCTAGATTACACCTTTGTAGGTGTAGCAAGTAGCAAATTATGTCCTGGATTGAAGCATCCAGTGGAACAATTTTATTGTTATTGCAGTAGATGACAAATCTTTTCCATTTTGCTGCATAGCAAGCTCTAGTAGTAGGGCGTCTGGCTTCTTTAAGGATGTTCATACAGTCCGGTGGAAGGTTAAGGTAACCGAACTCTTCAGGAGCCAGATCGCTAGATTCAGTTGACCTGGATCGGGGTGCCTTATTTCTCCATGGTTCTGCGTTAACAACGTTGGGGAGAGACGTAGTTTTTGGTGTGGAACTACTGAAAGTTCCAGGAGTGTTGTGAACCACGGTTGCCGTGCCCATGTGGGAGCTACCAGGATCATGGTGAGGGATTGTTGTCTAAGCTTGCGTACTACTAGGGGAATCAGTGGGAGTGGTGGAAAAGCATACGCAAATCTGCCTGACCAGTTCAACCATATCGCATTGCCTTTGGACAACGGGTATGGAAACCTGGCGGCGAAGGTTGTGCATTTTGCATTTGCGTGTGTGGCGAACAGATCTATGTCTGGTTGAACACACATTTGGAAAAATGGTTGAAGAACTTGAGGATGAAGTTCCCATTTGTGTATGTGCTGTGTCTGTTGACTTAGCAGATCCGCAATCTGATTGTGAACTCCTGGAAGGTGTTCTGCAAGAAGATATCTGTTTTGTGGGATGGCCCATCTCCATATGCTTTGCGCCAGCTGAGACAACTGCAAAGAATGTGTGCTTCCTTGTTTTTGTATGTAATACATGGCTGTCATATAGTCCGTTCGAACTAGGACAGTCTTGTGATGTAGATGTACTTGGAATGATTTTAATGATAGAAATATTGCCAGTACTTCTAGGTGATTGATGTGGAGCACTTTTTGTTGAGTGGTCCACTTGCCTTGAATTGAGTGGTTTAGGAGATGGGCTCCCCAGCCGGTGAGTGATGCGTCTGCTGTTAGCACCATCTGTGGAACCGGCTCTAGGAACGGCCGCCCTTTGGAAAGGTTTCATGTGTTCCACCACCGCAGAGAGCGATGTGTGCGGCTGTCCACCAACACCAGATCTGAAAGTTGTCCTTGAGCCTGGTTCCACTGGCGTGCTAGGCATTCTTGTAAGGAGTGCATCTGAAGTCTTGCGTGAGGTACGATAAAAATGCAAGAGGCCATCATTCCTATGAGTTGCATGAATACCCTTGCTGGGAGGGAATGCTGTGGCTGAAATTTGGTGATTAGGGTTTGTATACTGGTTATCCTGGCTGGATTGGGATATGCCAGTGCTCTGGAGGTGTTTAATATGGCCCCTAAATACTGATGTTTGTGAGAGGGCTGAAGATGTGACTTGGTGTAGTTTACTGTGAATCCCAAGTTGTGTAGTAGCTGGATGGTTTGATGGGTGTGAAGAACACACTGGTTAAAATGACTTGGCTTTTATCAGCCAGTCGTCGAGGTATGGAAAGACATGGATTTGTTGTCTTGGCAAGTGTGCTGCTACTACTGCAAGGCACTTTGTGAACACCCTGGGCGCGGTGGTCACCCCGAATGGAAGGACTTTGAACTGATAGTGTTGTCTGTCCACTATGAGCCTTAGATACTTCCCGCGAGCAGGGTGTATGGGAAAGTGGAAGTTGGCGTCCTTGAGATCTAGTGTGGCAAGGGAGTCGCCTTGTTGAAGTAGTGGGAGGACCTGCTGAAGAGTGATCATGTGAAAATGATCTGACTGTATGTAGAGATTGAGAGGTCTGAGGTTGAGTATTGGCCTTAGGGTGCCGTCCTTTTTGGGGATTAGGAAATACAACGAGTAAACCCCTGTTCCTTGATGCTGTAAGGGAACTGGCTCTATTGCCTGCTTTTGAAGCAGTGAGAGAACCTCCTGTTTTAAGAGCGCGAGATGTTCCGCGGACATTGGCCGCTGTTTGGGTGGTATGGTGGGTGGGGTTGCTGTAAGTTCCAGCCAGTAACCATACTGGAAAATTTGTCTTTCCCACTTGTCTGTGGTGATGGAAGTCCAGACAGGTAGGAACTGTGATAGTCTCCCTCCGACTGGGGTGGAATGGTCTGGAGGGAAGACACTGCTTATTAGTGGGGGAGGTGCGACTGTTGTTGTTACCTCGGCCTCTCCCTCTGTTATTTCCCCTGTATCCGCCTCTAAAATATCCTCTGCTGGGGGATGTTTGCGTGGTGTTTTTGTAGGAAGAAGAGGCGGTGTCTGTTCTGATGTTTTTGGATGCTCCTCTATAGAAGGAGCGACGAAAGGAACCATGGGTGGATGGAGACTGTAATGCTCCCATGGATTTAGCAGTATCCATGTCTTTTTTCATTTTTTCGAAAGTGGTTTCTACAGCCGGTCCAAAAAGTTGTTCTTGATTGAACGGCTGATTGAGTATAGTTGTTTGTACCTCCTGTTTGAAGCCAGAGATGCGTAGCCAGGCATGCCGTCTGAGTAACACGCTAGTGTTAATGGACCTAGAGGCGGTGTCAGCTGCGTCAAGGGCACACTTGATTGAAGCATTGGTTATTAATTTGCCCTCTTGAATTAAACCATTTGCCTTGGTCTTATATTGATCAGGTAAATGTTGCAATAGGGTTTCTAGTTGGTCATAGTGAGCTCTATTGTACCTAGCAAGTAATGCCTGTGTGTTGGCTATCTGCCAGTGATTAGCTGCTTGGGCAGCAACTCTCTTGCCGGAAGCATCTAACAACTTAGATTCTTTATCTAGAGGTGGCGCATCACCGAAGGTCTGAGAGTTTGCACGTTTCCTAGCATTAGTTACCACTTGTCGAATCTAAAGGCAGTTGACCTTTGATGTACGTGGGATCATTGGGAGCGGGTTTATATTTTTTGTCAATCCTAGGATTGAGAATTCTAGCCCTAAAAGGGTATTTGAATATGTCAGGGGCATGTTTAATGACACCCTTTAACATTGGCAGGGTTTGTACAGTTTTTTGTGACTGTTCAAATGTGTCTAGAAGAAAGTCCTCGTCTGCAGGGTCAGAATGCATCTGAACACCATGATAGAGAGCAACGCTATTTACAAGCTGCCCAAAGCCAATATTGTCTTCTGGGGGAGATGGCTTTGTTGGATATGCATGGGGATCAGGGAGGTCTGGAGGATCTATTGGGTCATCATAATCGTCCCAATGATCCTGTGGTACATCTGTGTCATCGTCGGGGTCAGTGAAAGGGTCATTGTTGCCTCCCCCATCCCCTAAATCATCATCATCGTGTGGTGGTGATGAGTTTGGTGGAAGTATAGGAGAATGTGGAGGAGAGACAGGCTTAGGAGGAAGAACAGGAGAAGAGGATCTCATAGGTGAAGTGCCACAGTCTTTTCTCTTCACAGGCACTACAGGAAATCCTAGTGTGTCCAGTTTCCTCTTCTTGTGGGGAACAGCTGCCAGATGTCCTGTTTTGGGGTCTATGTTGAGAGTTTTTTGTTTTGGATCGATAGGATCCGGCCGAAAAAGTTCTTCCTCTTCGGGAACCGCTTTCGGCGCCTATTTTTTCAGGTCCAAGCGAGGTTTGGATTTCTGCCCCAAAGCCTTGGGAGGTGTTTTGGGGTCCTTCGGCTTGGCTGTGGAGGTGGAAATCTTTTTGGTTCCGAATGTTTTGGTTTCGGATCCGATGTCTTTTCTTTCGGCGTCGAGGTGCTCGGTGCCGATGTCTTTTTGGGAGTAGGCTGCACTCCCAGCTTCGGTGCCGATGGTGCCTGCGGAACACTGATATGCGGTTTGCTCGGCCACGAGCTACCGGAAGGCTTGTCCCTTATCTTCGGAGCCGGGGCTTCTGAAGCTTGTTTTTGGTCGCGACTGGGGCTAGCAGGCGAAGTTTTGACCAGGGCCTTCTTTTTTTCAGGTGGAATTGGGGTATGGGCAATTGTACTCACTCGTTGACCAGGAGTGATGTGGTCGTCTGAGTGAGAGTCGTCTGCTTCGGACAGGATTTCCAGGTCCTCAGAATCCTCCTTCGGGACATCGGGGCCTTCATCGAAGATGTCTACCGGTACCGGAGCTGCTCGCTGCGCCATGATGTGTCGTCGGGCTCGGCGATCACGGATGGTCTTTTTAGATCTAAAAGAGGCGCAGGCTTGGCAATTGTTCTCGTCGTGCTCGGGCGAGAGACACAGGTTACAGACCTTTAGGTGGTCGCTGTGTGGAAATTTAGCTACACACTGGCGGCATTTTTTAAATGGAGACCTTTCCATGAGCTGTAGGCCTGAACGGCATCGTAGACCCAGCGGCCCGGGTCGACGACTGGAATCGAGTAGTTGAGGTGCACATCGAAGATCATGCGATCGAAAACAATACCATCGAGTTTTGGATAGTTTGCGTGTCTAAAAGGTTTGGAGAATATGGTGCCGAACCGGAGCGCAGAAGTTACATCCAAACCAGATGGCGGAAAAAAACAATCTGAGGATGGAGTCGATGCCCATGCGCACTATCGTCCAAGGGAGGAGTCACCTATCTCGTGACTACATAAGACTCTTCCAAGACAACAACAAAGTGCAAGCATCCGAGCCCAACACCAGATGGCGATCTATGCACAGTGTACAATCTGCAGCCCATATGCCTCGAACACTAAGTTTCTTCTTTAAAAAGAGAAAAGTTACAAGGAAAATTCAAGGTCCAACCAACTGTGTGGTAAAATTATGCAAAGAATCTGGCTCTAGTAGAGTTCCTGTTGTAGTTGTGTGGGGATTAGTGTCACCCACGGCTGACGGACACCTCTGCACCTCCTGCAGAGAAGAAATCTTGCTTTGTGCCAAAAAGCTGCCTAAAACTATTGGGGAAGGCTAAGTTGAGAGTTTCGGCATTATTCTGGGAAACAAGGTCTGCCTTCAAATCCAAAGAGAAAATGTCTTGAGATACAATTAAACAGAAGCAGGAACTTGTTTACATAAGCATTCCCGAGCCCCGGGCAGGTTTGGAGACCATGTAGGTTAGAGAGGCAAACGGACCATTCTGTTGGGCTTTTGGTCTTCATCTTCCAGCACAGACTGTTTCTGTGTGCGTGCTTTGGCTTTGGGGACTGCCTGGTGCTGTTTGGTAGTCTTACTGCCACATTTTTATAGAGTAACTCAAGAAGGCTGCTGCTCGTAGGAGCTCTGGAGGCCTGGGTCTAGAGACCTGCAGTCATCTAGGAGGCAACACGACTTGGCTAAGTTTTAAGGTTGTTGGGATGAGACCAGGAAGAGACATCTCCCCGAGCTCTCCCTCTGCAACTAACTTCTCCTCTTTCCTCTCCCATTCTCTGGACTTAAAATTGTGCAGCTGTTGTCTGTTAAGTATTACTTGCATGTTACTTAAGAAGTATTCTGCTGCCAGATGTGCACTGTACAAAAATACCTTAATAAACAGGTGGCACTGTTGATATACCAACTTTTACAACCAGGTACCTTCTTTTGCAGATGTAACTGAATCCACTTCAGTGGATCCAATCCACTAGATTGGATATTTTACTGAATGCATACAACATTTTACTTGGATGCCATGGTTACAGGTCCCAGGAAATAATGCATCATAACTACATCACAGTTTTTATCTCTAAATTTCACTAAGTAACGTGAAAGAGACCCAACACATTTAGTATGTGAACTTACCGGACTCCTTTGGTAATGGGAAAAGGACATCAAACCCATCAGGTAACTCAACCGATGTCAGGAAGCGGACATGTCCAGTGTGGCCCTGCGACAAACCAACCGGGATCAATGGCACCTTTAGGGAGCTTGAGTTGGAGGTTATAGACAAGGTAAGCACTACTCCGGCACTTGTTCCAATCCAGAGCAGATCCTTGCATGCCAAGAGGGCCGTGATCCTAAGGCATGCTGCTTTGTGCTGGCGAATAATAGCATCGGAGCCTGGGACACAAAGGGAGAAGACAATTTCACATATTGTTTCACCCCCTTTCAAAACATGTTTTTATTATTTTTTCTTTTTAAATTGGTTCGAGGAGAAATAGCTCGATATGCAAAACAACTACTAAACATATGGCGATTTGGCTTTTCTACACACTGAGATGCACTTTTAGATCTAGAGCCAAGCCAAGAAATAATTTGGACAGTGAATTTAAACCGGCATTAAAAAGAAATATATAATCATTATAAAAAATAAAATAGAGAGAAAAGTATTGATTTCAGTGATTCAAGGGTATTTGCTGATAATAGTTTGAAAAATGAATAATAATTTAAATGGTTCATAATGGTACTGTAATGTCATAACCACGGAGGGTAAACAGGAGCTTTCCTCTTCAAAAATAAATAGTGCAAGAAACTATGTAAGTAGCTTGGAAAACAGAAAAGAACTTTAACAGTAAATGCTTCTGAACTGATTAAGGAGTGTTGGTAAAATTACTATTTTGAGACACGCTGAATGCAATGATAAACAACATCTAACATACAATTCAATTTCATATCCCTGGGCATGATATGCCATTCAATTCTTAGACGCTTTTTCTTTGGCTTCCATGATAAACCTAGATTTATTTATGGAAAGTCGTTTCATTCATAATTGATGTGCATTTTCTCCCCTGGTTCTTACCATTTAATGCTGCAATTGTAGGTTTCACAACCTGTGTTTGTGAGATCCCTCAGGGTACCCTTAAGCCCTTCTAGTTTGTGTTCCATGATATGTGATTAGCCTTCTGCGATGTATGGGTATAAGCATGGGTGGTAGATGATGCTGCATACCAAGACAAATGGCTTTTCATCAAGAAGACTTTCATTGATTGCCCAACGCCACTCTTTTCTGAGTGGCAATGTGACGAAAGGACTACTTATCTGTGGGAGTAGTTTTGCAGCTTGAAGAATTTTCTGGATTCACATGCAAAGCATTAAGATCTAGTGGTTGGGTCTGGAACTCTCATCTTGTATAGTAGTCTCTTTTGTGTGGGTGTTGTTGGGCATCAACGGTCCTTATTTTGGTGCTTAGTCCAGCCTCTCTTGACGGCAGATTCCCTCCCTGGAAGTCTACACGCGTGGCTGTCATCTTCAGATTCTTTTTTTCTGCAGTGATTGTTTGTGTATTTAATGCCCAGTGGGCTTCCTATTGTTTGTAGCTTCTTTATGTCCTCCGTTTACTTGTCTCGTCTCATTTACTGGGGAGGCGGGTGGGTCGCATGTGAATCCAGAAAATTCTTCAAGCTGCAAAACTACTCCTACAGGGAAGTAACCATTTTGTTTTGCAGCATTAATGATTTCTTGATTCACATGTTGCGCATTGATTTCGGAGCGGTTTCTTCAATGTGGTGGCTGGTTTGGAGAGAAGGTTGAGTTTTTAAACAAATGTTTCAGTACTCTGTCCCGCTTGTGCTTCTCTGTTCATCTGTACGTCAATGCAATAGTGTTTAGAGAATGTGTGCACTGATGCCATACATATCTTGTGAAGCGGAATGCTGGCTAGAAAGGCTATTGTAGCTCCCTTCTTTCTTGTCGGGTGTGCTCTCGGTGTTTGTCTTTGGCTGTATGCCAGCTCTTTTGTGGCACATTTGAATTGCCTGAGTTATCCACCTGCGATGGTGTTCTCGATGACTGGTTTTCCTTTGTTATTGTCTGCAAATGATAAAAAGTTTTGCTTCCCATTCCCGATAGACTTTGTTCTGTCCATATAATATATGATCACCCTGTGGGCATCCAGTGATTGCAGTGCTCTTCTGCTGGAGTCTTTGGCTCTTTGAAAAAACTCAGTATATGGATTGTCTGATTTATGTGGAAGTGGGATATGACCTTTGTATGGAAGTGTGGGTTGGTCCTCACAACTATCCTGGCCTTGTGTATTTGTCACTGCCCGATTCAACTCCAACTCTTGCTATGTGAATGCTTGCCTGCTCAGTTTGTCCCGTTCCTCATTGTGCACTCTTGGTAGATGTATCAGTGTTATGGCTATCTGTCTCTGGATGGCCCACCTCCATATCTCCTGTGCTAACTTTGTTAGGGAGAAGGATTTTGTCCCACCTTGCTTGTTAAGGTTTAACATTGTTGTGTGTTGTCTGTCTGAACCTATATTCATTTGCTCCACAACTGCTTCTGAAAGGCTTTTAAGGCTAGGAACACTGTCCTTAGTCCCAGCAAATCTATGTGTTGTACCAGGTTTTCCGGTTTCCAGGCTCTCCTTCTCCCTCGATGTTCAGCTTCCCCATGTGAGCTTCTCATCCTGTGTGTGAAGCGACCATGGTGATCATCACTGTTGGAGTTGGTGGCATGAAGAGTCTTCCTACGGTTATATTAGTTTTGTTTCACCACATCATTTCCTCCTGAACTCTTTGCGTGACAACCACTAGATCCTCCTAGTTGCCTGTTGCTTGTGATCATTGGTTTTGGACCCATTCCTGGACTGGTCTTACTTGTAGCCTTGCATGTGGTTGTAATGGGATGCAGGAAGCCATCATTCCCAGCAACTTCCCCACAATCTTCACTGTCAGAGACGGACCCTTCTAGTAGTGGCGAGCTTCTTGAGATATTGCCAGAACTCACTTGTGCTGTGTTCATTCTTGCACCCAAGAAGAGCTTCACTTGTTCTGCTGTGGGTGAAGATTTCTCCATGTTTATAGTGAATCCCAATGTAAGGAGTGTCTTCATCACTGTTCTTATGCTGTCTCTGTACTTGCATGCAGAATTTGCCCTTACCAGCCAGTCGTCTAAGTAGGGATACACATGTATTCCTATACTTCTCAGATGAGCGACTACAGCCTCTAAGCACTTTGTGAACACTCTAGCAGTTGTTTTGATCTAGGATGGTAGAACCCTGAATTGGAAGTGTCCCTTGTCGATCATGAAGTGTAGAAACTTGCTGTGCTTGTGGTTCATTGGGATGTGCAGATAGGTGTTCTTTAGGTCTATGGTTGCCATATAATCCTCCTGCTGGAATTGATGGATAACGTCTTGTAGAGTTGTTGTTTAAAACATTTGTGTTTTTACAAACTTGTTTAGGAAGCAGTGGTCTAGTATGGGCAGTTGCAATTTGTCTGGTTTCGTTATCAGGAAGTATGTGGAGTAGAGTCCCTGGTTGATCTCTTTCCGGGGGCACTTTATTGCCTGTTTTTGTAGCAATTCTACTTCTCGACGAAGATAGGTTTTATCTTCTTTTTTATGGGTTGTATGCTTTGGGCCTCATCTTGGAGGGTGTTTATCCAGTTGTATGCAGTAGCAGTGTTGGATTATGTTGAGTATCCACTTTTCTGATGTAACCTCCCTCCACTCCTGAAGGAAGACTACTATTATTCTTCCCACAGTTGGTGTGTGTGGGTGGGACTCCAGGTTTAGCAAATCCCTTGTTTGTTGCTGCCGCCCCTTTTGACGGCTGTCCTTTGCTTCTCACTCACCCGTGAAAGGGCCACATCTGTGACGCCTGGAATTGTCACTATTGTGTTGGTGCTTGTCTCTGACTTGTGTGCTGGAAGGCTTGATGTGTTGCGACTGTTTGAAAGAATCCTCTTCCTGTCAGCCTTCTCATGGGGGTAACTTTCCTTCTCTTCTGCACTCTAAACTGTAGGAACCCCATCGACTTTGCTGTGAAGTCCTTTTGTAATTGTTGGGGTGTGTCATCTACTGCACTCCCAAACAGGTGTTCTTCGTCGAAAGGGGAAAATCGTTGGTAAACCCAATGGGTTAGGGTATTTATTAGGAAAGTACTTCCTAATAGTTGCACAACTTATTGTGTTGACCTCGGAGGTGGGTGCAGTCCTGAGTAAAGTGTGGTCTGACTTTTGCTGGTTGTTGGAGCAAGGGTATAGTGAGAGAGGAATTAATCCCTCTCTCACTCATTGCAATTGGGCCAAATCCAAGATGGAGGAAATAGCATTGGTTCTTAGGGTAAGTCCTCTTGAGTTCTCCGATAGTGTTGATGATGATGCTCTGGCAATTAATGCCTGGCTCATCAACATGGCCGACCAAGTAGCATCCTATAACATAGGATCTAGCGGGCAGAAAGGACAGTCATCTACCTGGTTTAATGATGAACTTAAAGCAACGAAACAACAGTGCAAAAAGCTTAACAGAATTTGGCACAAATATAATCAACCAGTGGATAAGGAGCGCTATAAAAGAGAGCTTTAATCTTATCACAGAGGAATGAAAATAACACAAAACAATTATTTAGCCAGCGGAATTTTGATGTCCAAAAATAAGTCTATAAAGGTTTTGGAAATTGCAACAAAAAAATATTGTGGGGTCATTGGGCATGTTCCAGGATATAGGGTTGTTACTAAGATTAATAAGAAACCATTTGCCAGACAACAACAATACAGCATGTAGTGGAACAGAAGTTCATTTCACGACATTACCCACCACCCCCCCCCCCCCAAATTATAGGCTGCCTGCTTTTTCCAAAATTCGTGAGAAACTGGTTATTTTTCAGCTCTCCAGCAACCTGGTGGCCAATCAGCTGCTTCGTCCTTCACAATCAGGTTTTCGTCCAGGTTTCAGCACAGAATTGGCTTTAGTTGCTGTGGATAGTGGAAAGAAGGTGGCTTTATTACTGCTGGATCCTTCAGTGACATTCAATATGGTTTACCACCCTATCCTGCTGCAACATTTACAGGATATCGAGATAGGTGGGACCGCTTTGTTGTGGCTCCGTTCTTTCCTTTCAGATAGATTTAAATCAATGTGGATGCCATCGTTTGCGTCTGAGCCCAAGTCCTTGAAGTACGGAGTTCCCCAGGGCTTAGCGTTTAGCCAGATATTGTTTAGTATCCATCTTGCTCCACTGGCCGCTTTGGTGGAGTCTTTTGGGGTGCAGATTACTCCCTATGCCAATGACACACAGTTGATGTTAACTTGGGAGGTTAAATTAAAATCATGTCTTTCTGCAGTGTTTAATTGGATGTCTCGGGATACTCTTCAATGTAACACAAGCAAGATGGAGGTGTTGGTTTTTGGTTCCCCCCCTTAGTGGTGAGAAGGTGAAATCTAGCCCAACTCATCCCCCCTCTCCGCCGACTCCTTCAACTGTAGTACGAATTCTAGGAGTAAAATTTGATAATAATCTTACCCTCGAATCTCAAGTCGAGAGCGTAGTCAAGACATGTTTCGACCTCCTCAGGATGTTAAGGAAGTTTCTGTATATGCTCCCTGATCCCTGTCAAAGGTTGGTGATCCATTCTTTGATAACGTCCTGGCTGGACTACGCAAATGCTTTTTACTGGGATCTCCCGGAGTACTTGTTAAAAGAAAATTGCAGGTGATGCAGAACGCTGCTGCTCGGCTTTTACTCAAGATTCCTAGGAGTAGCACAGTGTGTGCCCACCTTAAAGATTTGCATTGGTTGCCGGTCAAGGCAAGAGTGAAATTTAAGGGACTGACCTTAGCCCACAAAGTTATTTTATGGACTGGGCCCTAGCTATTTGTCCAAGAGGCTACTGCACTACCAGCCTCCAAGAACACTGCGCTCCTCGGAGGCTTTACTGAGAGTAGTGCCCAAGACAAAGAAGAAAAGATGGGGTGATTCTTCCTTTTCTGCTATGGCTACCAGAGGCTGGAATTCCTTACCCTTGTCTCGAAGAGCCATTAAGGATCCGGAATCATTTAGACGTCCGTTGAAAACTTGGCTTTTTAATGAAGATGGTACAAAATGCAGCCACAGGAATACTATTAAATCTGCCTAAACACAAATCGGTCTCCAAGGAAATCCGGCAACTCCACTGGCTCCCTGTGGCAAGTCACGTCAAGTTTAAGACGCTATGCTTAGCCTGTAAGGCCTTGAATTATATGGGACCAGCATTCGTAAAAAATATTTTCTGTTGGTATCATCCTAGCAGACAGTCCCGGTCTACGGGTACTAGGCTTCTGATAGTTCCTAGGATTCACACCTCCAAAAGGGGGGGCCGAAGCATTGGTTATGGCACGGCCAAACTATGGAATATGCTTCCAATGCATATTAGGAACGCAAGTTCACTAGCCTCATTTAGAAAGAGTCTTAAAACCTGGCTATTCCAGAATTAGCTTATGGTACTTGGGCTTACGTTAGTACTACGGGTATTCGTGTGCTAAAAAAGTTACACTAACATAACATAACTCTCCCTTAGATCCTTTTCCCTTATCAACCTGTAGCACCGGTACACTCAAACGAGTAGCCGTGCGCTTAACAAATGTTTTTGGATTTGATGTTCTAGAAAGAAAATTTCGTAATAAAGCAGCATCTTGCTTTTTGGGCTACAACAATAGGAAAATCTAGGAGCAGGGCCCTTTCGCTGACCAGGCTGCATTAGCAGAGTTAAGCTGTGCCCTCAATGAAGAGTGGTATGCAGAGAGAGAGAATATTAAGTGTTGTGTGTGGATTTAAAAGACATACATGGCAGAATATTAAGAGACATTCATTTCATTGCACTTTTATGAAAGCCCAATGTGCTTATAAGTTTGTACTTTGGGAGCAAATATGCAGCAAATCCAACAACATGTTATCATGGCATTAAAGAGAACAAATGAACACACAAGAACAACTAAGGAACAACACTGTGTTATTATTACAGGCTCATACATCCAAACAGCAGCACTTCCTAGACACAAACGCTATTGATCAGCAATTAAACCTTTTTTGTGTCAACAAAGTCAATGCATCAAAGAACCCACAATGACTTATTTGCACTCTACATGTCAAGTTGCATCCACAGCGTACCAACAAGACTTCTAGAGCCTCATCACCAAAACCAAATGGGAACACACGTAGCACAATATCACCACAGATTTGGTATGCTGGCCACCCAAACAATGAAAAACCCTTAAAAGCTGACGTGGGCGGACCCAAACATTTCTTCCAAATACCAAAATCTATCTATAGCCAGGCCTAAAAATAAATGATTGTATCTCAAGAGTATTCAAACTGCAGAGGGCCATGGAAAGGCTGCCTCTTGTCAATGTTCCTTATTCAGGAAACCCCTAGAGCGTGTAGCTAAGAGGATTAGAAGAGACCTCCTTCCCAAGGACTTCAGTTGCCCAGAAGGGAAATGGAACAGGCAATCCTTTATGAGAACGCCCAGTCTATAGATTGAGGGAACTCAAAAATATAGGCTCTCTGGTGATAATAACAGTCAGTAAAATGGCCTAATTCCATTTCCCTCCTCGGTTATGAACAGGGAGCCAGTGTAGGAAAATCCCATTAAATGACAACTTTGAGTGGAAAGAGGCTGGTCTTGATGTCTATATAAAGACAGACTTACTAGCGAAAAAGAATCCTACCATGAAACCTACAAATGTGTTTAATGACATTTGGGGCACGAAGAGGGAGCTGGGATAGCCTGCTTGTTGAAAAGGATTTTGCGAACAAGATTCTAGTATCTTTTGCAAAACCCATCCTTCATGATATCAACAACATATTTTATCGGATGGAGCAATCATTCTGCAAGCTGCTGCAGGATGGTAACACCATTTAATGACTCTTGAACGGTGAATGATGGGGTGACCGGAGGACCCAATACATAAAAATATTATTGGGTGGCAACGTCAGAGAGGACCTCATACGGGGAACAGAGGAACAACAAAGGCCAGAATATTAAAAGACAATAAAGATCTTTAGATTCCTGGGACAGTGGCAAAATGAGGACCATATGCAAATGCTCATTATTTAAAGGTTCTACAAAACAGTTTCCCTGGCACCCCATCCTCTAGCTCCTCTCGGCATCCTGACCATGCATATATGAAAAACAAGGTGCAATAGAGGTGACTATTGGCACAGTTCACACCTTCCTGGACCAACATCATAAACGTGTGATACAAAGCGACAAATGAAGCAATGAAGCATTTGCAGGTTATTTGCAAAATGTTGCAAAGTTTGTGTTTCTGACAGTTCAATGATAAGCTACAAATAAAAAAACTGAACTGACACTCTTTTAGGATAAGGAATCTCAGAATAAAATTCTTAAATGCAAACATAATTGAAGATGCCTTTCTTGCTGTATACTTTATGGATAATTTACAAATGTCTTCAGCACAATCATCATCTATTAATCATGACAAAACAATTTCTGGACAATTTACAACAGATCATAATGTTAAATGTGTAATCAATAATTCTGATTGTATCCTATTGTCTAAAGCTCACAATCACTCTTCATTGCCTTACCTGCCAACATTTTGTGAACTGGCGGAGCAACATCCACTTCCGCCAACTGTTCGTATGTGGTGGCGTGGTAGAGTCGCACCTGTGCGCTGCTCTGAAGCGCAACCCAGATGCCTAAACAGGAGCCGACAATGCAGGTGACACTGCGGTTGCTGTCCTGCCCGATGGTAAATGTGTGCTGTATCGGGAAGAGAAACAGAGAGCCCATCAGAGACTATGCAGAATCTCATGTTCTGTGCAATCAAGAACTGATGACTGGAAGGACATCTAAAAATAACAAGAATTTGTATCCTATTTTTGGTCCAATGTCAGAACCAATATGAAATCCATAATTCAGACTCCCTAGTAAAGAGATGTCTTGGTCTACAGTACTGTAGCTGATACATAACTTTGGGATGCCCAATGAGAGTATTTTATATCTGCTTTCCGTATCAAAATGAAGTCCCCACGTCAGTTTGTGCTATGATTTCTTCTCTCTGCCTTTCCCAGTAGAGTTTGCAGTCTACAGTTTTCTTCCACCATCACACTCTCTGAAAGGTGGTTTCCTGCACCTTTAAGGGACAGATTTGCTTTGGTTTTGCTCTTTTTTACTTGGCATGGTTTATGCAGATCTTCACCTTCTCTGCAGTCTTTTGGCGACCACCTTGCCACAGTGCCTTTAGGCATGCACATGGCAAAAACATTTTAGCCACGTTGCCAAATGACTGCTAAAGATAAAGAAAGGCATGGGAAAGAGGAAACAGAACCTGACAGAAACATTCAGTCACGGTGTTTCAATTACACTGGTGTCATTTCTGGCATTTCACATTGTGCTTTTTATCAGTGGCGGCTGGTATGGAACGTGGGTAGCCTGGGGGGAGGGTTGAAAAATAATTTTTTTTTTTTTAAAAACACTTACCTCTTGCACAGTTTCTCCTCTGTCGCCTCTTAGTTTCTCTTTCTGACTTCGAGTCCGGAAGAAGCAGGAAACAAACAGGCTCCCCTAAGCCAATCACAACACTGCTGTCACCATGACAGTAGCGTTGTAACTGGTCTGAGCACCGTGGTTCAGCGCTCAGACAGGGACTATTAGCATGTGCATGTTCTCCACCCAGGCTGTGCATTACAGCCCCCTGGAGAACACGCAAAGTGCGTATGACAGCTTGGCCGACCCAAGACGGCCGGCCAAACTGTCATGCCACTAATTGTGCACAAACCACTCCTCCTCCCTGTGCCATCAGCCCTGCCCCGCCATAACCCAGCCCTTTAGCTACGAAAAACAAAATGATAATATCATTGTTATTATCATTTTGTTTTCCTTTTTCCACTGCTCTGAGAGCAGCGGGGCGATACTCCTCCGCCTTAGCGGAGGAGCCGCCCCCGCTATTCATACAATTTAAGAAATTTCACATAATCACACATAAGTAAATCCAGCAAAATTTGCACATTCCTAGCTTTGTCATGGAGGGTGCTGGTACCTAATCTTATGTATAGTATCTGTTACAGTACTTTACAAAAGAAGAGGGAAGTGAATAGATTTTGCTAAATCTGTATAAATGAAAGTGATGGGCTTTAGAAACTGAGGCAAGTTGGTGAAGAAAGTTAAGCAGATAGTCAAACTCAAACCCAGCATTGAGGACTCATGTAGAAAATGCCAGTTGAGATAGTAGTACAATTATAATAGCTGCAGTGGAGGGAAGATGTGTGACTACACAGGAAAAAAGATAATTTCAGAATATTGGGATTAAGTTTGAAAAAGTGGGCAGTCATACAAGCCTCAGCAATTGAGACACCATGAAAGGTTTGCATTTGAAGCTCAGTGGAGAAGGAAGAAAAAGTAAAGCAAATTAGGAGTTTCTACATGAAAATGTGACTTTAATCCAAAGGAGGCAATCATAGAAAATAAGAGAATACTATAAAGAGAAACAAGTAATATTAAAGCCTATTGGTACGGCATCTCCTGTCAGTCTTTTGGCTTTATCAGTGCTTGAGTTTTGACATCATTTTTTCAAAACTTTCTTCTGCGAGAAACATTGGCCTCTCATCCACCTAAAAAATCTTGGCTAAAAGCAAAAATATGTTTTGGTCTCGAAAGCAAACATTGTCATCACATTAGTCTCTTGCATGGAAGGGAACTACCTTGTGTGTGGATGTGTTCCTTGTCAAAGAACAGAATGTGTCACTTGCAGTTAAGTTGGCCATAGGCTGAAGTGGGCTAATCTTGCCCCACTCTGTATGCTATAGTAGGGGGAGCAAAATTGTAAATTGTACAACAACAGACTAATCGATGAAGCGGGCTGGCTGAAGGCCCCTCTCAGCAAGAATGCCTTACATTATTATCTTTTTATATTAAAAGGTCCCGTCTAATGCAAACAAGTAGGTGGCCCACTGGAGAACACTGAGAAACACCATAGTGAACAGGATAAGAGACAAACATGACATCACTCAAGATATTGGGAAGGTACGATCAGAAAGAACGAATCAAACATTTCCCAAGGACAGCCAGGGATATCTAATGCAGCAAGAAAATTGAGAAGAGTGGGATGGTCCAGCAGTGCCAAAAGCTACTGAATGGTCCAACAAGATGTCAACTCATGATGGAGTAAGAGTCCAATCTCGATCTTCGAAACCAGCTGTCCCTCCAATCGCACATTGACTGCATCTCTGCCTCCGACACCAAACAACACTCTGCTGCTTCTTACCTACGTTTGCGCTATACAAATACCACATTCGTACTCAAAACTGAGGAAAACATATTGTGCCATGCCTGAAAAACAAAGTTACTAAACGAATAGTGCAAGTAGAAAAACAAGGACCAACACCATATTGTACAGGGGACAAGTGGTGAATCTAAAAACAAAATATCTAAAATCTGAATCTGAAAAATGATACTGGTTGATAAAAATATGCTCTATCTGTCGTATTGAGAAAAAAACCTAGGCTCTACTGTCTTAGTGAAGACTTGGATGCTGACATGGCACTACTCAAATTAAAGATACCCAAGAAGATACACTCTAGCTTTAGGGTCTGGCCGCATGTTGTGTAAATATAATAAGAGGCATTTTTGTGGTAAGTACTATGCTACCTCAGAACCTTAACCTTCTATACATGTCAAGAAGTTAAAGCGTACAGAGGCATCAAAACTGTTGCCGCATTGGCGATCTCTTTCCTATCAACATGCACGCAGAAAGCCTCCTTACCTCTTGCAGGAGTGTGGACGTGTTCAGCACAATGATCCGGTTTTGGCATCCACACCACAGCTTCCCCAACACTGCCACCATTTTTGTAACCGGGCTTCCAGGGGATCCCAGGGCGAGCGATTTAGAGTTTTGTGGGTCCCAAAAGCTTCCTGTGAAAGAGAGAAGAACATATAAGAAGTGCAGGGCCGAACAGCGCTGCATCGAGCCTGAAGACAGCACAAACACGTTTCAACTCGTTAACGGGTCTTCTTGGTGTTGCTGGACCTTTGATTCAGTACAGCTTCAGAAATGGAGGAGAGAAACTGACTACAACATTGGGACTAGTAGGACACTGGCCATGGGCTAATAATCGGAGTATCTACCAGTTTAGCGGCAGAGCAGTAATCAACAGCGGTAAATTACTTCTGCAGAGGATTCTATGTATTTGCTGCTAATAAACTAAGGGAAGTGCTATAGTGTTTAACTGCAAGGTAAAAGATAAAAGCAATGATCAGACACAGGGAGGTTCACACAAGACTATGTTCTATGTACTAAACTCTAGATCCTCAAGCCTCACTCATAGGTGGTAGACCCAGACATAACAAGAAAGAAGCAGCTGCAGACACATACCCTAACACTTGAGTGAAACTTTAGTACAGATGTTGTACAAAGTACGACTGGATAACTCTCAGGAGGCCCGTCGATTAGTAGCATTTGATCTAGGCCATATGAAGTCTCTGGTGTACCATTAGGGGTCGTTTGTGGATGTGGTAACCACTTTTAGAATTATTTATTGCTACTCAGTACTCTTTTATCGTAACGTTCACAACCAATACAGTACATTCTGTTTAGATACTCAAAATCAGATTATTATACAACCTAAATTCTAATAAATAAATTATTGCCCTTCCAGCATTTTGGAAGATTCTGGCTCGCAGCAGAACCCTGGTGGATACTAACACATTAACCAAACTATTCTTCATTTGATTTTTCCTACTCTTATTTATTTTACAAGCCAGAGGTTTTTTCTCTAAGTGAACCATAATTGAAGCTTCAAATTTGTTCCTATTTTTGATAAAACAGGCTTATTTTCTTGCAACTCCTCAGATTCCTCCATTACCTTTTAGTGGTTGTTCTATAAAGGTTTACTTTTCTTTTACTCTGCCCTTGTTTAGACCTTCTCTAATTCTTTTGACCAGATATCTATCCAATATGGAACAAGGTGGTCCCAGTACAAATATATCGATCATAGACAATATATTAAAACAATAGCAAATAAATCAAAAGATTTGAAAAATGTTCAAGTGTTATTTAATCATACTGAACATCTGCTGCAGATTTTAGAGCTCACAATATACAAAAAACATTCAAAACCATAATTGGTGTGCCCAAATGGGTGGAGAGGGAATGGGGCAGTGAATTGTGTGAGGTTGTGAGGAAAGTGAAGGATATTACTAGCAGTTGTTTACAATCAAATTGTTGGGCATGCTATTCAATGCCACACATTTTATACACGGTTCATATCACAATACACTACAATAAAATATGTGCAGCCATGTAAGACAGAAGTCACAGTGCAACATGCGCTGTTGGCGTTACTGGCATCAATGGTGTGTCGACGTTGCGACCCCTGGATTCGTGTAGGTATTTGTCAGAACCTTACTAGTGGGGTCTTCCTCAGGACGAAAGTGCAAGTGGAAGGGAGAGGGCGCCATATCTGCCTGAGTAGGCAGTATTCAAAGGCGCAAGAAGTTGTCTAAGAAAGTGGGGTACATAGCCTCCAAGGAGTACGATTGCGAGAGTGGTAAACTCTCAGCCAATGAGATGAAATCCCTTTAGTTTGTAATCAAACGCAGTCCAAATCCTGCTGGAAAAAACCGTGGTCAGGAGACCAACGGTTAAAGCATAATGACTAAATCAGAATTACTTCAACTGGTGGAGTGAATCCTCTTAACGCAGCCTCCTCTCACTGATAAGAAAGAACGCATCAACGACGCTGACAATTGTATTTAAAGGTTAAGATGAAAGTTCACGTGACGTTCACAATCTCACACAGTTCACTGCCCCATTCCCTCTCCACCCATTTGGGCACACCAATGATGGTTTTGAATGTTTTTTGTATATTGTGATCTCTAAAATCTGCAGCAGATGTTCAGTGTGATTAAATAACACTTGAACATTTTTTAAATCTTTTGATTTATTTGCTATTGTTTTAATATATTGTCTTTGATCGATATATTTGTACTGGGTCCACCTTGTTCCATATTGTCTTACACCCAGGTCCCAGTGATTTTGGGTATACCCTTTTCTATAACCAGATATCTATCCAGCACCTCTGGCAGATTAGGTCTTTGAGTTCTACTTGTCTCACGCAATGGTCAGCACTCCATGGAGGCTCTTGGTCTGCCTCTGTCTCTGTGAACAGCTGCATAGGATGTGTTGCTCACACTTCCCTAGAGCGGATTGGGCCTCTCTACGCTTTTTCTAGCAAGTGTTGGTGACATTTGGTCACATGGTGTGGTGCCAATTGTTGGCAGAGATAAGTGCAACTGGCTAGCAGTCTGGGCTAGCATTTGAGGCAGAAATGGCCATTACTGTGGCCCAAACATTTTACTGTTTTCTTTCAGAACTAAAACTATTTTCTTACATGTATTAGTGTTATCATCCGGCAGTGGATAGTGCCATTATGTCCAATGCCCAGGGTGTCAAGTCATTTAACATACGGTCATTCAAAATATTGGACCCCTACTCCTCTTTCTCGTGTTGATGAATGTTTCTTTCAGCCCTCAAAAGCCACCCCTATAGCATTTACCTGCTGGTGAAAAATGGCCCTCTCTGAGGGGTCACCACAAACTTTTTGACTACTTCCTCTTTTTCTGACCCCATTTTTGTTGGCGTTAGGACTCTAAGCCCTTTACCACTGGTAACCAGTGCTAAAGTGATTGTGCTCTCTCCTCTAAAACATGATAATATTGGTTCATACCAATTGGCATTTTTTAATTTAAGTATAAGTCCCTAGTAAAGTGGCACTACATGTGTCCAAGGCCTGTAAATTAAATGCTACTAATGGGCCTGCAGCACTACTTGAGCCACCCACTCAAGTAGCCCTCCAACCATGTCTCAGGCCTGCTATTGCAGAGCCTGTGTGTGCAGTTTACATCGCCATGTCAACTGTGCAAAATAACCCATTTGCCAGGCCCACACCATCCTTTTTTATACATATAAGTCACCCCTAAGGTAGGCCCTGTTTAACTCAGAGGGCAGGGTGCAATGTATTTAAAAGTCAGGACATGTACTTTTAGTGTCATGTCCTTTAGGCTAGCCCTGTCATGTAAACTCCTATTACATACATTTGTCCCATCCACACAACAATAACGATTCTAAACAGGAGACCTTTTAGCTAGTAGCTTGCTCCTGTCTTCAACGCCAGGCTCCCGGTACTCTATCATAATCCCTGTACCTGACATACATAAACATGTCCCCAGGCACGGCAGAATTATTCTGTATATGGGTCACCACTTTTTTCATCCTTGGCCAACAGCCAGCTGTTGATCGCATTTGTTTTGAAAAACATTGATGATTGTTTTCAAAACATTTATGATTGTTTTCAAAGCATCCATGATTGTTTTTAAAACATATTGATTGTAGAAAAAAAACCTGGAGTGACCACTTTAGTATGAAAGACCCTCACTCCCCCGACAAATTAGAGGAGAATTCCTTTCAAGCTGAGATGGTGTCCAGCATGCTGAATCTTCGACACGCAGCAGTCTGACATCCCTTACAGGGTGTCATCCTCGAAGCAGAGACGGGACCTTCATTCTCAACCATCAGGTGAGGGGGCTGGTTCATCCCTAGGGGTTTCTTGGCTACATATAGGCATATTCATGCACACAAAGATCTAGGCTAGGTACATTTAGGCAAATTACTTAGGGTGCATTTTAGGAATATGCAAGTACCACTGTTTTTATCTGAACTGCTTATGTTCATCTTATTAGCACTATGGTAGAAATGTATCTACTATTTACTATATTGGTATTTGCAATCTCTTCTGTATGCTTCTGTCTCCTGATTGTCGCAACACACGTTTTACACAAGGCTGGTGCTGGACCAATACAAACTTATTGAAACGCCCTAATCGACATCCTGTGTATTTTCTGAGAGTACGCAAGCCTGAGTGTCTGAGCGAAACATACAGCACTGAATTCCACAATCCCTGAGGAATCAGGGTTGTCATGTTCAGTGGTTGCCAGAAACTACCTACACCACTGTAGAATACAGGGTGGAGGTAGTGGCACTGTAGAGCTAGCTGATCTAACGGCTGACATATCCAGTGGGGGTGTCCGGAAGCGGTTGGGACACCAAGCCCCCAGTTTAGGTCATCCAAAATGCGCAGGTCCTGAGAATTACTAGGAACCCTACGACATTAGGTTTTACATATCCTGGTAGTGAAAAACTCTCTCCCATTGGATAACATTATGATTACCTTATTTGGAAAGAGATAATATCTCCAATTCTGGTGTCTCAGGAATCACAATTCAAAATCACAATTTATGGGGAAGTTGGATTTTAAATTGTAATTCTGAGTATGCCGCTTTTATAAAGTTAAAGACACACAATTAATGGACAGAATGCAGAACAAATCAAAACATTCCCCCCCAGTCAAGAGATCTGGGTTAAATCCACCATTCTTTTGCTCACCATGCCACCCCAGTTTAGACCTGGCCGTATGCAAATCAGTCTTGACCCTGTGCCTCATGGGAACAGTCCAGCCCGAACTGTCAAGCCAGTTCCTCCCTGGACCGGAAACAGGCATTCTAGGACCGGTTTCAGGGTTTCACCCCTCTTCAGCCAGGATAGCTTGATTTGCCCTTTGGTTTTGCTTTTATAAAGTTGGCATTTTCTTTCTCTAGCCATTCGATGCCTGCAGCCTGTCTCTGATCAGTCTGGGGTTGGTGACAACTGGGCTTTGTATATTCCTCCTAGACAGCCACACACAATGGGAGCTGTGGTATGACTCGATGGGCCATCCTAGGAGGGAGCAGGTGGACCAAGCCTCACTTACACCTGAATATGCTGTGACCTGTCCCCACACAAAGGGCTGCGTACCCCCCTGTAGCGAGTCTGGAGCCAGAGCAGGAGAGACTGGTACTCCCCCTTCAAACGCACAACTGGGTATAAGTACTGGACCTCTGACACCACCACGTCAGTATACTTCTAGACCTGTGACCACTCTGCCAGGAAGAACTGCTGTAATGCTTAAGGACTGCTACTCTGCTGGACTGCTGTTTGCTAGGATCCTGCCTTGCTGTGTTGCATTGCTGCTCTCTCTTACCTGGGTGAGAAAGAATTGAACTGCATCACTTGAACCCAAAGTGACTCTAAGGGCCAGAGGAATGGTCTCCTGATCTGAAGTCTCAGGGACATAAAATACTTCAAACCAGCTTGCTCCTACATTTGGAAACTGCAATCTGTTATTCTGCCCTGCCAAGTGATGCCACCCCAGACCTGGAGCCTTGGAAGCGGGCCGAAGGTGTTTGCTCCAGTGGAACTGACGCATCCTCTGCTACAACAGCAAAATTGATGCATCAATGCTGTTGCAGGAACAGAATCAGTGCATCGCCCTCAAAACTATTGCATCGCCTTCAGAACTGCCGCTTTGGAACCAATGCACTGCCACCACTGCATGCATTAGATAGAAGCATCCCCTCTACTGCGTGGAGAAACCCGCTCATCCCCTTCGGAACTGCCACATCTCGGAACTGGCGCTTTGCCTTTGGAACCAACGCATCATTGCCGTTGCATGGAATTTTTTTTTTGCATTGCCGCAATTGCATGGGGAACACCAACGCATCACTTGGCTGCACACCCCATCTCTGTTGATGCAACAAGGATTAGGGTAATTTTGATCAGTGGGTCTCACTGGGCCCCTAAATCCGGCCGGCGCTCCATTGCGGTCAGCCTGAACTTCTGACTTTGTCCCGGTCCGGTGTGACCAAGTATCCCAACTAAGCACTTATTGCTTTTATTTCATATATGTTAATTCTTTTAAAATTCATATTTCAAGTTCTACTTGTTGCACTTTTGTTTTTTTGGTCTTGTTTTATTAAATTAATTTTTGTTCTCTAAACTGGTGCAATATCTTTTAGTGTGGTGTTTTCACTGTTTTACAGTGTGAAGTGTTGCACTAACACTTTACACACTGCCTCCAAGACTCCTCTGTGTCAAGCTACCAGAGGGTGAGCAACGACTAATTTAAGGTTGCCTGACACTAGAATTGTGGCTGCTTGTTGGACTTAGGGAAACACGCGCCATCCAAGCTTAATTTGTGTTGGTGTTGGCTGGGACTTGGCACTGGCACTTCTTTTTTAACACCTAATATTTTTATGACATTCAAAAACATGCTGTTGCTAATTTTAAACACAGAACAGCAGCAGCAGTTTTAAGAATACAATACATATTTTACGAAAAGCAACACCAGTGTCAGAGACTTGACCAGTGCATGAAAAGATGGACGATCAATTCCTGCCTTCAGGTTCAACGACATGGGCATGTGGATGAGTGTCTGCAGTCAAGCCCTGCATTTATCTGCTGGTGCAGCTCCAAATCAATTTTCACCTTCTCATTAGGAGGGGCCATTTCTATTAACCGCCTGAAAGCTGCATTGGCTGTTGAGGTGCATTTCCCCTTTTCCTTTGTGCAGACCTTAGACATCAGGGCTACGGACCCCAAGAGTACTTGTCAGTGTGCGGCCAGTGTGGGCAGGACATGCATATAAAAGGGAGCCCCGCCCGGTCACTAATGCTGGTTATTCAGGAGCAATCCCGTATGAGAGGAGAGCCTGGAGTGTTTTGCAGGTGTCTCTTCTGCGGCAAAGAGTTGCACAGTGGCCCGATCCTCGATCCGGAGTACAGGCAGGGAGCACCGTTGCGCTCCTATGTTTATGGGCATTCCTGTTAACCATTAGTCAAACTCAGAGAAACACAAGGCGGTGTTACAGCACGAGCGCCACTCAGGAAAGGAAGTGCACACTCATTTATCAATGTTGTTGCTGTTGCACTGTGCAGGACATTTGAGATTAAATACTGATTAGGACAACTTGAGAATTGTGCAGTGGCCTGTCTGGTAGTACCTTAGTGCTCGCCCACAGCTTCTGTGAGTAAAGACTGGAGCCTGACTGGTTGCAATACTGAGTTTTGGGAGTAAAACTTCACTGAAGACATTAACACAGGTTCCACACTGAGCGCATGTATAGATATACATGATTAGTGCAGTAACCAATGCCAACGTTTAGAGACTCTCCATAATTCCACTGCAGAGAATCTCCCTCTTGATTAAGAAAGCCTAGCTTGCCAAAGAGGTAAGTGGCAGGAGACAGGAGGGGACTTGAAAGCAGTGATTCCACAAGAAGCTGGGAACAGTTGAATTGAGTGGTATGTATGCACTCCATGCATGAGTGGGGGCATATATGAGCAGAATGGGATAATGCAGTCTCCTCTTGTTACAGCTGACACCAGTTCAAAGTAGACCAGGGAAAACAAGGACTCCTGTAAGACTTCCTGATGAAGCCACTCCGGATAGGGGAAGCTCCCATACAGGTGAATCGAGCATTGTAAGTGCACGTGTCTATGTGTTGTAAGGTGCAGATAATTTTAAGTGTAAGGGAATTAACCTGTTCTTGCCCTGTGTTGCAGGTCTCCTTCACAGCTGTTCCCATCCCCAACCCTTTCGCTCACTTGATCACTCCACAATTCTGTGCCTTTACGGCAAAAGGGATTGGAGCTGTCAAAAGGTGGACCCTTTGAAGCATCGTGTTGATTCCAAGGAACCTCTTAACGATGTCTCTGACAGAACAATGCGCCCATGTAATACGTTCTTCACGGTCAGAGTGAATGACAAAATGACTACCATGGATGACATCCTACAGGCCTAGGCTTTAGTTCAGCAGGAGTGGTCAATGGCTCACACTGAGACGGCTGCCGTAGAGGGAAAGAGTAATAGGCAAAAGAGAAATCCCTTTGATGTTCCTTTGGGATGCTTTGCAGAATGGAACCCAGACCCAGCCAGTGCTTCACCCTCCTTACCACAGATCATAGTTTCAGTCCTGCCTCCTATACCTTTGGCTACCCCCAAGAGAAAGTCTGGAGAACCCAACAAGGTTAAGGTGTTTTTAACTCCTGTTTTACTACACTTTTCTTGCCGATCCTCCGCATATCAGTCTAACCACTCATGGTGGCCTTTTCAATTTCATACTTGGTAGGAGATGCAGCTGTGTATGCAGTACCTTTGGTATGCTCTAATGAACTGCTGTTACCAGGTTGGGACGAGTTCTGCAAGGAATTTATGAAATCGTTTGATAGACGATCTACCAGGTTTAGAAAAGAAAGATCTAGTAACATACATAACCATGTTCAATAGACTCATCGTAGAGACCTCTTGGTCAGAAGAAAAGAGAATGGCCCTATTCTACCAATGTCTGAAGGACGATCTAAAGCATGTCCTAGCCAAAATCAATCCGCAACCCTCCCTGTAATTGCACCGATTTAATAAGTCTAATGCTTTATTTGGATCACAGACTCACAAATATGGTATTTGATAACCGACGGTTCAAGAGAGGTGTCCAACAATTTGAGAAGAGTAGGACTCCATCACAGCAGAATAATGAGACAGGTTCGGAGCAAATGAATATTCTGGTAGTAAGATCCCACTATCAAAAGAGGAAAAGGAAGCAAAAAGACAAAATGGAAAGTGCTAATACTGTGGGGGGAAAAATGGCATTTTGTCCGAAAATGTCCCAGGAAACCAAAAGGAAGGACCTATCCTGAAAAAGGAGGCACCTGCAGACACCAGTCAACTGGAAAACTAGTGATCTCGACCCTGAATGAAGCGGCGAGTTTGAGCGCTTGGCGTCTCCCTTCCTTACGATTAGATTCTCAGAGTAAGGAGTTTTTTCAGAAACACATTGACTTTGTATCGCAACTCAAGGATAAATAAAACCATATTGTGGCAATAATAGATTCTGGAGCCACGTGAAATTTTGTAAACCACCTCATGGTGGCCAAACTGGGTATCCCTAAGATCCAGAAAGGAACATCTGAAACCGTTCTAGTGGTAGATGGGAAACCATTAACCTGTGGGCCTATTTCGGAGCACACAATTCCGGTATCTCTAGAATTTTGTATCTTAGGGGGAAAGTCATATAGAGAATCTCCTGCTCAACATCATAGATGCTCCACGGTCCGAATTCATACTAGGCATTCCTTGGTTGAGGAAACAGAACCCTACTATTGATTGGAACAAGAAACTGATTGCTCTTTCAAGCTTCTGATTGTCTTGCAAACTGCATGGAGAGCAGGTCACAGTCTACGCCAGCTCTTGCCTTGACACACTATGTTGCTACGGCAGCAGAAAAAGCGATTATGTTGCCAAAGTCTTACTCATCATTTAAAGAAATTTTCAGCGAAGAAGAGGCAGAAATCCTACCCCCAAATAGGTCGTACGGCTGTCAGGTAGACCTAATTCCTGGCACTACACTACCTAGTTGCAGGATATATGCATTATCAGACCATGAGCCAAGATATCTTCGTAGCTACCTAGATAAATATCTGACAAACAGGATTATCAGATCTTCTCGTTCACCCGCAGCTTCCCCGCTGTTTTTCATCCCCAAGGCCAACAAAACTTCGCCCTTGTATCAATTACAGGGTGTTGAACAAAAACACTGAAGAACTCTTACACCTTCCTCTCATTCCTGTCTTATTAAATCAAGTTCAAACAGCCCAGATTAAATCTATGAGGGGCCTACCACCTACTGGGAATGAGGGGGTGGTGGCATTCAAAACTTGGGCTCTTTGAATACACCGTCATGCCTTTTGGGCTATGTAATGCCCCAGCAGTTTCTTTAGTACTTTCTAAATGATGTTTTGAAGAAATATTAGAGACCATTTTGTCATTGTCTACATCAATGACATTCTGATTTATTCTGAAGACGAGAGCACCCAGAAAGAACATTTAGCTGCAGTTCTTTGGAGTCTTAGAAAACATCATTCATTCTGTAAGCTGGAATTCCTAGGAGTCATACTTACTCCTGCGGGAATGCATATGGCTGAGAGGAAGGTTCAGACTGTGAAAAGGCCAGTTCCAAAGAATGTGCAGTGCTTTTTGGGGTTTGCCAACTACTGCCGCAGTTTTATAGATAATTTTTCCCATGTAGTGGCATCCATCACTCGCCTCCTGTGGAAAAGAGCCACATTCAGTTGGACACCCGAAGCACAAGCAGCATTCATTATAAAGCGAGCCTTCCCCACCACCCCAATCTTTATCCAGCAAAAAGGTGAAGAACTATTCGTTGTAGAAGCAGAAGCTTCAGATGTGGCAATTGGAGTGGTCTCAGAGAGACATGACCAATGGTCAGCTACACCCATTGGCCTTTATGTAAAAAAACTGAACTCAGCTGAACTTAATTATACTGCGGCAGAAAAAGAACTGTTGGCCATCAGGGTAGCATACAAGGATTGGATACACTACCTGTTGGAGTGAAGCATACAGTAACAGTACACTCTGACAACTGCACTCTCCAATTCATGAAATCAGCGCGTCAGCTTTCTTCTCGTCAGATGCCATGGATGCAATTCTTTGTGGCGTTTGATTTTATTGTAAAGTTATCCCGGCATGATATGCAAAGTGTTCCAATGGAGCTATGAGACCATGACTGCAGGTCATTCAGGAGTAAAAAAAATCTATTGAATTGGTACAAAGAAATTTTTTGTTGGAGTCCTTGGCAAAGGATGTGCAAAAAAAAGCTGTCCAAGTTTGAGATCTGTGCAAGAATAAAGACCAATCATTCACAATCAAAAGGTCTGTTAATACTATTACCCACTCCAAATAGAGCGTGCAAAAACATAAGCCTCGATTTCATCACTGGTTTGCAACCAGATAAAGGTCAGATGGCAATTTTGGTAGTTGTGGACAGCCTGGCGAATTAGGACATTTCATTCCCTTTAAGATGTTGCCAATGGCCAGTCAATTGGCACATTTACCCCTGACACATGTGGTACGACTACATGGTCTGCCTGAAGTAATGCTATCCAACAGAGGTCCCCAATTTTCAGCTAAGTTTTGGAAAACTTTGTGTAAGGTATTACAGATCTCTCCAACCCTATTCACAAGTTTCCATTGACAGACAGAGTCTGATTAAACAGAGCGTTTTAATCAGACTCTAAAACAATATTTATATTGCTATGCCTCATAAGTTATGGAATCTTGGGTTCAACTACTGTGGTTAGTGGAATTGGCTTACAATAATGTAACACACAACTCCACGGGAACTTCGCCGTTCCATCCCAATTATGGATTTCATCCACAATTTCTGCCTATTTCTTTACCTCTTGAGTCTTCTGACCCTCCAGAGGTGACAAAGCTATCAAGGAAATCCATAAAATTGTGAAAAAGGTCCAGATTCACTTTGACAAAGCCAAGTTGACATACAAAAAAATTGCCGATTGCCATCGACAAAGGCGTACGGGGCACACTGTCAGGGGCATTTCCAGCACACAGGAAGGAGGACGATCATTTTGCACCTTCAGGTCCAACGACGTGGGCATGGGGATTTGTGTCTACAGTCAAGCCCTGCATTTATCTGTTGGTACAGCTCGGAAGGAATATGCACTTTCTCATTAGAAGGGGCCAAGTATATTAATCGTCTGAGAGCCGCATTGACTGTTGCGGTATGTTTCCCCTTTTCTTTCATGCAGGTCTTAGATTACAGGACTATGCATCCCAGGAGCACTTATTAGCGTGCAGCCAGAGTGGGCCTAGCATGTAGAACAAGCATTGGCATAGCCAATAGGTCTCGCCTTTTTGACCTTATAAGTGTTTAGCCATGCAGCACATTATCCTGGGGCCTGTGCTGCCAGGGATTGAATAGCTATACAATTACTGCACACTTTTTTTTTTTTTACAGAAGGTAAGGAACCGTTTAATTTGTGTGGGGTAGAAGGGACGGGTAGAGACGGCCTGCAAAACAATAAAGCCTGCAAGAAAATATTTGCACTAGGCTCGACCTGAAAATATACACGTCATTACTGGCATGTGCTGGAGAAGTGATGTGTGGTGTGCTTTGAGACCTTGTATATTAAAGAAGAAGCAGGCCCATAGCATTCTCAACAAAATAAGAATCGGTGGAGAGAGAAAGTCAAAACAAAACGTTTGAGGTTCTGAATCTGAAAGAAGTTAAAAGACCCTGCTACCAAATCGGGGGATGCAGTGCGGAAAAGGAGCACAGAGGCGTGTTATCGAATGACATACTGCAGTAGCATAGAGGAGAGAGCCTGGACACATCCATGGCGGGATCCGCTAGACTGAAAATGGAGAGAGGGAGAGAGGTTTAACTGACCAAAGAGGACAGCACGAAGGAGAGAAACAGTGCAGAGGCCAGCAGAGAACGGATGAAAGGAGGGATTACGAGATCCTATAAAATGTGAATAACAGGCAACCAACATGCTCATTTTACACCTAAACCTAGTGTAAAACTATTTTTGTCTTAGGACATGCATGAATTCTTCCTAGCAGTACCAGCTACAGCGCCTAGACATGTTGGTGTAAGAGTAGCTAAACAAATGTAATTGAGAGCATTGTATTTGTATATGCAAAAGAGAAAGAGTAGAAGGGAAACAGAAGGGAAAAAAAAGAAAAATGGACCAACAAAAGAAAACATGGGTTTGAAGAGAAAATGCAAAACAAGAAAAGGACGGGAGAAGAAGGAAGACAAAACGAAAAATATATATATAACCTTTGCATGCAATGTGTAATTTGCGGATTACAATAGCCTTATGTTTGAGAAATGTACTTCTTTCTTCAGCTAAAGAAATGCGAGCACTACAAAGAAAAAGTTGTGTGATTTAGACCATTATTGTTTAGAAAATAAGCGCCTTTTCCCCCTTTACTTTTACAAATGAAAAGTACCGCGAAGTAACAGCAGCTCCGTGTCTAGCAACAGCCATTCATTGTTAGGAAGAACATTTTTTTCTGTCACATTTGAGGTCATCTTGCTAGAAAATAGTAGTATCATGTTAATGGCTCTTTTCACTTAAATCTGTGCTCAAGCAAGCCCCAGGGTTAACCTCCTATCATCTGCAGCGCGCGCATAATTAAGACTAGATAAGCGCAGCCCGCTTTACAAATGTCTTTGTAATAGAGCCCTACAGTGGCACGTCTTTCTTGTGTGAATACTTCACTTGCTATTTGTATAAACAGATTCATTTTTTTCACATTGCATGAAGGCCCAATTCCCTCGGCATGAAGCATGGATGAATACATGAATCCGCAATTCCATCAGTTCGCTCCCATAATAAGGTTAAGCATGCACCAAACCTCATTTCCTGAGTCATACAAAGGGCAGAAACGCGCGTCACGTCATTGACTCAGGGCCTCCGTTTGAAAGAAAATGCAAATGTGTCAGTCTGCAGCGGGAATCGAGCATGCGAATCTCATTAGAAGCGCGTGCTCTTAGTATTCCGCGGACTTTGTTTTGTGCGGGGGGAAAATCTGCATCAGAAGAGATATGTAAATATGTTCAGCTATTGTATTATTGTGCCTGATAAGGCTCTATCCATCAGTACTTTAGGTGCCTCGTAAGCAAGTTTGTGCTCATTAGTTTTTTCCCATGGTACATGGCTGCGTACAAGCAGCTTGTAAAAGCCTGATGAATGGACCCTGAGCTGTGTACCTGTTACAACAGAAGCTAAACAAGACCGACAGACAACTTACTAGACAAGCACGCGAGTGGTGCGCCTGCGCGCGCCACAGCGAGAGACCTGTTTTCAATTATCGCACGATAATTGAAAACAGATTTGGCCTGTGTGAGTAACGGCAAGCAATAGGCCGTGGGCGGAGCAAAGGCGAGTAATGCACCCGCCTTTGCCCAATTACGTGCTGTCTTTCTTAGAAAGACGCACGCAAAGCCCAATAGCCTGGGAGGAAAACGTCACCACATGCACGAGTGTGTGGTGAGCTTTCTAAAGCCCATTACTAAAAGTCGAGCAAGCAGCGCATGCGTGCTGCTCTAGGCTCGACCTAAAAAGGGAACCGTTGCTGGTCGTTGTTCGGGATCAGTCCCGTCAGAGAGGATAGCGGTGGAGCAGAGGCGGCCTGGAGTGTTTCGCAGGTGTCTCACTGGAACCTCAATCCAGTGGTCAGGTACAGAACCCTGTTGCATTCCTATGTTTAAGGGCATTACTGTACGCACCAGTCGAACTCGAGAGAACACAAGGCAATGTTGCAGCGCGAGCGCGAGCGCCGCACAGGAAAGGAAGCGCACACTCATTAATCGCTGTTGTACTGTGCAGGATATTTGAGACTAATAGCTGATTAGGACAACTTGGGAATTGTGCAGTAGCCTGTCTGGACATACCACAGCTTCTGTGAGTAAAGACTAAAGACTTCCTGGTTGTAATACTGAGTTTGATATATGCCAGAATGGGATAACACAGACTCCTCTTCTCACATCTGGCACCAGTTGAAAGTAGACCTGGGAAAACGATAATTCCTGTAAGATTTCCTGAAGAAACGACTTTGGATAGGGACAATCGCCCCACACAGGTCAATAGAGTATTGTAAGTGCATGTATGCTGTGAGATGCCTATCAGTGCAAGTCTAAGTCTGTTCTTGCCCTCTGTTGCAGGTCTCCTTTTCCCAGCTGCTCCCAACCCTTTCCCTCTCTTGATCACTTTAAACTTCTATTCCATTGCGACAAATGGAATTGGTGATGTTGAGAGATGGAGCCTTTAGAGCATCGCATGGATCCTGAGCAATCTTTTAATGGTGTCTCTGACAACCAGAGCCTCCACACTATTCTTACAGGTTTGGGTGACCTAGGATAGACCACATTGTTCCATTTGTTGGAGTGCGATGGTTTACAGGTAGCGTTGGTACACACATTTTGCAGTGTTACCAGGGACAGTGGATAGTGCCAGCTGCAGAAGTCTTCTGAGCACTATCTTATGCCCTCCTAGTTATTTAGTCTTTTTTGGTTGTTTTTTTTTTTTTTTACAAATTAAGTACTGCCTTCTACGCAGGATGGATAGATGGCCTCGGCACTATATGTGAGTAACACACCTAATTAAAATTACAAGGTCCTATTCAAACAGAAGAATTGCCATAAGTACAGGTGATGTAGAAATGACACAGGATGTAAGCCATGTAGCTCTAACCTGTTCTATGTGCCATTACATAGAGGATAGGCAGACCCTCATGCTAACCAAGCTGCACAAAAAATGTTGTTAATTGCACATATTGGTAAATGCAATAAATAGACATTCATGATTTCAGGGGGTGCTAGTCAAAGAATTGATTGTCTGAGTTTTTAGTGATATTTAAGACGGTGTCTTTTTGTTTGCAGCACACATATTACAGACGATTTTTCTGTTGGTCTTACTCTGTTGTAATGTTTCGGAATGTTCTTACCTGCCTCTCTCTGATAGACAATCAGTTCTCCATTGGCCAGAGACACAAAGACCTGGTTATCGAGGTACCTGTACAAAGAGAAGAAGAGGGGGACAATCAGCAGCGAACAACCTAAAGGGAGCCATTTTAAGCAATGACACATGGCGCGGGTGGAAACAACCCTCCCTTTGTAGAGACACTGCGTACCTGACACGGTCGACTGCCACTCAAACGTCACTAAAAACAAGAGGTGATTGTCTGCAAAGAACGCTTCATTCAGGCTCACATTTACCTCTGAGTCATGCATAGTTTTCTGTATTGATCTCATGGTAATGATGTCATGCGTCACACAGCCAGTTTCACTGCCTTTTCTCTTGTATATTGTTCTTTAATTAGTTCTGCGGCTTTACAGAAATGCTGAAGGAGTCTTTTCATATTAACATTGTTACTTGGAACAAACCTTGCCAGTTCCTAACACTTGTAATTTTCTAAACATCCTTTTATGAATTTCAGTCAGAGCGTGAGTATGCCCAAAAGCCTAAGAATGGGGCATGACATCAAAACGTGGGCAAGGGCAGTGATGCGGGCAGAAGAGGAAGTGGACACAGACATTTAAGCATTCCAACAGAGAAAGCAAAGAGAAGGGGGCAGACAGTCACCAGGAAGAACCAATAAAGCAAATTACTTAAACTAGGTTGGGCATCATAAAGAAATAGTAATCTATTGACATAGCTGCACAGGAGTATAATATCCCACAAGCCTACATTTGATTTTTATTTTAACCTTATGTTTGATTTACCATTTGTACCTCGATGTTATATTCTCACACAGCTGTCCACTGAAGTTGCAATTATTACCCCAACTCGTATCACAGGCCTGAGGTGGATTTAAAGAGATCCCAGCTGGTGTTGGTGTTCAGTATAAATCACAGGAGGCTACTCAATGAACTTTAGCTTAGCATGAGAAATGATCCTTCTCTTCCTGGTAAAGTACATGGAGTAAACTACAAATGCCGGTTAATTAAATGGATTTTGCAAATCCTGTAGTCGACAGATGACCTGAAATGTTTGGTGCTCTGCCATACGGAGGAAAGTGCAGGTATACAGCTGTATGAATGGAAAGAAGCAGCTATAAGGAAGACTGTAAAGGGAACTGTATTCCATTGATAGGAAAAAAGTACATTGAAGGATTGAAAGGAGAAAAGAATTACCCCCCACCCCTTGAATGCACTGGTAGTTATCAATTACTGAACGACTGTAAAAGGCTTATCATAGGAAGGTGCAGAGAGACAGAAGAGAGACAAAAGAGAAAGGGAGTCAGAAAACCAAAAAAAAAAAAGAAGCTATGATAAGCATGGGGAAAGGATGTGAAGGTAGCAATGGCCCAGGAACCGGCACCAGGAGCCGGAACAATTTTTTTTAATAAGATCTGAAAAAGTCCAAAGTGTCTGAGTGAAGGGAGAATATTTCACAATGGGGATGTAGAGAGATCAAAAGACTTATGATTGCCTCATGAGACCAGAATTTAAAGGACCAATGAGCAGTTTAAGTAAGTCATAAGCATCCTTAAAACAAGGACTATCAGACCTTGATCGAGTGACAGGAACCATCGTTTGGACAAGTGAATATCCATCATTAATTGATCAACTTCTGACACAAAGTTTGATGATTTTTAATGTGTTGGTTTAGGAAACTGTTGGTCACATTTACCCTAAGGCGGCAGATGGCTGAGGGGAAGAAGGGGAGTGTGTTAAACTTGTAGAAACACTGACAATCCTTCATTACCAATAATGGTAAGAGAACCTGGTGGAAGTGTTTATAGGAAGTTTTTAAATGCCATATGAAATGACTGTTGATAAACAACTGCCACAAGGAGGACGTCTGAGCATAAGTGTCATTGGAACAAAGTATTATCGATGTATGTCAGAATGTGGAAATATTCTTTTTCAATATTGACACATTGCCCTATCCCCGCTCTGTACTTAAGAGACAAATCCCCTATACTCGGTTCACGATTCCAAAATTACCGTCGCTGGCGGAGATGAAAAAACACAAGAATAAAATCTGACTTTTCAATCACCAGTCACACAGGGCAATCTCCCTCATCTTTGAGGGATGGGGGGGGGGGGGGTGATTCATCAAGTCATGAAAGAGTATAGCCCGACGCCCAGGACATATTGTTTGGGGTCAAGGGCAACAAGTTTTCATGTGTATTTTGTCCCTAGGCCCAACCCCCTGCAGCACAAACCCTTTAGTTGCCAGTTTGCAGTACCGCATTATGGATCAGGGATGGGCACTGTCTGCAGTTAAGGTAATATTTTTGTCCCAGTTAATGCTGTTCAAACTTGTATTTACGGTTCATTAACTGAAAGCCTTTATTATTAGGATAAGCATTTTAAGTAAATGTTGTAAACTCTGACTGCACTACTGACAGAGGTTCCAGTATAAAAATGTGTACACACGTTTAGCAATATGAGGATATGTATAATGCACCCAGAATGCTCTCTGATTTGACGAAAATATTTGTAGAAGCTTGAAAGCAAGATTGATGATTCTTTGCTTTCAAAATAAAATGTCCATCTGAAAGCAGGAAAAAAACATTTTGCTAAACTACAACAGAATTTCAGGTACCATTTCTTTGCAGCGTCATTTAGTATCATGTGTTGATGCATGCTAGTATTTCCCAAAAATATTCATAATGGAAAATCAGTGTGACCAGTTTCAATAAGATTATGGGAAACAAAAATAAACAAGCATTGGCAAAGCCACTAGGTCTGAAATTGGTGATCAGCTTTTTAGTTTTGTGAATGTGTGAGTTGTTTTGGCACGGTTTTTGTAAAACCTTATTGGTGTGGGCACTGCTGGGCCCTCACCATTATAACAAACAATGACAAAAGCAAAAGAGAGTTTTTGGTCTCAAAAAGCACACACTGCCACAGTAGTTACTTGCACTGAACAAAACTACTTTGTGTGCCAATATGCTCCTTGCGAAAGAGCAGAATGCGGTCACTCACAGTGAAGCCAGCCGATACAGAGAGACAGAATTTTAATAAACACAAAAGGTCATGGTTAACGCCAGACCAAATTAGGGGCCCAATTATTAAAAAGTCTCAAAAGTGCACTCATGATGTATGTCCTTGCATTGATACCGATGACACCAAGATCATGAGAAGGAAATACGCTGCTTTTTCTGCACAGTGTCATAGAACAAGAGTTGTCATATTGCAAGTGATGCCTATTGATGTTTGACAATGGATGTATCGTCAGAGAATGAAAATATACTAATAAAGATATTCAAACAAAAAACAAAAATGATGTATGTCCTTGCATTAAGTGCAGCTATACGGCTTTCATGTATTCCCATGAATTTACAGAAGTAGGACAAGAAATAGTACTCCTAGAAAATATTTGTGAACTGCATTTTAGCATGTGTAGATTTGCTCATGCGAAAATCTGTGTATTTGCAAGTTCACTTTCCCTCCAGCCACTTTTTGCCCCAACTCTGGAAGACGGTTTATATCTGCCATTGTCAGGAGTAAATTTCCAACATTTATCAGTATGAGAAAAGATTAGAAAAGAGTTGTTGAAAACCCTTAAAACATGCAAGTTAGTTGGTGTGCACAGACTCAAAAGGGCATTCTAACCCTGGAACTATTGCTTACCACTACCTTCAGCCCCAGTATATAGATCTGCGGAAAGGTGGCAACATAAGGGGATTGCAAGTATTCAAACACTACTATGATATGAGCCCTGGCATAATCAGAGAGGCTATATCAGACATTGCTGCCATAATTTCTCGCCGTACTATATGGCACCAAAGGGAAAAGTGGATTTTGTTATACAGGACAAGTAGATTTATGAAGCAACATGCCCCATGGACAAGTAGATGTTTAATTAAATTCCACACACCTGGTATGTGTAAGAGTACTTGCAGTAGTTTTTTTAACACTCTTATAAGCATTTGTGAATCGATCTCAAAACTTTAAAAATGGGAATAAAATTGGCTATTCAGGCAATATTTATATGCAATTAGTACAAACATTAGTACAAACAGAAAGGATAGCAATTCACAAAATCATGTGAGAGTACGTAAATGAATACTCCTGTAGTGCTACTTCTCGTACATATAAATGCTTTTGTGAAATGGCCCTGTGGACTTGTAAAGCACAAATAGTCCTGCAAGAAATCCATGTTTGATTGAAAACATGCCGCACTTACAGTATGCACATGATGGAGGCAGAATGCTGCATCTTCATACTGTTCTTACGGTTCCTAATGTTGTCTGAAGACTGGTAAACATGGATGCTGGAAAACAACAAACACACAAGAATGTCATAGGTTAGTGTACTGAATAGGGTTAGTGTTTCCACAGCTTCTGTGCAAGCGCATCCCAAGAGTAGGGTGGCAAACAATGCCAAAATGATATTCTTCATCGCCGACATTAAACCTGACACCTACTTAACCATTGCTATAGTTTGCAGCTAACATCTTGGATACATTCTAGATGTTTATAGTTTATTTTCCACAGTTCTGAGATCTGTATTATTCAGTGCCAGTAAATCACTGCTTCTCAAACCAGACATATTCTTCGTGACCACAGTCGTCCGTGACGCCCAGACTGCAGACCCGTGGTCTCTCCTCAACGTCCAATTTAATCCCAACCAAGGCAATCACTTGGAAATGTTATCATTCCCTCTTCATTTTTTTCAATTATGAAAATGGATCAAATAGCAAGGCTCTGATACAAATATCTATAAAGTTTGAAGAGCCCAAATGACACTGCACTTTATATTCTGCTCGAGTTCTAAGAAAATATGTTAAATGAAAAGGCACACACTTGTATGAAATCTATGAAAGAAACCGGTTCATGATGCCATGTAGTGAAAGATTTAAGTAGGGAGAATGCTACTAAGGAAATAAGACTCTCCCCTTCAAATGTGACTACAGGGTATCAACAACCCCCTCTTTACTGGCGAGCATCCCCAATAGATTTGTACTTGCACCCTCCTTTACTCACTTTACACTACCTCCATAAGAGACATTTTCTCCTCACCTAGATTTTGATACTATATTTATGCCGATAACACCAAAATCATCAGAAACCAAGCTAGCCTTTTTAAAAACCAACTGATGGGCTCCGTTTCTCGCTACTTGGATGTAAAGCTTGTAGAAGGGATAGAACCATATTTAATATGGGCCTCAAACATCGAACATTGATTTTATTTGACCCGTTTTAGACTTAGCACCTTCCACTTTATGGTCGCCTATCCTCAACAGGGCACCTAATTTCAAATCCTACCACTTTGTCCCAGCGACAAAACCTTTTAGTACTACATGACCGCATTATGAATTTCAACTTATCAATTATTTTATATGGTGTTTTTTAATTCTTTTATGTGTATATTTGCTTGTCTGTTCAGCTGTTATTTGCTATATTCGATAAGCTCACCGAATCAGAAAAGCGTAGAATTACACTACCCCTAGTGAAACTCGAATTGCCTTACGCCCGAGTTTATGTTTTTTATTTATGTCATCTTCTCTGCATCGAATGTTTATATCCTTGTTCAAAATAGAGTTCACTAATTGGCTAATCTTTTCAGAACTACAGGATTGTGTGGTGAATTTTGTCATCAGCTGTTTTATATCTTGATTTTTATTATTTATATATCTATTTGCCTGTATTAATGATTCATGGATGTTTTATCTTTTTATGGCTTTTTAGCCAAATGAAAGTATTTTAACTGAACTGACACCAAAATCATTTTATTTTTTCGCATCCTGCATGTAGTAACGTCTGCTGAATTATCTTTGCAGCCGCCCATCACTGGATTGCCCAACGGTGCCACATGTTAAATTCCTCAAAAACTGAGGCCCTGTATTTCCCCTCCTCAACTACACCAATCTTGTTAACTTATCAGTCCACTTCTCTTCTGACTGATAGACATTTGTCTCTTCTACTGGAAAGGCTGGTGTCCCTTTCAGACCTTCCAAGAAGTTGGAATCCTTCATCACCATCAACAAAAAAACTGCATCAAATAACGAATGTATACAAGATCAAACACCCATTCAATACAGCTAAAATCCTCAACAGTACTCAACAAACTGGCTTACTGTAAAAGTCTGAGGGCCTCTTCCATATTTGGTGCATTCCAAATATTTCTTTGACCCATTCACCAAAGCCTTAAATTTCACCATGAGAACCTCAGATATTTGTTAAGGCACACTCCTGACTCCACTTTTCTGCCAAAGAAAGAGCCATATACAATTTAGTGACACCTGAATAACAAGGCACCAAATGGTGTTGCACCAAACTACCTCTCCGATAGGCTCTCCGGTTTCTCTTCAACCTGAAATCTAAGATCTGCAGGGCATTATCCTATAGTTCTTCCCAAGCTGCCTAGTTCCACTTTCAGGTCTAGGTCATTTTGCCTCCTAGGCCTTCTACGCCAGAACCCCCCCCATCACCCAAGATTTGGACAAGATTTTCTCTGCAAGTGTTCACAAAAGCACCACAATGTCATCTAAGAGGTGCATCTGTCTCTGCCAATGATGTCCACACACCTGGCGCAATTATTCCTCACCATCAGTTGTGCTCTATGTTACCTAAACTATCGATCTGTTTTATACACTGATGCAGTTTCTTTGATAAGACGTTTCTCCCCAAATCATACTGATGCGAACGAAAAAATGGATAATAAAAGCTTGCTTCTCAAATTATAAAATATCAACTGAACCACTAGCTGGAGTGACACTGTGGCACATGCGCTTTTAAAGGAAAATAAGATCCGAGAAATGGGGTCTGTATACTTAGTTTGGCGCTTAAAATAAAGCCTGTTCTTTGGGTGCACACCATCTCCCCTAGACCAGGACAATGAGCCTGCTCTGCCTGTGCTACAATTCTAACCAATTAGAACTTGGTGCAGTCGACGTACCAGCCATCCTCTGTGCCGAGCCACATTGAGCTCTGATAGGCCTCTGGGTCTATGCTGAGCAAATCCTCCAGGCTTCCTCGGGTGAAGGACCCACGGCTCGACCGTCTCAACGCTTGGCCATCGGTGGGGCTCTCACTGTTTCTGTTCTGGTTGAAGCTGCCGGGGATGGGAAGGAACGAGGGGTCCTGCTCTTCTTCAGAACTGGTCGTCTCTGCTGTAATGTCTTTGGAAATTTGGATTTCTTCATCTATTTAAGCAGGAAATAAAGCATATGATGGTTACGCGGTGTATTAGGAGGCTGCACTTTCAGATCATCCTAAATCCTATCTACCAGTTCATAACATATTCAGGTGCCATCAGGGCACACGGGAGGCCAATACTCTAGCAATCTGCCTACTGGGTTAGAAAAGGCTCTATTTAGTCCAGGCTGGACTACTGACGCCAATCAAGCTGAGAAGCTTTCAAGGTCAGCGAGTTTCTCCCCATTCCGCCTGCAAATATTACTCTTTTATTAAGGACATGCATGGGCAGTGGCAGTGCTGTGGTGGAAATCAACATGACCGTACACACCCAACCCTTCGTTTTCCACCTGGCACCATCGCAGGGCTAATTGGCAGACCCCAGAAATAGCACAAACCACACCTAGGTAGTTTGTATCCACAGAAATAGGGCATATCCCCAGAATTCCCATGCATGGTTGTGCATTTCAGGGACCACGGCAATCCTCTAAAGTACATTCCCTAACAAAAGGAAAAACTTGAGGGTTCTCTCACCTGTACTGCATACCACGTCAGTGGCAGGTATCCCCAGAGGACTCCATGAGTCCTATGCAGGGCAACAGAATGACCTTGAGCATAATGACTACTCTCCACCATCCTTGCTCGCCCTCTTGCACCATTTCAAAATCAGGTGGCAAGCATAGGCACAAGATTCCGAAATGAAAGACTGACAGGTCATGGGCAGGGATCCTGCTATCTGGCTGGCAGTATCCTGCCTCCTTCAATGGCTTGTAAGAAGCAGCGTGTACACACGTACACATGTGTACACGCACACACACGTACACACGTGTACACACACACACACACACACACACACACACACACACTCACAGTTTTGCCAATGCACTTTATACGCCCGCCTTGTCGAATGTACTGTAACCTAAACCATATTAGCTGTAATTCATACTGATTGACCATGGTGGCTGGTGTTTATAGCTTATTAGAATCATCCACCCTCAGGTTCACACCATTCATGGAGGAGGCACAATTCAGACATCTAGCACCGATGCTGTAATTAGGGAAATCGCTTAAAAGATAAATGTCATACTGCCTGCAGCTCAGCTGCCCAGCTTTCTAAGACTCAACCCATGAAATAGGCCCATTTCTTTTTAATCCTTGTTTCATAAAGTGCAAACTTGCAAATGAACAAAAACATTATAATTCACATTACTTTGAGCATACATGCAGACAGCATTAAAGTTTTAATCCATACGGTACAGAGTGGTAGCAATTGAGAGGCATTATTTTTAGCAACAAATAATCTGACAAAATATTTTTCTTTAACAAAGGCTGAACTAAGACATACTTCACATGAATCACGATTAGAGGTGTCGAAGGGCTATAATCAAAGAATAGCTCCAGAGAACCTTGCAGTGTACATCATCTCTTCAATCAACCATGCACGCCGAAGGGTGCCTAGATATCAGATGCAAATCCGAGTGCTTTATGGCCTCATAGGGTTGTGAAGCACTATACAAATTCTACAATACAAGTACATTAAGATGCTTCTTGATGAGCCTATTATAAGAATTTCTTAAAAAATAGAGGAAAGGCCGTGAGTTGTGTTGAAGAGACTTACTTCTCAAACCCCGTGACTCCTGAAATACCTTTAATCTTTGGACAAGATATTTGAAGGCGTTTCTTAATAGAGCTTCGTTTGTGAGGAACACTCTTTGACTTGAAGATCAATCAGCAGCCAGGTGAGGGCAGGAGTAATGTGACCAGCAGTCTTGGTTTTGCTCAGGAATCTGCTGCCTGAAAATGACTATTTGGAAGCTAATTGTTTTTTTTTAAAGAAGTCCAGAAAGAACATCACATCTGTAATCAAGTCGAAAGACGGTACATCCTCAAGAGCTATTCTAAGATCTAGTTCAGGTTGTTTTCCTGTTTTTGTGTAAGTGAAACCTTGCTAATTTGACATAAGCTTGGGCATTTACCTAAAAGAGAAGCATCTTATCCAATAAGAAGTCCAAAGAATTTGGTCAAGGTGTCTAGTTTCAAAGTCAATCTGGCAGATTCCAAAGTGTTAATCCAAGATAGTTACATGACATTTTGGTTAATGAGTGTAAGAAAGAGTTGGATTCTAAGTGTTAATGATTTATCATTTTGTCTGTGTTCCATACATGATTTTGAGAGAGGAAACGGACTCAGGAGAGTCAATCTTGAGAGATACTTTGTAGTAAACTTCCAGTTCAGGAAAGAGCTGAAAAGATGCTTCTTCATAATCTGCACTGCAATGACTGCATCAGTCCTCGGCTGAGGGATCAGACCTCGTCTTGTCGATAGCGGTCTGAACAATGGATCTCTTCAAAGTCTAGCGCTCTCGTCAATCACTCTGATCAATCTTGCCACAGGTAAAAAAAAAAAAATCTTTAATAAAAAAAATACTCTCCTAAAATCCTTTTATAATTCGCCTTTTTGGGCCATCTACTTGTTTGGTTATTTATTAATTCAGTCTAAGGTTTCACGGAGCGTCAAATGTCTCCATTTGTTACTGCAGAGAGCTTCAAAGCAAACGCAGATCAGTTCATATGGAAAAACCAGTGAGACCAGTGCAAATGGTGATGGCGGACCTAATCAGATTTTCTTCATCACCATTCCCAATAGTAAGAAGCATAACGGAATAGTTCCGTTTTCAGGCCCTTCCTGCGATGAATCTACTTGGCGTCTGCCATCCAGGCCTGACTCCATTCCACAGTCCAGACCCTTGAACTCTCAGGATCCTGCCTCTGTATTTGATCTGCCTGAGTGCACTTTGGGTGAGCAGAGGTAGCAAGCAGGATCCTGGTAGGATTGTAATGGGGTGTGAGCCTGCGCAGGGATCTTCTGAGTTTTCCCAGTGGTGGTTCGTGGACTGTGCAGAGAACTTTAAACTATATCCTAGTATCTACAAGGGGCAGTCCATCACTGAGAAGGCTCGGGGAATATGGTTGTGCCACTTCAGGTTCAGACAGAGCCTAGTAGCCTGGTTTTGGCATCTTTGTATCCTGGCAAAGACCTATTCTGGGAGACCGTGCACATGATTTTGTAGTAGTCCAATTTCGCCAAAACAAAGGCACTACCCTGTGGTCCTATCGCTAGAGAAAGAAGGTTCTCAGAAGAAGCCTGAGCTAGAGGTTGATGACCTTGAACACTGCATTGATTTGACAGATGAAGGAGAGACAGGTATTAAACATGACTCTCAGGTGGCTTACTTTCAACATGGGCGGTGATACTCAAGTAACAGAAAATTGAACAGCAGGTCTTAATTGCCAGCTTGAGGTAATTTAGAAGGATTTCAAATAATACGGATCCAATTACCTGTGCCACGGTCTTTAGTACTTTAATAGCGGCCCCCAGTACACTTTTACAAGCAATTTACAATAAATCATTTTTTATTACAGCACCACTGATAAACACACAGATACCAGGGTGTACCAGCAGTGCCAGCAGGTGACATTTGGAAGTGGTGAGGCATAAAAGTTGGGTATGACTTTTATGTAGCAAAGGAGGCGAGCAAGCTTAATGGGTTATCGTGTGGTTCAAGGTGGACCACACGATAAAGAGAAAAATTTGAAAAAAGCAAAGTTTATAAAGCAGTTGGAACGTATAGTCTTGAAATATTAAACACATTAAAAGCTGCCCCATATCTTACTGCATTAATATGTTCAACAGTTACTGTAATGTATAAATTGTACAGCATGACAACTTAAGCCCTTTAAAGTGTGTGCTTGCCCAATGTCTTGATTAGCAATCAGCATCAACTTTGGAAGAAAATGCTCTAACCAGGCTTCAAGAAGCACACACAGCTGCTGGCTGTAATCAATCACATAGAAAAGTGTGCAGACAGGTCTTTAAGTGGGATGGAAAAAGTGGGGGGGTCTCTAAAAGAGAACATGTAAAATACATTTCTATGATTCCCAAAGTGTGCCACCTGAATTGTATTTTCCCCTTTGATATCCTTACCTTCTCCCCTCAGGATCTTCCTTTCGAAGGCTTTCTTTGCCACTGCCCTACCGCCTTCCCTCTCTTTGATTGCCCTCTGTGCTTTTGGGCAGTTCCAAAAGAGCATAAATGTTCTTGTTATGCCCAATTGTTATAGTGACTCTTTACTTTTGTTGCGTTGTACCCTATCTTGTGTTCCCTTCTTCCCCACTTGTTCCCCTCAGCACCTTGAAGCGTACTTATAGTTACTCAAATACGAAGCAAACACCATATAACATTCAAGAAAGATTGCATTTAAACAGACTGTTTAGTAATGTCTGTAAATGCCTTTGTATCCCGTGCAGGGGACCATACTCACTTCCAAAGCTGGAGGAGATGGTAGAGCGACTGGCCTGACTCTGCAACGTGCCAGAGGGGCTCGGCGAGGACTCGTCATCTGTGTCGTCGCTGTCAAAGGGCATCAGCTCCCGGTTGGCACTGTCTACAGGCTCCGAGAGCTCTAAAGATGAGCCAGATATTGAGATATGAAGGCACTGCTGAGAGACAGGATCTTCTGGTGTGGAAGGTGCAGGATCTGAAGCAGGCCTCCCCATAGACTCTGTTCGCTCTCTGCGAAACAAAGAACAGGTGAGAGAAAGTACACACACTATTTCCATAGATCTGTGAAAACATTTTTTTCAATTATCTGTGAGGGAGTCGACTCCCATCATTGGGATGTTCATGGCTGAAGCAATAATTATAAAATCTGGGCAAAATAATAAAGCTTTCAATTTTGCTAATATTCCATCTTTTTTCGTATTTTCATGCAAGTGCCAGTGGAAAGATAATGGATGGATGTTTGAAATGATAGTAGGTTTTTTACTTTTGACTATTTAAGAGCTCAACAAATGCCATAGTATTGAGATACACAATGTCCACCAGCAGGAGGCATACATGTAAAGGTACTTTACATAAGAAGCCATGATGTTGCTTCATGGGTTGCGTACAGGAACTACGCCTGTGCACCTATTCAGCTTACATAAAATGCGATGGGCAGTCGGTACAAGCCAGAGTTGGTGAATAGACAGAGGGTTGAGTGGGTGAGTCTTGGGCACAGTGAGGGGAGATGCTCAGAGCTATACAAGGACTGCAGAGGACTAATGTGCAAGCCGGTGAGGCCCAAGATGTTATGTTATGGCTTGGGCTCAAAGGCAAGCATTTGGAATGCAAAACCAAAATAATGACCATTGAGGGAGAGGACAGGAGTCAGGCTGGGTGAAGTGGCGGGGTGGTTGCGGGGGATGGGAGTTAGTTTCAGAATAAGGTGGTTCTCCGGATTGTAATATGTAAATCAAAAGGGGGAGGTAGAGGAGATAGACAAAGAGACTTGTCCTCCTATTGAACGTCAACGTAAATAAAGAAAGCCCATATGTCACGTTTGACCGTTTTGGAAAACGTTTTCTTTAAATAACCCTCACCCACAGGAGTTTCCCCTCCCCTTGGTGGCATGCTTCATCATTGGGTTCTTCCCCATTTGCAGCGGAACGGGGCATGCTGCGACCTACAAGTTACACAAGTTGGTGTGGTTTCTAATAGATGAAGAGAATGAAAAAAAACAGGGGTGCTGTGGGGGGGTTTGTGTTGAAGATTAAAAATACCTGGCTAGAAGGAAAAATTGTTTTAGTTGTACCTCTAGCCGGTATGGTTAAAAAGTGGAGAAAAGAGGGAAACCAAATGGAATTATGTTCCTGAGGTCTACATGTTTCAAGGCCTACCCCAAAACAATTCATCAAGACCAAGGATTACTCCTCCCTGATTCCACTCCTGTCAACACTCTTCGAAAAGAAACAATGATGGGTGTTTAGATTAAACACACACAATGAGGGTCTAAACAAAAATATACCCTGGGGCTAGTTTATAAACTAATATAGTGATCAATCCTAGACACCGGGCAGGCCAACCCACTGTTTTGGACCCCTCTATGAAAATCTAATATACATTTTTCTCTACACGATGATAGGTTATTCCTCATTGTCCGTGACATCTACTCTATGTTATAACCTTACCAACGATGCATTTTTAATTCTGACTATCCTTCAATTCATCTATTATATATTGGATTATTTTCAATATCACCCTCTATTTTCTAAGCTCACATAAAAAAAATGTAATATCACATCTCTTTTTTATATATGCACTCCAAAATTTATTTCTATAGATTAGAAGATGAAGCATTCAACTCCTATCTGATTTTTAGTTACATCCCAAATATCACATGCTCTCTAGTGTACACACAGCTATGGGTATAAGAACCAGGAAGTGGTTCCATTTACCAGCGGGCATCTTGGTCAGTCGGCGTCCAAGTCTTTCACAGAGAAGAGGACGTCGACGTTCTCCCGGCCGATCTTCCGGCCCATCTTCCAGCATATACACAGCTCAGCGTCAACCCGTCAGCAACCTCTGAGCCATGGGTGGGCAGTCCCAATGAAATCCAACAAGAGAGTAGCCTTGGAATACCGAGTGTGACATAGCCTCTTTTCAATAACAGACATGCCTCTCACGAGCAGTCTCTACAATAATATGCCTATAATGATCCCTCGTTTCTTATCTCTCATTCTCCACAGAGTGTGACTACAGGCATCCCTTTTCCCTATTTTTGGACCCATGATGCCCTATTTAGGCATTCTACATGTATGTGTCTACTTCTAAATGTTTTTTTATGTTTATGTTCTGGACTGACAGTCCTTTGTCAGCCACATATTTGAATATGTGCCTTTTTGTGTTGAGTTTTTTGGTAGCACTAGAAGTGTTCACTCTTATCAACATTGAAGCACGAGTTACTTACCTTCAGTAACGATATATCTGTAAGAAAAATTAGTTAGTTATAGATTCCTTACCTTAGAATTATCCCCAGGCGTCAGACTGGATCTGGAAAGCTTTTTCGTCAGCAGTACCTCTGCGCGTTGGAAGGTGGCGTCGGTCGGAACTGTGTCCGTCGTCGGCGTCATGGTCGCCGGGATGACGTTGTTTCAGCTACTTAGACGCCGCCCTCACGCGCTGTCAGTTCTGTACATGACTTTCCACACCTGAAACGCAGAGCTATGCAAGACACTGACCATTGGTGCACAAAACTAGGGCCCTGAAAGGATGTTGTTAACCCTAGAAATCATTTCGCAGAACGGGGAGGATAGGTGGGGCGATAAGGAATCTATAACTAACTAATTTTTCTTCCAGATATATTGTTACCGAAGGTAAGTAACTTGTGCATCTGAAAGAAACATGTTCGTTATTGATTCCTCACCTTAGAATAAATACCCCAGCAATACCAACCCCGGTGGTGGGTCTGCGAACCAAGATCACACCAGAAAGTCCTGTAGGAAAAGAACGGTCAAAGAAGCTGTCTCTCTGGACTTGGTTGTCCAGGCAGTAGTATTTGGTAAACGTGTGCAGCGATGCCCAGGTGGCCGCCTGACAGATGTCATTCAGAAGCACTCCTCTTCCCAAGGCAGTAGTGGCTGCCGTGACCGTCGCCCTGGTGGAGTGAGCGCATAGCCCGACTGGAGGCTCTTTTTTAGCCAAAGAGTAACCAGCCTTAATACACAACACGACCCATCGAGAAATGGTGAGTTTGTGTACGGTCCGACCCTTCTTTGCACCCACGTAGCCAACAAAAAGTTGATCATCCACACGGAACTGTTTTGTACGATCCAGATAGAAGGAGAGCACACGCTTTGGGTCCAGACTGTGGAGCCTCTCTTCTTCCTTTGAAGGATGCGGAGGCGGAAAGAAGGTGGGCAAAGTAATGGTCTGCCCGATGTGGAAGGCAGTTAACACCTTAAGAAGAAATGATGGACAGGTCCTGAGAACCAGCTTGTCCGGATGAACAGACAGGAAAGGAGGTTTCGAAGAAAGAGCCTGGAGCTCACTCAACCTTCTAGCAGAAGTGATAGCTACCAGGAAAGCAGTCTTAAGAGTCAAGAGATTTAAGGGACAGGTTTGAAGCGGCTCAAAGGGAGCACACATTAAATAATTGATCACAAGATTCAAGTCCCACAGAGGCATAACGAAAGGAATTGGAGGAAAAAGATGTGTTAAGCCTTTCAAGAAATGGTTAACTACCGGGGACTTGAAAAAGAGAAGGCTGATCTGGCAGCCGAAGGAAGGCAGAGATGGCAGAAAGGTAGCCCTTGATAGTGCCCAGAGCAGAGCCCTGCTGGGCTAAGGAGAGACGGAACTAAAGTACTTCAAAAAGAGGAGCAGAAAGGTGATCCACAGCCTTTGTTGTGCACCATGCCACAAATTTGTTCCACCTGCAGGCTTATACCATCTTTGTGGAGGGACGCCTGGCTGGCAAGATTACGTCACAAACTTCAGGAGGCAGCAGGTCGAAAGACGTCAACTGCCGCCACTCAATCTACACGCAAGGAGGTGGAGACTGGTCAGGTTCGGGTGGAGGACCGTCCCCTGCAGCTGCGACAGAAGATCCTCCTGAAGAGGCAGTCTGATCGGAGGATCGATGGCCATGTTGAGCAGCTTGGGATACCAGACTCTTCGTGCCCAATCCAGAGCCACAAGAATAACTTGGGCCTGGTCACGCCTGATCTTCTTCAGCACTCTGGGCAGAAGTGGTATAGGCAGAAAGGCATCCAACAGAACGCAACTCCACTCGCACCAAAAAGCGTCGCCGAGCGAGTGCCGCCTTGGAAATTCCAACGCGCAGAATTGCTGACATTTCGCGTTCTCTTCAGTGGCAAATAGATCTAACCAAGGCTCACCCCACTGTTGAAAGAGACCTTGCACCACCTCCGAGTGAAGATGCCATTTGTGATCCATCATGCACCTGCGGCTGAGTTCGTCCGCCCTGGCGTTCAGGGAACCTGCCAGGTGTTGAACCACTAAGGAAATACCTTGATGTTCCAGCCATGTCCAGTGGCGGTGGGCCTCCTGATATAGGGTCCACGGCCCCACCCCACCCCACTCCACTCCGCCCTGTTTGTTGCAATACCACATGGGGGTGGTGTTGTCCGTGAACACCTGCACTACTCTTCCCTGGACAGAGGGAAGGAATGCCTTCAGTGCAAGACTAATCACTCAGAGCTCCAGAAGGTTGATGTGAAGCCTGGACTTCGCCGGAGATCAGAGGCCTCTGATCTCCGCCTCTCCCATATGGCCGCCCCATCCCAGAAGGGAGGCATCCGTCACCACAATAAGGTCTGGTTAGGGAAGGGAGAGGGATCTGCCATTGACCCAATCCTAGTTTGTAAGCCACCACTGCAGTAGTCTAGCAGTGCCCTCCAAGATCTGGACACAATCGGAGAGATTCCCCTGATGCTGCGCCCACTGGAACTTCAGGTCCCACTGCAGAGCCCGCATATGCCACCTGGCATGATCGATCAGCAGGATGCAGGAGGCCATGAGGCCTAGCAGCCTCAGGGTCATCCTGAATGAAACCCGGGTCAGAGGCTAAAAGATCGGGATCATAGCCTGAATATCCCGGACTCGCTGTTCGGGAGGATAGACCCGAAACTGCATCGTGTCCAGAACCGCTCCGATGAAGAGGAGCTTCAGAGAGGAAATCAGGTGCGACTTCAGCACATTGATGGAGAACCCCAGCGACTACGGGAGGTCGGCCGTAGTCTTGAGGTGGGAGACGACTGCCTGGGGCAAGCCCGCCTTCAACAGCCAGTCGTCGAGATAGGGGTAGACAAACCCCTGATCTGTGCAGATGAGCTGCGACCACCATCACTTTCGTGAACACCCGAGGGGCGCTGGTAAGGCCAAAGGGGAGCACTGTGAACTGAAAGTGCTCATGGCCTACCGTGAACCGCAAGTAACGCCGGTGGGCCGGCAGGACGGGGATGTGAAAATAAGCATCCTGCAAGTCCAACGCTACCACCAAGTCTTGCGGGTCGAGGGCAGACAAGACCTGAGCAAGCGTCAATATTTTGAACTTCTTCCGGAGGAAGAGATTGATGTCCCTGAGGTCCAAGATAGGACACAGGCCCTTGTCCTTCTTGAGGACCAGAAAGTAGTGGGACTAACAACCACGACCAACTACTTCTGGGACAGGAACGCACTCAATGGCTCCCTTGGCCAAGAGAGCTGTAACTTCCAGCTGGAGACGGGCCAGATGATCCTCCGACATGCGGTGGTATCGCGGTGGCATGGCTGGAGGGGTAGTTTCGAAGGGGAGGGAGTAGCCCCTTCGGACTATTTGCAAAACCCACCTGTCCGACGAGATGGTGCGTCAGTGGGGGAGGTGATGGCGAATCCTGCCACCCACTGGCATTTGATGGGCCTAAAATGTCAGACTAGGAGGGTTTGGAGGCTGCTGCAGAGGGGGGGGGGGGGGTTGGTGGACAGGCCCGCCCGCTGGTGCCCTGAACCATGGCGTTGTTTCCCATGTCCCTGGCCACGCGAAGGCTGGGTAACTTGCTGCTGCCTGTGGCCCTGTGTGGGACGTAGCGGGTCACCCCTTCTGAAGCCACGAAAGGGGCGAAAAGCAGACTGTGCCGGACGGGAGGCGAGGCCCAAGGACTTGGCCGTGAGTCCTTGAAGCGCTCTAGGGCGTTGTCTGCTTTTTCACCAAAAAGGCGACGGCCATCACAGGGCATGTCCATCAAGGTGTTCTGGACATCCCCTGAAAAGCCAGTGGACCTCATCCAGGGGTAGCACCGAAGCGCTACAGAGGTTGAAATGGTCCTGCCAGAGAGTCGGCGGTGTCCAGCCCACGACGGATCCTAAACTTTGCTGCATCTCTCCTGGTGGCGACAGCCTGGAAGAGCACTGCCGGGCCTCCTCCGGACACTGAGGCAGCACTTGCGTCACCGTATCCCACACTGAGTGCGAGTAACGGCCCAAGAAACATGCGGTGTTTATGGACTGCAGTCCTAAGGTGGTGGAAGAGAAACTTTCCTTCCCAAGATGGTCCAGCTTCTTGGATTCCCTTTCCAGTGGAGCAGTAGGGAAGGCGCTTTTGGAGGTGGAGGCTTGGACCACCAAGCTCTCCGGGGTGGGGTGTTGGGAGAGGAAAGTGGGGTCGCCCGGAGCCGGGCGGTGGCGTCGGGCAATCATCCTGTCCACGGGAGCCCCCGCGTTGGGCCTGGACCACATGCCCAAAAGGACGTCGGTGAAGGCCTCATTAAACGGAAGCAGGGGCTCTGAAGAGCTCGCGGCCGGTTGAAGCACCTCAGTCAGGAGGTTAGTCCTGACCGCCACTGTAGGAAGTTTGAGGTTGAGAGCCTCGGCCGCCCTACGCAACACCACAGCGTACGTATGACGCTCACTCTTCCGTAGCCACGGTAGGAGGAGACAACATGCCAAGGTCGGGTGAGGTGTCAAGACCACTGGCATCCCCCAGTTCCTCTCTCCAGTCCTGTTCAGTATCAAGCTGGTCAGTTAAAGGGTCACCTGACCCCTCCCAGTCCTCTGGGTGCAACTGTTGTTGGAAAGGGGCCCAGGAGTGAAAAGGTGCATGAAAACCCCACCGGCGCCAAATCTGGTGTTGGACGACGCCGGACCGGCTCTGTGTCCACATCGGGAAGGAGGCTGGGGTCGATGCCGGCCTGGGAGCTGACCAGCGCCGAGCGCGAAAGTGGTGCCCGAGGAAGTGGCGCCGGTGGAGGCGTAACCAGGTCAACCGGCGCCGATCCAGATCCAGGCCTGGATCCAAGGGGGGCCTGCGGCGCAAGAGCTTCCGGCAGCGAAGACCTAGGCCCCCCAACCGAGTCCGCAGGGCCCAAAAGCACGCCGGCGGGGTTGGTCCGGCCAAAGATGGCATGCATCGCCTCGTAGAATGAACGAAGCAGGGCGGGGGTTGCTCCGGGTCCCGGAAAGGGAGGGAAGCTCAGATTCGACCCTTTGGGCTCCGCCTGCAGAGCCGCAGGAGTGGCACCAACCGCAGGCCTCGTCAGATCGGCTGACCGATGAGGAGAAGTCGAAGAGCGACAATGCTTCTTCAACTTCTTCTTATGGTTCGACTTACCCAACCCAGAGTGCGAAGACTTTGAGCCGGAATGGTAGTGGCTCTGCGACCGGTCCCTCTCGACCGGGACCTTGAACGGCGCGGAGCAGACTGTCGGCGATCAAGCAGTTCTCGGGACTGCTCCCGCAAAGCCTTCGGCGTCAACAACTGACAGTCGGAGCACGACTTGGAGTCGTGGTCGAGCTTCAGGCAAAAGAGGCCCACGCGGTGTGGATCCTTTACCGACATCCATCGGGTACAGGAACCGCAGGCCTTAAAATCGGGCATCCCTCGTGCACCTGTTCGGAGTCGGAGACTCGAAACAAGAAGTCGACAAAAGTTGAGAAAAACTTAGTCAATAAATTACTGAGGTGCCGGTCTTCCCAGATCTGCGCCGGCTGGAGCGGAAAAATAAAAAACTGATGTTCATCCCGGCGACCACGACGCTGACGATGGATGCAAAGCTGACCAACGTTATCTTCCAACGTGCAGAGGTACTGCTGACGAAAAAACTTTCCGGATCCAGTCTGAAGCCTGTGGGTAATTCGAAGGTAAGGAATCTATAACTAACGTGTTTTTTTCAGATAAATATATCACGAGGTTCACAATGGTGATATTCTCCAATGATCGCAATAAACAAGTATAATATGTTTAATATGACCAGGAGCCATGACAGACTACCTTACACTTTGCATATCTTTACAGATCCTCCAGATATATCACCAAATCGATGCTGTATGTATAATTCTTTTTTTACTTTTCCAGCATGCAATTGCTTTTCAGCTAGAGTGTTGACAGAAGTGGAATCAGGGAGTAGTAATCCTTGGTCCTGATGAAAAGTCCTGGATTAGGGCTTGAAACATGTAGACCTCTGAAACTCAGTAACATAATTCCATTGGGCTTCACTCTTTTCTCCAGTTTTTCACCATACCGGCTAGAGGTACGGATAAAACTATTTTGCCTATATAGCCAGGTATTTTTAATCTTCCACACAAAAAAAAAAACACTCCTTCTTTGTTTACATTCTCTTCATCTATTAGAAACAACCCTGAAAGTGCTCCCACATAACTCTTAAGTTGCAGCAGCATCGGCATAAGGGGATGTCCCTCTCCCGGCTGCGCAGCGGGCGCGCCGCCGGCGCACCAAAGGCAAGCCCGTCTGCGCCCGTCTGCGCCCGTCCGCGACAGGCCGGGACTTGGGGCTCCCCTCTATGCCAATCGTCTCACATACTCGTCTGCCCAATTGTTTGCCCTCCATGCTGTCCGGCCTATCAGTTCCCATTTGGTGGCTCATCCTAATCGCCGTGGGATTTTCCTGCCAAACCATTCCACCGTGCAGACTCCTATGTTGAGACCCTTAATACCTACCCTGCCTCCTACACATTCGCACTTTCCATCTCAATTTCGTGCAACTCCCCCCACCGTAGCCACTACCTATCTCCTTAACACTCGCTCTGCAGTTAAGCACCAGGTGGAACTTTTTGACTTCCTGGACACCGCTAAACCGGATGTTTTATTCCTAACCGAAACTTGGTTTTCCCCTGATTCCCTGCCTGACGTATTGGCAGCCCTTCCCACCTCGTACTACGCATTGCGCCATGACCGCCCAGCAGGGAAGATTGGTGGTGGAGTAGCTATGATAGTTCGCTCTAACCTCCAGTTTCAACCTCTTTCCCATCCCCCTATTACTGCAGTTGACTGCTTAGTCGTTCGCTCTACCAACCTTGCGATTCCTCTCACCTGTGTGCTCCTTTACCGGCCCCCCCAACCAATGTCTCACTTAATCCCGGCCATACAGGACCTATTAGCCACCCTTGTCGTTAATAACTCCGCAGTTCGCCTATTAGAAGATTTCAACTTCTGGCCTGGTGATCCCCGTGAGGACCCCATGTCCAGAGATTTTAGCAATATCCTTCACAGTATGAATTTTTCATCTTACATCACCACCCCTACACACACTCACGGTCACACGTTGGACCAAGTTTGGTCCGCCAACCAGCCTGTCCTCACTCCCCTGGTGTCCCCCTGCGCATGGTCAGATCACTCTCTGATCTCCTTCTTTCTTGACATGCGTGTGACCACTAATCTTTCTCTCCCCAAGAATACCTTTGTTCGTAATTGGAATCGTGTAGACCTTCCTGCCCTCTGCCACTCTTTGGCGTCCTCTTCCCCTGATATAACTGACACCCCTCCTAACTCTCAGGTGACCACTCTCCATCACTGGCTACTTACCACCTGCGACCAAGTTGCCCCTCTTAAACGTGTTAGAACTTGTCGCCTTCATGAGGCTAATAGATGGTTCACCACCGAGCTTAAAGTCCAGAAACTCACACTCAGGCAAGCTGAGCGTCGCTGGAGACATAAGTATTGCCCGACTTTGAAGACCCATTATTTGGCTCTTCTACGGAACTACAAGAGAGCTATACTCCTTGCTAAGTCTGAGCACTTCTCCCGAAAAATCCATTTAGCGGCCAACAAGTCCAAAGAGATTTTTAATATTGTACAGGAGCTTGCAACCTCTGATAGAGCTACCTCCAAGCCTATCCCTTCTCAGTCTCTTTGCAATGACCTCAATGATTATTTCATTGAAAAGATCGTTAAGATCAAACATGGCATTCCCCAACCTTCCCCCTCCTTCTCTGTGCCCCCTTTACCGCCTACCCTTTCTATTCTCGATCACTTCCCGTTAATTTTTAAGGAGATCTTTCTCACTCTGTTGCGGAAAATCAAGTCAGGTTCTCCTTCTGACCTCTGCCCAACTCACATCTTGAGGGAGATTTTTTCCTGCTGCCCAGATCCCCCTCTCACTCTTCTCAATGCTTCTATCTCTCAGGGAATCGTTCCTGATTTCTTTAAAGCCGCTACTGTCATCCCCCTCTTAAAAAAAGTAGGTGCTGACCCTACTCTTCTTTCAAATTTCCGACCTATCTCCCTACTCCCCTTTCTGAGTAAGATGCTGGAGAGTTATCTTACCTCCTGCCTTTCTACCTTCATTGAAAACCACCATCTCCTTGCTGCCAACCAGGCTGGCTTTCGCCCGGCTCACTCAACGGAGTCTGTTGTTCTCTCCGTGGTGGATGAGCTTAGGCGGAGTGCCGACAACAATTCTCCTCAGGCCTTGATCCCTTTAGATCTGTCTGCCGCCTTCGACACAGTTGATCATTCCACTCTTCTCCACCGTGTCGAGGGCGCTGGCGTCCAAGGCAGAGCCTTGGCCTGGCTCACCTCCTTCCTTATGGATCGTACCCAGGCTGTCAGGCTGCAGGGCTTCTCTGCCTCCATTCGCCCTGTCTTGTGTGGGGTGCCGCAAGGTTCATCCCTTTCTCCTCTTCAATCTTTATATATACCCTCTGATTGTTGCTCTACAGGATATGGAGATCACGGTGTTTAACTATGCCGATGACCTCCAGCTCATTTTTAATCTCTCTCCCACTCCCGATTCCATTCTTAAACTCAATTCCACAATGACTTTCATCCAGAACTGGATGAATTTAAACCAGCTCAAACTCAATCCCGACAAGACGGAGCTGGTGCTCATTGGCGGACCTTCTAATCCCTGGACCCCTACCTTTTGGCCCACCACTCTTGGTCCCCCTCCCCTTCCCTCCACTTCTGTTAAAACTCTTGGTATCAAAATCTGCAAAGATTTCTCCATGCACGCTCAGATCAGCTCTGTGGTTTCATCCTGCTTTCTATCCCTTAGGATTATTCTTAACATTTCTCGTTTCTTCTCAGTGGAAGCCCTCAAATTGATTGTTCTAGCTATGATTTCATCTCGCCTAGATTATGGCAACGCTTTGTATGATGATATTCCTGCATACGAACGTCGCCGTTTGCAGCTTATTCAGAACCAGGCTGCCTGTCTTCTCTATGGGCTTCCTAAATTCCAGCACTCTACCCCCCTCCTGAAGACCCTTCATTGGCTTCCCATCCTGGAACGGTCTTTATTCAAGATGGGCTGCCTGACCTTTCTATCACTGGCTGGTATAGCTCCTGACTTTATTAGATCTAAGAGCAGCGCCTATGTCCCGGGCAGACATCTCCGTTCTTCCACTCAGCTTCTTCTCAGAGTCCCTCGCTACCGCGGGAAAAAACTCGGCGGCTTGAGATTTTCGATTCTCGCCCCCCTGTTTTGGAACGCCCTCCCTTTGGTCATTAGATCAATCCCCATCTATACGGATTTCCGTAGAGCTCTCAAAACTCATCTCTTCCTCATGGCCTTCCCCTCTTAGTTGCTTCCCGTTTCTGCTTCAGGTTAATTCTCTGTCTGTAGCGCCAGGAAACCGCTTGGTAGCAGCGCGCTTTATAAAACATTTCAACTTCAACTTCAACTTCAGCACGCCCCGTTCCGCAGCGGAACGGGAAGAGCTCAATGATGTAGCATGCCACCACGGGGAAACTCCGATGGATGAGGGTTATCCCAAAAAATAATATCTGTCTTCCAAAACCTGAAATGGAAAGAAAGTCCAAAAGTGACGGATGAGCCCTGTTTGTTTAAGGTGAAGTGTTACAGATTGCAAGCCAACCAAAAGAGAAAAGTTGACCACGCTAGTCCCAGCTAGGCTTAAATGACTAAATATACGCTCTCGAGTTGTGCACAGTATGAGGCAGTAAGACAGAGGCAGTGGGGGAAGATGCTACTAGTTCTGCTTTCCTTCTATGCTCTTCTGTTCACCAACTAATGCTGTTGTGCATGGAAACCGTCTCCAAGCCAGCGACACACCATTCGTTGATGTCAGCAGAGCAAAAAAGTACAACCGCTCTGCTGGAGCGCAGCCAGCGTCAAAACCTAGGTCTTCCAGGAGCACAGCATGGTAACAAATCTTTTCAAAGAGGAAGGAAGCTGTCTTGCCCTTAGCCCATTAAGACACTAGCCAAATCATACAACTGGGTAAGATATGCAAATAATTTATTACACACTAATACATCTCTTACTCAGACTAGCCACAAGCTTATCCCAGTTCACATTTGGGAAGACCATGTGTAAGGGCCGCCTCGAAAGCGTGGTTACAAACTGCTACAAACACTAAATAGGAGAGCATGCCTTACCATGGGTGTAAAACAAAGACAATGTGAAACCAGCACAAGCAGCCAAACAACAGTTCCACTATGCTTCAAGATCTTCAGTGCAATGCACAGAGTAGTTTGGAATGTCGCCTCACCGTCTTCAGAGTAGCAGGAGAGAATTCTAATCAACTACATTGCAAAATATATTTCACTATCGGTCTCGCTGTAGGTTAAATTGCAACGCCCTGAGAAAGAACATGGGCAGTGCTGTGTACCTTTCTCTGGAGTCTGGATTACTCGCTTGTTTCGTTTCAGAGGGCAGAAGATCTACTGAGATTCAGTAGGTCTCTCAACATCGAGCTCTGCGGATTTCCCACAGTCAGTCTTGAGGTCCAAAATTTTAGGAGTGATGCATAGGGGTAGATATTATGCCAAAAAATGAGGTTTGGGCTTCTGACAGTGGGTCTTCGTGGGCATGTGCTGGAGATGTTGGCTGACTGAGTGATGACACGTTCAGCCTACTCGTCATATATGCTGCAGGTTCTATTGTCTTGTGGTGGTATAAGGCTATATATATGGGGCGGGTAGATAGCTAGTAGAAGGGACAATGATAATGTACTTGCTATAATTATATGGAAACCAGATTTGCTTGGGGAATCGGTGTACAGTTGTGATAATTGTGGGCAATTTAATTATTCAGAAGTTTAACTTACAATAATGAAGTCAAAAAGAAATTCACTGGTTATCACTCAAATTAAATACATTGTATGCCTTGAATTACTGCTTCCATGTTTGATAAATATTAATAATAAATTTATAGCCAAGTGGCCTGTGCATAAATAGGTGTCATAAAATAATTAATCGCACACAGATGTCATCCAGAAAAGTTGGGCTATTTCAGTATCCAATGTGCATCACATTACGGAAGAGACCTCTACCTCAGCACATGCAGGCTGGCCATTACCTGCTGTTCTTCTTCAGGCCTGGCACGGAGGCGATGCAGAGGATCCGGGCAGAGCAGACCGCGATGCATGCTTCGACAGTGGGTTCGTTCTTGATGCTGAGAAGACACACTTGTCCCACGTAGCCATCGCTGTTGCACACCCAGACCTCATGGGCATTCTCCACACTGCTGTGACTGGGCGATGCACACGAGAACTGCAGGGGGCAAGCACAGAAGACATCAGGGAGCAGATCTTTGTTCTCAAGATGTGCAACATTTTATTGGAGCATTCACAAAATTTACAGACACTCGTCCTTCCCCCAAAGCATACAGATGTTGAGGAACATTCCTTGGAGTGCTCTTCAAGCCTGCTTTAAATGTACTTAACAGTTGTTTGATCATGTGAAATTGAATGCTTGCAATGTCATGTGAATGAGAGCCAGGAGGCAGGCCATCATACAGGGAAGCAACCACTCACATTTTGCATTCACTGCTTTAGGACTGTTTCATGCGAAACTGTAGGCTTGTTGACGTGTTTCTCGTAACGACATGTGATCATGCTTCATGGAGTGCTTTTCCATCACCCGCCATGAAGAGATCCGTAGTTATTTATGTGGAATTAATTTTAATGTGACATTTTCCCACTCTGCAATGGATGCTGTACACTGTGTAGGTAGGTTTCAGTCCTTCCAAACATTAGTACAAGCATACCCCATGTGGAATGTGGTTTATTTGCCCCTGTCAAAGCAGGCTTTTCCCAATTACTTGGGTGGAAACTGGTTTTCTGAGCGGTGGCACAGACATGGGTCACGTAGCAGCCTATACTCAAAAAATCATGCTTCAAGATGTCAGAAAGGAGGTATTGGACCCAAACACCATACAAGAAGAACAGGAAGATCACAGGGCAACAGCTGTATGCATCATGCTGAGCAGCCCTGTTTTCATACACTCTTGCCCTGTCACACCCAGACAGAAGAATCACCTCCTATACCTCACTCAATAAATCCTCTACCTCCGCTATGACTCTTCCCAAACATAATTGTACCTCTATGATCTCCCAATAATACTTTCTAGACTCTTCCCTCCTCTAACCAGCTTTTATCCTATTAAATCCAACTAACAGACTCACATGTACACTGTTCGAATTAACAATTTATATTTCCTGTTCAAATCCAACAATAATCCATTTTGGGTTCCGGAGTAGCATGCAATTCACCAAAAAGCGCTTAGACGCCTCATCAGGGGTAGTAAATGCTACATAAATTCAATTACAAGTAGCAGATTATCAGTTGATGTCTGGCACATAGCACCTGACATTGATCATGAAGACAGTAGTAGTTCCTGGGGATTGGAGGGAAGAGCAGTGGACTGTGATGTCTCACGTATTTGCTGCACATGGACGGTTGCTTGTGTGCACCTAATGTAATATTATATTTGTCCGTATCAGAAATGGGGGCTACTTATCACTTTTTAACTATATTCACTGACCTTCTTCGGATTTTTGGCAGCTTCTGCCAATGTGGCACTCCTGAGACAACTGAGCCCAGCACACTGCAAGGCTTCACAAGCAACCATCATGGCCACACCACGTACTCGTCTGTTGATTCTAAGTGGCTGCATGGAGTAAAACAGTGCTGTAATCCAGGCTCGGAGGAAATTGATTGAGACCTGTACAGTGGACCAGTTATCCCTGATTAGCCCAGACTCTGGGCTCTTGGGTTTCCTGGAGACTTCGCCCATCAGCTGCAAGTGGCAGTCCAGTTGGTCGGGCTGGGCAAAATAGTTTTTTCTGGACTCTTCAGAGCTTCCCTGATACGTGAGCATTTGCTTTGATATGGCTTCAGGAAATCAGAGCTAACTGTCTGACAGGAGAGAAGGTACTGCAGCATGACTTCCTTTATTGTTTCCAGCTTTTTGGTCTGGATTGACAGTGCAGGTGTTTAACGACCTATTGTTTCCAGTTCTTTACAATATACATAGAGCGGGCATTGGCTCTTCCCAGTGGAGCATAAGTCTCTCTCTGACCTCATGTTAAAATGTGAGCTCTGTAAACGTTCATTTTGGGATCATACAGAGATTAATTCTCTAGAATATACCCAGATTTTTCAAAGGGCCTTTTCTGAAGGTTTTCTGAGCCAGTTATGCAAAAGAAATGTTGTGTTTGGACGAGACACCTACAAAGTAAAATGGTGAAACAAAACTTTGAATGGATCCATAGAAAGTGTAGGGAGCAGCAAAGTGGTTGACTGTATAACCCAGGTGGTCCCTTGTCTGTAGGAATAATAACTGTTCTATGCAGGAACAGTCCTGTGTGCCCCCTCTGCATCAAATGAAGAGTAGAAATGGCAAATGGCCAAAGTTAAATAGATGCACAATGAGAGAGGGGTACTCCACAGATAGGTTATCGCAGTACTCATACATACACCAATTTCACATCCCAGTACTTGGAAAGGGAGGGATGGTTTGATCAATCTACTTTGACTTCTAAGACCTCAAAGGATGCTTGTGGCGACCTTGTTTCACAGTGGTTGCTAGTAGCAGATAATTAATCTTAGTTTCATGTAACAAACTCCAAAAAGAGCTTTGATGGATTCAAGAAATGGGAAAGATAACTGGGAACGTTACCAAGGTAATTGACCTACTTTTATTTTATTGTAAATATATGGGGCCTGAGTGACAGAGTCCTCGCTGGGACCTCCCAAGCTATGGGGAGAGAATCTTTGCGAGCCTTTAACATGGACATCAAACCTGCACTTAGCCTCCTGCAATTCAGAAAGAAGCTGAAGACACATCTCCACAAAGGGCATTATTTATTATCATAAGAACCTATGCATCTCCGGTCTTCAAGTAAAAGATTCTGCACAGTGTTCTGTTGCTCCCAACCATGAATTACCTTCATATACGTACATATAAGGGGAGAGGAGTTGGCCTAACGGCTAGGGCGGTCAACCTCGAATCTGGGGAACGGGGCTCGAGTCTCGGCAATGACGCTGAACATCCTGTGATTCTGGGCAAATCACTAAATCTCCCCGTGCCTAACAAAAATGAATGTGTCCTCATGTAATGCCAGATTCGGGTCAAGTTCGCGCTATATAAAACTCTGTAAAAAAATACAAGGCAGGGTCACTAGAATTATGCAATTCAGCTTCAGTGGTGTTGCTGGCTATTTATGGATTTACCATGCTTGCCGCATAATTCACCTTCTGCTGCATAGTTTGCTGCATAATCTGCTGCATAAATCAACAAAAAAAACTGCTTTTAGCTTGGAGGCACCAAAATATCACCACGTCGTAGCCGCATAGCGGCAGACTGCTTACAAAGGTTAATTGGTTTCCCTTCAGCTATTGATTGGTGCATCCGGATGTTAAACTAATAAAGCAAAACCTTTTCTTAGACAATATTAATGTGTATTATAATGACAAAAAAAAGTGAAATAATACTGCCACACGACACACCCACTTTACGTTGCATAGTTTTTCTTCTCTTGGGGCATAATTTAGTCATCTGTGACGCATAATTAGGGCCTCTATTGCGGCTTAACTGCAATGGCCCTGCATATATGAGCCCAGATTATGCTCTTCATGTGAAAAAGCAGCAAAACCTCAAACCACCTAGGCTAGAGGTAGCGCCATGGTACAAGGTCTGCCGGGCTGGTCTCAAAACAAATCACCTGTGTCTAAAACAATAGCGGAAAATGTAAAACAGGACAACATGGCCATCCAGTCTATGTGTGTCAATAATGGCTGGAGAAAAAGCCAAGCACAATGCTCTGTGTCTAAATATGTCATGTGTAGAGGTCCTATGGTTTCTTTATGGACCCAGTCAAGCCCAAATTTGTCAGCTAAAGCATAATCCTGAAAATGCATGATGACAACACAAAACTATGTAGAAGAACTTGGAAAGAAATGTAGGACACGGTCTCTGCAAATAATGCGCAAGCGATGCATGAACATGGCTACCAGGGAGTATGATGGAGGGAAACCATGCAAAGGAATGTATAACGATGACATGATAGCAAGACTTGTAGCAGATCTGAAGAAATAGGCATGATTCAAATAGACAGGGGTGAGTTTTCCTCTCAGGTCCAATTCTTAATAAATTAGAACACAGACGAGGGCAAGCAAAATGCTCAATGTAAACTTGGAAAATACTGGAGCTTTCTAAGAGACAGGTACTTGGGTGTAAGGCGAGTTTGGCTGCCATATGGTGAGGTATGTCTAGACAAGTTTACAAATGAGTTTGGATATAATCGAATATGAAGTTTTTGAATACATCCTGGGTTATCAGCCACCCTATATAAACCCACTGATTGATTGAAGTCCCTGGCAAAACACAGAACACTATGTATTTTTATATTTTACTGCATGTATTAAAGCTGTGAGTAGTGTGCGATATATGTCAACATGTGCTTTCTCAGTTCAGATTGCATTTGGATGGCCAGGGGGCATGTAAGCATAATACTAGCTGAACAACCAGAAAAACTGAAGAGAGAGAGAGGGCGAAGCGGCAGCCTTGCTAAGACTTGGTAGGTGTTAGCAAATACCACACTAAAAGGGAAGATTAACAAAGCAAGTCAGGAGTGAGTGGGTAAAAGTTGGTACAAAGCAAGGAGAAAAAAGATAAGGTCGAAAGAGAAGAAAACTTAGGAATTCTCCATCGCTCCTTGCAAACAACTTCAGGGAAATGGGTGTGAAACATGAATCTTTTGCGCCACAGATATTTTTACATTAATAATGAAACATATGCCAGCTATGCTCAGTGAGCGACTAGGGCATGTAAACCTACCTGCATGCCACTCCTGGTCTTCATGATGGGGATAGCCTTCAAAAACTCAGGATCCAGGCGGTTCCTGTTGGAAGCTGCGAGTCAGAAAGAAAGAAGAGACACAGGCCTTTCGGTGACTCATTCGTGGCCGACATTTTTAAGGTCACTATTTCAGCAACACTCGCCTACGACTAAAGGTCTGAGTCTGCAAATTCCTGTTTCTATGTTTTTTTATCATATTTAGATCTAAACTTAATTATTAAGCATGCCTCCCTTGCCTCAGAGTGGACCTGCTACACATTCATAGATGTTGAAAACGCAATGGCCACAATATTAAAATATAGATAATTCAGCCCCATGTCCTCTGATATGCACACAGGAATATGCATATCAGATGTCATAAGGTGCAATGGTGAATCAAAGTGGTCCTGCTCCCAGCCGCGAATCCTCCGTGGGAGAGGATAAGAGCCACGCCCTCCCACACCGCTGGGCAGAAAGGATAAAAAATAAAATGGTAATAAGATGATTTTATTACCATTTTAGTTTTGACGCTTTCTGCCATTAAACGGAGTGTGATGGCAGGGTGGGGCCAGTGCATCACTTCTGCTAATGATTGGCAGCAGTGAGTAGTGGCCACTTAAGTTTGAAGTGCGCATGTTGGGATGGTCAGCTACCTTGCTACGGCCAAACAGACATGCGCAATGCAAACCTCTCCAACCTGGCTGTCTTGGACACCTGGGTTGGAGAGCAGGCACAGGCCTACAGTGACTTTTGGAGCGTGGAGCCAGCCTGCTCCAGTCCATCAAGCTGTTTTAACTCATGCGGCTTAACAGTATGAGAACAGCGTCTTCATTGGATGAGAAAGCTGGCTGTGGGCTTCTCGCCCAGAGGACATGATGCAGAACAACGAGGACGTGCTGCAGAACAGAGTGGCAGTATAAGGCAAGGGATTTTTTTCTATGTATATTTATATTAATGTGTACATTATGTGTATTTGTTTTGTGTATATTTTTTGCGCCCCTTCAATATGATTTGCCACCAACCGCCACGGCCCCCCACCCCCCGTGGGACAACTTTGCAGCCTTGATGAGGACTATTCACCTTGCTTCTTCTTGGTGTCCTCGAACACCTGCTCAAAGTGATTCCGTGCATCGGGATTGGGAAACTCAAAAATGAATGACTCGGTCCCATCGGCTTTGGTTGTGGTCATCTCCATCTTGTTTGGTGGAAAGGACAAAGAGAAGGAGAGCGACTGTTTCTCCGACAGTTCTCGGTGGACGGCGGCCATCATATCCTTGATGACATCATCAAGGCTCTGCGGGGAAAAAAGAGAAAGGTATGGTCTCTAAAAATAGAAGCACGAGAAAATAAAGGCGATTCAACACAGGTTCAAGTTGTAATGACTGAGAGGTAGACGAGATACTGTGTCCTCCTCTAGGACTTTTACACACAAAAGCAGGATGGCATTTTAATAGTCGAGCACAGAGAACTATCAGAAGGCATTTGGTTATTACATGAAAGCACAGGCATGAAATATGTTCTCTGAAGTTACATTCAGTCAGCCAATAACCTTAAGGGGAAGCAATGTTTAGGGCCTGAGAATCAAGGATAGAGGTTTCACAGCAAACCTAAAGGCTTACACAGACGTCCAAGCATGTTACCAAGCAGGACCGATGCTGTAAGAGATCATTGTCCCTTGTGTGTTTTCCGAGGGTCATACGAATATCACAATAAAAAGATCTAAAGCTGGAACTGACCGCGTTATACAAGTGCAAAAAGCGTATCTGGAGTTGACTGTTTCTATGCTGTTTGCCCACAGCCTGAGGACTCTACGTTCATCAACGATTACATGATTATCACATGGTTTCAAGGAATCAAGCACCTTCCCCTTTGATAGAATTAACTTTGTGTTGTCAGCCAATCCGAATACAGAATGCCTTCCAAAATTAACCTCTCAAACATCCACTTGCACAGTCGTTCAAGTATGCCCTATGGACCTGACTTGGGACGTATGCTGGGAATCTCTTAGTTTTTTTGTCAATTGCAAAGACCTTTTTTTCTACCAGTCATGCTCTCCCTTGTGTTTCATTTCTCCCACTTTGTCATTCGAGAAGTTCAGGAAATATTGTCTTTCGTGGGCACAGTCATCGTTGGTGCAGCAGGTACGGCGCACCGGGTCACATGGCCAGGACGGCCCACACAGGAGCCAAACTATTTCTGTGTTTTTCTACATAACTGTGACTTTGAGCGTTTGCTTCCATTCAGGCCAATGATGCCTTTGTCACACCACTTTGTAAAACATAGAATGGAGCTTTTGAGATTTGAAAAGCAATACACAAAGGAGCCCAAGCTAGAGGAAATGCCACCAACTTCATGAAAACAAGTCAAGTGAGTAATTTCTGACTGTTTCTAATGAAGACAATTCTACACACGAATATGTACTTTTTGTTAGCATTTTAATCAGCATTAAACATACAAAATAAGGTTTCGTCGCTTCAGATGAAAGAGCAAGATGAGGAGACAGGTTGGTGCAGAGCACATGTTAATGTTTTAAGTGTTTGTTTCACAAACTCCCCCTACTATAGATTTGGTTTGACACTGAAAAAAAATCCATCCGAAGGTCTTCAACTTTTTTAAAGTGGCATTGTGTTTTGTGGACACTGCCATGTTGGTAAGATGCTCCAATGGAGGCAGGAGACCTTGACATTACAGTGCGGCAACAAGTGGGTAACAACGAGAGGCAACCAATGAACACAGGAGGCAGGCTGCTTAGCATCTTTTGAAAGGACAGGTCAAAAGTGGTCATTCTGGTGCTGCATGTCCCAAGTGCCCTTCAATGCCCTCTTCCATGAACACCCAGCCCCTTTCTGCATTGTGATGTGCATATTCTGGGTGCCGGATGAGTCCAATGGACAAAAGGATGCAGCTTTTTTTTTCCCTCTTGAGCCACCTGGCGGATCCAGTGGCCAATCACGTGGCCTGGGCCTTCGAGCCTCACCCCATCAGGAGAGGAGAGCCAGCCACTGCCAATATGGTGCGACATAAATAAGGGAGAAGGGCAAACTGAAGTGGATCTGTGGGGATTATTTGGTTTTTTATTTGTGGTTTTATAACAGTGGGACAGATCCTCAAACAACAACAAAATACTAAACATAAAACATCAGCTAAACCATCTTCCATGACTAGGGGGCAGATTAAGCACCAACAGCTGTCTTCAGTTTGAATCCTTTTTAGATCACATTGTGCCCTGGCTTGCCAAAGCAATATCTGAAGTTAAGGTTGGGCAATTTGCCTTTAGCAACTTATATGGTTAAATGTTCTAGAAACTAATATTTTACATCTTATTCCTGCCACTGCCAAAAAACACCAGCCAATGAAATCCTATCCCTGCCAGAACATCTGCAGGTGGCGGGATCACTTGTTTCACGCAGTTAGTTGAATTTAGGCCAGCCACTGCCTCCAAGCAGTCAACGAAATCAAGAGAGAGTAGGCTGTGTGACTTCCATTCAATACCTCCTCTAAGGCTACAAAACAAAACCTCTGGCCCTGTTTCTCAATGGTTATGGTTTGAAACACCTCTGAAAAACACCTGTGCAAAGTCTAGCAGACTCACTGGAGAAACCTGCACATACCCCTGCCTACTTTAAAGTGAAAATGGATAAAATAATGGTTTTCCTTGAGTCCGTCACAGTTGCATGAAGTCATAAGCTAATTGATTACAAATGCACACAAATTCATTGTTCAGCCACTAAAGTAAATTTGGGGATGTCGGCCGCCCTCCATGGAGGGGCAGCAGGGCATACACGGCCTACTGGGTCACAGCCGTCGTGGTTGGGGTCATTGGCCACTGGGGTCCTGGAGTTCATCCTAGTATGGTTCCACTAACTGGGCCAAGCCACACTTTTTGCACCCGACTCTCCGGGTATCGAGGGCACGCTGCCAAAGGCGTCTCAGGGAGGAAGTGTGGTGGACCAGCTCAGAACTCAACACAGCCAATAGACACAATAAAATATTGCCCAGACCATTGCTTCTATTTAATTAAAAAGAACCTAACCAAATACTACATACTTCAATGGGTGTTACAGTTATAGAGCGCACTAGCAGTGATCTCACTGAATAAATAGGTCAGTTAAATAGTTATTTAAGCCTAAACAACTGGTACCAGTAAAGGTTAGCGCTCTAACAACAGATTCACCATTGCCAGATTTAGACACAGTCTTCCAATCTTTGTGAATTCTAGCCGGTGTTACGTGCTCAACAGAGGTGTTGTTCAGGAGGCAGAGGGTGATGTAATTGGTGATCTCGCACCTTCAGCGTTGGCTCCAATAAAACGGAGCCACTCAGCCACTGAGGTTTAACAGTGTGCTAGACCTGCTTGGTGGTAGCTCGTCTTAAGCAGGAAGGGGGTGCAGGTCTTCGGCGGTTGCAGGCTCGGCGACGAGGGCAGATGGATTCTTGTCTTTGGAAATGGTGGCATCCAGGCCGGGTAAAGACAGATGCATATCTTCATCCGTTGAGGCCTCCACGCAGAGTGCAGAATGATGCTCATCTTAGGCTGTTACATCCCTTGGACCGAGGACAGCGTGTCCACTACAGTGGCAACACAGCTCCTTGTGGGGCTACAAACATCGGGCAGCAGCAGCACCGTGCCTACAGACACCAAAGGGGCACCATGTTGGTCTTGCTGGCTGCTTCTTTACACAGCTCACCAAGGGGATGGGACTGTGTGACCGCTCATGACATCATCACTCCCAGTGGTAGTCTGCTACGTCTGGGCGGTCCACACACTGGGAACCCAGTGGACTTCTGCACCTTGATAGTCTCTGCTCCTGCACGACTAGGAAAACTCCTGCCCTCTTGGAAAATACAGTTAGGCTTGTAGGCACTAGTCAGACCCTCAGCTCCTCCAGAAAGTTGTACAGACTTCAGGTGATGTCCCCTCACCTCTGGGAGATTGGCTGTCATGCAAACACCAACGATGGTCACAAAACAGGTCTCCAAGCAGTCTTCGGAGCACTCCCTTTCTTGTCCAAGATGAACTTAGAACAAGAACAAAGTGAAGTGGTGTGGATTCTACCTCTACTCATTTTCCAGACAGGTGATGTGAATCCACTCACTAAGGGCCTGGAGCTGGTTTGCGGCAGTTTCTTTTCACCTGTCATTTTCTGGAAGTAGTGCAGTCACAGCCTTTCTGCCGGGTGATCTCTCTCACCACAGGTAGTGAAGATGCCGACTCTATGCAGGAATATCCGAACCATCAATATGATGAAACGTGAAGACTCTGCAGCTGACCGTCATCAACCTTCCTGAAGTTGCAAAGAGGAAGAAACAAATGGGCTGCCCATGTGTAGAATACATTCCAACTTTAATAGCACAATCTGCTAGCTCACCCTCTCCTCCACCATCCACCAAATTGCTATTCCCAAGTAAATCTAATTGCAAACCTTTGCTTAAAGGCCCGTATGATATTTCTAAGGGTAGCCCCGTCTCCATCCTCCCTTACTTCTGTTCCTGGTTATCCATCTTCCATCCACAGGAATGCAAACAATACCCTTCTGCGGTCCAGGGATGCTGTGCACATCTTCAATCGCAAGTCAAACGAAGGGCCATCCACAAGGATCCCATTGGCTGCAGCAAACATACCAAAACTGCCATGTGTGTACTCTACATGCACAATGTACACATGCTCCAGAAATGCACATGAAATGTCAGAACAAGAGTCTAAGAGCCACATTAGACTGAACCTTTATCTGAGAGCAAGTGAGACAGGCAGGACACATTCCTCTCCGGGGAACAAAAATGAATGATCACTTCGGGACTATTCATTCGCACAAATAAGCACTCTGCCACCACCCTTTCAAGTCAACAAAACAAGACCTGGATAGTATTCCCACTGTGATACAAGATGGCATCCTTGGTGTGCCCCTCAATGTCAAAGAACCAGTTCTAGACCTTGGCGTTAACATGGTCAGTGGTAGTCCGCAGAAAGCATGTTAGATTAGCATGTTGGCCAGTAAAAAGAGAGGATATCAGTACCACATGTACTTGGGTTAATCATGACAAGTGTGCACGCCTGTGTACAATGCAGGAAACATTACTCAAAATTTAACTTTTGCAATTTGTGCATCTGCATGACAACAGAATGCTAGGTAGTCGTTCTCTACATGCAGAGAGCTTTCCCTTTGGGAGGGCCGTACTCAGTGTCCCCCTCCCTTAGTGCCACTTCTGTACAATGCTTACTTCATAGGATAGATTGCTCCCTCATCAGTATTGTCCTCCACCAATTCTGCTCTTCCATTGTTCCCATTCCTCCCAACTTATCCCCTGCTCCCAAATCTACCCTCCAGTTTCCCCAACATTGACCCTTACCTGATGAGGGAAGCTGAGCGTCTCGGAGAGCTTGCTTATTTGGCCCATTGTACTCAGGTCTTCATCCAAGCGGCTGATGGCTTTCTGGATGCTCTCTTTGTTCGTGGCCTGAGAAGCCCCTGGAATATCAAACACTAGATTAGTTTAGATGGGGGCAAATTATTATTTTGTATGAGGCTACTCATCCACAGGTTGCCCAGATCCCCTCACTGTGATGCTGCAATTTCCCTGAGTATGAAGTACACAGCAGGCGGGATGCTACCAGTCTGTCATTTGGGAGAGTGCTTTCTCTGGGCAATGTAAACAAAGCCGCAGAGACAATCTCCAACCCTAGGACTGTCGCTGGTTCAGCTATCCAATCACAGGCAACCCTTTGCACAGAGGCTGTTGCTAGAGACGGAGATTACTCTGGTCCAGAAGGGTATATGGGGAGGGCAGAGTCTCAAGGAACAACACTTGTTCCGAATACTGTATATCACGCCACCTCTTTTTAGTGGTTGCTGCCTACTCACCTGTGAAGCACCTGCTCTTTGCACTCCACTCACACCAAAACTTGGACACGTTTCTTGCAGGTTTCCTGTGCCCAGAGAGGGATCAGCAGACCTGAACAACTGCTACAATGGGTGGACAGGGCTAGAAGGATTCAGGGTAACATAAGAGATTCACTAAGTGGGCCACATGTCAGAAGGTGCACGTGCATGGGTCGGCTCTGAAGATAATTTCTTCTGTTTTTAGACTGGGTCAGCTTTCCGAACCTCTACATCTTCACAAGAGATCTTGGAGCAATATTTTTCTGAGCCACTCTTTGACTTTGATGATCAATCATGTCTTACGTCACAATCAGGCAGTCAAAAAACAACCGTTTCAACCAGAATTGTTGTCAACTATATTTTTTGCCAGTAGACCATATTTACGCTAAATGTACACACTACTCGCAGTTTTTATCTGATCTGCATGTACTCCGCATTAATAAAACAACGCTACTTCGCACGGAGCTAGCTACATTGGGAGTCAGGTTGGACTCTTCAGGCACCTTCTTCCAGGGGTGGTGAAGACTGTTTCAGATGTTGTGTTGGAGCTTGGTGTGGGAATGAAAAAGGGAATTTTAGTCAATCTCAAAGTTGCTGACAAGCCCTATTCACAGTCAATCACAAATATTTTTGTTTAGTTTAGTCGCTGTTCTGATTTTGAGGATTTTACGCTGCCCACAGTCTTTTGTCGGGATTTTAGTCTGAGCTACATTCTCTTAATGTGATTTTAGACTGACTGTTGGACACTTGGTTACAGGAGTCTTAGCCAAGTTAACTCCCACAAATAGGATTTTAATACCACACACAACTAGTTAGTTTGGTTTTAGCAATGTTCCCCATCATAAAATGCACATTTAACTTCACTTTGAGGGGTTTGGCGTTTAACCTCATTTACAATGTGCAATTTGGATTTTAGCAACGCCCATGGGCTTTTTGATCCATATCATCAATGCCCATTTGTCATCGGCCCTCCATGCTCTTTTTGTGCTTTCTTTTTAGTTTTCGCCTAGGCAGCGCTTGCGCTGTCTCTTTGAGGCATCCTGTATTCAGGATATGGGCATAAAGCCACGCCCACTTTCCGCCCATCTTTTTAATTGGGTCCTGTCCCTGTCCTTTGTAAATGGTGGCTTTTCATTGGTCAATAGGCTTAGTAGTCCCTCCTTAGTACCGCCTAGTCTCTTCTTGTAACCTCCTATGAGGACGCCGCCTATCACATATGTTGTTACTCCCTAGGTTTTAATTACAGCCTCAAAGCACTATTTTCTTAAAGGGCTTCAGGCAGGACACATGCTTGGTCCTAAGCAAGGCTGGCAGTGGTTACTTTACTCACTAGCACAGCTCACATTTATATGAGACCTTCTATAAATTTCCCTTCATCAGCTGCACACAGGGTAGAACCTAATCCAGAATTAATATAATTCTTTTGTCACATTTCAAAGCTACTAATTGTATATATGGACATAGCTATTTGAATGTACTTGTGGTACTGCCTTGCACGAAATGCATTATAGGTAGGGGTGGGGGTTTACCATATCTTCTGCAGGGTGCAGTACCATATGTGTCCAAAAGAGGTACCATGAGACCTCTTTTGGCCACATATGGTACTGCACCCTGCAACATTTAGGTAAAAAACATTGGCATTTATAATTATTATTATTAATTATTATTCATTTATAAAGCGCCCGAATCTCCCCATCAGGGTATTTCCGCGTTAAGACTGCCATATTCAACCAAGGAGAGACAAATCAGAACAGTGTAGTTTTCAACAGCTTTCTAAACACCAGGTACTCCGTACATGGACTTAAATGTTCAACTTTGTAGGGTGCAGTACCATATGTGGCCAAAAGAGGTCCCATGAGACCCCTTTTGGCCACATATGGTACTGCAGCTTGCAACATGGCAAGGTAAAAAAATATTAGCATTTATAATGCCAATAACTCCAACTCCAACAAATGCGAGACCGATTGCATTTCCGATGCAATAGGTCTCGCATTTGTTAAAGTTGGAGCTCGTGGCACTGAAAATGACAATGTTTTTTACTTTTGCTTTTTTATAACCTTTGGCAATAGTGCTATGTAAATATAATAACTCCACAGCAAATAACAAAACAAAGTAAAAAAATATTAGTATTTTCAACGCCAACAGCTCTAACTTTAACAAATGAAAGACCTATTGCATTGCAAATGCTTGTTTGGTATTGTTTTTGGGGTTATGCACAATTGTCGCTCGAGCCATCATTGGTCAAGGTGCTGAAATTAGTTCTTCTCGCAGGTAAAGTTTTTCCCCATTTATATAAGGTATTACAAATAACTAGTACATGAAAATAATATAATATAAAGCGAAAAAATAGGAGAAGAAAGGAATAGATTGAGAGGGAACCCTAAGGGTACAGGAAGCCATGGAACATATATGGAAACCACTGGAGAGGGAATGGATGTGATGGCAGAGAACTCATATGGAATGGGCAGGAAACTCCAGAGCAAAGGGTTGGGGTAAGTGAAAAAAAAACCAAAGAGAGTGGACTGTGGTGTCCAAGGAAACCAATACAGGGTGTAAAGGGAAAACAATAGAGAGAGAAGGGGTGTTGATAAAGAGAGCCCACAGAGAAGGGGGTCTGGGTGTGTAGGAAGCCAACAGAGAGAGAACAATGAGATGAGATACAGGGGACCAATAGGAGCAAAGCAGTAGAAGACTTCATGAATTGGGGCTCAAGTGATTAAACCATAAGCACTGGGCCGCCTCCCCTGTCCTGCACGTGGCTCAGTGTCATCTTAAGGATTTTGAGCCCTGGGTAAAACATATTATAGGGGTCTCCTCTTCATAAAAATTTTGAATTGTATTTCCCACTCTTGCACTAACTGTATGCCGCATGATGCCAAACAAACTTTCGGAAATGGGTTTGGCTCAAAAACAGTTGAACTAAGTCTTTCTGATGAACCCAAAAATCTTAAGATGACATTGGGTAAAGAGAGACAGAGGTAGAGGTAGGCAGAGAGAAGAGAAGGTCTGATCAAGAAAAAGACAGAGGAAAAGCTAGAGAGGGATAGCATTTACTTTCCCAGGGAGCCCCCTGGAAGGGGGGAGCCCTGGGCAATTGCCCACTTCGCCCATGCCTTGAATCGTCTGAGTCAGCGCAATTGATGCCACCAACCTTTCACGATGTCCACGTCTTCCAAAGGGAGCTTCCAGAGTAGCTTGTATTTGCTAGCTATGTCGATCATGCTTGCCGCAGTGTAACTAAAAAGGAAACAGAAAAGAGACAAATGAGAGGGGGGATTCTGTCCATGGAAATACTGCGTCCACATTATGTACTTTGGGGTACGCAACACTCATCTAACAGCCTACTTTTTGTTACAAGAGCTCCGCGCACCAGCTGAGCGGAATAATGCCCTAATGTTTTAATGACAGGCTTCACTGTATGTGTACTGAAGGAGGTCATGAAACAAACATCTGCATACTCAGAGGAATACTATTATAAAAGCAGATTACTTCGAAACATAATGCGGTCCACTTAATGTTTTTTTTTTTTTTTTAAAGACACCGCCCAAAGATGTTAAACTATCACAGACATGGTTCACCTTGTTCAAAACTACAAGTCAGTGTTTTGCAGTTTAAAAGTAATAAGGAATAAGGAATGGAAGAGGACAACACAAATCAGTAATGTTCTTCAGAGGACAGACAAATATATGGTTGCGGCATCACATAAGAAATGATGACAAGCTGGACAGCGAGAGAGGAGAAACATAGCAAGGCGGTGAGAAAATAAAATAAAAAAAACAAGGAAGAAAAAAAGGAAGGTGGAGAAAAATAACTCTTAGGAGTAGAACATCTCTCCAGCACCAACATGTAGGGGCGGTCGGACCTCCTTACTTTGCTGAACCAGTGCCTTAAATGTATGGTTAAACAAGAGGGTACTTTATGTTTCTGCTTATGCCCTTGCAACTGACTGACCCAAGAGGTGTTCAATCAATGTTTTTCCCCATTTTTTTAACTTCACTCTAATCAAACTAAACTCCAAGTCACAAACAAAAGCACCAAGAAACGGACCCCATCTCTTCGGCCCAGCTTGAGGGGTCCTCTCACGTCAAGTTAATGAGAAATCAGGGACCCTTGTTAACGCGGGACCTTTCTTTAGAAGCCCAGGTTTCCCCAGCAGGCAGCACTCGCCGCTGGCATCTTAAACAACTACAGCATATTTTGATGTGCATTGACCCGGAACCCTATTCCACTACCTATGCTCCTATCTAGAGCCCATTAGACTATGGAAAAGCCACATCAATAAGCTGCGTCCAGGGTTGCAGGTGGTCCAAAACACAGATTCCCGCCTTCTAACAGGATGGAGGGGATGGGGCCATATCTCTCCCATACTTAGGTCCTGAAGGGTATTCTTTACAAAGCTACGGCCATTGTCTATCACATAATACATTCCTCCAGTCCTCCATTTTTGTTTTGATAATCAAATTTTTTATTGATTTTAAACACTTACAAACAGTTCAGCATAATCGCGGATAGCAGATACTCATTTACATTTTCAAGAGAAAAAAAAAAAACCCATAGCCCCAAATCGGAACCCCACAGGGAATGCAACCACAGGAAACTGGAAGCTTCATTAATTTCCCCCAACAGCGCCCAGCCATTTACCCCACACCCTTCGGTATTTCTTGGGGCACCCGCACGCCGTGTTTAAAGCCTTCTCCTGTGTCGCACACCAGTCCACTCCTTTACGCCACTTTCCCAGAGCTGGTGGATCGGGACAAATCCATGCTGCCGCTATATCGCGCTTGGCAACTATCATTGCTGTGTTAAAAAAGGTCTTGTCATTCCGAGACCCGTCTAGCCCGTCTGTTATCCCCAGTAATGAATGTCGTGGATCGTGAGGCACTGTCCACCCCAAAACCTCCGTAAGTTCCCCCTCAATGGCTCTCCAGAAAGCTGCCAGCCGGGGACAGGTCCAGGCCACGTGAAAAAAATTGGCTGGGGCCTAGCCTCGCCTAGCGCAGGACGCATCAGAGCGAAGGCCCGCTCGATGAAGGCGTACCGGAGTGAGGTAAGCAATGTGCAAGTAGTATAATTGGATAAGTCTAAGTATGGCGGAGGCGGTAATGGTTTTAGGCGCCATGAGCGCGTCGCGCCAATCCACCTCGTCCAGTGGCCCCACCCAGTCTACCCATTGTTCTTTCAGTCTGTCCAACGAGGTGGGAGTGTTGTTGATTAAAGTACGATATATCCGGGAGATACCCCCCTTTCCCAAGCCCCCCAGCAGCGTCTGGGCCTCCGTGGGGCTGTATTCCGGGAGCAGAGTATTGTCTACGATGTGTATGTGAAGGGCGTGTCTTAATTGCAAATACTTATAAAACTGGGAGGGGTGCAGGGAATAACGATTGCGCATATCTTGGAAGGAAAGCATGTGGCCCCTCACCCAGACGTCCCCAAGCTGTGATATGCCTATGAGGTCCCAGGCTTTGAACCCCCGCAGACCACTCACTTCCCGTAGCCAAGCCCCTTGCCAGAGGGGGGTGCATTGGGTCAATTTGCCGGTCCAGCTGATGTGGCGCAGAGAAGCCCGCCAAGTCAGAAATACCGAACGTGTCACTTCAGGCAGCTGAAGCGGGACCGGTCCCCCGTACAACATGGCCTGTACTTTAGAAAACCCCAGTTCACACAGCTCCAGCCAGTAGGTCGGGTCGGACCATCCCCCGTTAAACCAATCGTGGACCACCAGCAAACGTGTGACTAAAAAGTAGAGGTACAGATGCGTCATGGCCATGCCCCCATCGAAGGAAGGGATCCGACATGTGGAGAGAGCCAGACGCGACCTCCCACCGCCCCATAAAAATTTGGCAACGAGCCCATCCAACTCCTTAAACCAGGGTCTGGGAAAACTGAACGGGGTGTTCTGGAGGACACAGAGGAACCTGGGAAGAATCAACATTTTAAACAAGGCCACCCGGCCCAGAGGGTTCAGGGGCAGCGTTCTCCATTTCAGGAGGTCTTCTTTAGCCTTTTTGACCAGAGGGGTTACATTGAGGGACCAGCCCAGCTCCGGGAGCGTGGTAATCCATATTCCCAGTTACTTAAAGGAGTTGTGTCGGATCGGAATATTAGACTGCCAATCATAACAGTCCCTTGATAGGTGAAGTGGGACCAATACCGATTTCCCGGGGTTCAGCCGAAGACCCGACGCCTGCCCAAATGCTCGCAACAACTGGAGGCAATGCGGCCCCGAGGAGGCGGGGTCCGCCAGAAAGAGCAGGAAGTCGTCCGCAAAGAGCGCGATCTTGTCCGTTTCGGTGCCGGGCCACTCTCATCCCCTAACACGGGTATCCACCCGCACCAGGACCCCCAAGGGTTCCATGGCCAGGGCAAACAACAGGGGCGAAAGGGGGCAACCCTGCCGCGTAGCCCTCGCTATGGGAAAGGCCTCGGACAGGACGCCATTCACCAGCACCCGTGCCCGCGGCTGCGCGTACAGCACTCGGACCAGTTCTCGGAACCGGGGCCCAAATCCCATCTCAGCCAACACATCTTGGAGATACACCCAGTTCACCGAGTCAAAAGCTTTTACGAAATCTATAAGGAGGAGGGCCAAATAGGGAGTAAGGAGGTGTTGGTGGGCCAAAGCCAGCTGCACCCTCCGAAGGCAGTGCCTGGTCGCGCGGGCGTGCATGAAGCCACATTGGTCCGGATGTACCAGCTTGGGCAGATATGGCTTTAGCCGTTGGGCCAAGATGGTGGCATAGAGTTTGATTTCGGTATTGAGGAGGGATATGGGACGATAGTCCGCAAAACGACGGGAGGGAGGCTGGGATTTCGGAAGGACCACAATTGTAGCGATGTCCGTCTCTGGCGGGAAGGGGCCCCGATCAAGGGCTTCTTGAAAAAGGCCAGCCAAGTGGGGCACCAGTGTGTCGCGATAGGCCACGTAGTATTCATGGGGAAGACCATCTGGTCCCGGAGTCTTGCCCGGGGACGTAAGAGAAATGGCTTCCACGATTTCTTTCTTAGAGAGGGGGCGGTCAAGATCCTCCTGGGCTGCCGTCTCTAACTGGGGGAGACTGACGTGGCTCCGTCCAAGGAGATCACGGAGCGACGATTCGGGTGTTTGTGCGGCATACAACCGCCGATAGTAGCTGGCAAACGTGCTTGCCATCGCTGAGGGGGCATTGAATACCAAATCCTGATAGTCGACCACTTCTGGAATTATTCGGCTCGCCCTGGGGAAGGTAGCCAGCCTGTCTAAAATCGCGCCATTTTTGTCTCCCCAACCGTAGACTCGTGCCACTGAGGACCTCCAGAGTAGCTTGGCCGCATCCAAAGATAGTTGTCTAATCTCGGACCAGAGAAGGGCTAGTTGTCGGCTTTGGACCGCGTCGTTAAGCTGGGAAAGGGACTGCTCCAAACAAAGTGCCTATGCTTCCTTTGACGTGATTTCTCGGTGTTGCTCCTGCCTCTGATTTTTAAGTTGCCCTTTCGCGAACCCCCGAATTGTTGCTTTCCCAGACTCCCATAGGGTCCCGGGGAGGATACGGAGCCCTCGTTGGTGAGGAAGTACTGCTCGAGCTCCTTCCCTACCGCCTTCCAAAATTCTTTATCTTGGAGGAACCATGCATTCATCCTCCACGTTTGACAGGCTGAGGGAGGGGGGGGTCCCGGTACTGAGGAGTATCGGCGAGTGGTCTGAAATTCCCCTGGGTAGGATACGAGTATCTACAACTGTCAAGCAGTCAGTAGCAGGGAGAAAGATCATGTCTATGCGTGCCTGCGTGTGGTGGGCTGCGAAGGTGTGAGTGAAATGGGCGCATCACAGAGGCCCAGGGACTCGGACCAAGACCTCAATTGTTTGGCTTGTGCAATGCGGACAGCGGAAGGAGTGCCGATGAGTCTATGGCCGGATTAGAGACCGCATTGAAATCGCCCCCCACAACCGTGACGCCCAGGGAGAGAGAGGCTAGGAGGGCGGAGGTCTGTGTCAGTGTAGAGGTAAACAACGAGGAAGGTGAGTATAGGGACATACGGTTGAGCGGGGAGCCGGCCAGAGAGCCGCATACCATCACATATGTGCCGTGAGGGTCGTGGATCACCCGGGAGAGAACGAAGGGTAAGCTGCATCGCATGAGGATAGCCACCCCCCGGGAACCCCTGGAGAAGCCGGAGTGCCACACTCTGTCATACCCGTAACGGGCAAGAAAGGGGCAACAGTTACCCAATAGGTGTGTCTCCTGGAGGAGCACTCCTCCATTTTTAGCAGCTAAGTCTCACCATTGCAGAAGCACTCAAGCGCTATGTTCTAGCATCGAAGTTATGGGGTGGCAGCGCGTACACCTGTGATGCTGGTAGGGAATTTCCCCATTTTGTTTTACTCCTGCTCTAGGCAGGATTTCTTCAGGATATTAACTAGTTTCCTTTCCTGTTATTTTTCTTTTCGCTGTTGTGATTATTCAAAAAGCGCCAAGAAACCTAGACGAATATGCGCATACATATAGAATGTAGCATTACATATAACAAGGATATATACTATGTGTAGTGAATTAAAGATTATTTCTCTGCGTGTCAGTGTTCAGGGACTAATGAGACGTACTGTGAAAAGTAAACAAAGGGTGTGTGTACAGGAATTACACATGTGTGATGTATGTGTGTGTATATCAAGGAACAAAGCAAATATACTCTGTTATGCTATGTGTAGAAAACTAAGGATCTGTGTGTGTGTATGTGTGGGTGCACACGCATCCATCCTTCTGTCTGTCCGCAGGAAGTAAGGACAAATGCTGTATGTGTGCGTAGGAATTACACAGGTGTGCTGTAAGTTTTGTGCAGTGTGCATATTGGAACTAAGGATATACAGTGTGTGTATTAAAGAAAGCTGCAAATTGTCTGTATGGAGTGGAAGTAAGCATGTGTAAGTGCAGTCACCACACAAGTCTACTGTGTGTTGTGGAGTAAGGATGTGTGTGCGTGTACAAGACGACCTCCAAGACACTTGGGCCGAAGGGCTTATTGTGCCAATTTACACACCTGGGAGGTATCCGGCATCCAAGTATAGACCAGAAGGGCTGTTAACAGCAGCGTCTGAGACATTTCCACAGTACGATAAATCATGCAAACCTATATATAGTATAAAATGAAAGTCTGCCTCAGTCAACTGGAATATGATGTCACAATTCTAGAAGTCTTCACCATCAGGATCTGGAGGGATCTGTAAAGCCAGGGGTGTACCGATCCCCAGAATAATGACAGTATCACACCTTGTACAACCGGCTATCGGTGAAACAAATAGGAGCTTATCAGAACAGAAAAGGGAAGGTGAAATCCTTTCAGGATGAGACCCTCACTCACCGTTGGGTGACATACTTCCTCATATGGGTCCCTCCTCACAGCTGGATTGGAAAAATCCAAGGTGTGGGCTGCGACTCCCCAACGGGGAGGAGCGGAGGTGTTTTCTCAAAGATGAGCGGTGAAGAAAGGCGAATGAGGGGCAGAGTGATCAGGGTGATGAATCAAACTATCTCGAGGGGTCCACTTAAACTTAATTCGGTGGCCTCTAGGATAGAGGTTAAAAGAGGGCTAAGGATTAACCAAATATGTCCCTCACAAGGGTGAGGGTTGTCGTCCTGAAAGGATTTCTCCTTCCCTTTCCATGTATACGAGAGTGGCCCCAACGCCCTGCATGTCCAGCCTCCACTCTTCTAGTCTTATCTACATTGACCGTCAGTCGACCCATTTCATTATCTACTGTACTGAGAGAAGGCGGCCCGAGCCTTCACACCTTGCTCTCGGATGATCACATCCTGAGGAAGATCTGCTCTCCTTCCAGGCAGTAGCGGGTCAGCCATGGTGGCTAAACGGGCTGGTAGGATCATGGACGACATACGATATCTGCTCTACGCAAATGTTTGCCTACCTGTCTGCATTATCTTTCTCTCTGTCTCTTATAGGAATTACTAAAGATTGATGATTATGGAACTGCAATGTTGCAGGGGCCGGGGAAATGCAGGGGCCGGGTAATGCAGGGGCTGGGGAAACGCAGGGGCTGGGGAAACGCAGGGGCCGGGGAAACGCAGGGGCCGGGGAAACGCAGGGGCCCGGGGAAACGCAGGGGCCCGGGGAAACGCAGGGGCCCGGGGAAACGCAGGGGCCCGGGGAAACGCAGGGGCCCGGGGAAACGCAGGGGCCCGGGGAAACGCAGGGGCCCGGGGAAACGCAGGGGCCCGGGGAAACGCAGGGGCCCGGGGAAACGCAGGGGCCCGGGAGAACGCAGGGGCCCGGGAGAACGCAGGGGCCGGGAGAACGCAGGGGCCGGGAGAACGCAGGGGCAGGGAGAACGCAGGGGCCGGGAGAACGCAGGGGCCGGGAGAACGCAGGGGCCGGGAGAACGCAGGGACCGGGAGAACGCAGGGACCGGGAGAACGCAGGGACCGGGAGAACGCAGGGACCGGAGAACGCAGGGACCGGGGAACACAGGGAACGCAGGGACCAGGGAACGCAGGGACCAGGGAACGCAGGGACCAGGGAACGCAGGGACCAGGGAACGCAGGGACCAGGGAACGCAGGGACCAGGGAACGCAGGGACCAGGGAACGCAGGGACCAGGGAACGCAGGGACCAGGGAACGCAGGGACCAGGGAACGCAGGGACCAGGGAACGCAGGGACCAGGGAACGCAGGGACCAGGGAACGCAGGGACCAGGGAACGCAGGGACCAGGGAACGCAGGGACCAGGGAACGCAGGGACCAGGGAACGCAGGGACCAGGGAACGCAGGGACCAGGGAACGCAGGGACCAGGGAACGCAGGGACCAGGGAACGCAAGGACCAGGGAACGCAAGGACCAGGGAACGCAGGGACCAGGGAACGCAGGGACCAGGGAACGCAGGGACCAGGGAACGCAGGGACCAGGGAACGCAGGGACCGGGGGAACGCAGGGACCGGGGGAACGCAGGGGCCGGGAGAACGCAGGGGCCGGGAGAACGCAGGGGCCGGGAGAACGCAGGGGCCGGGAGAACGCAGGGGCCGGGAGAACGCAGGGGCCGGGAGAACGCAGGGGCCGGGAGAACGCAGGGGCCGGGAGAACGCAGGGGCCGGGAGAACGCAGGGGCCGGGAGAACGCAGGGGCCGGGAGAACGCAGGGGCCGGGAGAACGCAGGGGCCGGGAGAACGCAGGGGCCGGGAGAACGCAGGGGCCGGGAGAACGCAGGGGCCGGGAGAACGCAGGGGCCGGGAGAACGCAGGGGCCGGGAGAACGCAGGGGCCGGGAGAACGCAGGGGCCGGGAGAACGCAGGGGCCGGGAGAACGCAGGGGCCGGGAGAACGCAGGGGCCGGGAGAACGCAGGGGCCGGGAGAACGCAGGGGCCGGGAGAACGCAGGGGCCGGGAGAACGCAGGGGCCGGGAGAACGCAGGGGCCGGGAGAACGCAGGGGCCGGGAGAACGCAGGGGCCGGGAGAACGCAGGGGCCGGGAGAACGCAGGGGCCGGGAGAACGCAGGGGCCGGAGAACGCAGGGACCGGAGAACGCAGGGACCGGAGAACGCAGGGACCAGGGAACACAGGGAACGCAGGGACCAGGGAACACAGGGAACGCAGGGACCAGGGAACGCAGGGACCAGGGAATGCAGGAACGCAGGGACCAGGGAACACAGGGAACGCAGGGACCAGGGAACGCAGGAACGCAGGGACCAGGGAACGCAGGGACCAGGGAACGCAGGGACCAGGGAACGCAGGGACCAGGGAACGCAGGGACCAGGGAACGCAGGGACCAGGGAACGCAGGGACCAGGGAACGCAGGGACCAGGGAACGCAGGGACCAGGGAACGCAGGGACCAGGGAACGCAGGGACCAGGGAACGCAGGGACCAGGGAACGCAGGGACCAGGGAACGCAGGGACCAGGGAACGCAGGGACCAGGGAACGCAGGGACCAGGGAACGCAGGGACCAGGGAACGCAGGGACCAGGGAACGCAGGGACCAGGGAACGCAGGGACCGGGGGAACGCAGGGACCGGGGGAACGCAGGGACCGGGGGAACGCAGGGACCGGGGGAACGCAGGGACCGGGAGAACGCAGGGACCGGGAGAACGCAGGGGCCGGGAGAACGCAGGGGCCGGGAGAACGCAGGGGCCGGGAGAACGCAGGGGCCGGGAGAACGCAGGGGCCGGGAGAACGCAGGGGCCGGGAGAACGCAGGGGCCGGGAGAACGCAGGGGCCGGGAGAACGCAGGGGCCGGGAGAACGCAGGGGCCGGGAGAACGCAGGGGCCGGGAGAACGCAGGGGCCGGGAGAACGCAGGGGCCGGGAGAACGCAGGGGCCGGGAGAACGCAGGGGCCGGGAGAACGCAGGGGCCGGGAGAACGCAGGGGCCGGGAGAACGCAGGGGCCGGGAGAACGCAGGGGCCGGGAGAACGCAGGGGCCGGGAGAACGCAGGGGCCGGGAGAACGCAGGGGCCGGGAGAACGCAGGGGCCGGGAGAACGCAGGGGCCGGGAGAACGCAGGGGCCGGGAGAACGCAGGGGCCGGGAGAACGCAGGGGCCGGGAGAACGCAGGGGCCGGGAGAACGCAGGGGCCGGGAGAACGCAGGGGCCGGGAGAACGCAGGGGCCGGGAGAACGCAGGGGCCGGGAGAACGCAGGGGCCGGGAGAACGCAGGGACCGGAGAACGCAGGGACCGGAGAACGCAGGGACCAGGGAACACAGGGAACGCAGGGACCAGGGAACGCAGGGACCAGGGAACGCAGGGACCAGGGAACGCAGGGACCAGGGAACGCAGGGACCAGGGAACGCAGGGACCAGGGAACGCAGGGACCAGGGAACGCAGGGACCAGGGAACGCAGGGACCAGGGAACGCAGGGACCAGGGAACGCAGGGACCAGGGAACGCAGGGACCAGGGAACGCAGGGACCAGGGAACGCAGGGACCAGGGAACGCAGGGACCAGGGAACGCAGGGACCAGGGAACGCAGGGACCAGGGAACGCAGGGACCAGGGAACGCAGGGACCAGGGAACGCAGGGACCAGGGAACGCAGGGACCAGGGAACGCAGGGACCAGGGAACGCAGGGACCAGGGAACGCAGGGACCAGGGAACGCAGGGACCAGGGAACGCAGGGGCCGGGAGAACGCAGGGGCCGGGAGAACGCAGGGGCCGGGAGAACGCAGGGGCCGGGAGAACGCAGGGGCCGGGAGAACGCAGGGGCCGGGAGAACGCAGGGGCCGGGAGAACGCAGGGGCCGGGAGAACGCAGGGGCCGGGAGAACGCAGGGGCCGGGAGAACGCAGGGGCCGGGAGAACGCAGGGGCCGGGAGAACGCAGGGGCCGGGAGAACGCAGGGGCCGGGAGAACGCAGGGGCCGGGAGAACGCAGGGACCGGAGAACGCAGGGACCGGAGAACGCAGGGACCGGAGAACGCAGGGACCGGAGAACGCAGGGACCAGGGAACACAGGGAACGCAGGGACCAGGGAACGCAGGGACCAGGGAATGCAGGAACGCAGGGACCAGGGAACGCAGGGACCAGGGAACGCAGGGACCAGGGAACGCAGGGACCAGGGAACGCAGGGACCAGGGAACGCAGGGACCAGGGAACGCAGGGACCAGGGAACGCAGGGACCAGGGAACGCAGGGACCAGGGAACGCAGGGACCAGGGAACGCAGGGACCAGGGAACGCAGGGACCAGGGAACGCAGGGACCAGGGAACGCAGGGACCAGGGAACGCAGGGACCAGGGAACGCAGGGACCAGGGAACGCAGGGACCAGGGAACGCAGGGACCAGGGAACGCAGGGACCAGGGAACGCAGGGACCAGGGAACGCAGGGACCAGGGAACGCAGGGACCAGGGAACGCAGGGACCAGGGAACGCAAGGACCAGGGAACGCAAGGACCAGGGAACGCAAGGACCAGGGAACACAGGGATCAGGGAACACAGGGATCAGGGAACACAGGGATCAGGGAACACAGGGATCAGGGAACACAGGGATCAGGGAACACAGGGATCAGGGAACACAATCACTAGGGACATGGGTGAGGTAGAGAACTATTGAGTGCTGGCGGCCCCATTGGAATAAATTAAGCACTGGGGATCTGGCCCCTGAACTAGCCGAGTGCATGCTCAATATATAAGGGATAAAGTACCCCCTGAAGTACATTATAAGAATACTGACAGCCACTGAGGAATTCATAATCATATAGAGGCCGAAGGTCGAGTTACTTTATAATGTACGACCCACTTGAAACCTTGGTGCGCAGCTCTTTCATCTGAAAGCATATTTGCAAAAATGAAGAATAAAAATAAAACCTTTAGCGCAAAACGAAACATGCAAAATTAAACACACCAAAAACCTGTTCGATATTTGTGGCAAACTGATATTAGAAACAGTTCAATACAAGACAGTTTGTAAAAAAATTTAAAAAAAAGCTGCAGCATCTGAGAATTCGGAGAAACATACAGAAAGATTCTAGCTTTTTGCGGAGTACAAAAAAATATATATATTCTCTCTGCTTGTCATTAAAATAGAGCCGACAAAAGAAAAACAACCTTCCGCGTTTTTCGTTGCTTTAAACACCTGTTAATTTATACCCCATGACCTGACCTGCCTTTCATCTCTGCTGCTGGCAGCAGACATTGTGACGTCAGAACTCGATGGCAATAACTTATTATAGTAGAATTATGATATAATCGTCGACTGAGTGGGTCTCAAATCTCCGATTTTCGGGACTGCCCTTTATAGATGAATTACAAAATACCACGTTTTATAAAACGTTACATCTTTGTACCGAAATGTGCGCCACACTGCCCAACATGAACACTAGGTGGCGTCAATAAGCCTTTATTGCAAGTACTTTTTACAGGCAAAACTCCAACACATTTCATTAAACCTACATAGATTTATTTTTTACGTGCATTCGTTTAGAAAGGTGCAAAGGTTGGGCCCAATGTGTTACTTATATATGATGTTAGTTACTAAATGTAAACTTTATTTACTTTGGCAAAGAAAAACGGTATCACTTTTATACACCATTCAAATTTTCCTAGGAGCAACATTGCAGCGACCAATTTCAAAGGTTTTTAGGAGAGGTGAACTGATTGATGTGCGTGTGCCCTCACAAACCAGGCGGGAACTCCCCCGCCGCCGGCTCCCAGGAATGCCAGCTATGCCAGGGACCTGCCAGGCAGGCAGGCACCCTGGCCGCAGCTGTAGATGATGGAGGTGAGCGCCTCGCGCCGAGCTCTGGGACTGTGCCAAGCCTGCTCTCCGGCGGGGGAGGAGGGAAGTAGGAAGCTATTCAGAATCCGTCCTGTGGGGGAGGCAGGCGGAGGAATTCCACCTCCCTTCAGTTCCACCCGTGACTCATGTGATCACTACCTGCCCGCTCACCTCAGGCAGGCTCGCTGCTCTGGGTTACTCAGCAACACTACTTCTGCCTGGCCCCCTCCTGCAGAACGGGATCAGTTAGGCCTGCTTGAAAACCAGCTTAAGCGCTTCGACGCCAAGGACCTTATGTTAATAAGGGTCGCAATATAACTCGAATTATAACGAAAGTAAACATAACCGAAGAGCATGGGCGATGAGACCGTGAGCTATTGTCGCCTAAGTAAAATGTTGACAAAGTGTCAGTAACCAAACTTATAGGAACTGAAGTGGCAGCATGGATTTTCAAAAGTTATGGCCCGTTCCTTTTACAAATACTGTGTGCCATAGTCATCTCTGGAACGCCAAGTCATCGTTAGAAGTAAAATTAAGGCTGCCTGTTTTCTGTTTCTTTCGATTTTTTACAACCTACAGTTAGAATACAAATGCAAACAGCTCAGTTGTTTTGATTTTCTTGAGAGAACCAGCGTGCATCTACGCCTCACGCATTACTAATGTCCCTCTGAGAAACATGTATGATGCTAGAAACAGTGGGTTTGTAGAAAGAGCCATCTTACAAAACTAACCACAAAGACATGCCTCAGTCAATGTTCTGGCAACAGATGTTGCCAGATGATGGCAACAGAACAACGTTCTGGCAGAGGTAACGGTACTTACAGGCTCATGGAGCTGCGGCGAAGCGACCCCGACTTGCGTTTCAGCGTGGTGCAAACCAACAAGTCTGTAAACAGGAAGAGGGAGCGGTCCTTCTTGCCACCGACTGCTTTCTGCAGGAAAAACAGGAGAGAATGCATCACAAGATACTGTCACAACAACACAGTGTGGCATACTCTTAGAATTGCAACAGGTTTATAAACTGATCCCTCCCTGGTTTCAATGTCACCCAGATGCAGCCTGCAGTTATTGCAAACACCACATGGTATGGAGGAACATCAAGAGAGTGAGCTCAGAACCCAAGAACCTCCGTTGAGTAGATGAAGACATGAGAAAATCCCTGCATCGTCAAGAAAACCAGTACTGCAGGAAATTAAAGAACAATCGAAAACCATCAAACTGTGTGTGTCTGCAAATGTATCGAAGACGACTCGAATAGGTGGGATTAGAGGGGAATCCCTCTGTCCTCCTGGAATCGATTGAACGGCATTTTGTTTTGGTGTCCTACTCTCAGAGGGAGGCGCAGGGCACTTGGACCAATAGGACTTGGCAAAACACAAACCAATCTTCGGATATGTGGGCTGAGCAAATGAGCTGAAAGGTCTGACACCCTCTAAGAAATGTGCAGAATGCCCGAAATAATCACAAGATGTTGTGTTCCATTGCTGTTCTGGTTGTGGAGTGGGTGTTTTATGGTGCACGTGACTGGGGAATGTGTTCAGCATCTTGGATATATTGGCGCAAAATATTACGAGGCCTCATTTCAGACGTGTGTGCAATAAATAATCAATAATAAGACCCGGGGGAAGCTGTGCATCTTTTCTTCTGCTTTTCAGGACTCTGTTTCGGCTCAGTGATCATGAGGCATGGGGGGGGGGGTGACATGACGCTGGAAGCAGGAGGGGGAAGTGTAAGGCTCTTGGCTACGGCATCACAAATTTGTAATTAATTTCTTAACACAAAATCTACACCACAAAGTCTGGATCCAATCCAGGCTCTTCAGGATAGCCGGAATACATTTTAACTTCTGTTAGTGCTGTGGTTCTGGCAACATGGACATCAACTGAGGGTCGCATCTGCGACCCCTGGCTTGCCCTTTAGTACCCTTGGCAGAGTCCCTGGGACCCCTGGCTTTTAGGGTGATGATTTACTACTGAAAAAGAAAAACAAGAACTTTGCTGTAGTGTGGCCTGCTTGTCTTGAAAGCGCCGAACAAAGCTCCAGCTATTGACACACGTTTACCACGTTAGTTTCGGTTTCGTTTTCAGGTAGTGTTAGGTGCTTACCTACTAGTACTAACATTTGCAATTTACAATGCTTAGAAATGGCCAAAGTGTGTATGGAAGCGCTGTATGACCTAGGTATTATTATTAGAACATTGGAATGTTGAAGACAATGGAGTGACTCCGGGCTTATAATGGCTGATATGAGCCCGGAGCGCCAACATTCCAATGTTGGTCTTTCCGCTTCTCCCTTCTTAATTTACAATATTCTATCCTTAGTGGGTGGAATGTTCTAATAGCCTCATAGCCCTTCTGTCCTGGGCTTTACCGGTGTTAAAGGCCCTCACTCTCGTTATAGGCCTTTACCTGCGGCTCGGGCCTATAACTTCAGTTCGGGGCATTTAACCGGTATGGCAGCGGGCTAGAAATCTATATTAATATTATTATTATGTAATAGTGCATTTTTATACAGCACTTCGTACCTGAAAACAAAAACATTTCTAGAAATATTTTACCTACACTTATCCCAAAAAAATCACTGAAAACACAAACTAATACAGAAAACGTTTATAACTGTTCAATAGGCTTTTCCATCGTGGCTTGGGTTTACTATTATTAATAATAATAATTTTATCCATCGTGTGGGTGCATGCATCCTGCGTGCAGACTGATTATGAGCGAGAGAAGACTCTACACATATGCCTTTATGAGGCATTACAACCGCATGTGAGGCCACACCTGGTCAAAGAGAGTTTGTGTTTGCAAAGAGGGTCTGGATGAGGATATAAAATCTTTGCCTGGCCATAGAATGATGCGATTTGACATTAGATTTTAGGTCTGGGCATTTGAGACTATGTCTCTGTAGAAAGCGGTCTCTCTATATAGAGCACTAAAAAGAAGTACACTGCGCAGAGAGTCCAGTGGCTCCCCAATTGGTTTAGAGAGGCTAAAGTAGATAATCAAGGACTCGGGAACTTTCACTTATACGGGATAACTGAGCCAAAGAAAATTTTCAGGCCCCCGTGTGAACAAGATTTAAGCCTTGAGGAAGTCACGGTGGTGACGAAACGCGCGTTGGCTGTTTCCGTTGTTCTACTTGACAAAGGACTGGAATTTTGAGCACATCACAAAACCTCTGTTTATGAATGTTATGATATTGGATGTAGTGCCAATATTGATATTTTTTGATACTTATTAGCAAATAAATCATTGCAATAAATGACCACATTTTGTTCTCTCAGATGATTCCTGTGATAGAAGGTATCTCCCCCCACTACGGTGTATCCTTGTTCTAGAGACTCAGATACAAAATTGTACATATAAATGATTAGAGTGCCGGGGTTCCCGTTTTTTGTACACTTAGAACAAGTCACTTGGTGCCTTGTGTCTACTGATACTCTAGGTAGTGGGGTATCTTACCTAGAGTGGCACCTACTAGACCTTTGATGCTTAGCGTAACTATGTTAAATCGATCCAAACATACCAGTGTCTGAAAATACTTTTTTGAAGTGCGACAGTATATCCACCACTACCTTGTGTGGCCTTCTGTAGATAATACGAACGCGCTCTTTTGTGGTAGTGTAGGCTTATCAGAGGATAGTGCTAAGCATTTGTTGTCCTCATAGAGGCAATAAATGAGACACAATCAAAGAATACATCCAAGACCAGATTAGAAAAATAACACTTCTTTTTATATATTTTGTAAAGCCAAGAACTTCATTCAAAAGTGAGTACTGTTTTTGTTAGCAATTGTTACAGGTAAGTAATACTTTTAGGCGTGCGCCTTTATGCACCATGCAATCCTATGGAAGCGAAAGTCATATATGTATTCCAATAATTACAGCCTGTTTCAGGGGGATTTACCTTCTGGGTTTAGAGTTGTGGTGAGCAAAGGTCTAAAGTACGACCAGCAGGTGCCGACCTGGCTCAAAGATGTTCGTGAGTGGACATGAGCAGAAGAAGCACATATGAAGCTCACACGTGGAGATGATGAATTAGGCAACACTGGGCTAACGGTGGGGAGCGAGTCCGATAAAAGTGCCTCAGAAAGTGGAGGAAGACCAACACGAAAGTGAACGCTAGTGAGAATAAACGCTCTAAGCGTGTGCCCTATGCTTAAATGGCCTACCCCATGCTTTGTTCCTTACTGTATTGTATATAAGAATGATTGTGTATCCCTTCTGTCCTTGTCTTACCTCCAATGCTGCAGCCCAAGACAGAACAAGGAAGATAATGCACTGTATGCTGTATTGTTGATGTTTTGTTCTTAATGCAAAACGTAAATAAAGTTAAAAAAAAAAAAAGTACGACCAGCAGTTCTTCAAGAATGGCCCAAGTATAGCCGGCAGGAGGGTGCATTTGAGGTTGGTAGCTGTGTGCTACGGAGAAGGGGGCCACCTGGAAACAGGCTGCACAGGACGACTTGGGAACAAGTGCGGGAGCTCCCAAATGGGAGCTTGGGTCGCAAGGGGTCTTGGAGCAAGGGCGCACAGTTGAGTCTTTGGTACCCAGGCCAGGCAGCTCGGTTGCAGAGTGGTTAGGTCGGCTGGGCCTGGTGTGCAAAGTTGCTGCTTGCGGTTAGGGACCAACGGTTGACAGAGGCAAAATAAGGACAGCCGGACCACTCACAAAGTAAGTCTCAGTGATGTGGACATCCCTCGATGGATGCTCTGTCATGGTGCAGTGAGAATCCGGACTGGACTCTTACTGTCAGTGTTTGGAGCAGTGCGTCCGGTACCCCGGGGGGGGGGGGGGGTTGGTGCTGCACAGCTCTGGTTGGTTCTGATGTCTTCACATTCAGTAGGGAGACAGATCTGACCTTCCAGAGCACGAGTGACTTCTCCTGGTCATCTGCGGCGATAGTCAATGTGGGGAGCTGCAAGTCAGTGAAACGGACTCTGCTTGTCAGTGTCTGCGGTCTACAGGGGAGTAGCTCCTCTGCTCCAAGGTTGGACTGTAAGCTATCTTCGAAATGTGGGCAGACTACCCAAGGCTGTGGTAGGTCTGCAGCTTGCAGGAAGAGTCACTCTGCTGCGACTGTCAAGAGAGTTGCGAGCAGGCAGGGGTTCGCGCCAAAAGTTCACAGTGCTTCTGCAGTTTTCGCCAGGCTTGATTCTTCTTCATTCGTCTTCCCTTGATCCATCTAATCTGAGTTTTGGGGTTCCGGGGGGCCACCTAAATACTTCACTTAGGGGCGTTAAGGGGAGTTACAGGTATTAGCCAATGGGCTACTTACCTTCAGGGTGTCTACACTCTCTATATGACCACTTCCTTTAGGAAATAGGCCTAACCCTGACCCTAGAAGGCCAACTCTGTCCAAAACAAGATGGAGGAATCGGAAATGATGGTGTCCACATCGTCTAGTCCACATTAGGGGTGGTGCTGGTTTGGTGTGAGCACACCTCCTAATCTTACTAATTTTCCTGTCTGTCTTGCTGCACACTACACACTAGTGGTCAATAGGTTTTCAGGGGGCACTTTCAAGGTGCCCTCTGGGTGCATTTCTTAATAAATCCAACACTGGCATCAGTGTGGGTTTATTAAGATGAGATGTTTGGTACCAAACCTCTGGGGATACAGTGAAGCCATCATGTGTCTGGGGAATACGTAATCACAAGGCCATGCACTGGTTATGGCTTCCCTGTGCACTTGTGATATTCAAGAGTAAACTTAGATATCACATGCACTTATCTGCTCATGCAGATATGCCCACTCATGGGTATAGTACATGCTGCCTTAGGGCTGTGAGGCCTGCTGTAGGGGTCACTTACCTATACCACACACAGTGCTTTGCAGGCATGGCACACAGGGATGTGTGACATGCCAATTCTTCGTTTTTCTCTGCACCAAGACACGCAGGCTGCAATGGCAGTTTGCATGAGCTTGGTGAGGGGTCCCTTAGGGTGGCACAATTCATGCTGCAGCCCTTAGAGACGGTCTTTAGTCACAATGCCCTAGGTACCAGGGGTACCATGTACTAGGGACCTACATGGAGTCTAAAGTTGTGCCAATTGTGGAACAATGATATCGTTTAGAGAAATAACACTGATACTGGGGACATGGTTAGCAGGAATCCAGCACACTTTCAGTCAAAGATGCATCAGATACCAGGCAAAAAGTGTGTGGGGGGATAACCTTGTCAAAAGGGACACTTTCCTACAGTCTGGAAATACGATGATTGTACTTGAGCATTATGGTTGTTTCTATGATGGCATGCCCCTGTGCTGATCACCATTGTACCTCGGGCATACAATGCATCAATCGGCTTTATATATGGGTGAAAACTTAATAGCGTTCTCTACTCGTCCCGGAGTAGCATGCTACTCGCAGAAAAGCGCTTTGACGCCTTGTCAGGGGTAGTAAGCTCTAAACAAATGCACTTACAATACTAAACAATACTCTAGTGTCTTTTCAATTATTATGGTAGATTACTTTTTTGGCAAGCATTTCAAATTCAATTATATCACTTCCTGGAAAGTGAAGTAATGTTGAGAGCCATGAGATAAGTTTCTGTGATGTCATAAGGGGCATGTCAAAGTGTGTGATGTCACTTCTGGTACCACTGGAATTTTAGTGAATTGACATCCATGTCTGGTAAACATTTTGTTTCACCCCTTTGCTCACACCAATCACCTGTTAATTAGGCTCCATCAATTCCAACATGAAGGAGGAAAAAGGTAGAATTCCATCCCCAACGGCATCTATGTAGCATATGCCGGCAGTCTCTCTCGAAACAACTCTAATGGTGCCGTCCTGGTACTCCAGTCTCTACACCGCAGCTCATCTTCTCACCAGAGCCCTCCTCTTTGACCAATTACCCACAGTCCTGATGGCTCGTCACTTGCTCCCTGGAGAAGCTCACAAGATCTTCTGGAAACTAAGTGAACCTTCCACTTCAACCAGCTCCTTCTTAGCTCCAGTGAAGTTCAAGTGAAGAGGAATTCCGTCAGTGCTGCTCGCCAGAGACCACAATCTTTCAGAGACTGAAGATCCTTGAAAAAGCACCACAACTTGTGTCTTACACAATTCCTCCCACCTGTTGGCTACTTGTTCTAAATCCCTAAACCCCATAGCCCTCTCAAACCATCTGTTGTTGAGCCCTCCTTCTTCCAATAATATTTTGTTTTATATAATGCTTCATGCCACACTTATGACATTTCTAAGCATTGTAAATAACAGGTGTTACTACTGCTCATTGTAACGATCCTCCAACCTCTGAAGGATGGAAGGCTGAGCAGGCCTTGCTGGGATTTAATCTCGAGACCTGCAGTCACTGGGAAAGCACAGGCTCTCCATCCAATGCCAGCACTGCTCTCATGCTATGAGAGCAGGGCCAGGATTGGTCTGAGTGGCCTGGCCTGAAGCTCAGACTGTGACTGGGAGCCTGTGACTTTTCTCCAACCCGGATGTGCAACACAGCTGAGTTGGAGAATTAGAAGTGTACATGTCTGTTTGGCAGCCTAAGACGGCCGGCCAAACTGACATGCGCAATTATAAGTGCCCACCACTCCTCCCTGTCATGGTCTGGCCACACCCTACATAGGCATGCCTAAGCCAGAGCGAGTCACAGAAAAATTAAATAAGAGTAATGTTTTATCATTTGATTTTTCAGTGAATGACTCTGACCTGTGGGGCGACGCTCCTCCGCCATCACGGAGGAGCCGCCCCTGAGCTAGACTATGATGAAACGCAGGGACACGTTACTTCGAGCCACATTCAAAGCTTGCCACACAAGAGACTCCTTTGTCTCCGAACTGGGAAGGTTTACAAAGTAACGTTTACATCCATATCACATGACCATTGTGCTGTAGAAAATTCTGAGGAGGAACGTAGAAGAGATGGGGGTGGGTGGGGAGGGAGGGAAGACGCGACCCGTTCACTTGCAATAAAAAGTTGTTTTGGGGGGTGGGGGAGGGGGACATTCTGGACTACAAATATAGGAATGCAAATAAAACAATCTGTAGTCGATGAGTTACATTGAACTGTCTGTGACAGCTTTGTATAAAGTGGATTTAACAAGAATTCAGTATTTTTTAACCGTGGTGCTAACATATACCATAGGGTTAGTGGCACTGGAAGCTCCGCCCTTTAACACACACAAGACTTCAACAGAGAGGTATTTTAGGAAGTTAGCTCAATAAAGGAAGCAAAGCCCTAGCTCCCTCCAGGAAGCACATGGATTTCCTTGACAGACAGAGAAGTGCCCTGTTACAGCAAAGTACCAACAAGCATTTGCAAAGGAAAGGTGCCCTTACCACTTCAACCACCATTTCCTGGCGCAGGAACCTGCGTAGAGGCGCTTGGAGCTGTGGGAAGAGAAAACAGTAAGTGGTTGATTGGCAAAATTCAACTGTGCTTCTGTCTGGAGATAGCAGAAGAGGGCATGTCAAGTGGGAACAGAAGGAACATGGTTGTGACTGCAGCCTTAGCATTTCTGTCTGTAGTAATAACCTGTACAAATACAATTATACATCAGGAAACCAGACATACAGGTTAGCTGAGCATGTCCACGGAGCACGTCAAGCAGCCTTTACACGCTCGCCTTCTATCCTGGAGAGGCTTTTGTTTCTTTGGGCGACATCGGTGGCTTTAAAATAACCTAACAGCAAGGCAAAGACTGCATCAGGCAGAACTGAATGCCCCTTACAGCGAACTCATGGTTCCAACCTACAACATTTACTATCTATTGAATGCTCCACTGGTCTACACAGGGGTCTGAGACAGGAATGGCCGTCTGAACTCGGGACAAGGAGGTCTATCGTGGTCAAAGACCTTACACATCCGATTATGACAAGCATGAATGGAATACTTATTGTAATTTACTGACATATTAAACTATGTCTGGTAAGGACATCAAAGCAAAGACAATAGACTTGACTCATAAAATATTTGCAATTGTACACTAAGTGCATTTATGAGATGTGTGGAGTTCTAGTGTCAGGCTAAGCATGGAAATGTGCAGTTTCACCACTGGGGTCACACTGACTTGCTTATAGGTGGTAGCCAGCTCCTGTAGAGTGGGGCACAATTTAGCAAATGTGAGGATTTCTGAGATGTAAAAAGTTACACACTCCTTACATCTCAGAAGTCACACATTACAGGTAGAACATAAGTGCAGCTTGTTGAACAGCTCACCTCTCTGAGCAGGGTACACTGTGAGACCATGCATTTGATTGGTCAGCGACTGAAGCAGCAAGCTGCTTTTCAATTAACCTCATAGTGAACACACCTTTGTCAGTACTGCGGGTATAAATGTACTCTGCATCTTTAGGTACAAGCAGTATGAGACAAGGATAAAGTATTTTATGACATTCTTTCTCACTTAATGCTGTTACTGTGTACGGGGGACAATTCTAACCAAAAGACACATCCTCTTTTTAGGGTAAAAAATGCGGTTAATGTACTTATGTATGTGTGTATTCATTTAAGGAGCATGCCATCGACAGGTCTCCTCGCAGCTCAGAGACAGCTCCATACCATAGTTAAAACATTTGCAGAGAAATAAGGTCTAGCCCCTTTGTAAACCTCAGAATAGGTGCTTGGATACTCAGTTTTACTGCATTTAGAACTTTCTAGAGTTCTAGATGTCCCTCTCTATATTTCAGGCGCTTTGATACTGCCGCCCGTGTAGGCTGGAGCACAAAGAACAAAACTAGGTGCAGCCTTACACCGAAAACAGCCCTCTCCACCTCAGTTCCAGAGCCCCACACAAATGCTATACACGTGTGCTACTTGAGCCAAGTCTTGACTAGGGATGAATTCGACAACAGCAGTCACTCACCTCTAGCTCATGGACCGGGGCTCTGGAGTGATTACCTGGTGTTTCGACAAGAGGCAGAAATCAAATCAGGGTGAGAAAACATCTCAAGACTGAGCTCTTCCATAGAGTTCATGAAGGGGCCTTCAAATATGAAAGATACCGTGCTCTCAAGAAATATACCCTACCATTCCAGAGGAGCAGCATCAACCGTACTCACACGCATACAGCGTGGTTCACTAAAAATACAACATGAGAAATTTGCATAAAGCAGTCTCTCTCGGGGTTGCAGAGATTAACCTACTGAAGTTAGCGGTGGTCTGAAGATCGCGGGTGAATGTGAGAATGAGGAAATTTGGGGAGCACAACGCTGGGAACTAAATGTCCTTCAGGCCCTCTTGGCTAAGCAGAATAGTCCAGCTAGATGCTACTTACTACTAGCAGATTCCAACTGCAGTCGGGTTTAGCAGATAAGGAAACCGATGGAAATGGAGAAAAATGTATAAACCCACATTTTTTGTTAATATGGGAAATAGGGGTTAGTGTTCCTGTTTCCACCACTGGGTTCAGCCTAAAGGAATTCGGCCAATGGATGTGTTCTGTCTAGGCTCCCGGACCTCGCCACATTCAGCAGCGGCTTATTTTCCCCTACCCCCAATCTTTAAATAAGGTTACCTGAGGACTCCATGTCTTCGGGTACACACTGTTCCAATGCCAGAAATGGTAAACTGCACTCTGGGAATTGTAGTTTGGATGCATCTGAGTTACATTTAAAATTCTGGATTTCAATAATTTGTTGAAGGACAAATTGGACATAAACATGGAGTCCACACTCACAGAGTTATTTGGCAACCTTGGCTTTAAGGGAAGGCAGCCCTTCCTGCGCCACCCTGCCTCAGCATAGGGACTCTGCTTGTATTCCATTGCTCCGATGGCTTTGGGTGAGATATGTACAAAACAACTACACATACATAGAGATATTAAGACACCTACATCCTCCATCCCTTCGATGTGCGCCTCCACCTCTTGCACGATCCTGGTGTCCCTCTCGGCTTCCTCCGCACTCCTCATCCCTTTATTGATCCGCTCCGCTAGCTGCTTGATGTTCCTCTGAGCATCCATCAGGCAGGGGTGATCTGGGTGGTCCTCGGGCGTGTGCTTCAGCAGGTCCTAAAAATAAAGAAAAATAAAAAACACTTATGAAACAGTTACATGTGGAAGGACAAATCCCAGTGGGACCTCTCGGAGATCAGGAAGGATGGGAACGCGAACTTGCACAAGCAAGAAGTGGAAAGAAGGTCACACAGCTTTGGATACCATCTTGCGAGACTACAATATAGAGGACGCACTTCCACCAGAAATAAATAAAGCACTAGACAGTACTGCAGGAGGCAAAGCGATTAATTATCTTCACCGAGGGATTTCTCTATCCAGTCTTGCTCTCCTGCTTACCTTTAGCCAGTCCTTGTTTTAGGTTCAGATATCGATCCTTATAGGTGAAGCAGCACAGCTGGACGGTGAGCCTGGCTTCCAATGGCATCTAATAAAGTTCACGGAGACTGGGGAGGTATGGTTGAATATTTTTGATCAGATAAGGGTTCTGGCTGCTGAATTCTTACCTCTGATGATGGAGTAAGGCCAGAGAAGATTGTGGAGCCCTGCTAGGATGGAGTAACCAATATCAAGCATGGATACTATGCTGCACTGTCATTTTTAATTGCCTGTTAGATGTTTAACTTTTTTTGTGGCAGTCGTGGAAGACATTTGCAGCTTTTCCTGCGTTACTAATGTGCGGAGAGAGGGTTAGGGAGGAACCCATGGTGATTCCATTCAATTTTAACCTTCTTGAGAAGGTGGCCCCCTGTGAGGGGGAAAGAGGAGACGCTCCATTTTGCTGGGGTTGAGAAGCAGTAGCTTTCAGCCGTCCAGTTCTGTAGTCCATATGGCGAGAGCGCACGAAGCATAGCTATGTCGTCAACAGACGAAGTTAAGGCAAACGTGCGAGTCATCATCACCATAGTAGTGAGAAGACACTCACTCGTCTCGAGAATCCGACTCATGGGCTCCTGGTGTAGACTGAACTGAGGCGGTGCGAGGGATGGGAGCAAATGCTTTATGCAACAGGCCACAAAGTTGGTGAAAACTGATTTCACTATATTTTTGCTACCTACATAATAAAAAAACATGATCGCTACATTCCCATTAGCTTCTAAATGTGAAATATGGATCAGCGTTTACGGTAGAATCAGTTTGTCCCACTTTTACTATAAACTAACAAAAATAATCGTTTTTCATATAGCGCTTCATACGGCGCTTCTTTTTCTAAGAGCTGAAAATAATGGATTACACTATAACCCATTTTAATGTACTCAGTTTACCGACCTCAAAAGTCAAAAGGATGGAAGGCTAACTGGGTCTGTGAGCTTTAAGTCGCTGCATGAGTCAATATCAAGCGTGCAACGCACTGAGCTATCTTAGTTTAACATTAGTTTGCACCACTAATTAAACAAATTCAATGGCTATAACTTTGTTGAAATCTGCGCTAAATGTTTTATAAGTAATGCATTTGTTGCACACTGTTTCACAGTCCGCTTTCTCCATTTTTCCTCTGGTGTAAACATCTTTCAGTGACCAGAGCTGTTGCAGAATGTGTTTTCTCCATTCGCAACTACACGAGCAGAAAAAAGTTGCAGACTTACCTCTCCTGGTTTTAGCTTTTTTCACAGAATCTGAGACACGTGCCCTGGGGCCATTTCATTACATTAGCCCTTTGGAAGGCTTTTCAGTGACACCACCTCGTGCGCATATATCAAGGGGCCCTGTAGGAGGAAGACTCTGATGGACGTGTGGACAGATGTGGAGTGGGGCTGCCAGAGTGGGGGCATACCTGTGCGACAGACAAGATTAATGAAACACGGTGGCACTAGAGATGGGGCGGGGCCAAATGTCAGGGCGTCAAATGGTGCGTGAAAGCACAGCTGGCGCCGGACAGGTGGCTGATGGGAAAGTCAATTTAGAAATATGTTGAGATGCAGAGACGGCAGACAGTGCGTGGCAGGGCAAACAGGCGAAAAAATAGCTAGACCAGAGCAGCGACAAAGCAAAACTGTTTTATGTGCCTGCAAAAAGAAGAAAGTTGAAGGAAAGACTTCTTGAGGGGGAGATCAGAGGAAAAAGGTGAGACTACTGAGTGAAAACTTCAGAAGAGAGTGGGTGGAGATGGTCCATGTAAAACCAAAACAGAGAGGCACTTAGTGGCCACTTTAAGGAAGAGTCACTCTGGACCAAACAGAACGAGACATTTACTATGTTACCTCGTGAGATGCAGGCCGTAAAAGATCTGTGGAACAAGAGAGTTAACCTGGGAATTGAGGAATTTCATGAAGCGATTTATAAAGGACATTGGCAAAGAATATACCGAAAAAGAGTCAGTCGCTGGAACAAATGCACTCAATGCCCTTTTGCCGGGGGCAGCTCAGTTTTTATTAGAAATGCAGTGGCATAGCGCCTCATTCGGAAGGCTGCTGGACATGAGTGGGAGAGGGAGGGGTTATAATGTATCCTATGTGCGTAGTGTTTTGCAGTCCTGCGTGATCACCAGAGGATCCTATTGCGTCAGGTGCAGCAGAGTCCAAGTGCAGAGTGTGGCAAAGAGGAGAAACGGAGATCTCAAAACATGGAGCGATATATTCTAATACCTATCACTGTTCAGTAAGCGACTGATTTTTCTGAACACGGACGGATTGGTATTTTGTGGTCGGAATCTTCTGAGCAACATCCAGGTCTTTACTACCTTCAGGATTCCAGGTTAGCTTGGATGCTTCTCAATTGTGCCGGGACATTCAGGAGATTCAGTCTACCCTTCCTCTTCCTGAAGGTGGGCAATGGCGCATGGGTGCTGGTCTCGAGCAAACAGCTCTATTCTGGGTGTATCCTTGAAGTTTCATCTGCATCCCGGATGGCCCTGAGGGCTCTGCAGAGTGCCTAGGAGCAGGACCACAAACCTATTGGAGCGCTTGAACGGCTGGAGTATTGTGACCAATTAGGGGTAAATGGACTAATCGCCTGGCGGCTGCACTCTGTATTCTTTGTAGTGCAGGACCCATGAGAAAACGCAACTTTCTTCTGTTGAGGGCGTCGGGGAGGACAAATGGTCAGAGGCAGATGGTTCTCCCGTTTCATTTAAGGGAGGATCTCTGTTTGAGATGAGCGGAGTTTCAGATGGTCGAAGAGCTTCTTGGGGTCCAGAGGTCCACCAGCATGTCCAACTTGAGGACCGGGTGCCAGTGTCTTAGCTGTAGTAGGTTATGTTGAATAGATTAGATGAAGTCACAGAAGTTTGGGCGTTTCTGATTCATAGACCATGCACTGATCAGGAGGTAGCTCAGGGGTGGGGGGGGGAGAATCGAGGGGACAGCGGCAGGAGGGAGGCTGATTGTGGAAGCGGAGGGTGATAAATAATTTGGCAGGAGGTTGAGAACTCATTCTTAGGCCAGAGTTTGGAGGAATAGGGTGTATGTTAGCAGGAAGGCAGGGGGGATGCTGAGGTTTGCAGAGTTCTAAAGTAGGCAACAGTGATGAGGCAGGAGGGGTATGCTGGAGTGGTAGGGGTCAGGGAAAAGCCTGGGGTGGGAAAATGGGGAGCAGTGGGCAATGGTAGAATAAGAGACGGGAAGGAGGGGAACAGGGAATTGGAGAGTAGCTGGGATGGTGGGTGGATAAGGCCATTGGTAGATATGTTTAAAGGAAAGAGCTGAGGAAGAGGCGAGAGGGAGGGAGAACGGACAGGAAGACTGTTGATGGAGCAGGCGCTAATTGCTATTCCGGGGAGTGAGAGCGTCTGCCAAATTGTTGCAAAGAGATGCTGAACTTTGTTGAGAGACAACACGGGACTGGAAAACCTGCTGGAGTGCTTGGCTAGCTTTTCAAAGTCCCCAGGTTAATTAAGATTCTAGGAGTTCACTAATGAGTTATTTAGATGAGCCACATGTAAGGTGCAACTTCCATAACTGCCAGACACCTAGGGCTCTGTGGCAGTGGCAGTTCCCCAAATTACCAGGGAATTATGTTTCTATGGGAACCACCTCTTCCAGCAAACCACCTTTTAATTACAATCCTTAATTAATGCTTAGAGATGGTGCACGTGAACACACCGGGCTTCGCACCTCAACTACAAAAATCAAAGCACCTTTCTCTCTAGAGATGCACTTAAGCAAAAATCCCCAAGCGGCTTCCTCCCAAAAAAGATGTTACGCTAGCTTTACATTTTGCACCCGGGCACAACCAATCACCTCTGATAAACCATCAGTATATTTCCTCAGTTTATACGAGTGTATCTGTGCCAGTCGTCAGCTAGTCAGAATGAACCTCTGTGAGAGGCAACAAACAGGGAGTGGCAAAGATTCAGGTGGAAAGAGACCATGTTTTGAGAACTACTCATGCTGATGAAGGAATCATCTTCATATAGGAAAGAAGAAACTGAATTGTATTGTAAGGTGCTTTCCATGTGTTTAAGTCGGCAGTTACTGAAATATCCACTACAAAAAGAGATTCATCCATGTACACTGAAGGGGACATGGTTTTAAATAACACTCAACAAAAATATTTCCCCTTTGTCTCACCAAGATCCTTCATAATGAGACTTTTTGAATTAACACCATCTTTTATCACTGTGTATTTTAAGTGACGCTTCTGTAATTTTATATGACATTATATAATCATATTTATTTAAAAAGTACCAAGTTTTACATAAAAATGATCTCTTGGTTATGTATCAACAACCGACAAATACATTTAAAACAAACTCATTAAAGCATATCACTTTCAATTTCACATAAAATTAATTCCAGCCCGTATTCACAATTATTATTTTCAACCCAATTCATATCCAATTGCGTCCTCACTTTCAGCTTCTATCAAGTGTCACCATCGGAAACTTTTCCAGTCCTACCTAGGTCCCAAATCCTGGCTTGACGGTCTCCAACTGTCCCATTCAGAACCACCTGACCACCAGGAAAGCAACACAAAAAGTTTATATTTTATTTATTGTGTCATTGGGTTTCCTTATTGGTTTTCTCTGCCTTTCTTAGTGCCAAGGTGTCCACTAGGTCGATGTTTGCGCTTAATAGCAAATGCACATTATTTTAAAAAAAATCTTGTTTCAACTCATAATATTCTGATGTGAATTATGTCTCAACGTATATAAATTATTACTTGTTTTCAAAAGCATGTTGTAACCCTGTGTGTTGTTTAGAAAAAAGGCATATGTGATTTTGATTCATGATCTGGCAAACTTACTTAAACTTAAAACTCAAATGAATCCAGCGAGCGTGCCCCATCCAAGCACCCCTTCCTGAGGGTACCACTAGCACACGCTCCCTCATTCTAGAAACTGGACACAAAGCAGAGTTAATATTTTCTGACATAACACCAATTAGAGGACTTTCCGTTCAGTTTTTCCCAATACCGGCGAAACACATAAAACAGCTTCATGATCCCAATCACCTGGAAATACTCCACTCCCATCGATTCTGGATCAATAACCACTTGATGAGACTTTTGCATACATTTTTCCTGGTCTCAAGGGGAAGGCATATTTTCCAGTTAGACTCTTCAGACCATAGGATCACGATCCAATCATTTGGACCCACTGAGGTGTCCCATCATCTCCCCTGACCGTCTAAAAACCATGATCCTTTCTCCTAAACCAGATGTCTATGGCACACGTCTACTGCATGCCATCTGAACCCATACGGTTCATCTCCTCCACCGAGTCCATCATCCTATGTCATCCGGGACCATTGGATCAGCTCTTCTACGTGCCAAGGTGTCCGTGTCACTCAAATCTGTGGCTGTCCGTTTCAACCTCAAATTCTCAGTCATTACACTCTCTCTTCTGCAGCTTCTCAGGCTGCTTTTAGTATAAGTTACTCCTATCGTCTTGTCCTGACCCACACCGATACTCCTCGCTGGGTTTGTCACTGTTAAGATATCAATAAGCAATCTTCGAATTATTACCATAATTCTCAGCTGCTCTTTTCCATTGGCTCCCTGTGGCTGTGGACCCTTGCCACGTATCTGCATGTACGAGCTTTGGTTTCTCTTCTGTTCCATTTCTGTCGTTCATACCTGGCTGTTCAACGATGGCTCTCAACGCCTTTCGTTGAAGGTCAGCATCCCTCACATGTCCCATGAAGCCATTCTGTGGCATCTTCCAGGCAGAAGCTGCAGCCACCTTTTGGACCTAACATATATCTGCCCTGTGAGGAGCTTCTGTTCTTACTCGGAATGGGGGTCTGTAGGAGGGGGCTGAGAGTGATAGTCACTCCTAGGTTGGCCTGTGGCTGGGGTGCTGTGAACTAAGCTCTTCCTGTATTCTCCTTATTACAAATTTCTTTAGAACACTTAATATCCTGGCACACTGCCTTCAAAATAAAAATTGGATGTGACAGAACCACTTAAAGTTAAAAAAAAAAAAAAGTACAGTTCTCATCCCCTACCTGGACATGTCCTCCCCGCCTTCTTTGCAGGTCGACATGTATTCGTGTGCACCAACAATCGCACACTGGGTGCCCCCTTACCAACCAATCCCTTTCACTTTTTGCCATATAATTGTCCATGCAGCTGTCTACAAGTTGTACTTCCTGGATATGTACACGTGCATGGGTATTTGTACAGTGCAAACCCAGCTGTAGGGCACTTGGGGTCAGTGTAGATGGAGAGGTGTTGGTGCTCTACAAGGGGGTGTAACTCTGCTACCCTAGGTGCTACAGGCCCAGGGAATGGATCACATTAAAGATAACAATCGGAGAAGTCGTGGGATTGAAACCTCTGGTCTAGTTTTTGTGGCCTGCAGGAACCAGAAAGGACAACCCAGAATAGATCCATAATGTAATGTTATAGGGGACATGCCCTAGGGGTTCAGGCTGCACTGTTGGAGTCTGACCACGGCTGAAATGCATGTAACGTAACGGCACAGACAAACTAAAATCAACGGAAGGGAATGCACCCAGAGTTATCACCAGCGGTCCAGATTAATGCAAGCATTTCCATCCGTCGGTCCTTTGAGTTCATGGTTTCCTTTCAGCTTTTTGCCAAGCCAGGATTCCAGAAAAGTGCAAGACGGAATGGACTGGTGACCAAGTCTGTCTGTGTTTATACAGAGCAGGTATCAAGGGAATGGTTGAGGTAAAGGCCCCCTCTTAATGCTCATCAAAGGGAATTAGTGAAAAAGCCAGTTTAGGTTTTAAGACACTATCCCCTTCTGCCACAATGTGCAGTCAGATTGAAAATGCATTCACACCCCAGAAACTTTGGTGTGATGTGTTTTGTTTCAGGAAACCCAGTAAGGAACACGCTCTGAAAGATGGCCAGCAGACAGGTGTAGGGCGAGCCCTGGCAAAGCGTTGAAAGGGACAGCGGCAAATCACTGCTGGAGACATGACATGAGATGCTGAGCTTTCTCTCTAGAGGCACTTCTGCACAAAAATCTGAAATGTTAAAAATGGAATATTTCCAAGACAAAAACTGCAATTCTACATACACAAAATACAATCAATCACCCATCTATACTAAATTACAACAGCCGCTTTGTGTTAACAGGCTGCCACTAACTTGACAGTTGTCAACGCAACATAGTTATTTATTTGCTCACTTCTCAATTCAGGCTGGTGATAAAATGGTGACAGGAGATGCAACTGTTGCCCACTACTGATCTATTATAGTCAAACGCATAATGAAAACAAAACACAAGGTCAAACCATGGCCATCCAAGGGTGATCCTGTATTAAACCTGCATGACCATGGCAGGTTCATGAATATCAAAGTCGCAAGTCTTCCTACTTAAACTGTGGTATTCTCGAACGCAGTTGAATGCATCTGCACGCATCTTTCTCAGTAATAAGACCACTCTATGAATCAACAAGACACTGTCAAAGTCAATTGGTCATGTGTTGGCTTCAAGCCTTTTGGCTTTGCCACTGCTTGTTTTGTTTCGTCTGTTGTATTGTCGACCTTTTGTTGGGGGAGCTGCCCGGCCATTGCCAATATGTAAACATTTTTTGCATAAAAGCAAAAATATTTTTTTGCTCTCAAAAGCCACACGGTGCCATATTAGCCTATAGCATAAATGGAACTACTTTGTGTGTGGATGTGCTCCTTGTGAGAGGGTAGAATTCTGTCACTTACAGGGAATCATTGGCTGAAGTGGTCTAACCCATTGCCCCGTGCTGTAGCGGGCAGAAAAAAAATGAAAATGACACTGACCAACAGATGAGGAGGGCAGGCTGACATCCCAAACGGACCAACAGATGAAGAGGGCTGGCTGGCATCCCCAATAAAAAAAAATATTATATATCCAATTTTAATAAAATTATAATGTCGTAGTTAATTGTCACTCAAAAAAATGTTAAACAAAAAGTAAGATTTCATCCATAGACCTATCAACCAATCTCATACCAGAGGCTGTGCAGCCCCCTCTCAGGGTATTTGGAATACGCTTGACCTTTTTATTTGCGAGTCTTCCGTCGAAAGGGAAACCTTGCAACCACCTACCGACCACTATTTGTACTTTTCTTATCATATTTAATCTTGGATCCCACCCGTACACAGTATCACATGCCCCCCTCGCTCCTTCCTGCCCTCCTAATCCCCCCCCACTCTTTCTTTTTCATTTATTATATCACTGGTACATTCGTGAAAGGTGTACATCTGACAGTTCCACCTGTTTCCCTTCATCCAGTCCTATTTGATGCACATAGCCAGGTACCAAATGCTTCTGTTGCTTCTTATGAACTGAATTTATGTCTATTGTTATATCTTGCCTTTATCATCAGTACCTGTATGTGCCACATTATTGTACACATTATGCAACTGTCGGATGTCGGAGGTTGAATCTTTTTCTTCTCCCTCCTCATTTCTTCTGTATTGCTTTTCATTATATAAACCAATAAAATGTATTGGACACAAAATAAAAAAGAGGTGGCACTCGGCTATGTCGCAGACCTCTCTGGCTTTTTCTAGTGTTATGCAATATCAAAGTTTCTCTGTAGTGTAGGAACTAGCCCGCAGAAGGCACTTTTGCCCACTAGCAGAGTGCCATGTCCGGCCCCCACTGCAAGCAGTTGAATGTGGGAGCAGGGGCGTAACACAGGCCCCCGCAGCCCCCGCGGTGCGGGGGCCCCCGAAGCTCCGGGGGGCCCCCTCAGCACAGCACTCTGGCTGCAGGGCTCCTGATTGAGCCCGGAGGGGTCCCCTCCACGTTCCTTGCAGGGAGGCCCCCTCGAGTTTCGCTACGCCAGTGTGTGGGAGTCACACAGGGTGTGGGCATAGCTATGCATAAGCACTGGGAAGAGTCAATTTTCAATTAAAAGGTGGGAGGATGTCAATTCTTTCACAGGACCCCTAGACCATAGATATATTGATCTTTAACAAGGTAGGACTAGGCTCACAGTAGCTGGTGGAAGAACAGAAATGTCTCAGTGTGCAAACTGTTAGAAGCAGAAACACCAGGGGCACGGGGAGAACGTTGAGAACTAAAGAAATCGCAATGCCCGCCTTCCTTGTGGGGTGCAGATGGTTCTGCTGGAATTGAAAACCCAGAGGAGAACCCATGGCCACATTCTTGAAGATGCTCAAAGAAAACTCACCAAGATTATTGTACTGAGGAGGAGACACAGATGCCTGGGAATGAGGACATTTAGCAAACACAGGTCACCAATAGATATCTCCAGTTAGTTTCCATAGACAAATCACTTTTTACTTTGCTAATAACGTTGGCGCCGTTTGACAAATCTTCACGAAATTCTCAAAACTAGTACACCAATCACTTCAGTTGCTGTCTTGAAAGTTTCGGGTTGATTCATGAAGGTGGAGTTGAGAAAAAGGGGGTTCCAAAAACGAATATATCAAAATTTGTCCTGCTACAGCCTCCACTCTTCTTATCGATGCATCGACACAGCAGCAGAGCCAGGTATCACAAAATCCTTATTTTTTATTGATTTTCATCACCATCGGGTGCAGGACAGAAGACCAACGCGTTTCAGTCGTAGCCTTCAACAGGGTCATAGAGTTTTACATGTGCAGAGGGAATTTTTAAGAATGTATGATGTTACTATGCGTACTAATACCACGCATGCCATTACAACGAGGTTATTACCACGCTAGTACGTTTACAAAGACCTACCATTACATCGCATTCTTTTACAACACATATGCCTTTACCATGCGCGCCATTGGAACACAAAGGCATGCATGGTAAAGGCATACACTTGGGAAAAGTGACTACGGTAAGTAACACTACCCCTGCAGAACCCCCCCTGACCCATACTCCTTTCCCTACCCTAAACCCTAAAACAACATTGCCACTGCCCAAGTCCACCAACCCCCAGACCTCTCCCTACCCCTAAACATTAAAAAAACACTACCCATGCATGAGCCCCCTCCAACCCTCAGTCCTCTACCTACCCTCAACCCTAAAACACTGCCCTTGCATGACCCCCGACCCTAAGTTAGTAACCCACACCCCAGGCCCAATCCCCCTTACCTTTCTCTCCTTGTGGTTCGTGCGGTGCAAGCAACTCATCTGAGAGGCGGTGCTTGTCGTTGCGAGGAAGCGGAAGAGCCTCTGTTTCCTCACAACGACGTTGATCGCCTATTTTTTTAATTACGTATGTGCTTTTTCCATACATACTTTTACACCGAAATTCGTTGTAAAGGCCTGCATGGTAAAAGCACATACGTTGTAAAAAAAAGATGTGCAGTAAAGTCTAGGCGTTGTTACAACACAGGCGTGGTAACGCTTGCGTTGTAACGGTATGCGTGGTAACAGCCGCGATGTAATGGCTGTTTACCATTTTTAAAGGAACAATTCCCTTAACTCCACCACCATTATAAACAATGCCTAGACGGCTGCCTTAGTCTCAATTGTGATAGATTCTCTCCACCATGTTATTTGAACTCAATTTCTGGAGATTTACCACGCCCTGCTTTGCAATTAATTGAATATGCAACTGTTTGCAATCATATTTTCTGCTTTTTTGCATTTTTTTTCCCATGCAAATGAAATTTTTTTACAGTGTCAGTTCATGCTATTCCAGAAAAGATACAAGATAACCTTCTCCCTTCCCAGAATTCCATGGGAAAATTGACTATTGTCTAAGGACTTCTCGGTGAATCAAGAAGAAATCCTTGCGTGCAATTCTGTCCTTGCAAAGTGGCGCGGGCCTGCCTACCAAGCACCGGGAAACGCGCCACACACACAGCTCCACAGGGAGCCGGACACGCTCTCCTTCCCAGAGTACAAAGCAAGATAGTTCCGCGAGAGGCTGGCTGGGGTCCACTGGCACATGGTTCTTGTCACCACCTAACAAAACCAAGCTGCTTCGGTCAGGCATCCGAGGAAACGTACATTAAACGGATGCATGGATGACAGTAAGAGTGTGGAAATGTGGATTTTCCTGATCAATTATGTCCCCTATCTTGGACCCCAACGGTTCTATATGCATGTTACAAGTACATGTATGTTCCCTCCAGTTCCAGTTTCTAAGACGCAAACATATGTGTGTCTACCGTCGATATGTTCCCTGTCAGATCCGCCATCAATGGGCTGGATATTCGATTCCTAAGCATGAAAGGCCACCGACTTTATATGGCTAAGTTACTCCATTTTTACAGTTCAGGCAAGTAGGCCCGATTCTGTCCTCAAAGCCTTTCCCTGCTCTCTGTCTTTGACAGCTTCAGCTTGAGCTCGCATCTGTATCCATGAACTTTGGCCTACTCCCTGTGCAGCTAACGGTGCCTGCCTCGGCCAGTTTTCGCCTGCCTGCCAAGAAGCTGTATTTCACCTTCGAATTATCTATTTTGCTCTCCAGCCGATGCATTCCTGTCTAGTGATTTAGGTAAACATTTCCTTTAGCTCACAAGCAAGGACTCAGCCTTTCCGTCCTCCTGCAAGTGATTCATAGCCCTGCTGCCATGGAAAGTTTTCTGCCCCTCGCATCTCATATAGACACTTAGACGCTTGTACACGCACATACAGTTAGTATAGAATAGATTCTGTCCGAGAGTCCTTCCTTGTGGATAACATAGTTCTCTAAACATAGGATGTTAGATATGATTTGGGATTAGGTTGACTTGACCCCCCAGACTTCTCGTCTCCACATGTAGAGTTAAATGTCAAGTCCCCTTCACCCCCTAGTTGCACGTCAATTACACGTCATGCTGCCGCGCGCGCATCTATGCCAAGTATTATCTTATAGATCCACCTATGTCTGATAATCCTAACCAATCATGTTTCTTTTATTCCTTATTACGCCTAGTTTCAATTACGTACCTGTTATGTCACTTTTCTTATCAAATGTTACGCCTCCTACATTCGTTTCATTGTAATGTACTTATTATAAAAATGCATGTCTATCAATAAAGTATTGTACTTCACTTCCTGAACCCTCGTGGTGACGGAACCTGAAGGCCGCGACTCGAGTCGGCCATTTTGAATGGAATAAAGCCCATTTAGAAAAACTCTTATACCACGGATTCTGCCTCTTGTTATTCTGAGCTATTTTGCTTTATTTTAAGATTCCGTATGAAATTCAGTCCGGTAAAGAAGATTTTATTTACCACATAATGGCGCCCGAACAGGGACACTTTCTCATCTCACGCGCCGGCGGTGCGTTGCAGGCCCGGTCTCCTGCCACAACTGGACGGACCATAAACGCGTACCAGCAGGATTTCCTGTAAGCTCCCTCCGGTCAAGCGGGGGCGACTGAGGCTGCGATCAACCCAGACGAGGCGGTGAGAAGTGCGAAGTATCCCGACCAGAGCCTAGCTGAGAGAGCAAGATCCGAGGTATACAGAGGCCCACCAGGCTTTTCGAAATCCCGATGTCCAGAGGGTCCGCTGTCCGCAGTCATCGAGTCCTGTCCATTCTCTGAGGCCTTCCGTTTCAAGGAGCTACTCGGTGAGTACCATCGCCGGGGAGGCGTGTTGACGCGCACATAGGTTGTGCCGGTCAAGACGGATTTGGGTACACAAATCCGGTCTGCACTGTTTAGCAGTGTATATGTACTGTTTAGCAGTATATCAAGTATTCCGAAGTATTCAGTTATTGTCAAGGATTCAGCGTGGTGATTAGTTAGGCAGACTGTCATCATTGTCGACCATTATTAAATGTTTAATGTTTAATGTTTAAAGTATTCAGAAAATGTCTTGCATATTGTGGTATGAATGATTGTTCATTGTTCACTGTTCATTATTGTGTTTTTCTCGTATTAAGTAAGTTCAAGAGTAAGTATCAGATCAGTTGTCAATATGCCGCTCTTCTCGAAGTTAAGACAGATTACTACCAGAAAAGGGGTGCTTGAAGAAGCAGTTCCTATTCCTCCTAGAGACACTCCAGGACATTTCATGTACCATAAGCATGGCTTAGATGCCATATTGTTTCTTGATCTATGGGTAGATTATACCAAGGGATTACCGGAAAGTCAAAGGTGGCCCGCAGCGGGAACCTGGGATGCAGAGTGCATCATGAAAGTGGAGGAAGAGTTATGGAAAAGAAAGGTCAGACAGTCACAGAAAGACGCTGTCGAGTTATGGCGTAAAGAATCTCATAGACGTACAGAAAAAGCACGTAGACAAGAAGAGAGGAGTAAAGAAAGTTCAAATAAAGCTCAAGAAAATCTATTAATTGAGGAAGGTATCCGAGTGAAATCAGAACAAGTAAATAGACAAAGAAATGCTCTTATGAATGGTATGTATCCCCTACTAGCCGAAGGATTACCTAAGGCTGCTCCAGAGATACCAAAAGACTTGCCACCCCCATTATTTCCAATTAAGGTACATCCAAAAGGGCATCCCAGAACCGCAGAAGATGTCTTTCTTTCCTCATATCTAGACGACGCAGCTCCCGAGTATGCTAACGCCACACCACATAGACCGTCTGGCGGAGGGGTTCAACGTCAGGATCAGGTATCTGTCCCCGTGCAACAGCAAGTCCCGATACAAGCTTCGGCAAGCACATCTATTTCCGCATCTGTCTCCGCAGTCGATTCTACAGGGGTATCGACACCCATAGTTGCTGTGTCACGTTCGACGAATCCATTCACACCCGACGCCCCAGATGGGGCCACGGGAGGTGCTAGCAGTACCTTTACACCACCCAGAATAAATAAACTTGTTTTTCAAGAGTCAGCGCATTCACGTACACCTAAATTCGTAAGTGAACGTACGCTTAAGGAACTCCTTGTAAATTGTAGATATGACCCAGTGGTTGGTAAAGAGGACGAAATGGTCCTGGCATCATTACGTATCAGGCGAGCCGCAGAGTATTTAGCAAGGTTACCAGGAATGACTACGCATCTAGATAACATATATCATTTTGTTCAAACAGGACGAGATCCAGGATGTATTAATAGAGCTATGGAATTCCAGAAAGTAGAGATACAGGGGGAACTGTTACGTTTCCTCATAAACTGTGTGATCAGAAATCAAGACCGTCCGGGGGTAGACCCGAACGCAATGCTTATTCTTACAAGATGGAGTCAGAATATATCAGAAGGGAGACACGATAAGCAAAATTGTATAATAGCCATGTGCCGAAAAATCCGTAAAGAAATAGAGCGTATTCATGAAGAAAGATTGGGAACAGACGAGTTTGAGCAAGATGAAGTGTCCGAATCAGGGAATTCCGCAAGACAGTCAGAGACCATAGCCTATGTAGGCAGAGGAAGATCCTGTGAAAATACTCGATGTTTTTCTGATCCCATACACTCTGTATGCCCAAATAATAGCAGAACGTATCCGACGCCTGTAATAAATCTGAAGTCTCCTGAACATTCGTTTCAAGCCGCAGATAAAATACTACGAGAACGAAGGGGTTACCACCTCCTCGATTCCATGGATGAGCAAGAATTAGCCAGATCAGCCGTTCACTGGATTGACAGTCCTGAAAAATACGGTGATGAGACCGTAGCACACACATTTTTTAATCTCAGTACAGATGAACAACGTTTAGCTGGAATCTATATGATTCAGCAACTCCTTATATTATATAAGAGCCAACATGCTGACCCTGGTCCTTTACCTGATATATTAACGGAACTACTCACGAACAGATGGAGAGGTTCTAGTAACAAGATAATTAAGGAGATATTAGTGTCACGTAAGCAGTATGTCCTTTTTGTAAGTCCGGATTCTCTCTCGCTGCCCCGCAGAGAAAGAGCGCCGTACTATATGGATAGACAAAATCCTTTACGAGAAGTGCACCCAATAAAAGGCGAAGACAATGAGTTTCACCGTGTATTTGTTTACACACCCATATCAAAAATGGAATTATTGGAAATGAAGAAAGTAGTACCTAGTCATGACAAAGACCCAGCGGGTTTCCACCGAGAAATTAAAGATATGTTACTGATGGGAGAGTACACCTTTCCTGATATTATGACGATATTAAAGGTGCTTTTGCCTGCTGGCATTTATGAAAAATTGAAAGAAAAAGAGTGGGAAGTGGGAGACCAAAAGATAGACTGGACAGCATTAGCAGAGGAAGAAAGGGGCCGAACTGCAGGTTCAGGGCTCGGGGATAAAGTTAAACTGTTACCAGGTCTACTAGTACAGGTACTGCCACGTTTATTAACTACAAAAAAGGAAGATTGGGGTGCAATCACAGCCTGCAAACAAAAGCAAGATGAAGACACAAGCGATTATTATGCTCGATTTGAAAAATGTTTTGGTATAAATAGTGGTATAAAAGCAAGTAGTGACTCATATCCACATTTATTTGTGACAAAATTAGTGGAAAATGCATTGCCTCCAGTGAAGAATAGAATATTGAAATTCGAGAGTACCTGGCAAAGTAACACTCCGTCACAAATGCTACAAATGTTACAGTATCATCACAATAGAATTAGAGATGAACAAGAACACGAACAAAGACGTATGAAAGATACAAAAATGAAAATGCTAGTTTCTCAGACAGTACCAGCAGATGGTCACAAAAAGGGTGTGACACATTCTGGTGATTCTGCAGTTCCTGTAAAAGGAACCTGCAATTACTGTAAACAACTAGGGCATTATGTACATGATTGTCCAGTCCTGAAACGTAATATAGCTACAGGTATTGCAAAAGAGAGACCACGATTAGTTAGACACGATCAGAATGAACAAGGAACTATGCAGCATGGACAGTCCATGCCAGTTCAGCAACAGTCCATGCCAGCCTCACAGCAACCCATACAGTTTGTGCCAGCTGCACCACCGTTGCCTGCTACTGCCACACAAACCACAACACGACAAATGTATCAGACTGCACAGTATGAATACCCTGAGTATCAGCGTTACGCATGAACCAGCCTAGAGAGGGAAGTTGACTTACCGCTTATCGAGATTCCTGTAGATCAAGAAGGACCTTATGTACATAGTGAATTATTAGGTCGGGATAGAAAATTCTTACTCGATACAGGGGCAAGTCGAACAACTATAAAACGTAGTGAAGTTCCAGGGGCACCCCTCTCAGGCTCTCAAAATGTTTCCCTTGGTTTTTCAGGAAAACCTATTGTTAATGAAGTATCACAGCCTCTACCACTTACGATAGGACCTTTGACACGAACTACAGATTTACTGCTTACTAAATCATGCCCAGAAAATCTGTTAGGAATTAAAACTCTGAAAGCACTAGGAGCCATAATATGTTGTTCTCCGGAAGGAGTAAGGTTGTTTTTACGTGATTTTAAAGGTCACTATGTGTCTAGAGACATGGATCCCCGACTACAGACTTTACCAGTACATCTATGGGCACAAGGCCCTACGGATGTTGGCTGCATGAACATTACACCCTATCGAGTCACATTGAAAGCAGGAGTGGTACTACCACGAATGCGACAATACAAGTTACCGCATGATGCTGTAGTGGCTTTGCTGAAAATCATTGATGAGCTGATTGCCCAGGGAGTAGTTGTAGAAACAGACTCCAATATATGTAATTCACCGATAATTCCGATTCTTAAACGAACTGATCCTACTGCCCCACCAGTGTACCGATTGGTTATTGATTTGCGTGAACTAAACAAGTGCATTGTACCACAATTTCCTGTGGTCCCTGATATATCATCATTATTGACAGCAATTGATTCCGAAGCAACATTCTTTACTGTAATTGATCTCAAGAATGCCTTTTTCAGCGTCCCAATAGATCCGGAAAGCCAATACTTGTTCGGATTCAGTTTAAATGGGCGCAGTTTTAAATTCTCGCGCGCTCCCCAAGGATTCACAGAAAGCCCCAGCATCTACAGCCAAGCACTGAAACGAGAACTTGACAGTATCCACATGCCAGCCAATACTGCACTGCTTCAATATGTCGATGATCTGCTGATCACCGCGAGAAGCGAACCTGAATGTGAAAAGGCTTCTCTGACAGTTTTACATTTTCTAGCCGACAAGGGGCACAAGGTGTCTCCTTCTAAGCTGCAATTCTGTGTCCAGCGAGTTATTTATCTTGGTCACTCGCTGTCCAAGGAGGGAAGGCAGCTTACACCAGATCGCATCCAGTTAATTGCTAACATGTCAATACCCCAGACACAAAAGGAGGTGCGAGCTTTCATAGGCCTCACTTCATATTGTAGGCAGTGGATCCCTCAGTACGCATTTCTAGCAAAACCACTCATTCAGTTAACCACACAGGAGGCAGCCACATCGACTGTCCTCCCTTGGACTCAGGAACATACACAAGCTTTTGAAAGCCTAAAGGAAGCTTTATGTCAAGCACCTGTTTTAGCAACACCATGTTATAGCAAACATTTTACACTCTTTGTTACAGAACGCGAAGGTACTGCCTTGTCAGTACTCACTCAGGATCAAGCAGGATCACGCAAGCCATGTGCTTATTTTTCCAGTACATTAGATCCCGTAGCTCAGGCTTTGCCTGCATGCCTGAAATCAGTGGCAGCGACAGCTTTAGCAATCAGACAAAGCGACGCCATAGTATTAGGACACCCATTGACAGTACAAGTACCACATGCAGTAGAGGTTCTTGTGAACCGAACACAAACACAACACTTGACCATAGCAAGACTTACCGGTTATGAACTGACATTGTTTCAACCACACATAGAGATCCGACGGTGTAATACATTGAATCCTGCTACACTATTACCTGTAATTGGAACAGACCCACTAGCTCATGATTGTGCTGAAATCATTGAAATAAAGACGAAACCTAGACAAGACTTGACAGACGTTCCATTGTTAGATCCAGACCTGACGTTGTATGTAGACGGATCGTGCATGAGAACAAGTACAGGAGATTTAGTGGCTGCGTATGCAGTCACAACAGACACTGAAGTTATTGAGACAAATTGTATAGATACTTTGTCAGCCCAAGCAGCAGAACTTATTGCTCTAACACAAGCCTGTATTCAAGCCACAAATAAGAAAGTTAATGTATACACTGACTCACGTTATGCATTCGGAGTTGTACACGACTTCGGCGTGCTGTGGCGAGAGAGAGGTTATTTAACGTCCCATGGTGCCCACATTCAGCACGGACCCCTCATTCATGCCCTGTTAGATGCAATACATCTACCCACTGCTATATCGATTATGAAGTGTAAAGCACACACGAAGGTTACTGATATCATTTCTCAAGGCAATGATTTAGCTGACAGAACAGCTAAACAGACTGCTCAGAATCGCACATTAGACATGACAAAGCCAATAGTTCAGACACCAACACAGTGTATGACAATTAAGGATCCCGCACTTGACGTAATTGACATACAGACACATGCCACAGCAGAAGAAATAAAGAAGTGGACTGAACTAGGAGGGATCCAGACAGATCAAGGATGGATGACGAAGGAGAAATCTGTATGGTTTCTCCCTGATTCCATGGTTCAAGCCATTATAGCTACAGTTCACAGTCCAGCACATTTAGGAGAGAAGGCTATGCTAGACAGCATTCAGCACATTTGGTTTAACAAACATTTACGAGCAGCAGCTAAACAAAAGGTTCGTACCTGTATGATATGTTGTCAGTTTAATCCAGGAAAGAGTGTTCCCGTAGAACAGGGTGGATTTCAGCCTCCTGACCATCCTTTTGAAGTCCTCCAGATGGATTATATTCAGATGGAACGTTGTCGAGGATTCAAATATGTTCTCGTAGTTGTCTGCGCTCTCTCCCGTTGGACAGAGGCGTATCCCGTATCAGATTACACTGCCCCGACTACTGCCAAGCAGCTAGTTCGAGAATTCTTCCCACGGTACGGTTTACCACGTGTTGTATATTCAGATAACGGCCAGCCTTTCTCATCCGAATTAATGAAACATGTCTCTCTCTTGTTGGGATATCAGTGGAAATTCCACTGTGTCCGACACCCCGAGGCAGCAGGTCTCGTGGAACGACATAATCAACTTTTAAAAATCAGACTGTCTAAAATATGTCAGGAAAAGGGTGTGGACTGGATAGTAGCCTTACCAGTTGCGCTATTTTACATGAGGATGGTAGCACACTCTCGAACAGGGCTATCCCCGTATGAGGTGATCTTTGGTAGACCACCGAATATGTGGGGGACGCCTATACCCCGTAAAATAACTGATGTTGACTGTAATATGCTGACAGATTACCTGGCTTCCTTGATGTCTGCACTACAATCTTGTCGTTCACAGGTAGTCGCAGCTTTTCCCGACAACACCGAGGTGAAACCTCACGACGTAATTCCCGGCGATTATGTCCTCGTCAGGAATTTTGATCGGAAAACCCAACTGGAGCCAAGGTGGAGGCTTCCTAAGTTGGTCCTGCTGACGACCAGAACAGCTGTGAAGATCGAAGGGAGGAAAGGCTGGGTGCATTCCAGCCATATAAAAAAATTTCATGGACTTCCTCCTGACACAAACAGTATTCCCCGTGTGTCTTCCCCCATTGACTCAAAGCTACCTTTGGCTGAGGCCAGTAGCACCGAACTCTATAAACAGAAACTCAGGTCCAGATCTAAACTGTCGGACGATTTGATTGTTTAAGTCCTCTCCAAGGTGAAGCGGTTGAATCTGTCCCGACATGTATCCCTTAGGTCTGAATCATGTAGAGTCCAGAATCATAATGAAACGACATGCTTATTGTAAATTACTGCGTAGCCACTGTATTGTGACTTTATTAATTTTGTTTTTCTTGAGTTTCTTAATAGTTACTGCAAGTATATTGTTGCATATGTATTATCCTGTTTCTAAACGTGTTTTCAATATAACTGGTGAACATTCTTTTAGTGACCTACCGCCACATGAGTTGTCCTATAGACTTGCGCTGCGCAATAACACTTTCATTAGTATGTTACATCATTCCCATCAGACTAGTAATGCGACCAATTGTTGGGTGTGTGGCCGACTCCCTCCCTATCAGAATAACAAAGGAGTTCTGCCTTTCTTTCCACATCCGTTCACACACAATGGCTCCTGTGGAGCATGGTTTAGTTTATTAAATTCCATAGACCCAGACACAGCAGTTTATCAACAACATTGGATATGGGGAAATCTGAATCTAGTTTTATTCAAAGTCTGTCACCCTAATAAGGAGGGTCACCCCAGTAGAACAGGAACTGATTTAGAAAATGAAGTGATTAAATTAGGTAATTTTACGCCTAATCTTATGATTTTGAATGTCAAATCCGAAGTTGAACTAATTCTGCCCACTATGTCAGTATTTTCAGTTAAGGGTGAATTATGTGTAAGAAAAGTTGGTTCCATACATATGGGCCATAGTCAATGCGTTACTACAGTAGAATATAGTGATCAAGGTAAATCTTCATTTAGAGCTTCTAGCCATTCTTACTTTATATGTGGTCAGACGGCATATATGCGTCTGCCTCTAGATTGGGATGGTACCTGTTACATAGCATTCCTTTTGCCACCTGTTTTCCTAGCTCCCCCTGATTATTATCGAAATGTTCATTTAGTACACAAAAGAGAGCGTAGAGATCTCCCAGTTGTCGATTATACTGAGACGGCATGGGACAAGTATGTAGATTTCAATAAAGGTATCTTTCCCTATATAGGTACAATATCAAATAGCAAGCTGATACGCAGACTAACCAAGACTCTTGAAGCTGTAGTAAACGAGACTATAGCCGCCCTAGGCAATCTGACAGAGGAACAATCAGTGATGAGAATTGTTGTTCTCCAGAATCGTCTTGTCCTTGACGTCATCTTGGCCGATAGGGGCGGAGCTTGCAGGGTCATCGGATCCAGCTGCTGCATATTCATACCAAAAAATTCGCCATCTGTATATAAAGCTATAACACGCCTTCATAAGATTGTGAGCCAGATACACGAGAATCCAGGCACTTGGACGTGGTCCGGGTGGTTTTGGAGTGTGATATCAGCCTGGGGATGGAGAGTTCTATCCTTCCTAGGTATTGGCCTTCTTATGCTTTTCAGTTGTTGTTTATGCCAACAATGTGGACCAGCGATTTGTGGTCTGTGTGCCACATCATGCATCCCATATCACAGGTCTCGTTCAGAATGCCGGAAGGAAGAAGAAATGATGCTCCATGAGCAAATCGATGGAATAATGAAGATTGATGTCTCGTGAAGGGCAAGAAGGGGACAAGGAGGGAATGTGGAAATGTGGATTTTCCTGATCAATTATGTCCCCTATCTTGGACCCCAACGGTTCTATATGCATGTTACAAGTACATGTATGTTCCCTCCAGTTCCAGTTTCTAAGACGCAAACATATGTGTGTCTACCGTCGATATGTTCCCTGTCAGATCCGCCATCAATGGGCTGGATATTCGATTCCTAAGCATGAAAGGCCACCGACTTTATATGGCTAAGTTACTCCATTTTTACAGTTCAGGCAAGTAGGCCCGATTCTGTCCTCAAAGCCTTTCCCTGCTCTCTGTCTTTGACAGCTTCAGCTTGAGCTCGCATCTGTATCCATGAACTTTGGCCTACTCCCTGTGCAGCTAACGGTGCCTGCCTCGGCCAGTTTTCGCCTGCCTGCCAAGAAGCTGTATTTCACCTTCGAATTATCTATTTTGCTCTCCAGCCGATGCATTCCTGTCTAGTGATTTAGGTAAACATTTCCTTTAGCTCACAAGCAAGGACTCAGCCTTTCCGTCCTCCTGCAAGTGATTCATAGCCCTGCTGCCATGGAAAGTTTTCTGCCCCTCGCATCTCATATAGACACTTAGACGCTTGTACACGCACATACAGTTAGTATAGAATAGATTCTGTCCGAGAGTCCTTCCTTGTGGATAACATAGTTCTCTAAACATAGGATGTTAGATATGATTTGGGATTAGGTTGACTTGACCCCCCAGACTTCTCGTCTCCACATGTAGAGTTAAATGTCAAGTCCCCTTCACCCCCTAGTTGCACGTCAATTACACGTCATGCTGCCGCGCGCGCATCTATGCCAAGTATTATCTTATAGATCCACCTATGTCTGATAATCCTAACCAATCATGTTTCTTTTATTCCTTATTACGCCTAGTTTCAATTACGTACCTGTTATGTCACTTTTCTTATCAAATGTTACGCCTCCTACATTCGTTTCATTGTAATGTACTTATTATAAAAATGCATGTCTATCAATAAAGTATTGTACTTCACTTCCTGAACCCTCGTGGTGACGGAACCTGAAGGCCGCGACTCGAGTCGGCCATTTTGAATGGAATAAAGCCCATTTAGAAAAACTCTTATACCACGGATTCTGCCTCTTGTTATTCTGAGCTATTTTGCTTTATTTTAAGATTCCGTATGAAATTCAGTCCGGTAAAGAAGATTTTATTTACCACAAGAGAATGCAGGAAATCATTTTGAGCCAGCTAATAGGTGATTCAAGAAGAGTGTCTCTGAATAAAAATAAACAAGGGACTACAGGAATGTGACTTACCTTACCTTTATGCAACCAGCAAATGGCGTCACCAAACTATGGAGTATCACAGGCTGTCTGCCCCCCCCCCACCTCATGCTCTGTTAGTATACCCCCTCCTAAGTTACAAATGACAAACTAGCAGCCCCTGTCCTAAGCACCAACATGTAAGTATGCAATGCAAGGACTGATGCAAAACCAAGGGAGACCATTAAGAATATGATGATGGCCCCCATATCTTACAGATAGTCATTGGCCTCGGGCTGTATGAGGGGGCCCCCTGGAGGGTTAGGGGCCCGCTGCGCCCCTGGGGCCATATGGGCCTGCATTACACCCCTGTCTCCTTTGAGATATGGTATATTCTCTCCCTTCCCAGCCACTGGCCAGGTTTGCGACTTTTCCCACCAACAGAGCAAATTGCTTGGCCTGCAAGATGTGGGGTAAATATGGCCATAAGACCGCGTGGTGCAACCCGCGCCGGGATGTTAGGAAGGATGCAGGATGCCCCGAGTTGGCTTGAAGAGTGGAGAGAAAGGGGCACCCATCTATCTTGCCGATTGCTAGCTCTTAAAAGGATTCTACGTGCCATGTTTTATGTGAAAAGAGAACAGATGATGGATGGAATGCTGAACCAATCGAACACTCACTACCAGTCACAGATCTGGGTTAAATCCATTTTTTTGCACACCACACCATTCCAATTTAGACCAAGCCATGTGCAAATCAGTCTTGACCCTGTTCTCCATTTGAACAGTCCAGCCGAAACTGCCATGCCATGTCCTCCCTGGACAACAAACATCCTGAGACTGGTTTCGGGGTTTCACCCCTCATCAGACAGGTTAGCTTGAATGTGGCGGCGTAGCGAGCAAGAGACACACGTCTGGGTATACCCTTTCCACTTAGGACGACAATGAGGGGCAGGGTCAAGACTGATTTGCATATGGCTGGGTCTAAACTGGGGTGGCATGGTGAGCAAAAGAATGATGGATGTAACCCAGATCGCCTGACTGGGGTGAATGTTTGATTAGTTCTGCATTCTGTCCATCATCTGTATGTTATTTGCTTTCTCGCCCTAAGTGCGCCGGGTATGTCCAGACGTGCGTCCTGGGCTCACTTTGCCACTGGAATCAAGCTAGTCTGGCTGAAGAGGGGCGAAACCCCAAAACCGGTCCTAGGATGCTTGTTTCAGATCCAGGGACGACCTGGCTTGGAAGTTCCGGCTGGACTGTTCCCATGAGGCACAGGGTCAAGACTGATTTGCATATGGCTGGGTCTGAACTAGGGTGACGAAGTGAGCAAAAGAATGATGGATTAAACCCAGATCTGTGACTGGAGGGGAATGTTTGATTTGTTCCGCGATCCGTCCATCATTTGTGTGTCTTCAGGTTTTATGTGATGCTCAATGCTCACCCATAACCGCTAGAGGGCAGGCGCCATTATGGAGGGCCCCGACCCACTCCAAAGCTGTCAAGAAGCCCGGCGGATCTTCCCTCGGAGTGACAAGTCTAAGCATTATTAAAAGACCCCATTACTCATTGGGAAGGTACTAGGACTGCAATCGACGATCCCGGCCGACAGTCTTTGTGAAATTGAATATACAGAGATTACAAGTTACCCCCCAACCCCCCACGAGTAGGGAAAAACACACACACCTGTGGATATCGGCTCCAAATCCATGTGTTTTTACCCCTTTGAGTGGAACACCGAGCGGCCGAGCCCAAATATGCACCGATTTACCACCTGGTAAATGCTGCGGGATTTTCTTTCATTGGCTGCGGGCAGTCGAAGGGTGAAGGGGGCCGAGGGTGGGCAGAGCGTTTTGCTTCAGCTGGGGGAAGTTTTGTTCTGCTCTTTACATGGTGCTGTATGCAGGCAGACGGGCTGGGGCGGGGCATGGCAGCTGCATTAGACTCCTGGTGGGGTTTATCAGATCCAGAGTCTGCAGACCCGATAATTCCAGGCAAAGAGAAACCCCAAACCTTGGGGGTTTCGTTTCACTCTAGGCAACTCCTTACAAGGGCCCACGTAAGCTACTCTAGGCGAGACATCACAGGGGGTGAAACATTCCTAGCACACGACGCATGGACGGTTAATGCACCTGCAGCGCAGTAACTGACCAGCAAACACTCATTGGGAAGCAATGGGTGAAAATCCCCTTGTTATATAGTGCAACTTTCAGAGGGTGGCGTGACGTCACCATTCTATAGTCCTGTAACGGGTAAAGCTTCTCAACGCCTGAATGTCACAGTCAATATTGTGGGTCTGCGCCAGGTCTTCGTTTCGGACTAAAAGAGACATTCGGGATACAAAGATCTCTTCAGTGGAAAAACAAAAGAACTGGCGAGCGAAACCGTGAGGAGAAAATGGTCTAAAGGGGAAATGACACCGCTGGAGGTAACTGTAGAGCAAGGAAAGGGTTAAGGTTAAAATGTAAATGGGGAGGGTCTGTTTCAATGAAAAGGGCTGCAGGAATCCTCCCGGGTAAATTAAAAACAAATACTTTGCATTTTAATTAAAAATGAGAGATAACTGCAGAAATAGGAATCGGAGCTAGACATTAATCACCATAAGATTAACCCACCCTGAGTACTGATTAATTAACCTGAAAAACCACCCGGAACCCTCATGTTTTACGGCAGTTCTAAAGCAGGGGTGTCCAACATTTGTCCACAAGGGGCTAGGATGCCGGATGTTCAGGATAACCTCGGACTATGAAATAAATCTTCTCTGTTAAAGTTGTTTCTTCCACTGGGCCCATGAAATGATTTGCAAAGCGCTCTATCCTTTGGTTTTCGTGCCCCCTGAAAGGCGCTAGCAGCAGATTCGGAGGATGAAACTAAAACGGCTTCGCAGGTGGAAACAATGCAAAAAATGTGTTTATCCTCTCGATTATGAAACGGACTCCCAGCCTTGAATGATCTGTTACAGCGCGCGCGGACAGCCAAGAAAAAATGCTTAATAAAGAGAGAAATGCGGCTGCTAATAAACCAAGGAATGAAAAATGAATATTTCCTGGTCATCAATCTGGTGCAGCTCCTGGACTCAGTCACATTAAAGTATGCGAAGTATGCCTGGTGCAGTAACCGGGGACAGCTGAGAGCTAGCACTGCTGGCCACGGTGAGATTACCGCTCTACACCCGGGTGGAGATATCACTCATGCAAAGTATGCCTGGTGCAGTAACCGGGGACAGCTGAGAGCTAGCACTGCTGGCCACGGTGAGATTACCGCTCTACACCCGGGTGGAAATATCACTCATGCAAAGTATGCCTGGTGCAGTAACGTGGTAACCTGGGACAGCTGGAAACCGAGAGATTACCGCTCTATGGCCTGGTGGAAATCCCACTTATGCAAAGTGTGCCTGGTGCAGTAACCTGGGACAGCTGAGAGCTAGCACTGCTGGCCACGGTGAGATTACCGCTCTACACCCGGGTGGAAATATCACTCATGCAAAGTATGCCTGGTGCAGTAACCGGGGACAGCTGAGAGCTAGCACTGCTGGCCACGGTGAGATTACTGCTCTACACCCAGGTGGAAATATCACTCATGCAAAGTATGCCTGGTGCAGTAACCGGGGACAGCTGAGAGCTAGCACCGCTGCCCAATGTGAGATTACAGCTCTATGCCCTGGTGGAAATCCCATTTAGGGGAAGTGTGCCTGGTGCAGTAACCTGGGACGGCTGAAAACAGAGCTTGCACTGCTGGCCACGGTGAGATTACCGCTGTACGGCCTGGTGGAAATCCCACTTATGCAAATTATGCCTGGTGCAGTAACCAGGGACAGCTGGAAACTGAGAGCTATCACCGCTGTCGATGGTGAGATTACTGCTCTACGACCTGGTGGAAATCCCACTTATGAAAAGTATGCCTGGTGAGGTAACCTGGGACAGTTGGAAGATGATAGCTGGCATCACTGGCCACGGTGAGATTACCGCACTATGGCCTGGTGGAAATCCCACATATGCGAAGTATGTCTGGGGCAGTAACATGGGGCTACTGGAAACTAGGAGCTGGGACAGCTGGAAGCTAAGAGCTGGCACCGCAGGCCATGGTGAGATTACCGCTATACGCCCTGGTGGAAATCCCACTTATGTGAAGGTTCCTGGTGCAGGCTGGTGGGTACCAGTCAGGCACACACTAACAAGTTGGTAGGATTTCAGAGTTGTCCCCTGGGTAAATGTTTTTAATAATAAATACAATACTGGCATCAGTGTGGGTTTATTAAGATGAGATGTTTGGTACCAAACATGTTGGGAATCAGTGAAGCCATCATGGAGCTGTTGAACACGTAGTGGAAAGCTCTCAGCCCATGTACTCTGTATGGCTTCACTGGGCCCTTATAATGTCTAAGAATGGATTTAGACACTATAGAGGCATATCTGCTCATGCAGCTAGGCCCTCACACGAGGTACAGTGCACCCTGCCTAAGGGCTGTGAGGCCTGGTGTAGGGGTGACTTTCCTATGTCTCTTGCAGTGCTGGTAGGCCTGGCACACAGTGTGCCAGGTCGACTCTTCACTTTTAAATGCTCCAACAGACACGGGCTGCAGTGGCAGCATGCTTGTGTTTGGTGAGAAGTCTCTTAGAGTGTCACAATACATGCTGCAGCTCTTAACACAGACCCTCTCTGGTCACAATGCCCTTGGTACCACTGGTACCTTTTACAAGGGACTTACATGTGAGCCAGAGGTGTGCCAATTGTGAAAACAAAGGTACAGCTATCAGGAACCCAGTGCTCACTCAGTCAGAGATGCATCAGAGTCAGGCAAAAAATGTGGGGAGTAGCCATGCGAAAAGGGGTACTTTTCCTACAAGCATTACCATCACAAGGACACAGGATATGTTATGCAGAATGGTGTGAAAGGGGAGGCCCCATCTTAATGTCACAGGTAGTGGAATGGACTGCAAGCGATACATTGACTGGGGCATCATTGCAAAGCTCTGCATCACATTCATTTTGAAGCTGTGTATCTGATGTGCTCATAGGGAGGGAGGGCTCATCAAGACTGGACAACTGGGTTGAGCGCTCCAGGGGTAGTTACCTTGCTGTTCATCATCGGGACCTGGGGCTTGGCGGCACTGAGGCGCATCTTGTCTCTTGCATCCAGGCCTGGACGGGAGACGAGCAGTAGCTGGTTAGTTGGCTGTCCTCAGATCCTGGCTTGATTTCAGGTGGATCTGGTGGTTATTGTTGCACAATCACATAGGTAACTCCACTGTTTCTGTTCGGCAGCAAACCATGGTTAACTATGGAGGATCACGGTTTAGCTAAGTTTTTGGCAGCGCTTTTAACTTGATACTAAAAGATTATTTTTTCAACGTCGTGACCAATGGGGATTCCCCTTGGTAAATTGGGAGCTTCTATCAATCAAATACACTGGGCAAGTACCTTCAAAAGATTTATAACCATACCTGTCTCCCTTGAAGTTCATTCTACAAATCTGGTTCACAGCTTTTGACAAACCCTACTCTAGACAGTGAATTACCTACCCGCAAGTTATCTGCACGTGAAATATCCATCTCTAAAGGAACTAAGGGTTATCAAGGGCAGAGTCAGTGGTTTATGCACCAAAGAGGCCTCCTAGAGTTTGTCCATTCCCGTTCTACACTCGAGACCACCAGATCAGTGGCAGTCGACAATAATATTCCATGGACCTATGTTTAGCACCAACGCTACGTTTGTCTCTGCATCTTTTGACTGATGATCCATCAGTGGGCAGCCTGAAACCAGTGTGGTCCGTGGATGCTTCAGTACGTGAAGGCCACCGAGCAGAGAACTTGTCTAATGGACTTGGTCTCCAACCTATGATCATCGTCTTTTTTATCCTACAGGGAGTACCTCTGCCTCCTACTCAATCCTAAACTCAATCTTGAAGCGCAGCCCCTAGGACAGTCTCTGTTAGCAGCCCTATTCCACCTAAATGTCAGACCCTCGCCACTACACCCATTATTGAATCTTTTTTCCCCAGACATTTGCATAAATTCAGTGATGAAAGCAAGTATATGTGCTGATGATATTTCTGCTACACAAAGCTTCACGCGTCTACAAGAACAAGCAGGTCAGCTAACCCCAAAAGATACGTAGCCTACGAGGTGGTTGAATGCACAGTTGCCTAGTAACAATTATTCATAAGTGGGTGTGTCCTGTCTATGAATAATCATGAGCAACTGGGAGGACCACACAGTATCCTATAGAGAATCACAGTGAGAACAGGTGAGAGCCACCTGCCTCAGGAAAGCAAAGCACAAAGGAGCCACACTGCCATACAAATGGTAGAAATGTGCTAAACAAGCACTGGTAATGGAACAACATTTGCAAACGCAAGGGGAAGAGCTTCATGTGTACAGATCAATGGATGTTACTGCAATCCCTACCTAACCAAATAACGTTTTTCACTAGATAAGCAAACTACATTTACCAATCGGCGCAATTAAAACATTTAAATATTAAATTAGAATACGCACATGGGTTACGCTTCTGGGACAAAGTAGGTTTGTAGGAATCGGGACAAAAGTATGTATAAGAGAAAAGTTAGCCATTTCACAAACTCTCTATAAGAAAGTGTATCTGTCACTGTAAGTGGTTTGAAACTTTGTTTCCAGAGAGTGACGTAATCGTATGTAATGACAAAGAATATGCTATTTTATCCTAAAAAATTTATTTCGAAGTGTTTAGGGCTAGATATAGGGAACAGACAGTTTGAAGGGACAGTCAACATCATCCTTACCTTAGTCATCACAGGTATTTAGCAAAGATGGGTTGACATTAAGCGCTTCTACTGCACCTACCTTTACGATCAGCTCGTAGCGAGGAATTCTCTGCACGGGCTTAATCATTAAGTCGGAGAGGGCTTGCTTCTCCTTGTGTTCCCTCATGCATTGCTAGAAAGGAAGGAATGAAACAAAAATCAGGGCCATGTCCTACATATCACAATATAGTCTCATTTACAGTAATCTACATGGTCATTATGACATGCACATGTTTATTTGGGGGGGGAAAATGTACCATTGTGCCCCTTGCCTGAAAAGCCCACACACCTGCCTTTTGGGTACTCTGGGCCTGCACCCCTCATATTACGCTTTAGTGGAGGCCGCGTTGTTTCCGTCTCCGCGTAGGGGGCCACGATTGGAGGACAGATTTGTCTGAGAGGGTCAATGGTGGAGAAGAAACAACATCTCTCCATGGGAAAGCCCCATACTTTTGATATCGCGATGTTAATATTTAATAGCAAGTGTTTCAGCAATTGTGATACAGAAGACGGCTATGAATGACTATTTGGGGACCAAGCCTCCTTTCTTGCTCACCCGCCGGTACTGGTACGTGCCCGGGTACCAGGCCTTTGACCAGCTCAACAGAATCCTACTACATCATCTCATTAATGGGACCCTTCGCATCTGCACATCTCTGGTTTGCCGTTGCTTCGTATTACTTAGTTATCGTCCCTTTGATTAGCTCATGTGGTATAGTATAAATTAACTCTTTAATTGCCATGGAGATCATTTCATTAAATAACTCTGTTTCTGACGAAGTTGACAGAGGACCCAAAACTACTTTCAAGGTTCCCAACGTACTATTCCCAAACCGGAGGATGGTCGGCAACATCATTGGCCAGCTTAAAGAACATGTGAATGCTAACATCACCCCGCATGACCAGTGTTCCCAATTCAAACCACGCAGGAGCACAAAACCCTCCTTGGCCGACATTAGACTCCCATCGCTTGAAACAGGCAGCCCTGAGCTCACGATCCTTCTCAACCAATCAGACGCATGAGAGGAGGGAACATGAAATACTCCTGGAGCACCTGGAAAATGGGCAGGACGTAAGGCAGAGTGGCAAACCTTCATCTCAAACTAGAGCCCACAGATGAGAATCAACACCGCCCCCTCTGCATTAATTCACCTAGCTTGACATGCTGTTCATAATGGTTGCACGCGACACCCAACTATATACAGGCTAGCTTGGCATACTGTTGCAGATGGTTGCACGCGACACCCAACTATATATAGGCTAGCTTGGCATACTGTTCCAGATGGTTGCACGCGACACCCAACTATATATAGGCTAGCTTGGCATACTGTTCCAGATGGTTGCACATGACACCCAACTATATATAGTCTTGGTAGCGATGCTCAATAGCAACTCCAAGTAATCAAACGTCTATGGGAAATATATGAATGGCTAAGCAGAGCAACCTGCACCTTAACATCACAAACACCGCTGTCCTGGTAAACAGTGACCTGGCAAACACCAAGTCTTTCTTCTACCTACGGGAAATAGAGGCGCCTCTTCACCAGCAGAAAAGTAAAAATTTTAGGATCTGGACTGACTCAGAGCTTTTCGTTACACTATCAACTATCACTATAACTATCAATTCATGAAGCCGAGGAGGTTCCCCTCGAAAGAAACAACTAATTATACTAACCAGTGCCTTACTTGTTTCACAGTTGTTGTTTGACTAACCACTAAAGGAGGAAAATCAGAAACTACACACTGTCCTAAAGAGTCGCTGGCTTCGAATATACTCCACCATTTACCGGGGAGTCAAAAAAGTAAAACTGGATCAAATAGTACCTGAGCAGGAGGAAATAACTCAACAAAAGCTGTTATCCCTCAACAAACGTAAATGCAACAAATCACCCATAGACTGAAAAAAGCAAGACGGTAGAGTTATTGGAGTACTGGGTCTGGATCTATGGAACACCTAAACCCACAGCAAAAAACCAAGCAGGCTTGTAGGGTTAAGCAGAGCCTGAAATCTTTTCAAGGAAGTCTTCAACTCACACCAACCCAGATCTTTAAAGTGTTCCAGCCCCTTCAAGATGCAGTCGAACACTACATAAGCATCGCCTGAAGCACCGACACGACAGACCTCCCAATCTTCTGCTGTGAACCCCTCTTCCCTGACGGTAGGTCTATGGATGGACCCCTCCTTTGAAGACTTTCAAGTGTTACAAAGTGGCTGCAAGGTGACAAGCCAACATTCTACAGTTAATAAAATAAAATTGATTCAGCATTAATGAGAGGTTTATGCCAGCCTATTTCTGATACTACACTCGGGTCTTATGCGATGCAGCCCAAATCCGCTTGCATCTGCTCAAGCATTAGGCTCTGGAGCAGCTAGTTTGCCGTTACAAATATCAGGGTGTTAAAATTCACTTAGATCAACTCATTAATTGCTCATATTCTATTATACACAGACAAGCAGACCTCAAATTGGATGGTAGTCCTCGTCAACAGGGTGACACAAATTTAATACAACCATAGCAACTTTCCCGAGAACGATATATATATATAGATTAGGTTTATTATAATATTATTTCACAAGGAGCGCCCCATTACCATGGAGATTGACTCAAAACCACTTCATGAAAAATGGCATTTGGGGCAGTTTCCAGTGAGATCAAATCAGTAAATAGAGGACAATTAACAAAAGAGTGCACATTACATTACTGAGAAATGGCCATAAATATCAAAGCTACTATGCGGCATCTTCGGCAGACCCTTTGTACCCGAAGAGTGAACTTAAGATCGCCCTTGTAGGCCTGACAGCAGCTATAAGAGACGAAGAGGCAAGAGTCATCGAAGGCTTAGGAGGAGGAAGAGAAGGCGATGGCGGAGGAAGAGAAGGCGATGGAGGAGGAAGGGAAGTCGATGGAGGAGGAAGGGAAGTCGATGGAGGAAGAGAAGATGGAGAGGGAAGAGAAGATGGAGAGGGAAGAGAAGATGGAGAGGGAAGAGAAGATGGAGAGGGAAGAGACGATGGAGAGGGAAGAGAAGATGGAGAGGGAAGAGAAGATGGAGAGGGAAGAGAAGATGGAGAGGGAAGAGAAGATGGAGAGGGAAGAGAAGATGGAGAGGGAAGAGAAGATGATGGAGGAGGAAGTGAAGATGATGAATGGAGGAGGAAGTGAAGATGATGATGAGGAAGAGAAGATCGTGATTTGGCTTGCGGTGCTGCCCGCTTATTTCTCACGGGCCGCAATGCGGCCCACGGCGACTTCCTCTTTTCTTCAGGCACGTCACGGTGCTGCACGGTGGCCTGCTGTTGCTGCTTTGGCATCGCAGGTGTGTCCCACGGCGCCTGCTCTCTTTTTGTGTTGGGCACGCCGCCTACCTACGCGGCAGTCCATTATCTAACAATTTGCATGACAGGAATGCCGCAGCACTACATCCTAACCGTTCGTTTCACTGAATATATATTTTTTTCTTCATGTCTTCTTGGAGCCATCTAGCCTTCCCATGATTCCATAGTCTTCTTACCAGAAGGCCTTGGGAAGTATCTGCTCTACCAATTCAAGATGGCGACCTTCCTATTCCGTTCACTATCCTTTTCCTTTTCCAAGATGGTGGTCACTTACTTCCTGTTTGGTCACTTCCTGTTGGGTCACTTCCTGTTTGTGGGTATTTAAAGAGCTGGATCCTTCCTTTCCTTGCGTTGCAACACTTTTCGCTCCTGCTGGTGTGTCCTTGCTCCTGTTGGTATCCTGTGCTCCTGCATGGTGTATCTGTGATTCCTGTGGCCTACCTTGTTTCTGATTTGGCCTGCTATTCCGGTTCAGATTTCTGGTCTTTCTTTTCTCCTTCTGGAGGTTTCTTTCCTTCCTCTTAATTCCTTGAGTTCCCACTTCCACCAGAGGTTTTACCTACGGGGTTTTTTCCTCTTGGGACTCCTTTTGGAGGGCATGGTCGGTTTTGGCTATTTCATTGTCATCGGCACCGTGGCTACCAGAAGGGGTCGTCCTTAACTCGAGCAGACCAGAACCCTCAAGAACCAATGTCGAAAAACTCTCCAACACGCCAGAGCGGGTGAGAGCATCACAAGTCTTGACAAGATGATGAGGAGGAAGAGAAGATGAGAAGGAAGAAAAGATGATGGGGAGGAGGAGAAGATGGGGAGGAAGAGAAGATGATGGGGGAGAAAGAAGACGATGGAGGAGAAAAAGAAGACGATGGAGGAGAAAGAGAAGACGATGGAGGAGAAAAAGAAGACGATGGAGGAGAAAGAGAAGACGATGGAGGAGAAAGAGAAGACGATGGAGGAGAAAGAGAAGACATGGGAGGAGGAAGAGAAGACATGGGAGGAGGAAGAGAGGATGGAGGCGGAAGAGAGGATGGAGGAGAAAGGATGGTGGACAAAAAGGATGGAGGAGAAAGAGGATGGAGGAGAAAGAGGATGGAGGAGAAAGAGGATGGAGGAGAAAGAGGATGGAGGAGAAAGAGAAGATGATGGAGGAAGAGAAGATGATGGAGGAGAAAGAAGACGATGGAGGAGAAAGAAGACAATGCAGGAGAAAGAAGACAATGCAGGAGGAAGAGAAGATGGAGGAGGAAGAGAAGATGATGGAGGAGGAAGAGAAGATGATGGAGGAGGAAAAGAAGATGATGGAGGAGGAAAAGAAGATGATGGAGGAGGAAAAGAAGATGATGAGGAGGAAAAGAAGATGATGCAGGAGTAAAAGAAGATGATGCAGGAGTAAAAGAAGGTGATGGAGGAGTAAGAAAAGATGATGAGGAGGAGGAGGAAGAGAAGATGATGGAGAGGGAAGAGAAGACAATGGAGAGGGAAGAGAAGACAATGGAGAGGGAAGAGAAGATGATGAGGAAGAGAAGATGATGAGGAAGAGAAGATGATGAGGAGGAAGCGAGGATGAGGTGGAAGAGAAGATGATGGAAGAGAAAGAAGATGGAGGTGAAAGAGAAGAAAATGAGGAGAAACAGAAGATGATGGAGAGGGAAGAGAAGATGATGGAGAAGGAAGAGAAGATGGGGAGAGGGAAGAGAAGATGGGGAGAGGGAAGAGAAGATGGAGGAGGAAGAGAAGATGATGGAGTGCGAAGAGAT